>NC_083100.1:46328008-47722798 GCF_949774975.1 Lagenorhynchus albirostris
ACTTAAATCAATGAGCATGCTCCTTAAGTGAGTTTGAGATCAAATTTGCACAACTCTAATGGTTTTAAAATGCCCGTAGGAGTGAAAAAAAGAAGCTTAAAAATAGGTGGAACCAGCACCATCATGGATTTTTGGGCAGGTTTTGCACTACACAATGGTGCTGCTTTCAAGGAGAGTGAGTCATATCCTTGACATCATAGATTGTATTTTTCTATAACAATTTTCCAGTAATGACAGTAAGTTATATTGTTCTAATAAACTTAATGCATTATGACAACTTTATGGAATAAAATACAACAAGAAAAGGTGACAAAAAGTTCCCAGGTGGGATAATAGCAGTCATTTGGGATATCTGGCATATGCACATGCACAATTTCTCTGAAAAGATACAGTCCAAGACAAGATTCTCACAAACAACCTCACTGTGAAGGTGAGGACATTTCCAAAATTGTTAGCATCATAAATGATCACTAGCAGTCATAGCCACCAGGATGATTAAAGACCTAAAAACTTCAAAAAAAAAAAAGAAAAAAAATACAAAAGAATAATAAGACCAGAAAATAAGTATGTATAAAGTTATTAAATACAAACAAGAAACTAAAAGCATAAATCAAAAAAACACCAAATTATGAAAAAAGGCAGAACTGAAAGAAAATCAAGTAGAACCTATAAAATTAAAGTACAGTCACTGCAATTAAAAATTAACTGAATCATAGATAACTAATAAGAACATACTGTATAAAAATAAATAAATATATATAAATAAAATAAATTAATTGAATCAACTGAAAGCAGATTAGGAACAGGGAGTTTTGGTGAATTGAATATGAGACCTTGAGACATAACCCAGAATGCAGCACAGGGAGATAAATGACCTTTACATCCTATTCCATGAGAAAATAAAAGCTTCTTCCATATACACCCACCACCCTATCTACCCATGCTTTGCAACTGAACCCATATCCTCTCCAGGACCAGCTACATATTTGGGGGACACATTATAAAATTTATCAATTTCAAGGTGATGACAGCAGGGTATCAAACCAAGCACAGTTTAACAATACCTTGTGTAATTAAAAAACTGCTTATTCTACAAGCCAGCAATTCCAGTCTTCCATACCTACCCTGAAGATATGCTTACATTTATACAAGGTATCATGTTTAAGAATGTTCACTGAAGCAAAAACAAGTGCAAGCAAGCTAATCAATCTACTACTCCTCAGCAGAGGAATGGAAAAAATTAATTGTATGTTTTAATAAATGGAATACTATACCATAGGTAAAGCAAAAGCAGTAGATCCACACATATGACCATATATACATTTCAGAAATGTAATGATGTGTGAAAAAGAGAGGTCCAAAAGAATAAGTTGAGTATAATACTATTTACTCACATTAAAAAGGGAGCAACTGTGTAAATTGTGTAAATATCATATATAGCAATGTACAACATCATAAATGGGAAAAATTCACCCAACTTCAGGATATTGACTACTTCTAAAGAGGCAGAGAGGCTGTAAAGTGGACTGGAGTTAAGGCTGTTTCAGAGTAAGGTAAGTCTGGGTCCTTATTGATTAGGAGTAGTAAAGCTATCCACAAAGCATGAATAGAACAAGTATCAGCAGAAATGTCCCAAGATGAGAAACAGCCCCATAACCCATGTGCCATAAAGGAATGTTAATACTCACCAAAGATTATTTCCACGTTTAGTGACATATAGGTAATTTAGCGTGAACTACCATGCTGAAGTAAACGCATTACTCAGTTGTCATCCATTTTTGTGGAAGCAAAGGTACACTCCCTGACTTTAAGATAAACGTGAAAAATCTAGATCAACCTTGTCATTTATGCGTTTCATCTCAAATTGTTGTGAGAGAATGAAAACCACGTATTGTCTTTATGACTTCATTATTTAGTCTGACTTTGGTTATAATGATTGTCACCTGGGTTTTGAATGACTTCCACTTCACAAGAGAGAAAAATTACTGTTGCCAAAAAAGTAGAAATAGATATTCTTCTCAGTCCAGGTGGGTTTTTGGCAGGCACCCCACTTTCTAAGCTGTCTAATGAATCACTAATATATGGATCTGACACAATCCTAATAGAACTCACAAAAAAATCATGCCTTGAAAATACCTTTTGCTGAATTGATTTTGCTGTTACTGGAACTGAATTTGCAACTACAGTATTTCTAATTAACCTTACTTTTCTGTGTGTGCAAAATGGGCAGCAGCTGTTTATCACTATGTCTCCACGGAGATATAAAGGCTATGGTTTTGTGATTGCTTATTTTACATGTTACAGTACCAATTAATCAAGCTTATTCTGCTTACTTTCTGGAATAACTTTCCAACCTGAAACAAAACTCAGTTTAATTTTATATTTTCTTTCTTTCTTGTTTAAATTCTACTCATTAAATTTTGAGGATACTGTTGGCTACATTGACATTTTTCTATTATTCTTCTGCTTTCTTTTGCCCCCTAAACATTTTCCCCAAGGCCAGACCTTTCCTCCAAGTCTTTTGATGAATCCTTCTGAAGTTATGACTTTCTCCTACCAAAATCACATGTTAATTCAGCAAAATTTGTCATGCCAATGAGGAAAATTGAGAAAGTTAGTGTGTGCCACTAAGAGGGCAAAAGTAATATCACATGCCTGAATATGTTAAATATGTCCCCTGATCCTTTTGATGAAAAATGTACTAAAATGTAAGTTCCAAGAAAACGGGAATGTTTATCTGGTTTGTTTACTGCAATAGTCCCAATAGTGGCATGTAGTAGGTGGTCAATAAATAGTTAGTAAATGAATGATTCAGAAAATGCTCTGTTTGCATTAAAGTGAAAGGCAGCAAGGCATAATGATGAACATGTGTTAAATATTAAAAGTTATTAATCAAGTTAGAAAAGTACTACAAAAAATATTTTCTATCTTACTTAGACAAATATACTTCATAAAGATGAAATTGTAAGATATGTAAGATATGTAAAGCTATCATTTTTATATGGCTGAAAGCTGACAAAATTGTAAGACATCCTAATTGAGTTATTTTTGTGCATATTTGGATATTAGGTTAATTGGTGAGTGCTGCTTGGATGAATAATAAACTAAATACATACATAATTTATGAGTATTTGTATATTTATTCCATACCATTGATCTTTCTTGCCTTCATTTCAGCACAATTAATAATTACGTGATAATCAAGATTATCAAATAATTTTCCTCTACTGCAATTTGAAATAATTTGTCCAAAATGTAAATTAAATTTAAGTATTAAAAATTTTCTTTTATTTTAAAAGTTTTTTCTTCTAAAGCAATCAAAATTTATTAAAATACAAATGCAACATGAAAAGTTTATCTAATATCAAAATTTAAAGTAAAAATTCACATGACTGAAATTTTAATGTAATGTTTGAAAATATGATTGTATTATTACATGTTTTAAGAAAAAACTGTCAGCAGTTCTGGTGTTCAGTGTTCATCTAACTGCCAATGAAAAGAATTATTATTTTACTCTACATGTTATGTATACACTTACACATGAAAAAGTTCAGAGTTACATGAATTGTTTAATATACCAAACCATTCCACATTCCAAGAGTAACTACTACAGATACCTCCTTAATTTGTGTATTCTTCCAGAAAGAGGAATTAAAATTAAACAAGAAGCCAGGAAATGGACACTCAGCACTCTTGGGAAAATAACACTTAGCATCTAAGATCTACTCTTCTTGCTACCTGAGAGAAAGGATGTGACAAGGTAGTTATTTTGATTTTGTATTTTTGTTGAGCATTTCTGCCACTCAATCCTATCTGTGCACAGAAGCAGAAAAACTAGGTAGCTTACAATGGAGAAGCCTGCAGACAACACCTTGATGAAGTGATCAAAGTTAACATCTGTCATCAGTAATGAGACAAACCCAAATCAAGTGTCCCCTGATGAAATGAGAACAAAACAGCTTCACTAGTGTAAAAGTCCAAGAAGAGATGCACAATCTAAATAAATACAAGAAATGTCAGGTAATCCTAAATAAGGACATTCTAAATTTGTCTGTAATCCTCAAAAGTGTCAATAAAAGGAAGTCATATTTAAAAATGAGTTATATCTCTGCAAAGTAATATGGAATAAACTCTAAAATATGTTTTACATTTGTAAAAAGTCGGAGAACAGTACTTCAATTTTGAAACACACACACACACAATGACAAAGAAACAGTTAATAGTGGCAACTTCTTGGAGTGGAATCTAGATGGAGAGTGAGAGAAAGATGTTTATTTTTCTCTTCTCACTTTTATTTTTTGCATGGTTTATTTTTAACCTGAACAAACATCTTATTTCAATTTTTAAAATAAAATAATTTCTTTAATTCCTTTGACTATTGTAAACTTCGTTTTTGACTCAGAAAATGGGAAATATTCTCAGGCAAAAAAATTTACTGTTTTTAACTTAGTCAACACAAGACTGATGGTAGGGGACTTCCCTGGTGGGCCAGTGGTAAAGAATCCGCCTTCTAATGCAGGGGATGTGGGTTCAATCCCTGATCGCGGAACTAAGATCCCACATGCTGCTGGGCAACTAAGCCCGCGTGCCACAACTACTGAGCTGCGTGCCCCTAGAGAGCCCACGTGCCGCAAAATACAAAGCCCCCGTGCTCTGGAACCCACGCGCCACAACTAGAGAGAAGCCTGCATACCACAATGAAGAGCCCACGCACCGCAACGAAAAGGATCCCACATGCCTCAACGAAGATCCCGCATGCCACTACTTAGACCCAAGCAGCCAAAAAAAAAAAAAAAAAGACATGGTAGGTCATGACACCCAGTGTCTCATCCTGCCCTTGTCATTTAAAAGCTATGGCTGCTTGGGCAAGGCACTTCTATTCTCTGGGATTTAATTATTCATCTTGTTGATGAGATTTGTTATAACTCTAAATACTCTTAAAATATAAATTAAGATTTATATAACATTCTGCCAACAGAGGGCAGTAATTTATCACAAATAGTTCCAAAGAGTTTTTCTGAGCAAGAAATGAATCTTTTTCATACAATTTAAAGGAAAATAGTAACCAGAGTACCACCGTTTTCCTCGCTGTTCCTGAAAATTTGGATCGCATTCCAATTTCTAGAGCCCGTGCTCCACAACAAGAGAAGCCACTGCAGTGAGAAGCGCGCGCACCACAACGAAGAGTAGCCCCTGCTCGCCGCCAACTAGAGAAAGCCCACACGCAGCAACAAAGACCCAACGCAGTCAAAAATAAATAAATAAATAAGTTAATTTTTAGAAAAGTGTTGTTGAGGGCGTTGGTATATGCGTACTATCAGACTGTGAAGTTCAAGTGGCTAGAAACTGATATAAAAGTATAATTTGTGTGTGTGTGTGGGGGGGCCTCTCACTGTTGTGGCCTCTCCCGTTGCGGAGAACAGGCTCCGGACGCGCATGCTCCGCGGCCATGGCTCACGGGCCTAGCCACTCCTCGGCATGGCATGTGGGATCTTCCCGGACCGGGGCACGAACCCGCGTTCCCTGCATCGGCAGGCGGACTCTCAACCACTGCGCCACCAGGGAAGCCCCTAAAAGTATAATTTTTAACCGTGAAATTTTATTCTAAAAATTTTAAGAAATTAATCAAGATGGTAATAAATAGTTTGTCTTTAAATTTCAGATAATGAATAATCAATGAAAACCTCCATAAGATAAACTAACACATTTTTTTATAAACTAGAAAGAAGAAATAAACTCTCACATGCAGCTCCTGGAATAACTTCTTTCTAAGCAGCTTTAAAAGGAGATATTTTAAAAGGTGAGACATTCTTTTGTTTGCTGTAATCCTAATTCACTAAGTAAGAATTGTTATCATTAGTAGCATTCAGTTTATGGCACTAAAATTAAAGTTCCAAGAAGACAGAATTGTATCTGTCATATTCTTTGTTGTCTCCTTAAATCCTAGAACAGTGTTTGTCATACAGCTGGTGCTTAATAAATACGTCTGTGTGGTATATTTATATGCTATCTTATTTTATACTTTGAAGTTTTCCCTAAGAAATTTGTAAAGTAAAAATATTTAATAAAAATGTATAAACTTATGAGAAACAAGTTTTAAATTTCTAAAACAAAATTTATCTGTTAACAGTATTTTTATGCTTCTTACCAAAACTCTACTCAACTCTGCCTACCAACCATTCTTGCTTTTGTAGTTGTGTCTTATTATCATTAGACAAAGGGAGACAGATAATCATAAAATCACCATCATAGTGTGCCTTTTTTCCTTTTTTTTCAGAATTCCAAATGGCACTGTATAATATTGTTTTTCTGAGTCCTCTTAGAAAAGAATAGTGAAAATACAAATGTATATTTAACAAAGAGATATAAAAATAAAATATTTTGAATGGAAAATTATTATCCAAAAACCCAGCTGATATTACAATAAAGGAGAAAATGAGATGGTAGCTGGTGTCCTATACTTTGAAATTCTGGGCAGGATCACATTATCTAATCAGCAAGGATTTCTGAGGGCAGAATCTATCAAGGGATTAACTCCCTAAATCTAAAACAATAGAAATGGGGATATAAGGATAATCCTCTCTGAGGCAAACTTTCCTTAGCATTCCTAATCAATAAGAGGTGATTTACGGTATAAGTAACTACCCCTCAAACACAGTGAATGAAAAGTAGTAAATTAATATGTGTATGTTGGTAGTAGAGACTGGAATAAAACTTACCTATCCATATAAGCAATCTTTCTGGGAGGTTCAGAATGAAAGTATGTGCTGTGAGAAGATAGACTTTTCATGCAATTGCCAGTGTCTGTCCTGGCAGTATAGGTAAGCCAGTGGTTGGAAATAATTTTCTTCTGTGGGCCTATCAAATTATTCAATGCGGTAATCTTAGAGTCACTGAGTCCTACTTTGGTTAAGGAAGGATAGTCTATCCTAGGGAATTGAGGGCTTGCTGCTATATCAACTTGAAGGAAATAAAGACCCAACTTTCCTGGTTTACACCGTGCTATATTGATACACATGGGCATCATACATTATATCTTCATCAATATAGTACCAATAATAATACTTAAGATAGACACTTCTATAAAAATGAGAATTAAAATAACACTAAAAGTAATAAAACTAGTTAAAATATTGTAGATGGGATTAATAGTACTAGTAATATAAATCAGAAGAATGATTAAGAATAATAGTATTACAAAATAATTAAAAGGACCGGAAAACTAAAAGCCTAAAACCGGTTTTAAATCTAGAAAATAAATAAAGCAAAGCAATTAAAGTCTAGATTAAAGGATAAAAGTTGTTGAAAGTATAAACTTCAAGTCTTGACATTCGAATGCAGAAGCAAGCAGGTAGAAACTATAGAAATTAAGATTACTCCCTTCCATTGTTATCTGAGATTGGATTTTCTTTGAAGGGAGTCTCCAGGCGGATTTCCTAAAGAAAGAGTATTTACTGAAACTCAGGTGAGCTCAGCAGTGGTTAATCTCCCTCAGGAACAGGACTGTGAATTTATTCTCAGCATTTTTGCTTCTCCTTTCCATGGCCTCTTCTCTCTTTGTTTGTGTTCACCCAACCAAGGGTGAAAAGGAACACAGGACACCAGGGGGACTGAGGGTATGGGGTCCAGGGTTACATAACATAATAATATATATGTGGTCAATATAACACATCTTTAAGGGAAGAAGTTAAGGGGGTAGGGAGTATATTATTTATCTCTTCCTAAATTATGCTTGATAACAAACTATCCCAAAATCTACAGGGTTTTTATGAAGAAAGGATTTATTTTCAGTCCCCTTTGTGGGTCATCTTTATTGTGATCCAGTTTTAAAGAGTAACCTTTATGTGGGACATGCACATCATCTGGCAGGAAAATGAAAAATATAGAATCATAAAACTCATGAACTTCTCATAAAGCTCATAAAAATCTGAAATGTTATTTGAATTGTGTGAGAGTTGGAAAGACAAAATTAACAGAGTATGGTGAGAAATGAAAAGGAGTGTTTAGTATTAGGTGGGTACTTGGAACATCTAATGATTAGATGCAAAGAACTTTAAGATACGATGGCACATAGTCAAGTTGTTGGTGAGAAAATCTTTTTATCCAAATAATTTAGACTTAGAGTTGTACACAATAGATAGGCAAACTAGTAATAAAACCTCAAAAAGGAGCTCACGCAAGCCTCAGGGAGAGAAAACCTGAGTCCACAGAGCCCTTAAGTGACAGCATCGGGTTGTCTTACCTTAACAATAGTTTACGTCAATTTCCCACATTCTCTTCAGCACAAGAATACCCAAGTGTGTGTAAATTACCTGGAAATAAAATGGTAAAAAGTCTTCACTGATGTCAAGTGCAACTTAAATATGAAATCAATGATCTTTGAGAAAATAATTTCAGCTCAGTTGTGGCTCTTTCAAATAGGGTTCTTTACATAGTAAGAAAAAGAGATTTCTTAAATGACCTTAGGGGAAAAAAAGGGTTTATTACAAGGGTATATGTTCTTGAGTACTTAGAAAAACTTGAACTAGGCCTGGGAAGGACTGTTACTGTAGAGCTCAGGCATCACTTTCTCATCACTCATCTCATCTCTCAGTCTTGCTCTTGCTTTCATTCTTTCCCTGTTTCTCTCTCAGAGGTTACACGCCCTCTTTCATTCATCCCTTTCACCATTCACTCTCAACTAGCTTTCTCCACATAATCATCTGGTGCACACCATTTTGGATGTCAGCACTTCCTCTATCTTGGCTTTTTAGTTAAGAGCCTGGCACTGTATACTTTTATCTATAGCTCTTAGTACAAGTTTCCAAAAAGGAAATCTGATTTGCTGAGCTTACCGCTACCTTAGTAGAGCCTGCAGATTGGCCAAAAAACTAATCAATGTCCACTCCAGTCCAAAAACAGGCAACTTTCCTCAACAATCTGAACAAGAAGGGAACATTGAATGTGCTTGAGTTGCAACAGGTAATAGGGGGTATAATTATGCAGCAAAGTTCTTGAACTAGGCCTGGGGAAGTACTGCTTTTAACTTTGTTAAAAATAAAGTTTCAACACACAGCAAAGTTTTGTTGTGGTATGAAATCCAGAACATGGGTGAGAAAGAAACATGGAAGAGTATTTAAGTATCTGTGCTCTGAAGTCAGACTACATGATTTGAATCAGAGCTCCACAAACTATACCTAACCTTCTTAAACCCATGAAATGGTGAAATGGTCATACAGAGAGGGCTTTCTTCACAAGCTGGCTGTGAGAATTAAATGAGGTAATTTATGTGCCAGACACCTAGGAATTATTCAATAAATAGTAAAAACACACAAGAAGGAAAGTTACCCTGTAATAGGAAAGAACCTTTGTATTCTGTTGCAAGGTAATCACTAAAGGGATGTTGCCTATAAGCTTAAATTATACATAATGGCTCATCTCTGGGAACCCTGCCTCCCAGGTAATGAGCATTAAACTAAAATACTTTTGTTTAGCTCACAAGAAAACATCCTGACTAGGCCCACCTGTGAATGACTGCAGAGAGGAAGAAATTAACACAGCCTCTCCAGAGGCTGATGGGAACCAGGAAAGGTTTGACTTTTCTCCCTCACCTTTAGTATAAAAGAAGCCTGAATTCTAACTCAGGCAAGATGGTTCATTGGTACAGGAGTCCACCATCTTCTCGGCCTGCCGGCTTTCTGAATAAAGTCGCTATTCCTTGCCCCAACAGCCCATCTCTTGATTTATTGGCCTGTCCTGAGGCGAGCAGTATGAGCCTGGACTGGGTAACAACCCCTTACCCAGAGGTCAAAGGAAGGACGCAAGAAAAGTTGAAGACATGAAGACAATCAGAGATGGAAAAAACAAGAAACTGATGGATTTTCTGATCAAATGACTTCAGCCGTCATGGCAAAGAAGATTCCGCCATCTTACGAAATCTCTAGTGATCTTAGCCTGATATGGCCATAATTCCATTACTGAAATACTAAGGGTTAACTTCAGCAATAGTGACCTAGAGCAGAACAAAGTGAGTGATGCCTTTAAATATTTACATATCATGTAAAATAATAATTATAATATAAACAATAGCAATAAACATGATAGTTAACATTTATTGAAGGTTTGTTATGTGTGGAGGACTAAGTGCTTTATATGTCTATTTATATGTATATATATTATATGTATTAATCCATTTACTACTTATATCAAACTTAGGAACTTTTATCATTATTTTAGGGAAAAAGAAACTGGGGCACAGAGAGTTTAAATAATTGACCAAAATTGCAAAGCTAGTAAGTAGCTGAGGCAGGGTTTACAGCCTGACATTCTGCAACAGGCAATACATTGCATTGCCTCTCTAATCAAAGGAATTTCAATAGCCCTCAGGTGTTTTTCACAAATATATTGACAACATGGATGAAATAATTTGAAGAAGAAATAAACTGCAAAAAAAAAAAGGTTCACTTTATTAAGTAACTACATGATGACAAATATATTTTAAAAATATATAGATCTGGGGGAAAAAAGTGTTTTTTTTTTAACTGATTACAAAGAATCCTGGAAAGTAAAAGAAATCGTTATGCAAAAATAGTAATTCTGAAATCTTAGTGTAAGCTGATTCCTTTGTCTGTTTCCTTCATAATTGAAAAGGCTTTTGAATAATTTGGCGAAATAGCCTAAAAAGAGTTGGAGTGACCTAAACAGGAAGCCTGGCTATTCCCAGCTGTGGGTGATCTCTGAGACCGGCTCTGAGGCTCCTCTTTGCTCCAACAGACGGGAGCGACATTGAGCTGGATAAAAGTCAAATTCTTACCTCGCCCTTTCACTGCTGGCAGGATCAGATTGCATTTCTTTTATTATTCTTCACTCCCCAGTTTCCTGATCTGTTTGAAAGAAGAAGTAGAAAAGATAAATCCTCTCTTCAATGCCTGGAAAGGAAAACAAAATGACCTCAACTCCGCTTTGAAAAAATCTTTCCAAGAACTTTCTTCAGAGATTTTACTCGTGAGTACTTGGCAATATACTTTTTAGCCCATGAGAAGTAACTTTTATTTCTTTTCCTTGGCGGGGGGCGGGGGGAACCAGGGTGTTGAGAGGCAAAGACTTGTAGGGGCGGACCATTGTCTGTAACCCTACAATGAAAATCGACCCTTCTCTGTAAACAAACTCATTGCAATGCTAAACTAAATTCTCAGCATTTTCCATTTAGTTTTAAGCAAATATATATGCAGTATAGGATTATGCTTTTAAGACCATGAACATAAAAAGTTGGTGAGATGTAGCCTTGTTTATAATTTTCAGCTTGTAGTGGCAGTTCTTTACTAATTGTGTCTTTAATTGGAGTTTTCTGAAGATTTTTTTTTAACCTTTAAACATTATTTAGTAACATATAAAGAAATATAATAAAGAGACTGTCTGGCAGCCTTATGTTTAAAGAAACTTCTTTCATTGCCATTAATTGGTGATATTTAAAATAAGGTATAAACATTAGAATCCTTGTAGTCTAAATATTTCTTGCCAGCATTAACTAATCTCTCTAAGAAAATATTTTACAAGTCTCCGAAAACAAAAGCTCATATTCTAAATATATTAAAATAAGAATAGATAGGATTGCACTATATATAGTACAATTACATAAATTAAAGCAATAGATTACATACCTATATGATGTACTGTCATATTCTTGTTGCTTATAAAACGATATTAAATTTAGCTTCTGGTAGTAAAGAAAGCACATAGTATAGAAGTACACAACCACAGAACAATAATGAAACAAAAAAAATTAATTATGAAAAGCACTCGTTTGTATGAGTATTAATGGAAAAATGAGGGTCAAGAGCAGTGCTGTGCAAAAAAAAAAAGAAAAGATAAGTAACAGCCACACTGTGACTCAGTGCTCTGGAAATTAGTCACAAAATGACTTTGTATAATTGTGATAACATTAAATACAAAGGGCAGAACCCAAGCAGGAAACATACAGCCCAGAGAGTCATATTTTATTATGTGTAAAAGCATAGTATTTACGTCAGAGGTGAAAAATTGTGTCAATTTTGAGATATTGCAAAGTTTTTTAACCTTTCATAAAACATTTTTAGGATTATTTTATACTCATCATTCTAGTGCATGATTATTTCAAGACATATAATCTATATTTTATCTAATACTTAAACTGAAGGGTGAATAATCTCTGAAAATGTATTGGAGTATGAAATTTTAATTTGGGGCCTATGGGTTAATAAAATGGTATAAAATATCCTTAGGGATCAACAGAGTTGGAAAACTATTTATGTAAATACAGATAATTAACATTACAGTTGTAAAACTTTAAAATATTTACTTTTAACAATTTGAATGGTTATATTGGGAAGCCAAATTTGTCTTCTTCAGGTAACTATACAATCTTCTTAGAGAGCTTTAATGGCATATATACTACTATTTGGTTCCGTTCTCTATTAGGTATGCTGACTTGTACAAGTTTTGTTTTCTGTTTTTAAAGGTACAGTCTGATATCTTTAAGCATTTCTTTTATCTCCAATGACTAGATCAAAACCTCTTTGGGAAATGTGGTCCTGTTCAAATGGGTTATGCCATCAGGTAGTGCTTGCTGGTCTGATTGGTTGTCCATAACTCTAGGCTTCATTTGCTTATTGATTGTACAACTATTTTGCCTAGAATCTTCTACTATAAACAGTATTGCTAAATTTAAAAATAATAATCTATGAAATAGAAAATTGTTTTTGTATTAAACTATAGTTTTCATAACACTAACATTCCTTCCTAAGAATTAATTTCCTGATCTTAGTTATCTACATCATTCAAATTCAAAACATAATTGAGGGACTTCCCAGTTGGTGCAGTGGTTAAGAATCTGCCTACCAATGCAAAGGACATGGGTTCCAGCCCTGGTCTGGGAAAATCCCACATGCCGTGGTGCAACTAAGCCTGTGCACCACAACTACTGAGCCTGTGCTCTAGAGCCTGCGAGCCACAACTACTGAGTCTGAGTGCCACAACTACTGAGCCCACTGCCTAGAGCTGGTACTCCACAACAAGAGAAGCCACCACAATGAGAAGCCTGCGTACCACAACGAAGAGTAGCCCCACGCTCACTGCAACTGGAGAGGGCCCGCGCACAGCAACAAAAACCCAACGGAGCCAAGAATAGATAAATAAAGTTATAAGAAAAAGAAAACCATTCAATGATAATGATAATTGGACAGATGACAAACTACTAGAGGAAAAAAGCCAAACTGAAAAGGTTTTGTTTATTCCCAGAACACCTAGCAATCTAACCAAATAGTAGATATGCTATAGATTCTTTAGGAATTGTTGGCTTACTAAATTCACTGTCACAAACTTTTAATACAGATTTCAACTGAATCAAACATCTCTACTTAATAGAAGAAAAAAAAGTAAAACATCCTTGCCAAAAAAAAGGGGGGGGTGGGATAGGAGAGACAATATGAAAAGGAAAGGGAAGTACTCAGAATAGGGTTTTCAAAAAAATCTTGTTTATTGGTATAAATTAAATAAGTAGAATAATATTGATTAAAATTAGTTAATTATATAAATTTATTTTTGATATGTAGACATGATCTAAAAATTGTATTACAGTCCAACTCATCTATTCTCAATAAAGGCTGTCTTTAGCCACCCTTTTCTTGTTTACCATCTAAAACGTGTAACTCAGGAAACTTAATTTGCAGAGCTGTCTTTTTTAAAACAAAAATACTTTTAAAAAAAAGTATTTATTTATTTGGCTGCACCAGGTCTTAGTTGTGGCACGCAGGATCTTCGTTGTGCCATGCAGGATCCTTAGTTGCAGCATGCAAGATCTAGTTCTCTGACCAGGGATCGAACCCGGGCCCCCTGCATTGGGAGCACAGAGTCTTACCACCAGGGAAGTCCCAAAACAAAAATACTTTTAAATGCATTATTTTTTTATAGAAATATGCCAGTACTATAATTATTTGATTGTTACCATCTGCATTTGGAGAAATCTGAATTCAAGACATGGAGTGACTATTGAAGTCCTTGTTTCTGGATATTAAATCTCACCAAAATGAAGAAAGGATGCAACTCTCTTATTCCAGAGAGTTCTCATTATGCTAGACCTCCTCTCTTGGGTCTCTGAGATCCTCAGTGACTGCTTTCTTGGTGTGATGTATTATCTCTAGGAGCCCAGTCTTCCCATTACCCTTCTCTCCCTGTCTTCACTTCAAGTGGCAGGTGCTGTGTAGAACCAGAGCCTAGGATTCAGCTACCAATAGGATGAGGGCACCCTAGTCATTTCCACTTCTTTTCAAAAGCAATAACAAAAAGCACTGGATGCATGTCAAATCTGCTATGTTCATCTCTCTTCAGGCCTTCCTTTGTGATTCTATGCTCTTTCTTAGTTGGAACAACCATATTTTTTAATTATTTTAAAAACAAGAGGTCCATGATCCATACTAGGAGTCCCAGTGCTGCAATATTTCTGTCTCACCTGCTCCACCTGATAGACCACAGGTGCCTGGGGAGACACAGACTTACTGCAAGAAATTCCTCAATCAAAATGTGATGGTAGCATTCTCTCTAGACTGAATAAATATTACATGTTGTTGATTAGGCTATTTCAACATCAGGAATGTAAAAGTATCCATCAATACAGCACTGATACACTGTGGTGTTTTTATTACCAAGCATAGAGTGCCATTGACCCCCTTCAACTGTACCACACCCTCAATGCCACAACCACCCTGCTGCCAACCTCATTCTGTCTCTCCAATTCATGTTTCTTACCAACATCTATCCCATCCTTGAATCCTGTAATAATCCTGTAATCTAAACATCACCTCATTCCTTACTTCACAAGGCTTAGAAATGGAGTAAATCTCATAAATTGGGTGAGTCTCCAGAATAGTAGTGTTTGTTGCAAAATATTGGTAATATTCTTAAAGTTCTTTTAGGAATAAACTTCAAAGTATCCCAGGAAATGAATCAAAATGATTATATCAAAATATCAAACACCTACTCACTCTTCTATGTGCAACCAATTTCAAATATATGTGACAGTAAAATGAATGAACTTCTGATTCATGCTACATGAATGATTTTGAAAACATTATTCTAAGTGAAATAAGCCACACACAAAAAAAACCAAATAGTATATAATTTCACTTACATGGGATATCTACAATAGGCAAATTCATAGAAAAAGAAAGTAGAATAGAGGTTACCAGAGTCTGGAGGAAGGGATGAATGGTGAGTTATTGCTTAATGGATACAAAGTTTCTGTTTGGGTTAATGAAAAATTTTGGAAATAGATGGTGGTGATGATTGCACAAAAATATAAATGTAATTAATGCCACTGAGCTGTACACTTAAAAATAGTTAAAATTGCAAATTTCATGGTATATCTATTTTACCACAATCAAAAATAGTAAAAGAAAATATTAATATTTTTAGTTTTTTTCTGTTTCAATTTACGTAGTTTCTATCATTATATCTTCAAATTTACTTATCTTTTCTTCTATGTCCAATGCGTTTATAATCCCGTCTAGTGTGTTTTTCATCTCAAATAATGTTTTCATCTCTAGAAACTCAGTTTGAGTCTCTATCTTCTTTCTCTATTTAACACACTCAATAGTTTCTCTAGATTCTTGAACATATGAGTGCAGTTTAAACTTTAGTTTAAATTTTAGTTTAAAATTTAGTTAAATTTTAGTTTAGTTTATGAATGCAGTTAAAATTTTAGTTTGTTAATTCTATTTTCTGTGTCATTTCTGTGTCATTTGGATTCTTCTCATTATGTTATATTTTACTGTTTTTTGCAGACCTTATAATTTTTATCTGAATGCCTGATATTATGAATCTTACCTTCTTAAGTGCTGAATATGTTGTATTCCTGTAAATAATATTGAGCTCTGTTCTGAGTTGCAGTTTAATTACTTGGAAACAATTTTGTATTTTGTTATCTCACTGTCAAGCTTTGTTAGACAGAATCAGAGAAATGTTTATTCTATGGTTAATTTTTTTCCCAGTACAGAGAAAAAACCTTTCTGACTACTCTGCTTAATGCACCATGAATGGAGGTTTTTGCAATTTAGGGACAAGAAAATATTCACAGCTTTACATGTATTCTAAGTGTTATTCCCCTCTAGCCCTTTAAGGTGGTTCTTTACCCAAACTTGGGTACTTTTCTCTTGTATATGTACTGATCAGTATTAGGCTGAAGACTTGAGGGCCATCTGAAGATTTCTGGATCTCTCTTTCTCTATAGCTCTCTACTCTGTTACTTAACCGTGCATACTCTAGCTACCCTGGCCTCTGCAGACAATGTGCTTTCTCCTAAACTCAGGGAGACCACTGGGCAATTCCAGAACCTCCTCTTCCTGAATTTGAATGTGGAAATTCCCTTCAGTCAGTGTGCTGGAGCAAATCAGAATGTAGGGCTGAACTCTTGTTTCCCATCCTTATGGGATCACTGCTCTTCACTGACCAGTATTTAGTTAGCGGAAAACCATCATTTAATACATTTTGACTATTTTATTTTTTTAAGTTGTTTCAGGTGGGAGGATAAATCCAATGTTAATCCATTGTGGCTGGAAGTAGAAGGGCTATTTTTCTTTAAATTTTTATTTTGTATTGGCGTATAGTTGATTTACAGTGTTGTGTTAGTATCAGGTGTACAGCAAAGTGAATCAGTTACACATATACATATATCTATTCTTTTTCAGTTTCTTTTCTCATATAGGTTATTACAGAGGACTGAGTAGAGTTCCTTGTGCTATACAGTAGGTCCTTGTTAATTATCTATTTTATATACAGTAATGTGTATATGTAATCCCAAACTCCTAATTTATCCCTCCCTACAACCTTTCCCCTTAGGTAACCATAAATTTGTTTTCTAAGTCTGTAAGTCTGTTTCTGTTTTATAAGTAAGTTCATTTGTATCTCTTTTTTAGATTCCACATATAAGTGATATCATATGATATTTGTCTTTCTTTGTCTGACTTATTTCACTTGGTATGTTAATCTCTAGGCCCATCCATGTTGCTGCAAATGGCATTATTTCATTCTTTTTTAATGCTGAGTAATATTCCATTATATATGTGTACCACATCTTCTTTATCCATTCATCTGTCAATGGACATTTAGGTTGCTTCCATGTCTTGGCTATTGTAAATAGTACTGCAATGATCATTAGGGTGCATGCATCTTTTTGAATTATGGTTTTCTCTGAATATATGCCCAGGAGTGGGACTGCTGGATCATATGGTAGCTCTATTTTTACTTTTCTAAGGAACCTCCATACTGTTCTCTATAGTGGCTGTACCAATTTACATTCCCACCAACAGTGTAGGTTTCCTTTTCTCCACACCCCCTCCAGCATTTATTGTTTGTAGATTTTTTTGATGGCCATTCTGACTGGTGTGAGGTGATACCTCATTGTAGCTTTGATTTTTATTTCTGTAATAATTAGCAATGTTGAGCATTTTTTCATGTGCTTTTTGGCCATCTGCATGTCTTCTTTGGAGAAATGTCTATTTAGATTTTCCACCCATTTTTTGATTGGGTTATTTGTGTTTTTTTGATATTGAGCTGTATGAGCTGTTTGTATATTTTGGAGATTAATCCCTTCTCAGTCATATCGTTTGCAAATATTTTCTCCCATTCTGTGGGTTATCTTTTTGTTTTGTTTATGGTTTCCTTTGCTGTGCAGTGGAAGGGCTACTTTTTTAAATCATATTTTAATGATATCCTAAAAAACAATAAACATAAATAGAATGAGAAATTTTAAGGGCATGTAAACTGTAATTCGTTCATTGGCCTGGGTAAGATAAATACATTTTTTGCCTGCTATATCTCAGAAACTATGTTTCATGAGTAAATATATTTACATGATTGTACAATGAAAAACTTAAATTCACTATTTCTAAAAAATAATTATTTCATTTCAGATAAGCAGTTTGTTTCATTATGATTTTCTGATAATGGTAGTTGTTTGGGTGGCTAATATTTTACTCTCTTCTATTTTAGATGACAAATTCATTCTACAAGCTTAAAACCAATCAAGTTGTCACTTGTTCAACAGGCATTTCCAAAACTCTGAGTGCTGACTGTTATTTACCTAAAGCCTCCAGAGTTTTGCAATGAATTAAAGATTGCCTTTACTGATAGTTTCCTATCACAATTTCTCATAATTATCTTTCCTCCCCTGATTCCTGGATACTTCTACATATTGGAAGCTGTGAAAGTTCATTGACAGCACAAATTAAAACTTTCTCTTTTTATGAAAGATGTTTCAGGTGTTTCCTGCTTAATTATATATACCAATTGATATAAACAGATAATCCCAAATGACAAATATTGTAAACAAAAATTATATTTAGCATTAGAATTTGTTTTTATAATTATGTAAGAGTGTGTACATTATTGAAGTTTCTATGCATCTTATTTGAGTTCTGTGGTTTTAGTCTCCTTTAGCATAGTTATTCAGTCTATGAGGAAAGGAAAACAAGTACACAGTAAAGAAATCATTATGGCATCTACATCCTGGCACTAATGCAGGTTTATAAAAAAATTATGAGATAAGCAATTTACCTTAAAAACACTCAGGCCCTCCTTTCAGTGCCAATAATTTTTTTCAAGTTTCAGATTTCCCAGGATTAACCTCTTTTTGTATGTTTTTCTCTTAAGCAATTGCTGGAGAATGTTCCAGGGGAAGAAAAGTGTTTAACTAGGGAGAATTTAGATTAGCCTCAATTAACATGGCAAAAGAGAGTTGTTGGGTTTTTTTTGTTTGTTTTTCTATTTGTGGTAAACTCTGGATGAAACTCCTTTAAAGCCATTTGCATTTATTAGTTATATCCCTAAAGAAAGGAAAAGGTTCCTTAGGTACCAGTGTTTGCCCTATCATTACTATGTCAACATTGCTCTCCCAACCACCACCTGCATTCCACATTACCATCTCCTTATGCAGAGGCCAAAGAGATACAAGTGACCATCTATCCTTCCTAACAGGTACTGGAAGCCTCTTCTGAAAGGATATGAGTAAATGGGCATTCATGGATGGTCCTCAAAAACGTGTGAAAAAATATCTGAGCCATGCATTTGCTCTTTAGAAGGGAATGTATAGTTTTCCTCAGATCTCTCAGGAGCTTACATATCACCATGAAAATATATCTGAGACATGATTAAATATCCTAGGAAAACAATATATAGCACTGGGATCAAAAAAGAGTGTCAAGTAATAATATATCTTGAAGAAGGCAAGACAAAGATTTCAAAGGCAGATAAACTCGACATAGGAGGGATAAGGGTGGGGTAGAGATGGATAAGTTATCCTATGTATAAGAAATCTTGGAGAAAACATCTTTTCTGAGAAGGCTTGGAAGAGATTAAATTATTTTAAGATCTTCAGTTCAATCATTACACTTGAATAAGCAGATTCAATTTTTAATATCTTTGAAGCTGAGCATTAACTATGTGCTTTTTATATATTAGAACTTATTCAGGGTACAAAAAGTATACAATGTGATAATTTTTTTATAAATTTATTTTTTTATTTTTTTTGGCTATGTTGGGTCTTCATTGCTGCATGTGGGCTTTCTCTAGTTGAGGCGAGTGGGGGCTACTCTTTGTTGCGGTGCATGGGCTTCTCATTGCGGTGGCTTCTCCTGTTGTGGAGCACAGGCTCTAGGCGTGTGGCCTTCAGTAGTTGTGGTGCGCAGGCTCAGTAGTTGTGGCTCACGGGCTCTAGAGTGCAGGCTCAGTAGTTGTGGCACACGGGCTTAGTTGCTCCATGGCATGTGAGATCTTCCCAGACCAGGGCTCGAACCCGTGTTCCCCGCGTTGGCAGGCAGATTCTCAACCACTGCACCACCAGGCAAGCCCAATATGATAAATTTTAATCATTTATAAATTAACCCATTAGGATTTGAAGTAACTTAACACAAATAAAATCTCTGGTCTTCATTCTCAAAAAATTACAATCAGGGGAATTAAGTAGGGCCTTTAACAAGAACATGCTATCTGATTCCTGAGATTATGTGTTAGGTAGAATATGGATAGGAGAAAAAGGAATGGCAATTTAGAGAAACTAGCAGATATTTATAAAAATGTAAAATAATGAGCATTCAATGTGAGGAACCAAGAGAAAAAAGAACTATTTATTGGATGCTATGAGTAAAAAAGGAAGTAGCACTAGTTTCCTTTCATTCTCTGAGTCCATAGTTCATTGTTTCATGGGTCTGACATTTTACAGTCTGAATGGAAGTGGCTGAAGATTAACATGTTAATGGTTCCTGGAGGACCATGACTTAGCTCCCCTGTTCCTTTACAATGATGACTCAGAAAGTTGAACTCAGGATGTCATGGGTGTAGTCACCAACAGCTGCGGTTCCAATCTTGAACTAAGCTCAGTTGCTTTTCATTAGAGCACAATCAGAAATTCCTGGGTTTTTTACTTTCGGACTTACTTTACCCACAGAATTACCCTCACTGAGGAGGGAGAAAATTGATCATTACTGGTTCAACATGTTTATTGTACTTAAGTATAAAAACTTTAGCTAATATTTGGAATCATAACACTTTCATAGAAACAAAGTTACCTGATTATTTATCTGACACCAGAATGTTATAAATATCTAGCCTCAGGTATATTGAGTATAAATTTTGCTTCTCTTTCCCTCAAGGAAATGACAGTATAGGAATATTTTGTGGGAACTTCCCATACATGGACCAACATTTTGCTCTCCTTTTCTCATACTACAACAGATACTATCAAAAGCAGGAAGTTGAGAAGTTTCCAATATATTTGTCTAAGCAGAGACAAAATCTAAGATGGCAACAGACTTTGAGGGGAAATGAGGAAGCAGACTTGATTTTATCTATTGATCTTTAAAATTAAAAAAAGTAAAATAACCTGAATTACATAAGCTATGAATCAAGGTTCTAATTAGAAACCCGTTAGGAAGGTCTCGACTGTCTTTCCAAAATACATATACCTCCTGCCTAAGATGTCATACTCAATATTAATTAATAGATTAATTAGAATTAATAAATTAATTATGTAATCAGGAGATTGATTGATAGACATATAATCAGAGAAGCAACGGTCCTGAAATACCATTTTCTTATCTTACTAAATAATGGATGCCTAGAAGAGCAGATACAAACAGGAGAAAAACTAGAAGCAGCCATAGGTCTTTCTATGTAATTTTCTTTCTAATATGGACAGTAATGATAATAAAGACATAGTATATATATACAATTATTTTCTCACACCAAAATTCATTGTATTCCTTTGTTTTTTTATTTCCTTCCATTTGGGGCTACTGGCATTAGTAGTTGACCAGAATTATATCCTCAGAAATCTCCATTTTGGTTTAGATATATAATACCAAGTTTTATTTATTTATTTATCTATTTATTTATTTTCCTGCTTAAAGGAAAGAAATGAAAACAGCATACTATGAAGATCTTTGCTGTTAAACTGTATTAGATTAAGAAGAGTCCCTGTGATGAGGAAAGGTGAACTCATTCAAAGAAATGAATGCCACCTTCTTTTGACAAAATGTCTTACAAATTTAACCATAATATCTAGACAAAATAATTCCCCACCTTTTTTCTAAGAGTTTTGTTAGCTATGGGCAACGATATAAGGAAGAATCTTTGGTATTATTTCTTTTATTATGTATTTCTATCTTGTTTTCCTTTGTTCATTGTATTTTTCTTAGTAAAATATATACACTCTCTTTGGACCTTTCTTACAAATTTCAGAAATATTTTTACATATTTACTTTTCCACTATTCTTTTTAAAATTAATTAATTAATTAATTAATTTTGGCTGCATTGGGTCTTCATTGCTGCATGTGGGCTTTCTCTAGTTGCAGCAAGCAGGGGCTACTCTTCATTGTGGTGCACGGGCTTCTCACTGCAGTGGCTTCTCTTGTTGCAGAGCAGGGGCTCTAGGCATGTGAGCTTCAGTAGTTGCAGCACGTGGGTTCAGTAGTTGTGGCATATGGGCCCTAGCGTGGGCTTCAGCAGTTGCAGCACATGGGCTCAGTAGTTGTGGCACGTGGGCTCTAGGGCATGTGGGCTTCAGCAGTTGTGGCATACGGGCTCTAGAGTGCAGGCTCAGTAGTTGTGGTGCACAGGCTTAGTTGCTCCATGGCATGGGAGATCTTCCTGGACCAGGGCTTGAACCTGTGTCCCCTGCATTGGCAGGCAGATTCTTAACCACTGTGCCACCAGGGAACTCCCTACATTTCCACTAAACTTTATAATTATCTTTTTACTCTCCCGCTCTCTCTTATTGCTTCTCAATTTTCCTTCTCCACATCCAGTTCTCTCACTCTTCTCTCTTAGCTAGTAATAAGAATTAATATTCCTTATTATTATTTAGAGGGAGATTATTTTTCCTCTTAAAAATATAAACACAAAAGTTTAAAAAAATAATTGGTGAGTTTCTTGACTTACTTTACTTATAGAACTTTAGTCCAAAACAGAATAAAAATCCCCTACTTATGTTTTGATGAATTGCTAATTTCTAGAGAATGTAAATAATCTGAAATTCACTTTAGGGGAAGTAAGAAAGAAGAAGATATTTATGAAAATAGTGGGTCTTTCTTAAGCTTGCAGTTGCCCTTTTTGGGGATGGTCACAATTCCTGTGTTTGAGTTGAAGCTCTGTCAATATGCAAATGTAAGACTTTGGAGAGAAAAAATTAGTTTCAGGGCTTCAGTGTCCTCATTAAAAAACACAGGATAGTCTAGATACTTATCCCTGTAGTTTTTTGGGTTTTTTTGTTTGTTTGTTTTTTTGCGGTACGCGGGCCTCTCACTGTTGTGGCCTCTCCTGTTGCGGAGCACAGGCTCCGGACGCGCAGGCTCAGCGGCCATGGCTCACGGGCCCAGCCGCTCCGCAGCATGTGGGATCTTCCCAGACCGGGGCACGAACCTGTGTCCCCTGCATTGGCAGGCGGACTCTCAACCACTGCGCCACCAGGGAAGCCCTCCCTGTAGTCTTTTATATCTCTAGCAGTATATAATTCTATGACATTGCCCTTCACTTCAGCTTTTTAAAATTTTTTAAATAAACTTAGTTTACATATGTTGTATGCTATTTGGTGTAACATGAAGATATTCGCTGGCATAGCGAATTTCTTTTCTCTGGGATTTTTTTTTTTTTAAGTTTTCTTTCTCATAGTATTACAAATGACAAGAAATTAGACCTACACAGTAAACAGCTTTTAACATTTCATTCCTAGAGGAAACTTCCCTGCTTTATAAAATCATACCTAACAACCACTTCATATCCAAAAGAGAGAGAGAGTAAAACTTTTTTATCAGTGCAATTGTCACAATCTAAAATACAGATAAATGTTGTGATTTGACATATTTGCTAACATTAAAGAATTCCACATTAAGCAGTTCTCCAGAAATATGACTTCCTATAACAAGAGCCAAATCCAATAGATG
Organism: Lagenorhynchus albirostris; assembly: GCF_949774975.1. NCBI lineage: Eukaryota > Metazoa > Chordata > Mammalia > Artiodactyla > Delphinidae > Lagenorhynchus > Lagenorhynchus albirostris. The sequence continues at coordinate 46,351,454 of NC_083100.1, forward strand.
TTTCCTGAAGGATTGGCCAATCTTTTAGTAAACATGATTAGAGTGAATAGTCTGCAACTATTTGGGGAGGCTTGTTTTTGTTGTTGTTTTGGTTGTATTTTACTGTGTTCCAATATTAATTTACTTACCAGGTTCAGAGTGTTTTGCTTCATTGTTTCCCATATTTTATCATTAGTCTGGGTGTAGTTTTAGAATATAATCTGAAAATCTGACTTTTATAAAGCAAAACATCAGGCATTATTTTAAGGGCAAAATAATTTTTTTGATATTTATTTGGTTGCACCGGGTCTCAGTTGCGGCAGCTGGGCTTCTTAGTTGCGGCAGGCAGGCTCCTTAGTTGCGGCAGGCAGGCTCCTTAGTTGTAGCTCCCAGGCTCCTTAGTTGTGGCATGTGAACTCTTAATTGCAGCATGCATGTGGGATTTAGTTCCCTGACCAGCGTTCAAATCCAGGCCCCCTACACTGGGAGTGTGGAGACTTATCCACTGTGGTACTAGGGAAGTCCCAAAATAATTTTAATGATAAGAAAAGGGGATTCTGACCTGAGCTTTATAGTAATGATATTATTTTCCCATCCTCCAAGCATTCTCCAATCAAAAATGCTGAAAAAGTTGGTTAATAGCCAGTTTGTGAAATAAAAACAGCAGAATAACTGTCAGGTTACATTTGGCTGCTAGAAGGCAAAATCCATAGCATGAGTAGCTTAAATATGAGGCCATTTACTAGTTCACATTATACAAAGTACAGAGGATGCTTCAAGATTTGTTAATTCAACACAGATCTAAGTGCTTTCCATCTTTTTATTTCCATCACTAACAGCAGGTCATCCTTATCTAGGGATAGTTCTCAACATTACAAGATGATTGCTTCAGTCATAGGCATCACATACAGACAAAACAAGTGGAAGGAAATATTATGTGCCCTCCCATGTAGCTCCATTTAGAATAAGGACCTTTTTCAAAAGTTCCCCAGCCCTGGAAGATAGCATACTTCCTTTCTCATCTCATTGGTCAGAGATTTATGAAATAAAAATATCTAAACCAATGTCTGTAAGGGAAATGGAATCACCATGATTAATGTAGATTAATGAAGAGTTTATTATTTATGAATTTATTCCTTAGGTGGGCATAGGCTATCCTTCCCTGAGAACTGGACATATGAACATATTCAGTTCATCTATCAATGAAAAGTGACAGAATTGTTGTTGCATAAGCAAATGAGATGACTGAAACAACACCTTACAAAGTTAAAAAAAAAAGACAAAAATATATCCATAATCTCACTGACCTAATTTCCCTTATTAAAGCATATTTTTCTGTATAAACACCAATTTTTGCTTAGTTTATCTTAAAGTGTACATATATTTTTGTATACAGCTTTTAAAATTTATATTACCATGATTAGTCCCCTCTTAATCTTCTAGTCATTATCATTACCAATTTAACTTTGTATACTATTATACCTGGTGGATGGATGTGCTGCCATATCTAATAATTGTCAATGTTGCATACCTACATTGTTTAAAAATGTAGTATTTCTATTCTTAAAAAGATTGTGCATTTAGTCATTTTCATATTTTTAAATTCCCAAGTGTCATATCAGTACCTTAAAGTATTATCTACGTTTTTTAACAAAGAAAGTACACATTTAGGAAAAATTTTTAGTCGACGATTAAATAATAAGCCACTCATATACTTCCCCTTGCCAACACTACTCAAAGTCCTGCCTTTTTTGTCCTTTATCTCTGTCCAATTGATAAAATCCAACTCTGAATCCTTCAAAAGTTTAATTCCTGAATATGGAGGGAAAGAGCACTGAATTTTGAAGGCACAAATTACTATGAATTTATAGTTTGGGATTCCAGCAGCCCATAATCCTTTAAGATTTTTGATATGCCATTTTATTTTACCTGGAGAAAATGGCAAACCCTCACATTTTTAAAAATCCATTATTTCTTGACATTTTGAACAGAAAATCTCAGCCTCTTCTTCACATAGAAAACTGAATCACAGCAAGAAAATCTTCAATTTTCTTTTATTTATTTATTTATTTATTTATGGCTGTGTTGGATCTTCATCGCTGCGTATGGGCTTTCTCTAGTTGTGGCAAGCAGGGGCTACTCTTCATTGCGGGGCATGGGCTTCTCATTACGGTGGCTTCTCTTGTCACAGAGCACAGGCTCTAGGTGTGTGAGCTTCCATAGTTGTAGCACGTGGGCTCAGTAGTTGCAGCACACGGGCTTAGTTGCTCCATGGTATGTGGGATCTTCCTGGACCAGGGCTTGAACCTGTGTCCTCTGCATTGGCAGACAGATTCTTAACCACTGCACCACCAGGGAAGTCCGAAAATCTTCAACTTTCTGTCTACTCTTCAACAGCTCCATCATAAGACACACACACACACACACACACACACACACACACACACACACACCCCTGAAAAATGTGTCCTATTTCTCTCCCCACAGAGAAAACCTCATTTCAATGGAAGTTACTCTTTTCTTCAGGCCAAGGTTAGACCCTCTTTACTTGTGTCCAGGATCTCAGTCTCTATTTATTTTATTTTTAGCTTTTGTCTCTTCCTCTCTAGTGGCAGAATTATATTAAACTAAGCCCTCCACAAAAGTATCCCTCAAACACCCTCTCTTACTTTCCAGCATAGATTTATAAAATGATATCCTCAATTGCTGTTTTCACAGCCTTTGTTCCAATTCCTTCCTCAGGTCACCAGTTGCTGCCCCCCACCACTGTACCAAATTTTATTTTGCAGTGTGCAAGGGTACTGATAATGCCACTGTCACTAAACCCCATGCATGTTTTTTAACTCTTGTACTTGAACCCTCTGTGCTCTGTGCTCTGTGTCAACTTGTGCCAATGTTATGAAGTATTCACTTCCTTAGCATCTATGTCACTACAGCCTCCCAGGTTTCCTTTTGTTTCCCTGTCTATTTCTTAATCTTCTTCTTAGACCTATTTCCCTCATCCTTGTTCTCCACAGTTCACTTATAGGGTGTTCCTTCCCCATCTTCACACTCACCTTATAGAGTCACTGTCAGGATTATGTGAATTAATATTTGCACAATCATTCAGAACACCTGCTTCATATCACATGCTACCTAAGTACTTGTTAATCAAATCAACCTCAGAACTCCACAGAGTAATTTTCATTTTTATCTTGATTCTCACATTTCTGTCTCTACAGAGACGTCTACCCTAAGCTCCATGTCTACATATTGAGCTTCTTATTTCGTGGCTCCAATGAGTATCTTACAAATACTTAAAACTCTCCTGCTTTGGATGAAAATATTTATTTAAATCTATTATAGTTAATAATACATAGTCATAGTAAAATTTTACCTATGATTCATACTATCTCAATAATACCAAATAGAATGCTTACTTTTTTATTGAGATATATTTGACATATAACATTGTGTGAATTTAAAGTGCATTATGTATAGATTTGATATATTTATACATAACAATATGATTATCACCATAGCATTGGCTAATACCTTTATCACATCACATAATTATCATTTCTTTTTTGTGGTGGGAACAATTAAGATCTAGTCTCCTAGCAACTTTGATGTTTATAATACAGTACTGTTGTCTATAATCACTATGCTGTGCATTAGATCTCCACGACTTATTTATCTACTGGCTATAAGTCTGTGCCCTTAAACAACATCTCCCCAATTTCCCCATCCCTCAGGCTCTAGTAACCACCATAGAATGCTTACTTTAGATTTATACAGATATATCAGTTAGATGAAAACCAAACTACATTTTTTTCTAAATGGCATCAGACACAAATTAAATAGACAATTTCTGGATGGTTTTATTGTTAACATTTTTTGTATTTTTCTCATTGTAAAGATGGGAAAAAAAAATTTCTAGGTACCTAGAACTTATAAGCTTATTATAGTCTTAAAGTTATATTAAAAGAATATACTATAGATATTTTTGAATGAAAAAATTAAATTTGTATCATAAAATTATAACTAAATTGTTGCAAAATACACATAGAAAAAATTCCTTAAATATATTTACTTTTCTGTTATTGACTTTTTTAAATAAAAAGATATTGACCATTATGTCAATTATGGTGATAATAAAATATATCACATTTTAATTATGTGTCATAAAACAAGATTCATTTAGATGAAATAAACAACACATATAATAAGACCTCAAGGGCACAATTGGAATTCCTTGATAGACCACGGGGTATTTTAGAGAACATACAGTCATGAGCTAAGGCAGAGACTAGAATGTAAACAACTAAGATCACTGGGTTGCGGGGGGCTGTTGGTGGTGGGATGAATTGGGAGATTGGGACTGACATGTATACACTAATATGTATAAAATAGATAACTAATAAGAAACTGCTGTATAAAAAATAAATAATTTTTTTTTAAAAAAGAACAACTAAGATCACCATTGCAGCCTCTCTAGTGAGCTCTTGTTATTTGGCCCTCTCTGGAAGTCTACACCACACCTCTCTCTATAGACCAGCAAATCATCTGACTCTGTGTATATGTCTACCCCTTGGCAAGTCAGCAGTGGCCAGATGCTAATGTGACTTCATTATTATCCATTCAATAGGAGTTTGGAGAGCTGACTTTATGAGTAGAGAATATGGGCAGGTTTTCTTAGAAGTAAGGGTGGAGAAAAGGAAGAAATAATTAGTTGAATACTTATTGTCATCTCTAGTAGAGGATTAAGTTATAATTGAAGTCCATTATGTTCCCTCTCATTCATACAGTTTTAAATAATTTTTTTTTAGTTTTAAATAATTTTAGTTTATACACTTGTTTTAAATTTCTCCAGTGACTTTTTACTTTCTTTTTTGCAGAACTCTTAATTCATTGATTTGTTCTATAAACACTTATTGAGCTCCTATTAGATACGAGAAAGAACAGATATAATTGCCGCTTTTAAGGACAGAGAAAACAGATAGTAAGCAAATGTGTTACATAGGGATAAGTGCAGTGATTTAAAAAAAACATGAAGGGAAATGGAACATAATCATGGAGCTGTTTTGTCTCAGTGTTCAAGGCAGGATTCTGAAAAGACTCCATTTGTGCAGAGATTTGATACAGAACCAATATATCCATAGCATTTATGAGATTGAATCAGAGCATGATTCCAGAGGTGGAGAGGTAAGGAAGACCCTGTGAGTAGGGATTTACCACAGAATTTCCTCTCTGCTGCAGTTGGGAGTGTCTCTACATCCTTTTCCATAAGAGTAATCATAACTTCTCATTTTCCTAATATCTTGCGGCAAATGGTACATACTTAGTTTTCAGGCCCTTAGGATAATTTAATAAACTTTATTATGCAAAATTATGAAAAAAGTCCAATCTTAAAATAAAACTTTTCATAGCCCAGAAAACTAACTGGCTGAGTAAAAATTATTCTCTAATTTCAAGTTATAAGGACTGACATACAGTGCAGTGCTTTCTGCTCTGGAACATACGATTTGTGATTACAGTTGAGGAATGAAGCAGAGAAGGGATTAGGCAGTGAGGGTCTGTTTTACCTGCCAAGTCTTTCCTTCTTGTTGTGAACTTTAAGAGACACCTTCCTAGAAGAGATTATACAGAACAATTTTCTCAGAACACGTCCCCTCTTAGTAAATAACAACAAAAACCCAACAAAAGCACATAAATTGAGAGAACTGGATACTAAGCATCCTTATAGTATAGGTGATTCTACATTTCCTATAGGAATGTGGCAGGTCATGGCCAGTCCTGCCTCAGGCTTAATTTTTAAGCAACAAGAAATAGAACATGGTAGTCTATAATTGTGCAGAAAGAAAAGAATCGGCTTACACATTAAAAAGCAAACTCTAGGGCTGATGTATCTCTTCCCACAGCCTAATGACAAAAGGGAAGTGACCCTTGCTTCTGAAACAAATCTACTCACCAAGTTTAGAGATACTTTCTTAAGAAACTAGGAGGGCTCCTGCTATGAACTGAATTGTGTCCCTCCCACCCCAAATTCATATGTTGAAACCATAACCCCCCATATGATTGTATTCGGACATAAGACTTCTAGGAGATAATTAATGTTAAAATGAGGTCATAAGAGTGGTGTCCTAATCTGACAGGATTGGTGACCTTATAGAAGAGGAAGGGAGAGAGATCCTTCTCTCTATATATGCACACACAGAAGAAAGGCCACTTGAGGACACAGAGAGAAGGTGGTTTCTGCAAGCCAAGAAGAAAGCTCTCTCCAGGAGCCTGATTCTGCCAATGCCTTTGTCTTGGACTTCCCTCCAGAACTGTGAGAAATTTGTTTCTGTTGTTTAAGCCATCTAGTTCATGGTATCATCTTATGGCAGCCATAGTAGACTAAGATAGCTCCTGTGAGCTTTATCCACAAAATCACTTGTATCCTTACCTGACAAAGATCCATTTCAAGCCGTGTTGGCTGGTTGGAAGTGATAGGAAAGAAAAACTACGTTGAACGAGGTCTAATTCAGCATTCTTGCCAGACCTCAAACCTGGACTAGGTCATTGATGATTGCCTACCTTAAGCATTGAGGCTCTTTCACCCATTTTTTACTAGCTGGCCTATCAACATAAACTTCTTTTATAATATTGCATGCTCAGAGTTCCAAAAAACTTACACTGCCAACATGCTTTGGAGCATGGTTCCATTCTATGATGACTGCCTTAATCAAATCTGTAGTGTCTTTTTCAAATTTTGACTTAACCATTTTTATTACAACAAATCACACTAATCAATCCACAGAGGAATGTGTAAATATAATTTTTAATAATATTTAAATTTTCTTTTACCAAAACTTTTTTTAATTTGACAGTATAAAGCAATAACTAAGGCATTTGCTTTAGAATTAGTACATCTGCACAATCACTTGCAAGCTGTTTTCTTAGAAAAGTTATTTTATCATTTTGAACCACTATTTGTTTTCTCTATCAAATGAGGATAAGTTAACAACATTATCTTAGACAGAGTGTGAAATATAAATGAGAAAGAAATAATAATTAAGGCTCATTATTGGAAACTGCTTTTCACATTATGATTTATTATCCTTAAAGTGACAAACTGTAATTTCACCACCCCACGGTAAAAACAAAACATAAGGTGGCTTAAAAGCAGGCATCTAGAGAGAAAATCTAAACAAAGACTTAATCTACAATATGAAAATTTATCCCAGATATTTCAAGAGCTGACTATAATTACATGTTTGAAATGGGGCTTAAATAAAATAGGAATTTGCTCTTTTCAACTCTAGTCTTTAGCCAAGATTTTTTAAAATGCGTGTATATGTGGTTTCTATTTCTTCTAAAGTTTGGGAGAAAAAGAGAAAATATGTTACTTAACAGATTTTTCAAGTACCTCTTTTAGATGTTCCCTTGTGTAGACTTCTTCTAATCTGTTCATTCAGGCTTTGACTGATGGGTGAACTTCTGTATCCTCTTCCCAGGTATGAGAGGAAAACACCTAAGTTTTCTAAGGTTTATGACCTATTCCCTTCTCTAATATGGTTCTCTAAGGCTTGGGCCAAAAACCAGCTACCCATATATATGGATAGAGTGATGTGGAAATATTTACACAGTAATAAATATAATTACTAATGAAGTGTAGAGCTAAAGCTAGGAATAGAAAATATTTCGGCAACTTACTGAATCAAAAATTACAGTAATGATCACAGTAAAAACTTATATTGGTCAGTTAATTGTACTTGTAGGATTAGCAAACCAGAGAAATCAATTATTTTGAGAAATCAATTTTTATCCGGTAGTTCCCACGGTGATATTGCCTAATCATCGTCTTCAAGTCACAATAAAGGTATATTGCAAAAAGAAATAAACAGAGAGAGACTAAGTGATTAATACATTTAATTATAGTTTCCTGCATTGGATTTGGTCTCTATTCCACAAATCTTGTTTATTTTAACTGTGCTTTGAGATCCTATCCTTCCTCTGTCACTTACTAGCCACCTGGGCATATGAGGTTGGAAAACAAACCATGCATCTCTAATATAAATTCAGTATACCTGCCCCACTGGCTACACAGCATTATTATCAAGATTCAGTAACCTGGGGCTTCTCTGGTGGCGCAGTGGTTAAGAATTGCCCTGCCAATGCAGGGGTCACGGGTTCGAGCCCTGGACCGGGAAGATCCCACATACTGCGGAGCAAATAAGACCATGCGCCACAACTACTGAGCCTGCGCTCTAGAGCCCGCGAGCCACAATTACTGAGCCCGTGTGCCACAACTACTGAAGCCCACGTACCTAGAGCCCGTGCTCTGCAACAAGAGAACCCACCACAATGAGAAGCCTGTTCACCGCAACGAAGAGCAGCCCCCTCTCGCCGCAACTTGAGAAAGCCCGCACTCAGCAACAAAGACCCAACACAGCCAAAAATTTAAATACATTAAAAAAAAAGATACTGTAACCTAATAGGTAAGAAACCACTTCAAAAAAAAAAATCATTACAAAATACAAATGTTTTATAATGATATATCTTTGTACTTCTATTATCATTCTTAAAATAAATGTGGTGAATATACCATACAGCCAGAGCCTCAGGAAATTTGATCTTAATTTTAATTGTAGGTCATAGATAAATAATCCTGATACCAAAATAATGCTTATAGTGATGACTCAATGCCTCAGTAATGTGAGATGGGGGGGAGGGGGGGAGGGGGGAGTTAATAAAGAGATAAGGCTCTGTACTGACTTGTTAGAATTTGCTATGTGGCAAACGTGCAGTTACACAGCCTTAGATCTCTCTTGGGAAACTGCCCAAACATTTGTATTTCCACAATGTATTTATTTAGAAAAATACTCTTTTCCTGAGAAAAATCTGGCTCTCAAATCTCTGAGATTATGCAATTTCAGTAACTCTATTCAGGAACAAGTGTTGGAAGTCTAGTGAGAAATATATTTAACAAAAATCCATTTCCAGACTCTAATTGTTGTGAATATTTGGGAATTTTCAGTTGAAAATACTACTTATAAAAAATGAACTTCAAAACATTAAAAAAAAAAAAATAGAAAATTGTAAGAATACCGATAGGGCTTTTTGTCTTCCTCCCCTTACTGTAGATTTATTCTCATGTTACCTTTCTTCATTCATTATCCTTGTTGTTAGGGCACTGCAAACTCACCCAAAATGAGAAACAGCCAAGAAAGCACGAAGGTTAGAGATAAAGACAGGCACTAGGTTTTAGTGGGCAGCCCCCCCAGGGTTCAGCCAAATTGAGTGGAGGGAAGTATTAAACACCAAGAGGATAACAACATTGCCACTGCTGAGCAGAAAATTGGAATTATTTTTCAAGTTACATTTTTCCTTTCTTTTTGGTTGTCAGGTTTTGTCTCTCCTGTCTTTCATTGCTACACTGCAAATAAATAAGCAGCCAACATGAAATTTCTTTTAGACGTGGCAAAGTACTCATTGAACTTAGAGATTAATAGTAAAATTTTAAAAAAGAAAAAGTTTAGTGATATGTGATAAGGAAAATCTGAACTAGGAAGTTTAAATTATATAAGCACCATGATGATAATATACACGTAAACACAACATGTGATTTTTCCAGATAAATTTATAAGATGATAAAATAACAAGAGTGTACCCCAAAACTAATGATAAAATAGAGTAATAACTGCCTACATGTTGTTATATGCCTTTCCCAAAATGATGTATTAGAAATTTAATGCTGGGGACTTCCCTGGTGGTGCAGTGGTTAAGAATCTGCCTGCCAATGCAGGGGACATGGGTTTGATCCCTGGTCCAGGAAGATCCCACGTGCAGCGGAGCAACTAAGCCCATGCTCCACAACTACTGAGCCTGCACTCTAGAGCCCATGAGCCACAACTGCTAAAGCCCATGCGCTCTAGGGCCCGCATGCCACAACTACTGAGCCCACGTGCTGCAATTACTGAAGCCTGCACGCCTAGAGCCCGTGCTCCACAACAAGAGAAGCTGCCTCAATGAGAAAGCCTGCGCACTGCAACGAAGAGTAGCCCCCGCTCGCAGCAACTAGAGAAAGCCCGCACGCAGCAACGAAGACCCAACACAGCCAAAATTAAAAAAAAAAAAAAAGAAAGAAATTTAATGCTATCCTTCCAGCCTACTGTTGGTCTCTTCCATTACCTGTGAGCTTTTTGCTCTGAATCCTGCCACAAGTTCTCATCCACATCAACATCCATTGCCATTTCCTTTGAGTTGTTCTCACCAAAGCCAAATTGCCAACATATTTCTAGTTCCAATGGACTTGGATTCTTAGAAAAACATTCATTTTACATTAAGATCTGTACTGCCTCATCTTACAACTTGTAGCCCAAGAAACCTCCCATACCTAACCAAATTATCACAAAAATGTCTCTCAGTTTGGGCCTAAGGTCTTTACAAATCAGTGCTATATTTTCAATTGTTTAGATTTTCAGAGTCTGAGATGACATTCTCAACAAAGAATAAGCTCAATATAGCTCAACAAAGAATAAGCAAAATATTTTGCTTCCGTTTTTACAGTACACCCAAAATGATGTCAAAGATTACTTAAAATGATTATAATAGCTAAAATTTATTGTATTAGTCATCAATCTAATGACCTTTCCATTTAATCCTCACACCCTCTGAAATGGGTTTTAGTAAAATACCCAGTCTATAAATGAGTAAATAGAGGCAAAGAGAGGATAAATATATTGTCAAATTCACATAAGTAGTAAGGTACAGAACTGGTATTTGAAGTTTTACAGTCTGTACTAGGTTACTAGAACTGCCATAAACAAAGTATGACAGACTGGGTAGCTTAAACAACAGAAATGTATTTCCTTTCAGTTCTGGAGGCTAGAGTTTGATATCAAGGTGTCAACAGGATTTATTTCTTCTAAGGCCTCTCTCCTGGGTTTATAGGTAGTCAGTCTTTCTCTGTGTCTGCTTTCTCTTTTTTTTAATAAAGACATCAGTCATAAGACCCACCCCAATGACTTCATTTATCCTTAATTATCTATTCAAAGGCCTTGTCTCCAAATACAGTCACATTCCGATGTACTGGGGGTTAAGACGTTAACATATGAATTTGGAGAGGACACAGTTCAGCTCATATCACAGTGTTAATCCAGATCCCTCCTCTTAACCACTAAACATGCAAAAGGAAGGGAGGGATGGAGGAGAAAAGGAAGGGAGGAAGGGGCGAGGGAGGGAGGGAGGGAGGGAGGGAGAGAGATGTTACTTAGGGCATTACTTGGATTGATTTGATGGCTCTTGGTTTCCATATGGGATATAGCCACCTCTACCACAGTAATATACTTGTCAAGCAAACCAGAATAACCTTGAAGGCAGCTGGAGGTAGGGTGCTTTCTAGACAATGCTGAGACAGATTGACCAATTCTTGGGACAGCAGCTTGGTATGGTGATGTGACCTTGAGCTCTGAAGTTACACAGATATAGGTGCAAATATTAGCTCAGTTTCATTCTACTTGGAAAAATTATATTCCCTTTCTGAGCTTCAGTTTTCTTAACATGGGTGTAATATTTCATATAGGATAGGATTTTTAAGAGTATTATAGTTGATGTGAAGTTCATAGATGAGCTCATATCCTCAACAAGTGAAAACCTCAAAGTTCTTCATTTTTCCTTTCCATTTTTGCTCCTCACTTACTAGATTCACACAGACCACTTGCCTTTCTTTCACATACCCTCTCAAGAATATTAATATCATAAATAAATAGTGAAGTAATAAATAATACATTTCTTTCACCTAATTACCTCTTTTCTAAGCACACCTTTCTTTAGTCATTTCTCCTACACACTCACCATCTCTTTTGATTGGATTTAAGTAATCACCCTGTCTTCTTTCTTTGAGTTGCAAATTACCTATCACTTAAGCAAAATTTTACAAATAGAAATCTACTCTATTCATTTTACATTTTCTTTGAAATTTTTCTTTTTAAACAAAATTTTCAATTATAATATTTTATACTTCCAGAAAAGTGGAATAAGCAATACAAAAGACACAATTAGAAAAATAAATGTGGATAAATGGACATTCCATCACATTGATTCTAATGTCTTTATTTTTTGGTGGGATTGGTAGAAATAAATAAAACTGTATGGATATATCTAATGATCCATATTGTAACCATATTTTAATTCACAAAGTTTATCCATATTAATTCATTTATTTATCCTCATGTCAGTCATTATTTTGGGTATAGAACATAGAATTGTGAATGTTATGCTAAGAATGGAAAATGCTTTAGTGGTGGAGAGACAGTGACTATGTATGCAAATAAATATGTAAGTGGTGATAAGTGCTATTCCAAAAACAAAGCAAGTCATTACTTTTAGGAATGTAAAATGGTGCAGCTGCTTTGGAAAACAGTTTGGCAGTTCCTCAAATGACTAAACAGAACTATCATCTGATCCAATAATTTCATTCCTATGTATATACCTAAAAGGAATAAAAACATATATCCTCACAAAAACTCATGCACAGATGTTAATAGCAGCATTATTCATAATATCCAAAAAGTAGTAACAGCACAAATGTTCATTAAATGATGAATGGATAAATAAATTGTGGTATATTTATAGAATACTTTTAGCAATAAAAAGAAATTAAGTACTGGGACTTCCCTGGTGGCACAGTGATTAAGAATCTGCCTGCCAATGCAGGGGACACGGGTTCGAGCCCTGGTTTGGGAAGATTCCACATGCCGCTGAGCAACTAAGCCCATGTGCCACAACTACTGAGCCTGCGCTCTAGAGCCCACAAGCCACAACTAATGGGCCCGTGTGCTGCAATTACTGAAGCCCACACGCCTAGAGCCCATGCTCAGCAACAAGAGAAGCCACCACAATAAGCCCGTTCATCACAACAAAGAGTAACCCCCACTCACTGCAACTAGAGAAAGCCTGCACGCAGCAACGAAGACCCAACACAGCCGAAAATAAATAAAGTAAATAAAGTTTTAAAAAAAGAAATTAAGTACTGATATAAGCTACAGTATGGGTTAACCTTGTAAACATTATGCTAAATGAAAGAAGCCAGACTCAAAGCCATTTATATGAAATGTCTAGAATTAGGTGATATATAGAAACAAATTATATTAATGGTTTCCTAGGAACGTGAGGATGGGAAAATTGCTGGGGGTGATGGCTAAAGGGTGGGGAATTTCCTTATAGGGTAATGAAAATATTCTAAAATTGATTGTGGTGATGTTTATACAACTCTGTGGATATAGTTATAGCTATTAAAACATTTTTTAAATTGAAATTATCAAAATTAAAAGTTTGTGCTTATCAAAAGATACATATAAAATTGAAGAGATAAGATAGACCAAGATAGAATATTTATATATATTTGGCAAAGAACTTATATCCATAATATATAAAGAGCTCCTACAATTCAATAATGAAAAGACAAAAAAATCTTAAAAAAAACCCTCAAGTTATTGAGATAGAGAGTAATAGAGGAACTGGTGGTTGTTACTTTTTAAATATGGTGCTCAAAGAAGGTCTTTTGGAGAGAGGATACCTGACAAGTGTGCTAACTAAAAGAAGGGAGTCTGTCATTCCAGGATCTTGTAGAAGAGTGCCCCCATGACAGGAAATAACAAATTTAAAGTACTAAACCTAGAATGAATATGCTATGTTCAAGAATCAACAGCTTCAGTGGAGCCAAGGGATTAGTAGGCAGTATCCATAAAGCTGAGTAATTACAGAAAAAACTGACAGGAAATAAAGTTGAAAGGGGAGCTGGGAATGACCTATTGGACACCTTTTCCCTTGTCAAAATGATCCTCCCTAATGATGATGATGATGATGGGGCTACAGCAAAATATTTCCTATCTCCTGCCTTGTGTCTTTAACTGCCCTTATACTGTTCCACTTAGAAAACATAACCTCAAATGTAATCTGTCCTGACCGAATTTGTCCCTAATATGTACACCAATCAATATTTACATTAATTTACCAAGTTGTGCGACTAACACACAACAGTTCACTCAGGATATACTTGAATCCTCTGACCTTCATATTCTGTATCTATTCAATGACTCAGTTTTATCAATACTAACTCAAAATACCTGCCCCTTTCTCTGTAGTTCCACTGATAACTCCCTTTTCATAATTTCAATCTGATCTGCAACATTCTAGCTGTTAATTCCACTTATAATTTTTCCCTCTCAACATCTTTCCATACATGCTGGATTTTATTAATGCACAAAGCATATCATACATTTTAATATTTTTCTAGCTCAGAAAACCTACTGACTTTTTCTTGACTTTTTCTTATCTGTAATATTATCTCTCAAGATATTTTCCAAAAATATTTTATGGGAAAATAGTCCATTGACATATAAATTTGGAAATGCAGTTACTATATCTCCCATAGAAGATACTATTGCACATTACCACATTAAGCATTCTTTAAAAGTCCTAGAGTTAAGAAACCTATATAAATTTTTAAACTTAGATATAAATATATATTAATCTATGAACACTTTTTAAATATAATAACTAATAACATCTTGCTGAACTGGTATTCGAGGAACATACCTTGACTAAAAAGGTTAAAATTGATGCTGCAAATTACCATTAAAGTGACTATAAAATGTAAGTTATATGACATAACTATGTTATTCCGCAAAGTGAGGAAAATGTGTTAGTTCAAATGCATAAATTTTTAGAACTGAAATGTAATTTAAGGACAATCTAGCCCAAGTCAAGCATTTTATGAATCAGGTTCAGAAACGTAAATTTCCAAAGGTTACTTAGGTTGCTGGCAGAGTTGAGATTATAATTTCTAGTTTATTGCCCTAATGTATAAATACTATTTTTATTCAAGGTAAATAATTTAACATATTTATTGTCCACTACTATGTGCCTGGTATATGCAAAGATATTCTCACAATTCATCTTGGCACTTAACATTGCATTTGTATTTAATTCAATTGGTTGAGCATAAATTCCTTAAGGGTCAAGGCTTTCTCTAGATTTTTAAATCTCCCTTTGTGACTAACATATTATTATGCACAACTAGTCACTGACTCAACACATTCATGTAATATATTCTTGCTTAAATAACTTCTGATGACAGATCATAAATTAAAGAGGATTTAGCAAGAGTGAAGCCCTCTTCCTGGTTCATAGCTGGTGCCTTCTCGCTGTGTCCTTACATGATGGAAGGTACAAGGGACCTCTGTGGGATCTCTTTTATAAGAACATATCCCATCCCTCATGATCTAATCCCTTCTGAAAGGTCCTGCTTCCTAATACCATCACCTTTGGGAGTTAGAATTCTATGTAAGGACTGGGGGGAACACAAACATTCAGACCATAGCATAATCCCACCAACAGTGTTAAAGGTCCACATCCTCACCAACATTTTGTATTGTCAGTTTTTACTAATTTTAGTTGTGGTATCTCATAACAGTGCTGATTTGTATTTTTTGATGAGTAATGATGTTGAGCATCTTTTAATATGCTTATTGGCTGTATATATATAATCTATTGAAAAGTGCCTGTACAATCTTTAATCCTTTTTTTTTTTTTTTTTTGCTGTACGCGGGCCTCTCACTGCTGTGGCCTCTCTCGTTGCGGAGCACAGGCTCCGGACGCGCAGGCTCAGCGGCCACGGCTCACGGGCCCAGCCGCTCGGCGGCATGTGGGATCTTCCCTGAACGGGGCACAAACCCGTGTCCCCTACATCGGCAGGCGGACTCCCAACCACTGCGCCACCAGGGAAGCCCTGATTCATTTTTAATTGCATATTTATTTGTAGTTCTTTATACATTTTCAATATATAATCTTAAGATATATGAATTTCAAATACTTCCTCACAACTTGCCTTTTCAGTATCTTAAGGGTGCTTCCTTTGTTGAACAGTTCTTGATTTTAATGAAATCCAATTATCAGTATTTTATTTTTAATTGGTGCTGTCTATATCTTGATTCAAAAATGCTTGCCAACCTCATCATGAATATATTCTCATATGTTTTTTCTCCTAAAATTTAATGTTTTATCTTTCACATTTAGATGGTTGAATTCTCTTGAATCAATTTTTGTGTATGATACCAGGTTGGGTAATACATAT
Source organism: Lagenorhynchus albirostris (assembly GCF_949774975.1). Lineage (NCBI taxonomy): Eukaryota > Metazoa > Chordata > Mammalia > Artiodactyla > Delphinidae > Lagenorhynchus > Lagenorhynchus albirostris. Next base: position 46,367,535 of record NC_083100.1, read on the forward strand.
TTTTAATGGGGCCAGCTATTTAAGACAATAGAGTACAGAAAGGTACAAGGATGTGTAAGAAGTGTGTTAATCACTGGATAGCTTCAGGTCAGGTTTGTTATCTTGTTTGTCATTTTACAATGTAATTATGCGTTTTGAAATTTAAAAATAAGTTCATTACAATAATATATATAATTACATCAGTTCACTCTAGTTGATCTCCACAAATTACAGTTTTATGAATGTTATAACAAGTTGTACTATTTTTTCAGTGGCACGCACACCCAAATCAGTCTTCCACACTGCTCTTAGAAATTGAAATATTTAGTGGTTTTGGTCACTTTTCAGAGGCAACATTGTGGAGAAGAAAAAGTACTGAACTAGCAATCTGCTCACTTGAATTCAAGTTCTGTGTCAGTCATTAATTAGCTATGGCTTTCTATAGAGCATACTCATAGTGTTTTCTGTCCAACACCCTTGATTTCTTCTGGAAGCAATAATCTACTCCTCCTGGGAGCTACACCTGTCCACTCCACCCTTAAACTCATATACTTACATTAAGATTTGCAGTGTTTTGACATTTTCCTATTCCCTGACCCCTGACTTTTTTTAGGGTCCACCAAATCTGTGCTAGTCTCCTGTAGCTCTCCACCTCAAACATATTGGTCCAGTGGTGGGACACTTCCAAACTAAAACTATCAATGCCATACTGAAGCTATGTGAATCTAGTCCATGAAGAAAAGTAGTCACACTATTCTGATTAGGCCTTCCATATGCACAATTCCTTCATATCCACAATTCCTCTATATCAGCAGTTCCACATCCAAGGATTCAAGCAACCGTGGATCGTGTAGTACTATAGCATTTACTATTGAAAAAAACCCATGTATAAGTGAACCCATGCAGTTCAAATCCATGCTGGTCAAAGGTCAACAGTGTATATGTATATTTGTACATACATTTAAATACATATATATTTGTGAATTCAAATACTTTATGATATGATTTAGGAGTTTTGTAACACTGCTACTGACTAAAATTCAAAAATGTGTTATCATTTCCAAAGTGTGAGAAAATGGGTTATACATTTCACTAGTGATTTTAATGAAGTTTAAAGCAAATGCCATTTATTACTTTATTATTTATTATGACTACACTTTAATGATGTATATTGCAGCTGTGATCCACTATAGACATAAACAGAATATTCTCTAAATTGTTTTTGATGGAATATCTGTTCCTGCATTTCTGAATGTTTACTGATAACATTGCTCTTTCCTTCCTGATTCCAATCGCATCAGTGGCTGAACACGTGCATGTATTCTCTTCTTTTTCTCTTCCCGTGCTGTGTAAACATTACACATTTCCTTCCACTTTTGAATCCAAAGGAAAAATAGCCTTAAAGAAAAAAATTTGTATGTGCTTTTCCATTATTTTTTGCTATTGATCTTTAAATAATTTTGAAACAGGAAGTCTCACTCTCCTGCTGAAATCTGTTTCCTATAGAGAGTAAATGTGTTGATTTATCACTTAAAGTCACTTTTCTATGAAACTCTTTTGAATCAGATAACTCCCTAAGTTGAGGGAGAAGAACTGGGACAAAGGACTGCTAGAATGTTAGACAATTTCTTTTTCAACAGTTCTGTTTGCAATCTCATAGAAAACCTGGTTAGGAAATTGGTTATAAAAACAGAAACATACTTTAAAGGAAACAAAGATGAAAATTTGGAAATGTGTTTCTTTTTTGAAATGGGAGTAAAGGGAAAGAGGAATCAGAAATTGAAAGCTGCGTTAAAGAAATAATAGAGGGCTTCCCTAGTGGTGCAGTGGTTGGGAGTCCGCCTGCCGATGCAGGGGACACGGGTTCGTGCCCCGGTCCAGGAAGAACCCACGTGCTGCAGAGCGGCTGGGCCCGTGAGCCGTGGCCGCTGGGCCTGCGTGTCCAGAGCCTGTGCTCCACAACGGGAGAGGCCACAGCAGTGAGAGGCCCGCATACCGCAAAAAACAAACAAACAAAAAAAAAACAACAAAAAAAGAAATAATAGAAAAATGCAAGAAAAATTAAAGTAAAATTAGTTCTGACTCAAAAAAGAATAGTTATGAGAAAGATGTGGCAAATAGAATTGCGAATGTAAATGGTTCTTAATACATACTTAGTCATGTTGATCAGGATTACCCATGTCTCTCAGTTATTGCCATTTTAATGTATATTTTCAAGATTGAAATATGACCTCTGTACTTGAACATTATTAGCTATATGCACTGAAAGTATGTGTATCTACAATATTGAATGCTAATACACATTTTTTAAATATGACTCATGGAATTTGTGGACAGAAATGTATGAGAATACACATTAAATGTCATAGAAATTTACATGTGGAGGTATGCATAAAGTTCCTACTAGTCTGTATATAAATCCACATTAACATTTTATTTATTAGATATATCTGTGTTCTGTATTTCAGAGATGATTGACGCAATGAAGAAAGAACAGATTTTTTTGGTTTCTGTATGTCTGCTGCTTAGTTGTGCTTCTGCCCCTCTTAATGCTGTTCCTGAGGAAGGTGAAGAACATACAAACATTACAGGTAAAATGTTAAAAGCATTCATCTTTTTAAGCTAGTCAATGCTCTCAATTTTAATACAAAAATTTAATACATTTTTCTCCATCTTGTAGAAAAATCAGTTTTTATTGAAGTGACATTTTTCCAAAATCTTAGTCCAAAAAATAAAGTCACTTTAGCAAGGAAGATCTCTTTTTTCTCAGACTGTATATTAAATACTGAAGTACCTCTGAAAAATTGCAAGGAGCAAAATGGTATAGATACAACTCTCTATGAACCTTGATGTCACCCTTTGTCTGGGAAAAGTATGAGAAGGAAAAGGAAAGTACAAACATCTGAAGTTTCAGTCATTCTCTCCTTCTTGCCTTTATTCCTCAAATAAAAACTTCTCAGATGAGTCCAAAGTAAGAATCTAGTCAAGCAGGATACCAGAAGATCTGGGTAATAGAAGATAGTTCTAATCCCATAAAGTTCTGTGTCTAAAAATAAAATACAGTTGACCCTTGAGCAATGCAGGAGTCGGGGTACCAACCATCAGTGAAGTCAAAAATCCGCATATAACTTATAGTCAGCCCTCTGTATCCATGATTCCTCTAGGTCCTGCGTTCTGCATGCAGATTCAGCCAACCACAGATCATGTAGTACTATAGTATTTATTACTGAAAAAAACATTTTGTATAAGTGAACCCATGCATCTCAAACCTGTGTTGTTCAAGCATCAACTGTTTTAACAATAAAACAATAGAACAAGGAGGAGACTGTGTAGTGATCGTTATTATAGATTTATTTCTTTCTTAAAAGTAATATTTTGTGGTAAATTAGTAAATTAGTGATAAAATCTCATCATTGTTAATAATGAGAGACTGAACAAAGTGATAGCTTCTATTCATTTGTATATATGTTTATGATGTACAAAAGATATCCATAAATACATTTTGATTTCATATCTCCAACAGCTCTTTAATGTGATTTTGTTCCTTGTACTAACCTTTGATAAAGATTGAATAAATATATCTTATGTGCCTGAGACTCTGGTAGGTGCTAGGGAAGAAGTGATGACTGAGACCAGGTTCTCCAAAATTTCATGGTTTCACAAGGGAGACTTTAATGTAGACAGATTATTTCAGTGTAATGTGGTAAGTGAAATGATAAGAGGCATGCATAAGGGTGCTGCTGTTGATACAAAGAAAAGGGGGACTCATCTAAGCTTGGCTATCTGAGAGCTTGGCACAGGGAAGTGGCCAAATGGTACATGCTACATCACTTCAGCCTGCACCCAAAAATGAGACACTGGGAGCAGATCTGAAGGTCTAGACCAACTGGACCCACAGCTTGAAGTCCATCTGCTCAGGCAGGCCCAGCCTACATCAGCCCCCAGCTGACCGGTCGATAAGAAGCAAACCCAGCTGGGATCAGAAGGGCCATTCACATCCTACCCATGAATGAAAAATAAAGGCTTATTATTATATGCCACCAAAAAATACATATATATTATTGGGAAAATTTCCTAAAGATGGAACATTATTTGATAAAGTAAAAACCATTATGTGCCTTATGAGAGTAGGAATGTGGGCACTATGAAATGGACTCTAATTCTTCCTTCCACTCATTTTTCAAAAGGGATGGCTAAAGTTCTAATATTCTGGAGGTTGGGTAGAGAAGGAATGCGGAGGTTACAGTAAGTCCCAACAGGGCAAAGCAGGCAATCCCGTCTTAGAAAGTGGGAGGAGAAAGAGTCCAAGTGTTCCTAATATTCACCTCCTCCAAGCTCCCTCAATTAGGCTGAGAAAGTGCATGCCAGTTAACCAGGATGTTCCTGAAACTGTTGCTACTGCCACAGTCAGCCAAGAAACCAGAATTAACCCATCAATAATTAAACCCAAGTTTAAAATCTCTGGATAAATCCAGACCAAACCCACCTGGATAAGGAAAAATTTTGATCTTAAAGCTAGATTTGAAGACCACTTAGCTGACTGGCTGCACAGTCTTATGCAGTTTTGGTTTTCTTTTGTTTTGTTTTTAATTAATCTTGTGATAGCATGATCCTGTGTCTATCGATTCAATTTTGGAGATACCATCTATCACACTATGCCAAGGTCATGCCATCATTTTATAGATGTATGCCATTTCATTGAAATACTGTACTAGCATTCTATTGAAAAACATTACAAGATTTTACGGCTTCTCTCACAAGTCAATAGTAGACCTTTTAAAATTAGTTCAACCAGCAGGGAGGATGAAATAGAGAAACTTTTTGATAAGATAAAAATGATTAAAAAATAGTGGTGATAAGGTTGTTTTTTTTTTTTTAAATTCCTTTAGACTGGTAGAGACAAGATTAGCAGGGAGCATTTAGAGAAAGGCAAGTATGTTTCATAACATTTAGAATCAGACAGACCTAAGTATGCATGTGTAGTTTGCCACATAGCAGCTTTGCAAAATTAGATGAGTTTATGTAAACTCTCTGACTCCCAGTATCCTAATCTATAAGTAAGTGATCTAAATAACTACATTTAAATGGTTGTTATATAAACTGCATAAAAGCATCTGGCATATTTCCTAGCACAGAGGAGGCAGAGTACACGTCTGTGTTCTTCCTTTCCAGAGAAATCAAATATTTTAGTTAGAGAGTCAAGTAGCATATATATAGATAGTAGGTTAACCATAAAGCTCTAGGTTCCCAAACAAATTCCAGGAGAATGAGGATTCTAATAGTCAAGGATATGACACATCCCCAGATATATCATGAGCCTTCCATTCAACATCCCAGGACAGGGGGAGGGAAGACTGAGATTTTAATTCTCAGACTGTGAGACATAAAATATTGGGTTGGCCAGAAAGTTCCGTAAGATGTGATGGAAAACCCCTAACTTTTTGGCCAACCCAATATAAGAAATTAATTATGAAAATAATTACATATAAACCATAATTCAGTTTATCTTACTACATCAGATTAAAGTCCTGTTACATTGTCTTGTATGTTTTTTCCAGTTTTATGGCCTTAGGTAGATCCTTGTCACAGTCAACGCTTTCTTCAAGTCTCGGGAAAGTTACCCCTGATCCCCTCATAAAAGCTTAAGTATCTTATTATACACTTACACAGCATCCTGAACTTCTTGAATATTTATATAACTAAGTCTTTAGTGTCCACATGCTCCATGAAGGGGGGGGGTGGTCACTGCCACCTAATTTACTATCATATCTGCCATGACAGCACAGTGCCTGACACATGACCAACACACGATTGTTAACTTTTGAAAAGGTTTATCTAAATTAAAAAATCAAAACAAGACAAACTTTCATCCCTTTTTAGTGGCACAGCATGGCTGTCTGTCCAAAGGGGCCACCTGATCACTCCCGCAAATCAGGAATGCTGTGCCCAAGTGCCAGGTTGCAAGGTCACTGCACAAAAGAATATTCTAATATAGGATTCCTGTAAGAAATACAATAAAATATAAATGGTAAAAATGAGTAACTAGATAATAATTAGTAAAATACATTACTCAAAGTTAATTCTTAGTGTTTTCTTTAGGAAATTGCTATAAAATCATTACCTGCTTTCATCACTGAAACCATTTTTAATTTTTATAAAGTGAAGTTTAGAAAAATTTATTGAGTGGAAATTGTACAATTAAATCTATGTGCTTGACTTAAATGCCAATTAAGGAATCTCAGTCACACAGATCTGTGACAGTATCACTCAGTTATTAAGAAGGTGAGCAGTATCTGGTATAAAACTATCTGAGGGTCAATTCTGAAGCCGTCACTTATGGTGTGAACTGAACAATTAATTTTTGCAGTGCTCTTTTATAATCTGTAAAGTGAGATAATAATGCCTAATTCAGAAGTTTGTTGTGATCGTTAAATAATATAATTGCAAAATGTCTGGAGCACAGTAATTACTCAGTAAACGTTAGCTCTTGCTACCAGGACAACTGCTACAACTATGGTGTAATATCCTTTGTTTGTGGTACGCTGCCACCACCTGGTGGCACCATTACTAAATAGCAGGTTGAAAATAAGATGGTATATCCTTAATACAGAAAATGTAAAATAAAAGATTTGGCATGATAATAAAGAATATCAAATATATGAAAAGTCAAAAATGCGGGAATAATCAATGAGAAATAATTTGATGTAAGTTATTGATTTATAAGACACAGTTTCCCTAAGTATACAGTATTTGGCAACTCAGGTAAAGCTGTGTTCTACAAGTGGCCTATATTAAAGGTGCCTGTCTGAAGCACTGCTTCAATGATTTGGTGTCTGTAGAGTTCTAAAGTAACATTAACTTGGGAATCAAGACCATCATATTGTATGAGAAGTGCTATAGGAATTTCTGAAATAATGGTATATAGCCATAAGTTATGAAAATGTCAGAGTTTTTATTCTAGCTCATTTCTCAAAATTATTTATGTGACTTCTGAGATTCTAAGATCTGCTCCTAAGGATATTTATAGAACTGATAGGTCAAATTTTTGTCAGCCCTACAAAAATGTATATAGAGCAGATAAAACATAAAGTGCTAATTCAGTGACACATTGTGCGTCATCTCTCAGTCAGATGCACCACTTAGGGTCCTTGAAGCTTTCTAACTTCTCACAATTTTTTAACAACTCAGAATGTCATGTGTAGAATTATCAATCTTTAAGTAAAAAAGGAATATAAATAGCATTCACAATCATGCATAAATGTACTACTCAGAAAATGCTTTCGCTTATTTTTGAATTCAAATTGACAGTTGTAACTTCAGTGATGAAGGGAAAATATATATTTTTCATGTCATTTTTTGTTTATATACAGATATATACAATACTCTAAAATGTTATTATATATTATTAATTTCTAGAGAAAAGAAGTACTTGTGTGTATAATTTAAGAAAATTAATTATTTGTAATTTATAGTATTTAACACCTAAATTTTCATAAATAGGGAATGGTTTAATGTAGTATGATATATACATACATGTATGAATATAAATATTCTGTTGCTTTTTCTTTCATGAGGATTGGAGTCATGTACCAGCCCTGATATTGTTGCTTTTAAAGAGTTGTTTTGTATGTAAAAAATGACACAGCTGTGGATTAGGGAGACATCTCTACTTATCTGTAATGTCAACACATCAGTTACCTTATAACTACTACTCAATTCCATATTGGTCAACTGGTACAAGTTTAAGCAACATCTATAACAAGAGTCTAGAAAAAATATTTGATATTTTTCCTTAAAAGTTGGTTAATAATCAACTATTAAAGTTTAATAAAGTTGGTAAGACCTGTCTCATTTGATGAGTTTATATATTTTATCTAACTTTTTGATAACTTTTCATAGTTTCTTATATCAGCCTATTTTATTATTGTTGCACTTCTCCTTAAAATTAAGATGTATTAAAAATGAATGTTATTCTTTTATTTTTACCTTGTAGATGCTGAGTTGCCACCGTTGAAACTTGTACATTCATTCTGTGCATTTAAAGCAGATGATGGCCCATGCAAAGCAATGATAAAGAGATTTTTTTTCAATATTCACACTCAGCAATGTGAAGAATTTATATATGGGGGATGTGAAGGAAATCAGAATCGATTTGAAAGTCTGGAAGAGTGCAAAGAAAAATGTACAAGAGGTAGGTTTCTGGAGATACTTATTACCCAGAAACCTTTAGAGTTATTAGATCTAATCATAGATTTGATCATTTTAGAAAAAATGTTAAAACTATTTTAACATTCCAAGGAATCTTTTTCACTTTTTTAGCTTTAATGTTCAACTACTGTTTTTCATTTTTTTGTATCAGTCATTATAAAATACAGTAAGCTTATTGTCCTATACTCTTCCCCATAATAAAGAGGGAAGAAAACCCTTAAGTTTGCAGAACAGATTTTATATCTGCAACAAATTAAGTGTAATTCAGCCTCCTTGGGTAGCTATGAGTTCACAGGAAATAAATTGTTATTCACAGTGACTTAGACTTTCCTTTACCAATACAATGATCTCATAGTTGTTTCCCTGTCAAGATAATGAATTAATCCAATTTGAGGTTCTCAACAGCTACTAATTAGAAAATTATAGAAATATATATATGAAAGTAAAATCCTTCTCTTTGGAGCCTTGGAATAATGTAGAAAATATCATCCCTGATGACCTATGAAGACCTTACTGAACCCAACTTTTCATAGTTTTACTGAGTTATAAGGTTTAAAAGCATATCACATTCTACTATTAAACTTTATTGAACACTTTTATTCTTTTAATCATGTTAAAACAACTTTTTTTTTCAAATTCTACAAATTACAATGTTTCATGTGGTTTTCTCTCTTTAGACTGAGATAAATTCCAAACAATTACTGGTCAAAATTTTGAATGTTTTTATCTCAGTTTTATTCTTCTGAATTGAGAGCTACTTGAGAGACAGAAAATCCTGAGTTGTCTTTATTTCTGCAGTTTCTAGTCCCAAATTTCCCCACTGCATGTTCTTAGAGACAGTTGAATTAAACTGTAGGGCCATAGCGATGGTATCTTTAGTTAACACTGGTGTCTTGTTTTTTGCAAAGCAGGCAGGTCTGCATTTTCACTCTGATAATGCTTTCCTAAACAGCTTTTACAAAACAGCCCTGGCATCATGATGCTCTCGGCCTATGGGAAAATCTCAGTGTGGTAAAAACAGAGAGCTTTTCTCCTCTGTGACTGTTGTATGCTCCAGACCTGGCAGAAAAGAATTGATGTGAATGAATTTCTTTATCTCAGAGCACTTATTTCCCTCTTTCCTCTCCATAGATGTGCTAGAAATGTTACTAACACAGATTAGGCAGTTCAGTGGTCCTCTGTAGTACCTTTGGTTTTTGTGATTGCCTGGTCATTTCCCATTCATCGTAGATTTCTATACCCTGTTCTATTCCATACTGGGCCAAGTATCCTTTCGTACTGAGTATCACTCAGGTTCAGCACCTTGGCTAGAGGCCTGGTTGCCTCATTCTTTGTAATCCTCACTTTTTCATGTAGCAGCCTACTTAATTTCATCAACTGTCCTCTTTCCTGAAATACATACCTATTTAGTTTTTATAATTTACAAATCTTTTATTTCACCATTGTGAAAAGTTACCCTTTTCTTTAGAAATTAATCAAATATGATTTTGTTCTTCAGTGAATGTCCTGCTATAATGTTTTCTCAAACATCATTATTGCCTACCATAACTATATGTCTTTTGCCCCCATCTCCTCATTATCTCTTCAAAAGTCATTGATATTACTGTTTGAATATCTGAGTGTTTTATATAGTAAGCTACTGTTAAGGATATAGCTGACATAGAAGAATTACTAAGCTTTTAAAAAATCACCTAAGGAGAAAATTCCATCTTCAGCTGTGATGGAGTAACTGGAGCTGAACTTTCTCTCCTAATGTAAATAACTAGAAAACTGGGCAAAATATATGAATCAGCTGTTTACAGACATTGATCAAAAGGCAGTGCAGGATTGTGATCTCTGAGAGACGGGAAACACATGAGGTGAACCCTCTGGTCTCCCCAGCAATCTGCATGAAGGCACTTCAGACCACAGTTAAAGGAGGGAAATACCAGCACAGCATGTTGGTCTCCATGGTGGAGGATGTGGAGATTGGAGACTGGTAGACTGATGTGGCTGGGTTTTGAGGGACAATATGTGAGAGAGAATGGACATATGTAGAGAAAAAGCTAAAAAATCTGGATAAGGGTCCCTTTGAGTTTGTTACTGAATAATAAAACTGCATACACTTGGTGAAATTCCATGAGTTTGAGAAAGTAATTACAGGGATTTGTAAGTGGAACAATTCCCAGAACTCCCACATGACTAGGAGAAATTTTACATTTAATTTAGTACTAGGACTAAATTAGACCTAGAGTAAAAGCTACTTTAACCTTGCCATAGTGAAGCTTAAACCAAGCCTTAAAAGTTCCAGATAGGGATTCCCTGGTGGTGCAGTGGTTGAGAGTCCGCCTGCCGATGCAGGGGATGCGGGTTCGTGCCCTGGTCCGGGAAGATCCCACATGCCGCGGAGCGGCTGGGCCCGTGAGCCATGGCCGCTGAGCCTGTGCGTCCAGAGCCTGTGCTCTGCAACGGGAGAGGCCACAACAGTGAGAGGCCCGCATACCGCAAAAAAAAATAAATAAAAATAAATAAATAAATAAATAAATAAAAGTTCCAGATGATCCACAAGTAACTCAACTACTTGCCAGAAGGCACTTCTTTAATGGAAGATGGTAAAACATTCTTTAACGGAAGACAATAAAATCCAGCAGCCAACAGCATAATATTCAAAAATATCTATAATCCCCCCTGCCCAGAATACTAAACATTTGAAGAAGAAGCAAACTGTGATCCATAATTAGGAAAAAAGTGCTCAATTCAAACAGAGAAATGACAGAGGTGACAAAATTAGTAGACAAGGACTTTAAAATAGCTATTATAAATATGGTAAAGGATTTAAAGAAAACATGAACATAATAAGGAGAAAATGGAATATATAAAAGAGAACTAAATGGAAATTCTAAACCTGAAAAATTCAGTATATAAAATAAGAAATTTTCCAGATGTACTTAAAGCAGATTAGACATTACAGAAGAAAAGATCAGTAAACTTAAAGACAGAGCAATAGTAACTGTTCAAGATGAAGGACAGTGGGGATTAAAAAAAGGCTAAACAAGCAAACAAAAAAGAATATAGCCCAATAACCCATGGCAGGAAATCAAGAAGTCTATCAAAATGTGTAATTGGAGTCCTGGCAGTTGGGGCAGGAGATATGTGAACAAAAAAATGGCAAAGAATTATCCACATTTGATGAAAACTGTAACTTGTAGAACCAAGAACACTGAAAAAATAAAAAAAGAATAAAGAAAAAGAAGTCTACACAAATGAATATAATAATCAAATTGCTGAAAATTGTGGATAAAAAGTAAATCATAAAAAAATGAGGAAAATGATACATGAGGGAATGAAGATCGAAAGAATCCCCAAGTTCCCATCAAGAAACAATTCACAAGGGAAGAAAATGGAACATCTTATTTGAAGAGCTAAAGGAAAAAATAAACTGCCAATTAGTAATCTAGATCTATTAAAAATACCCTCATAATGGAGATAAACACTTTTTCAGATTAACAATGTCTGAGAAAATTTATTGCTAGCAGACTTGCACTGTGAGTAATAGTAAAAGATTTAAAACTAAAGCACACAGGAAAGGAGGGGGAACATATGAGATTACTGTTGTAAGGTTCTGATACTACAGATGAAAGTGGTATTAATTACTTGAAGCCAAATTGTCATGAATTAAAGATGCATATTAAAATTACATTAAATTTTAATGGTATAATCACTCCAGTTAAAAGGTATATAGTAGGGCTTCCCTGGTGGCACAGTGGTTCAGAGTCCGCCTGCCGATGCAGGGGACACGGGTTCGTGCCCCGGTCCAGGAAGATCCCACATGCCGCGGAGCGGCTGGGCCCGTGAGCTATGGCCGCTGAGACTGCGCGTCCGGAGCCTGTGCTTCGCAATGGGAGAGGCCACAACAGTGAGAGGCCCACGTACCGAAAAAAAAAAAAAAAGGTATATAGTAGACAATATAAAAAAATCACGAACTAAGTACGTGTTGTCTGCAGGAAAGACGTTTTAAAAATACAGACACAGAGAGGTTAAAAGTGAAAAGATGAAAAAAGATATACCATGCAAGCACAAATCAGAAGAATGATTAGTAAAAGTAGACTATAGGACAAGGAATATTGGCAGGAGAAAGGGAAGACACATTATAAGAATGAGGGCCAATTAATCAAAAAACCATAAAAATCCTCAATGTCTATGTGTATGCCTCAATTACAGAACTGGAAAATTTTCAGAGAAAAAACTGACAGAAGTGAAAGGAGAAATATGATGTATATCTTATATATTAAGACTTGGAAGCTGAATTTTTGTTTTATTTTGGAGACCTTCGAGAACTATGGCTTGTAAATTACCATGCCTGAGAATAAAGTCAAGCCAAATATTTCAGAGAATAGGAACTAGGGATGTGTTTAGTTTGATATGTATGCTCAGCTGTCCTTTTGCATGTAAAGCTGTTTTATCAGTTGTTTCCAAATATATATAATCTTTCATGATGTATTTACCTATGTAATAATAGAGACATGGTAACAAAGTTAATAAGGTAGAAAAAATTAAAATATAGTTTGTAAAATGGTTTCTAAACACATGGCTTTCAAAATGTTTGTCTTTTGGTTTAGTTGCTTTTTTCCCATAGCCTATACAAGAACAACATTGTATTTGATTATTATTTTTTGAAAAATAGGTGTATGTAGTGTGGAAATTAAAGAATTAGATGAAAGAGATCAAATTCCCACTTAACTTTTTAGCTAGTCAGCCTCTACAGCAACTTTTAAAGGTTCCAATAGGTATTCTGTTTATATTAATTACTATTTTATTAGTTGAGCTAACTGTGACTTACAGGTTTTCATGGGGATTTACATGGGAATTTTCTCCACAGGGAATTAAAGAGCATGTAAATACTTTTTCCTTTCTCTTTATTTTTAAGTTTATTTTGTGTTTTATTTGTTTGGAATAGTGAAGACTTACCCAGTAACAAGAATATTCTGTCCATAGAGTCTTTTCCCATCTACTTGGAAAATTTTCTAGGCTGACTTCAACAAATATGAAATATAAAAGTTAGCATTCAGATTTTACCCTCCCCTTTCCCAACAGAAAACAAAAAGATGAAGAAAGAATAGGGCAAAAAAATATTTTTTTACAATTGTTTAAATGTATCAGGTAATTATGAATTAATTTTGATATCAATTAATTTTAATATTCATGATGAAATATTAAAATGTGAATTCATATACATTGGAGTTCAAGGAATTACTAAAATAAGAATTAGTAAAACATACTCTCATTATTCCTTAAGACATCATTAATAAATGTTATGTTCTGCATAAATCTAGGAAAATATGATAACTTGGATAATTTGCTGTAAACCTTATCTATCTTTTCAGACTGTAATTGGCATAAAAATAAATTAAATAGGGTATCCATGGTTGTTACCAGAAAGGAACAAGTTCTCTCTTTTAATATTGCATGAATATTGAAATCAAGCATCTCTATGTTCCTGTTCCGTGGCTATTGTCAGTAGGTAAAACAGAGCAAAACTGATTACTCAGCTCTCTAGTCTTATATACTGTTTATATGTATATATTATTTCCCTGCCTTCATAAATTAAAAATGTAACATAATAATTGTACATTAAAATATTTTAATGTAAGCTTATTATGGCAATCCACCATCTAAAAACATTAATTGGGGGTTGGTTATTTACAATAAAAAAAAAATCAGGTTTTCTTAACATTTAAAATACAATTAGAATTACACACACACACACACACACACACACACACACACACACACGCACATCTTTTTTAAGACTGTTGAATAAAACATAGTAAAGCTCAAAAGGGAGATGAACCACATCACCTTATCATTTGTAGACATTTTACTCTCCAAAGAATAACCTGATTGATCACTGGCTGAAAGGGGCATTTAAGCCAACTCATACTCATATTCTCTCTCTCTTGCCTCTCTCTCCCTCCCTTTTATGTCTCTCTGGCCATACAACTAATAATAAGCTGCCTTGAACAAAGCTTTTCTCTGTAAAACAATTGATTATACAACAAATCAAATATCACTTAGTTTTCCTAATGTTTATGTGAACAAATCAAAATTTTACATAATATATCAATTTGAATTTCATTATCCTTTAAATTAGAATTTAGAATCCATACTTGAAATACAATGGGTCAAAGACAAGTAGCATTCTAGTTCTCAAGTGGAGTAATTCCAATAATTCTATGAGATTAAACTAAAAAATACATCACAAATACCATTTGCTTCATTTCTCCTCTGTAATTGGAAATAATAATGAAGCTTGTAATTGGATTAAGATAATGAAGCAGAAGAAGGAATCGGGGAAGGAGGTAATTCTGGTTCCTTTCACCCCTACTTCCATTCCTCTGTAGAAATGATCTGTTTGAATTACTTTCACATTTCACATTATTTTAATAAGTAACTATTTTAATCATAGATATTTTGAATAGCAAACTTAGTTCACCATGAATTATTATTTTTGTAAATGTGTTAGAAAGTTTTAAAATAGTTTTTGAGACGTTATTATATTAAAATGTAGGTGACTTTATGGTTATACTGTAATAACTTAATCTTTAGAGCAAATAAGAAATTTATTGACATTCTGTATAAGAATAATTTTAATAGTAATAAACATATCACCCTAGTTTGTTAAATTGAAAGTCATAACATTATATTATAAATTGTGGTAATTGATACATATATACTGTTTTACTTGCAGATTATCCAAAGAAAACTAGAAGGACAAAGACAACATTGCAAAAAGGTGAATATTCATTTGTATGCTCATTAGTAGCATTTACATAAGGCACTTGGCAATTCAATTCTTAGCTTTCTCTGCTATGAGATTCATCATAAATCCATGTGATCTTTGACATGGTGTTTTGTTTCAGTGCATATAATGAAAATGTAGAAATAACAGACATGATATTTGGTAAGGGAAGACTTCAAACACTGTGTTTACTCATTCTAATTCAGTGTGATATCCGGTATTAGATGAGTAACAATCCAGAGCCATGCACATGCTATTTTAACATCCCCAAAATAGTGATTTAGATGTTGCTGTTCTTACTTTATTTCTCAGATCTCTAATTCTTTCATAATCTCTGCATTGTGTGGCTTTAGTAAGTTTCATCCAGTATTACTCTGAATATATATATGCCTTTGAGTTGTCAATAGCCTGTATGCAAAAATAAGTGGAGATATTTAACAATAAATAATTGCTTTTGTCAACATTATTTAGCATTTGCATATTTTTGATTTAAATTATTTATAGTTTTTAACTAAAAAGAATTACTTTTTGGTGAATATATTATATCAGTACAAGAAAAATGTTACAAGAGATGAAGAAAGACATGCTCCTTTTAATAAAGGTCTAGAAGCTGACTTTGCTCAATTACCATTCACAGCATTTACATTTAAATGAGAAAATATTGAACAAAAAGATCAAATTATTTAATTCAGGACATTAAAAAGCTACATAATTCAAAGTGAATTTTAGTTTTACTAACTTTGATTTAATTATGTGGGAAAGAGCTGAAAAATTCTATAACTCACTGATAAGCTTAAGACAAACTACTGTCCAGAATTTCAATCAAAAGTTATAAAATAAATTCAGCAAAGTTTGTACAAACAACATAAGTAAATGTATTTATTTATAAGTTTTAAAATAACTTTCTATAAATATTGAATTAATTTTTACAAAAGTGTTCAATACTTCAATTAAATGAAATTCTTCTTATCTGTAATATCAAAGAATACAGCATATTTATAAATAGGGTTTTTTGTCCATCAAGTAAAAGATGATATCTTCAACATTTAAACATTAGTATATTTTTTTTCAAAAATGTAGATTTAGGGGCTTCCCTGGTGGTGCAGTGGTTGAGCGTCCGCCTGCCGATGCAGGGGACACGGGTTCGTGACCCGGTCTGGGAAGATCACACATGCCACGGAGCGGCTAGGCCCGTGAGCCATGGCCGCTGAGCCTGTGCGTCCGGAGCCTGTGCTCTGCAACGGGAGAGGCCACAACAGTGAGAGGTCCGCGTACCGCAAAAAAAAAAAAAAAAAAAAAAATGTAGATTTAGGAAAAAATTATATGCAGGGGAAATTTACTGGAAAATTATGCTACTTAATTTATATTTAATGATTTAGAATTGAAGCATTCTTATTTGATATTATATATGAAAGTTAGAGAGTAAAGCTATGGATATTATTCACATGTGTAAAAAATGTTCAGATGCTAAAACCAATCCATGATGAAGACCTTTAAACATATTGATTTGAAGTCAACTTTGTGATATGCTTCCTAACATCACATCAGAACAGTTATAAAGACAATGGGGATTCTTTACAACCCTTTTGGGAGAAAGTTTTGTTTAAGACAATTGCCAAGTATGCAGCCTCAAACAAAAGTTAGTAGTGAAAATCATGTGGTTTGTGGAAGTTGGCATATATCTTAAAGCCTGCCTTCTGGGTTTTAACTGAGCATCAATTTAGAGCGAGGATTGTGTATGCAGATTCAATACAAACGTTAGAACTTTATTTATCTGAGGAATATTGGGAATGAATTTCTTAATTTGTGACCATAGATATATTAAATTCTAGGTCTAAGCAGAATTATTTTACAAGTATGCAATTTCAACTCCTAAAATAAATGTATGTCCTAGAATGGGGCCTCATATAAATATGGCAACTTTCAGTTGTATAATTCCTTAATCATATTTTCAGAATAATTTGTTACTGTTTTCTCTTCTTTGTATGCAATATTTTTTACCTACTCCCTTTTGTTAAACATAGAATTCTTATATTATTTGTTAATATGATTTAAAATGTCATAAATACATACTAAGACCTAAACAAATCAAATTAGTGATCAAATGTATTTTTCTTTCTCTTGTAATACAGTATATTATAAAACTTTTTTAAACAGCTTTATTGAGATATAATTCACATGCTAAACAATTCAGCCATTTAAAGTGCACAATTTAATAATTTTAGTATATTTAGTATAGCGCAACCATCAGCATAATCAATTTTAGAACATTTTTATCACACACCCCCCCAAAAAAACCTCTGTAATCACTAACAGACACTGCCCCATTTCTTCCGGCTCCCCCAGCCCCAGGCAACCATTAATCCACTTTCTACATCTATAGATTGGCCTATTCTGGATGTTTCATAAAAATGAAATCATATGGATATATAGATATATATGGATAATATATGGATTTCTGTGTCTGACTCATTTCACTCAGCATAATGTTGTCAAGGTTCATCCATGTCGTAGCAGATCTCAGTACTTCATTCCTTATTATGACAGGATAATATTCCATTATATGGATAGACCACATTTTGTTTATCCATTTATCAGATGATAGACATCTGGGTTGTTTCCACCTTTTGGCATTTGGGAATAATGTTGCTAGGTACATTAGGGTTCAAGTTTTTGTGTGCACATGTGATTTCATTTCTCTTGGCCTAGACACCTAGGCCTCGGTGTGGTTCTAATAGGCATTCCTTTTAGAATTCTGAGTGAAGTTGAACATCTTCATGAATTACCTGTTTAAATCCATTGCTTATTTTACTGTTGGGTTGTTTGAATGTTTCTTATTTGTGATATTGTGATTTATAATAAAGATATAGTTGGTCTTCCTCCTGTTGTCCCTGGCACAGAGCTCAAAAAACCCTTGGAATTTCCTGACTTGAGTCTTAAAGGTATCTTTTGTTATGTTAATGATGTGACTTCCGGGACAGCTCCTCAGTTGGGGGGACTGCTGGTTGCTGGGGGAGCCAACCCCTTGATTAGAGGGTTGAAACTTTCAATCCCATCCCCCCTCCACCACCTCCGGAGAGGGGAGAGGGGCTGGAGGTTGAGTTCAATCACCAATGGCCAATGATTTAATTATTCATGCCTGTGTAATGAAGCCTCCATAAAAACACAAAAGGATTGAGGTCAGGGAACTTCCGGGTTGTTGAACTTGGGGAGATTCGGGAAGAGTGGATACCTGGAGAGGGAAGCTCCGCCCCTTCCCACATACCTTGCCCTGCGCATCTCCTCCACCTTGCTGTTCCTGAATTATATCCTTTTGTAATAAACTGGTGATCTAGTAAGAAAACTTTTCTGGAGTTCCGTGAGCCAAATTAATCAAACCCAAAGAGGGGGGTGTGGAACCTCAGATTTACAGCCTTGTTGGTCAGAAGCCCGGGGGGCGGGGGGGGCGGGGTGCACCTGAACTTTTTTAACATCTTTATTGGAGTATAATTGCTTTACAATGTTGTGTTAGTTTCTGCTGTATCACAAAGTGAATCAGCTATACGTATACATACATCCCCATATCTCCTCCCTCTTGCATTTTCCTCTCACCCTCCCTATCCCACCCGTCTAGGTGGACGTAAAGCACCGAGATGATCTCCCTGTGCTATGCGGCTGCTTCCCACTAGCTATCTATTTTACATTTGGTAGTGTATATAAGTCCATGCCACTCTCTCACTTTGTCCCAGCTTACCCTTCCCCCTCCCTGTGTCCTCAAGTCCATTCTCTATGATTGTGTCTTTATTCTTGTCCTGCCCCTAGGTTCTTCAGAACCATTTTTTTAAATAGATTCCATATATATGTGTTAGCATACAGTATTTGCTTTCTGACTTACTTCACTCTGTATGACAGACTATAGGTCCATCCACCTCACTACAAATAACTCAATCTCTTTCCTTTTTATGGCTGAGTAATATTCCATCGTATATATGTGCCATATCTTCTTTATCCATTCATCTGTTGATGGACACTTAGGTTGCTTCCATGTCCTGCCTATTGTAAATAGTGCTGCAGTGAACATTGTGGTACATGACTCTTTTTGAATTATGGTTTCTCAGGGTATATGTCCAGTAGTGGGATTGCTGGGTCATATGGTAATTCTATTCTTAGTTTTTTAAGGAAGCTCCATACTGTTTTCCATAGTGGCTGTATCAATTTACATTCTCACCAACAGTGCAAGAGGGTTCCCTTCTCTCCACACCCTCTCCAGCATTTATTGTTTGTAGATTTTTTGATGATGGCCATTCTGACCAGTGTGAGGTGATACCTCATTGTAGTTTTGATTTGCATTTCTCTAATGATTAGTGATGTTGAGCTTCCTTTCATGTGTTTGTTGGCAATCTGTATATCTTTTTTGGAGAAATGTCTATTTAGGTCTTCTGCCCATTTTTGGATTGGGTTGTTTGTTTTTTTGATATTGAGCTGCATGAGCTGCTGGTATATTTTGGAGATTAATCCTTTATCAGTTGCTTCATTTGCAAATATTTTCTCCCATTCTGAGGGTTGTCTTTTGGTCTTGTTTATGGTTTCCTTTGCTGTGCAAAAGCTTTTAAGTTTCGTTAGATCCCATTTGTTTATTTTTGTTTTTATTTCCACTTCTCTAGGAGGTGGGTCAAAAACGATCTTGCTGTGATTTATGTCATAGAGTGTTCTGCCTATGTTTTCCTCTAAGAGTCTTATAGTGTCTGGCCTTACATTTAGGTCTTTAGTCCATTTTGAGTTTGTGTATGGTGTTAGGGAGTGTTCTAATTTCATTCTTTTACATGTAGCTGTCCAGTTTTCCCTGCACCACTTATTGAAGAGGCTGTCTTTTCTCCATTGTATATTCTTGCCTCCTTTATCAAAGATAAGGTGTATTATAAAAATTTAAAGAAGTAGGATTTTTCCTTGTCCCATATATTAAACTTAACCATGGGAATAATAGTTACATTCACCTTAAGAAACAAGAGGCAGTAAACAATGAACAAAATAACTTTCAAATTGGTACTTTGAGAAGTCATAGAAAATAGATATTTTACTCTATATTAAAATAGGATGTTTTAATTAATAAAACAATTTTTTCATAGGGGATTGGTTTTTCTACTGTTGCAGAAATCATTAACATTATTAAATACATACTGTTTTTATAATAAAGCACTCATGAATATTGCTTCCCTGAGATAAATGCAAGATGCTTTAAGATGTGAAAAGATGCTACTCTTCATTTTTGCAGCTATGGTAATATATAGTTGCAGGGGGAAAGAAATGGGGAAATTGGAACTTTGCCCTAAAAAATTCAAGCCCAATATATCTTGCAATCATCATAATTTTGAAAATAATTTATTGCTTTTCTTTACAGAGTATGCATGTAAACAAGGCTTGTAATGTAGATCACAGTGGTACAACTTTTGTGACAGCTATGTTTAGCCTGGTTTGGAGCACTATCAAAGAATGGGTATTAGACTTTTTCAAAAGCCTCTCCAATCCCTGAACATGTATTTCCTGTCTGCCTCTGCACTATTGGAGTCATTCCAATGCCTGGAAGAAAAATAAGAGACACAGTGGAGGAGGATGTCATACCTAATACAGATACTAATTTCAGCATAAGAATTCAGGAAATTCTAAGTATAGCCATGAAAGCTTCCATACCCCTCAAAGCTTCTCCCTTTTTTAAAAATTGAAACCATTCTAATGAAGCAACAAAGTATACTTAAATGAGACTGCACACCTGAAAAATAAGAAATATTTGTAGATCTTTCCTAAATGTTGATGCACATAAGCTTAGTAAAAATAATTAAACCAAATTTTTGCCATAATATTTTGGACTTCCAAACCAAGGGTAAAAAAACCAAATATCTTTTATTCTCTCAGTTCATGAAAGAGCTGATAGTTAATGCCCTATTAATTTACTATGAGAAATTTAGAATTTGAAATTCCAATAGACACAATGTATGACAACAGTTGTAACTCCCTTATTCTAAATGTCACAGTAGATATAGTATAGTTGTGGATAAAGTTATATTTTACCTTTTATCTTTATCTTTTCATATTTACTCCTTAAATAATTTCAACTTAACCATTTATATTTTTAATTAACGTAATTAAATTATTAACAAAAAGGAATATTGCTTTCTGACATTATTATAATTTCTAGAAAAGCCAGATTTCTGCTTTTTGGAAGAAGATGCTGGAATCTGTCGAGGTTATATTACTAGGTATTTTTATAACAATCAATCAAAGCAGTGTGAACGCTTCAAGTATGGTGGGTGCCTTGGCAATCTCAACAACTTTGAATCACTGGAAGAATGCAAGGACACCTGTGAGGACTCATGTACGTTCATTTCTCATCTCCTTTTACTTCATTTTATAGCATTCTTTTTAAAATAAGGCATCCTAGAGGATGTTCAGGCTTACCCAGATTTTGTTGCAGCCATGCAAATGAAGATCCACTGTAGTCACTCTTAATCTGATAGAAATTAGTCACCATGTTAGTTTATTTAAGAAACAGAGAATTAAGAAATTTATAGTGGAAATTATTTCCACAGAAATTGTTTTTAGGTTACATTATTTAATCTTCCTTTCTGAGAATACTGTAGTGCAATTTAGGCACAAGAGTAGGACTGCTGAAATCCCTTAGGCTTATAAAAATTTGAGAGCACGTGGTTCTTTAGAAACTACCACCTAAAATCAGTCAGTTTTATCTGAGCCTAAAATTAATTAAAGGAGTGACTTAAACATTAATTGTTACCTTTTTTGTTTTGACAAAGAACCACAAAGTTACTCATGGAAATATTATAGTATAAGATACATATATAAAGATATAAAGATATATATATCTTATATATATGATATAAAGATATATAAAGATTCACTAATTTAACATACCAATGTGAATAAAATTTCTAGACATCTACTTTTCTTAACACAACTTCTGTGCTTTGCTTTATGTGTACAATTATGAGCTTGTGAAAATGTCTTCTATTTTAATTGGCTGTATTTTTTTCCAGTGAATGATTTCCAGGTGGATGATTATAGAACCCAGCTTGATGCTGTGAATAATGACTCCTTGACTCCCCAGCCTACCAAGGTACCCAGCTTCTTCGGTAAGACTCTCTTTTAATTGCTGCCAGAAAAATATTATCATGGTAACAATAGAAATAGAATGTATATGAGAACTATGCTTTTTAGAAAATTATGCTTCTTTTGTTATTTAATAATAGGTGTGTTGAAATACTGAGATTCAAAATTGCTTAAGACCTTTTGTCCCAGAAAAGTGATAATTTTCCTAATCTATTTTAAAGTATGCTTTGTAGTAGGCTTTTGATTACATATCCCATGAAAACTTTTACATGATATTTAACTCTGCACCAAATTTATCTTATAAAATAATGCTAGGAATTATCAACTTCATCATTGTAATGGCAGCAGTGTGTCAAAAGCATCCTAAAGTGTTCTTAAATTGAGCATAGCATTGGAGAAGTTCTCTGGTGTTAGTCGCAGGACAGATTAGGAATTCGGTGACTAACCATCCGTGAGGCTATGTCACTCTGAGAGAATTTTCTTTTGGATGTATGCAGAACACTTTTCTGGACTCTGTCCTGCCAACATATTTGTCAAATTTAAACAAACATACAGGAAATATGCTCACAAAAATGCAGAGCTGGGAAAATAATGGAAATACTGGAAAACATAACCAGACACCACAAATATCTAGACAAACAACCTAAAAAGTTGAAAGTTAATGGGATGAATGTAATTCTTTCTAAATTTAAAAAATCACAAGTGCTTATTCAGAAATTGGAGATTTTGCTTAGAAGCAGTCCGTATAAGTGTTAAACGTAAAGGTGGCATGTGTTGAGAGTTCTGCGGCTATTAAAATTTCAGCCTTAGGGTAAAAAGAGACATAGTGTCTGGGGCACAGGTTCTCTACCCCAGCCATGTGTCAGAATTGGATGGGGTTCAGAACCAGAATGTCTTTGAGCATCTTTCTTTACAAAAAACAAACAAACAAGCAAAACTTCTGCCCAGATGGATTTAAAGGACTGCAAATGTTGTCTGTGATTTATCTAGAATGAGGAATATAGTCCTACATTGACCCGATGATGTCTGTGGACTTGCTTCAGCCCTGAATGCCATAACTTAGAAGTCACTGGACTGAGACTCAGGACTGGAAAGTGTAAGGAGATGTGAGATCTAAGAGAGAACATTATATATGCTCTCAGTACTTGAAACACTGTCATGTGAAAGGAAAATTAAATTCTGTACATGCCTCACTCAATCTTCTCCATTTCAGTCTTCCCTGTCCATATCCCCCTGGTTCCTTATCTCCCTCAACCCAGCCTAAGAATCAGAATTAATGAATGAAATCTAAAGTACAAATTTCTTTCTGTAAAGTGTTTATTTTTAATATGTATATTAAATTGTATATTAAATTGTACATATTATACATTGTATACGTATATTGTATACATATATACAATTGTATATATTAATATGTATATATTAAATTGTATATATTATAATATATACAAAAATGAACGAGTGCTTCAGTGACTAAATTCCCCAAATTGCAGGCATTCAAATAGTGTTCCAATAGTACTTGCAGTGTCATAAAGGGCATGCAAAATTTCAGAGGGAGTTAGTATATTCAAAATGCCTTCAGGTCTTTAGATTTTATAATTAGAGCAGTGAAGTATTACATCTGTCACTGCTTGCAATTATATAAATACATTTTATAATAATTTAAGAAAATACAGTTCTATGTTTATGTAAAAACTTGTTCAACATTTTAGCAAATGTGTAAGGTTCTCCGTGGATATTAGGTTCTTTTGAAAAGATGTAAATCCTTTAAGGTTTTGATTCAGTGTACAGGAATAAGAATATGCCCCACAATACAAATAGAATAGCATTCATTTAAAATTCTTTTCATTAAAAACAATCCTTAGGTATTTGAATATTCCAAAAATATAGCTAGATTGTGTTATTGTTATTAAGTGAAATATTTATAAATATAATTTTAGTGTTTCTCTTTCTGATGATAATAGAAAAACATTTTAGAAATTTTGTTCAATGTTACTGGAAAATGGTTTGGTAATTTTTTTAAATTGCTATTTATTCTCAACCATAATATTGCAAATTAGCATGAGAATATATATTTTCCAGTGAACCCTCTTGACTCAAGATATTTGAATGCTTATTAAGCACAATTGAGGTTTAATTTTCTCCTTTCATTTCCATATTTCAATATTAATAGGCTACATAGGTGACCTCAAATATTGAAACTTGCTCTTCCTTAAAGAGGTTTTTGTTTTGTTTTGTTTTGTTTTTGCGGTACACGGGCCTCTCACTGTTGTGGCCTCTCCCGTTGTGGAGCACAGGCTCCGGACACGCAGGCCCAGCAGCCATGGCTCATGGGCCCAGCCGCTCCGCGGCACGTGGGATCCTCCCGGACCGGGGCACGAACCCATGTCCCCTGCATCGGCAGGCGGACTCTCAACCACGGCGCCACCAGGGAAGCCCTAAAGAGATTTTTTATAAAGGTTTTGTAAGCATGGCCCTGTGCAAAAGTGAGAGCAAATTATTTGATTTTGATTCTTTGTCCTGAATTGTGAGGATCTCTGCATAGTTACAATAAATATGTGCTCAGTACATGTGGGAGAGAAATAATTCTAACACAGTATCTCTAAATGTATGCAGTTCTGTGTAAGATCTTCAGAATGAAAGACTGTCACAACTGGTTCTTCTTGACTTTCCTGCTGGGATTGGCACTAAAATATAGTGGATAAGAGAAATGACTGAGCCTGAAGACTTGGTCTCAGATCCCATTTCTTTCACTTACTAGCTGTGCAACCTTAAGATAATTCTTAACCTCTCAGAACCTTATTTTTTCCACTGCAAAATGAGGATGTTAATAATATAGTACTTACCTCATAGGTTTTATTGTGAGGTGAAATCAGTCAATATACATAACTTGCTTAGGACAGTACCTGATAACCTACTGAGTGCTACATAAGTATGATTTATCATTATTACCCATGTAATTCAGAGCAATACAAGCCTTAGTTCCCAGGTCTTAGTTTCTCATCTGTAAAACAACTCTTTGTAAATTCCCATTTGCAGGAAAAGGTGGTATTTCAGCCACTTATAAAATCTCTAATTATTCAAATAAGTGCTTCAGTATACATACAGTAAAAAAAATTACAATTAACCTTTAAAAGAGAATTCACAATAGAACTAAATACATATGTGGGAACTCAAACAGTTCAAATTGAGAATATTGGCATGCAGAAGTATCATGGGGCTTTGAAACCAAAAGAATTTTATTTGTAAAATTTTTCTTTATAGTTTTCAGTATTTCCAGCTTTCCAAATTTTCAGAATTCTGCCACCATTTTTCCATTTATTTCAGCTTGAGCATTTGGTAATCTCTTTTGATCACTTCTGTTCTAGTCAGTCATTAAATTCTATTGCTTTTTCTGATGAAATGTCCATTCTCATCTTCTCCATTTTCAGTCTAACCTGTTTCCTTCAGACTATCAATCCTTCATGTTTAGATTACAACAATCATATGTCAACCAAACTGGGATGCTAATAGAAATGAAAGGAGAGTGCAAAAAAAATTTTATTTATTTAAAATATATACATACAGACAGAAAATTTGGTTTGTCATTTTGGTGGATAAATATTATAGTTTTATTTTAAAACATTTCAATTTTTAAAAAGCACAATATGTTGGAACATGATATACCAAAAAATAAGCATGAACTAATACTAGCTCTGGCAAACCAGATGTTATAGACATTAGATAGGTAGATAAGGAGGATAAATAAATAGATATCACAGAGTTCAGCTATAACTCAGATATACTACATATATTATTAATATAGTCATATACCAGGCATAAGTCAAGTAAAACATTTTATGTATATGTGTGTATATGTATAGACATAAAAGACGGAGATGGAGAATCAGAGCTATATATAACATGTATAAGATATGACCTTTTTTGACATGACTGGCCTACTTAGATACATTCATTATATTAGAGTCAAGCAAATTTACATATTTCTCTTGCTTTATAGAAAAGATTTTTAACTTAATGGATACATTTTTTCCCCCATGTTAATTTAGCCTCATCCACTTGGCTTAAATTTGTCTGTTATCTGTTAGCTGTCTACCTATTCCAGATTTTGTCTTACTATCCTGTAAATAAAAAAGTTTTTTGTCCATTCAGAATAGATATTGTCATTAGACACAAATTATCCACTCTCTTCATTATTATTAAACACAAGTTATCCACTGCTTTCTCCCACCTAAAACTCACTGGCCTTCCTCATCGTATCTAAGCTGCTTTTTTACCACCATAAGGAAGACTTCTTCCTCTCTCTTTCCCCTGGCTTTTTATTTTGATTCATTTAATATTTATATTGCTTGATGTGTCAGCTCTGCCTCACTGACTAGATTACAAGTTTTTTTTTTTTTTTTTGCGGTACGCGGGCCTCTCACTGTTGTGGCCTCTCCCGTTGCGGAGCACAGGCTCCAGACGCACAGGCTCAGCGGCCATGACTCACGGGCCCAGCCGCTCCGCGGCATGTGGGATCTTCCTGGACCGGGGCACGAACCTGTGTCCCCTGCATCGGCAGGCGGACTCTCAACCACTGCGCCACCAGGGAAGCCCAGATTACAAGTTTTTTGAAGGAAGAGACCATGGATTATATATTTTGTAGACTTCCCTCCCCTAGTGTTTATCCCACTGTTAGGCACAGGATAGAAGACTAATTTTTTTTTATTTATTAATTTTGTAATCCACAGTTACAACAGAAAGAACAAATGACGGTTGGAAGAATGCTGATCACACTTACCAAGTCTTTCTGAACATCTGCATTCATGCATCCATATTCATTTTAAGATTACATAGCATTTTATGCATATGTTAATAATTGTTTTTTGGTATTTCTTTAATATTTATATGGTATATGTGATGCCTTTCATAGGATACTATTAATAAAGTTTTAATATTTATATGCATAGAGTTAATATAGTCCTCTCAATATATCTCTGATAAACATCTAACTAGCAAAGAAAAACTAATGTTTTCAAGTGTTCATATTGGCACTGGGCCTTTTGAGTGGACTTGACTCATTCATGAAAAAAGTGGATTATCCTTCTGCTGCTCATAGCTTCCTTTGCTTCTGTATATCAACTGTTTTTTTGGTTTTTTTTCTACGTGGGCCTCTCACTGCTGCGGCCTCTCCCGTTGCGGAGCACGGGCTCCGGACGCGCAGGCTCAGTGGCCATAGCTCACGGGCCCAGCTGCTCTGTGGCATGTGGGATCCTCCCGGACCGGGGCACGAAGACATGTCCCCTGCATCGGCAGGCGGACTCTCAACCACTGCGCCACCAGGGAAGCCCCTGTATATCAATTCTTAATAGCTGTCTTGGAACTACACCAGCTATATGATATTTCGGAAAGAAAAACTTTGAGTAGACTCCAAAAGTCTATTGCCAACCCAGTCTGGTACTTACTATTTAAGAAAATG
This sequence comes from Lagenorhynchus albirostris, assembly GCF_949774975.1. Taxonomy (NCBI): domain Eukaryota; kingdom Metazoa; phylum Chordata; class Mammalia; order Artiodactyla; family Delphinidae; genus Lagenorhynchus; species Lagenorhynchus albirostris. The sequence goes on from NC_083100.1 coordinate 46,395,056, forward strand.
AACATCTATATACATGACCTAGTCCCATGTTGCTTCCTGGCAGCCTCCAGGTCAAGGGAGAATGATTGGATGGTATTCTGAAGGCCATTTGGGTACTTGGAACTCTGTGTCTCTCCTGACTGTATTCATTGTATGACCTAGTGGCCAGATTCCATATATATGTGAAAAAAATGGGTAGAAAAGACACACACACACACACACACACACACACACACACACACACACACACATCTTTTTAAAAATTTTGGTTATCAGCCTTCTGGAAGAGGTGTTATGCTCAGAAATTGCCTGATTGACACCAAACAAACACCATTACTGATATGGTCAATTTACAGATTTGCAAGAGAATGTTGTCACCTATTTGGCCTCTTGTTGAAGATGTGGTTACATAAAGGAGACTATTACAACCATGGAAATTTTTTGGAAAGAAAATAACCTCCATCAACTGAAGAGTTACACACTTAGCTATATACCACAGTTAATCACTAAGCAGTGTCAACAATTCTGGAAAACCCCACTCATCAACAACCCGCTTCCATAGTCCCAAAGAAGTATCCTGTTTTTCATACTGTGTTCTCAAACCAAGAAGCACAGAAACTTCCCTCATAATCTAAATATTCCTGCGTGGTGAATCAGGTGCCTTCAAGCTGGCTTTACAAAAATTGATAACAACTTGTGGTAAGGATTCATCAGACCTACTATTTCTTGGCAGGAGATCTGGTGAGAAACAAAAATGTAGCACTTCACCTCTGCCAAGAGTGCTGCCATCTGACTATAGTCACTCTAGGTGACCACTGACTACGTTTGCTAATCCTTTTCTTCCTGGACCATCTCTGGTTTTAACAAGGATAAATTTTTTGCCCCAGTCATAAGATTCCTCCAGAGAAGTGTTTCTAAATATATGGATACCTTTAAAAGAGAAAATTCACAGACCTCCATTTTGAAAACCAAATTACTTTGAATGACATTAATTTTATATGAACAAGTAAAATGGTAGGAATAAACTTCTTTGGCATGTGACCATTACACAACTATAAATCAAAACTTATTCACAAATGAATACAACACAAACTGCAAACTAACAAATTAATAATACTAATTCATTGATTCACTTGATGGCACATGTTTTTGGCTAAAAAGGAAAAATCCCTATATTATGATTTTGGTATGGACTGCTATAGGACATGTTAGGAATGAGATAGGAATAGGTTAGAAAACCCTGTGCTACTCTGTGTTGCATGTAAGGCTTTTCCCCTTTTTCTATTTGAATGCTGGACAATCGTTGCAGGAATGAATTTGAGAAGCATTGATATAAAATGTATATTTTAGGAAAATTCCAACTTTATCTTTCCTAGGGACACAGCAGAATGAGGGTTCTAGTCTTCTATCACATCTTAATGTTATTAAATGGATCCAACTGGCCAGTGCAAATATGATCAGAGAGGGCATAAAATCCTGGAACTTTGGTCTATTTCTAGAATCTGCCCAGGCTGAACATGCCAACTCAATAATTCTCGCCTTCAAATGTTTGAGCTCTCTGAATACCGTTTGGCTCAGCACTGTTACTCCCAAAACTTGTCTTCAGCCTCCTTGTTTGATGACCTGTTTTGATTAGGTATATTTCTCCTGTACAAACTTGATAAATTCCAACTCCACTCACATAACTGAGGGTAAGAAGCTTCTAAGACATACTGAATCTGAGCTTCAAAGAAGAGAGACTTTGAGAATGAAACATAAAGGATAAGTTGTGACAACTTTCATTTTACCTGATAATTATTAAAATATATTTGCTCAGTTATTTTTATTTTCTAGTTAGTTTTCAGAAGACATATCATAGTGGTTAAGAACATTGGCTTTATGGGCAGAAAGATGTGGTTTAAATTCCAGTTCTGCTATTGCAGACTCTCTCTGTGGCCTTGAAAAAAATTACACAACTTTCAGCCTCAGGTGCCTCATTTGTTATATGTGAAGAGTGATAGCTCATAAACTTTTGGGGAAAATTGTAATGACTTATCTTAACCCAGTGTTTAGCACAAATAAGAGCTCAAAGGTATTAATATTTGAATTTTTCACGATGGTGGTATCAATGATTATCCAGTATCAACAGAGCTTTAAAGCAGGAAAAAATAAAATAATCAGGGGTATCATTTGTATGCACTTTATTAGTAATAATTTTTAATACAACTAAAGTATGTAACCTTGATTTGAAGTGTCTATTTAATATACTTAATACTATGATTACCTGAAATAACATAAAGCACTTGTAAAATTCAAACATAATTATAAAATACCAATACCTGTTTCGTGTCTTTGGGTCTTATTTCTAATCAGAGGACTTGCAAACCTGTTTCCAACTTTATCTTATGACTTTAGGTACAGATCTGTTATGTTTCTAAATTTCGATTCAGTTCAATAATAATTGAGTGCCTTCTATATGACAGGATTTGTCATGCAGACTGGGAGTTTAATAATAATAAATAAGAGGGCGGTTTTGTCTTTTACAGGCATGCCTGAGAAATAGGGGCATACATAGATGAAGGGAGGACATAGTCATGATGTTGTACTTGCACTGAAGGACTGTCAAACTTAAAATTTTCTGTCTTCTCAAAACCTGAGTTCCATCTTCTATCTAACGTCTTAGACTTGTTTGCCTAGGTGCTGGCTAATCCATAGGCATAGTTCACAATTCCATCTTCATTCAGGGAATTTTCTAAGTAAAGCCACATTGAAAGAAAGCCATGATAAAATGACAAATTTTGAAACTACTGACTATATTTTATACTCTAATTATATTTCATAATACATTAGAAATATTCCATCTTCTAAGTCAACCAGTCTAGAAATATTAGAATTACCTTCTCTCTAGCTGTCTCACTACCCACATTCACTCTGGTGCTTAATTTTAGCCATTCCCACTGTAACTGCTTTAGTTAGGGTTATCTTATATTCTCCTCTATTGCCAAGTCCCCTACTGGATTCAGCTGACACATGCCTGGTTGTGTTTGTTTCACGCATAAAGATAGATCAGAATTTGTCTCTTTCATCCTTTTATATGTTCAGTCATTTATTAATGTCTACATCATAAAAACCAAATATATTAGTATTCAAGGACCTTCTTAATTTTGTCTAAGTCTGCTTTTCCAGCCTTGTGTCCCACTATACGCTCCATGCACTCTGCTCTTCAGATAGCTTGGAGTTTGTGAAGTACCTCAACAAACCAGGAATATTCGGACCTGTGCTTTCCTTCACCTATATTCCCTCTACCTCCTTTGCTTATTAAAATTTCTTGAAAGCTGATCAAGGGACTAAATAAGCATTACTTTTCACCTTTTACTAAAATCTTATAGGGTTTTCAATGTTGCAGATATGAAGAAAAGTTTTTCTAATTTATTATAAGGTATAATTATCTTAGTATAAGTTTACTCATAAGAGTCTCATAATTTGTGATTTTACTATGGCTTTCTTCCTTTGTGGCTTTATTTAGAAAAACCCCTTGATGAAAATAGTTTTGTGAACTTTGTGCATGGATTAGGCAATATCTAGGCAAGGAATAAATATCTACCTAATTTCCCTTCCTCCTGTTTAATCTGTGGGGCTTCATTGTCTGGGCAAGGTTTCTGACAGTCTATTTCCCCATGACCTTTCAGTTTCAAGTGCCCTGGCAGCTTACCTTTTACATTTCAACCTCAGCTAAGTGTCCCAGTACACACAGAAAAAAGGAAGTTCCATAGTGCTTGTTTTCCCATTTCCTGCCCTCTTTTCTATATGGCATGTCAGTTTCTACCCATTTAACACCAGTTATACCTAGTGAATGGAGATACATGCTTTCCCTGTAGTACAAATTTACTATCTGTAAATAGTAAATTTACAAGTGACCGGTTTATTCTTCATTCCTAATCTGAAATAGATTCTAATCTCTAGCCTTTCTTTATGACCGCATAACACTGGGATCCCCCTAAAAATATTTTTATTATATAATATCTCTAATATTTATTATATAATATATTTTATTATTACATAATTTGAGCATTATAATTGAAGACAACTTGCAAAAAATACAAAAGTAGAAGAAAAAATTAGCCATATTTGCATTACGTGGAGACACTCACCATTAATATTCTAACATATTTCCTTTTACTATTTCTTTGCTATTTTTGTTTCCAACTCATCACGAAGTAAATAAAATACTGTAAAAGTAGCTTCTGGAGGATCCCCAGCAGTATAGAATAGGCTTAGCACAAAAGAATCTATTTTGCAGAGTTGTAAACTCTAAGCTCCCTACCTCATAAAAATATCTCTACAGTGATCACCTTTCCCACTGATTACATACCCTCTCAGCTTTTTGTGTGTGTTTATATATGTATATGTATGTGCTTAATTTTGGGGTGTTGACACAAAAAGATAAACTATCATATTTTATTGATTGTGAGGTACATATTTTTCCATGTTTTAACATGGTTCAGATCATGATGAAACTTGTAACTTATGGTATGTAACAGTGTAATTGTATTTTTTTTCTTTATAAGCAGTGCATAAGATAATGGTGCATCTTAAAATCAATGGCACCTTAGGTTCTGTAAATTTGCAGAACATTTGAGTAATGAGCAATTACTTCCACTTTTGTGGGTATGAAGAGAAAATAAAAGCAACAAATGGTAAATAAATACAATGCAGTAAGGTCCAAGTTTGTTAAAATTTTTAGGCACTTTTCTTTTTGTTAAATTGTTTAGGCACTTTTAAACACTATTGTAAATGTATAAATTTATATAAACTTATAGTGGAAAAGGCAACAGCATCTACCAAATTATAAATTGAATATAGCTTTTGCACAATTCTAATTTTAGAAATATCTCCTAGAAATATCTGAACCAGTATATAAGGATGTTCATGAGCCACTGTCTGGAACTGAAAAAAATAAACGGAAGTAATCTATGTATACACAATAATGGATTAAGTATACTGTAGTCAATTCAAAAAATTAAATACTGTGCATACATTAAAAAGAATGAGGTAGTAGGGCTTCCCTGGTGGCCCAGTGGTTGAGAGTCCGCCTGCCGATGCAGGGGACAGGAGTTCGTGCCCCGGTCCGGGAAGATCCCACATGCCGCGGAGCAGCTGGGCCCGTGAGCCATGGCCGCTGAGCCTGCGCGTCCGGAGCCTGTGCTCCGCAACGGGAGAGGCCACAACAGTGAGAGGCCCGCGTACCGCAAAAAAAAAAAAAAAAAAAGAATGAGATATACAGATGAAGAAATGTGGAAACAAGCCAGAAAATATTATCAAATATAATAATGAGACAGAACAGTATACTAATATGTTTGCATATGCAAACGATTTGGGGGAAGATATTCCCAAACCACTGGTGGTGGTTTAAAGGGCAAGGGTCAAATTATGGAGAACTTTTGTTTTATATTTGTCATACTTTTATATTATTTCAACATTTTACAATGATAAAGTATAATTAGAAAATAAAAATCTTTATATTTTTCTTCACAATAAAATTATGGGAAAAAAGAATTTGTTCAAAGGAAAGATTTGTTATTCAATTCCCTAAAATAATCTCAGAAGACAAAAAAGAATTTATTCAACAAGTGATGAGGTAGTTCCTAAAACCTAAGTTCGTTGGTAAAATAAAAGCCTAAATATAGGCATGTAAAATGGGACAGTAAGAGAGACACCATAGTAAAAATTCAAGTGAGTACAAAATTCAAAGTTTAGTGTATAAGTTTCAAAGCAATTGCATAAGGCACTTTACATATAAAACTGGCTCTGGAGCATCACCTTATAGTTTACCAGTCATACTACATCATGGCAGCTCCTGGCAGAATATAAGTGGATCCTGAATTCTGAAATCTATCATAGACCCTCTAAATGGAAGCTATCCAAATTGTTATTAATGGCAAGATCAAGACAGAATGCATTTGGTTATTAAATTACTTTGGAAAAGAACAGAAGTCAGGTTAGCGTCTTTTTATTCGATCTTAAATTTCTGTGAATAATTATAATCTAGACCAAAATATCACATTGTGCAACTACTTCAAAATCTTTATATTTTCTTTCACTGTAGATATCAAAGTCTGGATTTTGAATAGGTGAGTGACTGTGTTTATCTAGAATAAATATGTTAATTGAAAACAGTCAAGCTTATCTCCTCACAGGGGGCAAAAATATTTCTATTTCCTCACCTTTGGAGATTGAATCAAATGATAATCAAGGACCCAAAACATCCTTGGAGCTAAAATGTCCTTGAGAAACCATCTGCTTCATTATTTTAATTCTGTTGTTTTTGCTAAAATAATCCAATGAGAGTCTTAACTGCTTAGAGTTTAAATGATTTTAGAAGAAATAGATTAGTTTATGTAGTGGGTATAATTCATGTTTCTGAAGAGTAATGACATTATGAAGACTCCCCAACTGATGATAATTTATTGCATTATTAAATACATAATTTTTAAAATTTAAAATACAACATTCTTAGTGATTAATTTCAAGCTTTAACCCCCTAATCAAAATATTCTTACTTCTCTATATTGACCTGGGTCAAATGTGAGTTGTATTTGATGATCTGTGTAGGTAGTGATTAAAACAGGACAAATAAATGAGATAGACAAACAGCTGTCATCGGGTCAGTCATGGACAGACACTTTCTGAGTAGGAGCTGCTATCTGGTAAGAGGGACAATTCAAGTCTGCACACCAGATGCCAGGCTGTCAGAAAGCAGCATTCCACACATCCTCTGATTCAGAAGTCACAAAGAGCTTCGGGTAGAGGCAATCTGATGCCTGGGACAATTTAACAGGTAGAAAAACTCTTTCTGATGGATCTGTGCTGTCAACTGTCTGTTTGCTTTCAAACTAATCCCCTGCCTTCTTCATGCTCTTTCTTTGGCAAACTGTTGGCAAAACATGCTCTTTTCAGTGGCAAACTGTTGGAAGACTGGGTCGCCAAAGGAATACAGACGCTGCAGTACCTCTCTCCACCAAAACTGTGGTGTATGCTCCATGGTTTCAGATCCCACTGGAGAGATCATTTTGGTTCTAGCTTTCACAAGATGTTTGAGGCTCCTGGCCTGTGGTAACAGACACATCCCTTGTTACCTTTAATCTAGGGACTGTAGCCCCAGATATCCAAGCCAACTTTTGCTCAAGTTGAAATGGCATTGATTTTGTTATGGGGCCAGTTTTACTCTAGGTTTTAAGCAAAAAGAAGGATGATTTTGCTCCCTGTCATCAGAAAACTCTCTCTGTCCCGGAATAAGGAACTTTAGGTAGGGCATTGCTATTAAGACATAATAACTAACATTTGAAAAGAAGTGTACAACTTACAAGTACATCCATATTATTATTTTCAACTTACTGTGGGCTAATGACATCTTGTGTACAAAATGCTAAAGTGAAATTGATGTATAAATCATATCATCATACTTACACATATACTATGAAGCATCTGTGGGTGCTTTCTGAGGATAATTTTTCAAAGAATAGCAATTTCCTCTGTTTTCTCTGTTTCTCAAATCAGGCTAATTGCTTGTGGGGTATTTCATTTGTTTCTGAACATAGGTGATGACTTTGGATGACTCATGGAATTAGAAGTGGTGGCAACTGATAACCATCTCGTCATCTCATATTCTTGGCTGTGGATTAATGAGAATCCACAACATACCTATTGGAAAAGCTTGCACAATATTGGACTCAATTAGAACATATCTCTCCTAGGTTGTTAGAAATTTCCTCTTACTTGAGCCATTGTTGGGGCAAAAAGACCTTGACATTTTCTAAAAAATTAAGCACACATTCTCACCAAGTACATTTTAAATGTGATTTATGATGGCAATAATCATGCACTGTAACCCCCAAATGGGGTGAGGCCAAACATAAATTAGACTACATGATTTTGAATGATGTTTTATAGATCCTAGGAGTTTCTTTTAAAATCAGTGTCTAGGGCTTCCCTGGTGGCACAGTGGTTGAGAGTCCGCCTGCCGATGCAGGGGACACGGGTTCGTGCCCCGGTCCGGGAAGATCCCACATGCAGCGGAGCGGCTGGGCCCGTGAACCATGGCCGCTGAGCCTGCGCGTCCGGAGCCTGTGCTCCACAACAGGAGAGGCCACAACAGTGAAAGGCCCACGTACCGCAAAAAAAAAAAAAAAAAAAAAAATCAGTGTCTACACACCTAGTCAAAGACTAAATAATACAAAAATTTTTAATGTGATTTCAGTTCTTGAATTGACAGAAAATGTCACCTTTCTAAAATGTTTTATCATAAAGTATTCCCATAGTATTCCCACTGCTTCTCTTATATGTTCCAGAATTTCTCTTTACATGAGACGTTATATCAAGACACTCTAATATTTAAATACATAGAAGGCAGGAGGTTATAAAATTGTGTTTATCAATTTAAGATCTTTTTCATTTTTTTCTCAAATTGTTTTATTTCTCTTTTAGTCTATTCACCTGGGGTTCACTTGCCATCAAACCACTTCTTGCTTTTTTGCACAACCTATTTGCCTTCATTGCTACTGGATTCCTCAAAGTTCTATTTTCTGCCAGTGATGTACATTTAGCAAATCCTCTTCATCTGCATTTGCTGTACCACATCTCACTATTTGGCAAAGCCACTAAAGCTCTCTTTTATTGATTCCTGACCATCCACCAATTTACCTGCAGTACTGATTTACCAATAATATCAAGCAGTTTAGCTCTGCTACTGAAGAGTACCAGCTTCCCCTCACTGACAGGAATTCCAGAAGGAGCTAAAAATTATCATTGGGCTGAAACCATTTTTCTGCTTCGCCTTAAGGAAATGAGTTATCCTTTCATTACCCTAATTGCATGTTTTTTTTCCTTCTGTTTTTGAAAGTGGTTGGTCCCATTGACAGACCAGCCTGTCTGTCTGGTTTAAACCTGTAAATGTTTGATCTTTCCTGCCTTTAGCAATATTCCTTCCTTTGCAAAAATATCTAACTCATCTAGAACTGATGGTTCAATTCACAAGAAAACTTTATTACTAAGCCAGATCATCTCTTCTGAGCTTTTCCAAAGCTTAAGGTTAGAATTTGCTATACCTGATTCCCTGCGCTTTAAATTGTGATATGTTATATCATTCAGAACTTTAGTCAGGGAAAGAACTCTTTCTCAGCTTCAGTTTGTGTCATACAATGAGTAAGGATTTTGCTCATCAGGACTTGTTTTGCAAAGTTGAATACTCATGAACAAATGATATGTAAACAATGATAATTTTTTAAAAAATTGATATGGTTAATAAATTTTCACAAATTAAATTGTTGAATAGTGGTTGTTTGTATTATGTACAACTAGTTTTGTCACATAAAGAGTAATCCCGGCACTTTCCTTTAACAAATGTACCTACTTTTTCATTTATTGGAGAAAGGTGTCAGTATAGTGGACACTTGGAGATTGGTTAAACATTTTCCTGGAATTGAAATACATGAATTTTGTTACTTTAATTCATTCAGATTACTGTTTTACATAAACATGCCACAAGACTAATCTATAAACAATAAATATGAAAGTTTCAGATTAACTATCATATATGGCTTACCATGTTTTCTTGATGTTTTTAGAATTTTATGGCCCCTCCTGGTGTCTGAGCCCAGCAGACAGAGGATTATGTCAAGCCAATGAGAGTAGATTCTACTACAATTCAATCAGTGGGAAATGCCGCCCATTTAAGTACAGTGGATGTGGAGGGAATGAAAACAATTTTACCTCTAAAAAAGCGTGTCTTAAGACTTGTAAAAAAGGTATAGAGGACATTCTTCCTATTAATTCACTAGTGTTTAAGATAATAATTATATTGAAATTATGAATGAATTTTAATCTATGAAAGTATGAAATGAGTTCTATTTATGATAAGAAACAGTATTATTATTTAACTAAGTGTCTCCTTTTCAACTACATTTTGATAATATTGCCAGATATGTTAACTGTAATTCCTTTTAATGTGTCTTCATAGAAAAAAATCAATTTTAAACAAAATATTTTATTCTTTTAATATTTACATACTAAGCTTTCATTTTAAAGGATTATACCAAAATATCTTTAAGCTTTCTAATGCACAAAACTTTAATGTATTTATTTTCTTCTGACAATAAAAATGTTGCATATTTATATAGTATTAATATGTAAATAAAAATCATCTATAACTCTACATAGCCACATGTCCACTTTAATAAAATGAGTATTATTTTGTAGCTCAAGGTGAATAATAAAAATCAATAACGTTTACCCATTTATGCAAAGTGACATCCTTAGAAAGAGGTTGTTTACACAAAGATATAGACAAATTAAAGACTTTTAAACCAGTTACATGTTTTTTGGTTTTAAACATTAAAAGATAATTTGAAGAAATTTTAGATTAAATGTTTTATTATGTTGTTACTTTATCATGCATAAATTTATTTATCTTCCTTTTTAGGTTTTATCCAAAGAATATCAAAAGGGGGATTAATTAAAACCAAAAGAAAAAGAAAGAAGCAGCCAGTGAAAATAGTATATGAAGAAATTTTTGTTAAAAAGATATAAATTTGTTACATGACAACATTATTTCTACTAAATATTTTGGATAAAACTTTTCATTATGATTCCTATTTTTTCTCACCTGAAATCTTTTTAATGAATTTTTCATGAATTTTCTATGCATATATTACCTGCTCTTAATGCATTTGCATCAGAGTTCCTTTACTTATCTGGTCAAATTGCTTATTCTATGGCTATAACTTATTAACTGTCTACTATGAACTTATTATTCTCTCAATCCCTTTCTAACTATCTGCCATAACTACAATTTATCATACAACTGACATCAAATCAGTCCATTTTACCATTTGGTGATCATCCTATTTGAGAATATGTTGTCACTTATTTGTTTTGATCATGTATACAATTATATTTTTTACAGCCTATGTCCAGATTAAGAAATACAACTATTAAAGATCAAGTGGTTTTGGGGTTTCACATCTAAAATAGTGGCAAGCATCTTCTTCTGATAAAGATCACTCAATTTGGAAAGATCACTCATTTGGAAAGAGCTGGTAATAACAGAATTCTGTCATGTGATTCCCTCCCTAGACATACTTTTTCTCCTTTTGCATTAACCAGTACCTTGAACAATCTTGAGCCAAACCATATCTGAACAAAGAAAGTCAACTCTACGTCATGTGCCTGCCTGATTTTGATTGATGTAACTTTTATTTGCTTATGGCTCATCATATCAGTAAAGACGGCTGAATAGCTGTGTGTTAAATACAGATCATGATAAGAAAAGACTTGGTGGGAAAGGGAATTTCTTAGTGGCAATCAAAAGGAAATTGTTTATGTACTTCCTAATTTTATTGCTTGACAAACTTTTCTCTTACCAAAAATAGCAAGTATATTTAAAACTCCTGAAACCTATTCATTTATAATTAGGCTTTGCACACAAAGCAACCAGTAATTCATGCTTTTAAAACAAAATCATGTTATTTCTGTAGAAAAGGAAGAGAAAATTATCAGCAAGGAAGATTCTACTAGAAAACATATGTGTTATTCACTCTCAGGCTTTTAACTAACATTTCTCTGGAGTTAATTCACTTTATCCAGATCTATACCTTTCCTTCTCTGCTGAGTCATGTACAGTCTGACATCTCAACAGCCTTCTAGATATTTCAGATTCTATGATGTTCACTTCAAATTTCACATTAAAATTTGAACTTGTCATCTAGAAACAACTAACCACTTTATCCATTTAGTTTAGCTTAATTACTTCTCTCTAGCAATAGTATCATAATTCTGCCTGCTCCTCAGGTTTGAAAGTTTGAACCCATTTTGATTTCTTATTTTCCCTCATATACTACTTCCAATCAGTTTCTAAACACTAACGCTTCCTTTTTCATAAAGTTCATCTAACTCCCAGGCTTTTTACATCTACTTCATTCTTCATATCATTATTAATTTAATTCTTTTCTTTTTTAAATTTTTCCTTAAGCTTTATTTTTTTAGAGCACTTTTAGGTTCACAGCAAAATTGAGAGGACATTTCAAGATTTCCCAAATAACTCTTGACCCTACACATGCATGGCCTCCACCATTATCAACATCCTGCAACAGAGTGGGACATTTATTACTACTGATGAAACTACATTGACAAAACATAATCATTCTAAGTCCACAGTTTACATTATAGTTCACTCTTGGTGTACATTCTATGGGTTTGGACAAATGTGTAATGACATGATTCCACCATTTACAGTATCAAACGAAGTATTTTCACTGTCCTCAAAATCCTCTTTGCTCTACCTATTCACTCCTTTTCCTTCCCCAAACCTTGGAAACCACTTAAGAATTAATTCATATATTTCTCCACCACTCAAACCTTCGATGACTCAGTAATTGGTACTTAACCCCACCCCATCCCTCAATTTTGATATATTTATATATATTTTTGCACTTACCTACACTACTCTTTCATGACTATTTCAATTTAAAGTGGTATTCACTGATCACTGAATATATGTTTAATTACTTAGTTTATTCATGCTGATTTTTTATTTAAAAATATGATCCCCTCCAGACCATTCATGTGAAGTCAGGGTACAGCTGATGTGAACTATAAAATCACTGTATTTTGAGGCATAATATGAAAAGTTCTAATATACACCCTATGGCATAAAAATTATATCATTGAAAAATAGTGTCAATTTGTTCACTTAAGAAAATTTCTATATCTTGATTTCAAATATTCATACATAAGTAACTGCCTTAAACTGAGTCTCTGCTGTGGAATTTGGAACTTTTGGAAATCAAAATCTCTTGTGAAATATTCCTGTTATCTTTTATACATGGATAGCGATAGCTTTAAATAAAGGGTAAAGTCTCCCTAGGTCAAGTTGCAAGTTGCTACCAAGGACATATAAACAGCACATTGGTGAGTTGACTATTTTCGCAACAACTATTCATGGCTTCATTACTTAGTCAAGAAAGACACACACTGAGAGATGGTTTGCAATGTTTAATGCATGTGAATATTATGTTTACTGTGTTTTTAAGTAAGATTGTCGCTGGTGGTATTGTTTTCCCTTATTTTGCATAATCAAATGCATCTAACTGTGAATTTTATATAGAATTACATTATACAGCATATAATGCTTATTTACCGACTTTGTTTATTCTCTGTTCAAAATTAACCATGTATGCTGAAAATTGCTCAAATGATTTTATTTTTTACAGTATAAGAAATAAAATATATTATCCTGAATAGTAAAGTATGACTGTTATACTCATGAGTTTTTTATACTTCAAAAAATAAAAATTAATGCTCTTCAGTTATTCCAAAGATAAAGAGTTCTAAGACAAAGAAAAAAATTATTCCACAAGCTCCACTCTACTTACCTCCTTTAATTGGAATTTGCTAATAATCCTTTCAGTTATAAATGGGCATCCATGTGTTATGATTTCTTACTCAGCAAATTAGTGTGCTATGCCTTATAATCCATATATTCTACATTTAATTTATTCCATATATATTTCTACCAATCATCTCATATTTGTACAAATATATTTAAATATATATATGACAATATATTATATAAATGACTTCCGATCCTGACTATTGAAGGAGGCCTGTCCAATTTTTATACCAGAAGAAGGAAGAATATGACATTAAAGTAACCAATTATTTAGGGGACTTTCTGATTTTTTCACCAGCTCTTCCTGCTCTTGTCTCGTTTTCATGAAGTTAGCGTTTGTATTTACTCTCTCCAATTTTTGACTTTTAGTTCTTTCTCAAGGACTTGAACATGGACACATCTTAGTTGCCTTCCCTGCATTCTGCTTTGCAGAACCGGAAACCTTGATCTTGTCAGCTGCTCAGGCCCAACCTCTGAACTATTCTAACCACATAGCTGAAGTCTTGGCTAGGATTATTCAGACCACTTTTAAAGGGAGTAATAATACATGATAATTCATCTTACCAAAGAGAGAGAGGTGCACAGGCATTTAATCATATAACGTAACAATAAATAAAATAGAGCTTTAGGACAACAGGTATGATCTCCTCATCAATTTGCTTACAAATGAGAAAAATTCTGGCCCACACAGTCTGAAACAAAACAGGGATATTTTTTATCACAAAAATTGAAAAAGTCAAAGGTATCTGAGTGCATTATGGTTGGATTCAGGGCCTCATATTGTCATCAGAATTCAATCTATCTTCACCTCTGATTCTGCTGCCCAACATTTTTTGCCTTTATTTTCTAATCTCACAGGATTTCAAGATGACTTCCAGAATTTAAGTCCCACATCCTCTCAGAGTAAAGTTTTCTAGAAAAGTTTGTACTCTCTTACCTCAAAGAATTGAAATAAAGTCCTGACCTCAGGCATGATCCATGAAAGAAATAATTGATAAGCTAGATTTCATTAAAATTAAAAGCTTCTGCTCTGCAAAATATCAAGAGCTTAGAAGGCAAGCTACAGACTGGGAGAAAATATTTACAAAACATACATTGGATAAAGGACTGTTATCCAAAATATACAAAGAACTCTTAAATCTCACCAATAAGGAAACAAATAACCCTATTAAAAATGGGTCAAAGACCTTAACGGACACCTCAAAGAAGATATACAGACAGCAAACAAGCTTATGAAAAGATGCTCCACATCATATGTCACCATGGAAATGCAAATTAAAACAACAGTGAGCTACACACGTATTAGGATGGTTGAATAAGGTACACTGACACCACCAACAGCTGGAAAAGATGTGGTAAAGCAAGAGCAACTCATTCATTGCTGGTAGGAATGCAAAACAGTATAGCTACTTTGAAAGACAGCATGGCAATTTCTTACAAAACTAAACATACTCTTACTATACCATCCAGTAATCATGCTCCTTGGTGTTCCCAAAGGAGTTGAAAATGTATGTTCATGTAAGAACTTGCACACAGATACTTATAGCAATTTTATTCATGATTGCCAAAACTTGGCAGCAACTAAGATGTGCTTCAGTAGATGAATGGATAAACTCTGTTACATCTAGGCAATGTGATATTATTCAGCACGAAAAAGAAATGAACTACTAAGCCATGGAAAGACATGGAGGAACCTTAATGCATATTACTAAGTGAAAACAGCCAATCTGAAAAAGCTACATATTGTATGATTCCAAATATATGGCATTTGCCTAGAACAGGCAAAACTATGGAGACAGTAAAAATATCAGTGGTTACCAGGGGTTGGGGGCATGGGGGAGGAAGAGATGAATAGACAGAACACAGAGGATTTGGGGGGCAGTGAAAATACTCTGTATGATACCATAATGATGGATACATGTCATTATATACTGTCCAAACATAGAATGTACAACAGCAAGAGTGAACCATAATGTAAACTATGGACCTTGGGTGATCATGTGTCAATGTAGGTTCATCAACTGTAACTAATGTAACATTCTGGTCAGGGATAATGATAATGGGAGAGGCTATGCATGTGTTATGGTAGAGGAGACATGGGAAAACTCTACCTTTCCTTCAATTTTGCTGTGAATCTAAAACTGCTTTAATAATAATAATAGTAGTAGTAGCAGTAATAATAATAATAAAAATCTTAACTTAAAAACAAAAACAAATCCTGGCCTCCCTCTCTTTGACCCAAATGTCTTATGGCCAGCCTTGAGCCAAATGCCATGTTTAGAGAAATGTAACTTTCTGACTGACCAGATTTGATTCACAAATTTAGTCCCAAATATCTGGTTGGTATCAGCACTATCTGAAATATGTGATCTGACTGGCAGGGCTGGGAGTAGAGTGAGACAAGTGAGACACTTGCCTCAGGCACAAAGTTTGAAGGGACATAAACAAACTCATATACTGTAATGTAGTATTTTTATAAATCAAAAATAAAGCAAATATCCATGATGAAAATATAAAATTTTTTTAAAGACAGGGTCAGTAACTGAGCCATATTGTTATTTGAGGCAAAAGGAAAAACCAATAATACTGATGATTTACAAGAAATATAAAGATGGTTCAAATGCGATTGTTGTTTAATGTAATGAAAAAATATTAATAAAAAGTATAAACCAAATTATCATTTTCAATATATAAAGAAAAATCATTTGATTAAATTTGATACTTGTTTTATGATTTAAAAATTTAGCAAATTTAGGAGAAGAGACCGTCCTTAATCTGGTAAAGGATATCTACCAAAAATTATATAATACTTCGGAGTAAACTTTTAGAAACATATTCATTAAACTCAGGAACAGGAGCAAGATGCTCTCTATTACCATTGCTATTAACATATCCAGGCTTAGTTTTACAGTCAAAGCAAAAAGACAAGAAACAGAAATTAGGTATAAATATTACCATGATATTAGTTATTTGCATATAATATGCTTGTCATAATTGAAAATCCAAGAGAATCTAAAACAACAGAACACTGGAGTTCAGCAAGATTACTTTATGCAATTTTAACATATGAAATCGATAGTATTTCTGTAGGCTAAATAGGAAAATAGCAATAAAATTAAAAATAAATTTAAAAAAAGAAAAACAGAAAATACATACTAGTGACAATAGAACAAAACCCCTGATCTACTTAACAGTAAATCCCACAAAAGATGTGTAAATGACCTTTACAGAAAAACCCCACAGAAAAATTCAATATGTTATTGAGGGATATAAAAAAAGCTAAATACCTTTCTATTTATTGTAACCCTTATAATTAGTATTTGCAGAGAAAGAACACTAGATTATGAAGAAAAAACACTAAAATACAATAAACATTTTTAAAATTAAGAAATTGGAGAGAAAAGTGATGAAAATATCTAAGCTATAGAAGGAAAAAGCCATAGAAAAGGAAAATGGGAGAGGAAAAAAAGAGTAAGAAAATTCGGAATTCAATTCAAGAGCCCAAACTTGTTGTAATAGAAGTTCTACAAAAATAGAAGAGATAAAATTGAGGGGAGGGAAATTTTATAGAACTAACATGTTTCCTTTATTGAAATGGGATATTGTATTCAACAAAGGGAAACCTACCCAGCACACTCCCTACACATACACACACACACACACACACACATGCACACACGAAATTTCAAACACTACAGATGAGAAAATTCTAAAGAACAGGGGAAAATATGGAGGAATAGGTCACATACAGAGAAGCAGAAATAAAAAAAGGAATTGTGCCTCTCAATGGCAAGAATTGACGGAAGCCAGAAAAAAGTTGGATGTGGAAGTCTGAGGGATGAGGAATAGCTCTTTACTTGTTATACACATTTAGTACTAATTGATCTTTCAATTATGTGCCTGGAGTGCTTAGCTGAAAAATAGATGTTAACTAAAATAAATGTAAAGTTGTTTAAGGCTTTCACTTTCCATCAGAGGCTGTGGGGAAAAGTTCTGAATTGTGAACTAAGAGATATTGTTTATTATACAAATACTGACACTACCTGGTGGATGAATTTGTTTGTCATCTAATTTGTTTACCCCACATTTACTCATATTTAGAAATAGTGTTTTGGACTTGACTGCTTATAAAAATTCTTCCAGTTTGGCATTTTAGAATTTTATAAAAATGTTCTCTATTTTAAAGCCTCCAACACCGATACATGGTAAGCCAAAACAAATGTGAAGATGTTCTGTGACTAAAAAACAAAAGTCAACACTGGCCAGGCTCTTCTGTTGGTAATAACCGCATTCCATGTAGATTAAGGAAGTCATTTTCAGTGGTCTGCTATATTCCTCCAAAACTAGCCTATGTGGATGCAGCTTGCCTTATCTAAACTGACTACACCTGCAACAGATTTTCTTTTTCAGTGCCTGATTAGTCCATAAACAACAGAAGTTTTTTATGACAAGCTTCCAAGTTACTACTTTACAGGGGGCCCACTCACTTTGGAAGATTCTGAATGCCTTAACATTTGGCTTTTGCTTATGATAAAGTATTTAATCTCTTTTTGTAATAATTCTTGAAAGAGCTAGCAAAATTTAGTGAAGCGTAAATTATTTCAAGTACCAAAATATTTTATTTCAATCTACAATTTATCCTAATAAGTTTTAAGCAAATTCAATTGAACCAAAATTAAGCCATTTCTGTCAACACTACTGATAATTTGCTCTTCTTCATTTATCATGAGATAATATCAGCTAAGTCAGTTATGAACCTGAGTGTCTTTGGGGTTTTAATCCATATTTAATCTGTATTTTCATAAAGAGTGTAATTCCAATTTACTGACCTCTTTTCTTAAGCTGCAGGTGCTCTCAAGTTAGAAGTCAGAGTAAACTTTCAATACTTCCTTCTTAGTCAATTTTTGGAATCAGAAAGCAAGAATTTTGACCTTCAAAAGTCAATTTTTTTTTAACGTATTCCCTATTCTCAACAGAATGTTCTACAAAATTTGTAAATCACTCTAGGGAGATTTCCAGAGAGTTTCAAAATGCAAACAGCTGTGAGCTACCTAAATGATCCATCTTGCCAAGAAGTTTCTACTCCAGAGATGAAGAAATAAACAATTACCATTTTTTTTTTACTCAAAATATCTGCCACTGTTCGATGAGAAAGTTTGTGGAATTATAAAACTAAGTATACGTTAGGAAAAATTTTATTCAACCTTTTGCATATTCTCTTTATTTTTCTCCTTCACAAGCTACACACACATACATACCATCATTTAATTGGGAAGAAAATCTTTAAAATCCAGTAAGTCCCACAGTTTCTCTTTATCTACTGGCTGCCAGTAAACTGTCAGACACAAATGAAGAATATTTTAAGTATTGTAGAAGAAAAACATAAAACACCAAATCAAATGCAATAATAAACAGCATAGGATTTGGATTCAAACCAATTTGGATTTGTACTCAATAAGCCTGACTCTCTCTTCTTTGCCTGTGAAATGATTATGAGGGTAAATGAGAGCACACATGGAAAGTATTTAGCATAGTGTTTGCTGCACCGTAAGTATCCATAAGATGATAGCTATTGATATTAAAATGTGTTGAATATTTATTATTTCCCAAAGTTTTAAAAAATAGTTTGAGCTGTAAGAATTATTCAAATAAATTAGGCAATTAAAAGTTAGAGTAGGAAATTTTAGGTAAATTTTGTTTGCTAAAGTAACAATTTCTTAAAATGAGATTAAGTAGTTTTACTGTTAACAAGATTAATGAAGAAAAATGTAAAAATTTTATATTTAGAATTTTAGAAATTTCTAATAATTTGTTTTTGAGATAATTGCCTAAGAGGTGCTATAAAATTTTTAATATGGAACATGGGTAAAAGGGGTAAAAAGCAGTGAATGTTTTTATTTTTATAATGAACCTATGTAAAACTCATATTAAAGTATTTAACTATATCTTATGTTTCTAAGAAATTTTAAGTTTAAAAAATGATCACCATTATTCCTTGTGTCATCCTTCCAAATATTCAGAAACTTATGCTATTATTCATATATGAGTAATATTGGAAATGTGTGCTTTGGATAGAAACCAGATTATAAATATATTTGAATAGAAAAATAGCCAAGCTAGTGGTGATGCTTTTTTTTTTTTTAAACATCTTTATTGGAGTATAATTGCTTTACAATGGTGTGTTAGTTTCTGCTGTATCACAAAGTGAATCAGCTATACGTATACATACATCCCCATACCTCCTCCCTCTTGCATTTTCCTCTCACCCTCCTTATCCCACCCCTCTAGGTGGTCACAAAGCACCGAGCTGATATCCCTGTGCTATGCAGCTGCTTCCCACTAGCTATCTATTTTATATTTGGTAGTGTATATATGCCCATGCCACTCTCTCACTTCATCCCAGCTTACCCTTCCCCCTCCCCATGTCCTCAAGTCCATTCTCTACATCTGCGTCTGGTGATGCTTTAATGCAAACTTTCTGAACGCTGTTCTGTGTTTTCCTATATTGCTACTACTCATTATTTTCTTTTTCTCAGTGCAGAATCATCTAACTGAAACTCCAGTAGCTAATATCATTTGAATTATATTCCATACAGTTTTCTCCCAGAAATATCTGAAGTAGTTTGCCAGATTAAATACTTTACTCATAATGTCACGAAGAAGGAGGACTGGTTTGAAAACTAAACAACTTAAGTTTCAAGTTCCAGTTCTACCAATTTATCCAGTTGTGTAAACTTACTAAGATTCTATTTCCTCACCTGAAAAGTGAAAATAAAATCTTATTCAGAGTTAAAGAAAATGTCTAAAGCATACAGCATATTTCTGGAAAAACGCCAGTCATCAACAATGCTACTCTTCTTCCTCAACTTCCCCTAAAACAGAGCAGAGACCACAGAAGCACTGCTAGATATTAAGTACTTAAAGATACACTAATTAATACAACTCAAAGTTGAATCTATTTTTTATGCTTCCTTACAATTAATCCAAAAAAAGAGGGTCCTCCAACCATAGTATTTTTTTTCTGAATAGTCACAAATACCATGAAAAATGCATTTTAAGGATACCATATATAAGGGACCATGGTCGACAGTGCAGACATTAACTTCCTAATAACTTTGCAGAAAGACATAGAAACATTTCTCAGGGAAAGGTTTTGTACTTGCCTACTCACGCCACCCCCACCACCCCAGTCCCACCCAGCCTCACAGAATAAAGCATAAAACTTGATTTGGAGTGCATGACCATTGCAAATAGATTAAAATACAAATTCCTTATCACAACCTACATGGCCCTACTTACTATGTCCTGATATACTCACCTGGAACTCTCTTCTTGCTCACTGATCTCCAGACTCCAGGAACAATCGAGGTGCAGCACTTGGACAGGTTTTGCTTACTTGCAGTAGTATTCCGAGTCAGCTTTGTTTTGGTTTACCACCCGTACTGAGCTGGTGCACTCACCTCCCTGTTGCTGGGAGAACTGGCTGCTAATAGTTCCCAGCTGCGTCCTTCTGCAAATTGTCCTCAGCTGATAGTAGTTACTTTCCCTAGAAGTTGTTTCCCTCTCCCAGAGCGCTTCACACAAGGACTGACTAAGAAGAAGCTATGAAAAGACAGACTCCTGTGCAGCAGGGGAGGACAAATCTGACAGGCAATTTATACTCCAGAGCCCTAGCCTTATGCATTAGGCCAAATCCAGATTTTACCTGAGACCACATGTTTGCTCACCTCATTCTTCTTCCAGTCCTGCTTCATTCCCTCCCTTAATGCTTTTTCCTAAAGTCTAAAGAGCACTCCTTCAGTAAATTGTGGGAACCTAAATCCTTCTCTCAATCTCTGCTTCTGGGCCCTACGGAGAACAGACTCCTTTCTAGTCCATGGAATACCTCATATTTCTTGACTTTTAGGTTCCAGAGTAATTATTACCTTCAGAGAAAATGCTCTTCTGCAAGAAGTATGTCCTCCCTCCATCCTACCTTCCTATCCACTCAGTCCTGATGTGTTTCAGTCATTGAACATATTGCTTTTAAGCAATTGGAGTATTTGAGCAATATGAGTAAAAATAAGTGTATTTCCCTAAATGTCTACCTGAGGATAGAAACTAAATTCCTTGAGAGCAGGGACCATGTCCCTATTATCCAACTTTGTACTCCCAGTAACCATCCAAATGCTTGGTACATGGCAGATGATCAATTAATATGATGATCAGTTAACATCCAATGGATGGCTCTAGTTCAGAAACCTTGCTTTCTGATGATACAACTGTTTAGAAAGGTAGATTTCAGGGGGAATTAATATGCCCCCAAATACTGTCTCTCAAATATCAGCTGTATTAAGCCAGACTGGCAGGATTATAACCAATTAATCATTGATTTTTTTCCCTAACACAGAGTGGTAAAACAAATATCTTTCATGCTTGAATACAGTGAGGTCCTTGTTTATCAAATGTGAAAGACACTTTTCACTCTGTTGTGAGCTTTTGAAAATCTGATTTGTATTCCTGATCAGATATGTAGGAGTTAATCCACTTTAACGTAGCCATAGGCTTCAGAGTTGTCCTGCTTTAGATCATTTCAAATATTTAAATGTATGTATGTTACATATATGTGATATGTACATTCATTGGAAGAAAAAAGGTGGTATGTCATTTTAATTTGTAATGTTTCACTCATGTTTTAATATTTATTTAATGATTGTTTGCCTTTGCATCTAAATACTGTATGAAGTACATATTCTTTTTGCTGTATATAAAAGGATATTTTAATTGTATAGCTACCATAAGTACATGCCCACTATAACTCTAGTCATCATGTGCATCAGATTGTTTTCTTAGAAATCTTCCCTAGTTATTGGGATTTTTATTTAAAGAAAAAAGGACAGAATTCCATTATTATTTCACTTAAGAGAGCAACTTTGGCAATTTGAGAATGTTTAACACTAGATGGCAGGATGAGACTGTAGATACGCAACTCCTCAAAGCTAAGTATTAAAAAAAAATGATACTTTCTCAAAGGTGTTAAGAATTCTTAGGCAAATACATTGCATTATTCTTTAATATATGCATTATATATAGTTCCACACTACTTTATATTTAAAAGCTTTCACTGTGTATGACAGAGTGATGTTAAACACAAATAAATTATTGAAAAGAAAATATAAATTGCTAATAATTTTACAAGTTATATAAATATGACAATAGCTGAATAAAATAGTCTGTACTGGGAAAACATTCATACTATTTGGCATTCTTAGAACTTAATAATTAATTTTTTAAGCAAAATGTAAGATGTGGTCACTTAATCAAATGTTGCTTAGGTCAACATGCATAAACACAAAATTAAATAAACCATTTATTTTCACAATGAAGATGGATATTCAGCAAATAAGAAGCATTTCAGAATAAGTTCACAATACATATCCAGCGATGAAAAGGGCATCTTTTTCAATGCCAACTAATACTATCCTAGAAATAAGAACTATTTTAAACTCTTCTGGGAAAAGCGATTCTAGTTTCCCAGATGAATTACTCACTCTCAGTATTTATGTACCACTGGTCAGTGCAATATGGATAAGTATAGCTAGGGTGACCATATATAATTTTTCATCCAAACCAGGACACTTTTGAATATAAATATATAAACTGGAACTGCCCTAGCAAACTGGGGCACATGATCACCCTGCTTAGGGGACTTCATCCTCAGAAAGTTCATTTTGTGAGCATTTATAATTTTATTGTATTTTTAAATTAATCTTTAATTAGTCCATGACATATCTCATTTGCCAGTCTTAGCTTTTAATTCTAGCAACAGTTAGCCCTTTTGGAGGAGGAGAGGCTCAAACACTCATTAATATCTATAAGAAAATATTGAGTTCCTTAGAAGATCCAAATCCATCAGAACTTCGTAAGAATCAATGAAAAGAATAGGCAGGTTTGTAGCCAATTGTTACTGATATGTTGTTTGACTTTCTTGGGGAAACACATTATAAAATACTGAAAGAAATACTCTATATAAACTAGTAAAATAGTTTTATTTATCCATATAGGGACCTGATGTCATGGTACTCACTTCAAATTTAAAGTTTTCTGTTCTTTTCAAATTTGTATTTATAGTAAATATTTTAAAAACAACATCAAGATCTCCTTGAAATGATAAATTATGTGTATAATTAGAGTGAAATCAGCCCTTTGGTTTTAATAATGGAAAATAGCATATTCACTTTCAATGGCTCAGCCATCAGATCTGGGTCCTTCTACTAAATGCAATTCATTTAGTAATAAAATAACTTTAAATATGTTAAGCAATTTAAGTAAAATAATAGAAGGTCAGGTCGACTTCCTTACTAGGATTTTTTTGATTTAAAGATTATAAAAATTGTGTTTCTCCCCAAATTATTGGTTCATTTTAAACAATGCATGGTATACATAATTTTGTTGATGCATACATTTTCTGAGTATAAGTAATGACTTTCCAACAGTTGAGAACACAGAGGAATTATTAATTCACAATAATACCTGAAAAACTTCATAGAAATAATTTTTAAAGTTCTTTCTTGCACTCTCACGAAGGACAGTCTGTTCATAATATGTTTCATTTAAAAGTGTTTTGTTTTGTTTTGTTTTGTTTTGTTTGTGGCAGAACTATGCTCCAAGGCAGTAGCCACACGAATTCAAAATAAGTGGTCAGTTCAACCCAAACCACATTTTTGGTCTAATTTGACTAAGTTAGTCAAATAATATAAACAGTAATCCAGATATTTTGAGATAATCTCCTCCTGAGTGTTAGTCAAAGTGCATTTCACATGGTAATTGGTGCTCATTACTGGTAGACTACGGCTCTCATGTGCCTTACATGGGACCACAAATGTAGGCACAAATCTGTGTCTAGGATTCTGAAATGGGCAAGCATGACTAATTATTATCATATATTTCATTCTGCATTGTACATCATTCCTGAGTTCTACAGAAAACCTTATTGACAGCGTCCTGCATGGTTACATCTAGACTCTGCGTTTGCAACATTAGTTGTTAATTGCAGAGAATTTGGCACTTGATTCCTCATGTGCTCGTCAATCTATGCTGTATAAACTAGATAACAGAATACATCCTATTTTTTTCTTAATTCCCCAACACAGCTAGTACAGTGTCTAGCTCAAAATATAGGTTTGATCACTTATTAAATGATTGCAAGTGTCTTTAATCATCTGTTCTGGAAAAAAATTATTTTATAAATAAAATACATAAAGCTAAATTAATATATTGATTAATGCCTCACTGGTTAAGAATCACCTCAATGATTATTGAAATGCTTTCACTTTGTTCTACTGCATTTTTTCCAAATATCTGTTGTCATGTTTCAGTGTTGAGATCCATCTTTTCACCTGTCCCTTCATATCCAGAGTGGCTCCCTGAAAGTCCTCATGCCATTTATTTCATCTGGAGTTTATAAAATGGCAATTTAGAATCTGATTAGTGGGATGCAGTTTGCCTGTTATTTCTAAATAAGGCTTTTAAATGATAAGTAATAAAAATTATCCAAGGGACTTCATGGAGTATAAACATGTGCCTGAACAATAATTTAAATATAAATACTATAGCCTCTATTAGCCTTCCCATTTAGTGTAGTATTAGTAAAGGAGAAAGAGGATGTATAGTAGAGGAGAAACAGGGTTGGTTTCAGATTCTTAGGACATAAGTCCAAAGCATAGATTTTTTTATTCCCTAGACTTTACTAGTGTTGGGCAAATGAAATCAATGACTCTTGAAGAAAAAATATTAGTACTTTTGCAAACTTATTGGCAAAAGTTTTAGTTTTTTATAACTTAAATTCAAAAGCTATATTTTGATCTCTTACTAGGAGCCAGATGATATACCAAGCATGAGAGATCAGAAGACATGGACAGTAAACATTCAGGCACATATTAAAGTCTAGTATTTGATTCTGCTCTGAATTTTAAGATGGGAACAGCAACACGTAAAATATTTTGTCAAAGGTCACACTAGAAAGTATCAGAACCAGGACTGGAATCTCATGTCTCTTGGTCCAATCCCAGTGCTTTGTATTAGTGGTTCCCTTAGTGTATTCACTCTGCAGCAGAATTCAGTAAAGTTTTCACCTGGCAATATCCATGTCAGTATTCTGATTAAAGAGCCACTGTTTGTGGAGTTGGTCATAATCTGCAACATTGACTTTTCTTCTCATGGGCTGAAAGAAATAACTCCAAATGAAGTACATCTCAGCAGCCTCCCAAAGCAAAGCAAAACCTAGTCCTAACTGGAAATGACAATATTCTGTAAACTTGCAACCTATGGTTATTTTCTATTTCTCAATAACCAAATAGGTATAAGTTAGTTTCTTACAAGCTTTATAACTATAATTTGATAGAGATTAGTATGTATCCAATTTTTATATGTATTTATTTTTATCAACCTTGATCCTCTTGATCTTAAGATCAGTAATTGTGTAATAAGTTTCTTCCAAGTAATAAAAGTGTCAGCAGGAACATACTGTTTAAAATACGTGAATTCTCTTTAATTTATGTTGCCTGGTGCTCCTTTGTTATTCTACAAGGAATATGAGAATCTCATTTTGTTCTGGAATTGCAGTAACACACCAATATCTCATTGCCTCTGATTTCAGATTTACTAAGAATTGAGTAATCATCATCATATCATATGTATTTCTAAATGTTACCTAATTTGTTGACTGAAAGTGTTAAAAATATATGGATTTTAGATATTCTTTGATACATCTCTTCTAGTTTACAGATAGAAAATTGATGCCCAGATAAGTGACTTTTAGTGCTGTTTAGATTTCAGAAATTATTATTGTTGTTGTATCTCACACATACACCATATTGTCAAAAAAAAAGTTCATTTCAAATTTAAAACTTTCTCCCCTGATAACTTCCAATGATTTATTAAACACATTTAGAATAAACTTATGTTTTGAGGCAAAACTTTTTCTAAAACATTAAAGTATGTTACATATTTTACCTTGTTTCATAATTTAAGTCTACAAATTATTGGCATTTTTGTTAAGGCTATTTTGAGGTATAAGTGTAGTGGTATTAATTACTCTTTTATTTCATAGGTGATAACAAGTCAAATATTTTTAAATATGTGCAATTATTTTAAATGTATAAACACGTTCTCAAAAGGTTATTTTCTCTAAGATATATATTTATATATAATGAAAAATAATTATGTATGTATATGTATACACACACAACACATACACACACAATGGTTTTGGTTATGACACATACACACATATCTATGTCATGAACAAAATAAAAAAAATGTTCAAAAACCTACAGGATAGAGTTTCATCATTTAATTGTGGAAAACTGATCAGGGAATAGCTCTGATTATCAGAGATCCAAATTAACAAGAGTTAGATCACAGAACTAATTATGAGGGAAAAATAGTTATTAGTTTTCTGTGTTCCTTTATGAAGAAAGACATGTTAGATTAAAAAATTCCCTTGATGCTTTGTAAAGTGTAATTCAACACACACACACACACACACACACACACGCACACACTTCCTAATTCCTTTAATTCTTTGAGCAGAATACTATGTTCAGATTTCCTTCAAATCATAGGCATCTCTGTTTGACAAGTTCTAACAGAACTCAGTCAAGGTGAAATACAGCCAGCTTTTGCTGCTAACAATGTATTCATACAGCATATGATCTCTGTCTGTTCAGGCTGCTTCTTGCTCTTGTCTCAGAATAAAAAAGGAGTGCTGCTTTCCTGGGGTATGCCATTTGAGAAAGAAAGTAACCTAACACTAACTGCAGGCGGGGTCAGAGTGATGTAACAGGAAGCTCTGATGTTTCCCTTCTGCTGCTGAGCACATACAATGTGACAACCCTTCCAATCTACTCAGAACAACCCTCTCTCTCCAGCAGAGAGTGTCACCTCCTGCTTTAGATCATCAAGCTCTGCTAACTGGACCTCACCCTGCCTGCAGGGTTACACTGCAAAGCTTTCACCCTTCCGCACCTTGTCTGGGGGTACATTTCTTCTGCGGAATCTCAGAAAATCAAATTCCATCCTAAGAATATTTCACCAAGAATTTCCTTAGGAGCTGTGCTGGGTAAGTGCATTATTCAAAATAAATATATTTATTCGGAGTCGTATTCTCATGTAGTTTGACAATGTTTCTACTATAGAATTTAGTTAGTGACATTGAAATTATGTTGAAACAATTCTCATTTATTTCACATGTTAGAAAAATGAGAGTATATCTCCCCAAGATGTACACAATACCTATTACTACTAGATAATATTATGTACAGTGATATTCTAGAAAAATAAATTTGGGAAGTGATAAAACATCTAAATGGATTAAAAGGCATACTTTTGAACAAATATCTTAATCAGGGAACAATGCTTTTTAAAATTAGCTCTACTATTAGCTAAGCTTAAATTTTGACAGCTGGAAAACATTTTTCCCCCAGGAAGAGTCTTTAAACTTTCCATATAATCTGTATTCTAAAAAGGGGGTGAAAGAATAACTACTTATGGGGGTCTCGGAGTCTCACTCTGTAGTTGAACACGATGGAGAATTAAAAGAAAAGGAATCACTTTGGGTTTATTATATTTGTCTTCTATTTGCCACTCACGCCTATTTACACATACATCTCTAACTATTGAACTAATGGAATTTTCATTGTTCGCTGTTGCCAGATGTGTCTAAGTCTCTCTTTTACTAACTCTGAACTGTTTCCGCTGTATTGGATCATGGGGTGGGCAACAAAGGAAAAAAACAACTAGGGTTGAGAAAATGTTGATATTTCTATATTAACTCCAATTTCAAAGCTCTTAAGCTAATAGAATGTGTTACTTCCATTTGTCTGGTATCCCTCTGCAAACTTTTTCGGGGAGGGTGTGATACTGAGATAACCGTGGGTAAAGAAAAGTAACAAAATATTTCCCAAATAGATATATCAGATAATTAAACAGGGAAATTAAAGTGTGTATTAAAAAAAGAACTTCCAGGATAAAACTTACTGAAATGTTGAGATGAATCATCTGTTAATGCTTCTTTCAACAGTACAGACCGTCCTGGACAATTTAAGAAACTAGTATCTACTTAATAAGTTGTTGGTATAGAGACATGACAAATTTGTTGCTAAGAAAAATTAGATGTCAGATTTGGGTTCAAATTATATTAATTGACATAATTTTAATATATTTTCTTACCTAAGTGAAATTATAATCTGCAAAATATCCTTCAGTGGAGAAATCCTGTACTTAATCACCCATAATCTGGCACATTAACGGTGGACTACCAACACATTCTGAGTAATTCCTTCATAATTTTCTACTCAGTTTTCCCACAAATTTCTCCAAATAATGGAAAGTTCAATTAAGTCTTATTTCTGTGATTCTTTAAAAATATTATGGCTGGTTTCCTATCTCCTGTCATTCATTAATTGTACTGAGTTCCCTGACACATTTGTGGAAATGGATAGTGTTTTTAGAATGTGACTTTGTAAACAGCCATTAGATAATTAGGGGAAGAAATGGAAAGAACACACTAAATGCCTAACCCAATGCCATGGGTTAGTAACAAAAATTAAAATAACACTGTTTTTAATTTAGATTACTTTCTTACAAGGAGGTATTACATTAATATTATATTTTATAATAAGGAACTCCCTCAAATTCTCTAATCTTTATTTAATTGCTAGCCAAAACCCCATAATTTTCTTTAAATTATTAAAATAATTTAATTTATTTTTTGTAACTATTCTTATAGTATGGTTTATAATCTTTATTTTCAAAAAATACTGTGGAAAAACACTAGGCAACGAATATTGAGGGTCATTTGGCAAAGGTTTATTATTTGAGAAAATAATTGAAAGCTGGAAATAAGAATTCATATTATTAAATTCTACAGTTTGCTTTCTTTAATGGTAAGAGAATATCAGAGCATCAATGCATGCTTTCAGCCATTAAGAATTAATTTACTTTTCTGGATGATATTACCCTGTAGGATCATAAAATCAATACACAGAATCTAATTACAGTTCTAAATATGTAAGATAAAAATACAGAATTGAGAAATCACATGGGTAATGTGAGCAAAACTATGTTCTACCTGCAATATTTAGATATCTTTAAGAATATGCTTTTGGTTATTGCTACAAGTTCTTTTTTCCCCAGTATATCTTGGCATATGCCAAAATATTATTTTGTTAGTTAAAATATGTAAATTTTTAGAATATATAAGAGTATTCATTCACTTTGAAAAAAATGAATAACAAAAACTTAAATAGAAATTAGAACTGGGTCTGTAATTTTAAAAACTATGTTAAGTGAATGGCCAAGGTATATGTACTTTACTCATTGGTGATGCCTAGGACATACTGAAGTTTAAATGGAGTCAACACCCTAGTATACTGTGAGAACTTTCACATTAACCTGTACATATTTTATCATTATTTTATGCATAACAGATATTTACTTCAGTAAAAAATTCAAAATAATATTAAGACAAAAGTTTACCTTATAAGCTTTATGTTAATGTGGAAAAATTCTTTGATAAATACAAAAAAACTAATCAGAATTCAGTTTATAGTATTATTACATATTTCTAATTTAGATATTTGTAACCATTATAACAATATTTTGTTTTCAACCTTTAGTTCCATGGTTAAAATTTGATAGTTACTTAATTTTTAAGAATTGCCTTAGAGACTGCTATAGAACAATTAAAATAAACTTTTTAAAGATCTAAATATGCATTCACTAAACAAAACTTATTTCATACTCTATGTATGACTTTGAACACAGCTTGAAAAAATAATTGTTTTTAGGGATACCATGATAATGGTGTCAACATTTCAGAAAACAAATATATTTAAAGGACATTATTTGAGTCTTTGGTTTTATTCCTTATCTTTATTTAGGATTCAGAGAAGCTCTTAAACCATAAACATAAGATACATCATTGCAACAGTGTTAAAGACGACACTCAAAGAGTGTAGTATCTCTTAGTTCTTGACTTGTAGTGTCTCTTAGTTCTTGACTTAGACTATCAGAGAATATACGTAAGATGGAAAATCAGTACACACCTATTTAAAAGATTTGTCTGTGTCTGGTTTTGAAGTTCATGGATGCACTATATAAATGTTTATAATTTCTTAGGAAATCTCTCTTTTTCTACCAAAGTACTATTACCATGCTGCACTATTAAATTTAAGAAATTCTCTCATTTAATATCAGAAAATGTTCTGATGCAATTAGGTGGAAAACAAATACTTAACCAGAAACACAAGGTCTATATGCTAACCAGATATCTCGATCATTTTCCCATTTATTCACATGGACAATCATACCTGCCCAAATTCTTTCATCAATAGTAGTTATGCAACTCAAAGTAACTGGATAGTTTTCACACCTTAATTTTAGTTTACCTACTTATAAGTTGGTTTATAATTTTGAAGGTATACAGCCTTAATTAGTGTAAAATTGAAAAAATAATATAGAATACATTTAATTGTAAACTTTGGAATATAAATATTGAACTAGTGTGATTTAAGAAAAAAGAGCATATGATTAGATATATGATAATTAAATTACCAAAACCCATTTAAATAATAGGAAATATATTTTATACATCCTATTGCCATTCCCATTTAAATAATTTAAACTTTTTGTCCTCAATAAATCCAGATTATTATTTTCTCATGTCTAATTTGGATTATAATATTGTTCATTAAATCAGATTAGATCAAATAATCTGTATTTTTCCATATTTGAGTAAACTTAAAATCAAGTTAGTTTTTTAATTTAATGTTATTTACAAAAAAATGAAGAAATGGATTTTAAAGATCCAATAAAAGGCTTCTTATTGTTAAAAAATAAAATGGAATCACTGGCTGTGAACTGAGTTAGAGTCTATGTTTATTAGGTTACCAGAATTATTATCAGATGATAAGTTGCAAATACTTTCCTAGAACATGTTTCTTCCTCTTTTTCCTTTAAATTAGTTTACTTAAAAGAAACAGTATTATACAAAACAAACACAACATATTGTCGTTTGCAAAAATGGTCAAAAGAGTTTATTTACTTTTAAACATAAAACAAGTTTTAATCTTTTTCTTCCTTCCTGGTTTAATTAAATGCATCATATGCTTCCTACCTTACTACCAATTAAAAGATCAAAAGCTCAGCTCGACCCAATATAAATCTAAATAAACAATTAACCAAACCAACCCTGTGGTATTGAGGCTATTGCTTTATACTTTATTGAAGTTGTTGGATGGAGCCCAATTTTTAGTGAAATCTTATTCCTTTTAACATGGAACATATTTTTTAGATAAAAAATGTTAATATGGCATAAACTTTTGTATAAATCTGTCATTATTTCTCTATTTAGGTTTAGGTTAACCTGAACTCAATTGTGCTTCTCATAAAACCATAGTGACTTGTGAGCATGTCATTTGGTATATTAAATAGCAGTGATATAGTGAAATAGCGGCTAGCTGGTTTACAAGGTGCCCCTCTCCTTCCAGCTTAGTCAGCTGGGAGGTCATTAGCATATTCATGAACACATAAGCTTGGTTTTATCAATCAAAACTAAGATAAATTTGTCTTATATCCAAGCACTGATTTCATACATTTTACAAACGAGCATTATTTTGAACCCATAACCATTAGTTAACCTGACACCAATTATTATGCAGATATTTGTGCATGAACCTCAATTTTGCTTCCCTTCCAAGGATAACTTGAAGGGAAAATTGGAACTTCAGTAAGTACTAGAGAAGAATAAGTAATGTTATAGCAGAAAATAAGGAGGATTAAAACTATGGGAAAAGAATGTCATCAATACAAAACTGTTGGTTTTTTTTTGTAATTCTGTTATTTTCAAATGTGAGGCAAAATAGGAGACTTGTTTTTCCTTAAATAATGCAGATCTAATATCAGGGTAACATGCTTAAATATTTTATTAATCAATTTACATATGTCTTCTTTAAAAATCTATTTTCAATGAAATTTTTTTGGTTTTAAATCTTTTTTTTTAGGACATGCCCCTATACTTTATTAGCTAAGGCAAAAAATATAACTTATGGATTTGTGTTTTAGAAATTTAGATATAGTTGTTGTTTGAAGCAATTCCCTGGAATGGAGTACATTTTAGACATCAATCATGTCACATTTAGTAAGGATATTGCTACATTTTAAATGTGTTAAACACAATTTCGTTAAACTCCCAGTTAACTAACTAAAATATCTTGGAATTGTCAGGTTTACTTGGGTAAATATATTTATTGTCAGCTTTGCTTTTTGGTCCTTGACATTATTAGATAAGGATGAATTATTGGATGAAGGATGCATTATTGGATGCATCTATCTTAATATCCCTGAGGGACAGAAACTTTTTTTTTTTTTTTCTGCCTCAAACAGTAGAGTCTGCCTTCCCTGCTGCAGCATTCCCACCAGAAGTCAGCATGGGTGAATTTGTCCACACTGCACTCATACAAGAGAACCCCCTTTTAAAGGGTGGCTTGCTGCTCCTGATTTAGCTAATTTCTTTAAGGGTTTGCCATGTGCTATGGACATTATTAATTACTCATGTATAAACCCATTTAATCTTCCCCAAAGCCCTAGCAAATATTATTATCTTTGTTTGCAGGTAAGAAACTCCAAAACCAAGGCACAGAACTCCTAAGTAATGTGCCAAAGTTCATATGGTTATCAAGTGGCAAAACCAGAACTTAAATTCTGACTCATGCTCTGAACCACTCTTCTTCCCTTTCCAATTGGTGGCTGGTATCTCATCATTCCTATTGCAAAGGGATGCTGTTCCTGGAACCTTAAGTTAAGTATAGAATGAACTGAAATTCTTTTGAAACAGTGATAGAGTAAATAATCTTGGGTTTCCTGGTTAGTCCATAAGTTTAATTTTTAAGTAGATTTTTATTTCCCACTGCTTTCTTATCAATTGCAAATAAAATGAAAAGAAAAAAATTACAATACCACAGCTGAAATATGAGCTGTGCATATGAAATATGAGAAGTGCAGCTTAATGGACTTTGGCTTCAGGTCATTCACATATGAACCCAAACTTCACCACTTCTTAGTTCCCCTTTCTCTTCTGTAAAATGGAAGTGATTAATCACATTGCTTTATAAGGTTTTGTGAGGAATCCAAGAAACAATACATTGAAAATGTTTAGCACAGCACTTGGCACGTAGTAGGTATTCAACACATTTTAGTGCTCATTATAAATCTTTTGTGAACAAGACTGAGGACATAACTTGTCTCTATGCAAAAGCTCATTCGAAACAATAAACATACAGACAATTAGAATACAACTTCTTCACAGGACAGGGAGAGTGAACAAGTGTGATTTGTAATCAGTTTTTAGACTGATCACACTTTGCCATCATCATATAATATGTGCCAGACCTAATAAAACTGACACTGTTAATCACCATTTCTACAGAGCTTGAGCACCTAAAAAGTATCTTCAAGCTAAGAATTGTAAAGGTATATTATACAGAAATTATTGTTTCTTTCTTTCTTTTACACATGATGCCCAATGAAGTACATGGTGTTCCCGAAGTCAAATGATATCATTGATAAAGCTCTGATTTTAACGTACATCTACCATGACTCTGAATCCTAACTATTTTGTTGCACTATTATATATTATCTATTATTAGATCTCTTATTGCTAACATTGCACAAAGTTGAATAAGCATAATGATCCACCAGATTTAAACTCAATTTCTTCTAACATAAGATAATAAAAGTAAGTTTATTTATGTTATGTGGATTTTGTGGAATATGGTACATTAGAGATAAATTTAGATGTTTGTCAAGAAATTTTTAGTTTTTACTACTTATAGCAGCTGTAGAAACTCAAAATTTAAAGGACATTTAGAATGATCAAATTAAACTTCATTTGTAGGGCTCCAAGTTTTTGGTGGTTATTTTCTTTTTGTAAAAATGTCTTTATTACAGGGCCTTCTTACTACTGCCTAATGGTAGACACTTATATTTTCTTATGTATTATATTTCAGAAATAGGATGAAAGAGTACTTGTGCAATAGGACAGTGAACATTCATTTAAGTTTTGGTTTAAGATAATTTATTCTAAAAATCTGTTTTTGAATATTTTATGAATTACGGTCCATATTGAGAATATAATGAAAACTACAAATTCTTTCTCCAGTACAAAACCAACTACATTCATAGGGACTCACATTTTGCATACAGTTGCATGAGTTTCATGGGATCTCCCTTTTTGATGGATCCATTAAGAGTTTTTGGATCTCATTTATGAAACTTGCTAATTAATTCAAACGACAATTTTTCTTCTGAATGAAGTAAATTATACGTATATATTTTTCAGTTACTTCAGATACTTTTATAAGTACCTATGAACTCAAAAAATAGACATGAACATCAGAAACAAATGGTTTTTAAGATTATCTCCATCAACTAGAGGGCAATACTGCAGGGCTCTAGGAAAAAACTACACAGTAGGTAGAATCCGCAATTGGTAATTTTCTATCTCCTCTCTGTACCCTTCTCCATTCACGATGTTTCTATACCTAAACCTACACCTTTGGACTCTCCTCCAAACCAAATACTCAGCAGCTTCATTCTGGCCTCAGATAGTCAAGAGTAGCATGGAAAAAAATCTTGAAGAAAAATTCTTTCTTTATTGGGAAACCTCAGGGTTTAATCTTAAAGCTTTCCACCGATTGGAAGAGGCCCACACACATTATCAAGGGTCATCTCCTTTATTTAAAGTGTCTGATGGTAGATGTCAGTCACATCTACAAAATATCTTCACAGCAGCATCTAGACTACTGTTTGATCAAACAACTGGGCACCATAGCCTAGCCAAGTTAGAACATAAATTAACCATCATACTAGTTTGGGGAATTCATCCATATTTACTCTTTTTTCTCCAAAATTATTTAGATTTTTAGATTTGGGAAATTCTTCAAAAATTCCTTCTGGAATGATAACTGGAACTGTAGTGAATTCACTAGTTAAATTGACAAGAACTGAGGCCTTAATGTTGTCATCCAACCATGAGCATGGTTCATATTCTCTAGTTACTCAGGACTTTTTTTAGGGGGTTGGTAGGGCAGTCTGATATGGGCTTAAATGTATGTTAAAGGTATATTTAAAAGAAATATAATATATGTTATAACATAAAAATACATTATGAATGGGGGAGGGTAAAGAGAAATGATATAAGGTTTCCACTTTTTTTGAAAAAGATAACATACACACAGGATCTTCCAGATTCGCTCTTCCTCTTATCAAGTTAAAATATGTTCTCATTGCAATATATTTTATATGGGGAAATTTCTGTTCACACCAGAATTTAATCTTGTCAGAGAACAGTTGTAGTTTAACCCAGTGACTATGTCATCGTTGATATTAGGGGTGCTACGGTTAAACAGCCTGATCTTCAGTTTAGAAAGCACTCACAATGTGCCAGCCTCTATGTTAGATGTTAAAGGTAAGACCCCGGGTCTGGACAACATCAGCTCCACCTCAGTGCAGTGTAAGACAGTGCTGGTTAACTCTTAAGCTATACTGCTGGCTGCCACTCTATTTTTCATTTTGTTGCAAGATCAGGACTGAATGCCTTAACTAGGGTGTTTCTAAAATGACAAAACCTGATAAATCAGATACTTTCTGCATATATTTATTATATTTAAGAAACCTTGGATTATAGATTAAAAGTAGAAAAAAAAACTGAAATAAAGAATAATATAATGGATTCTACTTAGCTCACAATTGTATGTGCTTTGATATTCTGAAATATCTTCTTTTCAACTGCTTCTGATATAACTTTGACATTTTAAATTTTAACAGAAAGATTTCCTTGCATCTAAATCCACCACAAATGTCATGGTCATGTAGCAGAAATTGTTCATTTTTTAGACAAAAAGAATGTGGTTAAAGAAAGTGATATCATTAAGAATAAAGTTTGAAGAATGTTTGGTTTCATTAATTTGAACAGGAAGGTCTTCAAATGAGATATGAGCAAGTTTTAAGGTCTAGAGCAAACTGAGAGGGATGTAATCCATAAATGATTTTCCTAAATATTGTTTAATATTTTAATTAATTGAATTCTTCACATGAATTAACTTCCTTAATTATACACTTTCCAAAAGGATTTCCTGTACTGTGCTCCATGTTATCAGTTCAAAAATTATTAGAAGACTTACCAAGTCTTTTGATCATAAAATTAATATACGTCCATATTTAATGAACCAGATTCCAGCCTACTTCCTTCAAAATAAATATACCAAAATCAAAGAATTTATGTTAGAGTTTTTGTATAACTCAAACATCTTTCAGGGCTACCCTGGTGGCGCAGTGGTTGAGAATCTGCCTGCTAATGCAGGGGACACGGGTTTGAGCCCTTGTCTGGGAAGATCCCACGTGCCGCGGAGCAACTAGGCCCGTGAGCCACAACTACTGAGCCTGCGTGTCTGGAGCCTGTGCTCCGCAACAAGAGACGCCACGATAGTGAGAGGCCTGCGCACCACGATGAAGAGTGGCCCCCGCTTGCCACAACTAGAGAAAGCCCTCGCACAGAAATGAAGACCCAACACAGCCAAAAGTAAATAAATAAAATACAAAAGTAACTGTACCATTTAAAAAACAAAAAAGGAATCTTTAAAAAAGAAAAAATCCTTCAAAAATCCACTAATTGTGTGTTTCAGATTAACTCTGAAAGCTCACAGTTCACTGAATTCGTAACTGTCACAACCCTAGTACCATAAGACACTACATATTTAAGGCTACATATTCTCAACTTTCTCAGTTATAGTACCATACATACCATAAAAGACTACATGTTAAAAACTTTTAATGTTACATGTAGTTTCTGAAGCTAGAAGCTAGAATAAGCTAAATAAATCTAGTCAATGGGATCTTAACTTAGAAATAGGAGACTCCAGCTCAGTGTGTCTTCAGAGGGTTTCGTTACGTGTAACTATGATGTAGGTCTTGACATAGCGTGTGCTCTAAAAAAAAAAGTTAGATTTTTACACTGAGACAACACTCTGCTCCTAATTACTCAAAATCATTTAGACTTCAAGGATTGTCCTACATCTTGGTCTATGTTTTTCTTCCACACATAACTGCATAATTTTATTATCACGAAAGGGAAGCAGTCTGTAAATACAATGTGTAAGCTTTTCTATCTGGAGAGCTATCACAGTATATCAATTCCAATTTGACTAACTCCTTGGAATTAAATTTGTAGTAAACAAAGATCAGGGAATTCCCTGGCGGTCCAGTGGTTAGGACTCGTACTTTCACTGCCGTGGGCCCAGATTCAATCCCTGGTCAGGGAACTAAGATCCTGCAAACTGCATGGCGTGGCCAATAAATGATAAATATATAAATAAAACAAAGATCATTGTGTATCATATTACTTTACTAATACAAAATTATAATAGAAATTAGTGAAGGAATACTTACTTGAATGAATTGAGTAACTTTCTAAGTTTATTATGTCTTCTTTACTCTTAATCACATATGCATCATTATAGCATCTGAATATGAAAAAAAATGCTAATCGTTCTTATTTGTGGGTGTGTAGTTCCTGGATTCCAGATTTTAGTAGCTCTTCTTTCTTTTGTTGAGTCCTTCACCTCCAGACAAGTTTACTTCTTGCTAGTACTTCTGATATCAATTGGCATAAATTTAAGGGAAGGTCAACACATTATCTAAGAAGGGATTAAAACTTATCTGAGTCTCTTTTAATGAGCATAGAATGTTTTTCTCCCAGATATCCATATGCCTAGGTCCCTCTCCTCCCTGTAGTCTTTGCTCAAGTAAAAAGTTTTCTATGGGGTCTAAACTAATCACTATTTAAGATAAACCTACACCTATACCACCACAACCCTATTGTTCATCTTTAGCTATTTTAGCATGTTCTTGCTTTTTCCTTTAACACCAATCACCTTGCAACAAACCATCCACTATAATTTACATATTTTCTGTTTTTATTTATTTTCTGTCCATGCAACTAACATGTAAGCTCTACAAGTACAAGCATTTCTATTTTTTTTTCACTAATATATCCTAAGCACCTAAATAAGTGCCTGCACTAGTAGGTGCTAAAGATTGCTTAATAAATGATTAAATGAATGAATATGTTTCTTTCTACCAGTCTCCACAGAAAACTAGTAACTGTGATTTTGTATGCAGTACACAGTAGATGTCAGAGCTGAAATTTTGAAGGTGTTAGAATCACTACACATTGCCAAAGAGAAAATATTCAGAAGCTAATTAGCATTTCATTATTCTTAGGTCAACCTAATATTTACCCCTTCACTGTCTTTGTAAAGGAAAATAAATTAATAAAGATGCTTTCGGTAATGTATTTAGTGTTCAGGTTTCACTGAATTCCAAAGCATGACCTTTCAAACTGGGGTAAATGAGAAGGCTGGTCAGTGTTTTAACACAAAGTGTTGAAGCATTTCCCCAAATGGCCAAACAATGGCTGAAATTGGCAGAATTTCTTGTTGAAACTGGCAGACTTGCCCACTGTTACCTCCCAACAAAAGTCTTCCTCCATTACTTGTTGCCTTTTTGGACAATAGCACTAAAAAGTCTATAGAAGGAGAAAAAAAACCCTTAGCAGTGAAATAGAAAGAAAGTAAATCAGTCTTTTAATAAAGCATATAGGGTAGAATACAACTCCTGTTTAATTGACAAAAAATTATACCTCTGTTTGATAAGTGAAGAGTTACATATTTGTAAATCTATAATTTATCAAGCTTTTAAGTGTTGATTTATAAATATTTAAAGATAATTTTAAAGTGTGCCAACTGTCAATGCCCTTTCATCATTGTATAGCTTTGAAAGTTTTCTAAACTTAAAGCCAAAGGACTATTTTATAAATTAAAATACATACTTGTCATTAAATAAAATCATGATTTGCTTGAAAGCCTAATGATGAATTTTCACAAAATGTATCTTTTAATTGACACAACTCATAAGTTATAACAATACTTTTCTAATTAAGATTCTCCATGTGTTTGAGACACATAGAGCTAACTTTATTTTCTTTTAAAACAGGTGTTAGTCATTCATTCACCTAGAAATATCACTGTTGAGGTTTTCTTTCTTCTGAGTCTAGAATGTATATCATTCAGGGAAATAATAATATTCCTTTGAGAAAAAGACTGATTCTCAACATATGTCCATAGTATTCAGAAAAAAAATATGTGTATAAAATGTGTCAAGGTTGTAACTTTACTGTCCTTCAGTATATTATCTAATATGACTGGATTTTAAACCACAAGCAACAAACTAGCTTGGATTAAACAACGCTCTGTCCTCAATGAAGTATTGTTCAAAACATAAAAGTAAGTTGTGAAATAGCTTCTTGTTTAAGTCTTCTTGAACTTTCTGACTTTATGTGGTATTATTGAATGGTAAACTTATAATAAAGTTACTATTACAAAACATAAATGATAATAATACCCTAAAAAAATTGTATTTGTTTTAAGAATTATTCTACATTCAATTAATTTCTGGTATGTTTATATATAACATGACAATCCAATAATCTACATTTTCTTTGTCCCAAGTAGCTTAAAAACAACAACAATAATAAAATAAAGCTGAAATCAACAATAACTTAAAAGACCAAAATGTGACAATTTCTAATCTAGAAGGGCTTGATGAAATGGTGGAAAGGGCACTTAAAATACGCTTTACATATTAATAGAATAATAATGAATTTTCAGTTCAAGAAATTGGAGCGCAAAAATAACTAATTTCTCACAGTGAGCAGAGACACTTCACACTTTCTCAAGCTAGAATCAGTCCCTACAATGAAAAATGGGTGCTCCCAGTAGTCCTGTTCAGAAAAAGGCAATGCCAAAACATTTGTTTACTCTCATCTAGATTCAGCAGAGGTACCATGTATTCTTGAGAGCCTTTTCTAATAGAGTGTTACTTGCAGGATGAAAAAGCTCTTTTGAAGACTGAATAATTGTCTAATACTAAATTAAGTCTAACAAAATTGCTGTCAAAAACGTTTCACTAATTATTATAATTGACTCTTCATTGCACATTGGATTTAAGGGTATAGAACAAAATTCATTATCAATTTTAGTAGTTCTTCAGCTCTTATATACTGGATCTCCTTGACTCTGTTAAAGTGTCTCTATTCTAGAGGAATAGCTTGTTAGCCTATAGCATGGAATATAACCATAAATCAGTTTTGTAATCCATGATGTTGTCCACAAACATTACTAGCAATTCTCTGATTAGTTCTATTTTAACTAATTCCTCTTACTTACTAGGTCCTCACCTCATTTGTTTCTAAAGGAGTGGATGTACTCTCCTTGTTTACATGGATCTTATTTTTTAATTGCATATTTTTAAACATATAATTTAAAAACTATACAAATCCTAAACTTTTCTGCCTTGAAGTAAAACCATGTCAGGTCCGGTGACAGTGTCTGTCAAGGTGAAAGGTTTAGAGGTTCAACCAGAAGTTGATGAAACTGGAAATGAAAGGAACAAGATTAGGGAGTTAGAGACTAATCAGGAGAACAGAGAACAGGAAAGATTCAGAAAAATTCTCATTCAGAGACCAAATATATATGACTGTAATAATGTAATTAACTTAGTAATTATTGTTTACTGAGTCAAAAAACTGATATAAAGCCACAGTGAGGGATGGGATTGTAAGTAAAATAAACCAGAAAAATAAAAGGGAGTGAATAGAATAAAGAGAGGAAAAGAGGGAGAAGATAAAAGGAGAAGCTATAAGAGAAGATAAATTGGTTCAATAAGACATAGTATTTGCCAGAAAGGTTAGGAAATAAAAATCCAGCACTGAACTGCATCAGTTAAGATGTGAAGATATTTTGGATACATGGTCATGAATAAAAAGTTAGTATACAAATACTCTCCAGCTGCTTGGTATAACATTTTGGATATGAAGAATTTACCTGCTCTTTTGTTTGAAGAATGGGGTTGAGTGTTAAGCCTAAGGGTTATTCCTTCTGATAAGAGGTGAGGAGTGTTTATGAAGAAGTTGTGAGAAGCAAATACCACCTCCTGGTACCAGGTGGTACCACCTCCAAGATTACCTGGATGGTAATCATGTTCTAAGACTTGGACCCAATTAGTCAAGATAATGACTCTACTTTTAAAAGGGGAGGGTTCAGAGAGACTGACCCACTGGGAAATCTGAGTCTGTCTAGGATAGTTTCTCTAAAGGTAG
This sequence comes from Lagenorhynchus albirostris, assembly GCF_949774975.1. Classification (NCBI taxonomy): domain Eukaryota; kingdom Metazoa; phylum Chordata; class Mammalia; order Artiodactyla; family Delphinidae; genus Lagenorhynchus; species Lagenorhynchus albirostris. The sequence goes on from NC_083100.1 coordinate 46,436,713, forward strand.
CCCAGAAATTGGGCTACATTAATCATACCACATTTAAAACAGCAGAGCTTATTTGGTTAACTGCAAATCTCTTGGCTCATTCCAAACCTACCAAATCAATCTGGGGTGGCTCAGCATACAGAGGGAGGTGATACTTAAGTACTTGAGTCCCCTGTGCTCTGAAAACCACTTTCCCTTTACTTTACACTGCATATTGTGAGATAAGAGATGATAACCTGATTAGATTCAAATTTACAGTAACAAAATAAGAGTGAACAAGGCACAGGTTTAAATCAATTAATTTTCTAAATAATGAAATAATGAGTATAAATTCACACTGAACTACACATAAATAACAAGATATATATTGCTTTCCCTTCTAATTCTGGCTCTGAGAATTATTAGTTTTGTGATTTGAGGTGCACATTTTCCATGTCTGAATCATTATAACTTAAAAGTCTTAGAAACTTGGTAATAATCCAAAATACAACTTTACTGACCCTTTCCTTTTTCACTGGACTTGGCGGTAAGTATACACACACACGCACACACACACACACACACACACACACACACACACAAATACTTACACATATACATTGATTCACAGGTTGGTCATCATTGGTGTTCCAAAATTCCCTCCATGTAGCTAAGAAACTAACCTAAAGTCAAATAGAATTCACACACCTAAATCATACTTGTAAAATTCACAAAGTGTTTAAATCATACATATACTATGATTTAACTGTGAAATCTTAAAAAGGGTCTAATCTTAACAATATTCTGACAAAAGGAAATAAACTTTAAAATTGAATGCGTGTTGTGTGAGGCATCTCCATCTCCCACCCAACACCCCAGACCTATCTGAATTACATTGCGTTTTTATGTATTTTGATCCACAGATCCATAACAAGTACATGATTCCAAAGTAAGGAATCACACTCTGCACATTGTCCTACAAAAGCTTTCTAAACTTTAAATTTTCATGCATACGAAAGATTATTAAAATATACTGCTTGGGCTTCCCTGGTGGCTCAGTGGTTAAGAATCCGCCTGCCAATGCAGGGGATACGGGTTCAAGCCCTGGTCTGGGAAGATCCCTCATGCCGCGGAGCAACCAAGCCCGTGCGCCACAACTACTGAGCCTGCGCTCTAGAGCCCTCGGGCCACAACTACTGAGCCGGCGTGCCACAACTACTGAAGCCCGCGTGCCTAGAGCCTGTGCTCCACAACAAGAGAAACCACTGCAATGAGAAGCCTATGCACCGCAACAAAGAGTAGCCCCCACTCACCACAACTAGAGAAACCCCGCATGCAGCAATGAAGACCCAACGCAGCCAAAAATAAATTTATAAAAAAAAATACAATGCTTAAATAAATAAATGCCTGTATACCTAGAACCCATCTTTTCCATCATGTTCCTCCCTGATTAAGTCACATGTATGTCCCCAGAAGTAAACCAGTAGCCTAAACTTGTACTAGTCATTCCCTTGCTTTACTTTATGGCTTGACTACCTATATATGTATTTCTAAGCAATGTATTATTTAGTGTTATGTTTTTAGTTTTACTTTTATGAAAGAGGAATACTTCTGAATATAGTCTTTGGAGACTTTCTTCTTTCATTCAGCATTATGTTCCAAAGATGCATCAGTGATAATGTGTGTAATTTTGGGTTTGTTCTTTTCACTGTTGCAGTGTTCCATTGTATGAATGCACAATGTATTTATCTTTTCTCCTGCTGAGGGACATTTGGATTGCTTCTATCATTTTGCTATTATAAACAATGAAGCAATGAACATTTTTTTAACATATTTCCAGGTACACATGGTTGAGTTTCTTTAGGGAATAAATTTATGAGTGGGATTTCAGGATCCTAGCAATTCTTGTACCAATTTATAGTCCCACCAACAGTGTATGAGGTTCCCATGACACCACATCCTTTCCAATACTTTGTATTACTGTCAAACTTTTAAATTTTTGCCAGCCTGGTGGATATAACATAGTCTCACTGTGGTTCTAATTTGTATTGCCCTAATTACGAGTAACAGCAAATCTACATGTAAAACAAGTTAAAATTTTCCTCTGAAATATTTGTTTCTAACTGGGTAGCAGTGACTTAATGTTGTAGAATTATTTTTTGCTTATAATTATTTAAGAAAAGGACTATTTTTGGTTAGGTGGTCCAGGGAAAGGAAAGATTGTTTTATTGCTTTTAAAACTGGGTATGTGTGAATGGCATTTCTCATCATGATCAAGAACATAGACTGATAATACCTAGAATCATACCTCAAATTTTCCATTTCCTTTTATTCAAAAACCCCATCAAATACATATCTTCTTTAAAAACAGAGAGGAAGGGACTTCTCTGGTGGTGCAGTTGTTAAGAATCCACCTGCCATTGCAGGGGACACAGGTTCGAGCCCTGGTCCGGGAAGATCCCACATGCCACGGAGCAACTAAGCCCGTGTGCCACAACTTCTGAGCCTGTGCTCTAGAGCCCGTGCTTGGCAACAAGAGAAGTCACCGCAATGAGAAGCCCATGCACCGCAACGAAGAGTAGCCCCCGCTCTCTGCAACTAGAGAAAGCCTGCGCACAGCAACAAAGACCCAACGGTGCAGCCAAAAATAAATAAATAAAAATATATAGTAAAAAAAAAAAAAAGAGAGAGGAAGAAAGTGAACACTTCCATTCGGATGCATGTGTGCTTTTTAAAATATAAACTTTATTTTTTAGAGTTGTTTTAGATTCATATCAAAGTTGAATACAAGGTGAAAGATTTTCCATATAACCCCTCTCCCAACCCTCCTCTATTACTAACATCTCCCACGAAAGTTATAAATTTGTTACAACCAATGAAGCTATATTGACACATCATGCCCACTGAAAATACAGTAGGATTCACCATTGATGTTGTACATTCTATGAGTTAGGACAAATGTATCATGGCAAGTATTATGTGTTTTTATAATATTTTGACTATTTTAAATCATTCATGGAGCTTACAAGTCTCCTGAAAGAGATAATGTCTCTCTTTCTACTGTTGTAAAAATTATTTCTTATACATAAAAATATCATAGAAAGCATTGGAGTCTGTGTCTTTCATGTAATTCCACATTTTGGAAACCACTTGATTTCCCTTATATCCAGTAGCTGAATTTAACTAATATATTTCTTCAAGATTCTGATTTCCTCTTAATAAATACACTTAGGTTTGCATTTTTTTTCCAGCTTGATTGTTTTGCTTCACCATGGCAAATATCAAGAAAGTTTATCCACTATTCTTACCTAATATATTTATTTTCTGTGTTTCTAAGGCTTAGTTGATTTTGATTTCATTGTCTACTTCAGTCAGTGGTGCTACTTCCACAAAATTAGCTTTCTTTTGAGTTTTCTCTAGGTATCGCTATCACTTTCATTAAGGCTTTATAATATTTTCTTTGTATCCTCTCTTCTTGGATATTAATCTATTTTTTGGTACTACAGATACTGATATTTTCAGAGGAAAGTGGAAGTAAGACCATGCTGACATATACATTATATTTTATTAATATGTGCAATGCATTTACTAACCAAAGTTAACTCATCAATAAATTTACTGATAGTCAGAAGTAATCGTTGACATATTTGTTTTTTACTTATTCCCTATCACCAAAAAGGTGCAAATATTCTTTCACAGCATTTTCAGCTCGGATGAAAAATGAAATTTCTAGACCCATGCAGAAAAAGAAAACACTCCATGGTCATGTCTATTTCTAGTGGCATTTTCTAGCAAGTTGGGAAAATACTCAAAATAAACTTCAACTTTGAACCTTGTGAATTCCATATGAATGCCAGTAAAGGCTGAGACTGCCAGGAGTTTTTATTTTTTCCAAAATAGCTTGTAGAAAATTCAGATTCTAAATATATGTGGAGTGTCTATTGGTGTAAAAATACACAAGTCTTTAAAATGACCAGATCATGATCCTAATTACAACATATACTAGACAATTTATAATATATAATAAATTATTAAAATATATGAAGGTGTGAAAATTTACAAAATAATTTTACAAAGTAATCAAAATTTTTTGATTTATATAAAAAAATTTGATTACAGAGATTGCTTTTAACATAAGCTTTCTTAATACTTTTGGGTTTTCATGTAAGGATCCCTAGTGCCTTCATGGAAATCCTTGACAATCATTCAGAAATTATTTTTGGAAGTAGCAAATTCATGATCCATAAGAACAAGTTTAATAAAAGCCTCTCAAATCACAATATAAATTAATGGAGATAAAAAATTTGCAAATGCAAATTTGATATTTTTGAAGTTCTAAAGTCCAAATAATACTGTGTAAATGCAAAGCAAGGTAAACAAGATTATAGCTATATCTTGCCTTCGACCTTATTTTGAGGCTGAAAAAATGATGTAAACCACATTTATATACGTTAACTCAGTTTAGCAGTGGATGAATCTCACCTATTAGTGATACCCTATGTTTAAGGAGAGTTAAATCTCATTACTGACATGGTCTAGCCTCTGGCTTCCTCTTTGACAAGATCTGTGTCACTCTTTCCCCCTCATTCACTCCAGTTTGATCACGTTGGCTCTCTTTATGTACTTTGAACTAGCCATGTCATTTCCTTCTCAGAACCATTGACCAAGCCACCATTTCTTCTGGGAACAACCTTTCACCTGAACATTTCAGGGCATTCACCTCTCCCTAGTGCTAAGATCTTGAACACCAGGGACCATCCTCCATGTTCGTGCTCCTTAAAATACTCATTCTTAAGAAATAAGGTCCAAGAACAAAGTTCCTGATTACTTTCAGGTCAGCATGGTGGCAACCTAAATGTGCCTGAAACAACGCCTCCCAACTTCCCATTAAAATGAGACATTTAAAATACATATGTTTGTGATTTAAAAAAAAACACTAGGGCTTCCCTGGTGGCACAGTGGTTGAGAGTCTGCCTGCCAATACAGGGGACGCTGGTTCGTGCCCCGGTCCGGGAAGATCCCGCATGCCGCAGAGCCACAGGGCCCGTGAGCCATGGCTGTTGAGCCTGCACGTCCGGAGCCTGTGCTCCGCAACGGGAGAGGCCACAACAGTGAGAGGCCCGCGTACCGCAAAAAACAAAACAAACAAAAAAAACCACACTAGTATATAACTTTAAGTTATGTAAAATCCCACTATCCACTAATAATACCAAATTCACAGGAATGTTCTCTTGTCATCCAGGGTCCTATGATGATACACCAGCCACTTGTGCTACCACCTGTCAAAACTATGGATGGCCCTACCTTCAGGTATTGAGTATGAATATATTACAAAAGAACATTCATGACTTGATGAAAGTAACATGTTGAAATTCCAATGAAATTGAGGATAATATGAACATGTTAACAATCATAAGAAAGATTTCACAGAATGATACATAACTCCAAATAACTTCTGAATCAAGGAAAACTTTGAAAGGCAATCTAACAAAATACAGGCTTAGGGACATCTGTCAGACTTACAAAGTCATTTCCTTGGGACCTTTGGGTATGAACTTATCCCCCATGTATTTTTTCCCTTGGCCAGAGGACTAGGAATGTTAAATTAATACGAACAGTTCTTATAAGATTTATTAATATTAACAATTTGGTAGTATTAGCCACAAACATCACACAAACACACACACACAAACACACACACGTATATAATGTCTATGGCTAATCTTATTTTAACTATAACTATGTATATATATATCATGTATATATGTATATCTATATATACATATATAAAAAACAAATTATGTTTCCTGTATAAAATAATAGGGCTAGGTTGCTCTTTTGAACTAAATTCCTTTCCTCTGTAGAGTTCTTTGTTTTCTGATCCACATAGTCACTATTATATTCTTATAAATGTCTGTAAACCTTTCCCATAATTGGAATGTAAAAAGATATCATTTATAAATACGGGAACAGGAAAATGGGGTGTTAGCTGAATTAAAGATTTAAGTTGCTCTAATACTATTTTTAGAACTCCCTGGCAAAGCAGTTTCAATTTCAATCCTGGGCATTAATTTCAAGCTTCAGGGGCATTGGTGTCTCCAAAAAGATTACTGTTGCAGACAGATGTGTCTTATTTATATTTAGTATTATAGTTCCATATCAGATAAGATATTATGTGATTATTATTACACCTCACATCCTCCTTCCTGACAAAATTAAAGTAGCTTTCCTGTCCTTACTTATTTTTAGACTGTGAAGTATTTAACAATTCAATCATGCATCGTCCCAATAAACTATAATAGCATTAATGAAAAATAAAGGCTACTGAATTATTTTACTTTAAATTCAAAGCTGAGTGACATAATTCCTTCTTCTGATTTTAAATTCCCAAGTCATTCTGCTGGACCCCAAAATAGACCCTCTATAATTATTCTTTGTCCCACAGCATGTCTTTGGGAACTCATCATTGTTGTTCTATCCTTTTTATGTGTCAGCTTCCTTTGCACATTGCATCTAATATGACTCACTGTTCCTTAGAGCATGGTTTGAATGCTCAAAATGCCTACTTATATCTGACAGCTGGATTTTTCTTCCTGAACTTTTTTATGTGAAGTGGTGCCAGATCAATTTTTAAAGCCCCAATTTTGCTTATTGAAGACATACAAGAAAGAGCAGAAAATGGAAAAAGAGTCACTTACTAGGCAAAAACTGATTTTGACTTCCAGTATCTGTTAGCACCAGTCATCTTCCTATGGAAATTAAGAGGATTACCCTTTTTTTTTTTTCTAAATGTCTTTCCACCTTATAAATTCTAACATATATTGGATAGTTTGAAGGAGATAAATTGGAAGTGGCTTGAAAATGAAAGGTCCAAATTTAAACTGCATTCTCTTCGTTAAATTGATTTCTGACTTGCAGAGTATTGGTAAGATTTTTTGTGAGACACTAATAGGCCTAATGGTAATTTTTAAAATTTTATTTCTAACAAGTAGAGTTTAAGGTGGCTAAATATTTAAATTCTAGCAAGAAAGAGGTTGAAAAAATGATCTCTAGGGAGATTAAAAAATATAACTGAGAAACAGGACTGTGGTTTGCTATCATATTAGTTTGACTCACATGTGGTTTAATTTTAACCTAATAAAAGAAGCACAGAAATGAGACTTAGGAAAGAGAACTCCTAGTCTTACCTTAGCTCATCTACCTCTACTGTGGGATATGAGGCACATCACTAAACCCTCCTGAACTCCCACCTTCCAAATCTGTAAAATAAGCAGGTTATACTGTGAGACCTTCAGGTCTATTCCAGCTCTGAGATTCTGGATCCTCTAACTGTAACTACTCTGAATTAAAGACAGGAGCTGGAAATAAAATATCATCTGAAGTTCTTTGTAACAAATACTGTGATTTGTAATAGCTCAATTCCTCTAACTTCGAATAGTTTTGCTTTGCTTTATTTACATAATCATTCAGTAGACTCTGAAATTTGACAAATGGGTAAGAGGTGATAAAGAGGAAAAAACAAAGAGAATATCTCTGGCTAGACTGAATTTTGGCAATAGATGGATCCATTTCTATTTATCACTAACATATTATATTCTTATTGAAAATTCTCTTTGACTCCAATATAGTAAAAATATTAACTTTTAAATTTATAATAATTTAAAGGTCCATTTTTACATTTAAATCTTAAACCAACTGAAACTGAATCTCAGATATAAACTTTTCCCCAAAATTGATGGACAGTTGTAGCAACACGTTTTATTAAACAATTCATCCTTCCTATTACTGATTTGAAACATAACTAAATTGTTCTATTTACTAAATTATATTAACAAAAATTATTTTGGATTCTAGAGTACATTTGTCTTATTGTTGTTTGTTATTTGTTTAGCTGACCTTTAAAATTATTTATTATCTTGATTGTATTACATTTACACATTATTTGGGGAAAAATTAAGCATCTTTATACATTTTAGTTTTGTATATATTAATACAAATGTCTCTTTATTTATTAAAAATCATTTTATGTCCATAAGATAATTATATATTTTCTTCAGAACGGCTCTCCATGCAGAAGAAGTGCCTGTTTCTTAAAGATCAGAGAAGATTTTTACACAGAGCAAGATGAAAGTTTTCTCAGCAAATAATATGAATAGTTCAGACAATCAGGAGTGAGTCCAGTTGGTTAGAACAGTAAGAACTAAATTAAGGTAAATTTGGAAACTAAAAAGTATTCATATTCCACTAAACTAATGAAACTTAAATTCCAGGACTTTCACTCGAATAAGACCCTTTTAAGACCCTGCATTTAACTTTGAGTTTATGATTTGGTGCTGTTTTTTTTAAAAGAGGAATCCTATAAGCGTGTTAGTTTTCTCCAATCCAAGACCATAGCATATAAGTCCCCAAGTTGTCAGTGCTTTGGTTCCTACATCTCATCTGGTAAGGCAGTAAGGGTACCCAAGGAGCAAGGGGGCCACGGGTGTGTAATATGAGATACTGGCCACTGAGGGCTGGTCTGGTGTGTAGCACATCTCTCCTTCTAGCTAAGCTTTTGACTTATGCATGTCACATAAATAGACTGGAGTTTGGCTGCCCCATCCGTAAAATAGGAGATTAAACTAAATCTGAAAAAAAGAAAAAAAACCCCAGAAAGTTGCTCTAAAGAAACTCTAAGATCCTCCTTAATTCTAACTCTTCCCAGGCACTGTGGCTCATGGTTTTATCTCTATCTCCAAAGGGTACATTTTACGTTCTGTCTTTTGTCCTTTAATTTGGCATGTCCATCTTTCTTGTCCCCGAGCTACAATACAGAGGCATCTGTAAAGAGCTATTTTAAACCTCTTTGTAGTACATCTTTTAGTGCCTGTAAACTCAATAAGTACGTTTACAAATTATATTAAAATGCTCCCTGGAAATTATATCTTTACTGTTTAAACTATGTTTATAGATCAACTTCATGCATGATTGTCTTACTGTCCCTTGAAAAATTTATAGCACACTATCTTATTGCTCAGAGTTAAAAACAGGTAAACTAAGAGATATCATTATTCTAGAAGGCATAATTAACGACCTGTTACAAAAAGTAGGTATAAAAATATATAACATATATATATATATATATATATATATATTTTTTTTTTTTTCGGTACGCGGGCCTCTCAGTGTTGTGGCCTCTCCCGTTGCGGAGCACAGGCTCCAGACGCGCAGGCTCAGCGGCCATGGCTCACGGCCCAGCTGCTCCGCGGCATGTGGGATCTTCCCAGACCAGGGCACGAACCCGCGTCCCCTGCATCGGCAGGCGGACTCTCAACCACTGCGCCACCAGGGAAGCCCCTCATATATATATTTTTTAAAAACTGGAATCCTTTTGAATATTTTAAAAAATTATTTTTATCTTTTATTTTTAAACTATTTTAAAGGTTACACTCCATTTACATATATTTTTAAACGTAATTCTTAAAAGAGTCAAAAGATGCAATATTCTAACAGTTAGAATGTCCAAAAAATACCTATTCTCATCTTGCTGTGTAATGATCCATGTTTCCAATAAAAATCATTCAAAAAAATTATGGATTCAACAATATGAGTTTAGCACAAACGATGAGGAACATTTGCTATATATACCTGTCATTTATGTTAACTTACATATCTCACATGCAAAATAAAGCATGAACCTAAGTATAACACACCACCTCAATAATTCAGTATTGTTATTGATCCAGTGACTTGGGGTTCTCATTTCCAGTGCCAAAAATGTCTACTAATATTCTTTTGAATCTCTAAGAAATTTCCGTATTATTATGCATCCTATAAATGGTGGTATTCTTTACAAATACACTTCTCTGAAACCACCTTGCTAACTTACTTTCAGTACGCGGGCCTCTCACTGTTGTGGCCTCTCCCGTTGCGAAGCACAGGTTCTGGACACACAGGCTCAGCGGCCATGGGCCACGGGCCCAGCTGATCCGCGGCATGTGGGATCTTCCCAGACCGGGGCATGAACCCGTGTCCCCTGCATCGGCAGGCGGACTCTCAACCACTGTGCCACCAGGGAAGCCCTGCTAACTTACTTTTAATCAGACTGCCTTTTAGTGCATAAAGTTGTTCTACTTTGCATTGATCCCTGAAATAGTCCTTTCTTTGACATCTCTAAAAAATTCCATACACTAAATTGTTTTTGAGCATAGTAGACTTCACTGCAGATTTTCATATGAAAGATTCAGGAGAGATTCACAGATTAGCAATGCAAACAATTTCAAATCAAGTGGTAGACATCACCATTTTAAAAAGGTCACTTGGAGAGTGGCATGGACATATATACACTACCAAATGTAAAATAGATAGCTAGTGGGAAGCAGCCGCATAGCACAGGGAGATCAGCTCAGTGCTTTGTGTCCATCTAGAGGGGTTGGATAGGGAGTGTGGGAGGGAGATGCAAGAGGGAGGAGATATGGGGATATAGGTTATGTATAGCTGATTCACTTTGTTATACAGGAGAAACTAACACACCATTTTAAAGCGATTGTACTCCAATACAGATGTTAAAAAAATAAAAAGGTCACTTGGTTCTTCCAATATTTTATCTATTTCCAGCCTCTTTCCATCTTTCTGGATCCACGCTCTTCTTCTTTATCACTCATTTTCCTTCTTCCATTTTAGGAGTGAAAATAATACATTTTCTAATCTTGAAGCATGAAGAGGAGATTTCTGCTTCTTATATTTGAGCAACTGCTAACATTTATGGCCATGTGGCTGTTCTATCCCATGTTACTTTTGATGTATTTTACAAAAAAAAATATAATTCCTTCTATAAGAAGAATTCTGGTGTCAATGTTAATGAGCATTATTTAATAAGTTATGGTAACAATTTGTTAATAATGACAATTATTTAATATTTAATTTAATAAGTAAAAATAAGTTGTCATTGAAGTTTAACGGGAACCATGTTATATGTAGTATAGACACTATAAACTTTCATACATTTATTTACTTATCATTTGTCCTTTTCACATTTGCTTTATATTAAGTTACAATTTGTCTGATTCATTTTTCTCACTACAGTGCCCAGCATAATAGTTCTCAAATGCAATGCATTTTTATTTTTGGTAGAATTGAATTTCTTCATTTAATATGTCTTACACTTTAAACCAGTGATCTACAAACTGGGGTATGCATACCCCTAAGGAGTAAGCAGAAGCAGCTTGTTTTACAGAAATCAATTTCCAGATTCTTAACCTTCATTTGAACTCCATCCTAGAACTGATCTGCCACAGAAAATTACTAAGGTCTAAGCTTCAGGCCACTTCTCACTTTTTCTTTCATAGTGCTCCTTTTACTTCTTTACACACACACACACATACACATATGCACTATTTCACCCTTCTGAGCCTTACTACAAAGCATTTCTGCAGGATGTAACAATCTCCTAGGGCATAAATGAGGGGACAGGGATGATGGATACACTGATGTTTGCCAAGCCTTCTTAAAAAGGACACATGACTTTCCCACTTTCTTCATCTCATTAATGATGTATTTCTAATAAAATTTTACTTTATGTGTTTAAAAATTATGTATCAAAATTTATAATAAATTTATTATGTTTTCATCTAGAGTATAAACTCTAGAGCCAAACTGGTTCAAATCCTGAATCAAACAATTTTTTTAATTGGTGAAGTTAATAAACGTACTTGTGCCTCAATTTCCTCAAAGGTAAACCTGGGATAAACAGTACCTACTTTATATGTTTTAATAATGTGATCATATAGTCTGAAAAGGTAAATATTATTTTTTCATGTATTATAATATAAAGTAGCATATCATCTATTATGTATCATTGGTGTTTCCAGACTTGGTGGCCACTGTGTACATGAACTGATGGAAGTGGAGGCAGAAGTATATAGTGCTTAGGTCATGGCTTGAAATTGAGTAAGCCTTCCAAAAGTTTTAGCTACTATTATCATCATTGTTATTAGTATTATTATTTCTAATAAAAATTGTAATGGTAATGCAATTGGGAAGGATTTTTAAAAGATTCATTCAGATAGGATTTTTTTTAATGAAATTTCAACCTAGGTATACATATTTTGTTGTATAAAAGATTTTGAGCAGAGAAGACTTCATTGAAAATTTTGCTAGGAAAAGATTAGGAGAGGTTTGCATAGTAGCCATGCAAACACTTCAAAGGAAAAGGAAGATATTGCAACATTATAGTTTTTAAGTGTCACCTGCTCACTCAGTGATCTATTTCTACATCCCTCCATCTTTCCTGCTCCACTCTGTCTTTACTCCTTCTATTTCTGTATTATGCTTTTTCCTGCTCTCTTTCAATGTGGTCATTTAAAAGAATTTGAAAAATAAAGTTCAGTAGAATAAAATTCTATCAGGGAAAGATGGATAGTGGAGTAGAATATGATGTCAATGAGATTAAGAAATGAAGTAAAATTTCCAACTGTCAAGAAGAGAGCATTCATTTCTCTACAAATGATTGCGTAGGTATTAAATTGTTGTTGCATTTACATTTCATTGAAAAAGAATACTATAACAGTCATAGTTTAAAATATCATCATTTAAAATGTGCCCAAAATTATGTTTTGCAAATGACCTAGTAACTTAAATGAGTGAAGTTTTTTTAAAAATTACTTTATAAATAGTGTCAACAGAAAAGTTAGAACACTGCACTAGATTGGCATGTTTAATTCATCTTTGCATTCCCTCTTCCATGAAAAGTACATTTAAAATAAGTTTATTAATAAATATGAATATAGCATTTTTATCATGAAAATAGGATGAGTTATAATGTCATACCTTTCATTGTACCATGGATCTATAACCAAAACAACTAACTTTATGTTCTTGACTTAATTACAGGAGGATGTATTGGATCTGGGATAAGGTGACTAGGTACTACACATATAACATGGAAATGAGCTCTTGCTGTTATTACTAAGAAAATAAATATAAGGCTTTGCAAGCAGTGGGTTGGAAGATACCATAAGGGCTTCTCTTTTGTTGTTAAGGATAATAAATTATAAGGAGGTTAAGAAAGGTCCTTTGCAACTGGAGCTTATAGCTCTATGTGTAATAATTTATATTTGTAACTTATGATTAACAAATAACTTACTTTTATTTTTTGATAATGAAGTTTTATTTTTGATAATGAAGAACATTATAATTTGCAAAAACATAAGAGGTTGTCATTAGATGTGGGAAAACTCCACAGCTTTTTTCCAAGATGCATTGACCCATATAAAAAGCAATCACAGGCTTCCCTGGTGGCACAGTGGTTGAGAGTCCGCCTGCCGATGCAGGGGACACGGGTTCGTGCCCCGGTCCAGGAAGATCCCACATGCCGCGGAGCGGCTGGGCCCGTGAGCCATGGCCGCTGAGCCTGCGCGTCCGGAGCTTGTGCTCCACAACGGGAGAGGCCACAACAGTGAGAGGCCTGCGTACCGCCAAAAAAAAAAAAAGCAATCAGTTGAACAAAGAGTACCTATCTTGAAAGGGTTTTTTATCATATTTGAAAAGCTTGTTTAATGGGATAGACCCATACTTATGATTAAAAATCAGACCCCTCAACCAAATCTCAGCCAGAGTCCATTAGACTCCAGATTAATTCTAACAGTCATTAGGGTGTGGATTTCCCCTCTGTAGGAAAACCGTGCATTAAAAAAAAAAAGCACCTCTCTCCCCCTACAGAAAACCTTGTCTGTTTCACTTAGATATTTTATTATTTTTTCATTTGTCTTTCACCCTATCTCCCAGGCCTTCCTTAAGCTTCCTTTCAAAGCAAATTATTTACCTTTCTATGGAATAGATCAATTTTGACAAAATTTTCCCTCTTCCCCAATTATGCAGACCCTAACATGAACACAACAAAGTGAAATTATCAATCAGCCTATGCCACAATTCACTTATACATGTCAGGGTCATAATTTTGCTAGTTTTTAACTTTGAGACAGTTCTTCCTAAACTGCCCATATTTATAACATTCCTAGATTATCTAACTTTCTGTCTGTGTTAATCCATCAGTCACAATATACTTATAAATGGCCAGATGGGCAGGCCTTTCCACTTTTTGGCTTATTCCATTAATGTATAGAGTCTTGCTAATAAATTTAATGATATTTATACATCTACTAGTTATTGAAAATAAATGAAAACACATTTACATTTATTGACTCCTGTTTAAGTGACCACATTTCTACCTAAAGTAGTGGAGAAATGCCTAGGACCTAGGAAGAATAAAGGGTGTGGCATATGAGGAAACCACAGTCATTTACTGTATTTTACAGGAAGTTCCTGCTGTGACTAAAAGTTCTTTGCTCTCTCAGACTGCTGTAGATATAAGACAAAGAGAAACGCAACACAGATAATTATAGCTTTTAATATGCTGAATGTAAAGCACTTCTACCAATGAGAAACAGACCCTGGATTTAAAGGAAACGAATGCTATAATTCAATGAGCCTGGCAAATATACCTGGCAACAATAACACAAGACAGATGCACTATTACTGTTTTAGGTTGTTTTAGAGAAATCAAAACCTCCAGATGAAAGTTCAACACTTCTCTGTCAAATGTTTTGTCTGTATGACACCAAATATCACCTTAAGTGAGAGAAATTTGAGTAACCAGTAACTGTCAACTGCCAATGGTAAAAATTACCTCATTGGGCATATCCACATCTTTTAAATAAAATTTGGCTATTGTTAATTAGGCTTTAAGCAAGAGACCTCCTATCTATAAAGAAAAAATTATGGCCATGCTGAATTTATTATTTGTTATCTCACACATAGAGTAAACTTGTTTTTCACATTTACTATAAAATTAGTAACAAACTCTAACTTCAAATCATTTGGGATTCCGTTTTATAGAGTGTGCTAATCTTAGTTACATATTTCCTGAAAAATTTATTATTGTGTATTTATTCTCAATTTTTTCCAAAGCCTTTGGACATTTAATAAGGGATCCGGAAAACAGTGCTGTGACACAAAGATTGCCATATTACTGGAAACATTAATGCATGCATACACATAAAATCACAAAATACTTTAGAATGAATTTTACTATCATAAGAGTAAGTTTTCTGAATCATAGCAGACCTTAGAATTCATCTTTCAGCCAAATCATAAACATATACCTCAACAATATCCTATTAAGATAGTTTCTGTGTTTTCTTTACTGGGGGAAAAAGACATTGTATGCTTTTATAAATTCTCAGATTCTACTTGGTATTTCATAGACTATTTGGTGGAAATTATACATGAATACACACAAACATACATACATACATACGTGTAACTTGAAACACAGCGGAAATTCAGATGCATTCTGAGAAAAAAATACATGCAATGAAAATAAAGAGAAAGAGGTGTGTTTGTTCACAAAGACATACTAAATTAAAAAGAATAAGGTGATATTTTTGGTTCACACTTTGTAGTGGCTGGTTTGGAAAGTTATATCTTTGTAGCCAGAACAATTCTTCTATTATACTCTATTCTTAATGTCTGTTAGTTTCTATTATTGTCTTTGAAGGTTAACTGCGTCTTTAAAAATTTTTAGTAGTGAACAGGGAGGAGTTATTTTTTCTCTTACAAGTCCCACCTAAATACTGTAATGTAAACTGTAATTTCTATTCTCTCTATTACAGCTCTATTGCTTGGAAGTCTTTGGTGCCATTTCCAGGTACAGAGCTTTAAAAAGCCCTATATTCAATCTTCTAATACATTAGCTTCATAGATTTGTAGGACTAGATGGATCCTTACAGTTTTTTGAGACAACCCCACATTTTTGAAATGAAAAACTGAGAATCAGGTAAATAAAAAGACTGATTAAAAGAAACAAAATAGTAATCTGGTGTCACCAACAGAATTAGTATCCATTTTACTTCAGTACACTTATACTGACTATTCTATAAAATGCCCACAAACTACCTAATCATGTCCCTTAAAAGTTATCTATAAGCAACACTCCACTCTTCACACAAATTTAATTTTCCCCCGTATTCTTCTGGACATTTTCTTATATGTTTCCCTTGGAACTTAACAAAGCATTCTCTGATATTGACTCTAAGATCATCACTATTATTGACAGATTTGATAAGTCTTCTTTCATGATGCCCTAAAACAAATTGTCACGTACGGTTAAATCTGGACTTCAAAAAACTACCCCATTTTTGGATTCATGTCCTATCCATTGTCCATTGAATTGTCAAGTTATTTTCTAACTGGGATCACATAATATGCTGATGTATCTTAAATTTCAGGTAGTTGTTGCCACAGAATCTCTCATGCAGTTTCAGTTCAAACCCTGATCAAATAAGCAGCGTGATTGATATTTCTATTTTTAAAAATTTGGCCCTATCAAATAACTTTCTGAAATTGCTCTCCATATCCTGACATGATGAGGGTACTACTCAGTTAACAGAGGGCATTCACATGTGCTTAGAGACTTTGTACCCACTCTGTCTATATGAGGTCTCTCAACTGCCATTTTATTTTATTTTTCTCTCTTTATGTAGCAAGTTGGACCTATTTAGCCCCAGGGCCTTAAGAAATTACTATGCAATTAGTATTTATGTTGAAAAAATACATATTACACAAGATAAAGCTGGACTTGTTAGCAGGAGCATCAAGCTGACTTCAAACACTGGTGAAGTAGACAAAAACAAAGATAAAGCACACACTGTTCACTAAATGTAACTCTTTGGAGTCATTGGTTTTTATATCTGCCTGAACCCATATGTAAATACATTAGTCTAAAAATACTAATTTCCAAGTGAAATCTCAGTAATAAAGATCACTTGAACACTTGTGGGTATAGTTAGGTGTTCATACTTTATATTGAGGATGTTATTAGCTCATTTCACAGGATTTTGCATACCTGGGATAAGTTCCCAGTGACAGCATAGAGTACCCAAAGGGATTTGAGTTAGGAGACATGTTTCTAGTCTCTCCTTTGCCTCAGACCTGTTGCGTGAATGTGATCACGACACTTCACTTCTTTGGTATTTTGTCCTCATCTATAAAGTAAATTTTTGTATCAAATTGATTTTATTTATATTGTGAAAAAGTGATATTTAATCATGCAATGCATATACTAAATAATAAATGTGCAATGCATATACTTCCAAAGTATATAAATAATAACATGCAATGTATATACTTCCAAAAGTCATGTTGTATACCGTTTTTCTAATTCTGAAAAAGAGATCCCTTCTGGAGTCAGAAAGATCTCAAATCTTATGTGATTGCTCATAGAATGAGCAATTTCAAGGTAGAAATTACATAACATTATTTAATATGGTCCATTTTTCCCTGAAGTATACTTTAATGCTCTTAATATAAGCAGAGAAACAAAATTGAATGTAAAAGAATGGTGAGGTTTATTCATTTTAATGTCCTTCCTCTAGGATCTAGCATGATGGTGGGCACATAGTAAGGGATTACTCCATAAACATTGGTCTTTCAGTGATAATTTTGCTCTGTGGGAGAACATGTGCTTCACATAAACTTTAAAATATTGCTGATAAATATCTGCATAGCCAGTGACTATTTGGGGGAGTGAAATACATCAGGGTCCAGAGAAAGTTCTGGTTAAGAGTATATGTTTAGACGTCAGAGTCACAGTCTTGAGTCCTAGCTGTTCACTGCATTAGTGAGATGACTTTGAGTTTCCTTATCTGGAAAAATAAATGAGAGAGTGTAATAATTTGTTACTCTTAGAATTAAATATGGTAGCATGCTTACAGTGGCTGGGACAGTGCTTATCACACAGTAAACACTCAGTAAATGGTAGCTATTACTATTTAAATTATCCTGTAATTCTGATTTCAATTGTTGCAAATAACACCAAATTAAGACTTGATTTATTTCCTACTATCTACTTTTGATCTTTTGCTAATAGATTTCTGAATGTTACCTCAAGGAATTTCTGACAATTTCTGCTCTCCCTTTATTAGTTAGTGGAACTAGGATGGGATGCTTAGTCCAAATACCCCTCCTTTTCCAGACTTCCTCCTTTTCCCCTACCAGCATCTATATGCTTGAAATAATATGCAGGGAACTTTGAATGTTGCTGAAGAAAGAAAGAGGGGGTTGTTTTGTTCTGTTTTATGGGACCTGACCTACGATGATGAGGACGTAAAACTCAGAGGGTGGCATGGCACCTATGCTTTACTGGGCATGAATCGGGTGGAGCTGCTAGGGAGCTAAAGATGAAGGAAACGTTTTCATGAGAGTATTAGTAAAACTCTGGATAGATCCCAGGTGTCAACACAGCAGACCATTTTCTACCAGTTCTGCACAGAACACAACAGGTCTCTGGCCCCAAGAGTTGAAGGCTTTGAGAGCCTTCACTATCAGGAGATAGTGCCTTTGTGCTATCATTTTCAGGATGAAGCAGTAAGAAATATCAAGAGTAAAGTCACTTCCAGTGATTCTAAAGACAGAGGGCATAGAATAAAGAGGTCAGAGTTCTAGACAAAGTAGGGTGTGTGTTGGCCCTACGAAAGAGACTGGCCTATGAAGCATTTCCTTAGAGATTTCAAGAGTTATGTGGGACTTTGCAGGATGCTGGAGGTCGCATGTTC
The DNA here is from genome assembly GCF_949774975.1 of Lagenorhynchus albirostris. Classification (NCBI taxonomy): domain Eukaryota; kingdom Metazoa; phylum Chordata; class Mammalia; order Artiodactyla; family Delphinidae; genus Lagenorhynchus; species Lagenorhynchus albirostris. The sequence continues at coordinate 46,455,261 of NC_083100.1, forward strand.
TAAGGCGCAGACAAAATTAGAAATTTGGGGGTTATTGATGATACGACTTGGTATCCAGAGGCTTCTACAGTCTAACAAGATTTCAGTCACAAGAATAATTATGGGAAAGTTTATTTAGATATAAATTAAGATAAATATTTAACTAGTATGGAGCCAAGAATAGATTTCAAAGTGTCTGAATTTATGAAAATTGTAAGTGAACTATGGGATTACCCAGCTGATTTAAGGTACCTTGGGCTTTTACATGAGTCACCTGGCAATAAGGAGGTATGTGATATTTCCTAGCAAAGTTATTTTCAGATGGGAAAAAATGAATATAGCTACTTCCACATGGGAGGTCCTGCTACTGATCTATGTAACCCTAAGGATTAATCTATTCATGGTTTAGATAGTTCTACCTAAGAAAGGTAACATGTAAATTCTTGTAAGTCAGCATTCACAGATACCCTCCCTCTAATGTGTTCAGAGGAAATTCTCAAATGGCTTTAAAACCCTTAATCCTTTCTCAAAACCCATGCAAAGCATTCAATATCCTGATATCTTAAGTCTACTTAAAATAAACTTCTAGACATGTATTGTTACTGTATTTATGTGTAAATAATCTGAGAGTGGATACTAGAGATTGTCTTTCTTTCATCTTCCTTTCTGAACACTAGCCTTTCCCCACACCTCCACTCTCTTGTATCACTTACATGTATATTTCAAAATGCTTCTTTCTTTTTACTCAAGATACCACTCAAACATATGTACTCCTGAAATGTAAACTCACGTTATCTCCTGCCAAGTTCAGATTCCAAATTAAGTTGCCTAAGGCCCTTAATGATTTGGTTTCCTCTAGCCAGTATTTGACAAGAATTCATATCTGCTTTCAATGTATCCTTTTAATAGATTTAAAAAATTTTTTTAGCCTGCCCTGAGTTTTATTTGTGGCTGTAGGCAAATAGGTGAAACTTGGCAAAGAATCATGCTCTATGATGATCTTCACCATAGGGACAGCTGCCTCTCCCTACTGGTCCAATTCTTTCCTTTTAAAAAATTTCAGAAGAAGAAATATAATTATGACCATTAGCCTATTTGAGCTGTACCTTCAACCAGTTTCATTGCAATGTCATTTTTATACTTTGAAAAAACAGCGGTTCATTAAAGAACAGATTTTTCCAAGATATGCATTATGAACAGTAAAATGCATTATAAATTCATGAAAGAAATTTCATCTCTTCCAGAATTAGTTCATTAAATGATTCTTTTAATCAGATTGGTTCTTGACACAAAAGACAGAAACTTTTCTCTTAAATTCATCTGGCAAAGATACAATCTTTTAAACACATGAAATATCAGCAGATTTAATTAACTTCAAGCACTATATGAAAATGATTTTTAATGCTCTTACTATGAAGGCTCTTTTAGAAATGTTAGTATCTATTTCATTTTATAGCTTTTAGAGTAATTTCTATTAGGAATGTATATAGTTCAGTGTGAGAGTGGCAACTGAAGGTTCATTGATTATTAGGGCAAACAGAGGTTAAGTTGGCATATGAGCCAGTCTCTGCTTCCATAAAGCTTAGCTTGTGGCTCCTGAACTAATAGCTATTAATCATAGCATTTTTTTAAACTATGTTTAATGGCTTAATATTATGCTATTTATCTTCATAATGGCTTCAGGCAGATAGCATAGATCCTTTAGTGGTAGATTTATACCTCTAGTTAAAATAATCTAAGGAAGGCCTTTTTAATGCATTTTAATTTAACCTCACGTACAGTAAATATTTTCTTTAAATAATAGCTCTTTAGCAAAAGAAAATGTATTTCTTTGTTTTAATTTTGAATATACGAAATGGTATATTTATCAACAAGGAAGTGTTTAAAATTAGATAATTTTTAAAATACCTTTATGAAATTCTGGGAAATTTTTCTTCAGGTTTTATTTAGACACTAGCTCTGAGAACTAACTCAACCCAACTGTATTAGTCTGTTAGGGCTATCCTAAAAAATCACAGCCTGGGAGCCTTGAGAAACAGAAATTAATTTTCTCACAGTTCTGGATGCTGGAAGTTCAATACCTTGGTGTTGACATGTTTGGTTTCTCTTGAGACTCTCTTATTGGCTTGCAGATGTCCACCTTCTCATTATGTCCACATATGGCCTTTTCTCTGTATGTGAGCATCCGTGGCATCTCTTTCTCTTTTCATAAGGACACCAGTCCTATCGGATTAGGGAGCCACACTTAGGACCTCATTTAACCGTAATAACCTCCTTAAAGGCCCCATCTCCAAATACAGTCACATTGGGGGTTATATCTTCAACAGAATAAGTTTGGAGAGGGGGGGAAAATTTACTCCATAATGCCAAGAATTTCTCAGAAATTTTTCAAAGAAAATGGAGTTGAAATAGGTAAGAGTTATTGGAAACTTTTTAATTAATCCCAAGTAATAACTGGGTTTATTCCCTAAGTAAAAAACTAAGCATCCTGTTGACATAAAATGAATAGACTGCCAGTTATTTCTACAGCAAAAAAAAAGGGGGGGTTTATTCAGGATCCGCAGAGGACTGCAATTCAGGGTCTACAATCCTGGCAAGCCACATGCAAGTCACCCACAATAAATGGAGAGGAGACCTCTTTTATAGAGGGGAAAAGGAATTTGGGAAGGCTATAGTAAACAGAGTCCGTGGCTTTTCACTGGCTGAGTTATGGCAGTCTCTCATTGGCTGAACTCTTGCAAGGAAAAAAGAGGAAGTCTTTCTTCTTCCTGTTGGGTTTTGCTATAGTTGTAGGGTGTGAGAACTGCTTCTGTTCTCCTGACTCTATTTTAATTGAGGTTTCTGTTTATTAATTTCTACATTTCCCATTTTTGAGCACGATCTTTCTCTAAAATCATTGTGGTCAAGAGTCAGTTTTTCCAGTTTCAGTGGCTTTTTGTCCCTCAATGCCAGGAAGAATATTTCCTGGGTATAGTGTCCCTTGTTAAAGGGAGAATGCACAAATTGTAAACCTATTGAGGTCATATTCAAGTAAAAATGAGCGGTAGGAAGGAGAGCTCTCAGGTAATTTTTATTTAAGGTCCATATGCTATCAGGATCACAGTCATCTGAAGTGTTATGTCATAATCAAAAGTTTGGCAGATGAACTTGCAAAAGGCCTGGTCTGGATATCTTGGGAAAGCTATCTCATCAGATGTTGTTTCCTTCAATTCTTGGAAATCTTTACTTTCAGGTCACCAGATGATATGCCTGTAAGTCAGGGTTTGGTGCTTTCTTTAGGTGTGTCATGTGAATCCAACAGTCTGTTCCTTAGAATTTGGCAGGACAAAGGTTGGTTAGCAGCACCTGATAGGGGTCTTTCCAGTGAGGTTGAAGAGAGCCTTCTGTAGGTATCTTTTCCAATAGATGTAATCTCCAGTTTGCAAGGTGTTATGCTTAAGGTCTTCATCTCCTGAAACACACTGTGAAAAGACTGCACTACCAAAACATGATTATTTTTAATAGAAGCAGTTAGACCTCTGTAATATTGGAGTATCTCTCCTTTTATAAGTTGTGGGTCAAAAGAGGCAGAAGCCAAATGCATTGGGTGTCCTGTGATTATCTCAAAGGGTGAAAGTTCTATGAGTTCCAAAAGAGTGGATCTAATCTTTAGAAAGACCAACAGCAATGCTTTTGGCCAAGGTATTTGGAGGGCCTCACAAACTTTGCCAATTAAGTCTTAATACTGCTATTAGTGCATTCAACTAAACCAGAAGATCGAGTGTGGTAAGTGCAGTGAAAGCGTAAAACCAGCCAAATAACACAGACTTGTTGAAGTACCTGAGCAGTAAAATGAGTTGTTGGATCATTATGAAATTTGAGAGTAGTCCCCCAGGTAGGGATAATCTTTTCCAAAATGACTTTGCTACAGTAGTCTGTCTGCAAGGAAAGGCTTCAGTCCAGTGTAAAAACATGCAGACCCTGACTAAAACTTATTTATATTCATGAGACAGAGGACATTTTATGAAATCCATTTGACGGACCTCAAACGATCCATTAGGAAGTTTAAAATGTTCAGGAGCAATACAAACAGGCTTCCCTGGGTTGTATATTGGACAAGTGGGACAAATGACATAAGCACTTTTTGTAGCCTTGTTAATGTTTCCCCACCCATATTGATTCATGAATGCTATCATTTTGTCAGTAAACCAATGGTTTAATGCATGTACAACAGTGAGGAGTGAGAATCTGAGAGTCTGCAGTAGGACTGGGTTGTTTTTTGGTCCAAACCAGAGCCTTCTCTTTTTGTCAAAGCAACAATTATTGAATTTCCAATCTGGTTCTTCCTTTTCTGAGGCCAATTGTTGGGCTTCTCTAGCCAGTTTTTATAACTTATCATTTGGGGAAATATCCCTTTTGACCATGGCAGAGGTTTGGCTGCTGTTGGTTCCTTTAAGGAAATGATTTCCCCTAGCTTCCAGGCAGTCAAGTTTAGAATTCCCTGGAATCTTAGTAATAGCTAAAGTGGCAATAATTGCATTTAGTAATTCCTGAACGTAAGGGTCATTTTTTGTTTTATTTTTTCTGGAAGTAAAGAAGTCACACTGCTTCCACAACATTCCAAAATCATGAGCTACTCTGAAAGCATATCTACTATCAGTATAAATATTGACAGTTTTGCCCTTGGCTAAAGTACAAGCCCATGTAAGAACATATAATTCAGCCTGTTAGGCTGAAGTAGACATAGGTGAAATGCTGCCTCAACAGTATCAAAATGTGTTGCAGTAGCATAGCCAGCACAATATTTGCCATTGTCACCTTTTCAATAAGAACCAACAGTGAACCATGAGAAGTCAGTGTTTCCCAAAGGAATTTCCAGCAGATCATCCTGAAGAGTCAGGAGGTGAACTGTCAGCATTAAGCAGTTGTGAGGAACTTTGTCAGTGAGAGAGAGAAGAGTAGCAAGGTAAAGATTACTGCAACTTGAAAGAGTTATATGAGGAGCGGTTTTAAAAAAGGACTTCATAGGAGGTGAGGTGGCTGACTGAGAAATGTTAAGTGTGATGGGAATTCAGGAAAGCCTCTATAGCATGAGGTACAAAAATGGTTAGGGAGAAATCCCACAACAATTTTCTCAGTAGTCTTAACCAAAAAGGCAGTGGCAGTAATGGCTCAAAGGCAAGAGGTGTATCCCAATGTCCCTGGGTCCAGTTGCTGGCTATAATACCCTATGGGTCAATGGTGGTCCCCATGTTTTTGGGTGACTACCCCAAGGACATTTGCTTCCTTTTCATATACAAAAAGAAAAAAAGGGAGTCTGATAATTGAGATGCCCAAGAGCAGGTGGGTTCATCAGACCCTCCTTTAAGGACTTAGAGACTGTATTGTCCAGTTTTTCCCACAAAATTGGGTCAGGGCTGTTGTTGTTGAATGAAACATACAGAGGTTTTGTCATAACAGAGAAATTTGGAATCCAATTTCGGCAATAACCAACTAGCCTGAAAAAACCTTGCAGTTGGTGCTTGGTTTTGTGCAAGTTCCCCCCCAAAATGGAAAGGAGATGGAAGTTGGGAGGACTATAGTAAACAGAGTCTATGGCTTTCCATTGGCTGAGTTGTGATAGTCTCTTGTTGGCTGAGCTCTTGCCAAGAAAGAAGATGAAGTCTTCTTCCTGTTGGGCTCTACCATCATTGTAGGGCATGAGAGCTCCCCTTTCTGGCCTCCTGGCTCTATTTGAATTGAGATGTCTGTTTATTAATTTTTACAATTGATATCTTCTATATGCCAATAACTTCCCAATTTAAATTGTTATGTAAGAGCTTCTTACATATCAGCCCTTCAGTAAGAACTTTTAGCCAAATATTTTATAAACCATTCATAATGATAAACCCTTTCATGGCTGAATATCAAACTGGTGTCAGAAACACTGTTAGTTTCCTGTTATAGACACTATTAGATGACACAATGGCTTATAAAAATGTTTCTCTGTTAGTAAGTATACTTTTCAAATCTATACTCTTCCTCAGATTCTTCAGAAGGATTTCTCTTTCTTTTGTGATTCAATATTTTTCAAGCATGCCCCTTTTTAAAAAAGTTTATTTTATTTTGGTTGCTGATCATGGCCTGAAGATAGACCTGCTCGCCGACAGACAGCTTGAGAATTTCCCTTGGTTATGCTCACTGTTCTCTAGGCTTTCATCAAAACCCCTTTTCATGTCAGAAGTTTAAAGGCAAGCAGATAAGCATAATTTTAGCCAAAGTCCCAACATTTACAAAGCATTTATCTAGATTTTTCTAGAGTGGAATTGTCTCATATCCTATATCCTATCATCTGGAACTCTCACACTTTGACCAATAGAATGCATTAAAACCTCTTCACCAGGGCCCTTGCTACTTCTTCCTTCCCCGTAGGGCTTGACTTATGGGATTAACCCTTAACCATAGAGATTATTGAGACAGCACCAGTGTCTACTCCTAACCAAATCAATTAATCAATCAACAAAAACAATGTATTTCTTGTTTTCTGGGAAATAAAATTCCTGATGAATGGGGGGAAAATGTACAAAAAGAATAGACACACATCTCTGGCCTTGTTTTGTTTTAAAACCAAAAACACCTACATTTACTAATTTCTTGGTGAGTACAGCTCACAATCCTCTGAGCTTCAGAGAAGATGTTAAATTTGGGATGGAGTGTGTGTCAATTTTTTGTCTGTTGGGTAGGCACTGGCTGTTTCTGAGTCCACCTCTACATTAATTGGAATGCCTCCATGGTCCTGGGAAAATCTGTCTTAAATGTCCATGTTTCTATGTGTTTTTCTTCAACCTCTGGGTATTCAGTGTGTAGCTGGTGTAAAGATAGTAGATGGCATACGGTGCATAGGTTGCTATTTAGATCCTAGTTTTAGCCAAGATTCACATGTGTACTTTGGTTTTAGACATTATTTATTCTATTATGATGAAGGAAAGATTGTGTTTTCAACATCCTACAGATCTAGCTGCTAATAATTATGACCTCTCAGAGCAAAGTAGATTTTAAATGAGTTCATTATGGCATGCTGCTGCCTACATTAATATGTGAGCAGTGAGTTTAAAACGTGGTCATCTATTTATAACTTTACTATTTAAAGTTACTTTTATATTTAGGAATGAAATACTATTGACTAATATTGAGGAATTCAAACACCTTTTTGGCTAAGAATATGCTAATTGACCTCTTAGGCAACTACACTTATACAACTTTCCATACTTGCACCCTAATAAAACATGGTAGAAAAGAGAACTTTCTTCCCATAAATGAAATTTTTGCATAAATAAAATATTTGCTATGCTGATGTCCCTATTTACATATTGTACTTCCCATTCCTCCTGCTGTGTGAAAATTAATGATAACCAATATTAAAATTGTATCATAATAATAATTCACATTGAGTGCTTACTGATGTGTCAGAAAATGTTAGCTCACTACATACTAACACATAAACCCTAAATAGGATATACTACAATTATTCACATTTTATGTAGATATCAAAATTAGAGGGATAAAATGATTTGCCTGGGTTATTTAGATACATAGTGACAGTTTATATCAGCACTCAATGAAATACTGACTCAATCAGTGACTAACTCTATAAAAATAGTCTTTCTCACTTCTCCCAAGATGAAAATGTAAGCAAAGCAACTCTGGGTTGCCTTCTCTGGTATTTTATATCTATTGAGACATAAATCACAGTTTTTGCGTCAGCCCTGGTGCTGTCAACATACAAATTTTAGCTTGAATAGAGATTATTTTAAGGTCAGGCCAATAACAATTACTTCAGGGAGTTTTTCTACCAGAATTGTTGAAGAGAAGAATAATTTCCATTATTTTGCTGAAAATTTAGCTGCCCCAAACCTACTTTTGTCCTTTTGGTATATGAATAACAAAGTCTTAAATAATATAGTTCTATAACATTCTCTTGCTTTCCTCATATGGGGGGGAGATAAAATTTAATTAACTGATAAAAATATGATATAACAATTATGGTAGGGCAGCCATCAGATAGATAGCAATTACCTTAAAAGGTTTAAAATATAACAGCTGACAATAATCACATATACAATGTCAGGGGAAACAGAATGAATGTTTGAATCTCTTTAAACTTCAAAATTCTGAGAGATAAATACTGTGTCTTTTTGATATTCATGCTTTTCTCCATGTCTTTAAAAAAGATTTTTTTTGCACTTGGTCCTTCCCCCATTTGGAATATTCTCTCTCTCTCATCCTCTCTGACAGATGATTAGATCATAATAATATCTCCTTTATTGGTCCAGAGAACAATCCTGACAGTATTAAAGTTATCTCCTAAATCAAAACAAATAAGTTTGAAAAGCTGATCCAATGGAGGGGAAGGAAAAAAAAGACTTTAGTGTTGTAAACATTTTCCCAGGGATTTCAAGGCTATTATCCATCATTATTTGGTAAACAGAGTCAATTAAAGGCATTCACGTGTCAAACATTCCTTTACAAAGAGCTCACAGTGACTGCTGCAGTCAAGGGAGAAAACTGGGGAGAAGGAGACAAAAAGGGAAGAAAGAACAAGACTTCAGACCTTTAACCAAGAGTAATTGTAAACATTTTACGTGTGCTGGAATAATTTATTTGTGCTTTCTTGAAAATGTAATTGCTACATAATTTTTAGGAAAAAGCAAGTTCTATATTTCCATAAAATGTTGTTTTAATTACAAACTATATAGAGCATGGAGGAAGAGAGAATAGAATAAAAATGTTAAAGAAAAAACTGCATTTATAAACCTTTTTCTTCTTGGTTGAGCTATTCTTTAGCTATCAGTGGAGTATAATTATTTCAGTCAACTATACAGTGATTAAATTACTTAATTTCTTTTACTAAAATTTCCTTGGTAGCATTTCTGAGATGGGAGGATTTGTATACGAATTACAATAAAATTCAAGATCCATTCTGGATTATCACAAGGGCAAAAAAAAAAAAAAAAAAAAAAAAAAGCCAGCTACAGAAGGGAGTTTTTAAATTTTCATTTGTACAGAACAGAGACTCCAGGGAAAGGTTATAGTGAATTCATTCATATATTTCATTTAGTAGGTGTTTGGGCTTCCATATCATCCTACCTTTTTAAAAGAAAGATATATAGCATGTAATATAATTTTATGAATATCACATTAGGCATCTTTGAGTTTTATTTCTGTCAACAGATTGCCTATTTCTTAATAATGTTTTAAATAAACTTTAAAATATACTGTCATGCTTCTTAAAAGTGTTGCCTTACTCATTTATTAAGGCATTGGGAGGAGGAAAAAAAAGAAAAAAACTCACTAAAGCTAAAAAATGAAATCCAAAAATGTTTTCTAAATATTTAAATAGATATCAAAATAGCATTATTTTGCAAACTGTAATATTTGTTGCATGTAGATCTGAAACAAATTAGTGAGGAAAATTTTCTTTAGTTTAGCTTTCAATACTTAATGGATTTACATTAATATATATATCTTAGATAAAATAACAATGATATTTCCCCTCAGAACAGTAGAATTAAAGAACAAAAAAGGACCTTAAGAATCTAGTCCAATACCCTTATTTTACAGATTTAAAAACAAAACAGTACAAAACTGAGGCTACCAAAGGTAAATGGTTTTTTTCAAATTATATAGAGCTTGTTTAGTGACAGAAACCAAGACAACATATAGAGGTGAAAATACTAGTAATCTTACCGCACTATGCACAAGAAGCTTTAGGTCACACTAGAGCCGGCCTTCACTCCTTTTCCGCTGTGATCCCCAGGTTTGGCTAAAATTAGAACGCTGGTTTTATTCACACTCAACCTGAAGCTATTCGAATTTTTTAGAATAGCAACATTTTACCTAAATATATGCTTAACGTTAAAGAAAACTTTAATATCAAGCAGCATATATTTATATCTCACTTTATCTCAGCCCTTACCTCATGCCAAAATATTTCTCATTCTTTTATTTCTAAATTTGTTTTTTTTTCTCTTAGAATATAAAAGTCAGCACAAATTTCCAGGATTAACAGCAAAAATATACCACTAAATTTTTGAATATGCACTATTTTAGAATTAAAAGAAGCAGTTCATTTGAAAATGTTCACAACTTGCCAATTTTAATCGCCATGATATTATCACCCACTAATTTTTAAAAATTTTCTTCAACCGTCTGAGAGAAAACATTTTTTGGATTAGTTTAAGTGTATTTCTTTATTTGACAAATGGATGAGACAAACCATTTTTAAATAGTCATACACTCTTCCTAAATACACATGAATTTTGCTGTGATCAGTCTTTGTAAATCATTAAAACGATTTTAATTATTATAACTATAGACATATTTTGTGATGAATATTTATTTCATTTGTTCATTCATTAAAAAAACTGGTAAAGGTTACTACACACCAGGCAATGTCCTGGGGACCCAAAGGTTAGTAAGGCAGTACCCTCAAACCCCCTCAAATAGCACTCACATTTGGTGGGAGAAAGTAAAAAACCAGACTGAACTAAGTCTAGTGTGATAATGTGCTGTAAGAGGGTGCAGTCTCTCTGTGGTGGGAACATTAGGGACATAAGGAATTCAGAGAGGGTTTCCTGAGGATGAGAGAGCCAAAGATAAGTCCTGAAAAGACAGTAATTAGATCCTTCATAAAGCATCATTAGCATTATAGGACAAACAGTTCTATTTTTTTCAAGAATTCTGCTCTTCTTATATCTGACTAAAAGATTTTCCAGTTAAGTAGTTAATGTGTGTATTTAATGGTGTGGATTCCATCACTCCTTCCCTGTGTAGGAAATAAAATGGGAAATCCTGTCCTTCTGTCTTCCAGTTTTAGCTCTCTCTCTCTCTCTCTCTCTCTCCCTCTCTTATGTAAGAATACACACACACACACACACACACACACACACACACAAAAGGACCAAACCACATCTTTTTCAAAACTTATTAGTTGCTTATTTTAAGTACCAACCACAGTGTTTTAAGCAATGATTACTTTAAGAGACCATAGATATACCCAAACAAACAGACTTATAATGTTAGGTTCCCCAATACGTCCTCTTTTTTTCCTCCTTTTTCTTATCAATTGTACCCACCATTATGCAGAGGTAGAATCCTCCTAAGATTTTCTTCATAATAAAGATATTTAACAGAAAACTTACGTTGAATTGTGAATGGAGTATTCTAAACATCTTCATTAGTTAATGAATTTATTTCCAATTTTTTAAGTACATATAATTTTCATAAAATGGTAAGGGCTAACAAATAATTTTCATAAAAGGTAAGAGCTAAATCAAATAGTTACAAATAATTTTCATAAAACAATGAGCTAAATCAAAATATATGCAATTTTACAGAACAAGAAATTATTTTTGAGCTTCAAAATCTTTTTTTGAGATAAGGTATTGTTTTTATTGTTTCTTTGCCACGAACAAACATATCAACTTTTTCCCTCTTTTCTTTTTCTTTCTTTGGCTGGGGATGGTGGTGAGGTGGGCCAGAATTCAGTTTTAACCATAAGAATGAAGGGATAAAGCCCAGCTACTTACAGCCCCACATTCATACTATTTTATATTAAAAGGCAACATTATGTCTTAAAACACAAAAAGTACTATTTAATTAAGAAATAATAAATTATTAATCGAATTATTTTGTGTTATATATATGTCTGTATTAATTTTAATTGTTTTGGACAACAAAATAAGCTTACCTAAGAACTGCTCCAAGTTTTTTCTTTCTTTCTCCTTCAACTCTTTACGTTTTATATCTTTGCACTATTCTGCCTCCAGCTAAAAACTCCCTGTTTCCAGATAATATATCTGATGCCTTCAGTTTTACTGGTTTTTTTCATCCCGGGATTAAGAAAATCAAAAACAATTGATAATGCAGATGTAGAAATCTTCATAGGGTATGTGTTTGTGACAAAGAATAAAAGATTTCACCTCCTTAATAATATTGTCCTGGGGATCTAAAGAAGAGACTGGAACACTGGTGTTTATTACCTTCTTAGTAAAAAGGCCTGATGTCGTGTATGTGTGTATATGTGTGTGTGTATATACATATACATATATATATATATATATGTATATGTATATATATGAAATGGTACCTCCTAACAGAGCAAGGGTTAGCAGTGCTATGTATTGAGCAAAGTAGTGTTCATGAGAAAACAAGCAATTTTGGATTTAGAGTCCATTGTCACTCCCCTTTGAACATGGTAAATCCCAGGCCTTTGATGGCCAATAATCTCCTCTTTTACAGAAAGCTGAGGAGGTTGGCATTGTTAAATATTCACATATAATTTTACCCAAAATTGCAAGTCTTGTCACTGAGACCGATTAAGGCAAACCATGGCATTCTCGTCCGCTGCAGGGGAGAATAGAGACCACTACTTTCTGAGTACTTATCACTTCCCAGATAGCAACAGGTGATTATGTGGGTTATTACATTTAACCCCCATAGGTATACTTAAGATAGAAGTGCAATGCCCATCTGAGAACTACAGAAACCCAGGTAAATGTTGCAGGTTAGGTTTCTGCCTACATTCCCAGTTTGTAAATACTACAGCTGGTATCCAAAACCAGAGCCCATTGACGCAAAAACCTGTGCTCTTTGCCCTGCATTTTGCTTTCTACCGTTTTCCTGTCTTTTTTTTTTCCCAATACAAGTCCCCTACTGTTATTTTTAAAAAGTTGTCGTTATCCGTTGCCAAAAGCAGCATACTGTTCAGATAAATGCACTGACTCCTGTCCCAGAAAGCCACATGTGAGTTTTCTAGCCATAGCCCCCATCAAAGTGGCCATGAGGCTGTGTTTATCTTTTATTTACTTTCCTCTTCTTCCCCCTCCTCTCCCTCCTTCTCCTCCTTCTCTTCCTTTTTTTTTTTTTTTCTTTTCTGAGATTGCTATTTTGATTGCTGTTTAGAAAGACTTTTGATGGAGAAACACTTCTCTCTGCAAAGATAGACATGCATAACACTACAACCTGAGTTGCAGTTTGATGAACTTGCCCCCAAAATGCTTGGGGTTTGTTTTGAAGTGACCAAGACAGATTTCAGGATGTTGTGATTCTTTTCTTTTCCTCCAAAAGAAGAAAAAAAAGAAAGATCAACTTACTGGGTACCTAGGGGACCATTTCATATGACTAATTTATTTTCTTTTAGGTTATTTTAACTCTTACAAAACATTTATTTTCTGTAGTAATTTTTTTCTCTTTATTTGGAGAAAAATCCTACTTCGGTGGACAGATTTTTCACTTGATTTAAAATGGTGACTTTTTTTGGTAAATTGTCTCATCTGTTGTTTCTTCAGGGTATTTTGCATTTTCATGAAAATGCACTGTCTTAAGATTCAGTGAGAGGAGGGGCAGTCAGGTTAGGAAAATGTTTTACTGTTGTTGTTAAGGCCTATTATACCATGTCAAGAGTGACAGGGCATTTTTTTTCTTTAACACATCCTGGTCCAGTTAAGGCTGAGATTCAGAAAAAGTGCTTGCACAACAATTTAGCAGGAAAGAAAGCTATTTTAAAAGTCTTTTGGGAACATGTTTGTGAAACAGGAAAAAACATAAAATTGAGTTGATAATAGCACTCCATAAAGGTTAGACTCGCTGAAAGGGACTTGCCATCTTTTTTTCACAGGGAACGTGTTGTTCTTAAGCAGCAGTTCTCACTTAAGCATGGCTTAATTCAGCAAGGAGCTTCTTCCTGTGTAACTTCTTTTGCAATGGAATATCTATTTTTAAATTACAACCCAGATTTAGTCACAGGACTAAATAATTAAAAATAAGCTGTGTTTGGTATGTGCAAAATTACAGCAGTTGTAGAGTACATCATGGGACTGGGTGCCTGGGAAATGTTTCAAGTCACATATCCAGGTTTCTCCGCATTGATTTCCTAAAGATTCTCAAGTTCCTTCAAGCCTGCACCTTTACCCTTACTCACACAAACCTTGCTCTTTCATGAACCTATGCCTTTGTGTTTCTAGTTCCTAGTCTCTAGAAAGCTCTACATCTATCCTCTATCAACACACAGTCTTCCTTTTGAAGGAAGAAATTCCTTAAATTCCACCAGTGTTTTTGAAATGTGCTCCAATTCAATTCCATGTGCATCTCTTAGAGTATACTGTCTAATCCTTTCCCATTATAGACAGTGTTTCTGGAAAAAATGGCACCTTTTACTGCTCTATTATATTATGATGAGTGTGAACATTTTATTTCAAGGCCCTTCCTTACTAATTTCCAGAACTATCTAGACAAACACTCTCAGGCATTTTCTTCTTCAGAATATCTCATCTGTACTCAGATATTTTCCCACACTTGTTTTCCTCTGTTGTAGACCCTATATTACTGACTGGAAGCCAGATACTCATATTAGAATTGGGGGGATTCATTTAGGTTAATTACACTCAACTGAATTCTAATATCCTCATAGTTTAACCTTTTTAGTATCTCTGACTTTTAAATATTGCTTTCCATCCCCATCATTATTAATCTTAGTTCCAGCCTCCATGATTACAGTATTTTCTTGCCTCACTTACTTAGAAGTCACTGCAGTATTCTAATTCATCTCTGTACAACTGCCCTTGTCACCATCTCTGAATTAACTCTCATACTTTGTAAAATGAAAATCTTGACGTACTGTTCTACTACTTAATTCCCCTACAATTATTATTATTATGATTTTTCTGCAGCTGGGCTAGCAAATATTTTGAATACTTGTCATTCCTTCTTAGGATGATGCCCATGGCAGACATCACTGATGCATCAGTGATGCTCACTGAGCCTAGACTCAACCTCATCACTGCTCAGTGCAGCAATACTGCCTGCCATCAACAGCAAATCAGAGTAGGCATAGAGATGAAAATCCATAGCCTAGAGCATTAAATCAAAACTCTTCAATATGACAGAAAATATCATCTTTAATTTGCATCCCTGTCTTTCAAGAAAGCCTTATCTCATAAGTACGTGCATCTTTTTAGCACCTGACACTTCCAAATTACTGATTTTTTGAAACTCCACATAAGTGTCATATTCTATATGTTTCTCTCTACATGCATGAGCGTGCACACACACACACACACACACTTCTCCTATCTAAAATGCATCATTCTATCTGATCAGACACTACAAATATTTATTGACTATCTATAATACTTTATTATCTACATTTGTACATCTTTTTCCCCTACAAGATTTTTTACTATCTCTAAGGTAAAAAATTATAGCATTTCTGGATCCCCAGTATTTAACATAGCTTTTGATATATATATTTCAAACAAATAAATTTTATATTCAAATGAATATACTAAAAAATATTAAGGTGGAATTATGTTTATTGGTTGTGAGAAAAAGAAATCTGTAAAGGAACAAATTTTAGTATTATCAACCTTCTGTTTGATTCTTTATAAAAATAATGAAAAATAGAGTTAATTTTAAATAAAGTGTGCATTTACTTGAGACACACATTCCCTCCCTCTTTCTTCTTTCCCTCCTTCTTTCCTTTTTCTCTATTCTTCTTTCACTTTTCTTTTACCTATTAATAACATCATAAAAGGGAAATATTTGGGATATAAGATTTTTTTTTCGTTGTGCTAGGTTTTTGTTGCGGCACGTGGGCTTCTCTAGTTGTGGCATGGGGGCTTAGTTGCCCCATAGCATGTGGGATCTTAGTTCCCCGACCAGGAATGGAACCCGCATTTTCTGCATTGGAAGGCAGATTCTTAACCACTGGACCATCAGGGAAGTCCTGGGATATAGGATTTTTAACCAGGGTTTATTTCCAAGAATGAACCAAAGTTCAATAATTTCTCTTCTCTTTCTTGCTAATACTCCTGTGTGCTATTTCTTTGTTGTTATGGTTTGTAATCACACAATTAAAATATGCCTCAAATGAGATAAAAATATCTGCATTTTTGTATACAAATTGTCAGTTTCTACTCCTATCAGAAAATGAAATAATGCTATAGAAATGTAGAGAAAAGAAATTACTGTCAAGAGAAAAGAGATAAACAACTACAAATCCTATTTAAAACTAAGGGAAATTTTCTTAGATATCATTATACTTTTTGCTCAATTGTGTACAATGGTTATTTTAAGTAAACATATTTATTCTTCAAGGGAAATGTAAAATTTTTTTGTATGAGGTGAAAGCAAATTTCAATGCAAATGTACTTTTCCTTACAAATCAAAACAGTACTAAGCATGTAAAATAGGGTTGATTGGGTGTTGTTGAACATGAGATAATGCATCAAATTGAAGGGACAACTTAGTATACATCCATGTAAACTAGGCAGGTTTTTTGGTCAATGTATTTTGTTTTACAACATGAAAATTATTTGTCCCTTGACAAAGAAGAGAGAAATGAGACTAGATGTTCTACTAAATCTAGTGTAAATCTTCCCTTAGATATACACACCTTATTTTGCATTTACTTTTTAAGATATAAATCATATAACATATAGTCCATCGATTTAAAGTGTATAATTCAATGGCTTTAGCATATTCACAGGGTTGTGCCACTATCACCACAATCTAATTTTAGAACATTTCATCACCCTAAAAAGGATCTCCGTACCCATTAGCAATTACTCCCCTTTACCACTCTCCCCCAGCCCAAAGCAACCACTAATACGGTCTCTGTTTTTATAGGTTTACCTGTTCTGGACACTTCATATAGAAGGAATCACATAATATGTGTCTTTTGTGGCTGGGTTCTTTTACTTAGCTTACTGTTGACAAGGTTTATCCATGTTGTAGTATGTATAAGTATTCCTTTCTTTTTATTGACAAAAAATATATCATTTGGGGGATATATCACATTTTGTTTATCCATTCATCAGTTGATAGACATTTGAATTGTTTCCACTTTTTGGCTATTAAAAATAATACTGCCATGAACATTCAAGTACAAGTGGTTTTTTGGATATATGTTTTCATTTCTCTTAGGTAAATATCTAGAGTAGAATTGCTGGGTTATATGGTAACTCTATGTTTAATATTTTGAAAAACTGTTAAACCACTTTCCAAAGCAGCTGTACCATTTTACATTCCCACCAGCAATGTATAAAAGTTACAATTTCTTCACATCCTTTCCTACTTGTTATTGTCTATCTTTTTCACTACAGCTATCCTGGTGGGTATGAACTCATAACTTATCGTGGTTTTGAATTGCATTTCCCTATGACTAGTGATGTTGAACATTTTTTTCATATGCTTATTGGTGATTCATATATCTCTGTGGAGAAATGTCTGTTCAGATATTTTGCCCATTTTTAATTGGATTGTCTTTTTATTATCTAATAGTAGTAATAGTTCTTTGTATATTCTGAATACAAGTCCTTTACCAAATACGTAATTTGCAAATATTTTCTCCCATTCTGTGAGTTGCCTCATCATTTTCTTGATGGTATCATGTGTAACACGAAAGTTTCTAATTTTGTTGTAGTCCAATTTATCTTTTTTTTTTGGTCACTTGTGCTTTTGGTATCATGTCAAAAAATATTGCCTAACCCAAGGTCACAAAAATTTATTCACTTGTTTTCATGTAAGAGTTGCATTTACTTTTTGAATTAGCTATAAATATCTTATTGCAGGCACATATTAGCTGTGGATTATCCAAGGGCATATATGGTTAAGGCTATTTCAAATTTAGAAAAAAACAATCACATCATAGATATATTGGGTGGAAAAAATTAGTTTATGAACTCATATTGGCTGGGCTTGGAATATGCTTTGGAAATGAATAATGATGTCCTGCCTTGGTAAAAAAGAAAATAATTTGGAGATATTTAGATTACAAGGTATAAGAGAGATTGAAGTCATCTTATTTTACAGGTCAGGAAACGGGGGGCTGGCAGCGTAACTATCTTAGGCTCGGTAAAGCTAGGCAGAATGCAAAATGGAACCTTCTTAGTAATCTTTCCACTACACTAGCATTTCTCAAATTGTTAGTTAGAAACGTGTTGGTTGCAAGAGACAAAACTCCAAATCAATCCTGTTTAGGCATAAAATGTAACTTGATGGTTTTCCCCTGATAACATTAAAAGAAATGTCCCAGGGAGAATTTTGACAGTACAGATTGGATCCCATTTTCATGCCTAAATCAACCTAAATCAGAGGATTGTGCTAATCTGACCAGTTTTCAGTCACTTCCTACCTCAGTAGAGCAGCCTCACTTGAACCAGAGGGAACAGATTTTCCAGTGGAAAGAGAGGTTCATTTTTTCAGGGAAAAAAAGAAAGTGTGCCAGACCAACAGTATCAACAGAGTTCCCGTGGTTCCGAAATGCTGAGATATGCTAGTAGGTGGTGTTTAAAAATTTTTTTTTTGAGAAAGATTGAAAACAAATAACAAAAATACCATAACTTTTATGATGGACTATTACGTTAATTCAAATTAAAACTCCAGCAGAATTATATACTTTCTGATTTTATTGTCTGAGGAAGAAAACATGTTTTCGCATAGAACTTGATTCCTGACTTTGTGGAAGGGAAATAGGTATAAAGCTCGTAGTCCAAAGAGCTGGAAAGATGTATTTTGTTTCTATGCTCTTGGGCAAGCAATTCTTTCCATATTAGATCTCCTGGAGGGAGATTGTTCCATCAAGTACAAAGCAATTTTTTTCAGGTCCCCACCTACCTTTTACTAATTAGGCTGATATTTGGCCACTTGCCTCTTTCAAATAAAAAGAAGGTGACCAAAATCACCGGAAATGGCTAATTATGCCCACAATGGGAAAATTATTCCCATGAGTAAGTACTTCAGAGTGTAAAATGAAGTCCTAAATTTAATCACAATATTATCTCTCTTTAATGGTTATTCAACTATTCACCCTGGAATGTTCATTAGATAAGCAAGTAAGCATAGAGTCAATGTTTTTCTTTTTGGTTCCAATACAATGTTAGTAAAGGCTGTTACAGTCAACCTAAAATTAAAGTCAAATTTGAGAGGTTTTATATCTTGTTTTTAATTGGATTAGCATGTTATATTCTTTACAGTGTGACTGATTACAATGTGTACAATTTGCTAGAGTTTTAGTTTATATAAGCTCAGCATTAGGAAATATGCAGTTATTTATTAACTAGATGGATATTATATTTGGAATATACTTGTTATCATTCACTTAACTCAATATTTTCATAACTGATTTAAATGACAATAGAAACAATCATATTATTTCTACAGAAGATAAAAAGTCAAGATGCTTATCATGATCACCTTGAAATATAGGATTAATTTTCACCTATAATGCTATTGAAATTGTAACAAATAACTTAAAACATGTATGAACTTACTTATATTATTAAAAATTTTAATGTGATATAATAATAATAACTAACATTTACTGTGTTCTAAAATGTTTAGGTACATTATCTCATTTTATTTTCACAATAGCCTTTTGGTTTAAAAACTATTTTGCAAATGAGAAAACTATTCTTAATGAAGTTTTTTAACTTGCAAGTGTGAGGCTGAGTTGGGTTTTAAAATCAGGAAATCTTACTCATATTAGTAATCAGTACAACTACTGCCTCTACTTGTAACTGACCTCACACATTGTCCCTCAATTATGCTAATTATAAATATCAGTTGGATACTACTTTATTTCAATAACTTTGGAAAAAGGAAAACTGTATCTGTAGCAATGGGACAATATTTACAATATATGTTTTCTTAGCATTTGGAATTTAATGGTTATTATTAAACTAAGGTGTCATTTCAAAAATAAAATACTTTCTGGAGGTTTTTATGAGAGTTTTTATTGCCTTTTTAAATATTAGATGTGTTTTTATACTAAGTCACTCATAGGATTTTGATAAATTAAATGTAATAATCTTTCTTACTCTTTCATTAATTAACTTGTTGGGTATATTGTTGCATCATTTCTTAACATGTCCTGTAATTTTTGGCACTGTATGATTTTTAAATTTTTACCTAAGTCATTTTCTGTTAAATGAAAAACAGATAAAAACCAATGTAGCTAAATTTCAGAAATTGTTGGTTTCCAGTATTAGGAGCATTAAGGCTATTCCAGTGATGATGGTAATAAGTTTAGCTTGGCCTAGATGAACTGATCAGATTCCATTCTGAGAAGTCTGGCAAGGGGGCTTATGAGGAAGTATGTTTGCTTTTCTAATTTCAATTTTCTGCAGTGCAGAAGAGAGAACTAGCCCTTTTTTTTTTTTTTTTTTTTTTACAAATGGCCTTTCAGAAGTAAGAATGGCTCTTAAAAAGAGGCAGTATATGAAGAGGTGAAATCAAGATGCGATTTTTTTTTTGGCCTAGATACCTTTTCCCTGAATTCCCATGTAACAAAAGAAAGAGCATCTAGCCAAATGGTCCACTTTCCACTGTCTTAGATTCAAACTCAAACTCCTTTTGGGTAATTGGTAGTAGGAGACCTAGAGAAAGTCTTCCTGAGCCAGAAAAAAGTTTCAGGAAAGACTTGGTTTCAAGGATACTTGGGATTTGGGTTACTTTCAACAAAACTGTTCCTATACTAACCATTTTTTTCTTTTTATATAAATTTTGAACCTTTATTCAATATTTAAATTTATCTTATCCTACTCTTTTGTTTTACAAATGAGACACCTGAGAAGGTATGTAACCTGCTCAAGCTCATTGCAAGTGTACTGACTGAGGCCCAGCACTAGCTTCCTTTCTTAAATGTTGTGAAATCATCCTTTTTTAGAACCTCATGAATGACTCTTATGGACTGTGTTTAAAAGTACTGAACGAATCCTCTAAAATCAGTATAAGATTACCACTATCTAACTTGATAAATATTTTCATTGAGAGCAGAAATCTTAACTTGTGTTCACTTCTGTCTCCGTGCACAACTAAGTGAAAGTAGTTGCTCAAGAAATAGGGTAAGATGACTAATTGAATTTCTAGAAGTACTTCTTAATCTAAACTGCATTTTAAAGTGCTTGCAAGTGAGACAATACATGTGTTTTTGATTTTGGTACCTTAGCAGAATGGCAAGTCTGAGTTGTCAAGCCATTTACTAATATAAGTTAAAAAAAAAAAAATCAAATGTCACAACATTTCTAAGGAAAGGAATTAAAAGAAGAAATTGTGCCAGAAAAAAATTATAAATGTGTCTTATGAATAAAAATAAAATGCAATGCAATGAATGAATGGCCGGTTAAATAAAACAACTGAATAAGCAAAATAGAAATGTATTCTGCACTTTTTAAACCTTAATTATCCAAATAAATGACTCAGTCCTCTAAGTCAGGATGGTGCAGGACAAAGGGGCCCAGATTTAGGGTCAGAGAATCTGAGTTCTTAGCTTTGCGTCAGCCCTAAGCTTCTATGTGACCTTGGCCAAATCACTAAAATATGTATGCTGGTTCATTCAGTTGAGATTAGCATTGTGACAACTGATTGAAATAATATAGTAATAATGATAATAGCAAGAGCTAATGCTTATTGTGTATTTATTATTAGACAAATTCTTTATATCTATTATCCAATTTAACACACTGACAAGATGAGTTATGATAAAAATTCTAGGCAGGACTTCCCTGGTGGCGCAGTGGTTAAGAATCCACCCTCCAATGCAGGGAACACGGGTTCGATCCCTGGTCCAGGAAGATCCCACATGCCACGGAGCAACTAAGCCTATGAGCTACAACTACTGAAGCCCACGCGCCACAACAACTGAAGCCCGTGTGCCTAGAGCCCGTGCTCCGCAACAAAGAGAAGCCACCGCAATGAGAAGCCTGTGCACTGCAGCGAAGAGTAGCCCCCGCTCACCGCAACTAGAGAAAGCCCGTGTGCAGCAACGAAGACCCAACGCAGCCAAAAATAAATAATAAATAAATAAATTAAAAAAAAAAAATTTCTAGGCAACATTGATTCAGCCACTACTTGTACACCCACTTTCAGGTCAGGAAATAGATTTAGTGAGTTTAAGTGTTGCAAGAGCTTAAGTTTGAAAATATGGCTCTCTGACCCCAGCATACCTCTTCTAACAAGGATGCAGTAGCAAACAAGAAGCTAAAGATCAAGTTGAGTACCCATTTTCTAGTTGGGTAAACCATGCAGAAAAAAAGTTGAATCGATTTTCTCAAAATCACACAGCAATTTAGGAGCAGCTAGAAAGAAATTCTGCTAGCTAACGTGATTGCCTTGCAGTATAATGAATACATAGACAGTCCCCAACTTACAATGGTTTGACTTTATGATAATGTGAAAGCAATACACATTCAGTAGAAACCCTACTTTGAATTTTGATCTTTTCCCAGGCAAGCAATATGTGGTATGACATTCTCTTGTGATGCTGGGCAGTGGCAGCAGCTGCAGCTCCCAGTCAGCCACAAGATCATGAAGGTAAAAAACTGATACACTTACAACCATTTTGTACTCATAAAACCTTCTGTTTTTCATTTTCAGTACAGTATTCAATATGTTACATGAAATATTCAACACTTTATTATAAAATAGTATTTGTGTTAGGTGATTTTGCCCAACTGTAGGCTAATGTAAGTGATCTGAGTATGTTTAAAGTAGGTTAGGCTAAGCTATGGTGTTCAGTAGGTTAGGTATATTAAATGCATTTTTGACTTATGATATTTTCAATTTATGATTTATCAGGAGATAACCCTATCATAAATTGAAAAAGATCTGTATTCTAGAGTTAGGAGGAATGATTGACCAGTTGGGAAGCAGAAAATTACCACTTAGTTTTGATGGGAAAATTAATTTTTGATCAGGTAAGTAGTTGTACCTAGTTTTTTCTCACAGCTGTAAAAAATTGCCACAAATTTAGTGGCTTAAAACAACACACCGTTATTATCTCACAGTTCTATAGGTCAGAAGTCCTATGGGCTTGGCTGGTTTCTCTATCCCAAGTCTCACAAGGCCAAAGTCAAGGTGTTGGCAGAGCTGTGTTTTCTTCTGAAGATCCTGGAGAGAATCTGCTTTTGGACTCATTCAGGTTGTTGGCAAAATTCAGTTCCTTGAGGATGTACAGTTGAGTCCCCATTTGCTTGCTGGCTGTTAGTTTGAGGGCCACCTTTATCTTCTAGAGGCCTATTTCTGGTCCTTGTACATGAGCTCCTGCATGGCACAGCCAGTAATGGTGCATTAACTCCTTATGTTGCCATATCTCTTCTGCTTCCTTTCTTCTGCTGCATCACTCTGACCTTCCTCTTCTACTTTGAAGGGCTGGGTTTAGGCCTACCAGGATAATTCATGAGAATCTAGGATAATCTTCCTATTTTAAAGTCCATAACCTTAAAATTGCAGATTCTGGGGATTAGGTATGGAAATCTTCGGAGGCTCATTATTCTGCCTACCACAGTATTCTTCTGTCTATCCCACTGGTTCTCAAATTTAGCTGTATATTCCTGTATCACCTAGGAAACTTGATAAAATGCTTATACCTGGGCCATAGTCAAGATGAATTGAATCTGAATTTCTTGGACTACAATCCAGGCAATGACTTTTTTAAGGTATCAGAAAATTTTAATATGTTTGAGAGGGTTGAGAACATCCCAGAACACAAGCTTTCTTCAACTTGATTAAATTCATTTTGTAAGTAACCTACTCAAAACATACTTGATATACCCTCTTTATGCCCCCACTTTGCTAGGGTTTGGAGTCACAGAGATTAATATGATGCATGTCCTATTCTTCCTGTGCTCACAATCTAGAGGCACAAACGGTACAAAGGAATAATTACAACAGTACATGAAATGTTTTAAAATAGGATATTTGAATAACTTGCTCTGGAAGTTCTCAGATATTAATTATGCCTGAGAACACTGCAGAATATTTTGCTTGATTTATACTTAATAGTACTTTTAAAATAGTCTGGCTAGTACCTAGGGACAGAGGAATATAAGTGTGTCCAGGTTTCAACATGGCCAAATGATGATGATGTATTTATAATGTGCTTCCCAAAATTTAACAGGCCATGAATTTCCTCAGGTGCTTGCAAAACGTGCAGATTCCAAAGTTCTGAAGGTTCTGATGCAGAGGTTCTGTTGTGGGCCCTAGACATTCTCACGTGTTCAGCAAGTTCTGGTGGTGATTCTGATACAGGTGATCCATTAACCCACACTCTGTGGAATTCTGTTTTATGTTACAACAGTAATTTAGTAACTGTTCATTAAATAATGAAAACCCCAAGCCATATTATAAAAAAGGACTTACAGTTTGATTTTCTTACATCAGTAACAGATCTTCAGGAAAGAGAAGTCTATTTATATTTTAATTTTCTTACTGCTTCATGGATTGAAAGTGTTAGGAACATTCCAGGTCAGGATGGGGGTGGGGAATTAAAACCTTATACTGGAATTTCTTTCTCAAAGACTCTAGTGGAAGTAAAGACAGTAATTTGCAAGAATCATTCTAGCACAAAGACTTACGTTTTGCCAAAAAATAAGCAGTGAGGAGAGAATAACAGGTAACCAGGTCTTGTACTTGGATACTTGTTTTAGTGGCACAATCTGTTCCACATAGTATAAAGTGACAGAAAGAAGTTTGCATTTGTCATAGACATGTAGAATATTGAGACTGAAAAGTGCTTTTCCCTTGTTTTGATTCAGGAGAAATATAGCTTGTTTAATATGCCATAAAGGAAGACATGTAACTAGATAGGAAACAGCCTCACTTTGCTCACACAAAGGTTCAGGATACTTAACAGCAAATTAGATATGTGTGGGAAATGCTTCTGTTAGCCAACTTTATAGTGACTGGATAAATAAAAGGAGGAGAGAATATGGCTTAGGGCCTCTGAAAATCCAAGATATTTTGGAAATGAAGGAGTGGAAAACAAAAGTTGGGTTTTTTTTCTTAATCTTGGAGTGAACATACACTTTTAATATTAGGGTTAGGTGACTCAACTAAAAATAAGAATTATTATTAAGAAAAATAAATTAATGGAAAATGTGTATATGTATAATAAAAATCTGAGAAAATAAGAAGCGGGTTTGAAAGGCACTGGATTTATGCTTTTATGTTCTGGTAAATTAGTATTGATTAAGTCACACTAATCTATTATGTTTATGTAGAATAAAACATGTTTTTACACTGAAGTAAGCCAAGAAGATTGGTTAAACTTTGTGGACTTGGAAATGTAGAACTGTTTAAAAAAAGGTAGAACTGTCTTGGGCTGCAGATCTACTGAAATTTTAAGAAATGAACCCAGAATGATGCTACATAAAGCCTTGAGTGACTAGGAAGCTATATTTCAAAAGTTAGTTGAGGTCTCAAGTCAAAGTTCTTTCTGTGATGAAATCAATCATTTTAATTTTATTTTGGTGATTCTTTGGTCAAGAAGCTTGTAGACTATTTATAAGCTATTTTTTATTCTATGTGTACAGTAAAGAAAGTTATTTTGTTTCTAGTAGTAGAACCAAATCTTCCACTTTAATTTTGAGGTGTGATAATGAAATGGTATTTATAGGATCCATGAGGCTAGCAGAAACAGAAAATGCCAGTAACTACTACTAGTACCACTGTGATTACAGATTCACTTAAGTTTAAATTAGAGCTTTCTCAGTTTTGAAGAAGTGCTTTTCCCATGAAACAAACCTAAATTCACTTGGAAAAATCCACTACCAGATTTAGTCATTTAACTTGACCTCCTTTAATTATGTACTTGATCTCTCCTCCAAATTGAATGGGAGCTACTATGTATTTCACCAGGCAACATGCAACTCAGTTGTCAGTAAATGGTTTAACTAGAACTGAGAAATTTACAATAATTTACTTAACAGCTTAGGTCAATTGATATCAAGTGAACTTCAGCAAAGATAAATTTGGAATAAGCTAAACATAGAAGAGAGAACCACTTGCTGAATGAACATATGAGAGGCTGTATACAAAGAACCAATAAGCTAAACCTAGGAGTACAAGTAAACATACTTCTCCTAGTAATAATCATGCCATTACACCTACCAATATGAGGCTCAATCTAAACTGACCTTCATATGTATCTGCAATGGCATTATCTATATGCCCAGTCATGATCCCTCCATTATTGGCCTAGGGAGCTCTTGGTGAAAGAGGTGATTCTTCCATAACTACCACTCGCCATATGTGTCTGCTGGTAGGGAAATTTAATGAGTCCTTCGTAGAGTAGATGCCTCAAGCGAATTGTATCACCACATGAAATGGACATTGCTAGATCTAATGAAGAGTACAGGTGTCCACCACGTTTTTGAAAGACTGGCACCCAAACTTGCTGCTGCATCCTTGATAAAATCAGAGATCATGAACCTGCCCCCTTGGTTAGGAGTGCTACAAGTTTACACAGTGCAGAATACAATCTTGACCCTAGTAGCCCATTTTCCAAATCACTAGGGAATAGGGTAAAGAGAGAAAGCTGTAAAAGTGGAATTACTTGCACTGATCAATATTTTGTGAGTTGAATAAAGTCCTCTTAATTATTGGTGCCAGGATGATCTATTGCATGCTAAGAGATATTTCACTAAGATACTTTTTGGAATTCTGATTTTGAAACCCATTAGATAAGCAACAAAAGTAACTGCTATTGTTACATGAACTGTTTTTCAAATATGTTGGATATAGGAAAACTTCAAACATGTTTTTTAAGGCACTTTTTCCTTCAATTTTTGAGCCCATGTACACATGGAAGGTAATTTAGTCTTGACTCATGTAAATCATCAAAGCATTGCTTCATAAAACCTATCTGATTTCCAAATAAAACAATATCAATATTTCTTTACATTCCTGTTTGTAAATCTGTGTGTTTTATATGTATTTAATACAGAAAAATGTGGACGACTAATGTTTTAAATTTGGCTTAAGCTTTATGACTTCCAAAGACAGTACAGTAAACTACTGCTTATTCAATATCCAAACGACCACAGGACTCAAAAACTGAATAAAGGACTTTATTCTGTAGGAAAGTAAACATGCTGATATAAGAACTTTTTTCCCCAATTTTCAGTGTCAGTATAGATTCAAACACTACTTAAAGTCTTCTAATAGAAGAAATGACAGTTCACTAATAGTTATGATTAGTATTCCTGATTGTAAGCTTAAAATCCTAAAGTACTTTATTGTTTCATTTGTTTATTTATTTATTCATTGATTTATACAGCAAATGTAAATTAACTGCCAGAGACAAAGGATACAAAGATCAATCAGATATGGTTTCTGCCTGTGAGACACCACACAAGCTAGGGAAATAGATATAACTAAGATTAACACATTCCAATAAATATTACATAAAATTATTCAAAGGAAGTTTAAAATACAGTTTAATTTAAAAGTCCTTTTATCATACTCTAGTTCTTTGAAATTTACTTAAGTAAAAGATTCAGTTAATTGCTAGTGTTTTGACCATCCTGGATAAATGAAAATTGACATTAAGTTTTTCCATATAATGGAAAACAACAAATATTTGTGACAAAACTCAAATATATTGTAAGCAAAACAGATTTTTAAAAATTGGAATAGCTTAATAAAAATATCATTTTTCTAGTGGCATTTTCTTTGAAATTTTAAATTTATTATGGAAATGATTTTGGCTCATTGAAATAATATTAAATTATTATATCAATATTTCAGGTCATGACCCTGGATTTAAGAAATTTTTCAAGACAGTTTTGAGTATAATCCAAGAGAAAATGTGATTTGAGTCTGGAGACAATTGTGAATGTAAGTATTGGAAAATTAGATTTTTCTCATTGTTCCATGCAATAAAAACTAAAATATCAACTCATTAATTTTTGAATTGCAAAAACTTTGATTCATTGTTTTCTCTCTATTACAACACGATTTTTTACATCTAAAATTAATGGAATTCTTCCTATTTTTTTTTTTCTGGGTTGTATTTTTTAAAGATCAGCTAATAATAAAAGCCCAGTGTAGCTGATTGAAGAGAAAACATTATTTGGAAGATTGCTACAATAAAAAGAAAAGTTTCTTCTAGGTAAGTCATTGATGAGGGCAAGCAATGGCATAGATTCTGTGTGCTAGTTAATGGCATGCTCTCATTGCATGTGATAATGCAAATGCTAAGTAAAATGAAGAAAAGTTTTTTATAATTCTTATTCTAACATTTGCCCTATAATAAAAATCATGACATGTTTCCTAACAAAATCAAATCTAAGTTCATAGTCCACTGGCAAATATCTATTGATTAGATTTTTATCTCCTTTGAAAAATATTTTTTACCCATTCAGTTAAATAAATACTATATTTTATGACTAAACCATGGTCATTTATATTTCATAAAAATACTGCCAGAGTATGTTGATCATGGAACTTAGAGGGAGTAAGCATTATACACATTACTCCTGCAATGTTTGTCTCTTAGAATTAAGAAGTTAGCAGAGAACTGTATCTATCATTAGAAATACTCAACAGAAATACTTTTATTTGGTATTTCCCATCTCCTGTAAACTTATTTTAATAATATAGATGACTTAGGGAATCTTTTATTTTTGATTAAAAACTTGAATGCTGAAGTGAAGAATAATTTCTATTAAATCATAAGGCCATTTTTATGACTTATGGATGTTAACTCTCAAGAAATTGGCCCAAATACAAATTTTTCCCTTAAACTGTTGAAGAGTCATAAAATTAAAAATAATATTAATACTTATCGGAAATAAAGGTAAGCTTTATAGTAAAATATGCTATCAAAATTTGTGCTTTTATGTTCTCGTGAAACTCTTTACCTTGTACTTTTTATCCCAACTTTGGTAAAGGTAAAGAAAGTGAGATGTTTTCTAATTACTTAAAAATATATCTGTAAGAGGCTTTCCTGCTTGTAAGGCTAATTAAGTTAAATTAAAATGTATTTAATTAAGCTCTTTAGTACTTTAAGCCATGATGCTCTTAACATTTGTAATATGTAAGACTATTAATCCAATCCTTAAAGCAAAATTATTGTGTAGTTTTAACATTTTTTCCATTGAGAGCCATCTATGTTTATTTCATAAATATTGCTAAATTATATTTCTTTTATTTTCTATTGCAGTTTGATTTATATTATATAACATATTTCATCTTGGCTTTAATGATGGAGAAAAAGAGTGTCCTGTATTTTCTGTTTCTCTTGCCTTTTCTTATGGTAAGCATAAATTTCTCTAATGTATCTCCCTATCTATGATTATTTCTGTTTTAACTTCCAACATACCCATAATTGATAAAGGCTAATAACACAAAAATACATGTAGTTATTGGATGCATAAATTAAGTACATTTTTATATCTAATCAATCAGCAATCATTTGTTTCCCTTCAGTGTACCTTTTTAGGCTTTTAGTCCTGTTGCAGGCACAACAGTATGATAGTGCAGTGTGGGTGGAGGGATGATGAACACAAATGTGCAGACGCCAGAGAAAAGCCATTACCAGAGTTCGAAAGAAAAATGGAATGGCTCTATGGTACAGTCGTACATAATAGATGAAATATTTTCAATCAGACCTGCTGATTCTGAGTTAGATCTATTAAAAAAGCAATTCCAACCTGTTGATTTTTCTCCCATTCTGCCAACTGATTGACCTGTATTGATTGAAAAGCACTTCGGAATCATGCACTATGTTTTAAATTAATTTCCTTACCCATTCACTCAAATAATTATTAAGTGCCCATTTTCTGACAGGCATGGATGCTAAGTTTGAGGCAGATGTGTATGTGAGTATGTGCATTCCTGCATGCCTCTGCATGTATATGCAGGGGACGTGGGGCTGGAGGTGGAGGGTAGACTAAGGATGACTAAAAAGCAATTGATGTACTCGAGGGGTCATAGGTCATAGACATTTAATTTTATTTTTATTTACAGAAATTTTTGTTCCTATTTTTCCCTGTTTCACATTAAAACAGTGACTATACTCTTATTATATGTTGAGAAACTCAGAGACATAATCTCATCTAATTCTGTGCCAGCAAATAATTTTCTTGTGGTGTTTCCAAGTAAACCCCACAAAGATTCAAACAAAGAAACTCAAGAAAAATATAGAAAACCTAAATGGGAAAAAGCACAACTACTCTCCTGTCATCCTTTGTATTTAAAAACATTCTCAAGTCTAGGAGCAGTCCAAATTCTGCACTTCTTAGATGTTATCTTAAGTAAACAGACTGAAATTCAAGAAACAGGATTCCTGTTTCTTCAGCTCCCACCCTCCATTGAGCATGCCAATGAGCTGCACAGGCCAAAGTTGGTTCCCTGTAGGTAGTTCTGTAACAGATTACCAATCTGATTATTGTAATTTAAGGAATTGTGACCGTTTCTCTTGAATTCATTCAGACAATGTGCAAACTTGAGTTTTTAAGTAACAATAAAAATGATATTGATTTTATGCAATTCTATAAACTGAGAACAGGAGGAAAGAATTTTTTCTTGATGTTATAAATTTCCATTTATTACTTGTGCAGCACAACAGCTGCATACATCTTTATTAAGAGATTAAAGCCAATCAAAGAATAAAAAAGTTAATATTAAATGGTGGTGAGGTGATGGTGAAACTTGAGTGGTGCCACATACTGAGGGAATTTTACTATTTATTTTAAATTTAAATTAAATTCAACTTCCTGCTAGAGAATAGAAAATCAAAAATAAGGAAACAAAATAGGAATAGAAAAATAACTGTTTATGGAAAATAATTAATAGGAATTATGCAAAAGCAAAGAAGAAATAAGGTTGAAGAAAGGTTTATACAGGCTTCATGCTACAAAACGGGAAAAAAAGTCATGTAGAAATTAAAGTATAAGTGAAGCTTAAAATAAAGCTACTAAAGTGGAAGAATATAAATATATACCTTGCCTAAAACCTTTATTGATGTGCATACAATAAAAATTCTGTTTACCAACATCATAAATGAACTTGTCATTATTTTGATTATCAAAATGTAATTATAAAAATGGCAACAATTTTAAGCATTTACCATGTGCCAGACACTTCCCCTCTGTTATCTTGATACTATTTTATCCCATTTTACAATAAGAAAGCAGAAGTTTTGGTAGTGGTAGAGGGGGTGGTTAAATATCTTGTCTATTAAATATTAAATATTTTAAACTCCCAGTTAAATATTTTGACTCCCAGATCAAAAAATAGAGGTGAATTTTGAATACAGCTGTCTGCATTCCAGATACATGGCCTGGAGCTGGCTCCCACAGTCTTCTGAGAGGGAACTGTGGACTATGCTGCTCATTGGGGCCATTGGAAACTCTTGGTGGTGGTTTGAAATTGGACATAGTAGGGATATTTACACCATGGAAATTGGCAAACACTACAAATCAGGAATTTCCCCCCAGAGCCTGATGACCCTGCAGTACATCACTGCACTTACTGTTTTCCAATGTGACAGACTGCTTCTCACAGACATTCTCACAATTCTGAAGTTTTATTTTTCTTTAATCCCTTAGATTCTTGTCATAGCAGAATCAGAAGAGAACCCTGGTGACTTAATTCAGTTGGGTGTTACCAGAAATAAAATCATGACGGCTCAATATGAATGTTACCAAAAAATTATGCAAGACCCTGTTCAACAAACAGAAGGTAAACATGACTAATTTTAAATGCATTTAAAATATTTTTGAAAGAAAACTACCTCATTACATTATTACGGGTCCCTTAGGTCCATTCTTAAAAATGGGTTAATTGCTAGTTTTTCTGGTATATGTGCAGTTTTAATTATTTACTTATGAAGAACATTTTACGATGTAATTATCTTGCCTCTTTTTAAAAATTCTAATAAAAATATGTGTGACAGGGATATTTTTAGTAACATTTTTTATGGTATAAAGATATTTAAAATATCAAATAAGTATGTGTCTTGGATTAAATCAGTGACAGTTGATCTTCAGTTTATGTGATTTATGTGTCTTTTTTTTCAAAAGCTCCTTGATAATAGCTTAATAAAATGATGAATAATTTTTTTTTTTGCACATAACATACTTTGTGTGATACATTTGGTAGCAAAGCTAATGAAATCCAAGAGCTTCTGTTTCCATTAAGATATTTTTAAGGTATTTTTGAAACATTTATTGAGGGCCTACTAAGTGCCGTATATATGCTTCAATTCTGAGAAGGACAAGTAGAGTTGCCAAATTTAGCAAAAGCAAAAACAAGTCCTGTATTTTACCTGGCAACCCTAAAGGCAGAGTTATGTTCAAAATGTAAAATGCAACACTCATAGTGAAACAAAGCAAAATGTGAAGACTTTAGATATTTTTAAATCTTTAAACCATCAGTAGAAACAAAGAATTTAACTTTGGGGGAAAATATTTGATAGTATAAAATACAATGTTTGTTATATACATGAAATGTTAAAAGTAGGTTATTATTAGTATTTGTAACTGTCAAAATGAACTTGCTAGTGAGAAAGAGAAAAAAAGCAATTTTCCCACATTGGTCAACTCTTGAAACCTTAATCTAACTGAACAATACAATTTGTTCATCTTCGGAGAAGTAGTTAGATATATCTGCCCAAATATTTTTATTACAATATATATTCAGTTAAAACATGTCTTTAAAATATGCCAGACAATGACAAACTATCTGATATTAGCTCAATAGGGATTGAATTATCAAGTAATTAAAATTTGTATACAAATTCTTTGTTAACTGATCTGGCTTCTCACTTTATTCCATTAAAATCTAAGTGTTGGGCTTCTCTGGTGGCGCAGTGGTTGAGAGTCCGCCTGCCAATGCAGGGGGACACGGGTTTGTGCCCCGGTCCAGGAAGATCCCACATGCCGCGGAGCGGCTAGGCCTGTGAGCCATGGCCGCTGGGCCTGCGCGTCCGGAGCCTGTGCTCCACAACGGGAGAGGCCACAACAGTGAGAGGTCCGCGTACCGCAAAAAAAAACCCAAAAAAACTAAGTGTTATTAGTTTAAAATTATTGAATTAACACCTTCCAAATCATCTAGATATGTGTGAAAGCTAGCTTCAAATCTAATTGTTTAACAATAGGAATATATTTATGAGGGTTTTATAATAAAATAATTTTGTGATAAAATAAGTTCAAGATCACTGCATAATAAATCTTCCTCTTGGAGAGTCATAATACACTTTGTAATTTTAAATACTCTAGAAAATCTTGTTATAAAGAAATGTTTATTTTAACTTTGTGTTCTCCAAATCTATTTGATTACATAATTTTTTAATGGAATACCTACTCATGTCTCACTCAAATGCCATACAACACAGTTGGAAAAATTCTAGACCTGGCAATCTATCATGCAGCCAGTGTTGTGGAATCTTTTGGAGCAGTATAAGGACTTGTTTGTGAGGCTTTCTAAAATGGTATCAGGAAATTTTTCTCTGATAGGCCACAAAATGCAATTTATTTAGTAATATGTGGATGCAAGCTATTTATATGAGTTTGAAAATCTCAGGAGGGAAAACAGACTATCTGAGGCTTTTTTTTTTTACCTAGAATTATTTAGATTTTCAGGCCAATAGAACTTTTTCTATTTCCGTGAAGCCTAGATTGATTCTGAGATTGCTGTACAAATCTGTTAATAATAATAAACATCTCATGCAACATTCAAGTTTCTATCTATGTGTGCTTACCTAACAAGGCGGAAAATTACTCTCTTTGATTACAGACTTATAACTTTGGAACATTTTGGTCATTTTATTTCTCTATGTCTTTAAAAAACTTTACATTTTTTTATGTAAGAGGTTCTTTCTCTTAATGTTGGTAAGAAAAGAATGAGAGATTAAACACTCTACTTCATTTGAAAAGAAAAGGAAGGAAAGTAAGAGCTAGAATTTCGTGGAGGGACCTAAATAAGTATGTGTCAGGGTTAATGTGGTGAAACAGGAAATATTGGAATGTTCATCCGTTCACTTCAGAAAATACTATAACTTGCCCTAAGAATACAGTTTCTAAAATAAAACATATTTTCAATTTCCCATAGTTTTTGAATTTCAAGCATAGGGACAATAATTAACCACTACTTTATGGTTAAGAAAACCAGCAAAGACCATGTGATTTATTAAATAAATAGCTACCTTTGAGAATTAGAATTAAAGCTAAACCTCATATTTTTTTAGATATTTCTAAATTTAATTTAACAATTAGTTATTCTAATAATTACTTTGTGAATAATCCAAGTAATTGTTATAAAGATTTTATATGATGCCTTCATTTTCAGTAGACAGTCTTTATTCCATGTCAGTGTGAGTCTACCATTATTTATGTCTTTCTATATAACTAGAGAGAGTTAGTAAGCCCTAATTTCTACTCTCCCCTTAAGGCATTTATTGCAACAGAACCTGGGATGGATGGCTGTGCTGGAATGATGTTGCTGCAGGAACAGAATCAATGCAGCACTGCCCAGATTACTTTCAGGACTTTGATCCTTCAGGTAAAAGCAGAAATTTATATACAAATATCCTTGACATCTATTTAATAAACCCTAGGTTAACTAAATTACTGTTTCCTTTTTTCCTTTTTAATTTTAAAGAAAAAGTTACAAAAATCTGTGATCAAGATGGAAACTGGTTTAGACATCCAGCAAGCAACAGAACATGGACAAATTATACCCAATGTAATGTTAACACACATGAGAAAGTGAAGGTAAGTAATAATTATAAATTCAGATTTAATTTACACTATTTTAAAAGTTAGTTGCCGATACAATATTGGAGAAAATTTAGCTAGTGTTCATTCCATTGTAAAGCCTTTTCATCATAAAAACAATGAACAAAAATATCTTCGTAGAAATAATTATTGATTTGGTCATTACACCGAGGAAGCAATCCTGCTAGGTAATTCAGTGTCTCAGTATTGGAGTTCAGAATTTTCCAAATTAAACATACTTTAAAAATGTAAGAAAAAAGAAAATTTTCATCTGTGGTGGAATTCCTATAATTACGGTCAGGAATTGTGCTCAAATAAACAAAATAAGCCCAGCGGGGTTTACACAGTTCCCTCAGCAGAAAGCTTTCATTCTGACTGGCTATTAGGTCACCCTCACTGGCATTCCCACTTTTAACATCATACATTAAAGTCAAGGTTAGTCACAGTTTGTCTCAACAATAAAGGTTCGATACAAAGTGCCTGCATATATTTGCACGTGTGTGTATATTGAGGCAGTTTGTCACAGTGATTAAAGCTGAGTTCTGATTTCTGACTTCCTGTTTCTGCTCCTTACCAGCTGTGACCTTGGGCAAGCTGTAACCTCTCTCTGCCTCAGTCCCCTCCTGTGTAAAGTGAGGATACTAAACCCATCCACAAGGTTTTCATAAGAATTGACTTAATATAAGGAAAATATTTAGAAAACTAACAAGCCTATAGTAAGCATTTGATAACTGCCAGCTATCATAATTATAAATCATGTATTCTTTGCTTACTCAGAGAAGGGTTTGAAGAGAATTATAAAAATACACAATAAGATGGTAAGTTACAATAGAATAAAGACAAAAATCAGAGAAAAAGTCAAAACCAAGATAAAAAATTTATTTGTACAGATCAGAGGCGCCTGTAAATTACTGTTCTGAGACTTGTTTTGGAGCCTCAAATTTGTCAAACGAAAAAAAAAACCCAGTTAGGAAAGAAAGCCTTATCTGGCATTTAAGTCTAAAGAAACAAACAAAAATCATTGATTTAAGGTGCACAAACTGATAGAGTGAAAATTGTCAATGTCCTCCAAAATGATAAATGTTGGTTTTCATATATTATACAACATAGATCAAGAAATTTATTTCTTCATATGTTTAATATGTGACTCCTAATTTCTTAAATAAAAAGAGCAATTTATAAATTTTGATATCACCTGATAAATTTTCATAGATATTCTTCATTCCAGATGTATTCTAATACTCATTGGCTTGCAAACTAAATGGTAAGGCTATCAGATCACATGTTTTTAAAAATATAAGTTGTTTTATTGATTTTGAGCTTACACACATGTAGAATTATACTATTGATATGAGCCTTAATTTTTTTTTATCCATACAAATTACAGACTGCACTGAATTTGTTTTATCTGACTATAATTGGACATGGATTATCTATTGCATCACTGCTTATCTCACTTGGTATATTCTTTTATTTCAAGTAAGTACATGTAAAATTTTTTTTTAACTGATTATCTTTGGTGAATGCAGTATCATGTGCATATTTATCCATGTGCTGATAAAATTTATGAAATATAGATGATTTATAATGTTTAAAATAAACTGAATGTTTAAAATGATTAGAAATATGTTGACTTTATCTTGACTTTATAAAATGTAGAGAATCAGGAGATTGATAAAATATCTGAAGCCTAACTTTACAAAATGAGTATGCATATAAGAATGAAGTCATGCAGTAAAAAGGGAGCCAGAATGAATATGTAAACCTATCCTTATTTGCTTTGGAAACTGCCAAATATTATAGGCCTTCCTAATTAAATTTTCAACTTCTTGGTCAATTTTAGTATCAGTATACATGGTACATTATAAGAACTGGTATTTTGTGCAAAAAATAGCAATGACATTTCATATATATTATTAAAAATAATAATTTCAATATATTATGGTTAGGTTAATTTTTCTGGTTTGGGGGGTTATTTTTAAAATAGTTTTAATATTATATTTTGAAATTTACTTGAAGTTTATTCTTTTTTAGGGTGGAGGGAGAGTCAGCTCCAATTTCTTTTTTTTTAATTGAAATATAGTTGATTTACTGTATTTTAGATATAAAGCAAAGTGATTCAGTTATTTGTGTGTGTATATATATATATATATGTATATATATATACACACATATATATTCCTTTTCAGATTCTTGTCCATTATAGGTTATTATGAAATATTATAGTTCCCTGTGCTATACAGTAGGACCTTGCTGTTTGTCTATTTCATATATATAGTAGTGTTATCTGTTAATCCAAAATTCCCAATTTATCTGCCTTCCTCCAATTTCTTTTTTTTTTTTTTTATTTTATTTTATTTTTTTTATTTTATTTTTTTTAAACATCTTTATTGGAGTACAATTGCTTTACAATGGTATGTTAGTTTCAGCTTCACAACAAAATGAATCAGTTATATATATACATATATTCCCATATCTCTTCCCGCTTGCGTCTCCCGCCCTCCCACCCTCCCTATCCCACGCCTTCAGGCGGTCACAAAGCACCGAGCTGATCTCCCTGTGCTATGCGGCTGCTTCCCACTAGCTATCTACCTTACGTTTGGTAGTGTATATATGTCCATGCCTCTTTACCGCTTTGTCACCGTTTACCCTTCCCCCTCCCCATAGCCTCAAGTCCATTCTCTAGTAAGTCTGTGTCTTTATTCCTGTTTCACCCCTAGGTTTTTCATGACATTTTTTTTCCTTAAATTCCATATATATGTGTTAGCATACGGTATTTGTCTCTCTCTTTCTGACTTACTTCACTCTGTATGACAGACTCTAGGTCTATCCACCTCATTACAAATAGCTCAATTTCGTCTCTTTTTATGGCTGAGTAAT
The DNA here is from genome assembly GCF_949774975.1 of Lagenorhynchus albirostris. Taxonomy (NCBI): domain Eukaryota; kingdom Metazoa; phylum Chordata; class Mammalia; order Artiodactyla; family Delphinidae; genus Lagenorhynchus; species Lagenorhynchus albirostris. The sequence goes on from NC_083100.1 coordinate 46,492,637, forward strand.
ATTCCATTGTATATATGTGCCACACCTTCTTTATCCATTCATCCGATGATGGACACTTAGGTTGTTTCCATCTCTGGGCTATTGTAAATAGAGCTGCAATGAACATTTTGGTACATGACTCTTTTTGAATTTTGGTTTTCTCAGGGTATATGCCCAGTAGTGGGATTGCTGGGTCATATGATAGTTCTATTTGTAGCTTTTTAAGGAACCTCCATACTGTTCTCCACAGTGGCTTTATCAATTTACATTCCCACCAACAGTGTAAGAGGGTTCCCTTTTCTCCACACCCTCTCCAGCATTTATTGTTTCTAGATTTTTTGATGATGGCCATTCTGACTGGTGTGAGATGATATCTCATTGTAGTTTTGATTTGCATTTCTCTAATGATTAGTGATGTTGAGCATTCTTTCATGTGTTTGTTGGCACTCTGTATATCTTCTTTGGAGAAATGTCTATTTAGGTCTTCTGCCCATTTTTGGATTGGGTTGTTTGTTTTTTTGTTATTAAGCTGCATGAGCTGCTTATAAATTTTGGAGATTAATCCTTTGTCAGTTGCTTTATTTGCAAATATTTTCTCCCATTCTGAGGGTTGTCTTTTGGTCTTCTTTATGGTTTCCTTTGCTGCACAAAAGCTTTTAAGTTTCATTAGGTCCCATTTGTTTACTTTTGTTTAAATTTCCATTTCTCTAGGAGGTGGGTCAAAAAGGACCTTGCTGTGATTTATGTCATAGAGTGTTCTGCCTATGTTTTCCTCTAAGAGTTTGATAGTTTCTGGCCTTACATTTAGGTCTTTAATCCATTTTGAGCTTATTTTTGTGTATGGTGTTAGGGAGTGATCTAATCTCATACTTTTACATGTAGCTGTCCAGTTTTCCCAGCACCACTTATTGAATAGGCTGTCCTTTCTCCACTGTACATTTCTGCCTCCTTTGTCAAAGATAAGGTGACCATATGTGCGTGGGTTTATCTCTGGGCTTTCTATCCTGTTCCATTGATCTATATTTCTGTTTTTGTGCCAGTACCATACTGTCTTGATTACTGTAGCTTTGTAGTATAGTCTGAAGTCAGGAAGCCTGATTCCTCCAGCTCCATTTTTCGTTCTCAAGATTGCTTTGGCTATTCGGCGTCTTTTGTGTTTCCATACAAATTGTGAAATTTTTTGTTCTAGTTCTGTGAAAAATGCCAGTGGTAGTTTGATAGGGATTGCATTGAATCTGTAGATTGCTTTGCATAGTAGAGTCATTTTCACAATGTTGATTCTTCCAATCCAAGAACATGGTATATCTCTCCATCTATTTGTATCATCTTTAATTTCTTTCATCAGTGTCTTATAATTTTCTGCATACAGGTCTTTTGTCTCCTTAGGTAGGTTTATTCCTAGGTATTTTATTCTTTTTGTTGCAATGGTAAATGGGAGTGTTTTCTTGATTTCACTTTCAGATTTTTCATCCTTAGTGTATAGGAATGCCAGAGATTTCTGTGCATTAATTTTGTATCCTGCTACTTTACCAAATTCATTGATTAGCTCTAGTAGTTTTCTGGTAGCATCTTTAGGATTCTCTATGTATAGTATCATGTCATCTGCAAACAGTGACAGCTTTACTTCTTCTTTTCCAATTTGGATTCCTTTTATTTCCTTTTCTTCTCTGATTGCTGTGGCTAAAACTTCCATAACTATGTTGAATAAGAGTGGTGAGAGTGGGCAACCTTGTCTTGTTCCTGATCTTAGTGGAAATGCTTTCAGTTTTTCACCATTGAGGATGATGTTGGCTGTGGGTTTGTCATATATGGTCTTTATTATGTTGAGGAAAGTTCCCTCTATGCCTACTTTCTGGAGGGTTTTTATCATAAATTGGTGTTGAATTTTGTCAAAAGCTTTCTCTGCATCTATTGAGATGATCATATGGTTTTTCTCCTTCAGTTTGTTAATATGGTTTATCACATTGATTGATTTGCGTATATTGAAGAATCCTTGCATTCCTGGAATAAACCCCACTTGACCATGGTGTATGATCCGTTTAATGTGCTGTTGGATTCTGTTTGCTAGTATTTTGTTGAGGATCTTTGCATCTATGTTCATCAGTGATATTGGCCTGTAGTTTTCTTTCTTTGTGACATCCTTGTCTGGTTTTGGTATCAGGGTGATGGTGGCCTCGTAGAATGAGTTGGGGAGTGTTCCTCCCTCTGCTATATTTTGGAAGAGTCTGAGAAGGATAGGTGATAGCTCTTCTCTAAATGTTTGATAGAATTCGCCTGTGAAGCCATGTGGTCCTGGGGTTTTGCTTGTTGGAAGATTTTTAATCACAGTTTCAATTTCAGTGCTTGTGATTGGTCTGTTCATATTTTCTATTTCTTCCTGATTTAGTCTTGGCAGGTTGTGCCTTTCTAAGAATTTGTCCATTTCTTCCAGGTTGTCCATTTTATTGGCATAGAGTTGCTTGTTGTAATGTCTCATGATCTTTTGTATTTCTGCAGTGTCAGTTGTTACTTCTCCTTTTTCATTTCTAATTCTATTGATTTGAGTCTTCTCCCTTTTTTTCTTGATGAGTCTGGCTAATGGTTTATCAATTTTGTTTATCCTTTCAAAGAACCAGCTTTTAGTTTTATTGATCTTTGCTATCGTTTCCTTCATTTCTTTTTCATTTATTTCTGATCTGATTTTTATGATTTCTTTCCTCCTGCTAACTTTGGGGTTTTTTTGTTCTTCTTTCTCTAATTGCTTTAGGTGCAAGGTTAGGTTGTTTATTGGAGATGTTTCCTGTTTCTTAAGGTAAGATTGTATTGCTATAAACTTCCCTTTTAGAACTGCTTTTGCTGCATCCCATAGATTTTGAGTCGTCGTGTCTCCATTGTCATTTGTTTCTAGGTATTTTTTGATTTCCTCTTTGATTTCTTCAGTGATCACTTCGTTATTAAGTAGTGTATTGTTTAGCCTCCATGTGTTTGTATTTTTTACAGATCTTCTCCTGTAATTGATATCGAGTCTCATAGCGTTGTGGTCGGAAAAGATACTTGATACAATTTCAATTTTCTTAAATTTACCAAGGCTTGATTTGTGACCCAAGATATGATCTATCCTGGAGAATGTTCCATGAGCACTTGAGAAAAATGTGTATTCTGTTGTTTTTGGATGGAATGTCCTATAAATATCAATTAACTCCATCTCGTTTAATGTATAATTTAAAGCTTGTGTTTCCTTATTTATTTTCATTTTGGATGATCTGTCCATTGGTGAAAGTGGGGTGTTAAAGTCCCCTACTATGAATGTGTTACTGTCGATTTCCCCTTTTATGGTTGTCAGTATTTGCCTTATGTATTGAGGTGCACCTATGTTGGGTGCATAAATATTTACAATTGTTATATCTTCCTCTTGGATCGATCCCTTGATCATTATGTAGTGTCCTTCTTTGTCTCTTCTAATAGTCTTTGTTTTAAAGTCTATTTTGTCTGATATGAGAATTGCTACTCCAGCTTTCTTTTGGTTTCCATTTGCATGAAATACCTTTTTCCATCCCCTTACTTTCAGTCTGTATGTGTCTCTAGGTCTGAAGTGGGTCTCTTGTAGACAGCAAATATATGGGTCTTGTTTTTGTATCCATTCAGCCAATCTGTGTCTTTTGGTGGGAGCATTTAGTCCATTTACATTTAAGGTAATTATCGATATGTATGTTCCTATTCCCATTTTCTAAATTGTTTTGGGTTCGTTATTGTAGGTCGTTTCCTTCTCTTGTGTTTCTTGCCTAGAGAAGTTCCTTTAGCAGTTGTTGTAGAGCTGGTTTGGTGGTGCTGAACTCTCTCAGCTTTTGCTTGTCTGTAAAGGTTTTAATTTCTCCATCGAATCTGAATGAGATCCTTGCTGGGTAGAGTAATCTTGGTTGCAGGTTTTTCTGCTTCAACACTTTCAATATGTCCTGCCACTCCCTTCTGGCTTGCAGAGTTTCTGCTGAAAGATCAGCTGTTAACCTTATGGGGATTCCCTCGTGTGTTATTTGTTGTTTTTCCCTTGCTGCTTTTAATATGTTTTCTTTGTATTTACTTTTTGACAGTTTGATTAATATGTGCCTTGGCGTATTTCTCCTTGGATTTATCCTGTATGGGACTCTCTGTGCTTCCTGGACTTGATTAACTATTTCATTTCCCATATTAGGGAAGTTTTCAACTATAATCTCTTCAAATATTTTCTCAGTCCCTTTCTTTTTCTCTTCTTCTTCTGGAACCCCTATAATTCGAATGTTGGTGCGTTTAATGTTTTCCCAGAGGTCTCTGAGACTGTCCTCAGTTCTTTTCATTCTTTTTTCTTTATTCTGCTCTGCAGTAGTTATTTCCACTATTTTATCTTCCAGGTCACTTATCCGTTCTTCTGCCTCAGTTATTCTGCTATTGATCCCATCTAGAGTACTTTTAATTTCATTTATTGTGTTGTTCATCGTTGCTTGTTTCATCTTTAGTTCTTCTAGGTCCTTGTTAACTGATTCTTGCATTTTGTCCGTTCTATTGTCCATTCTATCTCCAAGATTTCGGATCAACCTTACTATCATTATTCTGAATTCTTTTTCAGGTAGACTGCCTATTTCCTCTTCATTTGTTAGGTCTGGTGGGTTTTTATCTTGCTCCTTCATCTGCTGTGTGTTTTTCTGTCTTTTCATTTTGCTTATCTTACTGTGTTTGGGGTCTCCTTTTTTGCAGGCTGAAGGTTCGTAGTTCCTGTTGTTTTTTGTGTCTGTCCCCAGTGGCTAAGGTTGGTTCAGTGGGTTGTGTAGCCTTCCTGGTGGAGGGTACTAGTGCCTGTGTTCTGGTGGATGAGGCTGGATCTTGTCTTTCTGGTGGGCAGGTCCACGTCTGGTGGTGTGTTTTGGGGTGTCTGTAGACTTATTATGATTTTGGGCAGCCTCTCTGCTAATGGGTGGGGTTGTGTTCCTGTCTTGTTAGTTGTTTGGCATAGGATGTCCAGCTCTGTAGCTTGCTGGTCGTTGAGTGAAGCTGGGTGCTGGCGTTGAGATGGAGATCTCTCGGAGATTTTTGCCGTTTGATATTATGTGGAGCTGGGAGGCCTCTTGTGGACCAGTGTCCTGAAGTTGGCTCTCCCACCTCAGAGGCACAGCACTTACTCCTGGCTGCAGCACCAAGAGCCTTTCATCCACAGGGCTCCTTAATTTGGGATGATTCGTTGTCTATTCAGGTATTCCACAGATGCAGGGTATATCAAGTTGATTGTGGAGCTTTAATCTGCTGCTTCTGAGGCTGCTGGGAGAGATTTCCCTTCCTCTTCTTTGTTCTCACAGTTCCCAGGGGCTCAGCTTTGGATTTGGCCCCGCCTGTGCGCGTAGGTCGCCGGAGGGCGTCCGTTCCTCGCTCAGACAGGACGGGGCCAAAGGAGCCGCTGATTCGGAGGCTCTGGCCCACCCAGGCCGGGGGGTAGGGAGGGTCACGGAGTGCGGGTCGGGCCTGTGGCGGCAGAGGCCGGCGTGACGTTGCAGCCTGAGGCGCGCCGTGCGTTCTCCCGGGGGAGTTGTCCCTGGATCCCGGGACCCCGGCAGCGGCGGGCTGCACAGGCTCCCCGGAAGGGCGTGTGGCTAGTGACCTGTGCTCGCACACAGGCCTCCCGGTGGCGGCAGCAGCGGCCTCAGCGTCCCATGTCTGTCTCTGGGCTCCGCACTTTTAGCCGCGGCTCGCGCCCGTCCCCGGAGCTCTCCCAAGCAGCGTTCCCAATCCCCTCTCCTCGTGCACCAGGAAACAAAGAGGGACGTAAAAGTCTCCTGCCTCTTCGGCAGGTCCAGACTTTTCCCCGGACTCTCTCCCGGCTAGCCGCGGTGCACTAACGCCCTGCAGGCTGTGTTCACGCCGCCAACCTCAGTCCTCTCCCGGCGCTCCGACAGAAGCCGGAGCCTCAGCTCCCAGCTCCGCCCGCCCCGGCGGGCGAGCAGACAAGCCTCTCGGCTGGTGAGTGCCGGTCGGCCCGATCCTCTGCGCTGCAATCTGTCCACTTTGCCCTCCGCACCCCTGTTGCTGTGCTCTCCTCCGCGGCTCCCAAGCTCCCCCACTCCGCCTCCCGAAGTCTCCACCCGCGAAGGGGCTTCCTAGTGTGTGGACACTTTTCCTCCTTCACAGCTCTCTCCCGCTGGTGCAGGACCCGTCCTTATCCTTTTGTCTCTGTTTAGTTTTTTTCTTTTGCCCTAACCAGGTATGTGGGGGGTTCCTTGCCTTTTGGGAGGTCTGAGGTCTTCTGCCAGCGTTCAGTAGGTGCTCCGTAGGAGTTGTTCCACGTGTAGATGTATTTCTGGCGTATCTGTGGGGAGGAAGGTGATCTCCGCGTCTTACTCTTCCGCCATCTTCCCGGAAGTCCTAATGTAGATCCCTCCAATTTCTTGATTCAACCTATCAACTGTGATTTTTTTTAATTGACAGGAAACTAAATTCTAAAACTGCATAATTATCTTATGCATTAACATGGTCTTCATGATTTTGATCATCACCAGTAATTAAAGAATTCAGTGTAAAGAGAGAGTAGCTATATTTTATTGTATCTTCATCACCAGTGTCACTGCCATTGTCTCTCTCTTCCTCTCCTTCCTCCTCTTCTTCTTCCCTCTTCCCTCCTCCTCCCTCTCCCCCTGCCCCTCCTCCTTCTCCTTCTTCAACAATTATCTTGGAACATTAGCAGCTTCAGAACCAACTAAAGTAGTAGCTGCACATCAAAATAATCCAAATCCAGAAATTATTAGACACCTAGATGTTAGGCTCATTTGTAACTGGAGCACCAGCTTTTAGCCCACAGTTCATCAAATATTCAAAGTACATGAAATAATATACGAACCAACCAATGATTATTTTTCATGGGATCAAAATCATGGGATCTAGAGATTGCATCATAATTGCTGTTTTTGGAAACTTGCACTTTCTTAAGAATCTTCAATACCAGTTACTTTGGGGAATTTTTAAAAAACTTTTTGTTTTATATTGGATACAGCCAATTAACAATGTTGTTATAGTTTCAGATGCACAGCAAAGCAACTCAGCCATGCATATACATGTATCCATTCTCCCCCAAACTCCGCTCGCATTCAGGCTGCCACATAACATTGAGCATAGTTCCCTGTGCTATACAGTAGGTCCTTGTTGGTTATCCATTTTAAATATAGCAATCTGTACATGTAGGTCCCATACTCCCTAACTATTACTTTGGGGAATTTAAATGGCACTTTTGATTTATAACATTATCGAGGCACCATTAGAAACCGACTAAAAATATTCCACTCTGAATAAAGCTAATTCAACATTTGAGTACATTTTAAAATGTGACTTTTTTTTTACTAAATTGTGTTAAAACATGCATCAAAATAAGTTGAAGAGACTCTTTATCCTAAAATATGGAAAACATTTCTTAAAGAATAAAATTTACTATACTATATTTTGTAACAAATTGCCAAAATGTTCTTGCTCAAAACAAACTGTCAATTCTCGGTCACTGCCTTTATAATTAGTTACATAATATCAGTTGCTTATATACAGTTTAATAAAACTTCATGTCTTTACTCTTGAATATACTCTTAGGTTATGTAAGGTTTTTGAAATGAATATTTTGGAGTACGAAAAACTTCATGATCACTGTCTAATAGATTGAAAACTGGAAAATAAACCATTTCCCAAAGTGACAATTTTTAAATAAAGTCCTCGGGTCTACAGTGATAAATTATTTATGCTAATTGACAAAGTGAAATAATGTTACTGATGATAACAAGCTTATTGGTAAAATATGGCACTAAAACTCAGCTAATATTTTATTTAGTACATTTAAAAACACAAAATAAAATTAAAATTTCAAAATCTCACTTAGTATAAATTTAAGCAAGATATAGTTCTTTTTTTTTCTTTATTGCTGAAAACAAAATCTTTACAATTTAAAAATGAATGTATCTAAATTTGAAAAAATGACTCTCTTGGAACTTAGAACTAAATGATACAAGTAATTCCCTAAAATCTATGCAGTACTCTAGAACTCAGATTCTGAGTTCATTAAAATTACATATTACCACACATACAAACACAGAGAAGATTAATTTAAATGTAACTAATATCAGCTAAGATTCTTTTTCTAACATGGAGACTTTTATGACCATGACTAAGTATAAAGTAGATCAGCCTCTACCCTAAAGGCATACAATAGAAATCATAAGAGTTATTTAAGACTATCTTAAAAAGCTTCTTGGAGAAAAGGTTATGTTTTAATATTTCTAACCTCAGGAAAAAGAATGCAACCATTAATTAAAAACAAACTAGTCTTGAGAACTGCACTTATATTTGCAATATTTTTAAAAATTGAGAACAATTTAATTTTTTAAAATAAATTTTAAAATAAAGAAATATATACACCTATAATTCTAATACACTATAGGGCAATTTCATTTATTTTTCCAGTTTTATTTCATACTCATTTGTATTTACTCAGTTTTATTTGTAATGTACAAGTTATTTTAACTATTTTTACAACTTAGCATTATATAATTCTTTCCCTGTCACTAAGAAGTTTTTAAAACAACCATTTAATTGGCTAATTGGCTATTTAATTGGCTAACTAATATTGCATTTAGTAAGTTGACAAAAGTTTACTAAATCATTCTTCTATTTTTGAAAATTAACGTTGCTTCCAACTTTTCCTATTAATAAAATACACTGCAATGGACATTTTCAGCCATAACTTTCCCCATATTTTACACTATTTTTTTAGGCTACATTCCCAGACTTGTGATTTCTTGGTGAAAGGGTATTTATCTTTTTATGGCTCTGGAGATATATCATCTCAGAAGTATTTCAAAATCAACATGTTCAAAACAAATTCATACTATCTACCTTCTCCTAACCCAAAGCAGTTTTTCTTCCAGAGCGATCCATCTTTACAAATAACACCACCAGCAATCTAGTTGCATAAGCCATAGACTTAGGAGCAATCTTTGATACCGTCTCAGTTTTCCTATCATTCTCTCCTCATACTCTGTGGATAAAACCTCCTGACAGCCCTCCAATCTATCCATTTTGTTTCATCTCTCCTGCCACCACCACCAACCTAGTCTTATCTAGCCTCAGTAAGTCCACTTTCACCATCTTCATTCAATGCTAAACATCGCAGCCAGAAGATTTTCAAAGATTTATATTAAATATAGATCTGATTTTGTCATCCCTTGCTTTAAAAATTTTAGACTTCCTATTATAATTTATATAAAATCAAAGTCATTAATGTATCCTATAATTGAATATTCTGTATAGTCTCTTCCCTGCTCCTCTAGTCTAGTTAAATGTAGTCATCTTTCAGATCTAAACCTTAGCATCATTTCCTCAGTGAAATCTCTGTGATTTTTTTATTGTAGTATTTCTGAAACTGCAACTAGTTTGTGCTGAATGTGGAATAAATTTTTAATTACCATTTAGGAGCCCACCATCTCTTCAGATTTAATACTAATACAGCTGAGACCCTTCAGATTAAATGATCTCTTTTTATTTTGCATGTAATAAGCCAAAATATTTAGACACATTAAATTTCTGAAGGACACAAAGTTAAATATAGCAATTATATTGCATGCCAAAATCAGTATTTAAAAAGACGACAAAGGGTATCCTAGAATTCCAAGTCCTATGGCTCCAATCAAGTTTGAAATTTAAGGATATAAATAAAGTTCTAAACTAACTCCATAAAACCAAATGTAAAATTAACAGTTTCTTTATGAAAAAGCCATGATTTAACTGAGCAAATGCTTGCTGTGTACTAATGAGGCAATAGTGGGACTGCCAAGGGAAAACAATATTGCAAGCCAGACTATACATAAATGCAAAGTATCCAGTTTCAAAGCTCTAATTAGACCAGTCATTTACTCTGTCTACTATGGACTGACTTTGCAAGAGGAAAAGAGTATGTCATAGAACTGACTTATCAGGACAATGAAGAAGTTAAAGAAAATAATATCTGCTGATCAGGGAGTGAAGGTACCAAAAATGTTAAGCCAAACAACAAAATAAACAGGGAACAGCAGATGACTTCAATAATCTGAAAGACTAAAATGGGAATAGAGTTTGTATAATAACACAGAGAGGAAAAATAGTTGGCTCAGTTAAAAACAATAAAAAACGCTAACAGGCAAACAAAATAGACTGAACCATCTGTTGACCAACTGACCTTTCTGTCACCCAAGATTTTCAGATATTAGGTGTCAACCTAGCAGGAATTTTGAAATAGGTGATTTCTATACTGGGTTCATAGCTGCACCTAATGATCTGTAATGCTACTTTCAAGCCCAAGTCTATAATTTAGGAAAGAAGATTAGAATGAAAGAGTTAATTTTTTAAAACAAAATATATAATTTCAATATCAGGAAAGTTAGCATTTGTGAAAGTATTTTGCAGGCTGAAAGCAATCTACACAGGTAAACTACATTTATTATTGATTAGGAATTGAAAGAAAATCTGGTTCAATATTTTTATATCTGCATTTACATATATTATATTTTAAAAAGCAAATGCTATTCAACCAATACAAGTAATTTTAAACTGAAGGGTTAAAATTTTAAACTTGAGAATTAATTTATTTTCTCTGTAGAAAAACACTTTTTAAAAAACTGAAATTGTGTATATACATGCTAAGTACTTTAGCTTTAAAGATATAATCTGTAGACCCATTTCTCATTTTAAAAAGAGATGCTAAAAATTTCATGTTGCCCCAAACATCGTCTTCATGTTCAACATATTGACAGACCTTATTTTTTTCAGAAAAACAGGTTTTCTTTTTTTAAATCAAGAATACTATATGCAATATATATATATAACGTATATATATATATATATACGTTAATTACTAAAAATTTCAATGCTTTAGAAAAAAGATTTGTGACATGCTACATAGGCAAAACCTCATTAAAACAAATAAATATCTTGCCAATATATGGAAATTGGTTCTTGGCCTCTACATAAAAGAAAAATTAAGGTTTTTAACTAGTTGCATTGTTTATTTTTAGAGTTTATTCTGAAACTACAATTAACTATTCATTTTCTATAGTGAACTATAAAAAAGCTTTAATGGTGAGTTAGCATGATAGATATATACTTGATTTCAGGCACAAGTTAATTTTAATGGATAGTGTAATACAGTAATTAAAAACATGGGATATATGCAAATCTTGCCATCACCACTTACTAATAGTATGGACTTATCCTGATTTCTGTTTTTCAGTTAGCCTGTTTCTTTATAATGAGTCCTAATGTTTTTTGGTTTTTTTTTTCCTTTTTTTTTTTTTTTTTGCGGTATGCGGGCTTCTCACTGCTGTGGCCTCTCCCGTTGCGGAGCACAGGCTCCGGACACGCAGGCTCAGCAGCCATGGCTCACGGGCCCAGCCACTCCGCGGCATGTGGGATCTTCCCAGACCGGGACACAAACCCGTGTCCCCTGCATCGGCAGGCGGACTCTCAACCACTGCGCCACCAAGGAAGCCCAGTCCTAATGTTTAATGTTAAAATGTTAAAATACTGGGCAGAGAAGACACACACAGTACCTGGCATGTAGCAAACTTTCAATATACAGTAAAAGGTACTAATTTTGTCTTTAGACAATATCAATCATGTAGGCACATAGACTACACTTACTTAGTCATCTAACATTATCCCTATATAAATAGTAATACAGCGCTTCCCTGGTGGCGCAGTGGTTGAGAGTCCACCTGCCAATGCAGGGGACACAGGTTCGTGCCCCGGTCCGGGAAGATCCCACATGCCGTGGAGCGGGCTGGGCCCGTGAGCCATGGCCGCTGAGCCTGCGCGTCCGGAGCCTGTGCTCCACAACGGGAGGGGCCACAACAGTGAGAGGCCCGCGTACCGCAAAAAAAAAAAAAAAAAATAGTAATACAAAGTAAACAACAACAACAACAAAAGCCCCCAAAATTGCTGTGGAGCTACAAAGAGCTATGGGAAGACAGAGGAAAGAAAGACTCATTTTGACTCATAGAATTGTAAGATCCTTGAGGTGATAATCTCACTGAAATGAGTGTTGAATAAAGAGGGTAGAATTTCAACAGATAGAAATTGTAAGCCATGAAAACTGAAGAGATTATCTAGTTCAACACCTAATTTTACTTATATTCTAAGTAGTTAACTAAGTTATCTAGGGTTCCTCCCCAGCTATGTACTTTCTGTTTGGCTTAGTAATCTTATTTGACTTTAGTTATCTTTTAAAAATGGAGAATTTGACCAGAAAGAAGCAAAGTTTCAAATTAATTTTTCTTTTTTATTATACATTCTCAGGCTTTATGAGAAACCTGGGCCAAGTTAGGCCCGGGTATACCATTCTAAATACTTTTTTATGTGTTAGACAGCCTTCACTACAGGTGAGTAGTTAAGAGTATGTTCTCTAAACAGGCACATCTTCTCTTAGATTCCACCTTCGTCAGCTACTTGCTGCATAGTATCGAGCAGCTTCTTTCATTTCTCTAATCCTCAATTTCACATCTTTAAAACGCAGATTCTATTAGTATCTATATCATAGCTGAGATGATATATATGCATTGTTAAGTGGAGAGTCTCGTTTGGAAAACACTATTATTGGCATAGTTGTCACTCTTGCTCTTTCTTACTAGTCCATTAAAAGATTTTATATAAATATTTAGCCCTGACTGGCACATTTTAACAGTGGGCTCTTTTAAAACATAATTAAAGAACACAGTTTCTAGTTTTATGTGTACCACATTTTTAAAGAAATTGTTATAACGTTCACATTATAAGAAAAATAAGTATACAACGAATGAAAAATTTTATAAAACAAAGTAGTAGTATAATTATATCAGGAAAAAATTGAGGTTAAGTAAATTAGTCAAAGATAATAAGACTTTTTTAATGCCCACAAGATATCACATAGCTTACTCAGTACTTGAATTTGTAGTCTTTGATTTTAAGGCACTTTTAATATATACTCCCAGAACTATCTACTAAAATAGGAAAAGCCACTATCAACCCAAAACAACTATCCACTAAAACAGGAAATAATGGAAAGAACAGCACAAATTTAGCTCCATGAGAGCAGGAATCATCACTGCTTGGTTCCTTTACACATTCCAGGGCTTAGCACATAACCTTGTGCATAGTAGGCACTTAATACATTTTTAAGGAATGAAGACATGAACTGACTTGGAAACTTATTTCTAGGACAGACTTTCCCATGACTTATCTGTGACCTTGGACAAGTCCCTTGAGTTTGTCTGGCCTTGGCTGTCTCCATCAACAAAGAAAGACATTAGAGTAAGACTCTTTACAATTCTAGCCAGTAGAAGCAACTGTGTAAAATAACATAGGATACCCTGCAGCTAGATCCAAAGAAGACCAAGGCCATCTCAGAAAATGCTTAACTGAATGGTTAATGAAGCACGTTCATATAGTCATGAGCAATAGAAATCTTAGCTTTCCTCCAACTAACCTGGAAACAATTCCTAGGAGAGCTGATGTTTCACATAAAATCATTGTGTGTACAAAAATCTATCAATATCTCCTTTCTGCTTCTGAACCCAGTTCCTCATACTGCAGTCATTCTTGCTTAGTCTAGGGTAGAGGCAACTATTTTTTTCATTTGTTAATTGAGTGAGGGTCACTGATCCATCCTAATAAAAACCAAGACCATACAAAAAGTTGATTTACGGTACTGTTTGTTATTTTTTATTTAGAGAGAGAAAAGAAAAGTCTACTACTCATCCATGCTTTAAATTAGAAGCAGAGAACACGAAACACTATTTACCAGATATACTTCAGTTTTATATTAGAGCCAATTAAGGAAAGAGAGTGGGAAATAAAAAGAAAGGGAACAGAAAGGGAGGGGAAGAGAGAGAGACAGAAATTTGGGATTTGCCAAGCCCTAAGAGGCAATGACTCTTACTCATAATGATCCTTGGAAAAACAAAGCAGAATCCTTTAGATAAAAAAAATAAATAAGCTTTACCAGAATTAATTATAAGTTATATTTTAATTACTGTTTAAAATCTGAGAGCATAGCAAATCTTGCTCTTACTTTCAACCCAGACAAAAGGCTCCATATTCTTGCACATAAAAGAGCACACGTAACTTGCATGGGGAAGAAGGTAGTTCTTTTTTTTTAAACCATCTTAATTTTGCTGACATTTCAGACAGTGATTCTAAATAATTTTAAAGCCAAGTTGCATATTTACAACTATACAGAAGATGATATTTCTCGGTAGTCCTGAATAAAATTCAGCAAAACATCTATTTCTCAACTTAATAAAATGATCCTTTAATGCTTATATTTCTGCTTTTCAGGACAAGTGACACAAATTCTCACCTTTCTTTTTTTAAAATCATATTTGAAAATATTCAATCAATATTGTGAACCTTTCTCTCATTTCGTTTCTTCATATATCTCTTGAATTAGAACAAGTATGGCTTTCTTCTTTAAGCTATAACTATTCTCCTGAAAACTGTTCATGATTCAATCTTTAAATTGGTTTCAAATAAAGCTAACTATTTAAAGAAATCCTACATTGAAACAGAGAATAGAGAGTCTTATCTACAAATCATGTTCTGATGTCCCTGTATTTGCAAATCAGAGCTATCACTTAAATAAGTTGTTTAAAACCTGGCAAATCTGCACTGTCAGAAGTCTGACAATGGCTGAGTTCAGAAATAGTCATGTAGCGATCCTTGAATAACATACCTCTGAGTGCCTACCCAGGACCACCCTTGCTTTCTCCACTCTTGTAAGAGTGCATTCATTGTAAGTCTGTTGTGCACTACAGTTCTGAGATACATTCTATTCTATTGTATGTATTCTAGACTTCGTTCAGCTTAACACTGGATATTGTTAGTTATAGTTTTTCATATAATGTTTTATTAGAGCATACTCACTGAGTCTACTTCCAAATTAATGAATTTAATCAATGTGCTGAAACATCCTTCCCTCTCAAATGAACGTGATGAGAGCTGAAAGCATACCTATTCAGGAATGCGAGTCTTGGCTGGAAAGCTTTTTAAATATGTCCACTGTAATTATATAATAAAAGCATTGCATTTCCACATTAGAGTATCAGATTTAAATCAGGACAAACTGGTGCAAGAAGTAATGGGTTTACTCTAACAAAATCCAGTTCCTCTATAATGTAACTGCTATTACTGGTTTATGGAGAAGAGTCCCAAGTATGGAAATATAACTGAATTAAAGAATTTGGACTTATTTTAAAGAGTAAATTTATTATTTAAACTATAACTAAATGTTAAAGATTACATATTTATGTTGATTTTTCTAATAAATATGCAACTTCTTTATAAGTGTATTTATAACGTATATTTAAATGTAAGTACTATTTAAGCATAACTGAATTTTCATGGGAACAAAATGACAAATTATTTTAAGAATGCTAATGATCCGCTGCTTGGTGTAAAAACTATACAGTTATTAGAATGGATTAAAATTTTGTAATTTGAAATAGATAACACAAATAATATAACATCTTTCTTCCCCAAATCATAATATGTTTTGCAATCTGGTTTCCTACTCTTGCAGACATAGTTTATTTTCCTAGACCATACCCACTGATATGACTATATATGAGGAGAAAGCAAAGCAAAGTAAACCCTCCCAACTGTAGCATCTTTTTAGTAGTTAGGAAAAACAAAACCCAAGAATGACTGGATATTACATTGCTAACATTTGCTGATGGAACATTAAGATGTAACATAAGAGTAAGAGCTGCAGAATCAAAAAGTCATTTAGTAAGTTATGTTCTTTGAATTTAATTTTCCTCATTTAGTATGGAAAAAAAACAGTGTAGAGTTTTGCCTTATGCTTTATTCACATTGTCTGTCCTTCTTGCCCCTCAAAAACCTTAAGCTTTAACTTTAAAAAAAAATGTTCGACACAGGATGCTCTCTCTGCTTGAAATGCTTTCCTTCCCTATCTTCTCCTGTTTCAGTTCTATCTGGAGTATTCCCCTCACTCTTGCCACAGTCTCTGCCTATCTCCTAATTCTATTTTAACTTCTAAAAAGCATATAACACTATGTAGAATTACTTTATGTAATGTATGTGTCTATTTACCCTCCACCGTCCCATGAGTAACATGAGATCAGGATCTTGCTCTGTGTTGTTCATAACTGTTTCCCCAGTATCTAGAAACAGTGAACAATATATTATTATGCATCAAAAATAGTTATAAGTGACTAAATGAATATTAAAGGAGACAAAAGCCTTATTATTGATACTTTATTAAAAACTTAAACGTTCAAATTCAAAAGATCACTTAATAGGATTGTGACCTGGAGCAGCTTACCTCAATTTTATTAAAGGATAATGATATTTCAAGGGGTTGTTAAATGAGATAATGAATGTGGAATACTTATCTCTGCACCTGGGATATTGTAAAGCCTCAATATCATGGTGTATGCTATTATTATGAATTTTATCTCTAAAAGGGTTGTTTTTCGGTTTTGCTTTTTGGGATTTTTTTCTTTTTTTCTTTTTTTTTAGAGCATAAGAATCACAGGCATTCAGAAAGCCAGACTATTTCTTCTCTAGTTTTCTGCCCTTAGGAGACCAAGAAGCACACTTGCACTGGGGCAATTCACACATGAGAGCAAACCATTTGGCCACATAAAATGAGCAGGTCTCTTCCTTATGCAGCCTGTATTTATATGTAATATTAAATGAGCAACTTTGAAAGGCATGGGCAGTGGAGGAGAGAGCATGATAGAGGAAGGGCAACCATTTCCTCTCTAGCAGGACTTGACTGAGCACCTTGGTTGAAACACTCTTGGACTCTTTCTAATCCGGCTGAATGGATCACCAGCAGCCTCCAAAAGAGAGCTAATGCTAGAGGTTATGTCTACTTTGTGTCACATAACCAGGTGATTCCATCAACTCAAAGTTCCATTGCCAGTAGACAAAAGATAGCCATACTGCTTATTCTTTTAATACATTTATTGCTTTCTGCCTGTTGTTTTTGGCAGTGTTCCTATTGGCACAGGCTTTCCTTTCGGATACATGATTTGTGTTTTCTTGTGGAAAAAGCTGAGCATTTGGAAATTAAATTAGATAAACTAGCATAAGGAAGTAGTACACTGTAGAGTGGGCTATTCTTTTATTGCTTGTATTTCCTCCTTCCATGACTAGTTTTGCTCAGGATTAGTACTGAGGAAAGTAATTTGGAAATTTCGACCTCATGTCAAAACCAAATGGGAATCAAAGGCAAGTATTTTGTCTATACTGTGGCAGAACTTTGAATATGGAGCAGCATAATAGCTGGCATCAGCATGACAAGGAAAGTGGAAATTTGCAGACAACTCCTTGGGAAGATAATTTAGGTTGCTTGATCTATTGCCCTTCATCACATGGAAATTCTCTTTCTGATGCTGAATTCTTGTGTTTTGTAACAAAAAGATGACAATGTATCATTGCGTTACTTAAAACATGGGCAGTTTTATATTACTGACACGAACCTTGATGCTATTTTATTATTTGTGAGAGAAAACCATTAGAGAATTTGGTTTAAATTAACCGCATGAAAACTATGTTAAAAATTATAGTTAACTTGGAATGTTCACTATAGGTTAGATATTACGCTTAGCACTAGACATGATTTAACTCATTGAACCTTCCAGCCAATCCTGTGAAGTACTATTGTTATCCCTATATTACAGAAAAGGAAACTGAAACTGAGGATTAGAGTTTTTAAATAACTTGTCCAAAGTCACACTTTCAGTAGGTGGCACAAAAAGAGAATTGAAAGGCATGGTTACATTACACATGGAATGTAATGGTTTTGCTGCCACACTTATGCCAACTGCCTCTATTACTCCGCTTGTCAAAATTGCATATTGAAATAGTGTTCTAAAATAATTATACATAGAGAATATGAAACGGAAACAATCCAGACCCACAAACCACATTTTCTATTCTATGGTTATGCTAGGATAACATTTAAAGAAAGCAGACAGAGATTTTTGTAAAACATTCTATAAGCCTATAAAACAATTTTTAAAATATTTTGAATAAATAATCACATTAAAGAATTTAGGATAGGTTAAATTGGTTGCAGATTAACATTTGAAAAAATAGCAAAATATTTTAGTATTTCATTTAAGCAAACCAGTGTGTTTACCAAGTACATATTTTGGTTTTCATTTTCAAGTTGATTTTATTTGGCTTAATGTACTTATACGTATTAATGAATATGTTTAAAAGAAAACAATACTCATCACTAGAAAAATCTGAACCATTTTTACCACTAGACATTGAGAAAAAACATGTCAGATGGCATTTTTTCCTGGAGGAAAAAATCGAAGAAACCAAAACTATAGTCTAGTATTGTAGAGAGTAGGACTTATTTTACACAACACAAACTGAAATGATTTGGCAATGGTTCAGTATGTTACAACGATATAGACAGCTAAACAGGATATCAGGGTTCCTAATGCAGAAGTATATGGTTTGAGTCATATATGGTAGATTATCTATGTTGACCATACTACTTGGATAATTTTGTATAACACTCAAAATAAGCTTCATGTGTCTATTGAAATGATTTCATGTGTCCTCTTAAGTATTTGTTTGGTTTTGGTATTCAAAAATTCATTTACCATAGAATTTCACTCTATCATTTCAAAATTTTGCCCATAATATGGCATTGTTTGGGTCTAAAAGATGGAAATATGGTATATTCTTTTATCACATAGTAAGAGAATAAGAAACCATTTTTTTGGTGACTGTAGTCACAATAATTACATCTTTAGAAGAGAATAGATACCAGCAGCTCATTTTTTTTTTAACATCTTTATTGGAGTATAATTGCTTTACAATGGTGTGTTAGTTTCTGCTATATAACAAAGTGAATCAGCTATACGTGTACATATATGCTATCTATTTTACATTTGGTAGTGTATATATGTCAATGCTACTCTCTCACTTCGTCCCAGCTTACCCTTCCCCCTCCCCGTGTCCTCAAGTCCATTCTCTACATCCAGCAGCTCATTTTTAAGTCTTTAACTTTCAAGCCAGATTGAGGTGGGAGCCGAGTCATTAGAAAAGAGGGAATTCTCAGAGGAACAGAAATACAGACTATCATAGAGAAGAGAAGAAGTTTAAATGAACACAAGGAAAATTAAACTGGTTTTTCAACTAACTAGTTGGCATTTTATTTTACGTATTTTCAATCTTTTCACATGTGAATCCTATAAATATCAACAGTTATTATATAAATGCTGTTTGTTTTATGTTCCTCAGTTCATATCTTTCAGCTCTTACTTCTATAATGAACTGCTATTTTTGAAAGCCTTCTTCAATGTTTGTTTTCCTGCATTCCAATTTACTCTTTACAAATATTTCTGACTTGCTCTGTAAGCAAACCCTCCTAGTCTTTTGGTCATAATTTGAAAAATATGAAATTTTGTTTATGTATATATGTCTTAACCAATGGACCTGGATATAAGTGTGTTCAGCAGAAAAGGGCAAAACAACCCAGTTAAGGAAAACATTTTATTTTTTTTCCCATGATGGTAGCTGAGTTATCTAAATTCTGTTACTAAAAAAGGGCATGGGTGTTTTATAATTGCATGGATAAGCAGTTTTTCCTTAAACAATAGTTGGCACTCTATAGGCACAGGGTAAGCCCAAGACAGGCATTTTAAAATAAGACCATGTTGACAAATTTTATGTGTTCATAATTTTCAACACAGAAGAGTGATAAATTACAAGAAATAAACTACACATAATATGTATAAATGATTTGAAAAGAGTATTTTTTATTAGACCTCTCCTCATATTCATTAATTCTCTTCACTCTCAGTAAACACAAGCACTCGTGTCACTGCTGTGGCATTTTATCAAAAATAGAGCCATCTTTGCCTCAATGTTGACTTCAGTTAAAGAGCAGAACTCATGATACTCCTTAATTCAAAAACTTTCAAAGATTCTTCTTCTCTATAGAGTATCATTTTTACACTGTTCCTTGATCCCTGCCTGCTTCTCACTACTGTCATGCACTGCAAAGTCAAGTCAAGTTAAAGACTCTCTAATATGAAAATACTAGCAACTCTCAGCTGTTTCTATTTTGATGGACTCCATCTGGACTTCACAATTGTTGGTATATGACTGTCTCACACACAGTGATTGATCTGAGGGCCGTCTTGTTCATGAAGCCTTTCAAAGAAGTTTCCCTGATAGCATCTACTTCTGTGAAAGGCATGTATTGAAATTCCATAAATTTTGATTTGGATTGGATTCACTTTCAGATCCTTTAAAATACTAGAGCTATATACACGATCACAGACCTTTAGCTGCAAGAAATTTCAGAGACAATATAGCCTAAACTTTGCATTTTAAATATAGAAAACCTTGGCATCCAGCCTAACTATAATATCCTGGGCACATATTCTATTTAAAATAAGGTGATATAGTGATAAAACTAGGTTAAAATCTCAAAGTTTCCAAAGTAGAAGTCACTGATTTGAGTTATATAAGACAGATTATCTAGGTTGATCATATTAATTGTATAACTGTGTAAAACCCAAAATGAGCTTTTAACTCTTTGTAATGAAATGATTCCTCATGTCTTCCTACATACGTTTTGTTTTGATATTAAGTGTTCAGTTTCAAATGGATTCCTTTATATTATTTTAAAACTTTACCCATAATAAGCCATTGAATAATGCTTCACAGAAGAGGTAGTACTTGAATTGGTCTTTGATCATGGGTAAGGCAGTCATATACGATCTTGTAGAGCAGATGTGGATTCAATCTGAAGACCAGCATTACTTGTCACGAATGACATCTGCTCCTGAAATCTATTTCTATATGAACTCCATTTAGGCAGTTTTAAAATTTTGTTTTACACATGAGGACCTTCAGTAAAAGGAGGTAATATTTTTATATCTTATGCATGGCTGGGCCAATTGGAAAAAAATTCAGTGAAGCTGAGCAAACCTCATTGGTTGCTAAATCTATATTTTTATCAACTCATTTCTTCTAAGTACAATGTTATTTTTCTCATGATTGGTCTACATAATCACCACTACCACATAGGAGCTATATAAACAGAACAACCATAAATAACCATAAACAGGCTATATAAATAGAACAGCCTATGTGGTATAATGAAAAGACCATTATCTATGTGAGAATCTGATGACAAATCCAAAGTTTTCAAATTAATTAGCTGCATGATTTTTTGATCAATTATCTATTTTCACTGAATTTCAGTTTCTATATCTTCAGAATGAATTAGAATATTAATCATGATGAGAGATTAAGGGAAGAAATTTATGTAGAGGCCTTGTACAGACAAATTTCCTTTCCTTATATATGTTTACCTGTACTGAAGC
This sequence comes from Lagenorhynchus albirostris, assembly GCF_949774975.1. Taxonomy (NCBI): domain Eukaryota; kingdom Metazoa; phylum Chordata; class Mammalia; order Artiodactyla; family Delphinidae; genus Lagenorhynchus; species Lagenorhynchus albirostris. The sequence continues at coordinate 46,513,981 of NC_083100.1, forward strand.
AACTCATGTGTCTCTATGCTTTAAGGAATTATAGATTTTCCCCAATTAAAATTTTATCATGAGTAAATCTTGGGGAGAAAAAATAATTCTTCCCAATTTGGAGCAGCTGCTATGAATTGTGAATGTATCTTATTTGAATGATTATTAATACAAAATGTGGAAACATTTTATGATGTCAGCACACTTTGGTTTCTCTTGCCTTTCAGGAGCCTAAGTTGCCAAAGAATTACCTTGCACAAAAATTTGTTCTTCTCTTTCGTTTGTAACTCTATTGTAATAATCATTCATCTCACTGCAGTGGCCAACAACCAGCCCTTAGTGGCCACAAATCCTGTAAGTAAAATGAAGTTTAGGTTCAAGGGGTTAGTGGGGAAGAAATAGGAGAGGTGGGGGGGCAGGGGTAGATACATGTATATGTGTGTAATTAAGTACTAATATATGTATATTTTATGTCTGCCATATAAAGAGTATGTATATGTAGCTATATTCCAATTTAGAAAGGTAAATATATCTCAATATTCCCCAAGTTATAAATATTGCATAACAAAAGGAAGAGTAATTTCTTTGTTTCAGTTACCTATATATGTTAAATGTCTTCACCTCATTTATGGTTAGAGTCTTACTGCTGGTGGGACATAACATTTCCTCAATCAAATTTTTAAAAAATCAAGCAAAGCAACTAACTGTGCAGTTAGAGAAAGGCAGCACGTGAAAATGGAAAATTTAATTTAAATTATATGTTTGGTATCAGGCTGACTTTAAAGAGTTAATAAAACCAGGGAAAATGAATTATGCCTATATAATATTGAACTTTATCAACATAAAATTTTTCAAGTGCTCTACCAAATCCTAACTGTCTCAGCAAGTATTTGTAAATTGTTCCCTTACAATCCCTTTGGAAGCACAGGTTTTAGGATAAATATAAAAAGATACACAAAAATAAGCACAGAGACTATCACAATACAAAAGCTATATTTTAAAAATATAAACTGACATTTACAATACAATTTTATATACTTTATGCAAGTTATATGCATATGTAAGCTATATTTAAATTAAAATATCTCCATAAATAGCAAGCATATAGTTGAGATTTTTTAATTGCCTGCTTTTATATTTGTAGTATCTATAATACAGTTTTGGATGTAGATTTGGGAAGGGTGTGTATATATGATATATAAAATAGTTTTTATATAAAAGATTAAGGTTAAGATTATAAAAGATTAAGTTCTGGTTACTGAAATCGGGGAAGGGAAGGAATTTTCACTTAATTGTTCAATAAACGATACTCTCATATGTGTTTTATGTGTGCTTTTAGGGTAATTTCCAAAATTCTAAAATTCCCTGCGTTGTTTGCACATATGCATCTGGATGCTTAATCTTGTATATGTTCCACTCTAAAGTCACTGGGTGAGGAAACACTGGGGTATAATTAGCAATATAAAAAATTGGCAAATATCCTGCCATTTTAGAGTGCATTTCTCTAGAGCAAGGAAAGTCGGAGTTTTGTCATGAAGCTTCAGAGAAAGAGACTCTAAATCTTACATTTATATACATGTGATACTGTTTATCACATAAATTGCAAAATGTAGTATAGTTACTTTTAATGTATTCTTGGAAAATTTATTGTCTGTTTATATTGCCAATGCCATCATAAAAATATTTTTCTAAAGCATGCTTTAAGTTCTTTTTATCATAATAATTTATAGATTAAATTTTTAATGAAATCAGGAGTTGGAAGCCCAATTAGATATATGTATCTAAAAACTATACAGATAAAATTTTGAAGCTGAAGCCTATCATTTCTATATAACATAGTTAAATAACTCAGCTTTATTTCTGAGAGAACTTTTTAATATAATGTTTGACATCAATGTACAATATTTAAAATTTAATATCATACATTCTGCAGATGTATTTAATAAAAGAATAGTTTTATAAATATCCTCAGTCAGAAGGCATTATGTATGGTCGAGAAAACAAAATTTTGTTCAGGATGTAGCTTTGATTGATGTTGTATGAATTAGCAAATCATTTAACTTCTCCAGTACTCAGTTTTTTATCTATAAACTATGTGGCTAGTGATAAATCATGCCTCACAGAATTATCTCAGGGATTACATAAAACAATACATATTAAAATATTTTTAAGCTAACTTATATGCCAATGTTATTACTACTATTCTATGATAATACAATATTTATTTTCTAGTGCATTTAATTTCCAGTTTTCCTTTTAGTGAAAAAGATATTTATTTCAAAAACAGTGATAATTGCCACTAAATATTTGAGTTCCAGTCTGGAAACTGGAGCTGATGGGAGTTAATTGGAGAGCTTTAAATTTATTCCCCTTGTTAAGGGGTAAATATCTCTTTTACTCCTTTGTATTTTCTTTACCCAATATTTAAACCTCTCTCTCTCTTTAAACCTCTCTCTTTGAGAAAGTGAGACCTCAGGAAAAGAGGAAGAAAAACCATAACTTTTTTTTCTTTTTACCTACGTGAAACCCTCAAACCCCGTATTTAAATAAAACAAAGAATGGGCTCATTAGATTATTATTTAATAAGTGTCTGCACTGGTAGCACACGATATGCAAGACTTCCTAAGTATTTGGCACTTTTCATGAACTGCTTTTAAAATTATTAAGATTTTTCCAGCAGAATGCAACAATCGAGGAGTTCATGATGACATGGTTAAAACAGATGTAAATTCATTCATGTGCAAAACTTTGATACTTGTAATTACACAATAACTAAAACAATATTAAGAAAATACACATCCACTAAATGTAGTAAATTCGGCATTCACACATTTCCTGAGAGGTGTATCATTTTAAATCTCTGAAGTCAGTGGCTAAATACTTTAGAGGCACCATTAGATGGGGATGAAGACTGGCTTTTATAAATCTGAATCATTAGTAGGAAAGATTTTGTGTAGAGGCGAGAAAATTCTGTGTTTCTGTATAACTAAGCTAAACTAGAATATTGCTTTACACATACATTTATAAACAACTAAATATGGATTGCTTTCTGGGAATTCCCTGGTGGTCCAGTGGTTAGGACTCTGTGCTTCCACTGCCAGGGCCCAGGTTCAATCCCTGGTCGGGGACCTAAAATCCCCCAAGCCACATGGAACAGCCAAAACATATATATACACACACACACACACACACACACACACACACACACACACATATACATACATATATCTATATATCTATATCTAATATATATATCTTTCTTTCCTCATAGGTTAGCTGTAAAGTGTTCCAATTCATTCATCTTTACCTGATGGGCTGTAACTACTTTTGGATGCTTTGTGAAGGCATTTACCTACACACACTTATTGTGGTGGCTGTGTTTGCAGAGAAGCAGCACTTGATGTGGTATTATTTTCTTGGCTGGGGTAAGTGCCATCATGCATATCTACTGACTCATCTTTTAAGAAAACTTTTGGAGGATGCAGAGTCCCTTTGTAATAAAAATATTCTTATTATTAATCATTTTTTAAACAATATCAAGTGATTAACCTTTGCTCGTTGTAAATTAAAATATTTAAAGTACCACTGACTCACTGTTTTCGGTAACCACAGGTCAATTAATAATACAATTTTTTTCTATTTAATATTCCAGTGTATATTTTGGCCAAATATGTAGTGACTAAAACAATAGAATTAGAATCATAAATTAGGGATCTATTCTGAATCTCCTTTTTCCTCATGTGCCAAATGAGGGCATTGGGCTTAACCAGCTTTGAAGTTCCATTCTAAAAATGATTGTTTAAAAAAATTGTTATTTTATTTTAAGAGTAGAGGCAACAGTAACTGAATAAAGACAGCCAAAAAAATCTGCTTTTTCCACACAATCTCCTGACATGATATTATTCACAAAGCAAAAAATAATACACTTCTAGCATATTTTTTAAAAATAACCAGAATAATACAAAACATAAAATGCTGAAAATGAATTCATTGTACATGAATTCAAAAGGACTAGTTTCCAGAAACATAACTGAAATGATACTTATCTATCTATCCATCTACCTATTTATCCAGTCAGATAATAGATGTAGATATAGAGAGGTATGTACACACACACTATATATTTTTTTACTGAAATAAATATTGTTCCTATTGGTTGTTTGATATTATTGATAATAAAAGTGTCATATATATATTTTCCAAGTGAGTCCAATTTTTGCTCAATTATATGTATGTACGTGTTGAGGCTATTAGTACACTCAGGTTACCTTTATAAAATATACCTTCATTTTACATTTGAAAGATCTGATTTAGAATGCTAAGAACATGCAAACTTTCTGATATATAAGCCATCTCTCTCTTCCTTCTCTTCTTCTTCACATAGTCAGTCTCAACTTCTTCCCACATCTGATTGGCCAGTTCCATCTTATGGAAGATATGTGGATGCTGAATTTCTTCTAAGCTTTTGAGCCCAGGCAGCACATTTATGAACTTAGGTCTGGAGTCCACTGATTCAAAATGGCTCAGATTAGAAGAAACTGTACACACACACACACACAAGCCTGAAGACAGATACCTAATACTTCATCACATTTACTGTATGAGTAGACAGATAATATTTACATCAGAAGCACACAGTGACCAGCTATTTTTGCTCCTAGAGTATCTCTGAGTTTCATATTTCATGACATATTTTAGGAATTCCATCTACAGAGAAAGATGCCTATTTATTTTCTTTTTGTTTGACATTTACAGGATTTCCACTGATTCCTGCTTGTATACATGCTGTTGCCAGAAGCTTATATTACAATGACAAGTAAGATAATTTCTCTTTTTGATTTCAATTGGAAATAATTACAATGAAAATCTTCAACATAATTTCCCTGCTTTTTCCCTTAGCTGCTGGATCAGTTCTGATACCCATCTCCTCTACATTATCCATGGCCCAATTTGTGCTGCTTTATTGGTACGTAATTAAAATGCTCCCTTTTTCATCATTGTTCATAGTTCAACTTTATTTCCTGAAACATCTGGCCTATGGTATCCTTCAGGATCTCAGTAGACATAGACGGCATACTCACAGTGTTTGATTGAAGAGGGTTAAAGGAAGGTGTTATATTTGAAGTGTTGGCAGGAAGAGGAAAGGAACTAATTCATAAGGGATGGTGAGGCACCAGGCACCAACAGTGGGAAGCTGTTATCATGGATAGACTTTAAGAGGGGGTTGGGTGAGTGCTAGGAGGGGTAGCCCAACAAGAGGTCTGGCCTTGGGTAGAGGAACACAGCTACTGTCAAAACCACAGCCTGACAGGGAAAAAGGAGAAAGAAATACTCAAACTTCTCTCTTTTCCCATGCTCTGATCTCTTGGATCCTCCCATTGGCCAAATGCAGCAAATGCCAAGGGTAAAAAAGCCTTGTGATGATGCAGTCCTCAGACCTGCCTCAGAGCCTGCTGGGGAGCAGAGCAGAGAAGGGCAGAGGATGGATCTAGTGAGTGGGGATGGCAAACAGGAAAAACCACACACCTGTGATGGTAATAAGACTAATATCCCCATAAAGAAAATAATTTGGAAAAAGAAAGTATTGCTTAAACTGTTGTTTTATCATAATGATCAGCACTTAATCCAAGTGCACGAATTGGACATTTTTAAGTGTGGTTGCAGGAAAACAGAAGTCAAATTCAGTGCTTTTATTACATTGTTTCAATGGGGAAATAAATTAATCTAAATTAACATGCTTTCTCTCATAGAGCATTAGAGACCAGATTGCAATTACAGTCTTTAAGACTGTAACTATAGCTGATATTTAATTATATATAAAAAGATGAAGGGGGCACATTTCTCAGCCAAAATTCAAAGCTTCCTAACCCTTCTTTTCAGATCCTTTTTTAGAGAAATATTCTATTATTTTACTACATTTTCTAGCTGCAATTTAGTATGTGGTTATGTTAGAACACTATTCAAGCCATTCTCAAGTGTATCACTGTTATTTTCAAAAGTTTGCCATAATTAAGAGGGTAAATTTTAGAAGCTGATTGCCTGGGTTTGAATTCTTCTACCTCTTACTTGCTATGTGACCTTATGCAATTAAACTCATCACTCTGGGCCTCAAGTCCCTTATTTGCAAAACAGAGAATGTAATTACAGATACTTTTAATTTTTTTTAACAAGAAATTAAATGAGTTAATACATAAAGAGTGCTTAGCCTGGCATGTATAAATCATGGAGCAAGTGTCAAATTTCTGGTTTGTGCTTGGCTACACAAGACAGCCAGTTCAAAAAATCAACACATGAAATTTATTATTATATCTCATGGAAATTTTAATGTACCTTAGTGCAGACTTTATGAAAATTTCAGAGGCAGAAGCATTTCCTTCCCTTGCTACTTGCACATACTAGGAACATGTATAACACATTGTTTAAGCTGTATCCTGAGAAGTCCTAGCTTTGTATTCTTGGAAAGAACCAGCATTGAAACCTAGCTCTACCATTGATGGCTGTGTTTCTCAGGGCAAGTTCTGTTTTGTTTTGAGCCTCTCTATGCCTTTGTTTTCTCATCTATGACTATGCAGTAATAAGAATAAATACCTCATAGGGTGTTGTAAGGATTGAGACGTATCCTGTTAAGCAATTAACACAGTGCCTAGAATATAATAAACTCTCAAAAAATGCTTTTAAAAGATTCTTCACTTATAATTTCTACATGATACCATGATTCTGTTTTGAGGAAAATACAAAGAAATTAAGATTCTTTTTTTGGGCCATCCAGAAGCTTACAGAACAAATACAAGGCAAAATTTTATTATAAGAGATCTGGCTCTAGAGAGGGGTATGTGATTCAGAGTCCTAAATCAGAGAGGTTCAGGAAATAAGTAAAAGCACCTAACAAATGAAAAATATAACAGCAATTAACACAATCCTTGGAAGAGTCTGTCCACAACAACTTTGGGAGGGAAGAGTAGATGGTGCAGTTAGGATAAAATATCACATAGGAATATAGCCCATCAAGCTCCTCAGTAAGAAAGGAAGTGAAAATCCACATTATTTGCAGAAAGCTTTTTCCATTTTTCTGGCCTAACCAAAGATTAGGAGCCTATTTTTCTAACAGGGTAATATGATCTGTCCTTGTTTAAGCTCTAGGGCTCCTCACTGGTCCTGGCCAATTCCAAGGTCTTGGGAGGGGCTCTAGCAATTTTTTATATGGTCACATATTTTTGTACAATTTTTATAAATGAAGAGATTTCAACCACAATCAGTTTCTTTCCACTCAGACTTCCTCTGTCCCATATTCCCTCGAGCAGGGTGGTATTGGAGTGTCTACAGCACTTTTGAGATCTTGCTAAGGGGAAGTTGAGAGGGGATACGGTTAATTTGTGTTTAGTGAGAGATGTTTAGGTCACTTCAGTGAGCAATTAAGTGATTGCTGGCTAATCTAGTAGAGGAATGGCTTCCAGGAATCCTGCTGCCACTGGGTTGATTCACAGGGCTTCCGGCCATGACCCTAGGTGGTATCATGATGTGAAAATGTCCTGTTGTACCTACGACCATCTATGTGAACTTTATGGGTATTGGAGTAAAAACAAGTTTCTTCTCTTTTCCTTACCTAGTTTTTCTCTAAGATAGATGAGATTCAGATGTAATTCATCTGAAATTCACTATTCTTGTTCTATTTGTATTTAAAATAAATGGAAGTATTTGCAGAAAATAAAGTAGGATGAGTTTCTAGGTTCACATTTTAAATCAGACTTGCCATTTGGAGAAGCACTTTGCATTTAGAAATTTTTATATAATGGGCATTTAAATTGCAACATTTATAGTGATTTTTATAATTTATGATTTTTGTATATTAGGATTATAAAATATTCTAAATTTATAAGCAGATAAAATGGCATTATTACTTTTTATTCAATGGGCTGGTAGTAATTTCCACTTAGTCAAAACTTTTAAAACAGTAATGAATGCTTGGGAAGGGAACACAGTAGGATGGGTGGAATAACAGCTGATGTGTTGATTCATCATGTTTCATTCTTACACCTGTTGCAATAGCTTATTCTGCTTTTGTCTTTAGCAGACAGTCCTGTGTCTGTTACCATGTTACTTTTCATAGATGTGTTTCCATCAGGATTATAGTTAGCTGTTTATTTTTGAAGCATATGTTCCATTGAATTCTCTAAAAGAATAGTAGAATATTTTTATGCCCAGTTATTTTCATAACACATGCCTTAAATCAGCAAATGTATGTTATTTTTTCATTGCTTTCTACATTAAGTGAGATGCTACCATTATTTTTCTGATTAAAGTATGTGGATATAAACTGCATAATAGTACACAGTTTGAAATTTTTACATTATTAAACAAAACACAGATGCTAGAAGTCAGGGTGAGAAAAAAGGAAAGAGAACAGCATAGGAGAATAAGAGCCCGAAGGGACTTTTCTGGGGCTATTGTCCATAATTCTGTGGAAGGCGTAAGGAATAGGCATAGAGGATATAGACAAAAGTAACAGATATGGACATGGATAAAGATAAGAAAGAGAGAACGTAGTATTCAGGAAGAGAGAGAGAAATGTATTTCAATAGAACTCTGTTCATTTCTTGAACACTATATATATATTTTTCACATCTTTATTGGAGTATAATTGCTTTACAATGCTGTATTAGTTTCTGCTGTACAACAAAGTGAATCAGCTATATATATACATATATCCCCACATCCCCTCCCTCTTGAGCCTCCCCCCCACCCTCCCTATCCTACCCCTCTAGGTTGTCACAAAGCATCGAGTTGATCTCCCTGTGCTACGCAGTAGCTTCTCACTAGCCATCCATTTTACATTTGGTAGTGTATATATGTCAATGCTACTCTCTCACTTCATCCCTGTTTCCCCTTGCCCCTGTGTCCTCAAGTCCATTCTCTACGTCTGCGTCTTTATTCCCTCCCTGCCACTAAGTTCACCAGTGCTGTTTTTTTAGATTCCATATATATGCATTAGCATAAGGTATTTGTTTTTCTCTTCCTGACTTACTTCACTCTGTATGACAGACTCTAGGTCCATCCACCTCACTACAAATAACTCAATTGCATTTCTTTTTATGGCTGAGTAATATTCCATTGTATATGTGTGTCACATCTTCTTTATCCATTCATCTGTCCATAGACATTTAGGTTGCTTCCATGTCCTGCTATTGTAAATAGTGCTGCAACGAACATTGTGGTACATGTGTCTTTTTGAATTATGGTTTTCTCAGGGTATATGCCCAGTAGTGGGATTGCTGGGTCATATGGTAATTCTATTTTTAGTTTATTAAGGAAGCTCCATACTGTTCTCCATAGTGGCTATTATCAATCTACATTCCTGCAAACAGTGCAGGAGTGTTCCTTTTTCTCCACACCCTCTCCAGCATTTATTGTTTCTAGATTTTTTGATGATGACCATTCTGACCGGTGTGAGGTGATACCTCATTGTGGTTTTGATTTGCATTTCTCTAATGATTAGTGATGTGGAGCATCTTTTCACGTGTTTGTTGGCAATCTGTATGTCTTCTTTGGAGAAAGCTTTATTTAGGTCTTCCACCCATTTTTGGATTGGGTTGTTTGTTTTTTTGATATTGAGCTGCATGAGCTGCTTGTATATTTTGGAGATTAATGCTTTGTCAGTTGCTTCATTTGCAAATATTTTCTCCCATTCTGAGGGTTGTCTTTTGGTCTTGTTTATGGTTTCCTCTGCTGTGCAAAAGATTTTAAGTTTAATTTGGTCCCGTTTGTTTATTTTTGTTTTTATTTCCATTTCTGTAGGAGGTGGGTCAAAAAGGATCGTGCTGTGATTTATGTCATAGAGTGTTCTGCCTATGTTTTCCTCTAAGAGTTTGATAGTGTCTGGCCTTACATTTAGGTCTTTTGCTTGTTTGTTTGTTTGTTTGTTTGTTTGCGGTACGCATGCTTCTCACTGTTGTGGCCTCTCCCGTTGCGGAGCACAGGCTCCGGACACGCAGGCTCAGCGGCCATGGCCCACGGGCCCAGCTGCTCCGCGGCATGTGGGATCTTCCCAGACCGGGGCACAAACCCGTGTCCCCTGCATCGGCAGGCGGACTCTCAACCACTGCGCCACCAGGGAAGCCCACATTTAGGTCTTTAATCTATTTTGAGTTTATTTTTGTGTATGGTGTTAGGAAGTGTTCTAATTTCATTCTTTTACATGTAGCTGTCCAGTTTTCCCAGCACCATTTATTGAAGAGGCTATCTTTACTCCATCGTATATTCTTGCCTTCTTTGTCAAAGATAAGGTGACCATATGTGCATTGGTTCATCTCTGGACTTTCTATCCCTGAACACTATATTTTTAAAGTTTCATGTCTCCCTTTCAAAGAGAATGATTTGTTTTGGGGAAAGTTGTAAACTCATAGTAAGTTTATAATTACAGAAAGTAATTGACAGAAGGCCTTGTTGGGTGCCAAATTTTTTTAACTCTAGGATGATCTAGTTTGAATATCAACTGGTTCCAATATGTGATTCAGCCTCCTCATAAGGATAAAGAGGATTATATTACTATCATGGGGAGCTGTGAGGATTGTTGTTACACACATACACATACAAATAATGCAGGAAGGATAAACCAAAAAGATGAAAATGGTTATTATGGTATAATACATATTTGGTAGGTACCTAGTATGAACACTAATACAGAGTAGACACTTAAAATAATTAGCCTTTGCTACAAACAATTATTTCCTTTCTTTGAGCTGAAAATGTTCAGAAGCTTTGGTTTTTTTAATCATAGCAAAATTTTAAAATTTTGCATAAGAAAATGAACTAAGCAAAACAATCAGATATTACTTAGCTGAAGGTGGTCCACAATAATTCCACCATAAATTTATTTTTTAAAATCTAAGCCTATTAAGATTGATGTACTTTTTAAATTAATAAATCACAATTCCATATCCAAAGGAAACAAGAACACTATGTTAAAGAGATATCTGCACCCCATGTTCATAGCAGCATTATCCACGATAGCTAAGACATGGAAACAACTTAAGAAGTTATGGTATTTATACACACACACATACACACACACACACACACACACACACACATCACACAATGGAATACTATTTAGCCATAAAAAATAAGGAAATCCTGCCACTTGAGACAACTTGGATGGTCATTATGCTAAGTGAAATAAGTCAGACAGGGAAAGACAAATATTGTATGATCTCACTTATATGTGGAATCTAAACAAATAAACAAACAAACTCATAGAAAGAAGAGAACATATTTGTGGTTACCAGAGGCAGGGCGTGGAGGAGGAGGAATTGTAGGAAGGTGGTTAAAAGACAGAAACTTCCACGTTTAAGATAAATGAGTATGAGGGATGTGATGTACAACATGATGATTATAGTTAACACTGCTCTATGATATACATGAAAGTTGCTGAGAGTAAATTCTAAGAGTTCTCATCATAAGGTAAAATATATATATACAATCTTTGGTATTTCTATGAGATGATCGATGTTAGCTAAATTTATTGTGATGATCATTTCACAATATATGTAAGTTAAATCATGCTATGCAACCTAAACTTATATAGTGTCACTTATGTCTCAGTAAAACTGGGAAAAATATGAAAAAATTCAGTAGCAGAAATACAAATTAATATTTAGGCAAATATTCTCATCAATAGAACATATTCTTGTGTCCTGAAAATATTCTAAGATTCATAAAATAAAAGATCCTTCAATAATGATTCTTAATATTAAATATGAAATAATTTCCATATGCCATTTTATTTTCTTTTAGGTGAATCTTTTTTTCCTATTAAATATTGTACGTGTTCTTATCACCAAGTTAAAAGTTACTCACCAAGCAGAATCCAATCTCTACATGAAAGCTGTGAGAGCTACGCTTATCCTGGTGCCATTACTTGGCATTGAATTTGTACTGTTTCCATGGCGACCTGAAGGAAGGATTGCAGAGGAGGTATATGATTACATCATGCACATCCTCATGCACTATCAGGTATGGTGTTCTTGCATCAGGAAGGCACCTTGTGAAATTTGGTTTTAAATTTACATATAGCTTTGGTTTTATTTTTAACTATATGTGCATCAAGTTGGTTACAAATAATGTATCTTTTCCATTTGGAATTAGATAATTCTATTTTTCTTTTACAGGGTCTTTTGGTATCTACAATTTTCTGCTTCTTTAATGGAGAGGTATGGTGATTGATTTTATTCCTCTTATCATTTTGTATTTGCAATACTTTTTTACTTTAAGAAATTAGACAGAATTATAAATTCCCTAAGAACAAGTATTTCAAATTCCATTTCTGTCAGGAAAAAGAACCATGGAATCTCTTTTACTAGATGTAACTCTCCTTCCCAAAAGCTCAGGTCATATTGGAGTTCAAAGCTGGGGCAAATTCAGCCTCACTTTAAAATATTCCATCAATGACTTTTATTCATCTAGTCTTTCGACCTACCTCTTGAACTAATCCTACTAATTCTGGACTTTGTCCTAGGTACAATGTTAGGCAATCCTTATCCTCATAGAACATACACTCTAACAGGAAATAAAATTGGGTCATTTTTATTTTCCCCCTTTCTCTGGGTTTTTTTTTCTCCTGGGAAGAGCTGCAGTGGGTTAGGAAACAGAAGAGCCCTCTGATTTGTAACATGGAAATGTGCTTTTGGATATTTCAAGATTTTTGTCCAATATTTTTTTTCTAATTGGGAAGTTTCAGGCATCTTAGAAACTGGTACCATATTTCTTATGCATATCAATAGGGCTATAACTCAGTGGTTTGAGCTATATTGATTTAGTTCTTTATATGATTTTAATCTACTTGACAAAATTTAACCTGTTGGAGATTTTGGCAAAATTCAATAAAGTTTAGAAATTCAGACAGCAACTAATGAAACATATATTTGGTAATGGTGAAGCTTATCACAAAGCTTCAGATGGGCAACACATGGAACCAGTCGTCATAACTTTATAAGAACCATTTCTATACAACTAATCAATGTTGGAAATCATGTACATGTCACGAAAAACTATAAAATATTGTTTTCCCTTGTTTACGTAATATTTTAATTCTTTCTTTTAGCATACAATAAAATTTCATATTTTATTTCTTAATCAATTTTAAAATATAGATACTTATTTTATATATTTATTTATTTATAATGGCATATAGAACTATCAAACATAGTAGACTATATTTCATATCTTTGAGTGGTGTTTCCATGATTCTTCTGCTGTATCGAGGACAAGAGTGACTTTTTCTGAAGTCAGTGAGAAGTAGGGACAGAGAATGCAATTAGGAAGAATAGATACATCATCTGTTTTGATAATAAAATTCAATTAGCATTTATTATATAACTCTATAAATTATTGTATAAACTGAATTAGACTATCCAATTTCTGCCTACATAGGACTTTACAGTTAAATATAGATGAGAAAGCTACAGACAATATGCCATAAAGCATGTATGAAATAAGTAAGATACACGTTTGCATCTGCAGAAACAGATTTGATTTTTATAAAGGGTATTTTTTAAATGTACAAATTATAACCACTAGTAAAATATTTTGTGATGGAAGGCAGTGTAGAATAAAGGCGCTGACACAGTAATGCATTTAAACCCAAAGATGCCTTTTTGTTCCTGGCTGTAACATCTTGGGAAATATTCTGAACTTCCAGAGGTCTCAGTGTGTACTTTTATTAAAGGGAAATAAAAGCAAGTTCTTTACACAAATCTCACAGGGATTAACGTAAACTAGGAATATAAAGTTTTTAGCACCATGCCCCACCCACAGTAGATACTCAGTACATTATAGATTCCTTTTTAGATTTGTCAAATCGCTCATTTACAAAAATATATGTACAAACGGGAATATTAATCATATCGGAATCAAATCTCAAATTGGCCCTTATATTTAGAAAAAGTGTCCAGGGAATATCTAAATTAATGCCTAACACTCTTATTGCACTCTACCTGTGTAAGGAAAAGAGACACAGGCCTTGATCTTTTGCCATGTTCTAAAATTGAGAACACTTTGGCACTGGAAAATTACAATAAAAAATCTTTGAGCCAACTTGTTAGCAAATCCTTCAGCATCTCACAACACCCCCAATATTTGTTCCCTTGTCTTCATCTCTAGATACAATCCCTGTTTGTGTATGATTCATTTCTCATCTTAAGAAATACTATAATGCTTCCTTTTTTTGTCTCTTTGCCTCTAGTTTTTCTCACTCTCATAACATGAAGACACAGCTGCCAAACCCATTTTGTGTGGTTCCAACTATGTCATGTACTTCTTGAAATCATTTGCTCAGGCTTAGTTTCCTTCTTGCTTTCCACGCTAGGTCAAATAGCTTGCCTTTATCTTAATATCTCTATTTATTTTTTATTCTCACATTTTATTTTTATTTATTAGCCAAAATATTCCTAGTTGCATTTCTCACTAATTAAATAACCGTGGCTTGACAAGTACTCAGGTCACTTTCATCTCATCTCTAGTCCTCTCAATCAAAAAAATGTGCACTGTTAGCATAAACTAGGGACTCTAGACATCAGAAGGGCCCTCCCTAGTCTCACGGGTATCTTTAACAACACCTGAGAGTAGATATTTTTACAACGTGAACAAAAAGATTTGTTGAGAATAACCAAACTCACATCCTGTAATGAGAAGTAGGTAGAATTTTTATATACAGCTCTATTAAACACCTTTTAATTGATTTAGGTTAAGCAGTGTAGAGTTGGTTTCTTATCAGGTACTAATGGTCATATAAACCCATATTCTTTATATTATACAAAATTATATATTGCAGTGTTATAGTCTAAAAAGTTGGCCTTACTATTTATATAACACTTATGCGTAAATTAATGAAAACACTTTCATATCTTTAATAACATCAGGCAGGCTCTCTTGCCATCCAATGGCAATTTCCCTTTTTATCTTTCCCCATTACATTCTTCTCATTGTAAGTTTACTAAGAGTGGCCACTTTAATGTTCTGTTAATCAGGTGTGATGTTGTGTTAGAGAAAGCAGATGAAAAAAAATAACATCCTTATAGAGAGTACCATAAACAAACATGTCTACAAGGCCTCTGGGTCTTTAATTACCTTTATATTTAGCTTCAGTAAATAAGTCAGGAAATTGGCTTTCCATGGTTTTTCTGACGATTTAGTTGCAAGGAAGAAATAGGGTGATGATCTTAATCAAAGTAGATATTTCAAGAGCAAACAGTCATACATTTCAAAGCCATTTTCGCTTTTAGAATTGAATTTAAGCTTTCCTTGTTAAGACTATAAGTACTACTCTCATAGCTAAAATATTTCTTCATGTCAGCTTCTTCCCAACATTTATGTAGAATCTTTTGTACAAAGCTACATTCCACCTCCTTTCAAACAGAAACTATATAGCACATGGATTCAATCAGTCCAGCTTTTAGTAACAAAGTGAGAAGTTAATTAAGCATAAAAATCAGGATCAAAAACAACTCCCATTAGAAATACCTAGATAATTGGCCAAATGTCATTTTTGTTTTAAATCTCTGAATATTTATTTAAAAGTTATACTCTAAAGCCATTCCATTTGTCATTTGCTTATATTCTTGAAGATATTACATACGCAGATGGTATTTTTTAATTACCTTAATTTAAGTATGTTATTTGGAGAACTTAGAAATACATCACTAAACCATGAGAGGAATAAAGTATAATTTTTATAAGATAAATGTATTCATTTTCCTATAAATGCTGTTATTTCAAAGAAAATTTATATGAATAAAAATTATTTCCTTCAGATATAGTTGCCATATGTAAAGAAGTAAGCTTGAAATTCCTGAAGTTCTGAATTTCATATTAATAAAACAATGTATTGCATTCCTAACTACATAATTTTTGAATTATAGAGTAGGGAGACGCCTCTCCCTGCTGTGGCCTCTCCCGCTGTGGAGCACAGGCTCTGGACGCGCAGGCTCAGTGGCCATGGCTCATGGGCCTAGCCACTCCGTGGCATGTGGGATCTTCCCGGAATGGGGCACGAATCCGTGTCCCCTGCATCGGCAGGCGGACTCTCAACCACTGTGCCACCAGGGAAGCCCCTCCTGGAATTTCTAATAACTCATTCTGAATTCTTACTAAAGAAACTGATTGACCTTATATTTGTTTGTTTTGTTTTTCTACATGTTAAAATATGAAATGAGACAGTAAAACTTTGTGTTCCTTTTAAGCGACAGATTAGAGGAGACTAATAGGACCTTAAAGTATCCCACAGAGCTGCAGACATCCTGGGAATACCTATTCGCTATAGATTGTTTGTAATTTGGAGAAGAGATAAGAAAATGAAAAGACTTAAATAAGCAGCCCTATTTTAAAGTTTAATATTGATATGTACACATGAATGTAATGAGTAAAAAGTTGAGGAATTTATGTAATTCGTAGAAAGTTAAACAATATTGTATGAGTATGTTTGTAGGACATGAACTACTAGAAAGTTGTTTTTGAATGCTCAGATTCCCTTTGGGGAAACAATCAAAGGGTCAAAGAGCAGTAGAGATTTGGGGAAGACAATTCAAAGCTATACATGCTTTGCAAAGACACAGATCAGGTCACAGCATGTGGCTAATACATTCTTAAGTTGGAAGCAGACAGGAAATGTACAGGTGATCGAGTTGGAGATGCATTTGATATTCTCATTTATGCTCACTGACTCAATATGAAGAAAATCATCTGTGTCTTATGTTCAGTTAAAACCAAAATCTTTGTATATGACCTATCTAGTTCTCATCTCTATCCCCAAGCAGAAAAGATAGAAGAGTCATTAAACTTCAAATTTATCCAGACAGGGGGGTATCTAAATACACAAAAGTGGAGTGGTGACATTCCTAAACTTTTTTTTCCCACAATACTCATCCCATTATATGTTCAGTGCTGTAATTATCTGTTCAACACTTTCTTCCCTCTGGGGGTAAGCTCCATGAGGGCAAAAACCCTGATCTTTTTTTTCCAGAATGTAGCTCAATACCTGGCACATGCTAATCACAGTAAAATGTTGTTGCTGCTGCTGTTGATGATGATGGTGATAATTATTTATATTCCCTGTATCCCTGTTTTTAAATCTTTTTTCTCTCTTCTTTTATATTTTACTAATTATCTCATTCTTTTAATAAAAATATTGATACAAAACTAAATGTTGCACATGCCAACTTGTAAGTGAGGGTGTAGATTAACTATCTGACAGCAAGACATTCATGTGCATTTTTAGAGCTTCAAAGAGAAGGCATAGAAAGAGAAATATGAAGTTTTCTGTAGTCTGTACTAAAGTATAGAGTAATTGCAAAGATTTCCTAATATAAAGATAGTTTACTCAATTTCATTTTTTAATTAAGAAAATAAAGTAATATTATTCACTCAATATCAATGCTTTTTTTAAAAAAGCTTTTGTACATAACTTATTTTATTGTATTATTAAATACATTATCTTCATTTCATTTATGAATTGCTCTTACCCTTTCTGTTTCTTTTTGTTTTATAGGTTCAAGCAATTCTGAGAAGAAACTGGAATCAATATAAAATCCAATTTGGAAACAGCTTTTCCCACTCAGATGCTCTCCGTAGTGCATCTTACACAGTGTCAACAATCAGTGATGGTGCAGGTTACAGTCATGACTGTCCAACTGAACACTTAAATGGAAAAAGCATCCACGATATTGAAAACGTTGTCATAAAACCGGAAAAGTTATACGACTGATAATAGAGCGTGTAATGCTGAACTATTTTGTTCCACTCCTAACTCAAGGACTTGGATCCATGACTTTACAACCAGAAGACTTCAATATTAAATGAATTATTTGAAGGTGACAAAGAAAACCCTCACATGAATTCAGTAGTGTGTTGATAAATGTTTCACACTAGCTCCATGGGGGAAAACAGTCCTGATTTGTAAGTTTTGCCAGTTTTTATGGTGTAAGTACTCCCGCCATGGCTGATTTCAAGTTACCAACTTGACATCAGTGAATGTGGACTTGGGTAAAAATGAGCACAGTCAGTTGTAGGTTGGTGTGAGCCAGCTCTAGCACACCACTGCATGAAACCACAAATAAATAGACCATAAAAGTTCATAGACACAATGGGCACAATTCCACTCCTGTTGCCTAAAGAGACCTAGCTAAGGCCTATAGACTTGGAAAGAAAATGAGCTTTTCATTTGTTTTTAAAATCTTTATCCCATATTCCTTGGTGAAGTTGATTTTTTGCCCAGAAAGTATTCTAGCCCTTTTTGTTTTTATTTTTTCAAATGGACCAGATAAAGAATTAATTATTCCTGTTTGCTTACCCTCTTCTCCTCCCAAAAAATAAATGAGCAGAATTGCTGTTGGCTACTCATTTGCTGATTCATCACAGTTATACCCCTTGTCATATCCATTTTTGAGGCTTGATGAATAGTATGTATGATACGCAATCCTACTTTGGTAACATTAGGGAGAAATCTTGGTTGATACTACAAAACATGTAGTTGACTACTTTCCCATCTTACTACACAAGTGGGAAGGAATTCGTGTCCATATACCTGTAAATAGAAACTTTGCCCCTTCCATTTCTACTTTGTGGACAAATTAGCAATTATTTTACATGAAGGAAATCAATGAAGGATTTCTTATTTTCTTAAAAGTTTGTAAAAAAATTGTGAAAAGTAAGCTTGTAAATACTCTGTTATTCTATTTTATAGTCTCAAATATATACAATCTAGGTAATTTTTTTAAAAACAAATACTTAATGTAACAATGTGTGCATGTTAATATCTGATACTGTGTCTGGGCTGATTTTATAATAAAATAGAATCTGGAATTCTTATTTGGTAACTATTTTAAAGACAACCAGATGCCAGCATCAGAAGTTTGAGAACTAAGTTTGAGAAATATCTATGATAAGATATAAAATATTTATTTAAAAAATCCTCAAGGCCATTGTTTTATTGAATATATTAGCTTTGGTGATTCATACCTTAATAATAGATATGTTTGACATATTTCCTTTTTTATTTTGATGATGAACTTTCATTCTAATCCAGAAAATTTAAATGACTCCTATAATAAATGCCAATCTGCTATTCTTATGGTTTTTACCCCGTTAAAAAGATTACTTTTCTGACTTACTATATGAAGCTTTGGAAATGCTGCAAGGCTATTTTTTAAAATTAGAGGAACACAATATATATCATATACAATGTTTTTATATTTTAATAGAGATACTATATATGATGATGCAATATAGTAAAAGACCTGAATGTATCAGTAAGGAAGAATCGTTGTCAGAACATTTATGGAATAATTAAATTAAGATGGAAGAAATCCTCGCTAATGAATTAAAGTGACATTTAAATGGGATTCATTTTTCCTAATGTCATTTTCCACTGACTTCTGAAAACCAAAATGCCTTCAATTAGTAAGTCAGTTTTGGCAGGAGAATTCATTACATCTATATGTTTTTGTTGTTATTGCTGTGGTGTGTCAATCTGCTTAAAATGGATTAAACTAATGACTTAGTCATCATAGGTTGTTTCTTAAGCTGTCAATAGATGGTAAGTTCAGAAGTCATTTGAAATTGTCCAGGTAAATTATCTAAATTAGTAAGAATTCACTTATTAAAAGGCCTGGTCAGTAGATTTATGATTTATCTATACACATGTAAAAGCTGTATTGTTAGTTTCAGATTTACGGATTTCAAAACAAGCTTTTATAAAAAGGAACTCAGGCTGTTCTGAACTTTCTAATGCCTAAATTATACAATAATTCCTTTAAATAATCTCATATTTTAGCTATTTATTATTCAAAGACACAGATTCAAATCCTTCACTGGCACTGTTCATATATTTCAGCATTCTTCCAGACAAGCTATCAAGTCTCAACCATAAATGACAGTAGAAAATGTCAAATTATCAACAAGCATTATATTAAAAATACATTGTAACTTTCAAGTCTTTTTATTGTGCTTTTATCATATTAAGTTTAGATCAGATTTCCTTTGTGGCCAGAATTTATCTATTGTACCATCTTTAGGTGAAGACAGTCCATGATTAATCAGTGTTAATTTTGAACCCATTTTTTTTAGAAGTAATATTTTTAAATATTAGACTTCTCTAAAACTGAAGTACTAATAATTAAGATCTCCTTTGTATCTTACTCATATAAAAAAGTAAAATCAATACTGTTTAAAAGCAAACTTCCTTGGTATCTAAAAACTTATTTGGGGAATTTCTAACTTTTAAAATGCAAATCTGCTGCTTTTCTGAAAGTATTTGTGAAAGTCATTTTAATTTCTAAACAATTCTAGTCTGTCATTTTTTTTTTTAATTTCTGAAGTTATTTAGTGCATTTATTCATAAAATATTCATTCTGGAATTTAGTGTTTGTTCAAATGTAATCCAATGTACATAGAAGTAGTGGTAGCTATAGTGCTGTATTTATTGCTTGATAATGTTTTTTAAATGTGAACTTATCTAATTTTCTCTTGGTTTTAATATGCTAATAAAAACCATTTCTTTTATTTCTAAAACATACCCAAAATATTCTGATCAATTAAAATAACTCATGTTATGCTTACTTAGTGTATATCTCTATATTTTGATTGTACGAAAATATTAAAGTTATGAGCTAAAGTTGATTTTCACTCATGTTTACTGGAGTACTGAATAATCTAAATTACAAATATAATTCTTTACAGCAATCAGTGTAATACTTAAAATCGATGACTATATCACCATTACCCTCTTTGAAGTCTTCCATAAACCTGTAAATCATTCCATAAACCTGTTTGTTAAAATTATGAATTCATCTTGTAAGCTAAAAAATTCCAAATAAAGTACAGTGTACGCAAATTCCTTCCTAGGCTAAATGAAAGGAAAAGATTCCCAGAAATAGGAAAATGCACAAAAATTTGTCTCCTTTCTCCATTATATTCTACTGTATAGTTCTGTGTTGAATAGCAGAAAGAAACAGAAGGAAAAGAACTACTTAAAAATATAATTTTCTCATTTAAAGTTGTTTTTAGTGTATTATATTGGTATAGTATATTTACATATATTCAAAGATGTGTAACCATCTCCACAGTCAATTTTATTACATTTTTATGACCTCAGGAGGAAACCATGTATCCTTAGCTATCACTCTTCTATCCTCCCATCCCTGCTCCCACCCAAGCCCTAAGCAGCACTAACTTACTTTCTGTCTCAATAGACTTCCCTATTCTGGACTTTCATATGAATGGAATCATATGGAATATGATCTTTTCTGACTGACTTCTTTTACCTATAATGTTTTCACAAGTCCATAACTTGCTCCAGTTTCATTCCTTTTTATGACTAAATTATTCCACTGTATGGATTTACCACATTTTGTTTATCCATCTGTCTGTTGATGGACATCTGTGTTGTTTCCATCTTTTGGCTATTATGAATAATGCTGCTATGAACATTTGTGTACAAGGTAGTTTTTTAACATATATTTTAATTTCACTTGGTTATATACCTAGAAGTGGAAATGTTGGATCATATGTTAAATACATCTGAGGACTGCTAGACTGTTTTGCAAAACAGCTGGACCATTTCACATTCCCACTAGCAGTGTCTGAGGGTTCTGATTTCTCCACATGCTTCCCAACACTTGTTATTATGTGTCTTTTGTACTTTAGCCATCCTAGTGGGTGTGAAGTGGTTTCTTGTGGTTTTAATTTGTATTTCTTTGGTGGCTAGTGACGTTGAGCACCTTTTCATGTTTTTATCGGCCATTTGTATATTTTTGGAGAAATGTCTATTCAAATCCTTTGTTCATTTTTAAATGGATTGCTTGTATTTTATTATTGAGTTGAAAGAGTTCTCCATGTATTCCAGGTACAGGTCCCTTATCAGATATAAAATTTGCACACATTTTCTTCCATTCTGTGGGTTGTCTTGTCACTTTCTTGATGGTGTCCTTCATAGCACAACAGTCTATAATCTTGATGAAATACAATTTATCTACTTTTTTCTTTTGTTTCTTAGGCTTTTGGTGTCTTATCTAAAAATCCTTTGCCAAATTGAAGGTCATGAAGACCTACTCCTACAGTTTCTTCTAAGGAATTTACAGTTTTTGCTCTTACATTTAGATCTTTGGTCCATTTTGAGTTAAGTTTTGTATACGGTGTGAGATAAGGGGCCAAATCCATTCTTTTGCATGTGGCTCTCCATTTGTCCCAGTAATACTTGTTGAAAAAAAATATTTTCTGCATTGAAGGATATCCTTGTCTTGGTATCCTGATCAAAATCAATTGACCTTAGATTTATGGTTTTATTTCTGAAAAATTCTATTGGTCTCTCTTTGTGTCCAAACCACATATCTTGATTACTTTGCTTTGTAGTAAGTCTTGAAATCAGGTAGTGTGAGTTGTTCTGTTTTATTCTTATTTTTCACAGTTGTTTGGGCCATACTGGGTCTCTTGGAACTCCATATGCATTTTATTTTTTAATTTTTTAAATTAATTAATTTATTTTTGGCCGTGTTGGGTCTTTGTTGCTGCACACGGGCTTTCTCTAGCTGTGGCGAGCGGAGGCTACTCTTTGTTGTGGTGCATGGGCGACTCATTGCAGTGGCTTCTCTTGTTGTGGAGCACGGGTTCTAGGCACGCAGGCTTCAGTAGTTGTGGCATGTGGGCTCAGTAGTTGTGGCTCACGGGCTCTAGAGTGGAGGCTCAGTAGTTGTGGTGCATGGGCTTAGTTGCTCCGTGGCTTGTGGGGTCTTCCCGGACCAGGACTCGAACCCGTGTCCACTGCATTGGCAGGCCAATTCTTAACCACTGCGCCACCAGGAAAGTCCTTCCATATGCATTTTAGACTGAGCTTGTCAATTTCTACAAAGAAGCCTGTTGGAATTCTGATAGGGATTACATTGAACCTGTCGATAATTGGGAGAGTATTGCCATCTTAATGTTAAATCTTCTGATTCATGAACATTAGATGACTTTACATTTACTTAAATCTTTAATTGCTTTCAATAATTTTTCTAGTTTTCAGAGTATAAGTTTTGCATTTCATTTGTTAAATTTATTCCTAAGCATTTTATTCTTTCTGATGCTATCATGAATGGAATTGTTTTGTTTTATGTTTGGATTGCTTATTGCAAGTGTATAGAAATAAAATTAACTTTTGTGTATTGATCGTATATCCTTCAACCTTGCTGAACTCATGTATTAGTTATAACATATTTTAGTGGATTCCTCATAACTTTCTACATAAAAGATCATGCCATCTGCAAATAGAGGCAGTTTTACTTCTTCCTTTTGAATATGAATGCCTTTTATTTCTTTCATGTCTAAATGTCATGGCTAGAACATTCAGTAAAATGTTGAATGGAAGCAACAAGAGCACATGTCATTGTCTTGTTCTTGATCTTAGGGAAAAGCACCCAGTCTTTCCTCCTTAAGTATGTTAATTGTGTGTTTTTTGTAGATGCCCTTTACAAAGTTGAGGAAGTTCCCTTCTATTCCTACTTTGTTAATAGATTTTACTATGAGAAGGTGTTGGATTTTGTTAAATGCTTTTTCTGCATCTATTGAGATGATCATGTGATTTTTGTTTTATATTTTATTGATATGATGTATTACATTATTTAATTTTCAGATTTTAAAACAATCTTGCATCCCTGGGATCACCTCTATTGGTCATTTTAATGTTTAATTCTTTTTATATGTCGCTAAATTCAGTTTGCTAGTACTTTGTTGAGGAGCTTTGCATCCATATTCATAAGAGATATTGGTCTGTAGTTTTCCTTTTTTGTGATGTTTTTGTCTGGTTTTGGTATCACAATAGTATCATCTTCATAGAACGATTTGGATTGTGATCCCTCCTCTTCTGTTTTTAGAAGAGTTTGTGAAGAAGAATTCCTTGAAGCATTTGTATTAAATCTTCTTTGAATGTTTGGTGAAATTCAGTGGTAAAGCCATCTGGACTTGGACCAGATAAGGGCAGTTTTTTGATTACTGATTCAATTTCTTCACTTGGTATTGTCCTATTCAGATTGCCTATTTCTCCTTGAGTCAGTTTTGGTAGTTGATATTTTTCTAGGACTGTGTCCGTCTCATCTACTTTGTCTAATTTGTTAACCATACAGTATTGAACAATCACTAAGGTCACAAACTGATTTTTGGCTGGAAATTTTATAAGGAATCTTGGACTGGACTTTTTAAAACCTGTGGGTTTTTTTTTGCCATCTTGGGACTAATAAATCACACACACACACAAAAAAAGTCTCTATGCCAGATTTCACCTGCTGTGTCTATAAATTTGGGTGAATTCCATTTTTCTCAAGGTCCCCCAAATGTGACATAGTTCCTAGCATGCTAGGAATTGACCATCCTTACCACCTATAAGCCTGGGTGGGACCTGTAAGTCAAGCACAAAGCCAGTTTTCCTAGGAAGGTTTAATAGTCACTGGCTCCATAAGAACAGTCACACTTTCTTCCCCAAATGACCATAATTTAATGACCATCATTCTCAAAAATGACACTCCTGGTTAAGGCCTTTAGACAATCTATTTGTCCTATTACATACTGGTAGGAAGGAGGATTCATTCTTAATGAACCTATTCAAATAACTATATTATCATAAAAAGTTAGAATACTTAAGTTTTTTTTCTAAAATTCTTGGGAATCAGTTAGAATCTATTATTTTTAAATGTTTTATTTCAGTTTAAAAACAAAATTTATAATATTATTTTGGGTTAGATATCTGAAAATGAAAGAGAAAAGGTTTACTGATAATATCCAGAAAATAGAATGCTAAAACAAAATATTAAAAATATTCCATACAAATAACAATAAAAATATTTTTCCTTATCAGTTCTTTCAATTCTGTGAAATTAATTCTTGGTCTGGTGGATCTCACATTAGCAATGTCACTAAGATGTCTCTTGTGCAATTAAAAAAGTTCTCAAAATCCTGGTTCGCTCCACTTGGTATGGTCTGAAAGTTTGTGGTGCACTGACATTTTGGCCTTAACCAAAATAAAGCTGAGAATTTCATTAATTTTTTGGCAACATAAGCATTATTAGTGACATTGGCAAAGGTAGTTTCAGTGGAGTTTTTGAGACAAAATCTTGATTACAGTGGGTTCCAGAGAAATGGATTATCGTAAAATACTTTTTTGAACAAAATAAAAAATAGAAAACATGACATAAAAATAATATGGCAGAATCAAATCCAATGCATCTAGGGCTTAACTTACATATTAGCAGATTTTCAACTTGGATCACAAGCAAAACCATATCTTTGAGGTAGACAAAAGACAAACCTAAAAACCTTGAAAATACAAGGGTCAGCAAGGGTAGGATATCAGGGAAATCAAACAAACGAGAAAGCAATGGTCCTGATCTTAATATCAGTCAGGGAGGAATTTAGGTTTTTTAATAAGGCATCATTTGGGGAAAATAAATGTACTTTATAATGCTAAAGAGTACAAGTCCCAAAGAAAGCATAACACATATGAATACCTGTGAAGTTATGAATATATAGAAGAAATTACAGGAGGCATAAGGAGAACTAGACAAAAACACAAAAGTAGTAGCAGACTTTAATCTCTCTCAACAATGATAAAGTAGACAAAAATATCAGAAAAAAACCCCAAAAGACATAATTAACATATTTAGAAAAGTAAACCTTTCAAACTACTTTTATAAAGTGAGAATATCATCGAATTCAAAATATGATATTGCACCAAAGTAGTACAATTAATATCTTATGAATATTGGTAGATAAAATACTAAAGTAAAATACTGGCAAACAGAATTCAATGCATATTAAAGATCTTTCACAACCAAGCAAGATATATTTCAGGAATGCAAGGATGAATCAATATTTAGAAATCTATTAACTTAATACACCATAGTAATAGCAGTAAGGAGAAAAATATCAAATAATCATCTTCAATGAGAGTGGAGAAGCATTTGACAAAATTCAATTTATACTTAATTTTTTAAAATAAAAATAAATAAGGAATTTATATACACACACTTCATTTACATGACAAAAGATACCTCAGCCCCCAAATCATCACCATGTTAATAGAAAAATACTGGAAGCTTTGTCCCTAGAGTCAGGATCAAGATGTAAATGCTTACATATAACCACCATTATTTAGTATCCAGCTAAATGAACCAGCCAATGTAATTTGACAATGCAAAACAAAATAAAATTAAGCAAAATAGAGGTAAAAAATATGGAAAGGAGCAGAAAACTATCAAGATTTTCTGATGATAGATACAGACACACCTGGAATGTTAATCTAAGCAGTAAGAGAATTCAGAAATTTAGGAACATACAAAGTAAATGTGCAAAACTCAATATTTTCCGTATATACATATACCAACCAGGTAGAAGATGCAGTGGGAAAAAAAGGAGCAAATGCTATTTGTAATGGCATCAAGAGAAATAAAACATATAGGAAAAAAATAAGCAAGAAATGAATGAAATACATTTTAAACACTACTATGGTCACAACAGAGGACATCACTACGTGGAAAGGCACCATGTTCTTAAATAGGAAGATCATCGTAAAGATGTAATTTGGCCCCTAAATAAATTATAAAGTATTTATGATCTAAATAATAATAGTAGGTAGTTATTTTGAAATCAGATGTGCTGATTCTAAATTTCATATACAGTCATCCTTTGGTATTCTTGGGGGATTAGTTCCAGGGCACTCCTCCTCCCTGCCAATACCAAAATCTGCAGAGGCTCAAGTCCCTTATATAAAAAAAGCATAGTATTTATATATAACCTATGCACATCCTGTATACGTGTCTAGATTACTTATAATATCTAATACAATGTAAATACTATATAAATAGTAAATACAATGTAAATGCTATGTAAATAGTTGCTGGGTGGGTGGCAAATCCAAGTTTTGCTTTTTGGAACTTTCTAGAATTTTTTTTTCATCTGAGGTTGGTTGAATCTGCAGATACAGAACCCTTGGATACAGAGGGTGGACTGTAGGGTAATAAAAATAAATAGTCATGAAGATTCTAAATAACAGTGGTTAGGAGATAAGCCCTAACAGATGTTATGAAACACAATTAAAACAGTGGTAACAGTACATGATTAGAACAGAGAGAACAGGAGGAGGGGAAGTGTGTATACAGACTACTCTTTGGAGCAGAAAACAGTAATCAGAATGGGGAGTGGAATGACATTATCACTCAGAGAGTCATTAATTCTTGTCCTTTCCCACTTTCTCTTCTTTAAAAATGTGCCAACTCTGGAATACCAGATGTAAGAAATGGGCATAACTGGTAGTGGTTTCTCCCTTGGCTTTAAAATGCCAAACTCATTGAAACTATTACCCATTAAGTATAAAAGTCTGTAGAAAAAGCCATCTTCCTCATTAATTTTTGCCTGGGAAAAAAGTGGAGATGCCAGTTGTTTGTTTGTTCAAGTTACAGTTATAAGCATATAATTTCAGTGATTTCATAGATTCATGGATGCTGAACTACATCTGTGGATGACCTAGGAGTACTTAAACCTTAAGTAAATCCCTTTGGCCTACATTTTCAGCAAAGTTGAATAGTTATTCTTTTGTTTCTAAATTCCATCTACAATCTCTTCTCTCAGACTCCAGCTAGAAGGCATTTCTCAGGCCTTCTGAAAGCTCAAATATCTTCACCATACAATTTTGTTTTAAGGTATTTCTTAAATAATTTTGCTATTTCAATTTGTCCTTTACATTTTAACTTTCCTTTGACCTTTTTCTCTTTATCTTATCTCAGGGTATATATTATAGTCCAACCATTATTGTCATAAATTTTCTGTAAACTCATTTATATATTTAAACTCTAGCCTCTTACTGCTTGTTGCATGTCTTAGTCTGGTCAGTTTCCAAAACAAAAATACCATAGACTGGGTGGTTTAATCAACAGAAAGTTATTTCTCACAGTACTGGAGAGAAAGCCCAAGTTCAAGGTGCCAAGATTAAAGTTTAATTTTGAGTCCTCTTCTCTTAACTTGTAGGCAGCTGCCATCTGGCTGTGTGCTCATATGACCTCTTCTTTGGGCATGTGGAGAGAGTAAGCTACTTGGTGTCTCTTCTTATAGGTACACTAATCTTATTTTTTCAGGGCCCCACCTTTATGATCTCATTTAACCTTAATTGCTTCCTTAGAAGCTCCATCTCCAAATACAGCCACACTGGGGGTTAGGGCTTCAACATATGAATTTGAGAGGGATGCAAACATTCAATGCATAACACGTCATTATTTCATTACAAGTTCTCTGTGTACAACCTATTACCTCATAATAAAGCAAACAAAACATAACAAAAAACTAAAATTTGCATTCCTCTTGTAAATCAGATAGTGCCCCCTTTTCTGAAATGAGTTCTGCAAAAATGTCATTGCTTAAGTCTATTTCCAGACTGTTGCTGATGGCTATCTTCTTGATATTCTTCATAGGACAACTAGTTTCCTCACAAACTTCAAAATTCTCTCTCCTTTAAGGTTCATTTTGGTTATTTTAAACTTTTATTTCTTTGTGTTCATGTAACAAATGCAGCCAGTCATTTTTCTCTTTTGGATTCTGTGTCCAGGAAGCTCGCCCAGCTGTATCATTTTTCACTGTTACTTAGTCATACAAAGTCTGTATAAGAATGTTCTTCATCTCTGAGGATATACAAAGAGCTCTTTCTATGAAAAGAAACCTATTTGATCCAAGTCTACAAACCCAGGACAATTTTCTAGACTGCAATTTACACCCCAGTGTGTGCTCCATAAATTTAGGGTAACCATATACATTTGTTTGCTTGAGTCTAGGTTTGTTGCTTATTGTCCTGGCATCAATTACAGCTTAGCATTTGCAGTACTGGCCTCAGATCCATGAGAAAGGAGATATGTTCTTCTCCCGGCACTTCAGAGACTCTAATTCTGGCTTTATTCTAGCTTGATCCCTTTCCATGTGACAAGGAGTTATCTGATCCAAGGAAACATATCCACCTAAAGCTTAGCCCTTCTAACCATATCCTGAGAACCCTGGGACCCCAGAGTTTCCAGCTCCAGTGGCTTATGCTCATATCCAGGAACTGCACAGGTCTTTTGGCTGGATTCTCCTTTCGTATGATGGACCTTGCCTCTTCTGTGCCCATTCCTAGTCTCAAGAAGTAGCCATGGGATGGGTGTTTACACCGAGAAGTGAAAAGAACTCAGATGCACAAGCTGAAATGAACACTTACATCCACATGAGAGGCCCCATCAGTGCAAGGAGGAACTGGGGATGGACAAAAAAGGCCCTTTTGGGGGACAGGCAACAGTTTATCCCATACCAGCATATTCCTGTACAAAACTCCAAGGATCCTAAGAATTCTGAGAAACGTAAATTTGAAATTTATCTTCTTGGGTGTTTTGAATATTTACGTGTAAAAATAGGTATAGAAAGTTACCAAATAGTGTTGTGGCTTCCTTTATATACTTGGAATATGTCACATACACAGGCTTTAATTCGTACCCTTGCCTCAGGCTCCAGATACTAGGGAAAAGCCTGAGCAATTTTCTTAGAATAAACATTTCTTAGTTTGGATAATGAATTATATGTTCCCTTATTCACTGCTACTCTAAACCTCCCCAACCCCATTTGAGAAGTACATATTAAATGGTTAAACCTTTCTTGTTTTTTCCTTTTCTTTTTTACCCACAGATGTGTTTCATGCTTTTATTATGCACACTAAAGCGTACATTTTCCCATTATTTTCAATCAGTCATAACCTAATAATTCTTCACAATAACCATGAAAACAGCTAGTTTTACTCATGTTATTCTAATAACTCTACTGATCAAATATCATACCTGCGTGGTCCTGTGAAGCATAGGCCACCTCTGAAGGTAACTAATAATCTCTGTCTTTGACTTGCTAAGTGGAATTGCAATAGGATTCCTCCAAAAGTCATGTTTCTTCTACTGATACATTTTAAACCCAGATTCACTGCTGTTCTAAAGATCATTTGAAAGTTCTTTATTTCCTGGCATTAACATAATAATAAATATCTACTGCATTCCTAAACATTGACTTAAACATCAGAGTTTGGGGGGCAGTTGTTCTTTCTCTAGAGACACTGGTTCTCACAAAGAAGCCTCTTCCTCAAAGGATCCTCCCACTCTCTCCTGCACAGAAACTGTGCAAGTTGTCCTCTTCTCTGCTTTTTTTCAACCTCCAAATGTAGATATTATGTATGATAAATAGAAACTAACAGAAAACACTGCTTTCCCTTCTCTTTATGCTGTAAAAATGCGCTCAGTTCTGTTCCATGTGAGAAAGATTTGCCCTGCCTTTTATCTTTCTTAAACTTTCCTTTTGCAGGTGTCTGCAGACATTTCTATACCCCTGTCTAAAGCTAAAGGAGAAAACTCAGCACTCTGCATGACCAAAATCCTTTGTTGGTTGCCTGCTACTCTTGATCCTTTGCAGACACGTACACCCCACTAAGATGCTCATGGCTTCTTTCTGCACTGTAGTCTCTTTGTTTTGTGCCTCTTCACTGTCTCTGGCTCCCTGAGTAGCTGTAACAACTGCAGAGACTTTCTTTTCCCTCTACCCTACCTGCCCAATAGGATGTGTTACCTTATGTCCTATCTTACACGGCTTCCTCTATATTTTAAGAGCTTGGCACATAGTAGGCACTCAGTAAATACGGTTTCTCTTCCCTCATCTATTAAAAAATATATTTGAATCAGTAAGGCAAATGTAATCCTCAGCTGATTAATAAAATTGAGGCTTCGCAAACTTATGTCAATGCCATACTGTTTCCAAAATATAAAGTTAAGACTAGAAATCGATGTCCGTATTTGATACTAGAAACAGTATCAAACTGTTCATACCAAAAAGAGACAGTATAGAATAAAATACTTTACAAGAAAGCCCCTCAGAAGACCTTTTACTGTCATTTGATAATAAGGGTTTGGGGGAAGAATCTGTCAAAGAAAATGAGCCGAAAGGCAAAGACATGGTTTTAAAATAATGGCTTCCAAAATAAGGAATTGGCAAAAATTCCTTTGCACAATCCCATCTACAAAATAGGAACTTTTTTTTTCCCCTGACAGTCTGTTGTCTCTTCTATCTCATGATGAAAGTAGATTCATCCTTTTATACTACGATTATTTCCTGTTTGAGTAGTCAGTCATCAGTGGCTGAAAGAGAAAGAATCATTTGTTGTTCTTTTCATTCAGTTGATATGGTCACTCAGCTATCTCAAACGGTGGCCAGGCCAGGTCTCATTGGCTGCCTGACTCTTTGCAGCCATGCCCAGCAAGGTCAGAACCAGAAATGTGGAACCCAGTGGGGGTCATGACCCTAAACTGTGCTCCATGACCTTGACTTGTTTATGTGATCTTTGAATATCCATTTCCTCAAATGCAGCTAGCCGTGGCAATACAAAAAGTTGAAAACTCACTGTTTCTAAGAAGTTCTAAAGAATCAAGAGGTGTCAATTAAGACATAAAGTGACAGGTAAAGATCTGCAAAGCACAGGGAAAGAAATTTTAAACTATAATGAATACGAAGGTCTTGTATGATTAAGCAGGAAAATATGTAGCACTGTTGGTAACTTCCAGGAAACTATTAAATCAGCTATGCTTTAACTGTCGCAGGTGTTAGGCCACAAGGTGCCCCAGGGGAGAACAATTTATTCTATGGCTTCCAGAACACATTTGATTCACATCCTGTCTCCCATGTTATTTTACAATGTATTGGGATTGGCCAAAAAGTTCATTTGGTTTTAAGTAAAAATAAAAGACACATTTTTCATTTTCACCAAGAACTTTACTGAACAACATATTCTCTAACCGAACAAACTTTTTGGCCAACCCAATTATTATATTTATCAGATTACAAGATAAGCATATTTTGGATGGGCTAAAAATCACCCATCTTTCAAGGCTTCTATTCCCCTGGGGTTTGTGGATAGAATTCAGGGGATACATGAATTTAGATGCACAGAAAACTGTTTATTTTTATTAACTGCTGGCTGAAATTCAATGTCTCCTTCAATTACAAATGTAGGCATAAACCACAACAGCATTAGTAATATCTGTGACTTTGTCACTGATATAAATCACAGATATAGTCATATCACATAGTGATTGTTGCAGATATCTGGAAATGATTTTTTTCTGATCACCAATATTTTAAAACTATGATAGTTATTAGACTTGCTCTTGGATCTTGATCAGTTAAATTTATTAATAAGGAAGCACATGTATGATGGTATCACACATTTTTTTTTATATTTGGATAAATAAATTTCAACGTAACTATTTCTTTAGTACTCTATGTATTTTATTTCAGATATTTAAAAATATTATTCTTACAAAAGATCCATAGGCTTTCAGATATTTAAAAATATTATTCTGACAAAAGATCCATGGGCTTTACCATACTGCGAAAGGGGTCAAAAATATACAAAATAGTGACAAGCCATAGTTTAGAAGAGCAGTAGTTCTCAAAATTGAGTGTGTATCAGAATCCCCAGAGAGCTTGTTAGAACACCAATTACTGAGCCCCATCCCAAGATTTTCTCATCAGCCAGCCAGTCTGGGGGGACCTGAAAACTTGCATTTCAAAGAAGTTCCCATGTGATGCTGATTCAATTGGTGCAATGACTAAACTTTTTAAATGAATGCAACAGCATTGCTTGGAAGAAAGAATGGGCAGCTCTTAAAATCAAAGCCTAAAATTGTTTAAAAATACTACAGGGATGTTGGCAAGGAAGATTTCAGAAAAACTTGAAGGTCACACACATTAAAAAGAAATGCTCAAATGATTTTCTTACTATCAGAGCACAGCAAATCCACTGTATGAAGATTTATATCTTAAACAGCTGGTTTCCTCTCCTAACAATAACAATATAAATCAATAGAAAACATCAACACCATTATCAAATACAAAACACATTTTTACCTTGATTAAGGAAAGAAATCTGCAAGTTAAGATGTATTTTCAAATGTATCTCCTTCAAAACTCAGTGTCTTTAAATGTACCATGCATGTGAAGTCTCCCTTCTAAGTGATGAATGATCCATTGTAATGATAGAGAACTCATTCTATTCCTCTTATTCCTACCCAGGTCACTTTGCAAAAAGCTGTCCAAGACAGGAAATTTTTAAATCCAATTGCATATCTTAATATAAACTGATGAATAGTGAAGGAATCTTTACATCTATAATTCATGTAAATTCTGAAGGTTGATTTTGTGTTTATAATTCAGTTAGTTGCTCCAAATTAGATTAGCTGCCTCTGGAGTCTTGAGCATGTAAATTTCATCTCAGGCAAACGTATTTTAAGTTGTGTGGTGATAAACTCTTGTTTTACAGTCTCTTCTCCTTGTGACTGTAGATTTTTAATTAACATTAGCTCCTGAGTTATACGTGTGAGTGTTAATGGATAAGATTATACATTTAGCAACTCTTCCTAGCAGAAGGAAGAGACAGATGCACAGATGAGTTCAAAGGAAAAAAGATGGTGTGACTGTGAATCAATACACGTGGTATTCTCTACACACTATGTTCTAGAAATTGATGTAATTCTAACATCATTCCATTCTCCTGGACCCAGTGTTTACACAAGTTCTTTGCCTATACAACCATTCTATTCAAACTTAGCTTACATAGTAAAAGAAAAGGTAATATTTGACTGAGCATAGAGGGAGCTAGAGTGAGAAAATGTACAGGGGACTAGCGTTAATGTGTGTTTGTTAAAGGAAATGTATATACTCAAACAATATTCCCAGGACGGTGGGCAGCTGCCAAAGCTCAGAGTGAAGATACATCGATAAATATGTGGGAAAATCAGCAATCAAATAGGTTTAGTAAATTTAAATAATTCCTGCCAAATTTGACCGCAGGCATTTAGAATTTGAGAATCCCAAGTAGAAAACCACTGAGATTTCTCAAAGGATAAGGCCTGGCTCGTTTCACTGTGAAACATTATTTTTTACTGACAAAAGAAGCAACAAGGAAAATGACTGAAATACAGATGCTAAACTATAAAGGAAAATGACATTAGTTTCCTTTTTAATCAAAATAAAAGTTTTCATTAGCATCCAAGATCTCAAAGACATTTCAAGATCTATTCTAGTTCAGAGAATAAGCATATGGGAAAAGTATTAGTAGAATCATTATCACCTCTAATTTTTTCAAGTGTTCAAAGGAGGATGAATACTTATTAAGTAGTAAATGATAATAGCCCATCACTTGATTAATCTGATATCGTTCTCGTTCTGTGAAAAGTAAGGAAAAGATAATGTAGCTCTGAAACTTGCATCACTAATGGCTGGGGTTAATTATCATTTCATGTTTTCCCACTTTCTTGTCCATGGGATCCACTTTTTAAAGGGATTGCTTTCAGTGACATAAAGAGATATTTAGTGTGTCTGTCAGAAAGGGGGAAAAATCTCAATCTTGCCGAAAATATTTTGAACTATTTGATATGTAAAATCTTAATAAATCTAATAAAAATCATTGCAACCCCTAGAGGGATTTTACAGTAGAGTACCCCTATGTGAAACTGTAAGCTGAGGCTTCCCAAGTTACTGATCTTGGGAGCAAGCACATACTAAAGGAGTTTCAGAAAATCAATTGCTTCTCTGGATACCTGTTAACAATTGATGGGAAATGAAAAATATAAGAAGAGAAATTAGATCAAATGATGGAGGAGGGCTTCCCTGGTGGCGCAGTGGTTGAGAGTCCGCCTGCCGATGCCCCGGTCCGGAAAGATCCCACATGCCGCGGAACGGCTGGGCCCGTGAGCCATGGCCGCTGAGCCTGCGCGTCCGGAGCCTGTGCTCCGCAACGGGAGAGGCCACAACAGTGAGAGGCCCGCGTACCGCAAAAAAAAAAAAAAAAAAAAAAAAGATGGAGGAAATGGTGAGGAGGAGTTTTAAAGGAGAAGCATGCCGGGTCATGCAGTGTTCAGCTGCACAGGATTCTAAATTAGAAAGGCCACTGTGCTAATTCTAGTTCTACCATTTTCTACCTTAGCCAGTTTGAGTAACTTGAATTGTACTTTTGTTTCTCTGGCTCCTCAGTGAGAAGGCAAAAATAGCAACTTTTAGAACTTTGTATGAAATAAATTAGTTAAGGTATTTATAATGTCTAGTGGGGTGCTAAGAACTGGACGATATTTCAAAAAACACAGTTTTAGGATTAGGCTTGGTAAATAGCTACTATTGTATTATGAATTTTGCTAGACACTTTATGTTTTATTTATAATTACTATTAATAATTACTACAATAATTACTATATCAAAATTGTGCCAAACTCTTTCTTAGCTATTTCTTTAATATTAGTTCATTTCTTCTTAATTCATAACTCTGCAAGGCAGGTATTGTAATTCTTAGTTTACCTACTGTGGAACTGTGGAGAAATTAAGTCATTTGTCTAAAAGTCATGTGGCCATAAGTGAGAAAGTGAAGGATTATATCTGGGACCAGACTTTCATACAGCTTACAATTGGATGTGTCATTTGTTTTTAAAAATTAAGTTAAAATATGCAGGGAACATTTGTGCTTCTAATTGATGAATTAAAAAATTCACTTATGCAAATCCCATTTTATATGGGAATTTTAGATAATGATGTGTGGCTGTTGATAATTGGTGAGTGGTGGGGATAATTGGGAGAATTTTCTATAGAACTGTCATTTCAAGTTACCAGCTATTTGGTAAACATTCTTATAGAACTAAATCCCATTTAGTTCATGTTTTTGATTTATTAAAAAGAGATTATGGACCAGATAGTGATAGATGCCATATAATGAAATGCATCTTTAATAGAAATGTCATTTTTGGGAGAGGGTTGCAGTGTAAAGCCTGAACATGAGCATAATGGCCTACCCATAATGGATTATTTCGCTGACAAAATTATTGACACTGCAGAAATTCCCTTTTTTCACTACAATGTACATTGTGACATATACTGCAGATATTTGTGTGTCAAGCCCAAGCACATAGAAGACTTTTGAAAAATGCTTATTAAATAAATAAACGAATGGATTAATTAAAATCTTTCACACTTATTGCTCTTACCAAGGGCACTAATATCCTCTTACTCCTCCACCTCTGCAGAATTTGCTGCTTGACAAATTGACTTCTTTAAACTCTCTTTAACTTCTATGATGTTATTGAGATTTTTGTTTCTGTATCTAGTTTTGCAATCAGTTTTTCTCCTTTACTGACTGTTCCTCTTCTAACCATCTCACAGTGCAAGTTTTTACTGGTCACCCTTAATTACCTTCTTCAATCATATTCACTCTCTCTGAGCGACCCCAATCAGTGCTATGGCTTCAACTATTACATTAATATTGAAGAAACAGAAAGACAAGGAGGAGGGTGTGAAAGAGGAGGGAAGGGGGAAGGAAGGAAAAAAGGAAGGAAGGAAGAAAAGAAAGAAAGAAAGAGAGAGAGAAGGAAAGAAAGAAAAAGAAAGAAAAGAAAGAAAGAAAGGGAGGAAGAGAAGAAGGAAAGGAGAGATAGATGGAGGGAGGGA
This sequence comes from Lagenorhynchus albirostris, assembly GCF_949774975.1. Classification (NCBI taxonomy): domain Eukaryota; kingdom Metazoa; phylum Chordata; class Mammalia; order Artiodactyla; family Delphinidae; genus Lagenorhynchus; species Lagenorhynchus albirostris. The sequence continues at coordinate 46,550,506 of NC_083100.1, forward strand.
GGTTTTTTGTAAGCTGGCTACAACTTATTTCTCTACCCACCTTTTCCTCTCTTCTCTATGGTTTTGTGCCAAGCACACTGACCTCCTTGTTCCCTGAACACACAATATGCTTTCAGAATGTTGTGCCTGGAATACCCCACTCCATCTCCTCCTCTTGGCAAACTCCGGCTCGTCACTCAGCGCCAGTTCAAATGCATCTCATCCGTGGCCTTTCCTCACTCCCTCAGGCAAGTAGTTGTTCTGTTTTCCTCTCCCAAAGGAGTCATGCTCACACAGTGATTATATCAGCGGTTACATGCTATGGTAGTAATTGGTTCTGATATCTGTCTTCTCCACTGTACTGCTTTATTCATCCATGCCTCCATCCCTAATATAATAATTGTAGAGTAATTTGAATTTATGCATGCATATATGAATATCTGCATGCCAAAATTTCATTCAAATATTCTTTTTAAATTATTTCATTTGTCCTTTCAGCTTAATGTTATAGTGGTCAGTGTAATAATGATTTAGCTAGTTCAAAATTTTGGTAAACCCTAATGTAATTTTAATTATTTAAAATAAATTATTTATTTAAATATTTTATATTTTTAAAAATGATGATCACTAATATAATCCGCATGCCACCTTTCAGGCATGCATAGATTCATCAATATGAAATCCATCTCTTACCATAAATCTGCTTCTTATTGTGTTGGCCTTCATGATAGGTTATTAGTCATGGTTTCTCTTACTATTGCTAAGTCTACAAATTACAGCCTATTCATGTATAATTTTTAAAATTTGATTTGGCTTTTATATTATAAGTAAGTTATAATTGTGTTATAAAGAACAAATACCCCTCAAGGAAGAATCTATTGGCCTCTCTTAGAGAATAAAATCTATGGCTTTACTGATGGGATTTTATGAAAGATATTGTGGGTATTTCAATGATCTGTTCTACTTCCTTGCAAGGGTAATGAGTTATATTTAGGAATACTGATGTTTACTAGGAACTACAGTAACCAACTTCTATTCAGTGGCAGTTGCAATATCCTGCCTGGTTTGTAATTACGTTATTTTTACTTCATTCATTTATTTAAAAAATGTTTATTCAGGTCTTCCCTGGTGGCGCAGTGGTTGAGAGTCTGCCTGCTGATGCAGGGGACACGGGTTCGTGCCCTGGTCCGGGAAGATCCCACGTGCCGCGGAGCAGCTAGCCCTGTGAGCCATGGCCGCTGAGCCTGCGCGTCCAGAGCCTGTGCTCCGCAACGGGAGGGGCCACAACAGTGAGAGGCCCGCGAACCGCAAAAAAAGAAATGTTTATTCAGTTTCTATACTGTGCAAGGTACTGTGCAAGAGATGCAATCAATGGTGAGCAAAGACAGACAGTGTGCCTGTCCTCACAGCATTTACAGTCTTCTATTATTAGGTCTATTGGGTAAGAGATCTGCAAAGCATTGTATTACTAAAAACGCATCATTAAAAATTCCTATAATTAACAAAAATTTTAGATAAAAAGAGAAATCAGCATGCTATGTATGATGAAAGAGAAAGAAGTTAGGAAATTCAGTAGTTAAAATAGCTATTAAATAAGTGGGATGTGAAAGTTTTAAAGGGTATAGAGGAGGCGATTGGGGAAATATTATTTATGCGATTATACCACTAGATAATCTATCTTAAAGAGCAACTTTCACAAATTCAATAAACTCATATTAGAAATATAGAAAAGGAAAAGGACATTCATTTTCTTATTCTTTGCCCCCAAATAATAAGTTGTCCGTGACGGTGTGAATATACATGTAAAACACAGCCCAGAACTGTAATACAAAAGCTCTTAAGATAAAGCATAGTTTTCAAGGCAATTCTAATAAACGTGATCATCATGCTCCTTTGCCCTATGGTGATGAGAGTGAAGGGTTGTTAGATATTATTTTGTCTGCTAATATGCTTTTAGGTATACAAATGAGAAAGAAGAGTGAGATAGAAAAACAAGGTTTCTTAATGTGGGCCCCACGAATGGGCTTTAGGACATGAAATAATTTGCAGTATTTTTTAATGGAGAAAGAGTCAATAGCATTCATCAGATTCTCCAAGGAACCTATAATTACCCAGAAGTTTAAGAACCCAAAAAGCTGGGGAGTAAGAGAAAGAGAGAGAGAGGGAAATAGATCAGAGATAAAATAATTCCAAGGCAATAATTAAGAGTACTTTTGAGAGCCCAAAAATTTTTTTAAGTTTACAGTATTCTAAAATAAAACAGGATATTTTAAAAAATAATTAGCTCTCAAAAATGTTGTTATTTTGTTTACTATTTGGAATAGAGAAAAAGGGGTAATTGAAACAGAGAAAACTTCCCCTGTCATTTAGATGTTTTAGCATTTGCTACAAACAACTTTTGCGAAATTATTTTTACATCTACAATTATCAAAGTCAACTCAGTCGAGACTTGCTTTCAGTTTATTCATGTAAACTTTACTTTGAATTTTGCTCTTAAAGATGCCTGAAATTGTAATTTGTATTCTATATCATCATTATATTTACTATTGTAAATTAAGTATTGTACACGGATCAATAAGGTGTTTCAGAAACAAAGAGATTAAAAGTCACATTCACTCATGTCACTATGACCTATTTTTCCAAATGATTAAAAAGTGTTCATCAAATTAAATGCAATAACATCTACATATTTGGAAGGACTAGTTTTTCAATATAGCATATGTGAAAGTTTGAAAGTTTATTTAATAAATGAATTTCAGCTCTTCTTTACTGAAGTCACTTCCTGATAAACAGCCAACACGAAGAAATAAATAAATATAAGGCGGTTGTGAATTCCAGGCTTCTTGGCTAGTCACAATTGGTGTGTTGTTATTTTGGCTTGAGGACAATAGTCGTAATTACTTTCCTCTAAACAGCTGAATTCAATCCAACTCATAATGTCAAAAGTTTATGAATCTGTTGTAGCAAAAATTAAGATTAGCAAAGAAGACAAATGCCACTGAAAAAACATTTTTCAAACATTTCCTATCCCCCCACTCCCCTTTCTTGTTTCATCAAATTGGAATCACTCCCAGTTTTAAAGGTATCACAGATTGAATTGTACTTTCCCAGCCACTGTCTGTCCAGTGAGTTAAACAAACACATATGTAGCCAGAAAACATCTTTCCTTTTGTATATGTGGCTTTTCACGTGTATTAAAATCATGTCCTTTAGTTTTGCTTAAAAACTGTGGCTATTACATCATTATATATTTATGTACATTTATTATAGATGACAGTTTCTGAAAGATGTTTAACTGATATTACAATGATTATGCCTTGAATTAGAATTTACTAGATGTGAACAAATAAAAAATTGTTGATCTTTATATTTCTCAATTTTCAAAACAATATTATTAATTCAGTAATACAAATTAAAATATTTATATCATTGGTGACTACAGAAAATGGTCACTAATCCCAGTGAGTCTTAAAATTACTCAGTTCTCTAACAAAAACTGAAAAAAGGAGGGGTGTGTGTGTGTGTGTGTGTGTGTGTGTGTGTGTGTGTGGAAGTAGAAAGAGAAAAGTCATAGATAAGGAGGAAGTAGAGGACCTTTAGGTCCTCAGCAATGAACTTGAAAGTCTAAGAATAGGAGAATCAATGGGTTAGGTGGAAGATTTTTATCAAGAATAAAAGAGCATTGATTGGAAAGAAAACTGTATGATGTGACTAAAACTTTCACTAGAGATTATCCTACTAGGATAGATAAAAGGGGACAAATAAAATAAAAAGTTTCTCAGAGGAATACAGAGAAATATTTTGTAAGATTTTGATTATGAAAAGAGAGAGAAGGAAGAGATGGGGAACACTGAAATTTTATGCCCAAGGGCCTGGAAAGATGATCATTGAAGTCATGCAAGAGAAGGAATAGTGAGAGAACATTTAAAGGAAAACAGATGGTCTAAGGTCAAACATGATAATAGCCATAGTAGAGGTTATTAATGCTAATTTTAAAATTACATGTGTACAGTGCATTTTGTGTCATCAATGTTTTCACGTGCATGTTGCCTCATTTGACTTGATAGGGAAGAGGAATGGCCATGTATGAGCAAGAAGAAAAGCTGAGGTAAACCAGACAGTGAACTTTCATTTAGACTGTTAGGAAAAAATTAGAGAAGAGCTAATACCATTTATTTAGTGCTACTCTATGTGCTTGACATGATGTTAAGTTTTCTAAATCTATTTTTTTTAATCTTCACAATAAATTTTTCAGATACTTATGTCTCCATTTTGCAGATGGAAAACTGAGATTCACAGAGCTTTTGTAACTTGCCAAAGATCACTTAACTAGGAAACAGCAGAGCTAGCATTCATCCCAGACATGACTGGCCAGAACATTTAATATATTTTTAAAAAATCCTAGGCCAATAAACACTGAGGGACCTTTTTCAAATAATAACAAAAATCAAATTTCTTGGCTTCTTATTCACCATTCAGCACTGGACTATTTTGGTTAAAAAGTAAATGAATCAAAAATAATCTAAACAAACAAACAAAAAAATCTAAACATAGTTATAAAAAATTTGTAACTATGGTGAAAGATATTAACTAGACTTACTGTGATGATCATTTTGTAATATATGCAAATATTGAATCATACGTTGCACACGTGAAACTAAAATTATGGTATATGTCAATTATCCTTCAATAAAAAACAGTCTATAAATTCTATGCACTAAGGAAAAGATAAAGTTAGGGGAACATGTTCTACATATCAAGTACTCTCCTAAGTACTTTACAACATAATCTTTACAATTTCTCTGATATTACAACAATTTCATTCCTTCATATGTCATTGCATTACCCAGGGGCTCACCAATAGAAGTGGGATAACATGCTCTATGTATGTCCCTTGCTTCAGATGGAGGGAAGTGAGAATAAGAGCAGCAGGTAACATTTAGTGTAGTGCTTCTATATACCAGGGTATTTCCAAGCACTTTACATACATTAGTTCAGTCAGTCCTCACAGTGGCTTAATGAAGCGAATGCAATAGTATGATCCTCATTTTATCAATGAGTGAAGAAAGGTACAGAGTAGGTAGTTTCCAGAAATTTCCAGAGAAATAGAGTCAAAGATCCAGGATTAGAATGGAGGTCCTCTGACTCTGGAGCCTGTGCTACCAGTACATACATTGTACTGATTTTGTACAACTTAATAAAGGAAACTTGGTGCCCCCATAATGGTTCTAGAAGCCTGCAGAGGTCTAGAGTAAAGAAAATGTTCACCATTTAAAGAAACAGAAAATCAAAACAGGATAAGGAGCGGACGTTTTTGTTTGCAAACCAGTCCCTACCAACAAAACGAAACAAAACACAGAGACAAATTATATACGTTTATATTCATATTTTATGATTTTTTAAGAATATGGTGAAAAATATTTTGCAACTATCAAATCAAAGAGCAGTTAAACTAAGAACACAGATAACTACTGTTGATATTTTTATATCTAGCATTGAAATGCCAAGAAAGACTGTGAGAATGTCTAATTTTAGACATTCAAAGGGTGAATGTACCTAAATATGCAGACAAACGGAGGAGGAAGAGAAGAAGATGCCCTTTTGTTCCCTGATACAGTCTGAAGAATTATAACTCTTGAAAATACAAATATCAATGAAATTAATACTAGCTAAAAATAGCCATATAAAACCATTCCCAAAATTTTTTTCTCACATTCTGAAGGCAAAGGGATGTGGTTTTATGTTTAACTTTATATTTCTTTATCAGTTGGTACTTCTTCCTTGTGTTGCAATAATGATATAAAAATTTTGAATCACAAGTTTATGTAGGTATAACTAAGAATATTAAAAAGTGACATGGTTCTTATAAAAACTGTTTCTGTTAATTATAGACTGACAGAATTGAAACGTGCTAGCTAACATTTGGATTTTTATTCATAATTAACACTTAGGGTCGAACAAATATCAGACAAAGCAATACTACACATTACCATTCAGTTCTTCTGTGATTTAGACATTGTGAGTAGTTCCTTTGATGTCATTAATTCCATTAACTCCGTAGTAAAGTTTTCCCACTTTTAGCAGTAACTAAACGGACAAGATAATCTTTCCATCTCCTATCCTTTGCACATGACCACTACACAAAGCAAATTCCATAAATGCTAACATCATTATTCTCAACTGTCTGTATTTAAGGAAAAACATTTTCCTATGGATGATAACATGGCTGTCGAGGAAATACTAAAAAAAAAAAATCCATCAAGAAGCTTTTAATTGTATCTTTAGCTTTATCTCAATCTCCTAAAATCTACTATGGTTTTTATAGGTCTTTCATTGTATCAGTATCAAATTTTGCAACTAATGCCAAGAAGATCTCTCATATTTTCTGCTAAGATCCTGAAAATAATGAAATTCTTTTTCACCTAATTTAATTTACAAATTAATTCATAGTCTTTAAATTCTAATTTATTACTCTCAAGTTTCTATTTTGAAAAACCATAATTTGTGTACTACATGAATGAATGATTAAAGTATGCGCTTTGGGTGTGTTTCATGCAATCATTTTATTAATGATCTTAGAAAAAAGTAGAATTTTTGGATATAACCAACTTATTGACCGACTCCTCATGAATGAGCACAAATATCACTTCCTCAGAGCAGTCTCCCAAAGTGTCCTCCCACTCCTCTTCCCCATCTAGTTACTCTTCATCCTATTAGCCTGTTTGGTTTATTTTTTCTTCAATTATTTTTATCTTTTCATTTATTTGCTTACCTATTAATGGTTTGTTTGCTTCCATTAAAATGTAGATTCCATAAGGTCAGGGATATTTTCTACCTTTCTGACTGCTATCTCCCTTGTGCTTTGAGATACATGCTCAATAAACACTGCTTGAACAACCGTCTACTCCTAAATACTTTCGCATCTATCTTTTGAGTAGATGGTTGTGATGTCTGCAACTTGCTCTCAAATGATTCATCAATAAAATAACAATATATATACATATAGTTATGTATGGAGAGAGATAAAGCAAATGTGACAAAGTAGTAGCAGTTGGGGAATCTTAGTGAAGGGTATATGAGAATTTATTGTTCTAATTCTGCAGTTTTCCTAAAAGCTTGAAACTTTTGCAAAAGAAAAAGGTGAAACAAAAAAAACAGTACTTGAACAGATGTATGGATGAATACACGTAATAATGATTGGTGATAATGATATGGAATGCTTATTTGTTTAGTTATCTGATGTTATTCTAATTTGCTGATGTGGCCATAATTATCTACCTATTATTTTCAGTTTCACCAATTATTGGAGGCAACTTGTAAAGATATGCCAATCAGGTAACATGCATATGAGCATGAAACTAAAAGTCAACATAACAGATCGAGTTATTCCAATGGTAAGATTAAAAACTTAATGTATTTATTCATTGACTCAACAAATGTTTATTGAGTATTTCAAGTCAGTTAACTTGCTAGGTGCTGGGGATACAGTATGGGTAAGATGGATAGAAATACATAGAGTAGGGGCTTCCCTGGTGGCGCAGTGGTTGAAAGTCCGCCTGCCGATGCAGGGGACACAGGTTCGTGCCCCGGTCCGGGAGGATCTCACATGCCGCGGAGCAGCTGGGCCCGTGAGCCATGGCCGCTGAGCCTGCGCATCCGGAGCCTGTGCTCCGCAACGGGAGAGGCCACAACAGTGAGAGGCCCGCGTACCACACACACAAAAAAAACAAAACAGAAATACATAGAGCATGTACCATCATTACCATTTATTTGTGGGAAGGGTGTAATATAACTACCACCCAAATAATAAAGATTGTATTGGGTGCTATGAAAGAGGAAATACAGGTGATATTCACCTAGTCTAGGAGAGGCCTCCCTAAGGAAGTCACAGTTAGAGTGAGCGCTAAGGCAACCAAACAAACAGGTGAGAGGCAGCAGGGAGATTATTCCAAATCCAGTGACCCAGATATGGAAATTTAGTTAAATATGAAATCCTCTTTATATATACTATACTACATTAGAAATGATTTCTCTAAATGTTTATGCATAGATACAAGTACATTATAGAGAATAAAAACAATTTATCAGTAGTATCTTCCAAATATTCTATAAAACTGAAAATGTTTGTAAGTATGAGTTAAGAGCCCTTTCAACCTAATTATACTATGGTGATTTTATAGCCAAAGGATCATCTAATGGTATTGCCTTAGAACATACAGCATACTTTTATAAACAGGAAGTCTCCACTCTTTTCAGAAATGGATTTTTCATTTTTATGAAGGGAGGATATTGACACTTGCAATTCTCACAAAATTATAGAAAGTCAGAGAATCCTCTTTAAGACTGAGTAGTTTATCAAGCCAAAAGCTGTGAAAACGGAGAATAGAATGGTGGTTACCAGGGGCAGTGGTCAGGGGTGGGGGAATTGGGGAGATGTTATTTAAGGGTACAAACTCGCACCAATAGATAAGTCCTGGAGATCTAATATACAGCATAAAAATGATAGAAAGCAACACTGTATTATGACTTCAAAGTTGCCAAGAGACTATATCTTAATTGTTCCCACCATAAAGAAAAGAAATGATGATTGTGTGACATGATAGAGATGTCAGCTAATGGTATGGTGATAATCATATTGTAATGTATAAATATATCAACCAGTGTATACCTTAAACTTGCACAATGTTCTATGTCAATTATATCACAATAATTTTTTTTTTTTCCTCCTTGCGGTACGCAGGCCTCTCACTGCTGTGGCCCCTCCTTCTGCGGAGCACAGGCTCTGGATGCGCAGGCTCAGCGGCCATGGCTCACGGGCCCAGCCGCTCCGTGGCATGTGGGATCTTCCCAGACCGGGGCACGAACCCATGTACCCTGCATCGGCAGGCCGACTCTCAACCACTGCGCCACCAGGGAAGCCCACAATAATTTTTTAAATGGAGAAGTTTAGCAAGAATAACCAGTTGGACAATAATGATTTAGGAAAATAGACACTGTCTATTTTATGTATTACATAAATTTGCAAACCTTAATGCAAATTGCCAAAAAAGACCAGGGCCTGAGATGGTATAACTAAATGGCTCCAAGCCATCAGTAAGCTACTGTTGGCTTGTGGGAAACTCTTCTTTTTGGTTCTCTGCCCAAGAAGAAATCTTTTTAATAATTTTAATTAAGAAATAAATATTTTGGGCTTCCCTGGTGGCGCAGTGGTTGAGAGTCCGCCTGCCGATGCAGGCCGCTGAGCCTGCGCGTCCGGAGCCTGTGCTCCGCAATGGGAGAGGCCACAACAGTGAGAGGCCCGCGTACCGCAAAAAAAAAAAAAAAAAAAAGAAATAAATATTTTGAGAGCAAAATAACAGCTTTATTATTCTTAATTATGACTTAAAGTGAACAAATGCATGCTTATTTAATACAAATTAACATAAATTTTAAAGAATTATTAACTCTCACTCTGAAGTATAGAGAAAAGTGAAGCTAAAACTTTAAAATTTTGCATTTTGGGCTGATACATTAAAATGTGGAGCATTCTTAGCTAAAGAAATATAAAATCTGAAAGTACACTATGATTCAGTAAATACATGTAATGTTTTTCAAACACATGAGCATAATTCTTTTCAGTTTAAATCTGGTAATTTCAACACAAGAAGACACAAAATTAACACAAATATTTTAATATCCAAGAATTTAGCACAGATTTTTATAAGAAAAATATGGTTCCCATAAGGCAGAAGTGCTCCATCCTCATTCATAATGACTAAATATAATATAAGGTGTTGGCTACTTTGAAAAGTTTCACAATTTGTTAAGAAAAACACAAAAACCTTAGTTTCTTTATAGATCCCCATAGTATAGCAGAAAGGAAATAAAATTAAGGATTAGTATAATTATAAGATATCCTTCCCATTTTGTCATTTTAAGGTGATCTTGGAAAAAAACCTGAAAATCATAGTTTCACACAAAAAATGTACATATTCCTCTAAAATATGTGGTAGAACATTTTCCTCCCTGAGAATACTTTTGTTAGATTATTTTCTTCATCCTTTATTATACAAATAAATAGACTCTTTATCATGTTTGTCTTCCTTTTGGCTTGGAGCATTAGGGCACCCTACAAAGATTTGCAGCTGGCAAATCTTTCCATAGCTTAATGAATATTCATCACCAATCTGCAAAGATAGAATGACAAGGAAAACTCTCAGTTTGCTTAATATAGGACAATTTGGCTAGCTCCTAATGATTGCTTTCTGTGTTTGAACACTGAATTACACTAGTAGGGAATTAATGAAAGAAAACTCCACTGCAAAGGGGAGGAAGAAAAATGATTGGAGGGGTATGAAATGGTGATTATAAAAATCATTTGAGAAGTTTAATCTCACAAAATTTTAGCTTCAAATAATATTCCGTTTGCTTTAGAATTGTGCTGTTACTCATGAATATAATTTATTGCATTAATATCAGTATGTATTCATCTTAAAATCTAATGAATTCTGAAGTAGACTGAAGAAATGGTTATATGCGACTTCAGTAGAAAAGACTGCTAGAACAGTATACTCTTAATTACTGAAAATAAGATGTGCTTCATTGTTAATACCCTGTTCTTAATGACATTAAAATTCTTATTTGCTTTGCTGAATAGAGTCTTTTTCAGATAAATTATGATTCCTGGTGTGAGATGAAAAGCATTTTTAAAATTCCCACTACATGGGTATTTCAGTTAACATAATTTAGGCTTTTGGTTAACAGTATTGTTGAATTCAGAAAAGAAAGTTCAAAAAACCCTCTTTTGCTGTAATGTAAAATGAAGTACAATCTCAGTTAAAGTAAACAAGTAAAACAACACAAAAAGAAGTACTCACAGACAAGCAATTTCTCATTTTCTTTGTCTTTTTTGCCATACAGTCTTTTTCCTTTTATATTTAAAAGTTGTTAAAAGTAAAGAATCATTACACAATCATACAATATACAATACTAATGAGAAACATTAAATGTGGAAATATTCTCTAGTGGGATACTGATTCACCTAAAACCTATAAAATACAATAAAAGGGGAAAATGTAATACTTTAAAAGTTTATGTAAAATATGACCAGGTTATTATTAAAAGATATTATATAAAATGAAGTAAACTATGTTTATTTGTTAATAGAAAAGACTGATACTTAAATCAGATTACCATTATATCTAAAAACCAATATACTCTTTCAAGTCCTTAACATCGCAAACCGTTAAATGATTCTTCTATGTATAGTATACCTTACTACCTGGTGATTCTTTAGCAGTGTTATGAGGCTGCTTAGTGTTACACACACACACACAACACACACACACACACACACACACACACACACACAAGGTCTTTAGACTTTCCTGAATACTACAACAACAAACTATTTTTATTCAGACACTTTATACTGAAGAGGGCTATTTTTAGAATGAATCACATCCTGGTCTTCAAAAACAATGGGATAAAACTGGGTACTAAATACAAGGGCAATATTTCCACTGTGTAAAGGAAATGTGTGTGTGTGTCAGTGTGTGTGCGTGTGCGTACATCTCTCCAAAAAGCTGTAAATGATTGTCTGAATCCTCTATATATTTTGTAATCCATTTTATCCATGAATACTATGGTTTCAAATGATCCCAAATTATTCTTTTTTTCTTTTGCTTATTCTGAGTTCTTCAATCAATTACTCTATTAGTGGTTGTATTTTGTTTAAAAGTAAAATTATTATTATTACCAAATAAAGGATTATTAGTTTTACTATTGAGTGCCTATTTCTCCTTCTGAGCACCACTGGAATTTCTCTTCAAATCTTAGAGAAGTGTGCCCTTCCCCAAATGAAAATGGAATTTCTGTGAATCAAATTGTCCAGGGCAGCTTGCAAACAGATGGGAGAGTCCTGCTGCTTTTTGCTTTTGAACTTCTGCCATGCAAAGCTAGTACACACAGAAAAGCACTCTTTGAGGGTCACTTGTTTGTGTTTTCTCTAAATGGAGGTGTTGTTGTCCACATGCATACTCTAAATAATTTTTGTTTTTTAAAAAACTGCAAAGAAGTCTTGCCAAATTGAAGATCTAAAAATAATACACATTGTAGTGAATGGATATCTGTTTCTATATCAACATGACATCTGTAATATTTACCCATTTTTTCCTACTAACAGAAAAAAACTAAAAATTACTACAAAAGATGTGAATGGAAAGAAACTTAAGGAGAATTATTTTTCTTTCCTCAGGTCAATTTTTTACTTTAAAGTTATATTTCCATGTTAATATATATATCTGAAATTAATAGAAAATATGATTTTACTACATGATTCTCAATAGAAAATTTCAGAATCAAGCATAAAATATTTTAGTTCTAGTTGGAAACATTTTTTCCAATGTTTAGATATGGGAAGTAGAAATTATAATATTTCAGGAATATATATATATCCTCAATTTGCCAGCTCAATTGTAGGGATACTACACTTGAATATTCCATACTTAAAACACACTTATAAATAAATGTTTTGTTATTGAATTTGAAAATTCTTGTTTTTGAAAAACATGCAGATTTTGGCTTTGTCATTTGAAAATCTTAATTACATGACCATTGTCCAGATAATTACTAAAAGAACTACAGACTTGGCTAAAGTAAGAACATTAGAAACAAATTTTGTTTTATACTAAAATGATTACTTTTTAGTAATTTCAGAACTTTATGTTACAGTAGCTAAAAATAAAACAAAATTGCCTTAGAGAAACTAGTGAAACCATACTATACTATGATATGTTTTAAAAATAAAGATATGAAATTAGACAATGGCCACAGAGGTTAGTTTTGGGTACTGAAATAGTTAAAATAATATTTTTCATATAAACATTTCAACCATGATATTGGTATATGAACCTGCTGTTAGGTCAGTTAAATGAAAAAAGATTGGATAAAGCTTGTCTCCAGTAATTAATTCTTCTAATTAAGCAACATTGTTTTCAATCTCCCAGTAGGATTTAGATATGCTGTTTTACTGGGTATAATATATATTGATTAAATTTAAGATAGAAAAATGTGAACAAATATAACAGTAATTAGAAAGCACAAAGTGTGACTCAGATAATTAAGAAAGTAAACATTTACGTTGTATTTATTCCAAGGAAAAAATGTTTATGAGTAAAAGGGAAATGATGACAATTTCATTTGGTAAGAGAAATTTTCACTTTTGCCTAAAGGGCCCCAAAAAATTAAAGAAAGAGAGAGTGGGAAAGATATGGGGGAGGGGGGGAGGAAAGATGGGGAAGAAAGTACTCATAATGTGTATTTTTCAGAGTGGCCTTCTGATTGTGCCCTTGTACAACTGTAACTATGATGGCAGAAATTTTTGAAATTCTCTGCAGTGGCAATTTTCTGACAGGCTTATGGGGTAGTTGAAGCCTCTCAACACCTACTTCCTCTAAGAATAAGGCCCCAATTTAGAGAATACTTCTGCCATTGCAACAGGAAAAGAACTGTGTTAATTTTGGCTATATTGATCACCTCAGTTAACAGTAGAGAGTAAACTACAATTAAACTGCAAAATTTTATCCTCTATGACAGTGCTAATAAAATTCATCTATTGGTATATTAGGTGAGTATGAATAGAGTATGCATCTAGCAAAAATTGCTTGAGAGCCTATTATACTATCCTATCCCATCCTTGAGCAGTTCAAACTTGTTAGGGGATGAGGAGATAAGAAACAGGAGATGTTTCAACCAAAATTTAAAACATTTTTAAAATTACACAAGAAAAATATGTGTAAAATGTGTAGGTACACCAAACAGGAAGAAGGCAGTGGGACTAGAGATAGCTAAGTTATTAATAAATCATACTCAACTTTAATGCCATGCTACAACTTTGGGCATTGAAGAGATGTCAAAAGATTTGAGTTCCAACAAGACAAATCTGGCGTTCATGTAAGATCTCACACTGATTCTGGGCATAACGAAGCATCTTTAACCAGGAGGAATGTTATCCAAGATTTCAGACTCCATCCCCACCATCCCTTTCAAAAGCTATCTTGCATTGAGATTCTCCATCTGTACCCTAATTATGGCCTCCTGCTGCTCTCCTTTTGCTTCTTCTACTTGGACCCTGTTCTTGGCCTTTGCTTTCTAGGTTGAAACCTTACTGGCTCTGCCTCTGTCAATCGGACTTCCTCATGTTCGTCTTAGTTGGGTTATCTGAGAGACGTCCTGGCTCTTTTCTTTCCTAGTGGTTCTCTCTTTGGGTGTTATTTCCCTCTAGTTATCTATACCACAGAGAATTTTTCAAAGATTAAAAAGTGGTAATGAGGGTACAAGCAATCTTGTTGTTATATTCTTTTTATTTTATCTAGTATATTAGCTACTGTCCCTGATACAAAGACAGCAGATTAGTTTCTTGGGTCTCCTACATTTCTCCATTGATAAATGTTGTACTCACCCTCCAGGGTTCTTCCAGGCATACTCTCCATCTCATATCAGGCCATTTTCTCAAGGCTAGATTTCTGACCTGGGCTGCACTTTGCTGCCCTCTTCTGATCTACACTCATGGTTTTGATCTGGCAGAAAGGAATCAATTTTTAGGCTCTCTCTAGAATTAACTCTTTTCAGGTTCTACTACTGCCAACTTTTATGTCCTTGCCTATAGTAATAACTGCTATTCCTATTGTACTGAAGCATGCTGAATATATACAATTATAGGATAAAGCAGGGGTCCCCAACCCCCAGGCCACGGACTGGTATCCGTCCGTGGCCTGTTAGGAACCGGGCTGCACAGCAGGAGGTGAGCGGCAGGCAAGTGAGTGAAGCTCCATCTGTATTTACAGCCACTCCCCATCGCTTGCATTATTGCCTGAGCTCCACCTCCTGTCAGATCAGGCAGCATTAGATTCTCACAGGAGCACGAACCCAACTGTGAACTGCGCATGTGGGGGATCTAGGTTGCGTGCTCCTTATGAGAATCTAATGCCTGATGATCTGAGGTGGAGCTGAGGGGTGTTGCTAGCACTGGGGAGCGGCTGCAAATACAGATTATCATTAGCAGAGAGGTCTGACTGCACAGAGACCGTAATAAATCAATTGCTTGCAGACTCATATCAAAACCCTATCAGTGAGTGGCAAGTGACAATTAAGCCTCATCTGGTGGCAGGCTTTATAGTAGCAAGTGAGTTGATGTACTTCAATTGTACAGCTGCATCTGGTGTCAGGCTTTCAGTCAGAATCCGACACTTATTTTAGTCCATGCATGGCCCACCCATTATTTTATTTACCACTTTCATCCACGCCTCTTTCCCGCACTGCACACTTGTCTCAGTCATAGTTTTGGTAAGCCCACAAGCTAACCCTAGCCAAAATGAATAAAAACTAAACGTCACTGGAGAGCTTCTTTGAAAAGGGGGAAAGACCCAATGATGAGACAGCAGAAGGCTCTAAGACTGCCAACTAAAAGAAAGCTGCATTTAAAAGAAAATACCAAGAGTCCTACTTAAATTAGGGGTTCATTGTAACAGGTGATTCACATTCTCCAAGCCCGCTTTATATAATATGTGGCAACTGGCTATCCAATGAAGTCATGAAACCTTCAAAACTGCTTGGCCACATGGAGACCAAGCACCCTCCATTATAAGACAAGCCTTTGGAGGTTTTTTGTTTTGTTTTGTTTTGTTTTGTGGTACGTGAGCCTCTCACTGTTGTGGCCTCTTGCATTGCGGAGCACAGGCTCCGGATGCGCAGGCCCAGTGGCCATGCCTCACTGGCCCAGCCGCTCCACGGCATGTGGGATCTTCCCGGAACACGTCCCCTGCATTGGCAGGTGGACTCTCAACCACTGCGCCACCAGAGAAGCCCAAGCCTTTGGAGTTTTTCAAAAGAAAAAAATGTGAACACGAAGAACAGAAGCAATTAATGAAGGCCACAACTTTATCAAATGTGTCTGCACTGAGAGCATCATTCTTAGTGGCTAACTGCATTGCTAAAGCTAAGAAGCCCTTTACTATTGGTGAAGAGTTGATCCTGCCTGCTGCTAAGGACATTTGTTGTGAACTTTTAGGAGAGGCTGCAGTTCAAAACGTGGCATGTGTTCCTCTTTCAGTTAGCACCATAACTAGACAAATTGATGAAATAGCAGAGGATATTGAGGTGCAATTGTTAGAGAGGATTAATGAGTCACCGTGGTATGCAATCCAGGTTGACGAGTCTACCGATGTTGACAAGGCAACAATGCTTGTTTTTGTGCTATATACTTTTCGGGAGGATGGCATGAGGGTATGTTATGTGCACCTTTGCTGCCAACCAACACCACAGCTGCAGAACTATTCAAGTCTTTAAATGATTACATATCAGGGAAACTGAATTGGTCATTTTGTGTCCGTATATGCACAGACAGAGCAGCTGCCATGACTGGACGGCTTTCTGGTTTCACTACTCCGGTCGAAGAGGTCGCTACTGAATGTGAGTCTACGCACTGTGTCATCCATAGAGAAATGCTGGCTAGCCAAAAAATGTCACCTGAACTTAACAATGTTTTGCAGGATGTGATTAAAGTTATCAACCACGTTAAAGTACATGCCCTTAACTCACATCTGTTCGCGCAGCTCTGTGAGGAGATGGATGCAGAACACACGTGTCTTCTCTCATACACAGAAGTGAGATGGCTTTCTCAAGGTAGATCACTGGCCAGAGCTTTTGAGTTATGAGAGCTGCTGCAGAGATTTCTTTTAGAAAAAGTCAGCACTGGCAGCATATTTCAGTGACACAGAATGGGTCACACAACTTGCTTACTTGTGGGACATATTGAACCTGCTCAATGAACTCAGTCTGTCACTTGAGGGGAGAACGACAACTGTGTTCAAGTCGGCAGATAAAGTGGCTGCATTCAAAACCAAACTGGAATTATGGGGGCGATGAGTGAACACTGGAATGTTTAAGGTGTTTCAAACATTAGCAGAGATTTTGAAAGAGGCTGAGCCAGGGCCTTCTTTCTCCCAGCTGGTGCATGATCACCTATCTCAGCTTTCAAAAGAGTTTGAGCATTACTTCCCAACCACAAAAGCTCCCCGAACTGGGAAGGAATGGATCTGTGACCCATTTGTAAATAAGCCTGGTGAATTGACTTTCTCCGTGCTAGAAGAGGATCAATTGCTTGCGATCGCAAATGACGGTGGCCTTAAAAGTATGTATGAGACAACTTCAAATCTCCATACATTCTGTATTAAGGTCAAGGCGGAATATCTTGAGATTGCCACAAAAGCACTGAAAAGCCTGCTTCCATTACCAACATCTTATCTTTGTGAAGCAGGGTTTTCTGCAGTGGCAGTAACCAGAACAAGATTACGGAGTAGACTGAACATAAGCAACACTTTTCGGGTGTCACTGTCTCCCATCACCTCCAGATAGGACCATCTAGTTGCAGGAAAACAGGCTCAGGGTTCCCACTGATTCTGCATTATGGTGAGTTATATAATTATTTCATTCTATATTACAATGTAATAGTAATAGAAATAAAATGCACAATAAGTATAATGTACTTGAAGCATCCCAAAATCTTTCTCCCTGCCCCAGTCTGTGGAAAAATCATCTTCCATGAAACTGGTCCCTGGTGCCAAAAAGTCTGGGGACTGCTGGGATAAAGCACTGTAATGGTCTAAATTTATGGTAGCAAAAATGTTATCCTATCTCCATGATCATTTCAACTGTGACAAATTTCAGAAATGATCCATAATTAAATGAGGATTCAAGATAAGTATAAATAGGCATATACTAATTATAATAAGCACATATAAGTTTCTTATTTGGGGGGGGGTTACAAAAATCTTAATATGCCATGGATATATTCATTCATCCACTCAACAGGTATTTATTTTTATTATGTACCCACTACTATCCTGTAGAATGGATAATTTATTCATTCATCCAATCAACAAAAATTTATGTTTGCTATATGTCTGCTACTATCCTGTAGTAAGGAAGGCACTGACTCAAAGAACTTACAGTCTAGTGAAGCAGATACATAGGTCCTCAAGTAGTTGCATTTCAAAAACGAAAATGATAAGAGAGTTAAGTGAACAAATTATAGAGGAGGGTTAAGTAATTGTGCCTATAAAAGTCAAAAAAAAAATCCTTCCTGGATACTTGTAGTGCATTACCAAGGAAGGATAAAAGATATAATAACAGACAAAGAGGATAGAAACATTTTGGGTAGAGACAATGGCAAATTCAAATTCATAAATGAACATCATTGAAAGAAATTATTTATTTTTTGGGGCTGCATTGGGTCTTTGTTGCTGCGTGCAGGCTTCGTATTGTTGCAGCGAGCGGGGGCTACTCTTCGTTGTGGTGCACGGGCTTCTCATTGCAGTGGCTTCTCTTGTTGTGGAGCACGGGCACTAGGCACCCGGGCTTCGGTAGTTGCAGCACGTGCGCTCAATAGTTGTGGCTCGTGGGCTCTAGAGCACAGGTTCAGTTGTGGTGCACAGGCTTAGTTGCTCTGCGGCATGTGGGATCTTCCCGGGCCAGGGATTGAACCCGTGTTCCCTGCATAGGCAGGCGGATTCTTAACCACTGAGCTACCAGGGAAGTCCCCAGAAATTATTTCTTCATGACCATTACATAGGAAAAAACATTCTGAGGCACGGGAAATAAGGCTGGAAAGAAAGCCATGAGTCAGATCATGAAGGTACGTGAATTCTTGGTAAAAGACTTTGTTTTAAACTTGTAAGCAACTAAACAAGGAGTAATCATTAAATGATTGTTAGTAGAGAAGTAACATGATCAAAACAGCATTTTAGAATTGAGTCTCTAACTACTGCTTGGCTGACAGCCTAAAGTGGGGGATGATATGACAGTGGCAATTAGACTAGGGGTACAAAAGGCGGAATAATTGAGACACATCTAGAAGGTACATTAAGTCCTAATGAAACAGTCAAGAATGCAAAACAAAGGAAGAGACCAGAATTGCATATTGCATATTGCACAATGCAATAAACTAGAAATCAATAAGAAAATAATGAACAGAATACAGACTTCTTGGAAACATTCCATATCCACATATAAACATACAATTTCCTAAATTTCGAAGACACAAAGAAAAATTTCAAAATGGAAGCTTTTTTAACGCTATCCAGTAGTCAGCTACTCAAATTCTTAACATATTCCCTATTGCCTACTGAAATTCAGACTTTGGGTGTTCAGGATTTCCTATGATCTGCTTTCATTTTACTTTCTTCTACTCCTTCTCACATCTCTTACATCAGCCAAAGTGGATTTCATCCCCCCTGCCCAAAATCACTATGTATGTTCCTACTTCTCTTCCATCTCCAATTACTGAATTTCTGTCAATTTTTCTGAACTATCTAAATTTTGCTTCTTTCTTAATCCTATAGTGTTTTCAGCGCATATGCTTTACCACTTCTAAGTGTTCTCATATTAGCTTGTTTATTCTCTGGTAAAATTCTTAACATCTTTACGTTGTATATACAGTTCTTTTTGTGTTTGAACCCTCTATCCTTAGAGTAAAATATACTTGAATACATGGTTTATATAACTTGCTTTTCTTTTAACCACTTGAATTTCCTAACACAGGTCTTTGTCCAAAGGTTTTTAGAAAATATTCATAGTGTAAGAAAGAGACAAAAGAAGAGATAGAAGGAAAAAAAATACTGTTTAACTTTAAAATACTCCTGAACAATCATTTAATATGATGGGGAAAATTGAGAAAATAAATGTCTGCTGGAAGCTTTCATTGTTTTGATTCATAAGACCTCATTAGGCAACTATTTTCTGGTATGTAAAATCCCATATATTATGTGATTGTGGCTAAGTAGAGTAAATGAAATTCAAGGTGAGTTACATAAGACAATCAGCTTGGAAACAGAAACATAAAACCATGTGTGTCTTATGAGGAGAACATTTATAACAGGTTCTATGAGAGCTCAATTTTAAAATACCATGTTTTTGTTATGATGAAATGCTATGACACCACCTTTGATGAATGAAAACAGAAGCACATTCTCATACAAGAACAAGAAAGCCCTAGGGGTCCATCAAGTCAAACTGATGCACCATTCAGGCACTGTTTTCCTTATTCCCATGATATCTATCTCCTGCATTCTTGAACAGCACTAGTAACAGAAGCTCATTTTGCTAAGACACGTCTCTGGATAGTCTAGCTGAAGCTGTTTCTCCTTTCCTTCTCTCTTTCTCTCCCCTTCCACCTTCCCTCTTCCTCTCCATCTCTCTCTCAGCTATTACTTAAAAGTATTATAGTATTTTATTGATTTTTTCCAGTTAGCAATATCCAATTTCTTATCAGTTCCTCATGTGCACCTCAAAACTCAAAACCATCTTTCAGCTTGATAGGAATCAATTATATTAGTCCAAGATTATTTACAAACAAATGCTTTCCAGTTTTAAGTCACTAAAATGTTATTTATGATAGCCTGTGTTTAATCACTTTATAACTGTGGTACATATTTTAACAGATGAAATATATAAGATATCCTGTGATAAATAATATAAGGCTATTTATTTATCTGATCTTTTATCTGGTACACCAAGCTATAAAAAGCTGAACTGTTGTTCAATAGAAGATATAATTGCACAACTGTCTTTTTTAAAGGTGATTTAAACAACACGTATTTTGAAAAATCGGCATCCTCATTTATTAAAACTGGGCACTAGGTGTGGAATTTTAAATTTAGTATATAAAACAATATATATTAATTACAGTTCCATAAGTACATAAAAATTAACAGTCATGGGAATGATAAAAGCCAAACTCATTTGCCACCTATGGTGAGAAAAAAGGGGGAAAAATTTGAGGGACTTTGAACTACATATCATATTTTAATTCTTAAAAATGAGACATATCTAAAACAAATATAGCCAAATATAAAGATTTGACAAAACTGAATATTATGTATTAAGATAGCTCTTATCTATTGAAGTCTCACTAATACCATTAAGTGTTTTATATCTATTATCATAACAATGTGTAAGAAAAGTACCACGTTCTTTCCATTTTCCATTCTTCCCGACTGAGGCAGGGAAGTTAAATAAGTTGCCTCAAAATTGCACAGTACATAAAAGGTTGAACTGGGTTTGAACCCATGCATTTTGTCTCCTGAGGCCTTGTTCTTAATCACTGCATTACATAACTAGTTTTATTTTGTTTTCTCTTTTACTTCTCTGTGTGCTTGAAGTAGTTCATATTTTTTAATGAATAAGAAAACAGAAATATCAGAATATAAATGTTAGTTAAGCTGAAAAAATTCATTTTTTAATATTTATGTAGAAGTTTGGCATTTGTGTTATAATTTGTGAACAGATAGAAGATTAGTAACAGACATTTGTATTGACACTCATTCTCATGACACAAATTAGGTATTGTTTCACAGAAGCACATCTTTAAGGGACATGAAAACTAGGACTTTGAGTATTTTCATAAGAAATATCTGAATTCTGATTGTTTAACATATTGATTCAGCCATCCTTTGGACCCAGAGCCTCAGGGTATTTTTTTCACCCTGTGCATCTCTTTTTAGAACAATGGTATGAGATTTTCTCAAAAGTCAATGTAAGTGAAGAATATGAGATTTAGATGTTCCAAATCCAGGAAGAGTCAGAAGATTGGATATTCTGAAATATTTCAATGACCCCTAACTAAAAAATTGTTCAAACAGATTTTTTTCCCTATGGCAAGTGATTGACTTAAATACTTGGAGCAGGTTACAGAATCAACGGTAGACTACTTCCTATTCTCAGTTCTCCTGTTGCTTCTCTGCAAAATTTTCTTTACTCTGGTATCTGACCAATTCTAGCCACTTTAATAGTTGTAAAATGACCAGTCTCTGTTTCCTCTGCTCAGCATGGCTGCCATGCTCTTATTTGGACTCACCATCTCTGTACTGACATCTAGAAAGTGCCTCCAGGCAGAAAACCAACTATTCTGGGAGTTTATCTCATTCATTTCCTTTACCTTAGCTATTACAGTTTTGTAATTTTTTGTTCAAAATCTGAAAACATTTAATATATTAACTCTAATTTTTAAATTATTTATGGTGGGCAGCCACTTTAACCAGCTTTTTAATTATTTTTAGAAGTAGAAGTTGTTATCATAGATTTGAAATAATTAGAAAAGACTCATCCTTGATTTCTATCCATTATGTACATATGTATATGTAATATTTATTAAATTAAAATGTAAGGAATAAGTAATAGTTCATAATTTCACAACCACTGTCTAATCTTGGGCATATAATATTTCTATTAATCTTATTTTTTCCTTTCTTTTATGGATTAAGATGCTTATCCTAAAGTAGAAAGCACATGCCCAAGACCACACAGACGGGATTAGAACCTAAGTATTTTAATGCTAATTTCTGTGTTCTCTCCAAAATGGACAAAGTATAAAAAGAATGGGCCCAGGGTATTAAGGAATATCTTCCTGTCCACTCAAAGCTTTGGTAAGCTTAAGCCCCAATGTACACACTCATATCCCATCATCAGGCTTTAATTATGACAGGCTAAGCTACAGAAGCCATCTGGAAAAAGAAATTTCCCCACCCATTGCTTCTTCCCACTGACTTTAATATGACCCATGAATACTGTTAACAAATACCAGCTGTCTTGACTCCATACAACATTTAATTGTTATTTGTTTGTCTTAGCTTCTTGCAACTATCTCAGGAGGGTAAGGGGTCTAAATTCCTCATTGATATCCTGACATGTTGAACTACAAAAATTAGTTGGATTTGGCTTATTTTGATCTCTTCAATGCCACTTGTATTCTTTTACTTGTACTGGGTTAGAAATAACCAAAATAA
Organism: Lagenorhynchus albirostris; assembly: GCF_949774975.1. Classification (NCBI taxonomy): domain Eukaryota; kingdom Metazoa; phylum Chordata; class Mammalia; order Artiodactyla; family Delphinidae; genus Lagenorhynchus; species Lagenorhynchus albirostris. Next base: position 46,573,305 of record NC_083100.1, read on the forward strand.
TAATAATAATATCTAAAGTTTAAGAAATATTTCAGAGATGATACATTATTAAAAATATACTATCATTGTAATTAAGAGTCATACACCAGAATCACTGAAAACTGAACCATTTGTTTTCTTACAGAGTTTTAGATATTAGATTAGGAAAAGAAATTTTTGTCCCCTTGGTGTTTATTTATAATGCTTTTCAAACTGTTTATAATGGTTTCTTTGTTTGTAAAATGAGTGGGTTGGATCCTTGAAGTCTTTCTGGTTCTTCCTAATTTGTAATTCTGTAGAGGGGTGTATTTCTATTGAAGGCAGTGTGCAGGCATCTATGAATCCCTCACCTGCCCTTTGCTCTTTCCTCAGTGAATACACACAGTCTGGGATTCACTTAAGAAAATCTGAATTGAAGTTTCCTCTTCTGAGTTAGCTATACTTTTGCTCTTGGGAAAATTATTAAATACTTATAAGAAAACTATGAAGGAGATTTTATATATGTAATACTAGTTTACTCATTGAGAAAATGAAAAGAAAATATCTACTATAAAATTGTTTAAAGACAAGGTAAATATATGAGAGAATAATTCCTAAATTGTGAACTATTTTACAAATGCAAGGAAATCAATATTATAATAATTAAGCTCAAAAAGAGAGAGAGAGGGAAATAAAAGAAATAGCTTCAGATAGACTACCCAGAGACATGTCTTAGCAAAGTGAGGTCCTGCTACTAGTGCTGTTCAAGAATGCAGGAGATAGAATCATGGGAATAAGAAAAAATAGCACATACAAACCAGACAGTGTTGGTTTGTCTAGTAAAGAGATCATATTTAGAATAGCATATTCAATTTGGTTAATTTTGTGATAATTAAATGTAATGTTTGAAGACTTACCTTTTGCATGTATTTATTTTGCAGGTAATTATTTTGCATGCTAAATAACTGAACAAAATTGAAATGTGATTGTAATCATACATGCATCTTTTGTTTTCAAGGATGGCACTGATTTCTGCAGTTCCATTGGGGTGAGAGTATTGTTTTTGGTTACATCTGTTTTGGGTTGCATTTTTTTTTAACAAATAATATATTTGCAACACAGCCCAGTCCCCATCACTTCAATACAGCACAGGAGTAGAAAAGAGTCATGCTGCAGGCATCATTATTATTACTCACGTAGGAAGGGTCATTTCAAAGCTTTTTATATGATCTTTCGTTTTGTAATAGCTCTTACTCCACACACTGGGAAGCCATGTGGGCATTGTGCCAGGTGCTAAATGTGTCTTCCAACACCTCATTACAGATAGGGAAAATAGGCACATGTTGTCTCCACAGACCCACTGGATCCACTATGTGATGGAATTAGTTCCAATCAACATTTATTACCTGTCATCAATAGTTCCCCTCTCTGATCAGTGGACCATAATGATGGTTCAGATCTCTAGTGATTAAAGCCAATTCAAAGCTTCTAGTAATCCTATAAAGGTCTGAGTATTTCCAATTTTCCAATGCAAAATAATTCTGAAAAATGGCCATTGGCCCCTTTGGGAAAAGCACAGAGAAAAATTAACAGTACATACTTGTGCTATCTCACAGCCATTTTCAAGGTGACTAGGCTCACCTTCATTCAAGAGATTCTGGGTCTTTGTTCTGGCAAATGTATGTAAAATGGCTAAGTTCTTGAAACTGCACTATGCCAATTTTGATGATGTAAGTAAGGTCTAGAGTTGGTTGTATTTTTTTTAAAATTTTGATCAACAATATTTTAGAAGGCTGCCCATCTATTTCAGTCCTAGAAACTGAACAATTAGCCAGGGTTAAAGGAAAAATCATTCTTACATTCTGATAGCCATCCAAGCCCTTCTGTCCTTTGTAGTGACCATGCCCACCTTGACTCTTGTCAGTTAAGTGCCAGCACTTAGTCTTTGCCATTTCTACCATTTCCACTGATATCACGAAGTACATTTTTTGACTTGACCTTGCATCATCACCCTTAAATTTCAGAGAGCAAACAATGAAAAGATTTTCAAGATTTTTTAATGTATTGCTAAAGGGAATGTCCTCTGAACCTGCTGGTGGATCGGAGTGAAAGTCAAATGTGACAAATTCACTCTAATGTTCCTATGACCATAAGCCTTTGGAGACTCTCTTTTTTGTTATTTTAAAGAGGTATATACCCTGAGAAAACCATAATTCAAAAAGATACATGTACCACAATGTTCACTGCAGCACTATTTACAATAGCCAGGATATGGAAGCAACCTAAGTGTCCATCAACAGATGAATGGATAAAGAAGATGTGGCACATGTATACAATGGAATATTACTCAGCCATAAAAAGGAATGAAATTGAGTTATTTGTAGTGAGGTGGATGGACCTAGAGTCTGTCATACAGAGTGAAGTAAGTCAGAAAGAGAAAGACAAACACCATATGCTAACACATATATATGGAATCTAAAACAAACAAACAAACATGATTCTGAAGAACCTAGGGGCAGGACAGGAATAAAGATGCAGATGTAGAGAATGGACTTGAGGACACAGGGAGGGGAAAGGGTAAGCTGGGACGAAGTGAGAGAGTGGCATGTGGCATGGACATATATACACTACCAAATGTAAAATGGATGGCTAGTGAGAAGCTACTGCATAGCACAGGGAGATCAACTCAATGCTTTGTGATGACCTAGAGGGGTGGGATAGGGAAGGTGGGAGGGAGGCTCAAGAGGGAGGGCATGTGGGGATATATGAATATATATATAGCTGATTCACTTTGTTGTACAGCAGAAATGAACACAACATTGTAAAGCAATTATACTCCAATAAAGATGTAAAAAAAAAAACTAAAGAGGTATATAGAAAGAATATTCCGGCAGCAACATCACTGAAGATGGGTTACAGCTTCAATTAATCAACTGAACAAAATATTAGATCTGCTGCTCAAGATAACATATTAATCCAAGAATCTCTGGTAAGTATACTAATATTGATGAATTTGACTCAAATGTTATGTTTTACTCTTTTTGGTCTAATAGCCTTAGAAAAAATTCTCGTACATATTCTCCAAGTTCCTGCCAAAATAAAAATTGGACATTTTTTGATTGCAGAAATTAGTGCCATTATACTGTGTAAAAGCTACATCTTCCTAGGTTACACTTTCAAATAAAAACTGACAATACTCTGAATTCAAGTTACTTTGTTATCTTTTATCCACAGAATCAAATTTTGAGTCTTATTTCTATCTCAGCAGCCTTGCAGCTATTAGAGAAAATAAATAATTTTAGGGCAACATTAGAAGCTCTCTGGTTGTCTGACAATGACTTGAGCTGGTTAAAATACTCAGCGTGATATTTTATTTCCATAGTCTCTCAAGTTAAGTCAAAGGCAGTTGCCCTAACCCTCCATTTAGTCATCCTTTACTCAATTATGATCAAATGCAGCAGACTCTTGGTCTCCCAAAAGTTTTTCTTCATTAGGAGCTTCATGCAAGAAAATCACAGAAAGTTATTTCAATGACTATTTTTCCACTGCATAATTTTGACTAGCAATTTTCCTCCAATTTTCCACTAGCAATGAGGTCATCACTGCATTTAGATCCAATTAGATCAAATCACAATTCCTGAGTGCCTATCTTTGTGGGTGGATATGTTTCTTGATTCCATTTCTAATATCAAGAACTCTATTGGTCAATGTTCAGTCAAGGGAAAAATAATAATTGCAAATCCAGCAGACAGTGATGATTTAATCATAAAATTGGTTACAAAGCTTTTGGTAGCTGAAAGACCACATGGTATAAATGTTACTGGAAAAGCAAAAGGGAGAAAACCTTATCAAGTCTGAGGCTGAGTTGCTAAAGAGCTGTTATTTCCTCTGCTTTTCTTAGAAAAACATAAGATCTTTGCATTTTATAAACAAATGAAAGGAAATGGCTCTTCTTGCCTCCTTCCAATCTTCTTTCAGTGCCACCTACTAGTGTAATCCTAACCCTAATAACAGGGAACTAGGTAGTGTTAAATTAGTTTTCTGTCTTCCATACCCAGTGATAAAGAAAAGAGTATAAATGGATAATGATGTACGTAAGAGAGAAGAGACACCATCCAGCTCAAAAGTGTTTAGTAGCTCTGGGTTAAAACTAGCATTAGGTGTGAGTTCAGTTAGTATTTGTGGTAAAAGATGGAGGCTAGTTGACTCGGGATTCTGGTAATAATGCAAGCTCCATTTCTTTAGGACTTTGTGGCCCTTTGTGGAAAAGTAAAGACCTTGCTAACGAAAGTAATGATCACCTTAAAATACACCTGTCTTTAGTATATGGATGCATTCTCAACAATGGCTGCTGTCCACACTGACTAAAGTAATCTTTAGCCGAAGCCTAGTTCATGAGGTTTCAACCAGCATCTCTACAGTGACGTGAATTGATAAGAAACATGAGAATGGATGCTCCAAAACTGGTTTGCTTTAGATGGTTTCTTGTTTTTTTTTTCCTTCAGTATTTAGATAGGACTAAAGGAATGGTATTTTTCTCTGTTAGACTACGAGGTTCTACAACTGAAGGAAAAGAGAAAAAAATGATGGAAAACGATGGTCATATTGAAAATTAATAAGGACCCAGGTAATTAAAACTGATAAACAGATTTGGGGGGGAGGTAATGCTACTTCTTATTGGAATTTCCTCTGAGTCTCTAGGTTTGGAATATCTCTATGAATATCTCTATGAATATCTCTACGAAGCTGAGAAAGCCAGAAACTTCTATAACAAGATAATCAGCTTTTTGAAAGGAGACTTCACCCAGTGTATTTTAAGTCCACACGTTATGGCTTTTGGAAAACTGGAATGAACTGACCAGCATCCCAAAGAAGCAAAAACCAAGAAGATTTTAGTGTTTGTTTGTTTGGATTATTGTTGTTATTGTTGTCTTACATGTGCTCTGTGTATCCTGCTCATTCCAAATAACTCTGAGCCTTAGCTGTGGTCTATGACTGAATAAAGCAAGAAGGGCATGTAATGGTCATTGGGCCCTGGGTACATTATTTTTCATTGATATAATAGAATTGGAGTTTAGATAATGCATTTCTATACTGTCTTTCTTGCATTCTAAATTTGAGTGTAGGGATATTTTTGTGAACCTGGCTATTCTTGAAATTTTGGAAAAGTGGAACACATAAGAAATGGGATTAAATAAATCAAATTTGGATGCACTGAAATGGCCACACCCATTCCAGTGAAAATGGCCCTCGTTGCACATAGTGTAGAAGGAATTCAGACCACCCAGACATCTGAGTGAAAAATCTGTCTAGATGAACAAAATAAGACAATAAGGAGGAGAGACAGTAAATTTAGTTACTTTGAAACTTTATCCAAAGAAGAGAAGTTTCTTTTTGAGAGTTTTAATATCTCTGTGTGATATTTGGGATTTTTTTCTATTTTTTCTATTGAATTTGGAGTGGTAAAAAGAGGTGATTATAGGTTGTTGGGTTGGGACATATAATAATCTATTTCTACAAGTGCTTAGAAATGGAAACCATTGTCACTGGTTTAGCTAAAAATAATGTAATAATTTGTTTCCCATTCACTATTATTCATTAGACTTCCCTCGTTTAGAAAATATCAAGAGAGAGGTAATTGGCAAAGCAGGATTCAAGCATGTCAGGGATCTAGTCAAATATTATCAAGTCCCATCAAACCACCCACAAATCAAATAACTAATAGTAATGGATGCTGTTAAGAATTCAAAGAGGATGACAGTTGAAAGCATGTTAAACCTTCATGAATAGGTTTCAATGGAGAAGTGGTAGTAAAAGCCAAATTCAAGATGCTTATGATTTGTGAGAAAGCAGAGACAAGTGACTGTAGACTCTCAAGAAGTTTAGTTAAGAATAGAAGTTTACACATAGAATAGTACTTTTTAAAACTACAGACCAAACAAAAAATGTTTTTATAGGATGAGAACTCTTAAAAACATGTTTAATCTTAGAAGAGCTGAAGGGTGAGAAGTTGAAGACCCTGATAAGAAGAAAGCGGGCCTAATGAATTCAAAAGAAAGTAGGATTGGAGAAATTAACCAAAAGATTAATCAAAATCAAAAGATTAGCAATTTTTTTAAGTCAGATAAAGAGATGAAGGAAAAAGACACAGGGGAATGTTTAAGGGGAGAATAGGCAGTTCCTTCAGCAGGGAATTATATGCTTAGTGCGTAAGAGAGGTTTAACTTGTAGATGTATTGATATGACCAAGTATTATGAATCAAATCTCCTTCATAAATTATCATATCTATTCTGTCCTTATTAGAGGAAATTTGTGGATGGGAAAGGTTTGGGTCATCTCTATTGATCTGATAAGTTTTTCTGTTTGTTTGTTTTTTGTTTGATAAGTTTTGAGAAGCAAAGCATTAACTCATAATACAGCTTCTGCTTGGACACTGTACCTACAGAGGAAAGGTTAAAGAGGGAAAAGATATCTTAAGCCAGGGTTTTCACATTATTCTTCAGATTAAATAAATCCCAGTAACCCCTGCTATAACAGAAACAAATTGATTAAAGATGGTAAGAGTGTAGAATCAAGCTTCTCATCGTATAAACAAAGACACTGCATCATTCTCAACAGTCATGTTTTTCAAATTTTCTGTGCTTTGAAACAGCTTTGTGCAACATTTATTTTCTCTACACATCATGTATAAGCAATATGATTTCATTATGATTTACAAAAAGCTAATTTATTTAATGCAAAATATGCATTTACAATAACTCAGAGTCTTATGGAATAAGAATTTATTTCTGTATAGTATTATTAATTATAAAAGATTCAAACTTGTTCACATTATTATGAGATAGGCACCATTCTCATCAGTTTGCAGATGACGAAACTGGAACTCAAAGATTAAAAGTGACTTGTGTTACGATTATGCCCCTCATAAAGTGTGAACAGGAGCTTGAACGTAATTTTGTGATTCCAAGCTTAGCATTAATTCTTCCCCAATATATGTTCGTAACCACATGACAAGAAAAAATAGTTGATCCTGTACTCTAATTTCAATCTCTGATCCAATTTCCATGGTGATAATAAAACTAAATAAGGATCCCTCTTCCTCCAACTGAGAACATTAAAAATTGTGTTTGCTTTTTCAGAAGTCAGAAGCATTTGACTAAGATTTGAGGGATAGGTCCAATTAGTCTCCTGGTTTGATTAAAATCTTACATGATAATGTTCTGCCTCGCATCATTTTGAATTTTAGCTATCATTATTTACTTGGTTTTAAATCATAAAGTGCTATCTAAATATATCAACACTTTTTTTCTTTTTGAAGATAGAATACTGTTCTTTAATTTCATACATAATTGTCACGATTTTATCTTGAAAGAAAAGAATTTCATTGTACCCAGTGTTAACATTTAGGAGGAATTTATTGCTTTTATTTTGAGTACAGAATTAATAAATATTTTTCTTATAGGCTTGAGAAAAGAACAATAGAAATTACTCATAAAATGTTAGGAAATGTACTAACATGATACAATTTCTAGTTCTGACAATGACTCACTAAGAAAGTGAATATCTCTTTCTGGTTTTTTTTTTTCCTTATGTCCCCAGAACAGCAATTGATATTTGAATCCGTTAGCCAAAACTCTCTACTCAACTGGGAACTGATGCTAGAGACATTTACTCTTATAAAGCACTTAGAAATATTCCAATTCATAGCTTAAAAATATGAAAAACAATATCATTACCACTATCATTGTAAATGTAAGTGCAGCAATACTGTATGTATGAAAGACTATACTAACTGGGATTAAAACTATTTCAAGTGGAAGCCTTGAAAGTCTAAAATCGTAAGACATACCTCACTATGGAATAACTCTCATACCACACTTTTCTCCAAAAATAAATATATATGTTAATTGCTTCAAGTTTAGGTGACAACACTAAACTTAAAAAAAAAAAAAGACCCCTGCAAGGTAACAGATCCAATGAGGTGAGCCCTTTCTGTAAGATGCACTTCCGTAGTAAGGGGAAAATAATAGCAACTAAGAAAAGTGGAAATTTTTGCTAAACATTTTTCCTTTCCACAAGAAAATTGCATTTTATCTTTAGTAAATCTTTTATCACTAATATTAGACTCAAAATATTAAATTTTTAGGGGTGTACTTTCTTTCCTCTAGAATAATTTAAAAAATGTTATGTACTCTGTAATTTTTTGGAGTGCCAAATTTTTCAGAACGTGTTTTGCTATGTGGACTTCTTTTGTACCACACCTAATAATCTGAAGTTTTAAGTTCATGCATTATTCAATCAACAGTAACACTGATAACAATTTCTATAAAACATTTCATTTTTGTTACCTTTTGTTGTATTACAAAACCTTACCTTTTCACTGTTATGTAAATATAAATTTTTAGGGACCAAAATGTTACCTTATAAGAAAAATGAGCAATTTACCTTCTATACTATTTTATATATATATATATATATATATATATATATATATTTTTTTTTTTTTTTTTTTTTTTTTTTGCGGTACACGGGCCCCCCACTGCCGTGGCCTCTCCCTTTGCGGAGCAAAGGCTCAAGACGCGCAGGCTCAGCGGCCATGGCTCATGGGCCCAGCCACTCCGCGGCATGTGGGATCCTCCCCGACCGGGCACGAACCCGCGTCCCCTGCATCGGCAGGCGGACTCTCAACCACTGCGCCACCACGGAAGCCCCCTTCTATACTACTGAAGATGATTTTCTCAAGTCCCTTTTTCCTTTCCCCTCAGTATAACATTCCATGCTTAGGGATAAAACTAGGATTCAAAACAGATGTACCTCCACAACTAGTCACCTCCTTTACTATGCAAATCTGAAAATTCACATAAACAAAACATATTAACGATGTGCATAAGACATTTTTCCATTTGAATTGACGGTTATGTATGAAAATGAAACAAATTCTCAAGTGAAGTTTTTCTAACTTTTTAAACTATGAAACTACTACCCAGTGTAGAAATAAATTTTATAACTAGGCTATCTATCTACTATCAAATATATCTATCTGAAACAAAATATTTTAATACAATTTCTAGATTTTCCATATGAGATGCACTCTGTTTCTCTTCTTTTAAAAAAAATTTTTAAGGAAATGTGAACACTAATTGCAGGGTTGATTAAGGAGTAACATCTGTATTACAGCTCTATTCTTTCTTGGTGCTCACATCACAATGTGACCAACAATTTTAGGCTTGAACATTTTAAATATCATATTATTTTGCAAAGTTTTTATACTTTATTTTAAACATTTTTATTGGAGTATGATTGCTTTACAATGGTGTGTTTCTGCTTTACAACAAAATGAATTAGTTATATATATACATATGTTCCCATATCTCTTCCATCTTGCATCTCCCTCCCTCCCACCCTCCCTATCCCACCCCTCCAGGCGATCACAAAGCACCGAGCTGATCTCCCTGTGCTATGCGGCTGCTTCCCACTAGCTATCTACCTTACTTTTGGTAGTGTACATATGTCCATGCCTCTCTCCCGCTTTGTCACAGCTTACTCTTCCCCCTCCCCATATCCTCAAGTCCATTCTCTAGTAGGTCTGTGTCTTTATTCCTGTCTTACCCCTAGGTTCTTCATGACATTTTTTTTTTCTTAAATTCCATATGTATGTGTTAGCATACGGTATTTGTCTCTCTCTTTCTGACTTACTTCACTCCGTATGACAGACTCTAGGTCTATCCACCTCATTACAAATAGTTCAATTTCATTTCTTTTTATGGCTGAGTAATATTCCATTGTATATATGTGCCACACCTTCTTTATCCATTCATCCGATGATGGACACTTAGGTTGTTTCCATCTCCGGGCTACTGTAAATAGAGCTGCAATGAACATTTTGGTACATGACTCTTTTTGAATTATGGTTTTCACAGGGTATATGCCCAGTAGTGGGATTGCTGGATCATATGGTAGTTCTATTTGTAGTTTTTTAAGGAACCTCCATACTGTTCTCCATAGTGGCTGTATCAATTTACATTCCCACCAACAGTGCAATAAGGTTCCCTTTTCTCCACACCCTCTCCAGCATTTATTGTTTCTAGATTTTTTGATGAAGGCCATTCTGACTGGTGTGAGATGATATCTCACTGTAGTTTTGATGTGCATTTCTCTAATGATTAGTGATGTTGAGCATTCTTTCATGTGCTTGTTGGCAGTCTGTATATCTTCTTTGGAGAAATGTCTATTTAGCTCTTCTGCCCATTTTTGGACTGGGTTGTTTGTTTTTTTGTTATTAAGCTGCATGAGCTGCTTATAAATTTTGGAGATTAATCCTTTGTCAGTTGCTTCATTTGCAAATATTTTCTCCCATTCTGAGGGTTGTCTTTTCGTCTTGTTTATGGTTTCCTTTGCTGTGCAAAAGCTTTGAAGTTTCATTAGGTCCCACTAGTTTATTTTTGTTTTTATTACCATTTCTCTAGGAGGTGGGTCAAAAAGGATCTTGCTGTGATTTATGTCATAGAGTGTCCTGCCTATGTTTTCCTCTAAGAGTTTGATAGTTTCTGGCCTTATATTTAGGTCCTTAAAACATTTTGAGCTTATTTTTGTGTATGGTGTTAGGGAGTGATCTAATTTCATACTTTTACATGTACCTGTCCAGTTTTCCCAGCACCACTTATTGAAGAGGCTGTCCTTTCTCCACTGTACATTCCTGCCTCCTTTATCAAAGATAAGGTGACCATATGTGCGTGGGTTTATCTCTGGGCTTTCTATCCTATTCCATTGATCTATCTTTCTTTTTTTGTGCCAGTACCATATTGTCTTGATTACTGTAGCTTTGTAGTATAGTCTGAAGTCAGGGAGCCTAATTCCTTGAGGCCCGTTTTTCTTTCTCAAGATTGCTTTGGCTATTCAGGGTCTTTTGTGTTTCCATACAAATTGTGAAATTTTTTGTTCTAGTTCTGTGAAAAATGCCAGTGGTAGTTTGATAGGGATTGCATTGAATCTGTAGATTGCTTTGCGTAGTAGAGTCATTTTCACAATGTTGATTCTTCCAATCCAAGAACATGGTATATCTCTCCATCTATTTGTATCGTCCTTAATTTCTTTCATCAGTGTCTTATAATTTTCTGCATACAGGTCTTTTGTCTCCTTAGGTAGGTTTATTCCTAGATATTTTATTCTTTTTGTTGCAATGGTAAATGGGAGTGTTTTCTTGATTTCACTTTCAGATTTTTCATCTTTAATGTATAGGAATGCCAGAGATTTTTGTGCATTAATTTTGTATCCTGCTACTTTACCAAATTCATTTTTTAGCTCTAACAGTTTTCTGGTAGCATCTTTAGGATTCTCTATGTATAGTATCATGTCATCTGCAAACAGTGACAGCTTTACTTCTTCTTTTCCGATTTGGATTCCTTTTATTTCCTTTCCTTCTCTGATTGCTGGGGCTAAAACTTCCAAAACTATGTTGAATAAGAGTGGTGAGAGTGGGCAACCTTGTCTTGTTCCTGATCTTAGTGGAAATGCTTTCAGTTTTTCACCATTGAGGACAATGTTGGCTGTGGGTTTGTCATATATGGCCTTTATTATGTTGAGGTAAGTTCCCTCTATGCCTACTTTCTGGAGGGTGTTTATCATAAATGGGTGTTGAATTTTGTCGAAAGCTTTCTCTGCATCTATTGAGATGATCATATGGTTTTTCTCCTTCACTTTGTTAATATGGTGTATCACGTTGATTGATTTGCCTATATTGAAGAATCCTTGCATTCCTGGAATAAACCCCACTTGATCATGGTGTATGATCCATTTAATGTGCTGTTGGATTCTGTTTGCTAGTATTTTGTTGAGGATTTTTGTGTCTATGTTCATCAGTGATATTGGCCTGTAGTTTTCTTTCTTTGTGACATCCTTGTCTGGTTTTGGTATCAGGGTGATGGTGGCCTCGTAGAATGAGTTTGGGAGTGTTCCTCCCTCTGCTATATTTTGGAAGAGTTTGAGAAGGATAGGTGTTAGCTCTTCTCTAAATGTTTGATAGAATTCGCCTGTGAAGCCATCTGGTCCTGGGCTTTTGTTTGTTGGAAGATTTTTAATCACAGTCTCAATGTCAGTGCTTGTGATTGGTCTGTTCATATTTTCTATTTCTTCCCGATTCAGTCTGGCCAGGTTGTGCATTTCTAAGAATTTGTCCATTTCTTCCAGGTTGTCCATTTTATTGGCATAGAGTTGCTTGTTGTAATGTCTCATGATCTTTTGTATTTCTGCAGTGTCAGTTGTTACTTCTCCTTTTTCATTTCTAATTCTATTGATTTGAGTCTTCTCCCTTTTTTTCTTGATGAGTCTGGCTAATGGTTTATCAATTATGTTTATCTTCTCAAAGAACCAGCTTTTAGTTTTATTGATCTTTGCTATCGTCTCCTTCGTTTCTTTTTCATTTATTTCTGATCTGATTTTTATGATTTCTTTCCTTCTGCTAACTTTGGGGTTTTTTTGTTCTTTTTCCTCTAATTGCTTTAGGTGCAAGGTTAGGTTGTTTATCCGAGATGTTTCATGTTTCTTAAGGTAGGCTTGTATTGCTATAAACTTCCCTCTTAGAACTGCTTTTGCTGCATCCCATAGGTTTTGGGTCGTCGTGTCTCCATTGTCATTTGTTTCTAGGTATTTTTTAAATACTAACAGCCATAAAAGGGGAAATCGACAGTAACACATTCATAGTAGGGGACTTTAACACCCCATTTTCACCCATGGACAGATCATCCAAAATGAAAATAAATAAGGAAACACAAGCTTTAAATGATACATTAAACAAGATGGACTTAATTGATATTTATAGGACATTCCATCCAAGAACAACAGAATACACGTTTTTCTCTAGTGCTCACGGAACATTCTCCAGGATAGATAATATCTTGGGTCACAAATCAAGCCTTGGTAAATTTAAGAAAATTGAAGTTGTATCAAGTATCTTTTCTGACCACAACACTATGAGACTAGATATCAATTACAGGAAAAGATCTGCAAAAAATACAAACACATGGAGGCTAAACAATACACTACTTAATAATGAACTGATCAGTGAAGAAATCAAAGAGGAAGTTTTTATACTTTTTATATTATCCTTACACCTATTGTCATCCCAAACCTAATTTGGAAGTACAAACACAGGAGATTATTTTTATTGTCAAAATTTCCTCTCTCGTTTTCGTGAGGGTTGATACCAAATATTGTTTACTGTATTTGCTATTTTTTCCTGGGATGACAGGAGAGACATAGTGCTCTGTTCTGTGAAACTTTCACAAAGAACAGTAATAGATTCTCATGTAAGTAGCATAGATAGATGGTGTGTTTGCTGGAGATGCAACATGTATGAGGATGGTACAAGTGCCTTATCCCATCCACCACCTAACCATACCCCTGCACCCCTGTTTGGTTGTATTACTTACATGAGAAAAGGAAACAGATTAGGTTCCTTTGATCCCCTGTTATTCTTCAAAAAATTTTTTGAAAGGTAACAAAATAAATTCCAAAAGTACCAAGCTTAATTGCCTTAATATTGCCATATCTATATATATTATATATATATGCCACATATATACATGAAACGGTTCTTAAGACCTTATACTATGGGAACAAATGAATGTGAATGATTATTATGCTTTTTGACTAATTGATAGTCTCAGAAATTAATAATCTCAAAGTTCATAGAAGTAGAAGTAACTATAGTGTTTATAGCATTCAAGGGGATATGATTACCTGAACAGTATTACTTATTACATGATACTGTTTGGTCAATAAAATATATAAAAATTAAGGAGTTGTGTGGGAAGTATGATTTAAAAATCCATCAGACATTTTCAGAAAATAAATTGCTACTTGGAATTAAACTTTCTAGTCTAATTTGATTACCAAACATTTCTGTATTTAAATGTTTAATTATGATACAAAAAAATCTATGTTGAGCTTTGCTTATGTAAGATATAGTTTATCCAAGTATATTACTAGGGACAATATGTGCATCATTAAAATCAGTAAAAATAATCTGAAAATTAATTTACAAATGGTTCTATTTTTAATTTAATGTGGTAAAGTTTGTTTTTTCCTACTGAACTGCTAAAACTTTAAGACTATTTGTGAAAGTATCTTCACAGACTATTCCTAGAAAAACAAATCCAGCTAGGCTAATTACCTAAAACTTGTTACGCTCATTAATTTTATTCTAGTTTATCTGAGTATTCTTATATACTTTAAAGAAGGCAACTACAAGCAAAAACATCAAAGCATAAAGGAAAAACAGGATACTCTGAATTACGGTCCTCTTTTTTTAAATATAGTAACAGTTGATGGGACATAGGTCCTTAATCATCTTTTTTCTTTTACCTGACTATTTTCACCTATTTTAACTATTTTAATTCTGATATAATTTGTACTAAAAAGTGTTCTTGACAGAGATACCTAATGTAGCTAATACAAATGTAGAGGCATAATAAAATAGGATTCTTTCATGAAGATTTCTACAAGCCTGAATTTAGATAATTTAGCAACTTAAATAAGAAAAGTCATAATAGGAGGCCAATTGCAGTAGTTCAATTTTTTTTTTTTCTTCGGTACGCGGGCCTCTCACTGCTGTGGCCTCTCCCGTTGTGGAGCACAGGCTCCGGACGCGCAGGCTCAACGGCCATGGCTCACGGGCCCAGCCGCTGCGCGGCATGTGGGATCTTCCCAGACCGGGGCACGAACCTGTGTCCCCTGCCTCGGCAGGCGGACTCTCAACCACTGCACCACCAGGGAAGCCTGCAGTAGTTCAATTTTTAAGCTAGAATTTGTTTATATATTCTTTCTAATTTTTTTTACTATTCCTTACTGATGTCTCTTACCCATCACACTGCAGACTCTTAATCATTTAAAACAAACAAGGAAAAATGTCTATGCAAACAAGTTTTTTTTTTACAGCATAGAATTTAGCAGAAGCTCAGAGCAGACTTAATGGGTGCCACTTCATAGATGGGGAACTAAAAACAGTAATAAACCAGGAGGACTGAGCCCTGCTCTATCACAAGGAAACAAATGTGAGAAAAGATAAGAAAATTCAATGAGAAAGCAATAGGAAGAACCACAGAAAACAGTCTAAGCAACAGAATAGCACAAGCAAAAACACACACTTAATAGGAGGAAGCAGGCCTGGCTCTTGAGAGGTGATTAATAACAATTAGAGGCCACCTAGGGTTCTGAACTTGGAAATGATGCTTCATGGAGTAAAACTTAAAACAGAATTATCCATTATGAGTAAGACTCCTCCCTCTCAAAAATTTTTCACTGCTCTGTGATACTAATTTCATCAAAAATATTGCCTCTAAATCTGCACCTCATTAGAAAGTGCTGCCCACAACACTTGCCTTAAGTGAACCTCAGAGTGCACAGTTTTCCTTGCAGCTCCCCACCCTGCCACCACGAAAGGATAGTTAACACTCTGACATTCCCTAAACACAGAGGTGGGGAAATTGCTTCAACTACAAATGCCTGCTCTCCAACCCACATTCAACCTATTCAATGACTGAGCTGCAGTGCCCTCATTACCTTATCCCTCCACCTGTGCTCAAATACTATATCTTCCTATATCCTCAGGAACTTTGCTCTATTATGTATCTTTTCTTTTTCACCGGCTTTTTTTCTTTTGTTTACTTTCTCTATTCTCTTTGTATAAAATCCATCACCCATTTCCCACTGGAAAAAAAAAGCTCCCTCAGTTTCCTGATTTCCTATAACCATATTCCCATCTGTTCCCTTCCCTCACAGTCAAGCATCTTGAGTTTTTCACATGCATTGTCTATACTTTTTCCCCATTCATGTCTCTGCATTTCAGTCTTTCTTCCCCTATCAAAGGACTTACCTTCACTCAAATTGTCAGTGACCACCTGGATTCAAAACACAATTAATACATTTAATCCCTTCTCTCCTTTCACTTCTCCATGCTATTTGTCGTACCACTGAACTATTATGAAACCCACCAACCCTTGATCTCTGAGATGTTCTCTATTATATGTCTTCCTGTTTTGCTGCTAGATATAGTCTTTGTTTTCCCCAGCATTCCTTAAAGACTCATGTTTCCCAATTCTATTCTTAGCTTTCTTCTGCTAATTACTTACTTTCTCTCTGGCTTTAACTAAAATCTATAAACTAACGATATTTTATCTTTCTCAATAGTCCAGAAATCTTTTCAGAAGTTCAGACCTGTATTTCCAAATTCCTGCCAGACTTAAGACTTGGAAGTCACATAGGTACCTAAAATCAGCAAGGCCAACACTGACCTGGTCATTTGCACACCTGTTTCTCTTTCTAGTCTCATTATTTTAGGTAATTACACCATCTAATCACCTAAGGTGGGACTGACCCTCAGTACTCTCTCCACTAAATCCTTTCCCCAACAATTTATTATTAAGCCCTGTAGATTCTATCTCCTAATTATCTCTCCAATTGGACATTTCCTTCCCTCCCCTGTACAGGCCTCATTATTTCTCATTTGTATTATACCTTTGCTACCAGTCCTGCTGATTTTGATTTATCTGTTCATTTACTGTTAATGTTTTAAAAAACTTGATACTGAAGATGAACTGACATGGGCTTTTGTGTAAAATCTTCCCAGGAGTTCTTACTAATCGTGAATCTGCAATTCATTTAATATTTCTGAGGTTCTATCTTCTCACATCTTTAACGGATAAGAAAAGTATCCTCCTTACAGAGTTAAATTAAGTCATGCATATAAGGGCTTACCCCTTGGTAATCACTCAAAATTCTTCTTACTATTATTATTAACTTTTAATTTTACAACTATTATTATGACTCAAGCTTAAATCCATTTGAAGACTCTCCATTACCATAAGGATGAAATTGAAAACCTTAAAATGGCTTTCAGGGTCTCTAGAATCTAATTCTACTAACTTCTCTAGCCTCATCTTTCTACACTCTCTGATAGAAGCCCTAATTTCAGTCGGGTGCTTTTCCTTCTCCTTCTTCTGACATAGTTACTTAACTACTCACGGGCATCTTAAAAACTCATTTTAAAAATTACCCATGCTAGGAAGGCTGATGGGGAAGGGTCTGCAAGGAAAGGGTGAAAAAGGTCAAGAGAATTTTCTTGAATACTGAAAGGTCTATATCTTAATTGGGGTAGAGTTTACACAGATCTATATGTTTGTCAGACAACTGTAGAGTTAATCCATTTTATTGTACGTAAATTATACCTCAATAAATTGACTAAAAATGATTCCATATGGAAACTCTTCAGTAACTCCTTTCTCCCTGGGCTAAATGGCCATATATGAACTTCCATATGACACACACATACTCTTTTCACAGCACTTATTCTATTGTCTTGCCAAGCACTAAACAAATTATGAATCCCTCTAAAAACTCTGGAATACTCATTTTTATATCTGTATCTCCAACATCTAGTATAAGGGCCCAAAACAATAGGGCCTCAAAGAATATTTATGGGATCAGTGAATGAATGAATTACAAATTGAGATTATAATTATAAATTCAGATTAAAATTTGGTAATGTGGAATTATGTGATTAAATGTTTACAGTTTTAATGTAAAACTGTACATTAATTAATTTTAAAGCACATGTACTTCTGTGTAATATTTCTAATTTATACAATCAAAGATTAGAATGCCACACACAATTGCTAATAATAGCTATGTAACTCCATCATAGTATTAATAATGTTTACATTAATGCTTTGGCATTAAATCTTAAAATGAGAGTGCATGATGCATAGAGGACTTATTCTCTTTTTAATGAAAAATAAATAAGATCAATTAAAAACTGTCATCCATTTATTACAAAAAAAACCCTCAGTGCAGCAATAGTATCAAGAACATATTGACATGAAAACAATGAGAAAATGGGATACTAACATCAACTGTACTGTCACTTCCAAACATACCAAGAAAAACCTGGACTAGAAGGAATCATAATTCCCACGGCACCGAGGCACTTAGAGAAGTCATTACTGATATACCCAGGATGCAAAATACGAAGGAGTATGATCCTTAAAGAAATACATGCCTAACAGCAGGCAAAGTTCCTGATGATTATAGTTGGGATTGGGGGGGATCATCTTATAAAATATAGAATATAAGGTCATATGACCTGGCTTTCAGGGGCCATATCATCAGTCAGTCTCATTGATAACTTACTTTGATAAGCCACGTGCATAAAATATCCTTATTCTTGGATGAGGAAGAGGTATAAAATCCAATATATTCTA
This sequence comes from Lagenorhynchus albirostris, assembly GCF_949774975.1. Lineage (NCBI taxonomy): Eukaryota > Metazoa > Chordata > Mammalia > Artiodactyla > Delphinidae > Lagenorhynchus > Lagenorhynchus albirostris. The sequence continues at coordinate 46,591,518 of NC_083100.1, forward strand.
CCCTAAATTAACAGTTTGTGTATATCATGTACAAATTGAATTGCCATATAAGAAAATGTACATAAAAGATGATGCATAATATTGGAGCACAATTCCTTTGTGTTAGATAAAACAGAAGCTTGTATTTCAGATGTACCAATTATTGTTCCTTCCAAGCCTACAGTTTCTCCTAAAGGAAAAAACCTTAGCTTTCCCACTAACAAAATGTTAACCCATATTTAAACTCACATGATACAGCCCCTGTCACAGAGTGGACCACAAATCAATATACGATCCAAGGGCAGCCAATCTTCAGATTTTTAATTGTAGTTGACTTACAGTATTATACTAGTTTCCAGTGTACAGCATAGTGATTCAGTATTTTTATAGATTATGATCCACTGAAAGTTATTACAAGATAATGGTTACAATTTCCTGTGATATACAATATATGTTTGTTGTTTATCTATTTTACACATAGTAGTTTGTTAATACCATACCCCTAATTTGTGCCCCCCTTCCCTCTCCCCTTTGGTAATCACTAGTTTGTTTGCTATAGTTGTGAGTCTGCTTCTGTTTTGCATATACATTCATTTTATTATTTTTAAGGTTCCACGTAAGTGATATCATACAGTTTTTGTCTTTCTCTGACTTATTTCACTAAGCATAATATTCTCTAGGTCCATCTACATTGATGCAAATGGCAGAATTTCATTCGTTTTATGGCTGAGTAATATTCCATTGTATGTACACATATACATTTTTTCTGCCCATTTTGTAATTGAGTTGTTTGTTTTTCTGATGTTGAGGTGCATGAGCTGTTTATACATTTTGAATATTAACCTTTTATCAGTCATATCATTTGCAAATATATTCTCCCATTCCATAGGTTGTCTTTTCAATTTGTCAATGGTTTCCTTTGTTGTGCAAAAGTTCTTAAGGTTAATTAGGTTCCATTTATTTATTTTTACTTTTATTTCTTTTGTCTTAGGAGACAGATCCAAAAAATATTGCTATGATTTATGTCAAAGAGTGTTTCACCTATGTTCTCTTCTAGTTTTATGGTTTCAGGTCTTTAAACCATTTTGAGTTTATTTTTGTATATGGTGTGAGGTAATGTCCTAATCCCATTCTTTAACATGTAATAGCTGTCCAGTTTTCGCAGTACCACTTATTGAAGAGACTGTCTTTTCTCCAATGTATATTCTTGCCTCCCTTATAGGCCAATATCTTTGATGAATACAGATGGAAAAATCCTCAACAAAATATTAGCAAACCAAATCCAACAATATATTAAAAGGATCATATGCCATGATCAAGTCAGATTTACTCCAGGGTCACAAGGATGGTTCAACATTTGCAAATCAATCAATGTGATATACCACATTAACAAAAGGAAGGATAAAAATCACATGATCATCTCAACAGATGCAGAAAAAGCATTTGACAGAATTCAACATCCATTCATGATAAAAACTCTCATCATCATGGGTACAGAGGAAACATATCTCAACATAAAAAGGCGATTTATGACAAACCCACAGCCAACATCATACTCAACAGTGAAAAGCTGAAAGTCTTTTCTCTAAACTCAGGAAGAAGACAAGGATGCCTACTCTTGTAACTTCTATTTAACATAGCATTGGAAACACTATCCACAGCAATCAGATAAGAATAAGAAATAGAAGGCATCCAAATTGGAAGGGAAGAGGTAAAACTGTCAGTATCTGCAGATGACATGATACTTTATATAGAAAACCCTAATGTCTCCACCCCAAAACTATTAGAATAAATGAATTCAGCAAAGTTGCAGGATATAATATTAATATATAGAAATCGGTTGTGTTTCTATATATTAATAATGAACTATCAGAAAAATAAAGTTTTTTTAAAGTCCTATTTAAAATCATATCAAAAAGAATAAAATTCATAGGAATAAACTTAACCAAGGAGGTGAAAGACCTATACTCTGAAAACTAGAAAACATTGATGAAGGAAACTGAAGATGATACAAAGAAATGGAAAGGCATCTAGTGCTCTTAAATTGGAAAATTAATATTGTTAAAATGGCTATACTGCCCAAAGCAATCTACAGATTTAATGCAATCTCTACCAAAATACCCATGACATTTTCATAGAAATAGAGCAAATAATCTTAAAATTCATATGGACCCACAAAAGACCCTAAATTGCCAAAGGAAACTTGAGAAAAAAGAAAAAACCTGAAGGTATCACTCTCCCAGACATCAGACTATACTACAATACTGCAGTAATTAAAACAGCATGGTAGGGCTTCCCTGGTGGCGTAGTGGTTGAGAGTCCGCCTGCCAATGCAGGGGACACGGGTTCGTGCCCTGGTCCAGGAAGATCCCACGTGCCATGGAACGGCTAGGCCCATGAGCCATGGCCACTGAGCCTGCATGTCCAGAGCCTGTGCTCCACAATGGGAGAGGCCACAACAGTGAGAGGCCCGCGTACCACAAAAAACAAAAAAACAGCATGGTACTGGCACCAAAACAAACACATAGAACAATGGAACAAAATTGAGAACTCAGAAATAAACCCATGCACCTATGGCAAACTAACCTACAACAAAGGAGGTAATCTTCAGATTGAACAGTCATTTGTGATGGAATGAAAGGCAGGATTAGCCATTAAGGGGTGGGTTGTAAAGGGCTTAATAAACTGAAGTTATAAGGCTATCAAAATTATAAGTAAGCAAAACTAATGAGGTAGAGGAAATATACAAAGAAGAAGAAGCCAAATCGTAGAGATAGGAATACAGAAATGTGTAGCTGTCTCTCAATTATTGTAAAACAATGCCACTAGTTCAAAGATCTATGTGTAGCTCAACTTTAACAAACTATTTTGTGTCCAGATTTTTCTGGATTCTCTATGGATATGTCTTTCCAACAAACCTATAATCTGCTAAATTGAGACAATTTCTTTAAACGAAAAATAAATAAATAAAATTTAAAAGCTTAATTAAAATGACTTTCTATGAATTTTCAGCATCAGAACACAGAGTGGCCAATAAAAATATAGGGAAAACATTAACTTTCTAAGAAACAAATATATATGCTTAGGAAATAAACCATATTGTACAAAAACTGTCGCCATTATCACTATATAGTATTCTTTCAGCATAATTTTTTTTAATTCAACTGAAAAAGATGACAGCAAAATAAATTGACTCCCATTATATAATTCTTCTAAATGATGTGAAAGTCTGCACGTACAACTAAATAAGCTGAAACAGAAATAGTCTGTTTGCTCTTTCCACCTAATAGAAAAGAACAAAAGCTCTTGACATAGCCAGGAAAGAAAAATACTATGAATACCATTGTTCACCATGAAAATTTTTCTTTAAAGTACTAATATATCAAAGACCAGTACAATATAGCCAATATAATTTCTAAAAGTTTGCATACATAATTTTGGAAGGAACAAACTTTCTAATGACACTTTGACCGAGTATAGCTTACATCAGATTATATCTTTTTTCCAGTAATCTCTGTGTACATATTCAGATATGCCTAGCAAAAAAAAAAAAAAACCCCACAAATGAACCTCTACTGTTTATATACTCAAAATAGTCAAGAAAAAAAATGTTTCTTATATTGAATACTAATTCCATTGTATACGTATGTATTTCCTGTCCCATGACATAACTGGGTGGACTCAGAGAGTGATACAATAGATTTTAATCATTTTATCTAGCTGTTCTTATTCACTGGGCCAATGTTTTTCTTTTCCCATGAGAACTCTCTGTAGTAGTAGAGCACCAATGCCCCCTTTTTCTCCTGACTGAAATGCAAGGTATATACAGTGTAGAACATAAGTTATTCCTGCCCAAGGAGAGAAGAGAGACAAAGTTTTTACCTTCTAGAAATAAACAGTACAATGCTTTGTCCCAGCTACTGCATCAGTGGTGCTTAGGATGTTCTGCCCTCAATCAGTCACTGTTAGTTTGGTCAATCCTTCTAAAACATTAAGCCTAAAGGTACTAAGCCAGATACCGTAAGTATCCTAGATGTCTGAAAGAAATGTTTTCTTAGTACAGTATTTGCATCCAGCCTGAGGAAAAGTTTATCTGAGCTGCCCTCCCAATTCCCCTTCTCGTCTCCTCACCCCACACCTGGGTAAATGGTGTATTCATCTTGTTTCCGAGCTATTCTATATTTCAAGGAGAATCCTTCTCCATGATTTTACATGCTTTAAAAATGTCCTCTACTTCTCCAAACTCTCTTTCCATGTTCACTCCCACCCCATAATACAAAGCACTTTCTTGTATTTCATTATCTGCTCTTTCTAACACTGAAGTTATCAGGCCATGCAGGTTGGAACAGCTGCATTATATGGATCTAGAAAACAAATATTTAGGGATTTATAGGTCCTCAAAGCCCTCAAGCCACAGTGCACAGCAGGCCATTTCACAAATTTGAATTACAAAGACATTAAGGGAATAGAGGATACAGAGTACAAAATTGTTTTCTTCTGTCTCAGTTAAGGTGCCTGTAAGTCCTACTTGTTATTGTTGATTCTGTATCTCACTTAACTTTTGAACCTACATATCACTGGGACAGTGCTTGAATGTCTCACTGTGAAACACTGAATGAATACAATGAGCGAATCATATTTCTTCAACTATCAGAGAAATAAAATTACCAAGCATACATGGCTATTATAATGCAGATAAGAGTAAAATAATTATAGGTGATAAAAGGATGAACATTATTATGCTAATTTATGTGTTTATTTAATGTATATTCAAAAATATGACCAGTATATCAAAGTTGTGATTTCACTGATATTAGTTGCTTGTCACAGTGTTAAAGTATTTAGATCATTCCCTAGCCATATACGTTTTCAAGGATGGCATATATTGTGGGCAAATGCTCTGCAATAACAAAGTGACTTAAACTTGTAGGACTTAACCTTACACAGTCACTAACAGGAAATACAAGTAGTTGTTAGATGGAGTCTTTGTGAACAAGTCTCAATTGAGAAAAAGAAAATTCGCAATTCCACCAAAGAACAAGACCTCAGAATACTTGTCACTAAATTTAATGATTTTCAACTATCCTCCCAGAACTACTTTCTTACTGGATAGCCATCTAATTATTTGTGTGTGTGTGTGGGAGGACAATTGGTGGTCTCTCCTACTCCACCATTTTGCTGATGTTACCTGCTAAGTAAATATACAAAAGTATATTTCAGAAACTTATCCAAAGCACAGAATGGAGTCTTAAAGAACCACCTCTGGCATAAAACAAATCCGCTGTAATATGTCAAGCACATTGTAAATATTAAAAGCATATAAAAATCTATCTATATGTGGTTTGCTGTTAATTTAATTCCAAACTTCTAATTACTTATAATCTTATTTGAAAGAGAAGACATACATGTACAAGGAAGAATTATAGCACAGTGCAAGATGGTATAAAATGGAATTCTAAATTGAATATAATTAAGAAATAAATTACATATTATGCACAACACATACTGTTGAATTAAATTAACTTTGAATCATCAGTGAAGACTCCATAAACAGAAATTGATCTGGACTTCAAATACCTGAATGGTTTTGTATAGAAAAAGAAAAAGACAAGACTGAGGTGAAGAAGTAGATGAAAAGAGGAAGGCTATACAGGAAGCTGGGAAAAAACAGAGTAAAAGAAATCACTGTGGCTTACAGTGGAAAGATCAACAGCCTGTGTAAGGAACACATAGTATCATTCAAGCAGAAAGGAAGCTAACTAATCAAAAAGAATACTAAGAATCTTTATAGACACCTATAAACAGACTATATATTACCATATGTGAAATGATAAATGACACCGTTTAAGAGCCGCCCATAATTAATTTTTGTTATTTAAAAAAAAGTTTTGTTTTTTTTTTTTTGCGGTATGCGGGCCTCTCACTATTGTGGCCTCTCCCGTTGCGGAGCACAGGCTCGGGACGTGCAGGCTCAGCGGCCATGGCTCACGGGCCCAGCCGCTCTGCGGCACTTGGGATCTTCCCGGACCGGGGCACGAACCCGTGTCCCCTGCATCGGCAGGCGGACTCTCAACCACTGCGCCGCCAGGGAAGCCCCTAAACAAATGTTTTTTTAAAAATCAGTTTTTAAAAACAGAACAATACTGGTTAAATTTAATACTTTCTCCCAAAGTCTTTGGACAAGAGCTTTTATTTCACTAATCCTATACGGATATGCAGGATTGAAATTTCACGTTATAAGAAGAGTTTAGAATATATAAAAAAGTATATGTGTAGAATGTGATTTGTAAAGGATTTAGAAAGTATCAGTTCATTGCATAAGAAATGTAAAATAAATGGAATCTTTTTAAACCTCTGGCCCTGATTTTTTTTTTTTTTTTTTTTGCGCTACGCGGGCCTCTCACTGTTGTGGCCTTTCCAGTTGCGAAGCACAAGCTCCGGACACGCAGGCTCAGCGGCCATGGCGCACAGACCCAGCCACACCGTGTCATGTGGGATCTTCCCAGACCGGGGCACGAACCCGTGTCCCCTGCATCGGCAGGTGGACTCTCAACCACTGCGCCACCAGGGAAGCCCTGGCCCTGATTTTTTAACCTGTAAAATACTTAGATCTATATTATTCAGCTATGTTAAAAGTTTCTTGTAAAGTAACCAGATTTCTACATCATCACTTGGTCACATTTTAGTTACAATAATATTCACATTAATATTCTCCCTGTGTCCATGTCTGCTGAAAGTACAGAGAAGTCAATCTTAAAGAGATCAAGAGGTCTAATTGGCTTGGCAAAATGACAGTCAGTCCAAGAACCAAGGTTTGTAATTCCTTTTTATCTACTGTCCCTGATGGGACAGCTGAACTATTTGAATAAACTGCATCTTTTTTCACTCTGAATCTCATTATGGATCTTATCACAATACATCTTTTTAGTAGATACTGATTCATTAATCTAGTGCCAAGGGATTTTAATTATCAAATCACTTGATTTGGGGGGCTTGCTTGGTTAAATACAAAATACTAATTCCTCTCTGACTTTATATATAACTTTCCTCAGACTCTATAGTGTGAGAAAGACTTTGGAAGTAGAAAAACAACAACAAAAACAACAAATTAGAATACAGAAGATCTGATTTCTTACTTTTCCAGTATTCATTGACTTTAAGAATCAGTGAATTTACTGCTACATTCCCAGGTCTATAGTGGAGGCACTATCTTGAGCAGTTTTTAAAGCACAAGGCTTGAAGAAACCTGGCTTTAAAAGCAAAGCTTACAAGGGCTGGGTTTGGCTGGAATTCCCTCAGACTGTAGGTTTCAGAGTGAGGGCTGAAGCTCCTTTCAGTAGCTCTGGAAGCATTTTCTAATGCTAGTAATATGTAAAATATAATAATTTTAGAAATTGGAATATCTACCTTTGTGTTTGAGATATGAATCAATAACCTTTTAAAAGATTTTTATTTATAGTATCCTATGAGTAGCAAATAAGAAAATGACAACACAAAGTAATATTAAGATAATTATTTGTCTTCAACATTTTATAAAATGTTTAAAAACAACGTAATTCATTGCAAGGTTTGCTCCATTTACCTAAAGAACAGTAAATTCTTCTCTAACATTATATGCATAGCATGATAACCTTAGAAATATTGTAAAATCATCCACTATAATCCTCTCTTTACTGGGATGTACTTTTTTTTTTAATATATCTTTATTGGAGTATAATTGCTTCACAATACTGTGTTAGTTTCTGTTGCAAAACAAAGCCAATCAGCTACGTGCATATACATGTCCCCATATCCCCTCCCTCTTGAGCCTTTCTCCCATCCTCCCTATCCCACCCCCTAGGTCACTGCAAAGCTCCAAGCCGATATCTCTGTGCTATTCTGCTGCTTCCCACCATCCAACTATTCTACATTCGGTAATGTATATATGTCGATGCTACTCTCACTTTGCCCCAGCTTCACCTTCCCACCCCATGTCCTCGAGTCCATTCTCGATGTCTACCTCTTTTTTCTTGCTCTGCAACTGGGTTCATCAATACCTTTTTTTTTTATTCCATATATATGTGATAGCATACAGTATTTGTCTTTCTCTTTCTGAGTTACTCCACTCTGTATGACAGACTCTAGTTCCAACCACCTAACTACAAATAACTCAATTTCATTTTTTATGGCTGAGTAATATTCCATTGTATATATGTGCCACATCTTCTTTATCTATTCATCTGTCGATGGACATTTAGGTTGGTTCCATGTCCTGGCTATTATAAATAGCACTGCAGTGAACACTTTGGTACATGACTCTTTTTGAATTATGGTTTTCTCAGGATATATGCCCAGTAGTGGGATTGCTGGGTCATATGGTAGTTCTAGTTTTAGTTTTTTAAGGAACCTCCATACTGTTTTCCATAGTGGTTGTATCAAGTTACATTCCCACCAACAGTGCTAGATGTAAGGCACTATGAATGATAAAACAAGAATGCACTGAGGGCTTCCCTGGTGGCTCAGTGGTTGAGAGTCTGCCTGCCGATGCAGGGGACACAGGTTCGTGCCCCGGTCTGGGAAGATCCCACATGCCGTGGAGCGGCTGGGCCCGTGAGCCATGGCTGCTGAGCCTGCGCGTCCGGAGCCTGTGCTCCGCAATGGGAGAGGCCACAACAGTGAGAGGCCCGTGTACCGCAAAAAAAAAAAAAAAAAAAGAATGCACTAATTCTGCCTTGAAGGAACATCAAATCAAGTAGTGGAGGTCAGATGTTTACTAAATAACCTCAAGTAAAAATGGAAATCATCCCATTAATTAAATATAGATAAAATACAAATTAGAGAAAGAAAAGACTGCCTCCAAGTGGGAATCAGGAAAGCTTCTGTGAAAGAGGTGATATCTAAGATAAATTTTGGAGAAACAAAAACAATTGAGGATGAAGATCAGAGAGCACAAAAAAACTGTATAAACAGAGGCACAAGAAGAGAAAAGAGAAGTAAAAATACATAGGGAGCATTAAGCAATTTACTTTGGGTTGAGAATGAGATGCACAGAACACTCTAATGTAAGGTAACACTGGGAAAGTTGTTTGGAATATGGTTTGAATAGGATGCTATATATTCTGAAACAGGACACTTTCAAGAGTGAAAGGGACACTACTAATAATTATGCCAGGACAACAGGTATAAACCTAGAATGTCTCAGGCATACCAGAAAGTATTATCACGTTATTTCTAGCATATCTTTAATCCTAGAATAGTGTTTGGATTTAATTGTTTAAGCAATGGGGATGAAAGGAATATTCATCTTATATAGGGTACTTTAAAATGGAAATTGTATCTAGTAGAAAAAACAGGTAAGGCATGGAGAATAATTAGGAGTCTATGAAAGTTAATCAACACTATAAATATATTTATAATATATTATAGAACACTTATTTCATAGATTGTTTAGCATTGCAATGTAATAATGAAGATAGATTGGCCAAGAGTTCAAGAAAGTGGAAATATGTGACAAATAATTTATGTAACAACACACATTTAAACCACAATACAGGCTGTCCACGATATTACTCATTTTTTATCATTAGATGCTGTTTTCAGATGAGGTAATTTCCTGATATTATAGTTTAACAATTTTTCTTATATCATTTTTCAAAATTAAGAACATATCAAACTGATGAAGGAATTTATCACTATTTAACCCATTTATTTTGAAAGCTGATTTTAAAAGATATAATTAGCACCAATGATACAGCCTGCTTTCTTGGTTCTATAATGACATGTATTGTGTTTAGTTGATATATGTTATATCCTTCAAAATTCTTAGATTGTTAAACTATTGAATTTTACATGTAATCTTCTGCTGATCTACATTTGTCCTTTGTAAAATGTTCTGGGGCTCTGGGCAGAACAGTGACATAAAATTGCAGATATCTCAAATTTGACTCCTTTCAAGTTTGAATTGACTATTCACCTCATTAAGAGACTGTGTGGGTGATTCTCAGGAAGAGCCATTCAATCTATGATTAAAACAGTTCATGATAAAACCTTAGTAGTATAACTGCAATTTAAAACAACAATAAATCTCCAGTATTTAAAACTAAATACAAATGTTATATAAAACAGCTAACGCATGAAAAAATAAACTATGAGCTATATTTTTCACCAAAAAGGATCAATCTTGCCATTTTATAAATTTTGAAAATGTAATGCAATTCTTGACTTTTCCAAAAAGATATCAACAGCAATGAAACTTGGAAACACTAACTATACCTTGTATAATAAAAAATTTATTAAAAGCCAATCTTACAATGCCTCCTTCATTTGTGCAAGAATTTACAAAAAAACTTTGTATTTACAAAAATATTTTGTGGTTTGACCAAATTAACCTTGAAGAAGGATAACTAACCTTCAATTATTGTATGAAAATATTTTCACATTTCTCAAACTATAGAAGATTAGAATAACACAACATGCTTGATCAACAGGCATGTATAGAATACTAACATCTAGAAAATACCCATTTGACTCAAACTTGTAATATAAATTTGATCAAGCATAAGCTATAAAACAAGATTCAATAAAATTCAGAGAATTGCTTTTACACAGAATTTGTTCTCTGCCCACATGCATGGTTAGAATGCAATAACAAAATAACATAATTTTAAACTCATAAAATTTAAAAAAATTTTAATTCTCCTAAATTAATCCTTTTGTGAAAAGAATAATAGACTCTCTGGGATGGTCAATAAAGAAAGTATCAGGAATAAATTAGAAATTACACATAATTTGTATAAGTTGTAAAATAAGTTTCTTATTAATTAAGAAATGCAAGCTATAATCAGAATACCATTTTATATTCACAAGAAAGGAAAAATTATAAAATCTGATAATACCAAATATTGGTGCGGATGTAGAACAACAGACATTCTTAGAAACTTCTTGCAAATATGCACATAAATATTATTTCTTTATATAGCACTCTGGCATTATCGATTACATTTCATTAATTTTAAGGTGCACACTTCTTCACATTTTATCATCTCTGTAATCAGGATATATCTTATAAAACACAGTAGTTGGTGTTTTTCCTTTTATATCAGTATATAAAATAATATCTTACAACAGATGGCAACTTGGACTTCATGAAATACTATATAAAGATAAAACATCTCAGCAACCCAACTGTAAATTGCTTTGGCTAGAGAAATTCTTGCACAAATGAACGAGGCATATTGAAAAATGTTTACAACAGAACTGTTTTAATAGCAATAACTCTTTAAATAACACAAATATCCATTTTCAAGAGAAAGATGATTTAGTTTTGGAAAGGAGTATAATAGGGACTATTGGACAGTGAAAGCAAATTAATTAACGCTACTTGTATCTCTTGAACAACTCCCATGAATGACTCTCACAAGCTAGTAATACTGAATGTTAATAATGCTGAAGTAACATAAAAACAAATACCTTCTAGTACATTTCAAAGTAGAAGTAATCAATAATTTATTTAAAAATATGTATTATATACATACACATATATCACAAAGAAAAGGAGAAAAGGAAGGGGGAATTCCAGGATGGAGGCTAGATCTGATGAGGAGAGTGGTAGGATAAGTGGATAAATTTGGGGATACTTCAGTTACATTGGTGATGGTCTACTCAAACTTTGGGATGTGTTGATAAAAGCTTGTGCTTGTGATATTATTCTTTCATCATTTTGAGGGTATTAAATATATCATAATACATTTTTAATGTTTAAAAACATTACTGAGTTTAAGACTGCATGATATCAAAGTATGCAAATGTCAAGGGTTTCAAAATGTCTAGATGTAGCATTATGAAAACATCTGAATGATGAATTGAATTGTTCATTTTTCTACTTGGCTATTTCATGTTTTTTGGTTTCTTTTATTCTGAATTGCATTTCCCAAGACAGCTGACTTCTTGTCATTGTGTTTTTTCAGAATTCTAACATTTATTTTAAAACACTGTGGTTACTGAAAAAGTTAAATGTGTCATGATAAAAAATGCACACTGCCTCGTATGAAAATGAAAGGGTATGAAGTGTAAAGCAAGTCTCCTTCTGAAGTTCATTCCCCAAAAGCAACCACTAGGAACAGATTATTTTTTGTAAAATTCCAGAAATTTTTTGTACTTACAAGTGTATATAAATATGGCTTTCTGGAAACTCAAGTGGGAGCATACTGTAAACACTGTCACACATCTTTATTATACACTTAATTTATCTTGGTGATTCTTAATATCAGCAAAAATAAATATCTATTTTTCTTATTCCTGAAGTAGCTTAAATAGCACCAGATTATCTGTTTTAGAAGTTTTGACAGGGCTAACTCATGAAATATTTGAGCCTGCTGACTTTTAGGAATGTAATTCTTTAAAGTTATTTTCTTCAGTAACAATTGTTCTATTTAGAATTTCTCTCTTCCAGGGTTAAATTTGGTTATTTGTGTTTTCCTATGATGAGTTAATTTTTCTAAAATTACAAATGTATATATATATATATATATATATATATATATATATATATATATATATACACATACACACACACATACAGAGAGAGAGAAAGGAGAGAGAGATGGTAGTTTGTCTATTCCCTCCAATAAAAAGTTGTTCATGATATATCTGGCAAATGATTTATTTTTATATAGCCTGTGAGCTAAGTATGTTTTTATATTTTTTAAGTGTTGTTTTTTTTTTAAGAAAAAGATTGCATGTGCCACAAAAGCCTAAAATATTTACTTTTTGGCCCTTAATAACAACAAAAATAGTTTGCCAGAATCTGATTTTAGTGTCTTTATCAAAAAATGTGGCAGGAAAATTTAAGTCAGTATAGCCATTAAAAGCACTTGGGGGCTTCCTTGGTGGCGCAGTGGTTGAGAGTCCGCCTGCCGATGCAGGGGACATGGGTTCATGCCCCGGTCCGAGAAGATCCCACATGCAGCAGAGTGGCTGGGCCCGTGAGCCATGACCGCTGAGCCTGTGCGTCCGGAGCCTGTGCCCCGCAATGGGAGAGGCCACAACAGTGACAGGCCCCCGTACCGCAAAAACAAACATACAAACAAACAAAAAACTCAATTTTCTTTCTCTTTATGACTAATATTCCATTGTATACATGTGCCACATCTTCTTTATCCATTCATCTTGTCGATGGACACTTAGGTTGCTTCCATGTCCTGGCTATTGTAACAGTGCTGCAATGAACACTGTGGTACATGGCTCTTTTTGAATTATGGTTTTCTCAGGGTATATGACCAGTAGTGGGATTGCTGGGTCATATGATAGTTCTATTTTTAGTTTTTTAAGGAACCTCCACACTGTTTTCCATAGTGGCTGTATCAATTTACCTTCCCACCAACAGTGCAACCTTCCCTTTTCTCCACACTCTCTCCAGCGTTTACTGTTTGTAGATTTTTTGATGATGGCCATTCTGACTGGTGTGAGGTGATACCTCATTGTGGTTTTGATATGCATTGCTCTAATGATTAGTGATGTTGAGCATCCTTTCATGTGTTTGTTGGCAATCTGTATATCTTCTTTGGAGAAATGTCCATTTAGGTCTTCTGCCCATTTCTGGAATGGGTTGTTTAGTTCTTTTTGATATTGAGCTGCATGAGCTGTTTGTATATTTTGGAGATAAATCCTTTGTAGGTTGCTTCATTTGTAAATATTGTCTCCCATTCTGAGGGTTGTCCTTTCGTCTTGTTTATGGTTTCCTTTGCTGCGCAAAAGCTTTTAAGTTTCATTAGGTCCCATTTGTTTATTTTTGTTTTTATTTCCATTTCTCTAGGAGGTGGGTCAAAAAGGATCTTGCTGTGATTTATGTCACAGAGTGTTCTGCCTATGTTTTCTTCTAAGAGTTTTATAGTGTCTGGACTTATATTTAGGTCTTTAATCCATTTTGAGTTTATTTTTATGTATGGTGTTAAGGAGTGTTCTAATTTCATTCTTTTACATGTAGCTGTCCAGTTTTCCCAGCACCACTTATTGAAGAGTCTATCTTTTATCCATTGTATAGTCTTGCCTCTTTTATCAAAGATAAGGTGACCATATGTTTGCGGGTTTATCTCTGGGCTTTCTATCCTGTTCCACTGATCTACATTTCTGTTTTTGTGTCAGTACCATACTGTCTTGATTACTGTAGCTTTCTAGTATACTCAGAAATCAGGGAGCCTGATCCCTCTAGCTTCGTTTTTCTTTCTCAAGATTGCTTTGGCTATTTGGGGACTTTTTTGTTTCCATGCAAATTGCAAAATTTTTTGTTCTAGTTCTGTGAAAAATGCCATTGGTAGTTTGATAGGGATTGCATTGACTCTGTAGATTGCTTTGGGTAGTATAGTCATTTTCACAATGTTGATTCTTCCAATCCAAGAACATGGTATATCTCTACAGCTGTTTGTATCAACCTTAATTTCTTTCATCAGTGTCTTATAGTTTTCTGCATACAGGTCTTTTGTCTCTTTAGGTAGGTATATTCCTAGGTATTTTATGCTTTTTATTGTAATGGTAAATGGGAGTGTTTCCTTAATTTCTCTTTCAGATTTTTCATCATTAGTGTATAGGAATGCAAGGGATTTCTGTACATTAATATTGTATCCTGCTACTTTACCAAATTCATTGATTAGCTCTGGCAGTTTTCTGGTAGCATCTTTAGGATTCTCTATGTATAAGATCATGTCATCTGCAAACAGTGACAGCTTTACTTCTTTTCTAGTTTGGATTCCTTTTATTTGTTTTTCTTCTCTGATTTCTGTGACTAAAACTTCCAAAACTATGTTGAATAATAATGGTGAAAGTGGACAACCTTGTCTTGTTCCTGATTTTAGAGGAAACTGTTGCAGTTTTTCACCACTGAGAACAATGTTGGCTGTGGGTTTGTCATATATGGCCTTTATTACAGTGAGGTAATTTCCTTCTATGCCTACTTTCTGGAGAGTTCTTTATCAATAAATTGGTGTTGAATTTTGTTAAAAGATTTTTCTGCATCTACCGAGATTATCATATGGATTTTATTCTTCAGTTTGCTAATATGGTGAATCACATTGATTGGTGTGTATTGAAGAATTCTTGCATTCCTGGGATTAACCCCACTTGAACATGGCGTATGATCCTTTTAATGTGCTATTGGATACTGTTTGCTAGTATTTTCTTCAGGATTCTTGCATCTATGCTCATCAGTGATATTGGTCTGTAGTTCTCTTTCTTTGTGACATCTTTGTCTGGTTTTGGTATCAGGGTGATGGTCGCCTTGTAGAATGAGTTTGGGTGCATTCCTCCCTCTGCTATACTTTGGAAGAGTTTGAGAAGAATAGGTGTTAGGTCTTCTCTAAATGTTTGATAGAATTCGCCTGTGAAGCCATCTGTTCCTGGGCTTTTGTTTATGGAAGATTTTTAATCACAGTTTCAATTTCAGTGCTTGTGATGGGTCTGTTTATATTTTCTACTTCTTCCTGGTTCAGTCTCGGAAGGTTGTGCTTTCCTAAGGATTTGTCCATTTCTTCCAGGTTGTCCATTTTATTGACATATAGTTGCTTGTAGTAATCTCTCATGATTCTTTGTATTTCTGCAGCGTCAGTTGCTGCTTCTCCTTTTTCATTTCTAATTCTATTGATTTGAGTCTTCTCCCTTTTTTTCTTGATGAGTCTGGCTAATGGTATATCACTTTTGCTTATCTTCTCGAAGAACGAGCTTTTAGTTTGATATTTGCTATTGTTTGCTTCATTTCTTTTTCATTTATTTCTGATCTGATATTTATGATTTCTTTCCTTCTGCTAACTTTGGGTTTTTTTGTTCTTCTTTCTCTAATTGCTTTATGTGTACAGTTAGATTGTTTATTTCAGATTTTTCTTGTTCCTTGAGGTAGGACTGTATTGCCATAAACTTCCCTTTTAGAACTGTTTTTGCTGCATCCCATAGGTTTTGGGTTGTCGTGTTTTCATCATCATTTGTTTCTAGGTATTTTTTGATTTCCTCAGTAATCTCTTGCTTATTTAGTAGTGTATTGTTTAGCTTCCATGTGTTTGTATTTTTTACAGTTTTTTTCTTGTAACTGATAACTACTCTCATAGCATTGTGGTTGGAAAATATGCTTGATATGATTTCAGTTTTCTTAAGTTTACCAAGGCTTGACTTGTGACCCAAGATATGATCTATCCTGGAGAATGTTCCATGTGTACTTGAGAAGAAAGGTATTCTGTTGTTTTTGGATGGAATGTTCTATAAATATCAATTAACTACATCTGGTTTAATGTGTTTTTTAAAGCTTGTGTTTCCTTATTTATTTTCATTTTGGATGACCTGTCCATTGGTGAAAGTGGGGTGTTAAAGTCCCCCACTATTATTGTGTTACTGTCACTTTCCCCTTTTACGGTTGTTAGCCTTTGCCTTATGTATTGAGGTGCTCTTATGCTGGGTGCGTAAATATTTACAGTTGTTATATCTTCCTCTTGGATTGATCCCTTGATCATTATGTGGTGTCCTTGTCTCTTTTAATAGTCCTTTTTAAGTCTATTTTGTCTTTTATGAGATTTGCTACTCCAGCTTTCTTTTGATTTCCATTTGCATGGAATATCATTTTCCATCCCTTCACTTTCAGTCTGTATGTGTCCCTAGGTCTGAAGTGGGTCTCTTGTAGACAGCATATATACAGGTCTTGTTTTTGTATCCATTCAGCCAGGCTATATCTTTTGGTTGGAGCATTTAATCCATTTACATTTAAGGTTATTATCAATATGTATGTTCCTATTACCATTTTCTGAATTGGTTTGAGTCTGTTTTTGTAGGTCTTTTCCCTTTCTTGTGTTCCTTTCCTAGAGAAGTTCCTTTAGCATTTGTTGTAAAGCTGGTTTGTGGTGCTGAATTCTCTTAGCTTTTGCTTGTCTGTAGCTTTAATTTCTCCATCAAATCTGAATGAGATACTTGGTAGGTAGAGTAATCTTAGTTGTAGGTTTTTCCCTTTCATCACTTTAAATATGTCCTGCCACTGCCTTCTGGCTTGCAGAGTTTCTGAAAGATCAGATGTTAACCTTATGGGGATTCCCTTGTATGTTATTTGTTGCTTTTCCCTTGCTGCTTTTAATATTTTTTCTTAGTATTTAATTTCTGATAGTTTGATTAATATATGTCTTGGCGTGTTTCTCCCTGGATTTATCCTGTATGGGACTCTCTGTGCTTCCTGGACTTGATTGACTATTTCCTCTCCCATGTTAGGGAAGTTTTTGACTGTAATCTCTTCAAATATTTTCTCAGACTCTTTCATTTTCTCTTCTTCTGGGACCCCTATAATTCAAATGTTGGTACATTTAATGTTGTCCCAGAGGTCTCTGAGACTGTGCTCAATTCTTTTCA
Organism: Lagenorhynchus albirostris; assembly: GCF_949774975.1. Taxonomy (NCBI): domain Eukaryota; kingdom Metazoa; phylum Chordata; class Mammalia; order Artiodactyla; family Delphinidae; genus Lagenorhynchus; species Lagenorhynchus albirostris. Next base: position 46,608,846 of record NC_083100.1, read on the forward strand.
TTCTTTTTTCTTTATTCTGCTCTGCTGTAGTTACTTCCACTATTTTATCTTCCAAGTCACTTATCCAGTCTTCTGCCTCAGTTATTCTGCTATTAATTCTTTCTCGAGAAATGTTAATTTCATTTATTGTGTTGCTCATTATTGTTTGTTTGCTCTTTAGGTCTTCTAGGTCCTTGTTAAACCTTTCTTGTATTTTCTCCATTCTATTGCCAAGATTTTGGATCATCTTTACTATCATTACTCTGAATTCTTTTCAGGTAGACTGCCTATTTCCTCTTCATTTGTTAGCCCTGGTGGGTTTTTACCTTGCTCCTTCATCTGCTGCATATTTCTCTGTCTTCTCATTTTGTTTAACTTACTCTGTTTGTGGTCTCCTTTTTGCAGGCTGCAAGTTCATAGTTCCCATTGTTTTTTGTTTCTGCCCCCAGTGGGTAAGGTTGGTTCAGTGACTTGTGTAGGCTTCCTGGTGGAGGGGACTGGTGCCTGTGTTCTGATCAGTGGGGCTAGATCTTGTATTTCTGGTGGGCAGGGCAGTGTCTGGTGGTGTGTTTGGGGGCGTCTGTGACCTTATTATGATTTTAGGCAGCCTCTCTGCTAATGGGTGTGGTTTTGTTCCTGTCTTGCTAGTTGTTTGGCATGGGGCTTCTAGCACCGGAGCTTGCGGGGCATTAGGTGGAGCTGGGTCTCAGCACTGAGATGGAGATCTCTGGGAGAGCTCTCACAGATTGATATTACATGGGGCTGGGAGGTCTCTGGTGGACCAATGTCCTGAACTTGGCTCTCCCAGCTCAGAGGCTCAGGCCTGACACCAGGCTGGAGCAGCAAGACCCTGTCAGCCATATGGCTCAGTAGAAAAGGGCAAAAAAAAGAAAATAAATAAATAAAATTAAATAAAATAATAAAATAAAGAATAATAAAAAAACAGCAACCAAACCAATAAACAAATCCACCAATGATAACAAGCACTAAAAACTATACTAAGATAAAAATAAATATCAGAAAGAAGTCAGTCTCAGACAGCAAACCCTAAGTCTACAGCTGCTCCCAAAGTCCACAGCCTCAATTTGGGGTTGATTCGTTGCCTCTTCAGGTACTCCACAGATGCAGGGTACCTCAAGTTGCTTGGGGGGAATTAATCTGCTGCTCCGGAGGCTGCCCAGAGAAATTTCCCTTTCTCTTCTTTGTTCGCACAGCTCCTGGGCTTCAGCTTTGGTTTTGGCCCCAGCTCTGTGTGTAGGTTGCCCTCAGGCATCTGTTCCTGCCCAGACAGGATGGAGTTAAAGCAGTGGCTGATTAGGGGGCTCTGGCTCAATCACGCCAGGGGGAGGGAGGGGTACAGTAGTTATAATTGGAATGTGGGGCAAGTCTGTGGCAGCAGAGGCCGGCGTGACACTGCACCAGCCTGAGGCATGCCATGTGTTCTCCCAGGGAAGTTGTCCCTGGATCACGGGACCCTGGCAGTGGTGGGCTGCACAGGCTCCCGGGAGGGGAGGTGTGGATAGTGACCTGTGCTCGCACGTGGTATTCTTGGTGGCTACAGCAGCAGCCTTAGCTTTTCATGCCCATCTCTGGGGTCCAAGCTGATAGCCATGGCTCGCACCCATCTCTGGAGCTCGTTTAGGCGGTGATCTGCCTTCTGTGGGCAGACAGGGAAGGAATCCCCTCTCCTTGTGCACCCCGAAACAATGGTCTCTTGCCTCTTAGGCAGGTCCAGACTTTTTCCCGGACTCCCTCCCAGCTAGCTGTGGTGCACCAGCCCCCTTCAGGCTGTGTTCACGCCTCCAAGCCCACTACTCTCCCTGCTCTCCAACTGAAGCCCGAGCCTCAGCTCCCAGCCCCGCCCACCCCGGCGGGTGAGCAGACAAGCCTCTCAGACTGGTGAGTGCCGGTTGGCACCGATCCTCTGTGCAGGAATCGCTCCGCTTTGCCCTCCGCACCCCTGTTGCTGTGCTCTCCTCCGTGGCTCTGAAGCTTTCCCCCTCCGCCACCCGCCGTCTCCGCCCGCGAAGGGCCTTCCTAGTGTGTGGAAACCTTTCCTCCTTCTCAGCTCCCTCCCAGAGGTGCAGGTCCCATCCCTATTCTTTTGTCTCTGTTTTTTTTTTTCTTTTGCCCTACCCAGGTACGTGGGGGGTTTCTTGTCTTTCGGGAGGTCTGAGGTCTTCTGCCAGCATTCAGTAGGTGTTCTGTAGGAGTTGTTCCACATGTAGATGTATTTATTTATTTATTTACTTATTTAGTGATTTATTTATTTTGCGGTACGCGGGCCTCTCACTGTTGCGGCCTCTCCTGTTGCGGAGCACAGGCTCCGGATGCGCAGGCTCAGCGGCCATGGCTCACGGGCCCAGCCGTTCCGCAGCATGTGGGATCCTCCCGGACTGGGGCATGAAACCATGTCCCCTGCATCGGCAGGCGGACTCTCAACCACTGCACCACCAGGGAAGCCCCTGCAGATGTATTTTTGATGTGTTTGTGGGGAGGAAGGTGATCTCCACGTCTTACTCCCCCACCATCTTGAAGGTCCCCCTCGCTTTCACAGTTCTTGAATGTAATGAGGAGGAGAAAATTTTAAAAGGGCAGCAACTAGAGAAAGGCACAGAGATGAGAGAAATTTTATTTTTCTTAAGTTCAAAGAATCTGGACTAAATTTCTTGTTTGTAATAAGAAAATGGAAAAGGAGAGGGGGGAGATGATGTTTTGATCTCAGCTGACTTCAATTTAAGAGTCCTATTAGTCCATCTACAATCTTCTAAGAATCAAAATGCAAAGAGATAGAGTGGTGTTTTGAGTGCTCCCAGTGACTACAGCACTGGAGTCAGGTTGAGGCAGCATTGGAGGAAAGGTTAGTACAAGGATCAACCACCATGTAGGGTTTCTTCCTCTTTCACCTCACCCAGAAATCCTGCCAATCCTTTGACATTGGACCCTAATCTACAATGTGCTGAAATAATATTGAGATAAAGTGAAGAATAAAGATTGAATGTGTTATGGGTGGGTATTTGGGAGAATTGGGGAGATGGCACCAATGGCTTTTGTTGTGAATGAAAGGAGGAAATAAAAAGGAAGAGGGGAGAACATCCCAACTGGAGCAATAGAATAAAAAGTAATTCTTGTGGCCATATGGAAAGGTGTATATCAAATAAAATTTAGAATAGCCTCCTGTACTTTCTGTTCTAATAAAATTGAAATATACTGCAGTCATTAGGCCACCAGTAAGCTATAATAAGGTTTGAAAATTTTAATGCAATACATTAGTGCAATTGAAAACAGAAGTGTCAATTTGACTTTAATAGATGAATATTGAAGATATATTCATCTCTAATGGAAGAGTGGTGTAAACTTGGTTTTTAAGTTGATGTACAAATTTAACCTCTGTCAAACTGGGCCAGCATATTTAGTTCTCTTCTTCTGCAGAATTATATCACAGTTTCTGAGGTGGTTGAAAGAAGCAGTAGCAATCATGTTTTTCAACCCTGGAGGAGAAAAATAATTCTTTTGATTCTATATTTTGTTTACTGAAATAATGTTCTCGTTTCCTTTAGAAATATATTTCCATCGTCTCTGCTCAACTACAAAGTCCTTTAATATAAGAGCCAAGTAGCAAGGTGGCATTTTTCTCTTTTACATTCATCTGTTCAGTAAATATGTATTGGGCATTATTGCCAGGAACTTATCAAGGTGCTAAGGATTCAAAGAAAAGTAAGACATGTTCATATATGTGGGTTGGACGGTGGTGGAAGGAAGGGAGGTTATTAGAGATAAACAAATGTTTTCAGTATAATATAGTAAATACAATAATAAAAGTAACAATTGGGCTCTGAAAGCACAGATTAAGAGCACCTCACCCAGGTTTGGAAGAGTGTGAGGTGAGTCAGGAGATTTTCATAAGTGTAATTTGATTCTTAACAGGAGAATGAATAGTAGCAGTTAGAATCTGCAACAGGCAAAATGAAAGAGTATTCTAAGCAAAAGAAGACTTGAGTAAAGTGAAAGCATTGAAAAACACTGCAGTGTGTTTGTAAGGGAAATACACTAGCTCTTCCATGCTGCTGACACACAAATATTGAGAGGAGGAAAAAGATGGTAAGTTAGGTCATAGAGTTATGACCTAACTCTATGTGGGTGCTCCATCTTGTAGAGTTTCAAACACAAGGTTAAAGATATTGGTCATTATTCTATAGCCAGAAAAGATGTTTTAAGCAGGGACATGACATGGTCAGGTTTGTGTATTAGCTAAGTTATTCTGAGACCTGTGTGGAGTATAGAACCGATAAGAAATATGACAGCAGGGTAGATCAGCAGGGGAGGATTTGGAGCAATCCATGAGAGATGATGAAATCCTGAACTAAAGTAAAATTATAGCGATAGAGAATCATCCAAGTGAGTCAGGAATCCCTCAGTTCCAAGTGCCAGGGAACCCAATCCAAAATGCCACAAGCAAAAAAGGAACGAAAAGCCTGAGTATAAGCACAAATTGATAAGAGGCACTAATGGCGTCACCATCATGCATTGCCTTGGTTCCATATCCCAGACCTGCTTCCCCAAACTTAGCTCTATCTTCAGGCATTTTTTTTCTCTCGTAGTGACAAAGTGGCAATTACAGATCCAGTCTCACAGCCTTGTAATTCCAAACCTAAAGGAAACAAGAGCTTCATCTGTACGCCTAAATTTCACAAAACTCTTGAGATTTTCTTTGGTTATATCAACAAAAATCACTCTGAACAAATGACAGTGACTGATTGTGTATAATGGATGAAGGACTTAAGAGAATCAAGAGGGATCCAGGTTTTCTAGCATAAAAGAAAAAAAAATAGAGAGAATACCAAAAAAGCAATATGCAGGAAGGAAGAGTTCAGTTCTGTTACCCTGAGTAAGATAGCTCAGTGAACATTCTAGGAAACTTTGGATACTGTTAATAAGATGGACTGAGTCTTTATTCTAACCAAAAAAATAATAAAAAGCCTTATTGTTACTATTAATTTTTTTCCTGGCAGGAAAAAAAAGATGTGTTTATAAAGAAATGAAAATTTACAAATTGAAAATAAGAGTCTGAATCTTAGAAATCTGGGTTGGAGATATAAATTTGAGTATAATAAAAATATATATGGTAATTAGGCTTGTATGTAATCACCCAGGAAGAGTATGTAAGATGAGAAACATGGTACATTGGAGATAAAAAACTGGCCTATCATAATAATTATTATTATACATCACTGTATTCCTGGTTCCCCTTCTTTATTTTTATTTATTTCCTATAGCAACCCTGTGAGTTCCAAATTCAGTTCAAAGAAACTGAGGCTCAAAAGATTAAAAATATTTCATAAGTGTAGACAATTTGTAAATGCAGCTTCCAGAATTCAAACACAAGTTATCTGAAGGCCACGATCTTTTTTTTTATACCTACTCTGAATACCACCTGTCCAAAGAAGGTCACATTGGTAAAACTATTGTTTCAACAAGGTTTACATACCTGAAAGAACATTAATACCAAAGTACTGATCTTCCTGCTTAAAACATCTTTTCTGCCTATAAGATAAAGACCTCCTACAGGATGATTCACATCAGTAATTCAATATAATGTGCTGGTCTCAAAATCCTTAACGTATTTTCCATTTTTTGTTATTTTCTTGCCTAGATCGATATACTCATAGGAACATTAAGGCCTAAGTTACTAAATTATTGGAGGAGGAGAAAGAATCTCAGTTAATCTAATTTGTCACAACTCATTAAGACATAGAAACACTAGTCTTCTGTTAAGAAGAAAAAAGTTGGGCACACGTGAACACAGCAGTTAAAACTGCTTATAGAATTTTTGATTACTTGATTCAATAAAATGAAAGTGAGTCAATGGCATCACCTCCCTTAACATTGGTAGAAGCTGCCAGTGATGCTTAGGCAGACATAGACTACTCATTCAACAAGGTTATTACGAATTCTATTTATGAATGATACATTAGTGAAATGTGACAGTAGTCATCTATAGGCATAGAATCCCAGAACTGTGAAAAATAACTTTGTGAATTCACATACCTTTTTCTAATTTCCTAACAAAAGTGTAGCTATCTAATATAAGAAATTTTCAACGTTTCTCAATTCTTTGGCTTTTAAGAAAACATAGAGTTACAAATTACATGATTTTCTATTACTTGCTTATTGAGCATACATGACATAACAGATGAAAACCTATGACCATACATACAGTGGTAATTTATGTAATATAAATGACATATACCGTTAATTTAAATTTTTTTTCCTCATAAAGCATGGAAGAGTTGAGTGGACATATTCATTAGATTTACTGAATGTGAACTGACTTTAGCTAATTTTAACTGAAGCAAATATCTTTTTGTTTTGGGGATTAAGAACTTGTTCTTTTGTCCTTGCTACTTTACATTCCTATCAAGGGTGCACTTTCACTTTCCCTGACACATTCTATAATTTGTATTCTGTTGTGTGAAGGATACAAATCATGCAATTTTCATCCCTGTGGACTTCCATGGCTCACACTCACAAAAGCCAGTATCGTTTCAAGTATTGCTGGAACATCCTCCCTTTTCTCTCTGTATATTCCTTTTCTTTCCTACATGAAATTTACTGGCTTAAGGGGAGTAAAACAGATCCCTGAGCTCTCGTATCTTCTTATTTGATTTCTTTTGTTCCATATCACTCATCACACATTTCTCATAATTAACAGAGCTTATCCTTTAGGATTTTTTTCTGTTGTCACTTCAGCATATTTCTATAAACTATAAGCAATTATATGAAAGGCTATACTAAATAATAAAACATTAGCTTCCTAAAAGGGAAAGAAAAAACCCAGAAATTTCTTTCCCTCCATAATCTCAGAAAATTTTCATGGTACTTAAACTAATCCAGAGAAATAAACTCTGGAACTATATTCACTTTATGAGCCAAGATAATGCAAAAGACAGTTAACTCCTTGAGAGCATGCTTCCTAATACTTTTTACTGAATGATACATTATTTTTGCAAACCTCTTGTGGTACAGCATAGCATCTCTGCTTCATTTCCTTTATAGATAATAAAAACAATCTGTAGACTCCCTGTGACTGATGACTTTATATTCTCTCTTCTGAATTATACCTTAAGGCAATTTTCCCCATACAGCTCTAGTCCTTCAATGCTCTGTGAAATCAAGTTTCTTTAATCAAATGTGTTTGGGAAAGGCGGTATACACTTGAACATTCATAGTGCACATTAGTAATCTAAGAATTCTAAGCATTTGATTCACATATTCCTACCAATATGACCACCTGAATGCCTCTTTAGACAAGAATTCTCAAATTCAAAAATGTCCCAAACTGACTCATGCTATCAAACGATATCCCAGAAAATGGCACAATCATCTAACCAATGAACCAAGGCCGTATCGTGATGTTATCCTTGACGTATCCCTAAATCTCACTGTGGTAGGTAGACTTCTAAAAGGTTCCAGATGACCCAGGCCCTTTTAACATCTCCTCCCTGAGACTGTGGAAGGGACCAGTGAGTATAATGGGATATTAGTCCCATGATTATGTCATATTGTGTGGCACAGTTGACTGTGAGAAAGGGAGATTATCCTCACTGGGCCAGCTCTAATCAGGTGACTACTTTAAAAGGATAGGCATTTTGTGCCAAAAGGAATCTGAAGTGCAGAGGGATTCCATAGGAGGGAGATTCTGCAATGTAGGTTTTGAAATAAAGAGTGTCACTTGGCAAGGAATACAAGCACCCGCTAGTTGCTGAGAAGAGCTCCCAGCTAACAGCCAGTAAAATATGGGGCCTCAATTTTACAATCCTGAGAAAAGTTGTTCTGCCAACAACATGAGGGAGCTTGGAAGTGCATTTTTCCCTAGAAACTCCAGATAACTCATAAGAAATCCCTGATTTCAGCCTTCTGATACCTAAATAGAATTTCCACTCACACTGTGCTGGACTTCTGACCTACAGAACCGTGAGCAACAAATCGGTATTAGGTTGTTAAATTGGTGGTAATTTGTTATGCAATAGAAAACTAGCATACTCACATTCCAGCATCACCAATTCCTGTCGATTCTATTTTGTACTTATTAAATTTGTCTATTTCTTTCCATCTCATCAACCACCATCCTAGTCCAGGTCACCATCATCTCTTAATTAGACTTCTAATAGCCCTGCTGACATATCTTCTGAACTCTCCATTCTTTACACAGAAACTAGAGGGTTCTTTTTGTTTTCCATCCTTATTGGAGTATACTTGCTTTACAATGGTGTGTTAGTTTCTGCTGTACAACAAAGTGAATCAGCTATATGTATATATATATATCCCCATATCCCCTCCCTCTCGAGCCTCCCTCCCACCCTCCCTATCCCACCCCTCTAGGTGGTCACAAAGCACTGAGCTGACCTCCCTGTGCTATGTGGCTGCTTCCCACTAGCTACCTATTTTACATTTGGTATTGTATATATGTCAGTGCCACTCTCTCACTTCGTCCCAGCTTCCCCTTCCCCCTCCCCCCACCCCGCCTCCCATGTCCTCAAGTCCGTTCTCTACGTCTGTTGACAGGGCAGACATAGAGGATTCTTTTAAAGACACAATTCTATTACTATCAACACTTTTCTGCTTTAAAACCTACAATTACTTCTCATTACTCTCAAAATAAAATTTTTTCAACAGATGTAGAAAAACTTATCATTACCAAGGGGGAAGGGGGAGAGATAAATTGGGAGATTGGGATTGACATATACACACTACTATATATAAAATAGATAACTAATAAGGACCTACTGTATAGCACAGGGAATTCTACTCAATACTCTGTAATGGCCTATATGGGAAAAGAATATAAAAAGAGTGGATATATGTATACGTATAACTGATTCACTTTGCTGTACAGCAGAAACACATTGTAAACCAACTATACTCCAATAAAAATTAATTAAAAAAAAAAAAACCCTTAACCCACACTCTGCCTAACTCTCCACCCTAATCCCATGCCACTTTTTTTTCCTACACGCCTGTCACAGTGGTAATTTTTCAGTCCCAGAGCTATGTTTCTTTCCACCTCCTGTTCCCTTTCCTGGGGTACTCTGCTCTCTGCTTCAGCCCCCCATTTTCCCCAGCTAATGCTTATTAATCATATGGGAGACAACCTAAAGTTAGGTCCTCTGGGAAACTTTCTTAACCCCACAGGTCATTCTAGTCCTTCTTTTATACACCATGATGGCCCACATAGCATACTTTTCCACCATAACATTTAATAGAATTGTTTTCATGGAATTAAAAAAAAATAACATCTACAAGCATTCTTCAGTATTACTACTACTCAGCATACTGTCTTATTTGATCTTTGTGTGAAACAGTAACTTCAGAATTTCCAGAGTATTTCAACTGCCCCTTTTTTTCAATCCCTCCTTCATATATTGCTAGAATGACCTTGTTAATATGCAAATATTAAAGCTTTCTTCTCTTTCTGTAAGCTGTTTATATATCCCTGAGGCATAGAACTTTTATGAAGGAAACATGGCAATAGGTATGAGATATTCCTTGACTAACCCTGCCAATGAACAAACTATAGCCAAGTTTATAATTTTATCCCAAGATTTATTGACTTGTGGGAATTAGACAGCCCACTTTTTTATTTGAATACCAATTTATTTACATTAATTCTAGTCATCCTATTTTATATGTATTCTATAGAATGTCTTTTGTGTGGTTTCTTCTAGTCAATTGGAAGTATTTAGGCTTTTCCACATTAACAGTTTGGAAATATTCTATTTCAATCTTTACTAGTGGCTATACTAAATTTTTCACACCCATTTAATATTATATTTTCTATCAAAATCTAACATCAATCAGTCTTTGACTTCCCATTAAAGAAGGCAGTCTTCTTGGGCCTTTAAATCCCCCACTCCACTCACACCTATACACACTGATGCATACACACATTACTGTGCTAAAACTTCCAAGATTTTAGTTAATTATTATCTTGGTTTTTTTTAATGTTATGCATCAACAGTAACTTCGACTTAACCACAGATTGATTTTACAGTTCATTTGTTGTTATGGCCATTGTTCATCCCACTTCCGTGAGCACATCATCCTCAGCCTTTAATTCATTTTTCATTTTATTAGTGTGCATATTTATGTAATTATATCAAGTAAGGCCTGACAGTGGGTAAACTCTGGAAGCATATCTATTTTCCCATTTCACCCGAATACTACTATTTTTCTGGGTATGAGAAACTAGGTCCAACATAATTTCTCCCTTAGTGCTTTGATGATACTGCTTCACTGTATTCTAATAACCAGTCTTAATGATGAGACATCTGATGCCAACCTGATGTTTAATTTTTTGTAGGTAACCTGATTTTCCTTTCTGAAAGCTGTGAGGAATATCTCTTTTAGTTTGGTGTGGCCTTCTATTTCACTCACTTGCTCAGGACGCAGCTCAACACATTTTCCCAAAGCTAATGCCTTTTAATCTTTCTTCAGTTCTGGGAAATGTTCTTTATCATTTATTTGTTTCTTCTCTACCATTTTTCTCCGTTACTCCCTTATGAAACTCCTGCTAGAGGAGTATTGAAACTTTTAGAGATCTCCTCCACTTGTCTTAACTTTTATGTCACACTGCCAACTTTGCATTTTTTTAACTTCTTCTGGGAGATATATACAGTTCAGTTTTCAGTTAACAATTTACTCAGCAGGTATAACTACTCCTTTTAGCCCTTCTTTCAAACCCTAGTGTTAATGATCTTATTTTTTTAATCTCTAAGATCTCTAATTCTCTCCCTCTAACTATTCTTATTTTGTAGACGTGATACTTTAATATCTTCTTCTATTAAATGGTCTTGGGAAAAGCCTTAGGTGTCTCTCTTTCACTGGTTTCTTCAAATATTTCATGACACTATCTGTTCAATATCATTTTGAGAATACGTGTTCCCCTCTTTGTGAATAGTGGTTTTGTTTACAGAAACATGTCCCTTGTGATAATGTGGACAAGCTGGATATTCTATTAGAACACTGAGACAATAGCTTATCTTCTGTTTTGGAGATCTCTTCCTTTTGGGACACTGATTGTCTGGGGTAGTGTCATCCAAATACTCAAACTCCCTGTTTCAGCTCATGAGTAAACAGTTCAACATAAGGAGTGGGGGCTGGGTACAGGGGGGATCTAACTTGTGCTGTCCATATGAATATATACGGTTTAATATCCTTACACTAGGACCATCTTCTTTCTTCTAATATTGCTGTCCTTGAGACATAAATGAACTGCTCCTGAAGCCACAGAAATCCTCCCAAGTAGACATCAGTTTATGAATTTAGGGCCATGATTTCCTTCATCAATCCAGAAATGACTATCTTCAAATGGTTTCGACATTTGTGGTCCAGAGATTTTCTTGCAATGTCGTTAGAGATTTATTCTTCATAAAATACATATGTTTTCTTTTTAAATCAAGGGATTTAGGGTAGGTAGGAAGGTAGGTTCACATTATCAGTTTATGCTGTTAATAATTACCCTTCTCTTTAAAATGGGGGAAATTTAGGCACATAATAATGTATTCATTCATGGTCAAAGTGTAAGAGAGTTGCCTAGGCCAACTGGAATATGAAACCCCTAGCTCCTCATTCACTTTTCAGTCCTCTACTATAGGACTGCTTTTGGATATATATTTCACTCTGCTCTTCTCCTGAAGGATCAGTAGCAATGTCTTTTGTTAAATGTCAAGTGAGCAGATACAGAAGTAATACAATTTTGTACAGTATAAGAACTTCCTTTACAATAAGAAGTCATTGATAGAAAAATAGTTACCGCAAATATTTAGAGTCCTAGGGCATTTTGACAAAACCTCAGTGACACATTGGAATATCAATAAGACTCCAAAGTGAATCAGTTCTTGTCAGTATCTTTAGCAATATTCTTTTAACTGATAAGTTTAATAGAAGAGCAGAAACTTCATACATTATTAGCTGAACATTTTAATTATAATCTACAGGATATTTTACAAGAAGTTTAACATGATAATTATTCTTTTCAACAAATTGACAGTCTTCATCCTCAGAGTTCTTTAGCAAGAATAGCCTTAGTTAAATAATGCCAAACACAAAATTATCCTAAATCACATTTTCTTAATCATTTGAAGTTTATCATTATGATTTTCCCTTTAGAAGCAGAATGAACAGAATTAAATCACTAATGGCAAGAGTAAGCCATAAAAAAATCTACACACAAGAAGTGTAATTTTGTTAAATTGCCAAGTACACACTAACAATGAGATTTTATTTAAAAAGTGGTTATAAAATATCCATGTAAAGTACTATATAGCACATTAGAAATTTATTCAAAAATACCTTCTTACTAGTGAATACAACAACTTAATATGTTTTCTTCTGGTACATGTTATTTGAGGACTTTATTCAAATGTGAAACATATTAAATGCCACATTCTATATTAAATATAATGCTAAATATAATGCTAAACTAAATATAATGCTAAATATAATGAGAATAGTACTTTATGTTATTTTATTTATTTATTTTTGCTGTACGTGGGCCTCTCACTGCTGTGGCCTCTCCCATTGCGGAGCACAGGCTCCAGATGCGCAGGCTCAGCGGCCATGGCTCATGGGCCCAGCCGCTCCACGGCATGTGGGATCTTCCCGGACCGGGGCATGAACACGTGTCCCCTGCATCGGCAGGTGGACTCTCAACCACCGCGCCACCAGGGAAGCCCAGTCAAAGAGTTTTGAGGTAGGAGGACTGAGACTTGAGTAGCTACTGGCTTATGAATAATTCCAGATTTTCAACTTACTGCTAAACTAAGTTTGCTATATTAATTTTTCTTCACAAAAGAAGGCAACTCGATCATCATCACCATCATCATCATAACCATCATCACCATCATCATCATCATCATCCTGGCCCTCCTGGAGTAAATTAATGCATAGCACCACCTGTTGGGCACCTGAAGAATAAGAATACTGTTCCCAATGCTCATCACTGAAAGTTATGAAATTAGACCAGGTATGGCTTGCCTGGATTTTTATAGCCTGGATTCATTCAAGACTTAAGTGTGACTACAAAACTGACAAATTTCTATATAAACGTCTCTAATATATGAAGTCAAATTTCAAAGCCTGTGATGGTTGATTTTATGTGTCAATTTGACTGGGCCACAGGGTACTCAGATATTTGGTCAAAGATTATGCTCCATGTGTCTGTAAGGGTTTTCTTTTTTTTCTTTTTCTTTTTTGAGATGAAATTAACATTTGAATCAGTAGACTAAGTAAAGCAGATTGCCCGCCCAGTAATTCTCATCTAATTAGTTGAAGGCATGAACAGAACAAAAAGTCTGACCCTCCCCTGAACAAGAGGAAACTCCTCCTACCTGACTGACTGCTTGGAGCTAGAACATGGGTTTCTTCTGGATTTTGAACTCAAACTGAAACAACATCTCTTCTTGGGTCTCAAGCCTGCTGGCTTTTGGACTGGAACTTACACCATGTCAATCCTGGGTCTCCAACTTGTCAACTGCAGATCTTGGGACTTTCTCAGCTTCTATGATTACCTGAGCCATTTCTTTAAAATAAATGTCTTTGTATATGAGTATGTATATGTATGTGTGTGTGTGTGTGTGTGTGTGTGTGTATTCTGTTTCTCTGGAGAACCCTAATACCCTTTCCTTTCATTTATAACCACATTTCTTCAAATCAGGAACATATTTTAATGAAGGTTAAAAGGCAAGTTTCTCAAATCCCTTTTTTAAAAAGTAGGCATGATTAATCCTCCTTAATGGTTAAGTTAGACAGAGTGACATCCTTCAGAATTGCTGTAGCAGAATAAACAGAGCAAAGGCTGAGGAACAAGAGCCACAAGTTGTCATCACTGACTTGCTGTGTAACTTAAGCTACAGGTCCCTTCGAGCATGACTTCATTTTTAAAGTAAATTATTCAGTGTGATGACCTCACCTCTAAAGGTATATGAATTATCAATTATGTGCTTTAACAGAACCTTGGTGCTTGAATCCTTCCTTACCCTTCTCCCTGTCATTTCACACTGCTCCCACCCCGCTCCTTTCAGGAGCCTACAGTAGTTTTAAACCCTCACTACATAGTGTTGGTGTGGGGACCAACCACATCAGCATCACATAGGAACTGCTGAAGGAACTTTCCAAACCCAAGATGGAGCTGCTCCTGCCAGGGGCTCCCATAACAGCAAACTGAAACTTAAATTTTAACTTTCATGCCCATGTAAGTGCTCCACTTGACCAGAAATGTGGTATATCCAGTCAGCCAAACACCAAGCCAGCTCTGGGTTCTATAGTTATTTCCTTGTACCTTCTCACCCTAAACAAGGTTGACTTTGTGGTCCCAGCCAATCAGATATTTTCTATATGTCTCTTCCTTGTTCTTTATTCTTTATCCCATAAAAGCTTTCTGCCTTCTGCCCTGCTTTGCAGTTCTCCCAAAAGAGACTCTCTACTTCATGAAGTGTTAAATAAAGTTTGTATGCATCACCTAAATTGTCTTCTTTAATCACTTTTAACTCAACTTATTGGACATGCAGAATCTTAGGCCCCACTCCAGATCTACTAATCAGAATCTGGATTATAATAAGGTCTGTAAGTGATCTGCATACATATTTGAAAAGAATTGTTCTAGCCCTACTCGAAGCTACTATGCTTGAGTGGAGGGAGTAAAGAAGTTTATTGGCACTAATATTTGTATTTTTACAGTTTATGGAGAACTTTCAGACCATGAACTCTGAAATCAATCCAGATTTCATATCGCAGCATTGCCACTTTTAGGGGTGGGACTTCGGTGGCAGTCACTTAATTTTTTGCAATCCAGTTTCCTCCTCTGTTAAGTAGGAATAATAATAGGACCTAGTTTACAGAACTGATTTACTTTAAACTGATTAATACACTTAAAAGTTAGAAGATTGTCTAATTTACATATTAGGTATTCACTATTATTTCACAGACGTTCTTCATCTCACAGAACTACACACTGCTGGTATCAAACTTCAGTTATGCAAGCCTCTTCTTATTAGAGAATATCCCTAATTTTCCAATAATTTTCAATCTCTCTTTTTACTTTTGCTTCTCTGCCTTGGTTTTCTTCTCTTTTTGTCCTTTTCTCTTTCCCTTTTCCCATTTTTTCCCTTTCTTCCTATCTTCATTTTGCAAAGTTGAGTATCTCTTTGTCTCTCCTCCCCTTCTGCTCACAAACATCCTTTCTGGTGTAAACCTCAGGGATACTTTAAAAAGAGGAATCAAAACATTTCTCTGATTTATAATTCTGTTGTAAACCAAAGCTAGAGGCATGAGTACTTGGCATCCCAAAAGGAAAAAAAAAAAAAAAAAACCCATGGGTTAAATGTATTATTTCTTTTAGGATGGACTCTCTCCTTTGAAGAACCTTTGGAGAGATGGCAAAGCAAAAGCAATAAGGACCCAGGCTTTGGAGTTGGAAATCAGTTATGCATAGTCTTTCTTTACAAACCCTTACTAGCCCTGTGGCCAAGAGCAAATTTCCTATCTCTTTGAACATTAGTTTATTCATCTGTAAACTCTTATAGAGTTACTGTAAATGTTCTGAGACAATACATGTAAAGTATTCAGCACAGTTCCTGAAACAGTAAATTCTTTGACATGTTAGTTCTTATCATCACCATCTTTATTATAATAAACAGTGCTTATCAATGATGCAGCCAGAGATAAATTACCCTCAAAAGGGCAAAGCCCAAATAAACAACACTAACTGATCTTAAACTGATCTTAAAACAACTTAGATTTCCTCCTAAATTCTGGTACTCTCCTGACTCTTTCACTAGAACTCTGCATCTGGCACACACGAGAGATTTTCCACCTCATTTTCTTTCTCCTATTATTCCTCTATGTGTAACTTTCTCCTCTGGTTGCAATTCTTTCTTGTTTTCTTTAATTTGCTCTTCCTTCACTCCATTCAATGCTTCTAGTTGTTTTTGTATTTCTAGAAAACTAGAGTTAACTTAGTCACATATATTTCTAGGAAAGAAAATAATTTTACATGTGTCTGAATCACTGAATAATTATATGTTCTCCTTTTTATGTGATGTCCCTGCAATATCACATACAATTTTAATATTTTAGTAAATTTCAAATGTTCATTAGGTAACTCATCTCCAGTCAAACGTGTCATTCATCACACCAGTGGCTGAGAAGTTGCTATTGGTTCTTGAATTAAGTACAAATCATTTCTCTGTCTTAGTGCTTTTGTGATTTAAATTTTATTTTACCTTTTCTGTGTGATAATATAATGTAAGAGAGGTTAAAAAAATCAGTTTTTGAGCACATTCGGTAGTCTCTCCAATAAGTAATTTTTATTTTGCCTTCATACGTTTTCTACCCATTTGGGTTTTTTAAGTACTTATGTTTTACTATAATCAGTCTCAGTGTGTTCAAGAAAATCTGGTCTTATCATTATGTAGATCAAATTTCATTTTTTTCACCATGTAGGGTGAACTCGATCTAGAGTTCAAATAAATGATGGATGAGGCATCTATTTAAATACACAATTATCTCCTTTTAAAACTTATTTTTGTATTTTAATAATGATGGTGAAAATGAAAGTGTGATTTCATGTTACTATAAAAATAAAATATGAGTTGAATTTATTTTAAACAGAAATTTTAAATGTCATCTCCTATTTTATTAATTCTTTATGAAAAGAAGACCCTGTCATTTTCACAATTTATTTTGTGTTGCTAATAATTTCTTTGGAAATCCCCCAATTAAACCCAAATGCCTTCCAGGGCAGGATAATGTGAGCTAAGTAGTATTGACATGTGCTGGCAAAACATGCACAACAATACAAAGGGAGAATTATCCTTGAGTTTTGCAAATTCTGTGTAGAAGTTCTTCCTTCATCAATGAAATGCTTCTATGTATTTTCAGGGCAAATAGAGAAAGATCCAAATGAGAAGAAATTTAACTTTGTTGCTATGTCAATTTTGCTCTCTTGAGTGACCTCTCCTGGCATTTCTCAGATGTAGCTGAAATCAAGAGTGGTCAGTTGACTGAATGAGCCAGTGCCTTATTCATAGAAAACATAATTTAATACTAAATCTCATATTTGTGTAATAATTTATTAAAAGTATTATAATAATAGCATTTCAAATAAAACTAGAAATTTCTCTATTTAAAAAATTGTCCAGAATATCTAGAAACAATTATTACCTTATAACTATTCTGTTTCCACTCTTGCTATTCTCCTAGGACACACCACTTTTCAGGTAACCCAGCTTCATAATCATGCAGAAACCATCTGGCAAAAGTCTTGGTTATTTTTCTTTCTCCTATCTTTCTGAAACAAAATGTCATGGTAAGTATAAAGGCCCCAACTTAGCAACACTTCCCGTAAATAAAGGAAATGGTGTCTCATCCCAAGTGCTTCAGAGCTCCTGTGAAGGCAGTGGAAAATCTGCAGAGGAAATCTTTTGAAATGCAATCAGCAGCAGCTTTGGGTGGAGCCCTGAAATAAGGCCTTACCTTTCTATATTGATTTCTCAGTTGAGGAACCTGAGGTCAAATGTCAACTGGAATATTATAAAATGCTGCCCATAGAAATATGGTTAGGTTTTGTGTGTTATAATTAATTATTTGAATATATATAGTCCCATGCCTCATGTCTCCATGCACTAATTACACAAACTGGCAACAGCAGATAACACTTAATCAAAGGTAAAGCACATATCTTAGCATTGTCTGAGGTTACAAAATTT
Organism: Lagenorhynchus albirostris; assembly: GCF_949774975.1. Taxonomy (NCBI): domain Eukaryota; kingdom Metazoa; phylum Chordata; class Mammalia; order Artiodactyla; family Delphinidae; genus Lagenorhynchus; species Lagenorhynchus albirostris. The sequence goes on from NC_083100.1 coordinate 46,626,590, forward strand.
ATTCTATTTTTTAAATTTATTTTTTATTGAAGTATAATTGAACTATAATGTGCTAATTACTGCTGTACAGCAAAGTGACTCCATTATACATATATATACACATTCTTTTTCATATTCTTTTCCATTATGGTTTATCACAGGATATTGAATATAGTTCCCTGTGCTATACAGTAGGACCCTGTTGTTTATCCATTCTATATATACTAGTTTGCATCTACTAATCCCAAACTCCCAATCCAACCCTCTCCCACCCCAGCCCCTTGGCAACCACCAGTCTGTTCTCTATGTCCCTGATTCTGTTTCTGTTTCACAGGTTAATTTGTGTCATATTTTAGATTCCACATATAAGTGATATCATATGGTATTTGTCTTTCTCTTTCTGACTTACTTCACTTAGTATGATAACCTCTAGTTGCATCCACAAAATTTATTCTTGTGTAAAATATTTAAGTGACTCACTTCTCCACCTATAGCCAAGCCTTCCAAAGAAGAAAGTAAAAACAAGCAAATTTATTTTATTCCATTATTAATGTGATTAAACAAATAAATATGGTCTTGACAAACTAAAGATCTGAGATAAAATAGGCACTTAAAACTAAATTTAAAATAATGTGATTTTCCCCTAAATTTCAAATTGTATAGCTTTCTATCTGCTTTATACAATATTTTAACTCTTTAATAGTGGTGAATATACTACGTATACTACCTCTATTTTTAAATATACCATTTACGCTGTACTTAAAAATTTCTTTAAAGTTGCATTTATATAAATGAGATTTATATAACTCAGGATCATTTGTTAGAAAAAAAATGTATATCTAATTCTATTTGTTACAGTTGCCAACTGAATACTGAATATAAATTTGGACTATCAGAAACTTAAAGTTCATAGGGCAATTAGCTAGAAGAGAAAAATTTCATACACCAAATTGGAAAAAGGCAGTAGTAAGCCTTTATCCAAATGTGTGGGGTTTTGTTCCTTTTATGGAAAAGTGGAAAAATATGTTTCTTCTTCATGTTACTGAAATCTATAATCTAACCAGATAGAAACAAACCATGGTAATGCAGCTTTCTCTAAGACACGGGGCTTGTTCTTTGACACCAAAATCTTATCTCTAATAGATCAAGTCCACAGTCTAGATATTGACTATAGAAACACCTAAAGAGATTCTTTTACTCAGAATATTTGAAAATGACAAAAGGATTTGTTGAGATCATAGCCAATTCTATGAAAAAGAATTGTTCACAGATATATGTCATTTAAAACTTATAATGATGTTCTAAAATATACAGTGATAATTTGGATTTCATGATCAATTCTCTCTCCTTACTAAGCCTAAGCAGCAGCATTTGGCACAACTGATCGTTCCTTCCTCCTTGGACTGTGTTCTTGGATTCTGAGACACCACACTCCCTGAGTTGTCCTTCTAGTTTACTAGTTTCTTCTCAATCCCTTTTGTTGATTTTTCCTCAATTCTCTAACCTGTAAGTTGTAAAGGGCTTCACTCCCTATCCTCTAAACTTTCCTATCTACACTCACTCCCTAGGTGATCTTTTTTGGTCATATGGATTTAAATACCATCTATAGTCTGGCAAATCTCACATGTATACATCTGGTCCAGATCATGCCTCTGAACTTGACTCCTGTATTCAAATGCCTACTTGACACCTTCATTTGGATATTTAATAACCATAACAAACTGAACTTGTCCAAAATTGAATCCGGAGCTGTCCTTACAAATTTCTGTTTCTACAATCTTCTCCATATAAAATGTGGCACCCTCCATCTTCCAGTTGCTTAAACCATTAGAGATTAGTGTAATTCTTGACTTTTCCCTTTCTCTTATACTTACATCCAATCCATCAGCAAATCCTGCCTTCTTTACCTTCAATATATATATCTAGAATCCACCACATCCCTGACCTGGGTTATTTTAATAGTCATAATAGCGTCCATAAATTTCCTTTGCCTTTACAATTTACCCAATTAAAACATGTCAGTTCATGCCACTTCCTGCTCAATATCCTACAGTGGTTTCTAAACTTTTGAGTCTATCTGAATTGTCCTAAATTTTATTTCCCAGGTTTCACTGTCACGGGGCCACATTTTTCAAATAATGTCGCCATGCTTCAAAGGCGCTCTTGATATCTGGTAGTTTTCTTTCACAAAATGGATCATTTTACTTTGCTTAAGAACAGTATCTTAATACTTGATACATAGGTCTCCTTTTATAAAACAAGTTTCTTTTGCTATTCTGTATGAATTTTTTATGATATAAGGGCAGGATTTGGGGTAGGCTAGGTTTTTGAATCCTTGCATGGCCAAGGTACAATTAAATTTCTACATTTACTGTGAAAGCCTGTTAGTCTGTTATGTAAAGAGTGGAAAAGTAGGGGTAAGAGGAGACAAATGAAGTGCTTATAGATAAACACCTTCTGAAACCACTGAATACTTGATATTCCAGAGGTTTCATGTGTAATAGATTTTTTGTCTAGTAAGAAGTAGCTATGTTGGCTAGATAAGATGGAAAGGAGAAGCCACCTCTGTGCTTTTAAAGGTACAGTGTTGGACCAGAAATCAAATTGCTATTGGCTCTCATGACCAACTGGGTAAATGGTTATTTGTGAGACAAAATTGAGGAGAAATGTCAAGATATGATCTAGATTTACTAGCAATTCTCAGTCCAGGGGTTGAAACTTTGCCATATGGCCAAGGCATCATGCAGATTGAAGAGCATTACAGAATGTTCAAACGGACTCAAGAATGTCTAAAAAGCTATCTCCATTCACTGCACCTGAATGAGCTTGTAGGCACCTAGCGTTCTAAGGAGCACTGTAATTTGCACAAAGATATTAAAAGGAACAGCATGAGAAAATGTCATGTTCACTCTGAATTAAGTCCATACTGGGAAAAGATCAGATTCAGCAGGACAAGGTGAGGAATTAATTAAAAAATGCTCAGTGAAGTTTGATATCAATAAATTCTCCAGCCTCTGACTCTGAGAGCAAATAGACACATATGGTAATTAAGCACGCCATAATCCAGGTTTACTATGTAGATAATTCCTTTGGTTTCTAACATCAAAAAGCTTTCTGTAGCCAGTGTACACATTTTGTATTCTAAGTGTCTAGAGTGTTTCTGGATTTAAATAGCTTCTCTCATTTGTTGTATGATAGTGCTCATCACAGAAAGTAGAAGTGATCTTAGCCCATGAGCATCTCAGGGTATATGGAGTTCACTGCTTTGTTTTTGGTTTTTTTCCTGAGATGTGGACCAGTGGGACATGCAAATAATGTGTAATGAACCATAGCAATTACCTGAAATGTATGCTCCATATTTATTTCCTGGGACCTATTTTGTAAGTTGTAGGAGACCTCAAGACTGAGAGTATTCATAATCAGCTTCAACTGGTCTGCCCTATTGCCTCAAAAGATATCTTCTGAATGCAAGAAGAAATAGATGAATGTTTGAATGGATGAGTGGATTAGTGAATAAACGAATGAGTGAATGAACGAAAGACATATCTGTCCTTAGTGATCTCCCCGCCTATGAGAAAGGTAGAGGCAGTAAATCAAATAAATGTGGAAGTGGTATGCTGGAGGTAATTCAAAAGTAGTGTAGTGTCACAAAGAATAAAGTCTTACTCTTCCTAAGAAAGTCCATAAAGAACGTTTTCATGGAGGTGGAGAAGAGGGAGTGATGTTTGAATTTAGTCAACACTGTTCACAAATGTTTTAGCTTATTTGTCATTCCCCTTAAACAACATTACTTAATTGTGCTTCACTAATAGTTTATTTGAGAGCATCTAAGGCCTTCATTATTTTACTAAGATTGTTCCTAAGTGACATTGTTTTTTTACTTTTTGCTTCACATTTAAAAAGGCCAAATATTCCTGGTTATAACTGCTGTCTCATGTCACTGAAAGCTGTCCTTCCTGAATACCAATAAAATGGGTGATATTCAAAATTATTTCCTTTGAAAAATTAATATGCCTTTATGGAATGAATTTATTTCTCAATTTACATTTCCAATAATGCTTCTAACGTCTATGACTGACTTTTGAGTTTGACTTAAGATATAGGTTACCTGAGATGTGGGAATTTTTACAACCTTTATCATTGTAGTTATGTTGTAAGTATAAATAGAAAATTAATTCGGCATCATGCTATATGCACAACAGTATTCCAGAAAAGACAAGAAGCATGTGTTTGAATTGCTCAACTTTTGAATGCTGAGAATGGGCATACTAACTCTTGAAAAGCGTAGACCCACACTGCAACAAGGGGAAAGCAAAATAATTCCTATAAACCAGAGTGGTGAAAAATTACTAATAAAAAAACTTAAGCTTCATAGTAAAAAGATAAAGGAAACATTTCCAATCTAGAAAGAAAGAAATATGAGCAGTGAGAAGGCTAAAAAGTGGAAAGCCCACAGTTACAGAAAATGGGTGACCTCATCTATTCTCAGCTTTGCCAATGCCTAGCTAAAGAGCTGTTAGCTATTGGACATGCTTCTTCACTTTTCTGAGCTTTGGCAGCAGAGAGTACAATTAGATAATAATCTTTAGAAACTCATATATGTCTATAATTCCATGACTACATAACAAACTTAGCAGCAATTTTTTTCAACCTTTAAAAAACACAACGGGATATCTCTAATGTTAAATGTACTGGGAGCAACCAGAGTTAGAGTTTTAATTTACTTAAGATTTTGTGCAAAAATAAAATCACAAATCTAAAAATAAATTTTCTATTATATGTCAAATTTGGATTCTTGATTTGTAAAATTTGATTTTCCACTAGTAAGAAATAACTGCCTGAGGTATAGAATACTCACATTTAATAATCAAAACAGCATGTTTCCAGGTCATATTGGAAGCAGAGATCATTGGAAAATACCCAATTCCTTATCTTTGTTCTTTATTAAACTCATAATCAAAACATTTACATGAAACTAACAAATATTTATGGGCCCTTGTTTGGTCCCTGGACTGTTATTATATTTTATTTTCAGCTTTATATGGATGATCCCATCATATTCTCATAACATGAAGAAAATTGGTACTATTATTTTCATTATTATTCTTATTTTACAGAGGAGGAAAGTGAAGCACAAAGAGGTTGAAAATCTTGCCAAAGGTCATATAGAAAGGAAACAGCAGAATCAGAATTTGAACCGAGCCACCGAGCCAGTTAAGTTACATAGTTCAACCCTTTCAATCAGAGGTTTCCCCAGTTAAAGTTAATGACTTTCTTCTTTGTCCTTAATTACTACTTTGTTTATATTCCTAGTAGGATATTTGTTACCACCTGCCTTGCATATTTTAAGTTATAAATGTGTCTGTTTCCCACTACAATAGTTCCTATAGTAACCAGGGCTTGTATCTTATATATTTGGGGTTTCCCAAACATTTACTACAACACCTTGTTTATATCTTTTGTACCTTCTTCATAACAGTTTTTTAGTAAAAGTTTAATGACCTTATTGCCTCTATAAAATCTCAGTTCAGTCATTCCGCCTGTGTACATTGTAACAGGTGTCTCTCACCTAAGCCTTCTCTCTATTCCTGGCATGCAAAGCCTATAAATACATTGCCTAGTCCCCTTGTCAGATATGACTACCTATTAGTCACCTCTTGTCTACAGAGGCACTGACAGAAGATTGAAAGTTACGAAGAAGGCAGAGGCCATGTTTTTCCAGCTCTGGCAGTGCCTCTAAGCAGTGCCTACAGTGGAAGCAGAAACAGCAAGAGCAGGCAAGTACAGTACGTATCCTGCGTTCCTGCATAGACAGCTCAGCTCCAGGAGCAACAGCATCAGTGGCATAGAATGACGTCCTATCATGATGAACAGAATACAACCTCTATTACCTGAAAATGGCATTTCACTTCTTTGGTCATTCTCCCCAAAACCCACAGCCATAGTATAACTTGAGAAAAACATCAGGCGAACCCAAATTGAGAGCCATTCTACAAAATTCCTGGCCGGCACTCCTCAAGACTGTTTGGCTTTCATTTTCATTAACATATCACATTTTCCATTAAAAATAAATTTGAAAAACCTTAGTCTCTTCCATCCCAACACTCATACATTTGTTGTTACTTTTCTTTAGCCTTACTGTAAACTTCTTTTTAATGAATCTTGGTTTCCAGCCAAACATCCTTGACATTGCTCTTCAGACACCTTATTCATCAACTTTCTTAGTAAGGCATCAACTCCACCTCCACCCTACCCGACCCACACACACCACAATGAAGATTCATGCCAGATTTTATACTCTTTTTGGCTTCATATCTGCACTATGAAAAACTTGAGAATAACTGATAGAAATCTCCATATAATTTAGGCAAGATATATCATTTTATGGAAAATCTTTGTCCCTGTTGATCTAATATACCAGGTAAATGTTCTACCCTGTACTCACATTGTTTTGGAAAAGGCAGACCAAATGCAAATCTTACAAACAAAACATTCATCATTTCACCTAGAGTCTACTACAGATTTAGATCAGGAGAAGTTATAGCCACCGTCATAACAAGAGTTTTCCATTCTATCTAATATAAGAAATAAATCTGGCAATTAAGCCAAGGAGAAGGGGAAAGAAGGGAGGTGAGGAGGGAGGGGAGAGGGAGGGAGAGGAAGAGGAACATGACTAATAGAATCTTTGCCAATAATAAGAAGTAGCACCTTGTGGAAAAGGTTCCCATAGATGTTTATAGAGTAGTATGTCTTCACAAAATTGCAGACTTAGATAGATATACATGAGATGTTTCCTAAGTTTGATGGTTGCAATATTACTTGAATAACTTGTCAAGTGTATCTGACTAAATGGTAGGATTAATTTTAGTCATTTTAGGTTTTTTTCTTTAAGGTATTCCTATATAGGTGATTTGACATAATCAGAATCACTTAGAGTCACTATTTTGGTTATTCATATTTGTTATTTTAAAATGTACTATTTAATGGAGCTGGTAGTTTTGTTCACAAAAATTTTTTAGACAATTTCTATCCAAGGCATTTACATCCCCTGAATTTGTTTTATATTTAATTTCTACTTAAAGCAATTCAGCAGTTCTAAATACTCAATAAGGAACCAGTAAAATAAATTTGGCTCCACTACATGAATTCTGACATGAGCTTTCATAACTCAGTCTCATAAATTGGGAAACATGAACAAAAAGCCATGTATCATGGTGAGTTTACAAAGCTGCATGTGAATTAGAAACCAGAACCCCCAAATAATATTATGAATAAAATCCAAATCCCATAGTCTTGCTTTCCATCAGGGAAATGGAATGTCTGATCTGTTTTGAGGCACCAGTTTATATGCTTATACAGACAAATCTAATCTAACCTCTCAGTTTGTTGTTTTGAATCTCAGTTTTCAAACTATTATATATCTATATCCCTTTTATGTATCATTTTAAAGAGGTTAGCTTTTTAACTTATTTAAAAATTATTTTAAATTTACAGAAATTTTGCAATAGCATAAATAATTCCCATTTACCATTACACAATTCTCCAGTCATTAACATTTAAAATATTTGATTTCCTCCTCCCTCTCTCTCTCCTTTTATATGCTTATTATAATATATAATGGTATTCAATTATGCATTACATATTATTTATATATATAATATATATATTTTATAAACCACTGGAGCATAAGTTGCAGACTTGATGCTTTATTACTGCTAAAATTTTCAGTATGAAAATGGACAGAAGATATGAATAGACATTTTTCTAAAGAAGTTGGACAGATGGCCAACAGGTTCATGAAAAGATGCTCAATGTCACTAATCATCAGAGGATGTGAAGAAAAGAGAACGCCTGTCCACTGTTGGTGGGAGTGTAAATTGGTGTGGCCATTATGGAAAAGAGTGGAGGGTCTTCAAAAAAATTAAAAATAGAACTACCATGTGATCCAGCAATTTCATTTCTAGGTTTTACTCAAAGAATACAAAAACACTAACTCAAAAAGATTCTGCAACCCCATGTTCATTGCAGCATTATTTACAATAGTCAAGATATGGAAGCAACCTAAGTGTCCATCAACAGATGAATGGATAAAGAAGATTTGATTGATATATATATAATGGAATATTACTCAGCCATAAAAAAGAATGAAATTTTGCCATTTGCAACAACATGGATGGACCTGGACAGTAATATGCTTGGTGAAGTAAGTCATATGGAGAAAGACAAACACTGTATGTGGAACACTTATATGTGGAATCTAAAAAATATGAAAAACAAACAAGCAAAAAAACTGCTGAGTTCACAGATACTGAGAATACACTGGTGGTTGCCAAAGGTGGGGGCTGACGAGTGGGTAAAATGGATGAAGGAAGTCGAAAGGTACACACTTTCAGTTATAAAATAAGTCATGGGGATGTAATGCACAGCATGGTGACTATATTTAATAACACTGCATTGTATATTTGAAAGTTGCTAGAAGAGTAGATCTTAAAAGCTCTCATCATAGGAAAAAAAAGGTTTTCTGTAGCTATGTATGGTGACCAGTGGTAATTAGACTTGTTGTGACGATCATTTTGTAATATACACAAATATCAAATCATTATGTTATATACCTGAAATATAACGTCACATATAAATTATCCCTCAGTTTTTTTAAAAAAAGTTCAGTATGCATTTCCTAAAAGACAAGGATACTTTCTTACATAACCAGAGTACATCAAAATCAGGAAACCAAGATTGATATACCACCATCAATCCACAGGTTTAGTCAATTTTGGCAATAGTTCCAATAATGTCCTCTATAGCAAAAAAAGAAAAGAAAAAAAAAAAGTGTGGGGGGGATACTAAACTTACGGACCTACAGGTCATGATCCAGTGCAGAATCACATGTTGCACTTAGCCGTCATGTCTACTTACCCTCCTTCAATCTGTACATTTCACTGTATCCTTGTGTCTTGTAACCTTGATGTTTCTCAAGTGTATAAGTCAGTTGTTTTGTAGAACTCTGGGTTTGTTGCCTATTTACTTGTGATTAGATTCAGGTTATCTGTTTTAACCAGAACACTCCAGAAGTGGTGTTGTGGTTTTCTATCAGTATTAACCTTTCTTTTAGAAGAGTACCCCGGGAAAAGAGGCTCACTGGTATCCCAGAGGAGTGACTCAAAGAATTTAAAGAAGTGTCCTTTCTTCCAGAATGGCCTTGAATCCTCCAGACCACTGGACACCGCCCCCCCACCACCAAATTTTAGTGTCGTAGCAGCCCCTAGCATCTTCATAAGGCTTACATCCCCTTGCATCTTCATAAGGCTTACATCCCACTCTCTTGCATGCAAGTGTCTTAACCAAAGTCCTTGCCATGTATGGATAAACATGATAATCAACATCATTATGTCTGTATAATGGGCCAACATGATGTTTTACAGAATGTCCAGTTTCTTCCAGACTATATCTGACAGAGGATAGAGAAATTTAAAATAGTCTTGGGGCAAGACTGTAAATGTATTTAAAATTTTTTTCCAGCTTTGTTGAGGTATAGTTGACAAATAAAATTTATACATATTTAAGATGTACAACATGATTGATAAATGTATAAATTGTGAAATGATTACCACAATCAAGTTAATTCACACATTTATTTTCACTCCTTTGGTGTGGTGAGAACACATGATCTACTCTCTTAGCAAATTTCAATTATACAATACAGTATTATTAATCATAGTCACCTTACTATTAGATCCTCAGGACTTATTCATCTTACAACTGAAAGTTTTTACCCTTTGGTAAACATCTCCTCATTTTCCCCACTCCCCAGCCCCTAGTAACCACTATTCTACTCTCTAGTTCTATGAGTTTGACTTATTTAGATTCCATATATACCACACTTTCTTTATGAATTCATACATCAAAGGACATCCATATTTTGGCTATTGTGAATAATGCTGCAATGAATATGGGAGTACAAATATCTCTGTGAGATACTGATTTCATTTTCTTTGGATATATACCCAGATTGATACTGCTGGATCATTTGGTAGTTCCATTTTGTTTCTTTTGAGGAACCTCTATACTGTGTTCCCAAGTGGCTACACCAATTTCATTCTCACTAATAGTGTACCATGGCTCCCTTTTCTTCCCATACCCTCGGCAACACTTGTAATATCTTGTCTTTTTGAGAAAAGCCATTCGAATGGGTTTGAGGTGACATCTCATTATGGTTTGATTTGTATTTTCCTGATGATTAGTGATGTTGAGCACATTTTCATGTATCTGTTGCCCATCCATTTGTAAGTCTACTTCAGGAAAATGTCTATTCAGGTCTTTTGCCCATTTTTTAATTGAGTTATTTTCTTTTTTGCTATTTACTTTTTCCTTACATATTTTGGATATTAACCCCTTATCAGATACATGGTCTGCAAAAATTTTCTCCCATCCCATAGGCTGCATTTTCCATTTTCATTTTGTTGATTGTTTCTTTTGCTGTGCAGAACTAGAAGCTTTTTAGCTTGCCGTAGTTCAACTTGTTTATTTTTGCTTTTGCTTTTAGTGTCATAACCAAAAAATCATTGCCAAGACCAATGTCAAGGGGTTTTATTTCTGTATTTTCTTCTAGGTGCTCACAGTTTCAAGTCTTACATTTAAGTTTTTAATCCTTTTTTTTTTGCGGTACGCGGGCCTCCCACTGCCGGGGCCCCTCCCGTTGCAGAGCACAGGCTCCGGACGCGCAGGCTCAGCGGCCATGGCTCACGGGCCCAGACGCTCCGTGGCATGTGGGATCTTCCCGGACCGGGGCACAAACCTGTGTCCCCTGCATCGGCAGGCGGACTCTCAACCACTGCGCCACCAGGGAAGCCCTTTAATCTGTTTTGAGGTGACTTTTGCATTTGGTATAAGGATCCAGTTTCCTTCTTTTGCCTGTTTATATCCAGTTTTCCCAGAACCATTTATTGAAGGGACTATCCTTTCCGTGTTGTGCATTCTTGGCATCCTTGTCATAGATTAGTTGACCATATATGTGTGAGTTTATTTCTGGGCTCTCTATTCTATTCCACTGGTCTGTGGGTCTTTTTTATACTGGTACCATACTGTTTTGAATGCTATAGCTTTGTAATATAGTTTGAAATCAAGAAGTGTGATGCCTCCTGCTTTGTTCTTTCTCAAGATTGTTTTGGCTATTGGGGTCTTTTGTGGTTCCATATGAATTTTAGGGTCGTTTTCTCCATTTCTGTGAAAAACGTCACTGGAATTTTAGGGATTGCATTGAACCTGTAGAATACTTTGTAGTAGTATGAACATTTTCACAATATTAATTCTTTCAATCCAAGAACACAGGGTATCTTTCCATTTATTTGTGTCTTTGTCAATTTCTTTCATCAGTGTCATAGTTTTCAAGGATAAATGTATTCTTCCGCCCATGCACTGATTTCTGCCAACCTCTCCCTGACTCAACAGCCTTCTCATTCCATAGTTCTTGTTATTTCTACTTCCTCTGAATCTTTCCAATACTGAGATATTGCATTTGTAGTACATTTCATACACTGTTACCCCTATTTCCTGTTCAAAGCCAGTGAAACAACAATTTTAGCACTATATCACGCCTGGTGTTATAAGTATTCATCTACTATCAGTATGAGGTCCTTATTGCTAGCTGACCAACTAGTGATCCAGCTACAAAATTTCCACTTAGTATGTCTCCAACACTACTCTTGACAGCATCTGCCATAGTTCAAGTTCCTAGAAAACAGACTGAGAAAAATTTGTGTGAAAACGGCTTATTGGGAAGTGCTCTCAAGAATCACACCTATAAGAGATGAGGAAAGGAGAATTAGGTAAGGGAAACATTGCACTGCAATGTAGTTGCAACAGAGATGTTGGTTAAACCCAGGGGAAGCTCTGAAGTTAGGGTGGCCCTTCAGAAAAGTCCCAAATTGAAAGAAGGTGGCCAGGCCTTCATAGCCTCTTAGTGTGAACTGCCTCTGCAGAGGCAGCCATCTTTGACCCAGGGTGATTGCCTGGGAGAAATACAGCTATTATCCATCAGCAATCAATACTCCTGGAAGAATGAGTGTCTCAATGCTGAATGAGAGAATCTGGTGGCACACCACAGCATCCATAACACTATAGTTCATTTATTTTTCAAGTGCTCCATTTTGTGAAAACATTACAATTTTTAAAATTAACTGCCTTCATCAGTGCACATTTGATTTGCTTCCAGTGTTTTTCATTTGCAAATCGTGCTGCTAAATATTCTTGCACATGTCTTACTGTGTACTTGTACAAAAGTTTTTCTAGGAATGAGTCCAAAAGATATTTTTACAACAGAGTGCTCAATTATTTTGAAAATAGTTGAACAAATTTTGACTCTCAACAGCAATTTTGATCCACCCACAATCTCCCAACATTTGATAATCAGACATTTAAAAATTTCCTCATCTAGAGGACATAAAAATATATTTCCTTGTGTCTTATTTTACTTTTTCTTTTTATATCAGTATTAGGTATAAATGAGTTAAATTATAATTGAGGCACTCCTAATAAAGACAGCTTCTAAAAAATAAAAATATCTTTAAAAACAACTAGTTTAAATGAACATTCATTACAGCTAGCTGAGTTACAACCAGCTGGATAGTTCTGGGAACCTGAGTGGAGGGGTATTTGTTCTCAAAGTTTTCAAAGTATTATGACCTCTTCAAGAATTTTTTATTCTAAAGGATTTGTGTTTTCTTTATAATTACCTCAGCATGACTTTCCATAAGCCCGTTTCATTCTCTTTTAAATTATGTCAGTTCTTTATTTTAAAAACAACAACTTTTATTTCACATAGAATTTTAAAGAGTTCACCATATTTTTTTTAACATTGAGTTTGTTTTGGGGAAATACTTTAGCTATACTGAAAATATACTTGGCTTATATATCTCCATGTCTATTAATAAATGTTGACATTGAATCTTGAAATGATATCCAGAGAACAGAGGCTTTTTCTTTTCTTTTTATAAAACTAATTTTCTTCACTGACTAAATCAAGGTAGCTTAACCTCTACTCTTAAATATAGGGGCAAGCTCTGTAATTACTTAAGAAATGGAGTTGCTTCAGTGCAATATTTGTGAATACCATGATGTTTCTTTTTGTTCATCATTCATTCAACCAATATGTATTGAACTTTTCTTCATTCCATGTGCTATGTGATGACCTGGGGTCACTAGATAGGGTCCCTCTTCTGTGTGTAAAAGAATGAACCTCCCTCACACCTTCTTTCACCCAAACAAGGTGCAAGAGAGTAAACCAAGCATTCAATTTAGACGTCTCATATTATGTTATCCCATAAACAGTTTTATTTAGTATACACACATAGCAACCACTAATTGGCCATAATAATCACATACTCTTACTAAAACTATTGCTAACAACTAATGCCAGGTATGTATCATACATTCAGCTCATCACATTACTCACTCAAAACTCACCTCCTAACAACTATATCCTCAACTGTATGACTTGCAATTACACATTGTGTTGCTGTCTCCCTCACACCTTCTTTCACCCAAACAAGGTGCAAGGGAGTAAACCAAGCATGCAATTTAGACGTCTCATATTATGTTATCCAATAAACAGTTTTATTTGGTATACACACATAGCAATCACTAATTGGCCATAATAATCACATACTCTTACTAAAACTATTGCTAACAACTAATGCCATGTATGTTTCATACATTCAGCTCATCACATTACTCACTCAAAACTTACCTCCTAACAACTATATCCTCAACTGTATGATTTGCAATTACACATTGTGTTGCTGTCTTACACAACCCATCTGGAATCTGCATGAATATTGCTGCCTCCCCTCCCCTACCCTTCTGCCTGTCTTTCTCAACTGGCTCTTCAACCTTGAGCAATTCTATAAATATATTTTCTCTTCTTTCTCAAATAGAACATTCTCAATCCAACTTTCTAATTTAACTCTTTGTTGCTCTTTGAGTTTGTGTTTCCTTTTCCCTTGCTCTTCCAATGTCAAGATTTTCTTTTTCTCCTTTATTCTTCTCTCTCCCTCAATTCTCAAGTGCCCTTCAACAGTCTCCTCTTCCAATATATTTTTCCTCCCTTTCTTTATATCAGGACAGTTCTATGGCTACTAACTTAAACATAATCATGATAACACATATTTAGTAATGTTAACACAGCTCCAACATTTTATTCATTTTTTCTTGCACTCTACCTACCACAAACATTTCTCGACACAGAAACTTCAATCCTGAAATTGATTTCATTTTTAGAGAGCATCTTTTTATAATGCAAAAGATACAGTGTCCTATGAAATATAAAATTTGAATCCTTTCTTTACCAAACATGATAATATATCTCTGCTTAAAATTTAAATTTGTTGTTACTTTTTACTGGGTATATTAATCTGCTGTTTTGGACAGATATAAAACATTTACTTTTATGTTTTGATAAGAGAATATTAACTCTCAAGGGAATTTCTTCCTTATACTGCTCATTTTAAGATTTAATACAATAATGTTCTTTATTTTTCCCTCTGAAATGATTTTTAGTTTTAATATACATTTAGGGTTATTATATTTAGCAAATAAAAATACAGCATGCACAATTAAATCTCAATTTTAGATAAACAGCATATAAGTTTTTAGTATAAGTATGTCCCATGCAATACTTGGAACATAACTATACTAAAAATTATTCATCATTTATCTGAAATTCAAATTTAACTAGGCATCCTATAACATATTTGGCAACCATAAGTATCTGTCAACATTTTAAAAACATAATTTTGTTTCTATATTTTAATACTCTAACAAATAAAGGACACTCTCTACCTAATTAATCAGCACCAACAATTTCACATTTAAATTCCTCCCAGATGATACTGGTTGCTTTACAAATTAACACAACATTAACTAAACTGGGCAGAAAAATCTAATTCCAATAGAAATACAGAAATGAAATATTGTGAAATTGTGTTCATTCTTAATGAGGCTCTTTCCATTGGAGAGCACCACTTTAAATGAATTTCATCGTTTTCAACTTATAGTCAAACTTTTTTCTCCTGGGTTATTAGGTTCATGGGAAAACTTTCTCTTCGTATTGCTATGGGCTAATATTTGCTTTCTATACTGCACATTTCATTCCAATTTAAAAAAAGACTAGTTTATTATTTAATGTTAACTCTCTGGGAATGATCACATCAATGTTTTAGATTTTTTTTTTAATTTACGTTGAACAATCAGGACAGACAATGTAATAACCCCTCACCTTTTCTGGGTCACAGATATTTTTTACAAGCAGATGGAAACTAAAGATTTTTTTCCCAGAAAAATGATTTTTCACGGACACACAACAGTTTTTATTAAAATTTCAGTAAGTTTTCAGATCCTCTGAAGATCAACTATGAGCCTCAGTTAAAAACCTAGAAAGTACTGGGTACATATAATAGGCATATAAAATGACATATATTGATGGCTCACACTTTCTGTTTTACGATATGTTGAAGTTCTACTTCTACTTGATTTTTTTAATCAATAAATGATTCCAAATATAAAGTGGCTCATATACTAAACCAAACATATACCACATATGCACACTTTTAATTACTATTTTTTATTTTCCCAATTTAACAACCCACCTCACTTTACAGTTATGTCTCATAAGCAAGATGAGAGGGTAGCGCAGTTACAGTTCTGTACTTTAGTCATTATTATTTTATATAAGAGTAAAATCTCTGAAGGCTGGAACACTATCTCATTC
The DNA here is from genome assembly GCF_949774975.1 of Lagenorhynchus albirostris. Taxonomy (NCBI): domain Eukaryota; kingdom Metazoa; phylum Chordata; class Mammalia; order Artiodactyla; family Delphinidae; genus Lagenorhynchus; species Lagenorhynchus albirostris. The sequence continues at coordinate 46,642,332 of NC_083100.1, forward strand.
TCTGACACATTGTGTTCCCTTAATTAACATTAGAAAAATCATTTTAACTAATTAAGGGAAGTAGCTGTAAGCCAAAGTTTCACTCTCTATAACTTACTGAGTGATAGACATTTAAATTGAGCCATTTGGCTACACGAAAACAATGCTAGAAACAATGGAACTCATCTTACTAATATAACTTTATTCCTATCATTCTAGAATGTACTTATATTGCTTTAAAAATTTTAAATTACAATGCTGAGTGAAGTTTTAAAAATCAGTTCAAAAATAGTCAAATTCATAGCATCAAAGAATGGAACTGTGATTGCCAGGTGCTTGGGTAAAGGGGAAGTTACTAAATCAACAGCATAAAGTCTCAGTTAAGCAAGATGAATACACTCTAGAGATCTGCTGTACAACATGTACAGCTAGTCACCAATACTGTACAGTACACAAAAATTTAAGAAGGTAGATCTCATTTAAGTGTTCTCACTACAATAAACTTTTTAAGCAATACCAAAAAAATGAGTTATTTTCTCATTTGTCTTTTTAAATTCAAAACCAAATTATTTTGTTATTTTATGGCAATACACTTACTTTCCCATTTCTCCTTTTTTATTCTAAGATGAAAATAAAACTCTCTTGGTTTAGGGAGGGTGGTATAACTAAAAGTGAACTATCATCTCGTAACCTAGAAAGCCTATCACACGTTATGTAAACAGGCAGTTATTTTTGTTTCCAGACGATTGTCATGGGGAAATAAAAGTTGAAGAGGGAGGCTGAATATGACCAATCCCATGAAGCAGAAAGTGCTTTCAAGTTACTTCTATTTTTCCAGAGACCTTTTGCCTTTTGTAGCTGAGACTTCCATGGTATGATATAGTGAGGCTGCCCCCAAATGTGATGCATGGAGGCAAAAGCTAAAAGTACCCCAGGAGATGTCTTTCCCCTCTTCAAGCACATAAATATGCATCAGGATGGTCTACAGGCTTCAGGTGGTCTGGGAATCTTTGCCACTGTACATAAGATGGGGTCTATGTACAGAAATGGCACTGTCAGAAATGTAAAGGAGTCTATGACCCAGAAAATGTAAGGACCAAGTGCTTTAAATTCCTGAAGGTAAATTTCAGGAGAACTGAGCTCATTTAGCATAGGAGGATGTTAATGAAGTGGTGTGTCCTAAAAAACACACAGACACTCTGCTACTGGGAGAGTCACCCAATCAGGTCATCCACAGATCATTTTCATTTTGAGTATTTTATACTGTGTGCACTCTCTAGCTTTTCTATTTTTAAAAGTATGGTTTAATAGTACCACCTGAAATGTAATGTTTCACATTTAATGCACAGAATAAAGTATAGAAAACATAATACCACTGTATTTAATATGACATATATTTTCTGCCATATAAAATTGCCTGTAGTTTTATGCAATATTTTCATCATCTCACACTAAACGTCTGATACAATGTACAAAACCCAGTGAGATTGAAATACTTGGAAAGCAAAACATCAATGACCTTCAAATGAACTTGTTAAGGAAATCATGTTGTGAGTCAGTATGAAAAGTTGATGACTACATATGTATTTGCTGTGGTGAAAGAGAAGGAAAAAATATTTCATTTGGACAGGTTAATTTTTTGAGTACAAAGGGTCAAAAATTTATCTTAAATAGGATAAAATTGTTCTTCCATTAAAGTTAAGAAGGCTCTAACATTTTAAAAGTGTATATATGATATATTAAAATGTCTGATTAAAAATTTAGTCTCTGTACATGCTATAATACAGTTATAATAAAAACTGTTTACTTGTGTTTAATCCAGTGTTTAAAGGCAATTTATAGAACTGTATAGATTCTGTGCTCTACCTATTGGTAATTCAGAAAAATACAACTGTATTTCACACTTTTATTACCCTCTAAAGAAATACTATTAAATATATTTTTTCAAAGTAAATTATAAAAGTAGTCGAAGATAAATATCCAGATATCTTTTACTTAAAAGTTAAAAACCAGGTATCTGTTTTAAAATTTTGATAGTTTATAGAACGTGGTAAATTCGCATTCTTTTTCTTAATGAATCATTCTCTGTAATCTAGATAATTGCCTTGTATAGTGCCAAGCATAATTGGGAAAAAATCAGTCCATTACACAACAGTATAGAAGCAAGTGAGTAAAATAATTACAGAAAGAAAAAAAAAAAGGCAGTCTCGACACAGATAAAAACTACTCCATGGATGTAGGATCAACTATCTTTTAATCCTTTCTTTTCATCACACAGTTGCCTGTGGAAAATGGCTACCATTCATAAGGATGTAGAGCTATAAATCACAAGTAATAGGAAACATACCTTCACACTGCTAAAACAATACAGTTATAATAATAATCTTTTAAGAATGAATAATCCAGCAATTTTTTCTTTTTGCTCATAAACAACTGAAAGCATTAACAGGCATTGTCTTCCTGCAGAATTTCCAGTTAAGGTTCCAGCTGGCAGCTTTGAAAAATGATTTTGTCCCTTTACAGTGATTCATTCTGACACCAAAAGGACATAAAAAAGGCCATCGTAGTATTTCTGTGTTTACATAGAGAGTACAGTTAAAAGGCACAGTACCCTCACTGTACCTGGGGCTGTTGCTTACTTGCAGAATTTCCTTGCCCCTGAATTAAAAAGGTAAACTGGATATCCTACAAGTACCATGAGTTCAATATATTCAAACATATTTAAACTGAATGAACTATATTTTCCCAAAACATATTGTCCTGTCAGTCACACAAGCCAGAAACCTAGTAGTAATATTAGAAGAGTTGATAGTAATAAAAGAAATGATTGCCCTGTATTGATTTACCAAAAATGAATGCCATAACATTTGGAGCATGAAATAAGGCCATTTCCATCTGCTCCACCCCTAGTGATTCTTTCATTCTGTTAATCACCTCTGTGCACAATAAGTTGTAGTGGAAATACCGTAGATTTGGGAATGAACTCCCAGGATTGCCACTTAATGGCCATGTATTCTTGGCAAATTATTTAACCTTTCCAAGTTTTGATTTTTTTTGCATACATACTAAAAAGACAATACTATATGTCTAAGGTTAATTAGAAATGAATCCTGTGGTGCTGAACTGGTATTGATGTTGACTCATAGTGTTAGATAGATAATAGAGAGAGAGAGAGAGATAGGTAGATAAATAAAGTTGTGTGTGAACATACATGTGGATAATATTCTCTTGCATATAATACATATTTGAATATATATATTTGTATATATATTTGTATGTGCATATATATAACTTATTAAAAATATAAACTAGTCCTCGCTATGTCCACTCAGAAGCCTAGGAGCAGCAATATTCTAATAGTAATAAGCTCACTTGACAGCTAAAGTTGATTTTCAAATACAATTCTTTTCTAAAAGGAGCCAGGGATCTTTAAAGAAATGGTGAATTCCAGGACTGGGACAGAGAATGTACAAGATAAGCCTGGAGCATCTTTAGAAGAAAGTAAGGAATTGCTCAAAAGATGTAGCTATGTCAAAAGGATGCAGAAACCATTGTGAAGGAACTCTAACTGGGCCAAATCTGAGAAAATCTGAGTATCAAAATAAATAATGATATTAATGGATTATAATCCATTGAATAAAATATAAATCTGTAACTCCCTACTTTAATTAAGGTGAGAAGAAGAACCTTTTCCTTACAGTAAAATGCCAATCAGTAAATGTAGAAGGAATGATGGCATTAAAAATAACAATGTGGCAAGCATCATAATAATTAATTCAGCTGAGAAGCATCAATGGATGCTAAAACAAGTTTGTGAAAGCTTGATGAGGAATGGAATATTTACATGTTCTCAAAGGACCCTCCCCACAAAATCATCATAAATTACAAAGGGAAAAAGGAAAAAAATTACAGAGGAAGTCTGGCAAATTAATCAAGTGATGAAATCGGAAAAGAAACAAATCAAAACTGTGTACCATCTGAGTGAATACAAGTATAAACTGGCATCACATTTATGATATTCCTGACAAAAATGTCCTGAATCTATAATGAGGAACTACTAGACTAAACCAAAGTGAGGGACATTCTACAAAATCACTAGATTAGTAACTTTCAAAAGTTGCACGGTTGTGAAGTCAAGGAAACACTGGAGAACTGTACCAAGTTTAAGGTGGCTAAAGAGACATGACCAGTATCGCTACATGTAATCCTGACTGGATGGTTATTAGGAAATCTGGTGAAAGTTTGAGGCTGAGCATCTGATGGTAATAATTTATCAGTGTACCCTTATTCATTTCTTGATTTCAAGGGTTGGATTATGGTTATGTAGGAACATATCTTTTTTTATAGGAATTACACACCAAACATTCTTGGGCGATACACTGTCATGTTAACAACTTACTCTCAAATAAGTCAGGAAAAATCTTTTATACTATTCATGTAAATCTTCTGTAAGTTTGATTTTATCTGAAGTCTAATACATTTAGAATTTTTGAACTCTTATAGGTAAAATCAAAATCTGGAAAATTTGTGGCTAAACTATTGCCAAAATATTCTACAAAGGAAATTTGTTTCCAATAATTTATGTTTTCTTAAAAAAAAATAAAGACTATATTTTCCTGACATAAAAATATGGCTCACACAGGCAGAATTAATAGTTCATGTTAGGGTTTCCCTGGTGGCGCAGTGGTTGAGAGTCCACCTGCCGATGCAGGGGACACGGGTTCGTGCCCCGGTCCGGGAAGATCCCACATGACGCCGAGCGGCTGGGCCCGTGAGCCATGGCCACTGAGCCTGCGCGTCCGGAGCCTGCGCTCCACAACGGGAGAGGCCACAACAGTGAGAGGCCCACATACCGGAAAAAAAAAAAAAAAAGTTCATGTTAGAAGTCAGAATAGTGATCAGACCCTTGATGACAGAAGAAAGTGAAATTGATTGAAAGGTGGCAAAAGAGAACTTCTCAAATTCACTGTAATCCATATAAAAATTCCAACACCCTTTTTTGTAGAATTGAAAAGGCAAATTCTCAAATCCATATGGAATTGCAAGGTGTCCTGAAGAGCAAAAGCAGCCTTGAAAAGAAGAATGAAATTGGAGGACTGACACTTCCTGACTTCAAAACTTACTGCAAAGCTACAGTAATTTAAAACAGTACAGTGCTGGCATAAGGACAGACATATAGACTAATGGAATAGAACAGAGAGCCCAAAAATAAACTCTCATGTATACGGTCAATTAAATTTGACAAGGGTGCCAAGACCATTTAATGGAGAAAGGACAGTCTTTTCAATAAATTGTGCTGGGAAAACTGGATATCCACCTTCAAAAGAATGAAGTTGGACCTTTATCTTCCACTATCTACAAAAATTAACTCAAAATGCACCAAAGACCTAAACTTAAGAGCTAAAACTACAAAACTCTTAGAAGAAAACTTTGTGGAAAATCTTCATGACACTGGATTTGGCAAAGATTACGTGGATATGACACCCAAAACTGCAGGAAATAAAAGAAGAAATAGATAAATTGTTCTAAAAGTTCAAAATTAAGAACTTTTGTATATTAAGTGATACTATCAAAAAAACGAAAGAACAGCCTACAGGAAAAATATTTATAAATCACGTATCTAATAAGTGACTAAAGTCCAGAACATATAAAGAACTCCTAAAACTCAACAACAAAAAACAACCCAGTTCAAAATTGGGCAAAGGACTTGAATAAATATTTCTCTAAATAAAATGTACAAATGGCCAATAAGTACATGAAAAGATGCTTAACAACATTACTCATTAGGAAAATGCAAATGAAAACCACAGTAAGATACCACTTCACACCTACTAGGATAACTAAAAAAGAATAGAACATAACGTGATAGCAAGGAAGTGGAGAAATTGGAACCCTCGGCATTTCTGATTGGTCAAGTAAAGTGATGCATTATGTTTAATGAAATATGCCAGACACAAGAGGACAAATATTGTGTGATTCCTCTTATATGAGGTACCTAGAAAAGGCAAATTCATAGAGCAGAAAGTAAAATAGAGGTTTCCAGGGACTGGGGGAAGAGAGGAAGTTGAGTTATTGTTTAATGCATACATATGGGGATGATGAAAAAGTTGTGGGTACAGACCATAGAGATGGTTAAATAATATCTTGAAATGTATTTAATGCCACTAGATTATACACTTAAGATTAAAATGATAAATATTATATTATGTAATTTTTCCAAAATAAAAAAAGAGGGCACTGAGTTCTACTAATGTACTTATTGAGAAGCTAAAGACATGTATATGTAGGTATGTGTATGTGTATATACATATATGTGTGGATATACGTATATATATACATATATTCACATATGCATACTTTCTCAAGATTCATCCAGCTGTACACCTATGATTTGCCCTTTTTTTTTTCGGTTTTTTTTTTGTGGTACGCAGGCCTCTCACTGTTGTGGCCTCTCCCGTTGCGGAGCACGGGTTCCGGACGCACAGGCTCAGAGGCCATGGCTCACGGGCCCAGCCGTTCCGCGGCATGTGGGATCCTCCCGGACGGGGGCACGAACCCCTGTCCCCTGCATCGGCAGGCGGACTCTCAACCACTGCGCCACCAGGGAAGCCCTGATTTGCCCTTTTTTTAAAGTATGTTATACTTCCATAAAATTTACATTAAAATAACAGAAAAAGTCAGTTTATCCTACTGATACATACATTTTCTGTGGTAAATAACAACATAAATAATATATGGTAAAAGCTAAACTTTATTAAAAGTCATTTACTTGGTCCTTGGAAAGTTACATAAAATTCTTATACTCAGTTTGTTAAGCCATAAGCTCAATCATTTAACATAAAAATACAAATGAGATGCTTGCATTGCTATATTAGTTTGCTAAGCCTACCATAACTAAGTACTACAAACTGAGGGACTTAACAGAAATTTATATCTCATAGTTCTGGAGGCTAAAAGTCTGAGATCAGGGTGTCACAGCGTTGATTCCTAATGAGAACTATGAGAGAGATTCTTTTCTATGCCTCTCTTCTAGCTACTAGTGACTTACTGACAATTTTTGGCATTTCTTGGCTTGTAGAAACATCTCTCTAATCTCTGCCCTCATCTTTAAATGACATTGTCTTTGTGTGCATGTTTCTGTGTCCAAATTTCCCCTTTTAATAAGGATACCAGTTATTTTGGATTAGGGGTCCACCCTAATATGACCTCATCTGAACTAAGTATGTCTGCAACGACCCTCTGTCTAAATAGTTCACATTCTGAGATACTAGAGGTTAGGACTTCAATGTATGAATTATGGGAGGACAAAATTCAACTCATAACAATTACCTTGTCCTTGAGTTAGGTTTACTTATTCATAAAGATCAAACCGTAAACATGTTGGTGATTCTTAGGCTTATCAACAGATTTTTCTCTGTAATACTGACATTGCTGAAGTCAATAAAAAATGCAGGGACACTGGTGAATTTGGGGCATATTTTTGCCTGACATCATTCTTCTAGGAGGCTAGTTCTGAGCTTTATATTGTTTCCAATGCATTATGAAGTTTGGGTTTTCTCACTCTTAAATAAGTTGTCCAGATTTATTTCATTAGTTAATAATGAAATAAATATTTGAAACTCAAAATAAATTTCAGTAACTGTCTCTCCTGTAGTCTCCATTTTTATTTATTGGAAGTTTCTTTATAAAAGCCATAGTAAAGGCACCTTTCTTTTCTAGGAATGTCAGGAATTACAGGAATGTTTTAACATATCCTTTGATAGTTACCTACCCATCCATTACCCTTCATATAGAGCCAACATTCCCAGGGGTGGCAACCACCTATCTATTTTACTGCAGCAGTAGCTGAAAGCCTTTTTCTGCAGCCAGGGTTGCAAATAGAACTTCCAATAACCACTGGAAATCATTCTAGCACACATGCTAAATACATTACTCAGTAGTAAAACTATTTAAATTTTCCATCCCTGGAAAGAAAGCTAACAGTTATGGAGACCACGTGGTACTCTAAGGATGAGTATAAAATCCTCTTTGATATTAAGGCATATTGATAAAAATAATTAATTGTGCTACAAAGATTATAATTTTATTCTTTGAATCCTCTCCACAGAACACTTACGTTTTGATAAGGGAAATCAGATTTTTGTTGAACAGAATGATAGTAACCATCTGTTGAGTTAAGTAACTATTTGGACTTAGCACGAAAATCAGAAAAATTCCATATCTCGGATACATCAAGGGTATGATTTAGAGCGAGCTAGCCTATTGTTGGAAAATCAGCAAATGTAATAATGAAACATTCTTTCCTCTATCTTTTATCAGAAACTGGCATTCCAAAGTACAGAGTGTACTTTACACCACTCCCAGAATGAGGCTGCTAGGGCTTATACTTCTGAAGACCTGGCAAAACATTAATAAGCGAATCTTCTCACTCTGACTTAATAAGAGGAAAAGTCTGTAACAAGGACCAACAGGGTAGAAAACCACCAGCTTTGTTTGGGAAATTTGAGGGGGAAAAAGTGCTCTGTCTGCCCAGATAACTCTTGCATTTCCAGTCCAAAAGGCCTTAGTATTTTTAAGTCAAGGATTACTTCCAGGAAGCCAAAATAAAACAGGATTTGCCATGAAGTGTTATAAAAGTAATAAAGCATTAACAAGGATTTGTTAGCCAAAATTTTAATACAGCTGTGGGAACTGAGGAAATGAGACAGGGCAAGTATATCCTGATGGGTAATTAAGGAGGAAAGGCCCAACGCACTCAGCTAAAAAGGACAGGCTGAGGGTGGTGCTTCAGAGGCAGAGTCTGAATTCTGGAAACTGGGGAGACATGAGTGGGTGCTTGCAAAATAAGGAGAGAAAGAGAGAGACGCAAGGATTTCCTCTGTGGATTCCATGAAGTTCATTCCACGTCCAGGCCAGGAAGTTAAAAGAATAAAATTTGGAACTTATATGGATAATCTCTAAAAAGCTTCTTATTTGTCATGTGAAACATATTTACATTGAACATACTGAAACAGAAGTTTGTATCAAGTATTATGTTCCCAACTAAGGTGGGATGAAGGAACAACTAGAACAAAAAAGGCAGCCCCGGATATCCAGGACCTGGTATGGCACTGACAGCAAGGCTTTGGTGGTCTCCTACCTAACACAATCACACAGAATATCAATATCAGACAAGGCCACTTCATGTCCATGGTGGATCAAGGCAAAGACAAGACCACTCTATAATCATGTCCGAACACACACAAAACAGGAACACTGCCCAAGGACAAAATTCCAAATAGTCCCCATTCTCAGCTGATGGGTGCTTTACCAATCTCTGCTTTAGCCTTGCTCTAGTCTATACTCCCTAAAAATTTATTTAGAACCCAATCATAGACAATGGCCAATCTATAGCAAACCCCTAATTCCTTGGACTCTTCCCCAAATCACCCAACCAAAGCCAAAATACTGTAACAAGTTCTAACACCCTACTACTAAGTTACCCATAGTACTTCATGATGTATATGCTCCCTCACTGTAATGAGTAATAAACCCAAGTTTCTCAACTGCAGATATTTTCCTGGTGGTCCCTGGCTAGGACATTGACAAGAATTATTGAAATTTCAAAAAAAAAATTAGATTATTGAGGATTATTTCTGCTACTGAAATGTGAAGCCTTACTTATTTAATCTCTGTAATACTATGATGGCAACAATAGAGCTTTCATTTGGCCTTAAATAACCTATTAGCCACCTTATTTCTCCTCTCTATAAATGAATCGCTTGATAGGCCCATTTTGACCTCTGAGTAGAAGGCTAATGTGTACCTTGTGAAGCAGTTAAAAAGGTAAATAACCTGTGCCATGCTGACTTCTGCCATAGAAAAGAATTATCTAAAATATAGCAGAAATGATTGTCAGAGAGGAGCTGTTTCTCCTTCCCCAATTTGTAGACTATTGGTGGATCCTCAGTGAGCCATGCCTTCAGTGTTCCTGCTTCAATGTAGTACTTTTCCATGTTGAATCTGGGCTTGGCTGTGTATTTTGCTTTGCCCAACGGGACATTAGCAAATGTTATATATTGAATTGTGTACCCCCCAAAATGCACAGGTTGAAGTCTTAACCCCCAATGTGATTATATATGGAGCGAGGGGCTTTAAGGAGATAATTGAAGTTAAATGAGTTTATAAGTATAGGGCTTAAATCCAGTAGGATTGGTGTCCTTAGAAGAGGAAGAGACACCAGGGATGTGTATGTACAGAGAAAATGCCATGTAAGGACACAGTGAGAAGTCAGCCTTGTGCAAATCAAGGAGAGAGACCTTATAAGAAATCAACCTGCAGGCACCTTGACCTTGGACATAAAGCTTCTAGAACCATGAGAAAAATAAATTTCTTTTTTTAAAGCCACATTTTGGGTGCATTTTGTTGTACCGCCCTAGCAGATTATTGCAGCAAATATGATGTAAGCACAGCCTTGATACATGCTTGTATATTGGAACCTTCTTGGGACCCTGAAACCACTATGCTGTGGAGAAGTTCAAGTTTGAAAGACTGCATGTGGAAGAGAACCAAGAAACTCAGCTAACGTTCGGAACTGAGGCCACAGACATAAGGTCCCAATCAAACCATCCCTTCCATCTTCCAGCCATTTGATCAACCCCAGCTGATGTCCTAGATATCATGGAGCAGACATTTTTGCCCTGCCCAAATTGTTGATGCACAGAATCATTAGCAAAAAAAAAAAGGTTTTAACCTCCTAAGTTTTGATATGGTTTGTTACATAGCAGTAGATAAAACAGAAATTGGTACTGGAAATGAGATGCTATCATTAAAAAACATGTAACATTGCCTTGGTGCCTGGGCAGTGGGTATAATGCTTTGTATTATTGTTCTCCAGAGTAAAAGAACCAATAGGAGACACACACATAACACACATACCACCAAACGTAATATGTCAGAAACAGAAAGAGAGATTTCAAGGAATTGTGAAATCTCGGGATTATGAAGCCCGGCAGTTCTAAACCTTCAGAGTAGGCCACCAGATTGGAGACCCAGGGAAGAACTGATATTGCAGCTCAAGTCCCAAGGCAGTCTGGAAGTAGCATTCCCTCTTCATCAAAGGGCTTCAGTCTTTTCTCTTAAGGCTTTCAACTGATTGGATGGGGCCCACAAACACTATGAATGGCAATCTGCCTTATTCAAAGTCTACTCATTTAAATGTTAATAGAATATAATAAAACACAAAGAAACAGAAAGAGAAAAAGAAGAGGGGAAAAAAAATAACAGAACAGAGCATCCAAGAACTATGCAACAACATCACATGGTCTATCATATGTACAGTTGACATCTCAGAATGAAAAGAGAGAAAGGAACAGAAAAAACTATTTGAAAAAGTACTATCTGAAAATTTTCAAAAATTAATGAAAAACAACAAATCACAGATCAAAGAAGCCTAGAGAACTCCAAGCAAGATAAACACCCTTTAAAAACTACAAATAGAAATCAAATCAGACCCTAAGCAAGCAGAAGGAATGAAATAATAAAGAGCCAAAATCAGTGAGGTTGGGAACAATAAAGAAAATCAGTAAAATAAATATCTGGTTGTTTGAAAAGATCAAAACATCTGATAACTCTCCAGCCAAATTTGTCAAGAAAAAAAGAAAGAAGAAATAATTAATGTCAGAAATAAAAAAGGAGAACCACTGCATATCCGTATATATTTAAGAGGACAATTCAGGAATATTTTGAATAACTTTATAGCAATAAATTTGATAACTCATATTAAGAGGAAAAAATTCATTTTAACGACACAAATTACCAAAGCTCACTCAAGAAGAAATTAAAAACTTACATAGCTCTATATCAATGGTCACCAAACTTTTCATCAAAGAACCACAAATTTTTATTTTAGATTTTGCAGATCATAGAATGGCTATTCCTCATTACTCTTCTCTGCGTAGTAGTGCAAAAAAACCCATAGACAATACATAAACTAATGTCCATGCCTATTTTCCAATAAAATTTTATTCACAAAAATAGATGACTGACCCATAATCCATAGTTTGCCAACCCTTGTCCTATATCTAACAATTCAATAAGTTATTACTGAATGCCTATAACAGGTATCATGCTAGGTTCTAACAATACAACACTGACCAAAACAAATTCTTAGCACTCAGAGAATTTATGGTCTAGTCACTGATACAAATAAACAAATAGTCAAATAAAATATGATGACTGTAACAACTGAGGTACAGGCATGTATGAAAGACACCTAACCCAGACTGTGGGGCTCAGAAAATTACCAGAAATAATTTATATCTATATTAAGAAATTCACCAGAAGATGAAGGGGATAAAATATACCAGGAACAAAAAACAAAAATCAGGTACAAGAATATCATAAAGATAAAAAAACTATGGGAAATTCTAGAAATTAATAAAACTTCAGTATGAATGAAACTTGAAAGGCAAGCTGTAGAATAGCACAAAAGGAACAGAGTCCACCTGTGCAGAGGAAATGTCAACTGTCCTTATTGAAGAAGTCAGCTCTGCATTCATATGTGTGTGTACATGGATGGGGTGGGCAAAGTACCAATGGAAATTAGGAAGAGACTAAAATTCTCTAAGACCTACCTTGAATTTCTACTAAGTGGCCTACTTCTTTCATTTTGGTTCGATTTTGGAAATAACATCACAGTTTCATTTTCATTGTAACAGGCTTTTAAGTATCAGAAAACTATAATATTAGTATCTTTACTAAAGACAATTGAAGCAAAACAACTTTCTAACATCTAAGAAAAATTTTAAGATCTGGTTAAACTGTAAACAGTGACTGAGAAAAAGCTACAAGTGTTGCAAATGTATGAAGACTATGCACTGGTTGGAGATAAAAAGCTGACTTAGTTAGATGGACCTCTTAGAATATCTTTCAGGTACATAAAAACCAAGGAATTTTAATCTATTTTAATCTAGTTAAAAACGCCAAAAAGGAAATACTCCCCCCACAGCCAGTGTTATGCTATTACTGAATGGATAATGGATTTCAAGAACATAGCGCTGAATAACGATGGGCTAGTTCACAGAGGAACAAAAATACTACTGGCACTGACTGGACGGCTTTTACTGGCTCTGCGTGACCTTTGAAAGGTGATTCCTGCCACCAAAGTAAGCACAGCAGAGGATGGCTAAAACAAAGGTAGAACAGCTGACTCTTTTAAATGGACCAGAGAGAGTTTCATGGAAAATTTGAGTACTCTAAAGTTGTGCTCTTTTAAACAATGTCAGGCTGTTCTTAAACCAAATAGAGGGAATGAGTTAAAGTGATTGCCAGGATAACACAGTCGACCCACAGCCCCCCACCCCCGCAAACAGTTATTTAGGAAGAGAATTTAAGTTGAATCTGAATACCAACATCAACCATATTCACCCAAATACTAATTAGAATTTCTTACTTCACTAAAGCATAACTTCCATGCTACAAATAAAAGCCAGAAAAACAAAAGAGCCTAAACCACTCTTTTAAAGCAGAGTAAATCCACTCCAACAACTAGCACCTCAAATGTGCTACTGAACTATGTTCTGAAATTTGTAAGTTAAAATATAAATAAATAAAACCTAATCTCAAAACTAAGCTCTTAGTTGTAGAATACAGTAATAACAGATGACACCATTAGCTGGAAGTCTGTAGAAGCTGACTTTGACCAAAGGAAATCTAATTATGAATGTAGGTCTCTGTCAGGAGTTAATCTGTTATTGACGGAGTAGTAATAGCATCTTCTTGATTAACCAAATCACCTGAAAAGGGTTCTAGGATTTTAGCTTATTACTCAAATAATACAAACTTCAGAAATTAGAAAAAATTTTTATAGTTACATTTTCTGAAGGACCAAAAAAATAGCATCTGTCCTGCGCTGCTATTCATTCATCCAACATGCCTTAAATTACTCCTTATCCGGTACTTCACTTTCACCTCACACACTCAAGGTGGCCTGTTCAGATTCCACTTCTGAAGAACTTAAGAAAGAAAGCTGTTAGCTAGAATAGGAGAGACTATTGCTAAGTAAGCACTCTATAAACACAACCTGTACTTAACACTCTCCTAGATGTGTAAACTGTCATAGTAATAAGAGATTCTGTGAGAGGTAAGGGCTCAGGAAAAACAAATCATGTTAAGAGATTCTATCAAGATTTTATGTCATATAAGCAGAACTGTAAAATATCTACCTTAAATATAAGTTCAGATTTTATAATTTAACGCAGATGCAAAAATCACAGGTATTCTTGGAAAGATAATTAAAATTCCTTCTAATTATTTGGCTAGGATTAGTCAACCTCAATGGAAAAATTTACCATTTATGTCTTGAACTGTCTTCTTCCAAAGTAAGCAGTGTTTGCCCTAAGAGAAGATCAAGATGACTGTTTGGGAAGAAGGCACCTAACCAAGATCTCTCCCATCTGTCAACATTAAAATCCTCAGCTTCTTTTGGGGACATCTAGTGAAAGACAGTATAGCATTGGGGGCAAAAAAAAAAAACGACTCCTTCCAATAGCCACAATTACTTAATCTTTTACTATATAATCAGAACAAGTTATACATAGATCTTTTTAATCCTCACCCTAGGTGGTATTATGTTCCCCAATTTACATATGGGAAGCTGGAGGCTTGAGAAATAAAATAAGTGGTCTGAATTCACATTATTAGCTGAAGGGTAGTGTCATGACTCTCATCAAGAGTCTCTGAGTTTGACTCCAAACCCCACGATCTGTATTCTGTGCTTCCTCTTACATAGCTAATACCAAGGCAGAAATTGATTTATCTGATTAACTTATTACTACCCATCATGCCTTGGTGGAGACTTCAAGGGGTTTGAATAAATATAAGGAAGGTATTTAAAAGATAATAGGACACCACTAGTAAACAACTCAGTATGGGCTGCTGCCATGATGCTAGAACAGCCAGCACAGAAATTCTGAGCTGGAAGAGAGCATACCTCAGAAAGACAGGAAGATAAAGACAAACTGCTCACTCCAGAAGTTTATTGAGGAAACTCCTTAGTATAAAGGTAAAACATAGAGTCTCCTTTTTGTAAAAATATGTCTTGATAATTCATTTGTCAAGTGGATAGTGTCAAGACAAATTTATTCGCGTTTCCATTCATTTATTAAGCAAATATTTACTGAGATAGGTATATTAGATGTGATTCTGATGTAATACACTAGTGAAAAGACATACAACAACGCATTTTTGCTGAATTTTACTGGTTAAGGGAAGGCACAAGATCAATCCAAGATTAAAAAGGGGAAATTAGTCTTGATGAAAAATCAGAACAGAATTTGTGATCATATTTTATCCAACACTATTTTGATATATTCTTTTTTTTTTTACAGTTTTCCTTAAGTAATCTCTGGAAAGAAGTTAATTCTCTGGCAATAACAGTTACTCAAAATTGAGTGGTTCTAGACTTTCTGACTATACTATAAAGAAGCTTGTATGTTTAATCAATGCCTTTTACTAACCTATGAAAATTAAGCAGAGCAAAACATAAAAAGCCCAGCCTTTTTTGTGATAAAGAATATTCTTTTGGGGATTATTTATGATCACAAGGGGGAACTGTTAAGAAAAATTATCCAAAATGGCTATTAAATCAATAGAATATCTGCATGTAATTTCAGTATTATACTGGGGCATTAACAGGATCACACAAGAATAATTTAATTCCCTAGGGTATGTACCTCTGTTTGCTTTACTATTTACTATTGATTAGGTCAAGAATCAGTGAAGTTACATGTTCACTTGTAGTTTTTTTCCACTGGAGATGTACATAGTTCCTATCCAGAAGAAGGGTAATCTTAAAGGTTGTAATTTTATTGCCCTGTAGGATATTAACCAGTTTTATTCCTAACTTGGCAAATTTATTACAGCATGTCTTTCTTAACAGACTTTATCAATCTCTGTTCTTCAAATGCTCCTTGAAGTAGCTTTACCTTCCTGATGATTCCCTCATTAATGATTTAAGTAGATGTTTGGCATGTGCTCACTTGATATTTGTAAGAAAGTCACATTTCTAACTTTAAAAATTATACTTTGACAGTGCAATTATAAAGTGGAGGTGCAAAAATATAGTGTGAAGACTCACTGATTGATTGGATGTGAGAACTGAGGAAAAGAGAAAGATGAAATATAACTTTCAAATTTTCTCAGACTTTGAAACAATCATTTGTGAAAATAACTTAACATCACAAAACCTAAAATCTCCCAGGGTAAATTTTAAGGCTGTGGATGAATTAATCTCGCCTGTTTTAGATCAAAAGCAAAGAGTTTCTGCTTTTGTCTCAAATACCATTAAGTACTGTAGGAGCATTTAAAACATTACTTTAACATTTTCTAAGATAGTATCCCTGGGAAAATTATGTTTTAGCCTTGAAAAAGTTAGATAATGTTTTGAATCGCAAAACACACACTACACACATTTTGGCTAGGAAACAGAAAGAACAACATTATCATAATTAAAAAACTATTAATGTTCACCTATGCATCGCATGAGATTTATTTCCTATAGCCTAGTAACACAGTGGAAAAGAAAAATAAACAAATGTGAGAGAAGTTTTAAGGTAAATGAAGTGGAAATGAAAGGAGATAAAATTTAAAGGGAAAAACCAAGTGAAATCACAGTTATAATATAAAAATATGATGAAAATCTGTTCAGATAAATGTTATAAGTTGAAGAAATTAAGAAAAAAGAGAGGTGATAGACTAAAGTAGTTAAGAGCATGCTCCTCAGGGTTGAAAGTATTTGTGATTGAATTCTGATTCTGTCACTTCCAATGAATGAGCTTGGGCAAGTTATTTTATTTCTATGTGATTCAGCTTAAAGAGCTTTAAAATAAGGATAATAATAGAACATCTGAGGATTGTTGCAAGGAGTAAATGAGCAAATAAATGTGAAATACTTAGTTTTGCTAACATAATATACACTTACACTTAATAATAGTATTGTTAAATGAACCAATCATGATAACCTCTCTGGATGTGAAGCTATTTTTGAACAGTTAAAGATAGATACAGAATGTTCAAATGGGAACTAACAGGCTGTCCTCAGTTTCTTATAGCATTTTAGGTTCTTGTTTACATTTGGTGTCACAGTAAATCTATGGTTCTTAGCTTTATTTGTTGTGTTACATCTAAACTGCACATTTCTGTGGTTTACACCTGGTTTATTGTTTACCATAGTGCCTTGTCCAAAAAGGTACTAAATAAATATTTACTGAGTACTGATAACATTTTTTAACTAGAGTTTTTGAGGGAAATGAAAAGAGGGATGTGTTTTTCCGGATTTGGTTTTCTCACCTATACTTATTATTCTACTTGGTGTCACCTAATATCACCCCCAAAATTCTGGGTGCACAAGGAAAATATGTCAAATGAGTTCTGTTTGAAACTCAGATTGTGAAGATCAGACTATTATGCTGAGGAAGTTGCTAAGACATGTAAAAATGACTGGGAAAACTTGTAACGTCACTAATGCAGTTATTTCCAATAGACCTGAAATTACAAAAATAATGATGTTGAAATGTAAGACACATTCATTGGTTGTTGTTTTTTTTCCCGCAATAGTAACAATAATGAATTTTTACTGAAGCCTAAACTCTTTCACCCAAACCTTCCTACAATCAATTCCATAATATTAACTGAACTTGTGGTTCAGCACTTGACCATAAACATTAACTGACCATTATCCCTTAGCTTTCTTTTGTGTTTTAACAATTGTTAAAATATGTTACTGTACATAACTATTGAGGTTTAGATCCTGATGTATATATTTGAAACTCTTCTGACTCTTCTGAAGTTTTCCTTCTAGAGAGAATTTTGCACCTTTACTTTTATAAATCTATCACTTTCTTTTTTTTAAACAAATAACTAAACCCATGTATTTAATAATAAGATTAAAGTTTAGGTGCTTAAATATCTCCCCTAGTAGGACACTCAATTTTCTTCTCTGTATTTGACATTTGAAATGGAAGTAGTACAGAATAAAGCTACTGAAATAATAATTCTTGAAATGAAGTATATTAAAACAGTATAATTTTTCCATAAGCATATACAACCTGTGCAAATTGAAAAAGAGCCTAGGTGAAATGTTTTGTAAAGTGAATCTATTTAATTATGCCTGAAGACATTGTTCAATAATTTTTAGGAAATAAAATGCTTTGAGCATAGGTTAAAGTTCATTTTTATGTTTATGAAGTTGATGTTTTCAAGCTTATTTGATTTTGCTGATCAAATCCACTTACTTGGAAATTAAAATTAAATCTGCTACAGTGAGTGCTTTTGGATGACATGGATAATAAAACTGAACACATGTTATATTCCTTATGTCCATGATTGTGACTAAATTTACATCCTAACTAATGCCTAAGAGCATGAATTTAGCATTCAAAATGACCATGAAGAGTTGAATAAAAAGATCTACATCGTTGAAATTCACTAAGGAAGAGTCACTGAATACATACTGTATATACATAGTGTTGTATATACATAGTGTATACTTGGGCTTTCTATGTAAAACAAAGTCAAACTGGGTCTAAATTCATCAAGAAGTAAACCTTTAAAAAACCAATGACTTCATTCTTCTGATCTTCTTTATTTAGGACCTGGTTATAATCATTATCTCAACTGTGTTGATATCTGCTTGGAGGCCTCTAAACTTCTGTGAGAAACTAAGAATTCCAATAAGAAATGAACATCTTTAGCATTTGTAAGATTTGTCCTGTAATCATCCAGCTGTTGGACTTTTCTGCAGCTGACAAATAACTTTTTAAAAGAATCTAACCCATGTTAGGTTCTGTGCTATAAATTTTAAGTATATGTTATAATTTAATTCTCACAATAATCTATGAATAAGTAATAGTAACCCTACATTAAAGATAAGTAACTTGCTCAGGTCATTTGGCTGTCAAGTTTCAGAGCTGTACTATTTCTCTCTAAAACCTGTGGTCTTTACATTTGAACTAAAGATGAACTTCATAAGAAGTGGGAAGGTGTTACACCGTTAGTCACATTTGTAGCAGGGAAATCTGTTGTCAGTTACTGGGCAATTCCAAATGTACACAATATCTTGGGCAATATTTCTAGAAATTCCCAGAGATCTACTATTAGAATGGCATTTTTGTTAAAAAAAAATTAGTATAAGTAAATACATAGAGATATAAATACATATTGCTTAACCTGGAGAAAGTACTTATACTAAACATTCTATAATATACCTATATTCTTTCTTAAGGATTATTAGTTTTTTAAGGGTTAAAGAACATTACCAATAATTTGAATATCATTAACTCTTAAGAAGAAAAAAGCATACTTCATAAGCAACATCATACATATATACATCTCCTTACCCTCTTCTCCAGATCATTAAATTCTTAAGTAACCATATCCAAGTCAAATGTATTTTCTTCTCCCCTGTTATCCCATCCAGATTTTGTTTCTACCAACAGCACACTGATAATAAAAATTTCAAATACCAAGTATAAAGCTGTTCTCTACAAGTCAAGATTTTTGGAAAGATTTAAAATATGACAATAAAAAATAATATTTTTTTTAAAAAAGAAATACAACATTTCAAGAAACTCAAACTTTTTTCCCATTAGAATCAATGGGGGAAATCAAAAAAGCAGAAGTCCTGGACCCAAATTCAGAGATTGTGAAATAGTTGGTCCCCATAAATCTATATTTTAGAAAGTTCCCCTATTGATGGTAATTCACAACAAAAACTGTCTTAAAAGTTAAATCTGGAAAGTGATGTTCACTTAAAGAATGGCCTTTGCACATAGAGAATAAGCTATATTTAAGAGAATATGAATGGCCTAAAAAACCTTAAGTTGAAGTGTTGGCTTTCCTTTATCTCCATAATTTCCCTGGACCTACTGTAAAATCATTGTAAAGACTTCCCTTTTTCATAGCAGTTTAAATTTGTATTTGAATTCTATCTCCAGTTGTTCGTCCCTTATAGTAGGTTGTATAATGGTCACCCAAAGATGGCAGGTCCTAATCCCTGGAATTTACAAATGTTTCCTTTTTTGGAAAAAAGACCTCTGCAGATGTTGTTAAATCAGGGTCTTCAGATGGGAAGATTATCCTGGATTTTCCAGGTAGGCCCTACATGTAATCACACGTGGAGACACAAGCCAGAGAATGCTAGCAGCCCAGAAACTGGAAGAGACAAGGGATGGATTCTTCCCTAGAGCCACTGAAGGGAGCATGGCCCTGCCATAAACCTGACGTTAGACCTCTGGCCTCCAGAATTGTGAGAAAATAAATTTTTGTTGTTTTAAGCCACCAAGTTGGTGGTAATTTGTTACACCAGCCATTGGAAACTAATACAGTCCCCTATGAGGGAAGGAACTTCATCATTTTCATCTTGCAATCTCATCACCTGGAACGTTGTTGGTTTAGAACAGTGGTTCTAAATCTTGACTGCTATTCAGAATAACACACAAAACTTTTAAAAATTACTGATGCCAAAACCAAATCTCTCCACTACAGGAATTCTGATTTAGTTGCTCTGAGGTGAGGTTTGGGTGTATTTTTTTTTAACTCTCCAGATTATTTAGTGTGTAACCAAAGTTGAGAACTACAGGCACCAAGAATGATTGAATGAAAGGAGATTTATTTAGTAGGGTGTAGTAGCTAAGAGCAATGGCTCTGGAATCAGATTGCTAGGGGTCCAGTCCCAGCTCCACAGTGTGCCAGCTGTGAGAGCTAAATTAAGCCAATCCTCAGTTTCTCCATTTTTAAAAAGTGAGAAAACAGAATTCTCTTCATCTAGGGTTATTGTGAAGATTAAATAAAACAATGCAGATTTTTAAAAAATATAGTGCTTAATCCATTGTAAATTCTCAATAAATGTTAGATCTCAATGTTAGAAAAAAATTATTTCACAAGTCTTCAATCATTACTTTGAATTTGGGTTAATGAGGAAGACTAAGGATTTTAATCAAAATGAATATTTAATATTACGTAAATAAACCTTATACAAACTTCAGTTCGATTGTTTCAATTTACTGAGCTTCTGAAATTCTTAAATATAAGTTTATTGCCAGTAACCCAGAGATTTGCCAAGCAACTTCTTTAAAATCCTACAACAGAATTCCTACTATTGACTCATACAATGTGTTCTCTTTTAATGTAATTACATTAGAATTCCCTTGTTTGAGTTAAAATTTGTATTGCTTTACATGGTAGAGAGAATAGAGCAACATTTTGTATATAGTGGAGTCATGCAAATCTTTCCAAAGTTTTTTCCCTTTTTTCTCCCCCTTTCCCAAATCCCCATCTGTTTTGCTGATGTGCCAATATCTGGGGTCTGTTTTTCATAATGTCATTTTGTTTGTGAGGATGTCTGTTCCTGAGAGTTCACGAGCTGGCTGACAATGAAAAAGTGATCACAATGAGGCCAGGAAATATCCTGAAAAATAAAGCAAAAGCCAGGAAAACCGTTGCACCCTGCTGGCCAGTGCACAGAGGGCCTAGGAGAGCAGGGGCAGCAGTTATGGACATTACTGGAGAGGATCTCCTTGGTGGCTAAAGAAACTTCCAAGAAGGGGCCACTGAATATTAGAATCACATCACAGCTGCTGACATTCCCTCCAGAATGGTTTAAACAAAATAACTCTGTGTGGAAAAACAGTTTCATTTTACAAAGAAAGAAAGCAAATAAGAGAAATGGGAAATGACATTTTTAAAAATCCTCTCTGAAACATCAAGAAAATGGAGATGAGAGGAGGGGGAAAAAGCTAAAAAATTTCAATACTTCTATTAAGTATTCATTAGTTTTGTTTCCATATTTAACTAAAAGAAGACAGTCTAAACACTGCTTGGAATAAAAGTTTGTTTCCTTCTGGTATTTTTTGCATAGCTGATAATTCTAATTCCTTCAACACTGAGTGGATGAATATGTCAGAAGGAGGATTTTTTTCCCTCTGTTTTAAAAAAGGGGCATCAAAATTCTAGGCAATTTATCTTTGTTAGAATTTTACATAAAATTTCCAGTGTTACATGTGGGTTGGCTTTGATTAATGGTCTGTGTTGTAGATGTTATAAACATAAGAATACAACCCTTAAAGTTTTACATACATATGAAAATTGCTAAAGAAAAAAATTTATTTTAACAAGAGTAAATCCCCACTTGATGTGATAATAAAGAGAAAATCCTTAATCTTATGTTATTTTCTAATTTTATGCTGGGTAGAAGGCATGGATGTTATACTTTTACATTGGCACTGGATTTAAAGATAAGTAAGGTCATCTGTGATGTAACACGATTTTCATACTAATAGAAAATAGGATTTCTCTTGTCTTGGGTAATAGGATAGTGTGATTTTCATACAGGAGGGGTGGGTAGAGGTTTGAAAAATGCTCACAAAGTAGCCTGTGAAACTTCCTGTGATAGCACACCACTAGGAAGAATTTACAGACTGTTTTTTGTTTGTTTCTTTACCTCCATTTTATCTGTAAATACTTCAGAAAGAACAAGTGAGAGTACCTCAGAAATGTGCAGGCTCTGGACTAGTCCAACCGAGACTGTACACTGTGGCCCATCAGCTTGACAGCCATTGAGCAGGGCTTCCATTTGGCAATAGGAAACCAAGAGGAAAAATAAAGAATGCAATTCCTCTCCAGCTCTGTTTAATCAGTTTCAAGTAGAATAGCTTATAATGACACAATATGTAAAAAGATGAGGGTGGGGGAAGAACATTTCAATAAAAATGTAAACCTAACTTTGGAAATTACATTCCCTAGTTGGTTCTACATCTATGCAAATTAAAACCCTCATCATTAGCTCTAAACTTTTTTTAAACCTTTTGTGTAAAATTCCATTTTCAGTGGAGATGTCACCTTGTGCTATATCCCTTTCCCCTCCCTCTGGCTTTAATTCAGGTGATAGACAGGAAAAGGAGAGTTCCAGAATCCCGCCTTTTCCCAGCTAGGCACAGCTTTTTCAGCTTGAGGTATAACAATTGTAGGAAATGGTGAATGATGGAAACTTTTTCCTAGAAGGGGAGTTTGAAGCCTAGAAGAGCCACTCCTATTTGAGCCATAACTACTTACAGAAGCATGAATCGGAGGAAGCTTGCCACATTGAGAAGGCCCGAACAGACCAACTTGACAGAGGACTAGATTGTCACTTCCTGAAAGTGATGGACTAACACACTCCCAGGATGCACCTTCCTCTGACATTTCCTGAGCTTTGCCTCATTATTTATCTACTCCCAGGATTCATGAAAGGGATTACAACCTGCATTTTTTAAAGAATACATAAAAAAGCAGCCACTAATAATAATTCTCTGAAGCAACAGATCGCATATGTATACAACTTTCCTAGGGCTAGCATTTCTTACATGAGGTCAAGTTGCAAAGGAAACAACTTAAATACGGCCTTGCATTTTAAAATGCACCCCTCACCTCAAAAAATGAGCTGCTGAGAGACTGAAAGAAAAACCTGACTGCCTGTAGTTTAAAAATAAAACATTTCCATTCCTCATACATGGAATTTTCAGTCAGTGTTCAAATGAGAGCAAATCATTAGCTGTCAGGACTTTTATGTCCCTGAAAAATAAAAGTAAATTGCTTCGGTTGTCCTTTTTTAGCTTTTTGCCTTACAGCTACAAATAAGATTATAGATGAGAACTGATTTGGATTCAAGATGACTTGAAAATTAATATCATTATACTAGGCAAGGATGTCATTTACAGGATGAACGTGGGGAGAGTTGAAATTGCATTTTGCTTTAAATACCATTATAACAAATTAATATTGTCATACGTTACCATTAAGAAAAAAAATAACATATATATTTTATACGATGTCTTAAGAGTAATTTTTTCTCCAGAACATGTGTTGGGGAGTGGGAGGAGTATATGGATATTAAGTCACAGAAAAAAGCTATTTATTATTGAGGCTTCAATATTAATAATTAACAAAAACTTAAGGAGGTAGCAGATTAAATTCAAGTAAGGAACTTTCAATTAAACAATGATGATGAGGATACAAGGCATTTCCTGAAGATTTATCTTTGATTAGGAGAAATTGTTGAAAGCATATGGCCTTTAATTCTAGCCGGTACCTAATCCCCAGGAAGTATCCTTAACTTTACTGCTATTTTAAAGATAACACTAAACACTTTCAGACAGAAAATGGCAGGTGATCTGTCTTTTTTAAGCCTGATGTAGCTCAAAGATATTCAAATCTCTCTAACCATTTCTCAGCATTTCATACACTTCTGTGCAGCTTACATGTAGTACTCCTACATACAGTCTAAGATCTATAGTACAATGGTTAAGGGTAGGACTTCTCAGTCACATAAAATACCTCTGAATCTTGGTTCCAAAAGCACTAACTATATGACTTTGAACAGGTTACTTAATTTCTCCAAGTAACTATTTCATAAACTGTAGCATGGGGATAATACGATCCTAATTAATGATGATTAAATGAAATAAGAAAATAATATTATGCAGAGTGCTTAGTACAGTGCCTGGTGCACAGTTGAGTTCCCTCATAGGTATTGCTAAGTTTTCCTGAAATTTTAAAACTCTATAAATAAGATAAACATCTCCATTATTTAATAATCACTTTCTTGCATGTTTTTCCTCAAAAACTTTATGAAATGAGGACCTAGCTATTCCTGTATTAAAACTCCCTCAAAGTTTGCATGTTAAGACCTTGTTGGATTATTTTACTAATACAGTTATATCCAGATAACTACAAAATTCACATGGAAATAATGCGTGCCTGGCTCTGGATTTTGTTATGTCCATCTCACAATAAAAGATCTCTACTTAAGGTCCAAGGCTACAGAAACCCTTTATCTTACAGCTTCAATTTTGACTAAAAACAAAAATCAATTTTGGTGTTGAGATCTTTTAGCATGCAGTTTGACAAAGCAAAATGAAAAGTCTGGCAAAATAAAAATTTTAATCAAAAAATCTATTTTACATATAATTTACATAGAAATAATGTCTTGTAATGGTAAATACAAAGGAGGCAGTAAAAATTAAGAAAGTGATTTATAATTATTTCTAAATTTGTAAGGCATAAGAAATGTTGAAGGCGCATGCTCCATCTCACGAACAAGGTAGAAGACCAGGTTGATAGATTTAAAATAAAAGAAATGGACGGCTGCCCTGGTGGCGCAGTGGTTGAGAATCTGCCTGCTAATGCAGGGGACACGGGTTCGAGCCCTGGTCTGGGAAGATTCGACATGCCGCGGAGTAACTAGGCCCGTGAGCCACAACTACTGAGCCTGCACGTCTGGAGCCTGTGCTCCACAACAAGAGAGGCCGCGATAGTGAGAGGCCCACGCACCGCGATGAAGAGTGGCCCCCGCTTGCCACAAATAGAGAAAGCCCTCGCACAGAAACGGAGACCCAAGACAGCCAAAAAAATAAATAAATAAACAAATGTGGGGTTTAAAAAAAAAAAGAAAAAGAAATGGAAAAAAAATGAACAGAAGCAGCCACAACAGGGAGAACAGGGCAAAAGGTGATATAAAGCATTCCTCCTTCCTTTTATAAAAACATGCAATGAGCTTCTACTATAGAAGCCAAAATGTAGGTTGAGGAGGAGATGTTAGGACAGATAAATGAGACCTCTGTGCTTGAATGATCTAGGTTTTGGCAAAGAAGACATATGCTCAAACAAATAAGCACAATATAAAAAGCATTATAATCAGGGAAGGTATAAAGTGGGCAACCATACAGAAGAGCAGGAAACAAGCTATAGGGAACCAGAAAGTCTTCATAGAAGGGGCTGTATTTAACCTGAACCTTGAGGAATAAGTAAGCATGTACTAAAAGGCAGACAGATGGGAAAGGATGTCCAGGAAATGGAAAAACATTCAGTTTTTACATAGAGATGTGAAAGAACACAATGTGTATGGAAAATTAAAAGATGGAAACTTGGGTGTCTGGAGATTGAAATGCAGAATGAGGCCAAAAGATGAATGTGGGACATAATACAAAGACCTTATATGTCTTGCCAAGATGGTTAGACTTTTAGTGTGCAGCAAGAGACTAGAGAGAAGACGACCAATTAGGAAATGAGTGATTTGTCCAGACAGACCTGCCACTAACATTTGTGGGACAGGGCAAGTGTATAAATGGAGCCCCCAGCCTGTGCCCCTCTTCAGGCCCCTCCTCCAGCTCTCCTCTTCACCTCGAGAGATCTCAGACAAAAAGCAATCTACCACCACCACCACCCTTCCCCATAACGATCAAGAAACAAAGAACCTTTGGCCGTAACTCAGTCCTATGAGTCCCCACCCAACCCCCTGGAAGGTAGGACCAGGGAAAGGCCCTTGAAAAGCCCTGGGTTCCTGCAGTATAGTCTAGAAGGGTGAGAGACACAGGGTCTAGGAAGCACATTCCCCTTGGTTCCATAGACTTCTCACCCATGGGAACTTGGCTAGGAAAAAAACAAAGAATGTTCCTCTAAAGTATGGTCTAGAACAGTGGTCCTCTCACTTGGGTGGTACTTGTACAAAGATGAGATGATATGGCCCAAACTAACTCATGACTGTGGGATAGAGAAGAAAGGCCAGTCTCACACAATGAGATTCAATTACAGCCATATGATGACACACAATATAAGGCAGAAATATGTACAATGGCTATAAACTTAACACATGAAAGGAATGAATGAAACTGGAATTTCTAGCTTGATATATATATAGGAAATAGTGTTAAGAACAACTATAATAATGACTACTACTACTATTGCCACTATATTACTGTTCAGTTACTAGGTACCAAGACTAAATCAGAGAGAAATAGAAAATTTGAATAGACCAATTACCAGTAAATGAAATTGAATCAGTAGTTTTAAAAACTATCAAAAAACAGAAGTCAGGACCAGATGGCTTCACAGGTAAATTCTACAAAACATTTAAAGAAGAATTAATGACTATCCTCCTCCAACTATTCCAAAAATTGAAAAGGAAGGAACACTCCAAACTCACTCTATGAGGCCAGCATCACCTTGACAGCAAAAGCAGAGACACCACAAAAAAAAAGAATATTACAGGCCAACATCACTGATGAATTTAGATGCAAAAAATTTACACAAAAATTTAGCAGACTGAATTCAACAATGCATTAAAATGAACATACACCATGATCAAGTGGGATTTATCCTAGGGATGCAAGAATGGTTTAATATCCACAAATCATTCAGTGTGATACATCACATTAACAAACTGAAAAGTAAAAACCATATAGTCATCTCAATGAATGTAGAAGCTTTCAACAAAATTGGACATCCATTTATGATAAAAACTCTCAATAAAGTGGGTATAGAGGGAACATACCTCAAAATAAGAAAGGCCATGTATGACAAACCTGCAGCTAACATCATACTCAATGGTGAAAAGCTGAAAGTATTTCCTCTACGATCAGGAACGAAACAAAGATGCCCACTCTCACCACTTTTATTCAACATAGTACAGGCAGTTTTAGCTGCAGCAATTGGATAGATAAATAAACAAACAAACAAATAAATAAATAAAATAAAAGGAATCCAAATTTGAAAGGAAGAAATACAACTGTCACTGTTTGCAGGACATGATACTGTATATAGAAAATTCTAAAAATGTCAGCAAAAAACTACTAGAATAAATGATTCAGTAAAGTTGCACAATACAAAATGAATATACAGAAATCTATTATATATTTATACTCTAATAAAAAACTATCAGAAAGAGAAATTAAGAAAAAATCCCAGTTACAACTGCATCAAAAAGAATAAAATACCTAGGGAAAACAATCTAACCAAGGAGGTAAAAGACTTGTACTCTGAAAACTCTGAAGACAGTGATGAAAGAATTTGAAACTTTTATGATCAATTAATCTACAACAAAAACAGCAGGAATATACAGTGGGAAAAAGATAGCTCTTCAATAAATGATGCTGGGAAAACTGGACAGCGACATGCCAAAGAATGAAACTGGACTACTTTCCCATACCATATACAAAAATAAACTCAAAATGGATTAAAAACGTATGTGTAAGACCAGAAACCATAAAACTCCTAGAAGAAAACATAAGACAGTACACTCTTTAACATCAATCTCAGCAATATATTTTTTTGGGTATGTCTCTTCAGGCAAGAGAAACAAAAGCAAAAATAAACAAATGGAACTATGTCAAACTAAAAAGCTTTGGTACAGCAAAGGAAACTATCAACAAAATGAAAAAGCAGCCTAATAAATGAGAGAAGATGTTTGTTAATGATATATCTGGTAAGAGGTTAATATCCAAAATATACAAAGAACTCATGCAGCCCAACATCAAAAACAAAAACAGCCAATTAAAAATATGGGCAGAGGAGCTGAATAGAAATTTTTCCAAAGAAGACATACAGATGGCCAATAGACACATGAAAATATGCTCAACATCACTCACTAATCATCAGGGGAAGCAAATTAAAACCACAATGATATACCACCTCACCCCTCTCAGAATGGCTATTATCAAAAGGCGAGAAATAACAAGTGTTGGTGAGGATGTGGAGAAAAGGGAACGCCTGTGCACTGTTAGTGAAATTTTAAATTAGGGTAGCCACTATGGAAAACAGTATGGAGGTCCCTCAAAAAATTAAAAATAGAAATGCCATATGATCTAGCAGTTTCACTTCTGAGTGTTTACCCAAAGAAAACAAAAACACTAATTCCAAAAGATATATGTACCTCAATGTTCATTACAGCCTTATTTATAATAGCCAAGATATAGAAGCAATCTAAGAGTTCTCCAATAATTGAATGGATAAGGAGGATGTGGCATATATACGTAAACACACACACACCCCCCACACCCACACATACACTCACAAATGGAATATTTCTCATTAAAAATGAAATCTTGCCATTTGTGACAAGATGGATATATCTAGAAGGTATTATGCTAAGTGAAATACAAATACTGTTTGATGTCACTTATATGTGGAATCTAAAAAATAAAACAAACAAAAATGAAAACAGATACAGAGAAATGTAAACAGACTCAGATACAGAGAATAAAGGAGGGGTTGCCAGAGGGGGAGGGTTTGGGGTAGGGGGTTAAATGGGTGAAAGAGATTAGGAGGTATAAATCTCCAGTTATAAAATAAATAAACCAAAGGGATATAATATACGGCATAAGGAATATGGTCAATAAGGAATATGGTCAATAATACTGTAATAACTTTACATGGAGGCAGATAGTTACTAGAGTTATAGACTTATTGTGGTGATCATTTGATAATATATGAAAATATCAAATCACTATGTATTACACCTGAAACAAATATTATACATCAACTATATTTCAATAAAAATAATTTTATTTAAAGCAAAACAGAAGAGAAAATCTACACAGACAATAAAGTAGACTTTATTTACCTATTCATGCATCAGTTTGTTCTCAAAGGATTTTATGTGACTTAGAACTATGTATAGTCTAAAATCAAGGTATATATAACTCATTTAGATATAAACATGAAGTTATCTTATTTTCCAATGTTTACCAGCAGTGTTCCATCAAACCACCTTTTCCACTAAATAGAAGACTTTAGAGACCCACTAGCTCAATTTTATACCTTTTGTTTTTAAAACAGGTTTATTCTAGTTGTTTGGACTTAGTCCTCTTCATTTAAACACTTCAATCTCATGGTCATTTAAAAGCAAATAAAGGCATTATACATTTTTTTCTACTGGTGAAATTGTAATCTCCATTCTCTGTTCATCATCGCTGATCTACTTCCTGCTTATAGAACCAAGATGCACAGGTTGGCCTCAACACACCTCACTGATGAGTAACTCAACCACAAGGAGCTTCCTTAAGTATTAGTGGTCCCTGGCAAGATGAAACCACAACTTGCAACTGATGCCCGGTTTTTGACACCATACAAATTCTTCTTATGTCTAAGCTTCTTTGTTTCTAATGTTCAATATGTAGTTTTCTGTAAATAGGCATGATTTATCTTCTATACATCTAAGGAATCAGGAAATTAAGGGAGGGAACAGGCCTTGACTCACTCTATCAATATGCACTGCCATATCCTCAAGGCTCTGACAGGATGAGATTGGTCAGCAATCTCAGGGGCTATTTGTTCAACTGGAAGAGATGTCAGTCTCTTCTTACATGGTTTAAAATGATCTGGGTGGGCTTCCCTGGTGGCGCAGTGGTTGAGAGTCTGCCTGCCGATGCAGGGGACACAGGTTCGTGCCCCGGTCCGGGAAGATCCCACATGCTGCGGAGCGGCTAGGCCCGTGAGCCATGGCCGCTGAGCCTGCGCGTCCGGAGCCTGTGCTCCGCAACGGGAGAGGGCACAACAGTGAGAGGCCCGCGTACCGAAAAAAAAAAAAAAAAAAAAATGATCTGGGTATGACAAAGTAAGTCAGCTATACGTATCACTTTGTTATACAGCAGAAACTAACACAATGTAAAGCAATTATACTCCAATAAAGATATTTTTTAAAAAAAAGTGGTTTGGGGGAAGATCCTTCAATTGGGGACTAACGAATAACTTCTATTCCCAAACATCAAAAGGTTGCCTTCCCCTCATACCTCTAGATGGTAAAAGCTGCCAAAGAAAGCCTCTCTCATCCCCAAGAGGCATGATGAGTCTCATGCCTAGAACTGAGCCTTCTTTGACCTCAGTCTTAGAGAAATGGGGAACGTTGTTCTGAATAGTTGCCCTGAAGACTGACCACCTGGGACTAAATCTTCGTTTGAACACTTATTCCAGCAAATTAGTTAATGTCTCTTGGTTTGTAAAATAGGGTTATTTCTCATTTGTAAAATAGAGATAATAATAGTACCTACTATACAATGTTGTTGTAAGAATTAACTGTGTAAACAAATGTGCATGTTTTACATCCTTTTGTTCATCCAAATTCATTTCCACTCTAGTCTGTGCCACTCTGTGCCCTGGGAGGCTGACCTCTACAGACTGTAGCAGACAGCCTCCCTCACCTTCAGACCCTGAATTGGGTTCAGCCAATGGGAGGCACCAGCAGTATATGAGACGGGTGGGAAGAAACAGAGGTCGAGGTATTGCTTTCTGTTTTGCTTCCTCCTTTGCTTCCTTTCTGTTTTGTAATTATGGTCAGGCAGAGAAATGTTTCTCCATTTCTACAGCTCCTTTCCAGGAGCCCCTCTTCTAGGGACCAGCTCTCACCCTGCTCTAGTACCATTGCTCCCTCCTCTTCCTTCTTCAAACCCAGGGGCAGCATGGCCTCCTACTGTTGCTAGTTCCTGGTTCCAATGATATTCAACATACAGTTATTAATTATATCACTTTCCTATACATACAACTAGGTTGTCATTGAATATCCTTGTTATTTAATTACATTTTTATAGATGCATTTTTCAATTAGTAGAGAAAAACTTTTGCAGAACCATTTTGATTTAATTCATCAAATCAAATTTGATTCAATCATTCATCAGGTCATTTGATTTCTCATCATCTATTGATATACATATACATATTCACATTCATATCCATACACATACAGAAACATATACATATAGTTTGGCCACAAAACGTAGTGCAAAATGTTCCTCTCTACACAGGCATCATATTATTCTTTTTGCTAGACAAATCACATCAGACATCTTATTTAGACTTTACAATGACTTTTTTTGAAACCCAACTCCTCATAATACCTAACATTTTCTGATGCTAATTACTTCTTTCTACTGATACCTCCCTTCCTTTTGTGCACCATGTTCTAGCAATATTGGACATATTATTTCTTAGTCAAGTTCATTCACATGACTTTTGACACTTTCTGTTGCCTCAGAAAGGAAAGCTCTTACCTGGGTCTTTACATGGGTCCTTCTCATCTTTATTTCTAAAGAGTCAATGTCTGGTTAGTGGTAAAAACAGCACATAAACTCAAGTCCTCTGGTTTCCTTATTAAAGTTGTTTTCACTGTCAATAGTTTATGCTTTCAAATTAAAGGAGTATAAGATAAATAAAAAGAGTCAATATAATTGTACAGATTGCAGAAAATCGCACTTAATACTACAGAGCTTTGGAAAGTGCTCTAAAACAATAAATAGATGTCTTGATACCTAGCAACCTATTTTAATTAAACCCTACTTTGAACTTGAAAGGCTAACAGCAATCGACACAGTTATATCACGGGTATTGCCCAACTGGGCTAACAGTCAAGAATATCTATTACATGTTCTTTATTCCTCAATCAATGGTCCATGTGTCTACAATTCTTTACCAGATCTGTGACATGACTTGTAAAGACTATAAAATCCATTTACATGACTATTTATTTTTATATTCTGTTATAATCACCAAAATAAGTCTACTTGAAGAACTAAAAGGAAAGCTCTAATGATCTAGAAAGCCTATCTCTCAAACTTTTAAATATTTCTCATTCTGATTAAAGTTAATAATGATTATATTGACACATTCCCAATATCTTTAAGAAGTTTTTATCCAGCCTTTATTACTAAACTCAAAATAATTCAGTTTTTTAGCCAATTCAATAGATATCCTTTTCTACCTTAAGTTCCAGGACAAACTAATTGACAATATATTTGACAATATTGGCAATATGAGTACTTTGGGGCTTCCTGGGTGGCTTTTTAAAATGTAATGCTTGGGGGGCTTCCGGGAAGATGGGGGAAGAGTAAGACGCAGAGATCACCTTCCTCCCCACAGATACACCAGAAATACATCTACACGTGGAACAACTCCTACAGAACACCTACTGAAGGCTGGCAGAAGACCTCAGACCTCCCAAAAGGCAAGAAACCCCCACGTACCTGGGTAGGGCAAAAGAAAAAACAGAGACAAAAGAATAGGGATGGGACCTGCACCAGTGGGAGGGAGCTGTGGAGGAGGAAAGGTTTCCACACACTAGGAAGCCCCTTCGCGGGCGGAGACTGCGGGTAGCGGAGGGGGAAGCTTCGGAGCCGCAGAGGAGAGCACAGCAACAGGGGTGCGGAGGGCAAAGCGGAGAGATTCCCGCACAGAGGATCAGGGCCGACCGGCACTCACCAGTCTGAGAGGCTTGTCTGCTCACCCGCCAGGGAGGGCAAGGCTGGGAGTTAAGGCTCAGGCTTCGGTTAGATCCCAGTGAGAGAACTGGGATTGGCGGAGTGAACACAGCCTGCAGGGAGTTAGCACGCCACGGCTAGCCGGGAGGGAGTCCAGGAAAAGTCTGGACCTGCTGATGAGGCAAGAGACTTTTTTTTTCCTCTTTGTTTCCTGGTGCGTGAGGAGAGGGGATTAAGACCCCTGCTTAAAGGAGCTCCAGAGACGGGCGCGGGCCGCGGCTAAAAGCGCGGACCCCAGAGACGGGCATGAGATGCTAAGGCTGCTGCTGCCGCCACCAAGAAGCCTGTGTGCGAGCACAGGTCACTATCCACACCCCCCTTCCAGGTTGCCTGTGCAGCCCGCCACTGCCAGGGTCCCGGGATCCAGGGACAACTTCCCCGGAAGAATGCACGGCGCGCCTTAGGCTGGTGCAACGTCCCGCTTGCCTCTGCCGCCGCAGGCTTGCCCTGCATCGTGCCCCTCCCTCCCCGCGGCCTGAGTGAGCCACAGCCCCCAAATCAGCGGCTCCTTTAACCCCGTCCAGTCTGAGCGAAGTACAGACGCCCTCCTGCGACCTACACGCAGAGGCGGGGCCAAATCCAAAGCTGAGCCCCTGGAAGCTGTGAGAACAAAGAAGAGAAAGGGAAAACTCTCCCAGCAGCCTCAGAAGCAGCGGATTAAAGCTCCACAATCAACTTGATGTACCCTGCATCTGTGGAATACATGAATTGACAACAAATCATCCCAAATTAAGGAGGTGGATTTTCAGAGCAATATTTATGATTTTTTCCCCTTTTCCTCTTTTTGCGAGTGTGTATGTGTATGCTTCTGTGTGAGACTGTGTCTGTATAGCTTTGTTTCCACCATTTGTCCTAGGGTTCTCTCCGTCCGCTTTTTTCTTTTAAAAAAAATTATCTTTGCTTAATAATTATTTTTTATAACTTTATTTTATTTTACTTTATCTTCTTTCTTTCCTTCCTTCCTTCCCTCCTTTAGAAAACGAATCATCTCAAATTGAGGAGGTGGATTTCGAGAGCAAGATTTATGATTTTTTCCCCTTTCCCTCTTTTTGTGAGTGTGTATGTGTATGCTTCTGGGTGAAATTTTGTCTGTATAGCTTTGCTTCCACCATTTGTCCTAGGGTTCTCTCCGTCCATTTTTTTGTTTCTTTTAAATTTTTTTTCTTTTTTTTCTCTTATTTTTTTTATTTTAATAACTATTATATTTTTTCTTACTTTAATTTATTTTACTTTACCTTCTTTCTTTCCTCTTTTCCTTCCTTCCCTCCTTCGGTCCTTCCTTCCTCCCTCCCTTTTCTTTCTTTCTCTCTTTCTTTCTACTTCTACTAATTCTTTCTTTCTACTTTTTCTCCCTTTTATTCTCAGCCGTGTGGATGAAAGGATCTTGGTGCTCCAGCCAGGAGTCAGTGCTGTGCCTCTGAGGTGGGAGAGCCAACTTCAGGACACTGGTCCACAAGAGGCCTCCCAGCTCCACATAATATCAAACGATGAAAATATCCCAGAAATCTCCATCTCAACACCAGCACCCAGCTTCACTCAACGATCAGCAAGCTACAGTGCTGGACATCCTATGCCAAACAACTAGCAAGACAGGAACACAGCCCCACCCATTAGCAGAGAGGCTGCCTAAAATCATAATAAGTCTGCAGACACCCCAAAACACACCACCAGATGTGGACCTGCCCAGCAGAAAGACAAGATCCAGCCTCATCCACCAGAACACAGGCACTAGTCCCCTCCACCAGGAAGCCTACACAACCCACTGAACCAACCTTAGCCACTGGGGACAGACACCAAAAACAACAGAAACTACGAACTTGCAGCCTGCAAAAAGGAGACCCCAAACACAGTAAGATAAGCAAAATGAGAAGACAGATAAACACACAGCAGATGAAGGAGCAAGATAAAAACCCACCAGACCTAACAAATGAAGAGGAAACAGGCAGTCTACCTGAAAAAGAATTCAGAATAATGATAGTAAAGATGATCCAAAATCTTGTAAACAGAATAGACAAAATGCAAGAAACATTTAACAAGGACCTAGACAAACTAAAGATGAAACAAACAATGATGAACAACACAATAAATGAAATGAAAAATACTCTAGATGGGATCAATAGCAGAAGAAGGGATAAGTGACCTGGAAGATAAAATAGTGGAAATAACTACTGCAGAGCAGAATAAAGAAAAAAAGAATGAAAAGAACTGAGGACAGTCTCAGACACCTCTGGGACAACAGTAAATGCACCAACATTCGAATTATAGGGGTTCCACAAGAAGAAGAGAAAAAGAAAGGGACTGAGAAAATACTTGAAGAGATTATAGTTGAAAACTTCCCTAATATGGGCAAGCAAATACTTAAGTCCAGGAAGCACAGAGAGTCCCATACAGGATAAATCCAAGGAGAAATATGCCAAGACACATATTAATCAAACTGTCAAAAATTAAATACAAAGAAAACATGTTAAAAGCAGCAAGTGAAAAACAACAAATAACACACAAGGGAATCCCCATAAGGTTAACAGCTATTCTTTCAGCAGAAACTCTACAAGCCAGAAGGGACTGGCAGGACATATTTAAAGTGAAGAAGGAGAAAAACCTCCAACCAAGATTACTCTACCCAGCAAGGATCTCATTCAGATTTGATAGAGAAATGAAAACCTTTACAGACAAGCAAAAGCTGAGAGACTTCAGCACCACCAAACCAGCTCTACAACAACTGCTAAAGGAACTTCTCTAGGCAAGAAACACAAGAGAAGGAAAAGACCTACAATAACGAACCCAAAACAATTTAGAAAATGGGAATAGGAACATACATATCGATAATTACCTTAAATGTAAATGGACTAAATGCTCCCACCAAAAGACACAGATTGGCTGAATGGATACAAAAACGAGACCCATATATTTGCTGTCTACAAGAGACCCACTTCAGACCTAGAGACACATACAGACTGAAAGTAAGGGGATAGAAAAAGATATTTCATGCAAATGGAAACGAAAAGAAAGCTGGTGTTGCAATTCTCATGTCAAAATAGACTTTAAAATAAAGACTATTAGAAGAGACAAAGAAGGACACTACTTAATGATCAAAGGATCGATCCAAGAAGAAGATATAACAATTGTAAATATTTATGCACCCAACATAGGAGCACCTCAATACATAAGGC
This sequence comes from Lagenorhynchus albirostris, assembly GCF_949774975.1. Taxonomy (NCBI): domain Eukaryota; kingdom Metazoa; phylum Chordata; class Mammalia; order Artiodactyla; family Delphinidae; genus Lagenorhynchus; species Lagenorhynchus albirostris. Next base: position 46,678,576 of record NC_083100.1, read on the forward strand.
AAACACTAACAGCCATAAAAGGGAAAATAGAAAGTAACACATTCATAGTAGGGGACTTTAACATCCCACTTTCACCAATGGAGGGATCATCCAAAATGAAAATAAATAAGGAAACACAAGCTTTAAATGATACATTAAGCAAGATGGACTTAATTGATATTTATAGGACATTCCATCCAAAACCAACAGAACACACATTTTTCTCAAGTGCTCATGGAACATTCTCCAGGATAGATCATATCTTGGGTCACAGATCAAGCCTTGGTAAATTTAAGAAAACTGAAATTGTATCAGGTATCTTTCCCAACCACAACGCTATGAGACTAAATGTCACTTACAGGAAAAGATCTGTAAAAAATACAAACACATGGAGGCTAAACAATACACTACTTAATAACGAAGTGATCACTGAAGAAATCAGAGAGGAAATTAAAAAATAACTACAAACAAATGACAATGGAGACACGACGACCCAAAACCTATGGGATGCAGCAAAAGCAGTTCTAAGAGGGAAATTTATAGCAATACAATCCTACCTTAAGAAACAGGAAACATCTCGAATAAACAACATAACCTTGCACCTAAAGCAATTAGAGAAAGAAGAACAAAAAAACCCCAAAGTTAGCAGAAGGAAAGAAATCATAAAAATCAGATCAGAAATAAAAAAGAAATGAAGGAAACGACAGCAAAGATCAATAAAATTAAAAGCTGGATCTTTGAGAAGATACACAAAATTTATAAGCCATTAGCCAGGCTCATCAAGTAAAGAAGGGAGAAGACTCAAATCAATAGAATTAGAAAGGAAAAAGGAGAAGTATCAACTGACACTGCAGAAATACAAAAGATCATGAGAGATTACTACAAGTAACTCTATGCCAATAAAATGGACAACCTGGAAGAAATGGACAAATTCTTAGAAATGCACAACCTTCCAAGACTGAATCAGGAAGAAATAGAAAATATGAACAGACCAATCACAAGCACTGACATTGAAACTGTGATTAAAAATTTTCCAACAAACAAAGGCCCAGGACCAGATGGCTTCACAAGCGAATTCTATCAAACATTTAGAGAAGAGCTAACACCTATCCTTCTCAAACTCTTCCAAACTATAGCAGAGGGAGGGACACTCCCAAACTCATTCTACGAGGCCACCATCACCCTGATACCAAAACCAGACAAAGATGTCACAAAGAAAGAAAACTACAGGCCAATATCAATGATGAACATAGATGCAAAAATCCTCAACACAATGCAAACGGAATCCAACAGCACATTAAACAGATCATACACCATAATCCAGTGGGGTTTATTCCAGGAATGCAAGTATTCTTTAGTATACGCATATCACTCAATGTGATACACCATATTAACAAATTGAAGGAGAAAAACCATATGATCATCTCAGTAGATGCAGAGAAAGCTTTCGACAAAATTCAACACCTACTTATGATAAAAACCCTGCAGAAAGTAGGCATAGAGGGAAGTTTCCTCAATATAATAAAGGCCATATATGACAAACCCACAGCCAACATAGTCGTCAATGTTCAAACACTGAAAGCATTTCCACGAAGATCAGGAACAAGACAAGGTTGCCCACTCTCACCACTCTTATTCAACATAGTTTTGGAAATCTTAGCCACAGCAATCCAAGAAAAAAAGGAAATAAAAGGAATCCAAATCGGAAAAGAAGAAATAAAGCTGTCACTGTTTGCAGATGACATGATACTATACATAGAGAATCCTAAAGATGCTACCAGAAAACTACTAGAGCTAATCAATGAATTTGGTAAAGTAGCAGGATACAAAATTAATGCACAGAAATCTCTGGCATTCCTATACACTAATGATGAAAAATCTGAAAGTGAAATCAAGAAAACACTCCCATTTACCACTGCAACAAAAAGAATAAAATATCTAGGAATAAACCTACCTAAGGAGACAAAAGACCTGTATGCAGAAAACTGTAAGAAACTGGTGAAAGAAATTAAACATGACAGAGACAGATGGAGAGATATACCATGTTCTTGGATTGGAAGAATCAACATTGTGAAAATGACTCTACTACCCAAAGCAATCTATAGATTCAATGCAATCCCTATCAAACTACCACTGGCATGTTTCACAGAACTAGAACAAAAAATTACACAATTTGTATAGAAACACAAAAGACCCCGAATAGCCAAAGCAATCTTGAGAAAGAAAAACAGAGCTGGAGGAATCAGGCTCCCTGATTTCAAACTATACTACAAAGCTACAGTAATCAAGACAGTATGGTACTGGCACAAAAACATAAAGATAGATCAATGGAACAGGATAGAAAGCCCAGAGACAAACCCACCCACATATGGTCACCTTATCTTTGATAAAGGAGGCAGGAATGTACAGTGGAGAAAGGACAGCCTCTTCAATAAGTGGTGCTGGGAAAACTGGACAGGTATATGTAAAAGTATGAGATTAGATCACTCTATAACACCATACACAAAAATAAGCTCAAAATGGATTAAAGACCTAAATGTAAGGCCAGAAACTATCAAACTCTTAGAGGAAAACATACGCAGAACACTCTATGACATAAATCACAGCAAGATCCTTTTTGACCCACCTCCTAGAGAAATGGAAATAAAAACAAAAATAAACAAATGGGACCTAATGAAACTTCAAAGCTTTTACACAGCAAAGGAAACCATAAACAAGATGAAAGGACAACCCTCAGAATGGGAGAAAATATTTGCAAATGATGCAACTGACAAAGGATTAATCTCCAAAATATACCAACAGCTCATGCAGCTCAATATCAAAAAAACAAACAACCCAATCCAAAAATGGGCAGAGGACCTAAATAGACATTTTCCCAAAGAAGATATACAGACTGCCAACAAACACATGAAAGAATGCTCAACATCATTAATCATTAGAGAAATGCAAATCAAAACTACAATGAGATATCATCTCACACCAGTCAGAATGGCCATCATCAAAAAATCTAGAAACAATAAATGCTAGAGAGGGTGTGGAGAAAAGGGAACACTCTTGCACTGTTGGTGGGAATGTAAATTGATACAGCCACTGTGGAGAACAGTATGGAGGTTCCTTAAAAAACTACAAATAGAACTACCATATGATCCAGCAATCCCACTACTGGGCATATACCCTGAGAAAACCATAATTCAAAAAGAGTCAGGCACCAAAATGTTCATTGTAGCTCTATTTACAATAGTCAGGACATGGAAGCAACCTAAGTGTCCATCATCGGATGAATGGATAAAGAAGATGTGGCACATATATACAATGGAATATTACTCAGCCATAAAAAGAAACGAAATTGAGCTATTTGTAATGAGGTGGAAAGACCTAGAGTCTGTCACACAGAGTGAAGTAAGTCAGAAAGAGAAAGACAAATACCGTATGCTAACACATATATATGGAATTTAAGGAAAAAAATGTCATGAAGAACCTAGGGGTAAGACAGGAATAAAGACACAGACCTACTAGAGAATGGACTTGAGGATATGGGGACAGAGAAGGGTAAGCTGTGACAAAGCGAGAGAGAGGCATGGACATATATACACTACCAAACATAAGGTAGATAGCTAGTGGGAAGCAGCCGCACAGCACAGGGAGATCAACTTGGTGCTTTGTGACCACCTGGAGGGGTGGGATAGGGAGGGTGGGAGGGAGGGAGACACAAGAGGGAAGAGGTATGGGAACATATGTATAACTCATTCACTTTGTTATAAAGCAGAAACTAACACACCATTGTAAAGCAATTATATTCCAATAATGATGTAAATATATATATATATTTAAAAAAAGAAAAAAAATGTAATGCTTGTTTTTATAAAATAATTTTCACGTGAATCACTGTGGCTTTAATGAAAGGTCATAATATTGCCACTGGATATAAAAACAGTTCCCATAACTGAACTCAGAGCCCTTAAAATAGCTTTTACTATTAGACATGTTTTGTTACTCCTGTGTTACTGGGACATTTTGATCAAAATCATATTTGAACTTCATGTGAAAATGCATGTTTATGGAAAGAAGGCAGTTCATTTACTGCTTAACTTTATCTTAGCGATGTTGTCTCTAAATACAGTGCCACATAATATTTATCAGTTTTATTTAAATGATAACATACAGAAGACATCATTATCTTACCATTTACATGAGGACTTATTTTAAGAAAACGAAGAATGTGTGTGTGTGTGTATGTGTGTGTGAGTGTGTTTCTCTTCAGGACATACCTTATATATAAATGAGGCAGATTATTACAATAAATATTTGTCATTTGATAATTTAGACTAGAAAATAATATGTGTATATCCCAACCTGTAACTGTAAAACATTTGCAAAATTATATCAGTTTTGTAACTAGAATATACAAACACCATACTCATAACATACCTAAACAAATAATTATACTTCAGAATAAAACAGAGATTTAGGGAGATGTTTCTAATTGATAATTTGCCAACTTCTAAATACATTTTAAATACCCAAGTTCACTGCAGGAATTTTCAGGAAGAAATACATGCTCCACGCTATTTTCAGAATATGAAGTTTAAGCTAGTACATCTGTTAAATACTGAAATAGCCAAAAGAAATCCCCAAAGACATAGTCTGCTTTTTCAGGCAGCAATTTTTCCTTTTAGCCAAAGGTTTATAATCAGAGAAGTTTTACCCAGTCCAGGTGTGGCCTTGAATACTGAAGCACAGCTGCAAAGAAGTTGATCTGATTTTTTTTCTCTTTCCTTTCACTCCCTAAGTAATGCAGCAAATATTGCCTTTTCCTCTCTTGAGGGGAATTCATGGATTTATGTTTTGAAAGATTTTTCTCTTTCTGTTGCTTAGCAAACATGCTGTTGTGGTTAGATGAAAAATATATGAAAGTGAACACAAAGAGAGCTGAGAACATTTGATGTGTTTATGATATGGCCAAACCTCAACATAAAGAAAATGAATTGTATATAGTATGGATTTTTATGAGTTAACCATTTACCATGCTTTTTTAAAGAAGGATTACACAGATTATGAATTATGCATGGAAAAAAGATGTTGTGTATTTTTTTTTTAAATGCTAAAAGCTACAGAGTTTGAAAAACATGTATTTTTGGACTGTTCATAAGCTAATGGTGAGCTCATTTGATGGAATGATGATGTCTTCATTGTGTTCTTTTAATATCCCAAAATTCTGGCTTTATAAATAAAAGAGAAAGCACAAGCCTCATGTGTGTCTCTACCAACAAACATATATTCAACAAACACATATTGTCTAGCTACCAGGTTCCAGGTTCTATGTTATATGTTTGAAATGCTGAGACAAATACTCCCAATGAGCTCATAACTTACTGGGGGAAATGGGTATGTGGATAGATAAAACCCAGTGATAAGATATAAACAAAGATCTTTAAGAATCTAAAGAGTACAGCCATGGTGCTTGTTTAAATGATCAGCTCTTGGCCTAGACTTAAAACCTACTGAATCATAATCTTGAGGGTGAACCAAGAACTTGTAAGGAATTTTGCAAGCACCCCAAGGTGATTTTTATTGTACAGACGATCAAGGTCCACTGAAGGGGAATTCATGTCTTCTGAAGATGTTGGAGAAGGCCTCTTCAAGTAGTTGACTGTTGAACTCAAAAACAGTACACCCAAATACTGCTTTTCTTTGTCAGAATTCTACAGGTTGGAGAACCAATTTCACTTATTATTCATTCAATATCTGTTTAACAATCATTTGCTGAGCATCTAATCTATGCCAGGCGCCTTATACATGCAGTAACGAGGGGCTTAGTAATACTGAGCCTCAGAATTACGAAGATGAAAGTAAGCCCTTTAACCACATGGCAGAAAGAAGAGAAAACATGTCCAGAGCCGAAGAAAAACGTGAAAAGAGGGAGCAGAACCATGTATGCCCAGGTCTTTCTCCAAAACTCACCAGAGAGTCTGTCCACTTCTCCTGAGAAGAATAGTTAGGAGAGCACTTAAAAGTCTTGTTTGTAGAGATCCTTCCACATGGAAAGAGTCAACATGTGTAGGAAGTATTTCACTTCCTCCTCAATGATGACATCTGAATTGGGTCTTGAAGGAAGAATAATCATTTTCCAGATCATGGGAGGTTGTGGTGGGAGATAAGAAAAATTAAGCATAGAATGATAAACAAACATATTCAAATCCAAGTCTAATTAACACCAGAGCCCATGTTTAGAACCAATGCATGAGACAATGAAGAGCCTTCAGAGGATTTTAAGTCAGTGTGTAGAAAATTCAGCTTTGTCCATTTAAGAATATGGCTCTGAGGAGACCTTCAAGATGGCGGAAGAGTAAGACCCGGAGATCACCTTCTTCCCCACAGATACATCAGAAAAACATCTACACGTGGAACTGCTCCTACAGAACACCTACTGAACGCTGGCAGAAGACCTCAGACCTCCCGAAAGGCAAGAAAATCCCCCACGAACCAGGGTAGGGCAAAAGAAAAAAGAGAAAACAGAGACAAAGAATAGGGACGGGACCTGCACCAGTGGGAGGGAGCTGTGAAGGAGGAAAAGTTTCCACACCCTAGGAAGCCCCTTTGCGGGCGGAGACTGCGGGTGGTGGAGGGGGAAAGCTTCGGAGCCGCGGAGGAGAGCACAGCGACAGGGGTGCGGAGGGCAAAGCGGAGAGATTCCCGCACAGAGGATCGGTGCCGACCAGGCCGAGAGGCTTCTCTGCTCACCCGCTGGGGCGGGCGGGGGCTGGGAGCTGAGGCTCGGGCTTCGGAGGTCGGATCCCAGGGAGAGGACTGGGCAAGTTGGCTGCGTGAACAGAGCCTGAAGGGGGCTAGTGATCCACGGCTAGCCAGGAGGGAGTCCGGGAAAAAGTCTGCAGTTGCCGAAGAGGCAAGAGACCATTGCTTCCGGGTGCGTGAGGAGAGGGGATTCAGAGCACCGCCTAAACGATCTCCAGAGACGGGCGCGAGCCACGGCTATCAGCGCGGACCACAGAGACGGGCATGAGACGCTAAGGCCACTGCTGCAGCCACCAAGAAGCCTGTGTGCAAGCACAGGTCACTGTCCACACCTCCCCTCCAGGGAGCCTGTGCAGCCCGCCACTGCCAGGGTCCCATGATCCAGGGACAACTTCCCTGGGAGAACGTACGGCGCGCCTCAGGCTGGTGCAATGTCACGCTGGCCTCTGCCGCCGCAGGCTCACCCCGCATCCAAACCCCTCCCTCACCCCACCTGAGTGAGCCAGAGCCCCCGAATCAGCGGCTCCTTTAACCCCATCCTGTCTAAGCGAAGAACAGAGGCCCTCAGGTGACCTACACGCAGAGGCGGGGCTAATCCAAAACTGAATCCCGGGAGCTGTGCAAACAAAGAAGAGAAAGGGAAATCTCTCCCATTAGCCTCAGGAGCAGCGGATTAAATCTCCACAATCAACGTGATGTACCCTGCATCTGTGGAATACCTGAATAGACAACGAATCATCCCAAATTGAGGAGGTGGACTTTGGGAACAAGGATATATGTATTTTTTTCCTTTTTCTCTTTCTGTGACTGTGTATGTGTATGTGTATTGTTCTGTGTGTGATTTTATATATATAGCTTTGCTTTTACCATTTGTCCTAGGGTTCTGGCTGAACATTTTTTGTTTTTTTTTTTTCTTTTTTTAGTATACTTTTTAGCACTTGTTACCATTGGTGGATTTGTTTTTTGGTTTGGTTGTTCTCTTCTTTTTTTCTTTACCTTTTTTTCTTTATTACTTTCTAATATTTTATTTTTAATATTTATTTTTTATTTTAATAACTTTCTTTTCTCTATTTCTTCCTTCCTTCCTTTCCTTCTTCCTTCCTCCCTCCCTCCCTCTCTCTCTCTCTTTCTCTCTTTCTTTCTTTCTCCCTTTTCTTCTGAGGCCTGTGGCTGACAGGGTCTTGGTGCTCCAGCCAGGTGTCAAGCGTATGCTTCTGTGGGAGAGACGAGTTCAGGACATTGGTCCACCAGAAACCTCCCAGCTCCACATAATATCAAACGGCAAAACGTCTCCCAGAGATCTCCATCTCAACGTTAAGACCCAGCTCCACTCAACAACCAGCCAGCTACAGTGCTGAACACCCTATAACAAACAACTAGCAAGACAGGAACACGACCCCACCCATTAGCAGAGAGGCTGCTTAAAATCATAATAAGGTCACAGACACCACAAAACACACCACCAGATGCATTCCTGCCCACCAAAAAGATAAGATCCAGGCTCATCCAACAGAATACAGGCACCTGTTCTCTCCACCAGGAAGCCTACACAACCCACTGAAACAACCTCACCCACTGGGGGCAGACACCAAAAACAATGAGAATAATGAACCTGCAGCCTGCGAAAAGGAGACCCCAAATGCAGTAACTTAAGCAAAATGAGAAGACAGAGAAATATGCAGCAGATGAAGGAGCAAGGTAAAAACCCACCAGACCAAACAACTGAAAAGGAAATAGACAGTCTACCTGAAAAAGAATTCAGAGTAATGATAGTAAAGATGATCCAAAATCTTGGAAACAGAATGCAGAAAATACAAGAAATGTTTAACAAGGACCTAGAAGAACTAAAGAGCAAACAAACAATGATGAACAACACAATAACTGAAATTTAAAATTCTCTAGAAGGAATCAGTAGCAGACTAACTAAGGCAGAAGAATGGAAAAGTGACCTGGAAGATAAAATAGTAGAAATAACTACTGCAGAGCAGAATAAAAAACAAAAGAATGAAAAGAACTGAGGACAGTCTCAGAGACCTCTGGGACAACATTAAACGCACCAATATTCGAATTATAGGGGTCCCATAAGAAGAGAAAAAGAAAGGGACTGAGAAAATATTTGAAGAGATTATAGTTGAAAACTTCCCTAATATGGGAAATGAAATAGTTAATCAAGTCCAGGAAGAGCAGAGAGTCCCATACAGGATGAATCCAAGGAGAAACACGCCAAGACACATATTATTCAAACTATCAAAATTTAAATACAAAGAACAAATATTAAAAGCAGCAAAGGAAAAACAACAAATAACATACACGGCATCCCCATAAGGCTAACAGCTGATCTTTTGGCAGAAATTCTGCAAGCCAGAGGGAGTGGCAGGACATATTTAAAGTGATGAAACAGGAAAAACCTACAAACAAGATTACTCTACCCTGCAGGGATCTCATTCAGATTTGACGGAGAAATTAAAACCTTTAAAGACAAGCAAAAGCTAGAAGAATTCAGCACCACCAAACCAGCTTTACAACAAATGCTAAAGGAACTTCTCCAAACAGGAAACACAAGAGAAGGAAAAGACCTAAATAACAAACACAAAACAATTAAGAAAATGGTAATAGGAACAAACATATTGATAATTACCTTAAATGTAAATGGATTAAATGCTCCCACCAAAAGACATAGACAGGCTGAACGGATACAAAAACAAGATCCATACATGTGCTGTCTACAAGAGACCCACTTCAGACCTAGGGAAAGATACAGACTGAAAGTGAGGGGATGGAATAAGAAATCCATGCAAAAGGAAATCAAAAGAAAGTTGGAGTAGCAATTCTCATACCAGACAAAATAGAGTTTAAATTAAAGACTATTAAAAGAGACAAAGGACACTACATAATGATCAAGTGATCAATCCAAGAAGATGTAACAACTGTAATTATTTATGGACCCAACATAGGAGCACCTCAATACACAAGGCAAATGCTAACAGCCATAAAAGGGGAAATCGACAGTAACATAATCATAGTAGAGGAGGGATCCCAATGGATGGATCATCCAAAATGAAAATAAATAAGGAAACACAAGTTTTAAATGATACATTAAACAAGATGGACTTAAGTGATATTTATAGGACAATCAATCCAAAAACAACAGAATACACTTTCTTCTCAATTGCTCATTGAACATTCTCCAGGATAGATCATATCATGGGTCACAAATCAAGCCTTGGTAAATTTAAGAAAATTGAAATCGTATCAAGTATCTTTTCTGACCACAACGCTATGATACTAGCTATCAATTACAGGAAAAAAATCTGTAAAAATATACAAACACATGGAGGTTAAACAAGACACGACTTAATAACCAAGAGATCACTGAAGAAATCAAAGAGGAAATCAAAAAATACCTAGACAATGAAAACACGATGACCCAAAACCTATGGGATGCAGCAAAAGCAGTTCTAAGAGGGAAGTTTAGAGCAATACAATCCTACATCAAGAAACAAGAAACATCTCAAATAAACAACCTAACCTTACACCTAAAGCAATTAGAGAAAGAAGAACAAAAAACCCACAGAGTTAGCAGAAGGAAAGAAATCATAAAGGGGAGATCAGAATCAAATGTAAAAGAAATGAAGGAAACATTAGCAAAGATCAATACAACTAAAAGCTGGTTCTTTGAGAAGATAAACAAAATTGATAAACCATTAGCCAGACTCATCAAGAAAAATAGGGAGAAGATTCAAATCAACAGAATTAGAAAGGAAAAGGAGAAGTAACAACTGACACTGAAGAAATACAAAGGATAATGAGAGATTACTACAAGCAACTATATGCCAAAAAAATGGACAACCTGGGAAGAAATGGACAAATCCTTAGAAAAGCACAACCTTCTGAAACTGAACCAGGAAGAAACAGAAAATATAAGCAGACCAATCACAAGCACTGAAATTGAAATCGTGATTAAAATTCTTCCAGCAAACAAAAGCCCAAGACCAGATGGCTTCACAGGAGAATTCTATCAAACATTTAGAGAAGAGCTAACACCAATCCTTCTCAAGTTCTTCCAAAATATAGCAGAGGGAGGAACACTCACAAACTCATTCTATGAGGCCAATATTACCATGATACCAAAACCAGACAAAGATGTCACCAAGAAAGAAAAACTACAGGCTAATAGCACTGATGAACATAAATGCAAAAATCCTCAACAAAATACTAGCAAACAGAATCCAACAGCACATTAAAAGGATCATTCATCACGATCAAGTGGGGTTTATCCAAGGAATGCAAGGATTCTTCAATATACGCAAAGCCACCAATGTGAAACACCATATTAAAAAATTGGAGAAAAACCATATGAAAATCTCAATAGATGTGGAAAAATCTTTCAATAAAATTCAACACCGATTTATGATAAAAACCCTCCAGAAACTAGGCATAGAGTGAACTTATATCAAAATAATAAATACCATATATGACAAACCCACAGCCAACAGTGTTCTCAGTGGTAAAAAACTGAAATCATTTCCACTAAGATCAGGAAGAAGACAAGGTTGCCCACTCTCACCACTATTATTCAACATAATTTTGGAAGTTTTAGCCAGAGCAATGAAAGAAGAAATAGAAATAAAAGGAATCCAAGTTGGAAAAGAAGAAGTAAAGCTGTCATTGTTCACAGATGGCATGATACTATACCCAGACAATCCTAAACATACTATCAGAAAACCAGTAGAGCTAATCAATTAATTTGGTAAAGCAGCAGGATACAAAATTAATGCACAGAAATCTCTTGTATTCCTATACAATAATGATGAACTATCTGAAAGAGAAACTGAGAAAACCCTCCCATTTACCATTGCAACAAAAAGAATAAAATACCTAGGAATAAACCTACCTAAGGAGACAAAAGACCTGTATGCAGAAAACTGTAAGAAACTGGTGAAAGAAATTAAACATGACAGAGACAGATGGAGAGATATACCATGTTCTTGGATTGGAAGAATCAACATTGTGAAAATGACTACACTACCCAAAGCAATCTACAGATTCAATGCAATTCCTATCAAACCATCAATGGCATTTTCACAGAACTAGAACAAAAAATTGCACAATCTATATGGAAACACAAAAGACCCCAAATAGCCAATGCAATCTTGAGAAAGAAAAATGGAGGTAGAGGCATCAGGCTCCCTGACTTCAGACTATACTATAAAGGTACAGTAATCAAGACAGTATGATACTGGCAGAAAAACAGAAAGATAGACCAATGGAACAGGATAGAAAGCCCAGAGATAACCCTACACACATATGGGTCACCTTATTTTTGATAAAGGAGGCAAGAATATACAATGGAGAAAAGACTGCCTCTTCAATAAGTGGTGCTGGAAAACTGGACAGCTACATGTAAAAGAATGAAATTAGAACACTCCTTAACACCATACATAAAAATAAACTCAAAATGGATTAAAGACATAAATGTAAGGCCAGACGCTATAAAACTCTTAGAGGAAAACATACGCAGAACACTGTATGACATAAAGCACAGCAAGATCCTTTTTGACCCACCTCCTAGATAAACGGAAATGAAATCAAAAATGGGACTTAATGAAACTTAAAAGCTTTTGTACAGGAAAGGAAAACATAAACAAGACGAAAAGACAACCCTCAGAATGGGAGAAAATATTTTCAAATGATGCAACTGACAAAGGATTAATCTCCAAAATTTACAAGCAGCCCATGCAGCTCAATATCAAAAAAACAAACGACTCAATCCAAAAATGGGCCACAGGCCTAAACAGACATTTCTCCAAAGAAGATATACAGATTGTCAACAAACACATGAAAGAATGCTCAACATCATTAATCATTAGAGAAATGCAAATAAAAACTACAGTGAGGTATCACCTCACACCAGTCAGAATGGCCATCATCAAAAAATCTACATACAATAAATGCTCGAGAGGGTGTGGAGAAAAGGGAACTCTCTTGCACTGTTGGTGGGAATGTAAATTGATACAGCCACTATGAAGAACAGTATAGAGGTTCCTTACAAAACTAAAAACTGTACTACTATACGACCCAGCAATCCCACTACTGGGCATATACCCTGAGAAAACCATAATTCAAAAAGAGTCATGTACCACAATGTTTTTTTGCAGCTCTATTTACAATAGCCAGGACATGGAAGCAACCTAAGTGTCCATCGACAGATGAATGGATAAAGAAGATGTGGCACATATATGCAATGGAATATTACTCAGCCATAAAAAGAAACAAAATTAAGTTATTTGTAGTGAGGTGGATGGACCTAGAGTCTGTCATACGGAGTGAAGTAAGTCAGAAAGAGAAAAACAAATACCATATGCTAACACATATACATGGAATCTAAAACAAAATAAAAAAAAATGGTTTCGAAGAACCTAGGGGCAGGACAGGAATAAAGACGCAGACGTAGAGAATGGACTGAGGACATTGGGAGGGGGAAGGGCAAAGTGAGAGAGTCACATGGGCATATATACACTACCAAACGTATAATGGATAGCTAGTGGGAAGTAGCTGCATAGCACAGGGAGATTAGCTTGGTGCTTAGTGACCACCTAGAGGTGTGGGATGGGGAAGGTTGGAGGGAGACGCAAGAGGGAGGAGATATGGGGATATATGTATAACTGATTCACTTTGTTATGAAGCAGAACTAACACACCATTGTAAAGCAATTATACTCCAATAAAGATGTTAAAAAAAAAAAGAATATGGCTCTGGGATCAGTGTATGTCTGATCTAGGATAACAAAGGACTGGTATCAGGGAGACTGGTTGGAAGGGCATTAATAATTCAAGATGGAAATTATAAAGGCCTGAATGAAGGCCATAGCAAAATAAACAGAAAGCAGTGGACAGATTTTGTAGATAATTCTATAAAATGGATGGGAATTGGTGACTAATTGTTTGTGTAGGGGAGCTGAGAGAAAATAAGACTGAAATTGAGTGTGGGATTCTAGTTTGACAGATCTACACTCAAACATGTTCTAAAATGAGCTCATTATGTGTGGTGCATTAGCTGTGGAATTTGATATTCAAGTTTAGAATTAAATTAAGCTTACATTTGAAAAAAAAGATTTCTGTCAGAAATAAAAAATAATAAATTGCTTTACATTTGAGTCTTTGCAGTGACTTATGGGAACTGCTCTCAGAAATTTCTAAATAAAAGTCTTTAAGATGGGGATGACAACATCAGAGCAAACAAAGAGGTTCTAGGCCTTGCTTTTAAGCTCTTTGGGTCAAAATAAGGAATAGAAATCAAGCTTAATATAGTCTTCCTAAATAGGCAAAATCCATCAATTAGAAACAAAATATACTAAGGATAAATGGACAAAAATTAAAATAATGATAATGTGAGTATCCTAGCTGTTGAAGTTGCTTTGAGTTCTTTTCTTCTATCTAAAATGTAAGCATCTCTTCTACTCACATGACACTGAAAGACTTTATGGAAGGCAAATTGAAATGCATAGTAAAGAGAGTACTGAAAATAGTGTGAAGATAATTAAAATCAGAATAGGCCAAGAGCCTAAAATTCCTCTTATGTGAGTAAAATACAAATGAAAAAAATACATCCCTGTAAGGGGAGAAGTTTTTTCCAATGCAAATAGAGAACTGTATTTTTTTTAGCTAAAGCTTAATATGAAAAAACAAAAACATTCTAGCCTTCTTTTGTAAATACAATGACTAGAAAGAAAAAGTCCAATATAGGGATATATGGGGTATAGTCCAATACAGAGGTATTGTGTGTGTCTAATAATTTTAATAAAAACTACATTTTAAAGGTCTGAGAACTCTGATTATTAATAGTTAGGAGTTAGTCCATTGTAAACATTTGTCTGGATTTTCAGTCTCCTTCCTGGTTTTATTGTAAGCAAATTCCAATTTTACTGAGGCCAGTTGAAACTCATTTGTAGGAATACAGATTATATTAACTGATGTGAGGCCCTCTGATCCCGTTCCATCTGTGTTTAGCTGAAATTTCTGTACTGCTTATGTCTTTAATATCGTAAGTTGACCCATCCATGAAGAAATGAACTATAATAAACTCACTGATATCAGAGGTGAACCTAGCTGATATCACTAGGTGTGACAAAAGACATTTCAATTTGTAAAACTCTAAATGCCATTATTTTCTGAATAATGTGTGGATTCAAGAACACTTTCATAGTACTGATTTTTTTTCTAGGAGAAAATTTCAGAGAAAAAGAATAAAATATGCTCATAGAAGGTAGACAAGGCCTTATCTGCTGGAGAAGGGAAATAATTCCTTCTAATTGGGCACATATGCTTGGTTTCTGTTCATCTGAATTTCATAACTCTAATATCATTCATCTATTTATTTATGGAAGAAATATTTTGTGAGTAAAAAGTATGCACCAGATGTGTTATGGGGTAAGGAGATAAAAGGTGTGTTTCCTCACTTAGCACTGGAGAAGCCAGCTTAAAAATCACTTGAAAATTATTAGATGAAGGATTACACAGAATGCTACCATTGCACAGAGTGGCACTCTCTCGAGCTGAATATTTAAAAAATGAGCTGGGGGATGACAGAGAAACTAACATTTTCAAAATGTATAGAAGAAAGTTTAGGCAACTGCAACTATCCAGGAATTTAAAAAGCACAAGGGAGATTCGGGAGGAGGAAGAAGCAAAGCTAAAGAGGTGGGGCAAGTTACATAAAAAGATGCTCAACATCACTAATCAACAGGGAAATGCAAATCAAAACCACAATGAGATATCACCTCATACCAGTTAGAATGGCTATTATCAAAAAAAAGAAACAGAAACAAGAAATGAGTGTTGGTGAGGACGTGGAGAAAAGGGAACCTTCATGCACTATTGGTCGGAACGTAAATTTGTGCAGCCACTACAGAAAACAGAATGAAAGTTCCCCCCCAAATTAAAAATAGAACTACTATATGATCCAGTGATTCCACTTCTTAGTATATACACAAAGGAAAGGAAAACAGAATATTGAAGAGATATATGCATTCTTATGTTTATTGATAGCATTATTTATAATAGTCAAAATATGGAAACAAACTGTCAACACATGAGTGGATAAAGATGTCATACACACACACACACACACACACACACACGAATATTGTTTAGCCATGAGAAAGAAAGAAATACTACCATTTGTGACAACATGGACGGACCTTGAGGACATTATGCTAAGTGAAATAAGACAGAAAAAGACAAACACTGTGTAATAGCACTTATATGTGGAATCTAAAAAAGCCAAACTCAAAAACAGAGTAAATTGATGGTTATCAGGAGCTGGGGGGTGGAGGGACAGAGAGATGTTGATTAAGGGTACAAATTAATGGTACAATTTTACAACCTGTAGTAAATAAATCCTAGCTATCTAATGCACAGTACAGTGAATCTATAGACAACAATACTTTATTACAATCAAATTTACTGAGACTAAATCTTAATTATTCCAAAAGAAAAAGAAATGATAATCATGTGATGTGATAGAAGTGTTAACACTACACTGGCAATCATATTGCAATACATAAGTGTCCAAAAAAGAAGTTGGATAGTGGCCAAGTACAAAGTCTCCTGTTTCCTAAGTTAAGGAATTTGTATTTTATCCTGAAATTGATGAATTTCAAAAACTTGCAGTTCTTGAGTATTGAAGTCACACATACTCTCCTCTTAGAAAATGAACTTTATTCTTTAAAATTATACTATTTCCATATTTTTGATAATACTATTAAAAATGTCAAAGACTTCATTGACTGTATTACTCCTAGATTATTTTAAATTTTAACTACATTTTTGTGTATTCTCTCCACAATAACAAGGAAAGACTACATCCTAGATTCTTTTTTTTTTTTTTTGCGGTACACAGGCCTCTTATTGTTGTGGCCTCTCCCGTTGCGGAGCATAGGCTCCGGACGCGCATGCTCAGCGGCCGTGGCTCACGGGCCTAGCCGCTCCACGCATGTGGGATCTTCCCGGACCGAGGCATGAACCCGTGTCCCCTGCATCGGCAGGCGGACTCTCAACCACTGCACCACCAGGGAAGCCCACATCCTAGGTTCTTTAAAGATTTAAATCCCTTTCAGTAGCTCAACAGTCTTATGATACTCTGGAATGCTATTTTTTTCTAATCCTTCCTCTTTCTATCCTCTCTTAAAGGAGTTAGTGTTGGCTGTTGAGAATTTTTTTTCAATGCTGGCTTCAAAGGTATATTAGTAAGGGAACTGAAGAGATAAGAAATAGAGTGACTATCTTCTATCACCTCATACTATTTTCTTGCTTTCCAAGAATTTCAACGTCTTTTACATGTGACATAACTCATACACTCTTTAAATTCAGTCACATCACAGTCTTCTGTTGAAAAGAAAAAAGTTTACCTAAAAATCAGACAGCATGGGGGTAGGGGAAATATAACACTAAACTGAGAATTTTGGATTCCTTGATGTAAGTCCAGGTTCTGTGAGTTAATAAGTATTATATCATTGTTTAGCCAAATAGGAGCATCACCATTAGATCTTAACATTCCACCGATAGCCAATAAGCAGGGGGCTATTAGCTCTGAAAAATTTGTAATCTCAGAATTTGAAACTGTGTCCAACAATTTCACCATGAACTTGAAACAAATAATAAAATGCATATATAAGCCATACACAGAAATTATCCAACCAAGTATTTGATGAGTAAATATTTCACCCATGAGAATAGGTTATCTCGCAAGTCTCGTAAGAAGTCTAATACTGTATAAAAAAACTGTATTTTGAATAATTCTAATATTCTCAAGTCAATACTGTTTGTACATTAGAACTATGTTTACTTTCCTTTTCTTTCTGGAAATGTAAAACTTATAAATATATTAAATTTTCATTAATATATTTTTAATTCCAGTACAATTTATATTAGAATTTTATTATGCATAGTTTTATTATATTTTATTATATTATATATTAAAATATATTTATATGTTATATTTTATTAATATATTGTATATTTTATTATATTTTATTATCCATAGTTTGAATTTCTTTGGAAAATAAAATCAATCCAGTGATACATAAACACATTTCAAAATAAACCAGTGATTCTGAGAAATAGTTACATTAAAATAATATTTTTTTCTTCTGATTAATATATTGCTTTAAATAAATGGATTCAACACGTTTTCACCGTGAATTTCTGAAATCCAAAATTTCCAGTTCACCGGAAAAATAAATGACACGAAAAAAATTATTTTCACAAAATAAAATTCACTAAAAAATTTTAGATCCATTTTTCAGTTCTCTTAAATAGTGTCACTTTCATCTCCCTTTTGAAAGCAAAAGCAAGCAATAAAACGAAACTGCGTAAGAAAATACATGTCATTAGAGAAGTTGAGGATCATCAAAATATACATGTAAATAGTCTTCTTTTATAGCACATTTAAGGAACACTATGTTCCTTTTTTTAAAATTAAAAGGCAGTGCCATCCAGAATTAAAATGACCAGATTTCAGAAACTGAAGCAGAGACTGAGTATGCTGCAAAGTTCTTAAAGGACATATCCAAAAACATGAAACTTGGCAATGTAGACAAGCAAAGTGTGGCTATAGCTCACAATATCTACAAAACTGCTGAGTTCGAAAGGAAAATAAGATGGAGGCAGAAGAACAGAGGAGATAATATGTAATAGCTGAACAATTTATAAATAAGGTTAACCAATTCACTTTGGCTTATATTTCCTTTTTATTATTATTCAAGCCCTTGTAGTTTAATATGTAACCAATTTACTAAAGAGTTTCTAGTCATCAGGGTATAAGCATAAATTTTAATTTTCCCAGTAAATTGCCTTTCAGCTGTATTATGTTCCACTTGGTATTTTGGCTAAATTCTATCTCTTTCTTGTTACATTTGGCTATTATTACTGTCTCATTTTATTTTTTAGACTCAGTTCTGCTCTTGTTTAAAAGTTTGCTTTTAAACTTGTTTCCATGTTTGTATCCTCCCATTCCCCCAACCCCACATTGAAGTAGAACTGAGTCCTGCTTGTTAAGAGTGGGGAGGGTACATGGTTGGCCTGACTCAGAGACATCTCATCTTCCTTTTCTAGGCACTAGTTTCACTCCTACTGAGGGCAGGAAGAAAAATATTAAAACATTACTTTCTTCTCTGTTACTGTTTCAGTCTGCTCTATCTGATGCTAATGTTCTCTGCTGATAGGCTGGAGTCTTCACAAAGCTGGCACATGTAGTTTTCTTGGAGCAACGTTCAGCAACACTCCTGCCTTCCTTGCTACTGGGCACAAGAACTCGCAGCTGAGAGGATGATCGGATGCTGAAATGCAGTCCTCACTCTGTTTCTTAAGACTGTGTCAAAAGCACACAGATGGTGTCATGTAAACAGAGATGCACCTTCCAGTTTCCTATAGACCATGAGGCAGCTTTAGCATCATGAAGACTCAGTAAATCACAGGTAGAGATCAAGGAAACATGGAAAACCTAAGAGACTTCAAAGTAGTAGCATTGGGGCAGTAGTGTCCAGGAGAATGGAGAGAAACCTAGTGACTTCTGTGAAATACATTGCTATCCACTGGAGCCCTAAGAAACTGTTGTACTCTAGGAAATAATTGCAGTGGCCAGGAAAAATGGAGTGCTAGGAGTAGTGGCACAATGCCCAAAATGATTGGACTCATTTCTCAGTACATTTGATTCCCCCCATTATGATTTCTGTAAGTCCTTGAGGAACAATTAGTGTGAAGTCCTGTGAATAAATGGGAACTCCCATACGAGTTGCTAAGACTTCATCTGTAGCCCCAAGCAGATGGAAATTCTAATTACCTACCACCAACCATCTAAGAGCCAGATGACTAGAGATGAGCTCCTGATGCTTGCCTTCTGTCACCTGATGAGCATAAACGTTGGAAGTATCAGTGAATCCAATAGAAACTGTTATAAATAACCATGCTTAGAACACTGTCCACCAATTCTATATTTTAGATTCATTTTATTTTTTAACAATACAACTTGATGCAAGACATAATCTTTATTTTTTTAGTAGCCAAATTTAATATTTTTAGGAGAAATAAGCTGCTCTCCTGGGAACTGATAATAAAAGTTATTAGCTGTTCTTTTTATGGAATAGATTTTGTAACCAGGTAACATCATGCTTTTTAAAGTATGCTTAATTAAATACATTATACTTGGAATAAATTAAAATTTGAATATTCATGTTATAAATATTAATCAGAGTTCTGAAAAACAACTTAAGAAAATACACTATGCTGTCCATATTCACACAGTAGTCCTAAATTATAATTTAAATTTTGAATATACTGATAATTTGTAAGAACTAGAAATCCTATACAATGACCAATTAAATCTCAAGTACTATTTACTCAACCAAATTACTAGAATAAGGCATAGTGAATAGAGATATTTTAAAGATTTTAAAGGCCAATTCCAAATGATTTGGATGTGAATACTGTCACTGATCATGAGATGTTCAAAACTATATACATGTTTAGACACTAACGTGCTATATCTAAATCATGTATATAGTTGACTACAAAAATATTTCTTAAAATTTGTATTTTATCATAGAATATCTACATATTTAAAAGAAAATAATATGCTTGTCTTACAGTAACTCTTGATCTACTGTTTCAAAACTATATTGCTTGAAGAATTCCCCTCTAGACCTGTCAATTCCTTTATTGATTCCACTTCTATGTCTAGGGTGATACTAGTGGAAACATCATCTAAAGGGATTTTGCTAGGTTCGAGGAGTGATTATTCTAAATTTCCTAAGGCAAAATAACCATCTCCATGTTGTGACAAAAAAGGAAGCCATGTTCAAAGTCAGGAAAACAGACCAAGAGGAAAAGCTAAAGATGAGGGTTGATGGTGAATGGCAGGATAAAACATGAAGGCAGAACAATGGCTTGGGTATAAGGTCAGGGTGAAAAGATTAGATCAGAAGCAGTTGGGACATGATAGGAGGAAAGACGTTCTTTTCAAAAATGCTGGGATGCCAGTGACCATCACATGGGCCATCCTGGTAATTTAAAGGGAAAAAGCTGTGTAGAGCCAAGAGCTAGACTTTCATGAGTAAGATACACCCTATCTAGGATAAGCCTGGGTGTAGAGCTTAGACTATCTGTACTCTGGACATCGGGCAATGTTCCTTTGAGTTTACTGTTCCTTACCTTCATCATAATAATTTTTAGAGTGTCAATTTTATGGTATGAGTCTGAAAGACAGAACAGCCTGAAAGGAGAAATGCTGTGAAAAGCCTCTTGGTAGGCTAGTAGGATAGACTCTGGGGCAGAAGTGCAAGGAGAACATTTGGATCTCTAGTGTTCTTTCCAGGTCCACATGTCTGCCCCCTTCCATAAGAAGCTTTTGAGTATACTGTGGCTGCTAAAAGTCACAGCACTGTCTGGCTTTTGCTCTTGCTAAGGACGAATTATTTAAATTTTCCTTGGAATAACCCAGTAACCTCTTAATAAATTCCATTGGGTTTTGGATAAAATACTTTGACTTATTTTCTATTGATTGTAATTAAATTAAGAAAATCTCCAAAATGATTCTATCAATCTCATTTAAGGCAGGCCTTCTACTTAGGAGTTTAAGGCATATTTTTAAATTAATTGCAATAAATATGCAATTTTGTCTCTTCTTCTCTTTACTCTGGTAAAGAAAAGCAGTTCATGAATAAACTGAGAATGATCCTAGCCATCTCAACAGTAGGTCATGACAATAAACATAACATAATAAATTTAGTACTGCAAGAAGAGTACTTTTGAGAGCTTGTCAAAAGAAGCAAGCAAATAAACATGAGCTGGGAAGATTGTACCCTTAATACTCTGGATTTCCTGAACTTCCTTGTTTAAAAATATTCCTACTACATCAGCAGATCTCTCAGAGAGAATTTATAAGCAAGGGAATCTGTAAAGAACACATTTCAAAAAAGTTAAAGGGATTTACTTACTTAGAACTATAAATACTGTTTAAAAGTTTTCTGGCTTTACCTTCAGCTGCCTAGTCAATACAACCGTGGGCTTCTGGTAAATGATCTGTGTATCAAATTCTCAAACAGGAGCAAACTACTTATTTTGAGTACAGCTGGAAAAAACTTTCATTTGATAGCACTGACAGTCAGAACAGCCATTGATTTCACTGTTTGTTGTTCAAATACAGCTTGATCTATTTTTTCAGTCCTTTCTTTTCTTATATTCTTTTCAAATGACTACAGAAATAGACACAAGAGAGGAACATTTTGTAGCAATCCTCTACAGCTCTCTTACTTTAACTACAGAATATAGCCCAAAGACCATTAACAGCTGTGATCTATTGTATGTTGTGAATTTAACTTTTTACCAATCTATATCTAAAATATTTGCATTTTAAAATTGTATAAACTGCCTAGAGCAGACAGCAGTATATAATAACATTATGAAAAGATTCTCATGATTTTGATAATTCCTATGTTTCTTTCATTCATTGATATTTTCCACGTTTCTTGGTTTACTCTGTACTTAGTAAAGTACTTAGTATTCTACATAATAAAGACTCAGTAAACATCTGTAAATTGAAAATTCATCAGAGAAAGACATTTTAGTCCATCATACCTCACACATAGAGAAAAAGTATTACAAAGTAAAACAAAATGAAAATAAAAATAATTTGTAATTTCTTTGGCTATATTCAAGGTTCAGGTTTTACTCCATGTTTCACTGTCTTTAATCACCTCAAAATAAAGTGATTATGTTAAGACTTAAGAATCATTTTAAAAATTAAATGGTTCACCTGTAATATTAAATATTAATTCACCTAATGGTTGAATCCCAAAAAGGAAAGAACACTAAATGTGTTTTTACAGTAGCAGCAAACTGTTTGATTGAAGTTAGAAAAATGTTTCAGAACATATTTTAATATTAGAAATCACTGCTCTGTATGCTTTCTGTGCTTTTGAATTTTAACACATAATCTACATCCATTATTATCCAAGAGACACTCTTCCAATGACCAATAAAGAAACACTGTTTTGTTTTGCTTCCTAAAAGACATCTATTATTTTCTCTTTTTTCACTGTCAAATGGAAAATCTATTAGGAAATAAAATACAAAATATAGTCTCTCAGCAACCCTGTTGAAATTAGACCCAATTTCCTAACACAACTCATATTCTCTTTGTTGAATAATAAACAGAACAGTTTTCCAAATGCCTATATTCCAAAGTCCACTAGGGATCAAAAGGAATATACTCTAAGGAAGGTGACAAAGGTCAGACCTAGATTTGAAAATAAAAGTTGAGATTAGTGGTCAAGGAATCAAATTCTAGGGAAGAAAAACAGCATCCATTAATTAGTTTAAAACCTTGAGACATTACATTGAAGACATTTTTTAAAAACAACAGAAGTGGCAGTATCCGTGCAGGCCCGCCAAGCCGAGGCATCAGGCGCAGCGGTTCTGTGCTGGGAACTCTAATCCAATGTGCAAGGTGCAAGGCCTCTGCACAGGCTCCCTACAGCTAATTTTTGCATGGCTTACCTAGACATTTTCCTCTGAAGAAACTGAAGTTTGAGGAAAATTCCTGCAGACTGATTTAGAGGATTACATTTAAAAAGGAATTAAGAAGTACACACCAAAAAGACAGAAAGAAGTGCTACTATGCATTTAGGGGAAGTGTGCTGCATGAGATGAGGGACTCATCTGTCTGGTTCTACGCTGAATCTCAAGCTCTCAACTCATACCGTGTGGCTAACAGAGTCTTGGTGCTCCAGTTGTGTGTCAGGCCTGTGCCTGTGAGGTGGGAGAGCCGAGTTCAGGACATTGGTCCACCAGAGACCTCCTGGCTCCACATAATATCAAATGGTGAAAGCTCTCCCAGAGATCTCCCTCTCAATGCTAAGACGCAGCTCCACTCAAGAACCAGCAAGCTACAGTGCTGAACACCCTATAGCAAACAACTAGCAAGACAGGAACATGACCCCACCCATTAGCAGAGAGGCTGCCTAAAATCATAATAAGGTCACAGACATCCCAAAACACACCACTGGATGCGGTCCTGCCCACCAGAAAGAGAAGATCCAGCCTCATCCAACAGAATAAAGGCACCAGTCCCTCTACCAGGAACCTACAAAACCCACTGACCCAACCTCACCCACTGGGGACAGACACCAAAAACAATGGAAACTACGAACCTGCAGCCTGTGAAAAGGAGACGCCAAACACAGTAATTAAGCAAAATGAGGAGACAGAGAAACACACAGCAGATGAAGGAGCAAGGTAAAAACTCACCAAACCAAACAATTGAAAAGGAAATAGGCAGCCTGCGTGAAAAAGAATTGAGAGTAAAAATAGTAAAGATGATCCAAAATCTTGGCAATAGAATGGAGAAAATACAAGAAACAATTAACAAGGATCTAGAAGAACTAAAGAGCAAACAATCAATGATGAACAACACAATAAAAGAAATTTAAAATTCTCTAAAAGGAATCAACAGTAGAATAACTGAGGCAGAAGAATAAAAAAGTGACCTAGAAAATAAAATAGTGGAAATAACTACCACAGAGCAGAATAAAAAACAAAAGAATGAAAAGAATTGAGGACAGTTTTAGACACCTCTGGGACAATATTAAATGCACCAACATTCGAATTATAAGGGTCCTAGAAGAAGAAGAGAAAAAGGGACTGAGAAAATATTTGAAGAGATTATAATTGAAAACTTCCCTAATATGGGAAAGGAAATAGTCAATCAAGTCCAGGAAGGGCAGAGAGTCCCATACAGGATAATTCCAAGGAGAAAAACGCCAAGACACATATTAATCAAACTATCAAAAGTTAAATACAAAGAAAAAGTATTAAAAGCAGCAATGGAAAAACAACATACAACATACAAGGGAATCCCCATAAGGTTAACAGCTGATCTTTCATCAGAAACTCTGCAAGCCAGAAGGGAGTGGCAGGACATATTTAAAGTGATGAAAGGGAAGAACCTACAACCAAGATTACTCTACCCCACAAGGATCTCACTCAGATTTAATGGAGAAATTAAAACCTTTACAGACAAGCAAAAGCTAAGAGAATTCGGCAACACCAAACCAGCTTTACAACAAACGTTAAAGGAACTTCTCTAGGCAGGAAACACAAGAGAAGGCAAAGACCTACAATAACAAACCCAAAACAATTAAGAATATGGTACTAGGAACATACATATTGATAACTACCTTAAATGTAAATGAATTAAATGCTCCAACCAAATGACATAGACTGGTTGAATGAATACAAAGACAAGACCCATACATATGCTATCTACAAGAGACCCACTTCAGACCTAGGGACACATACTGACTGAAAGTGAGGGGATGGAAAAAGATATTCCAAGCAAACAGAAATCAAAAGAAAGCTGGAGTAGTAATTCTTATATCACACAAAATAGACTTTAAAATGAAGATTATTATAGGAGACAAAGAAGGACACTACAAAATGATCAAGGGATCAATCCAAGAAGAAGATATAACAATTATAAATATTTATGCACCCAACATATGAGCACCTCAATACATAAGGCAAATGCTACAGCCATAAAAGGGGAAATCGACAGTAACAAAATAATAGTAGAGGACTTTAACACCCCACTCTCACCAATGGACAGATCAACCAAAATGAAAATAAATAAGGAAGAACAAACTTTAAATGACACATTAAACAAGATGGACTTAAGGGATATTTATAGGACAATCAATCCAAAAACAACAGAATACACCTTCTTCTCAAGTGCTCATGGAACATTCTCCAGGATAGATCATATCTTGGGTCACTATAAAGCCTTGGTAAATTTAAGAACACTGAAATCATATCAAGCATCTTTTCTGACCACAATGCTATGATACTAGCTATCAATAACAGGGAAAAAACTAAAAAATACAAACACATGGAAGCTAAACAATACATTACTAAATAACCAAGAGACCACTGAAGAAATCAAAGAGGAAATCAAAAAATACCCAGAAACAAATGACAATGAAAATACGATGATGCAAAACCTATGGGAGGAAGCAAAAGCAGTTCTAAGAGGGAAGTTTATAGTAAAATGGATTAAAGACTTAAATGTAAGGCCAGACACTATCAAACTCTTAGAGGAAAACATAGGCAGGACACTCTATGACATAAATCACAGCAAGATCCTTTTTGACCCACCTCCTAGAGAAATGGAAATAAAAACAAAAATAAACAAATGGGACCTAATGAAACTTAAAATCTTTTGCACAGCAAAGAAAACCATAAACAAGACCAAAAGACAACCCTCAGAATGGGAGAAAATATTTGCAAATGAAGCAACTGACAAAGGATTAATCTCCAAAATTTATAAGCAGCTCATGCAGCTCAATAACAAAAAAACAAACAACCCAATCCAAAAATGGGCAGAAGACCTAAATAGACATTTCTCCAAAGAAGATATACAGATCGCCAACAAACACATGAAAGAATGCTCGACATCATTAATCATTGGAGAAATGCAAATCAAAACTACAATGAGATATCACCTCACACCAGTCAGAATGGCCATCATCAAAAAATCTAGAAACAATAAATGATAGAGAGGGTGTGGAGAAAAGGGAACACTCTTGCACTGTTGGTGGGAATGTAAATTGATACAGCCACTATGGAGAAAAGTATGGAAGTTCCTTAGAAAACTAAAAATAGAACTACCATATGACCCAGCAATACCACTACTGGGCATATACCCTGAGAAAACCATAATTCAAAAAGAGTCAGGCACCAAAATGTTCATTGTAGCTCTATTTACAATAGTCAGGACATGGAAGCAACCTAAATGTCCATCATCAGATGAATGGATAAAGAAGATGTGGCACATACATACAATGGAGGATTACTCAGCCATAAAAAGAAACGAAATTGAGATATTTGTAGTGAGGTGGATGGACCTAGAGTCTGTCATACAGAGTGAAGTAAGTCAGAAAGAGAAAAGCAAATACCATATGCTAACACATATATATGGAATCTAAGAAAAATAAAAAGGTCATGAAGAACCTAGGGGTAAGATGGGAATAAAGACACAGACCTACTAGAGAATGGACTTGAGGATATGGGGAGGGGGAAGGGTAAGCTGGTGTGAAGTGAGAGAGAGGCATGGACATATATACACTACCAAATGTAAAATAGATAGCTAGTGGGAAGCAGCCACATAGCACAGGGATATCAGCTCAGTGCTCTGTGACCACCTAGAGGGGTGGGTTTGGGAGGGGGTGGGAGGGAGACGTAAGCTGGAGGAGATATGGGGATATATGTGTATGTATAGCTGATTCACTTTGTTATAAAGCAGAAACTAACACACCATTGTAAAGCAATTATACTCCAATAAAGTTGTTAAAAAAAAATAGAAGTATTTTTATAAAACAGAATGGCTGAAAAAATGTTAAGACAAAATATCAAGAAACAAATACAATTCACAGCAAGCAAACAAAAAAACACCATTCAAATCAAATTTATACCCTTGCATTCTTAATCACATTATTTTAAAAAGTAATATTTGTACACTTAGGGGAATGCAGGGCAAGAAAAATGATAAATTTAAATTAAAAATTGAGAATTTGATCACTACCTGATAGTCATAAATAGTAGCCTATAGCATTCAGAAAGTTTATTTTAATGACCACTAGTGTTTATTTAAAATATAAGGTAACAAAGATTTTATAGCAGACATAAACATAAAAATGAATTTTTTATATACAACGACTAAGAATTAGAATAAAGGTTTTCCATAAATTCCTGCAAACATCTTTTATTACTAATTTTTGCTATATTTTTAAATGTTGATTTTAAACTCAATTAGTAGACATTACTTAAAACCTTTCTAGTATGTTCCAATATTGTCACAGGCAACCATCTTTAATGGGAAAAAAAATCTATTCTCCAAATATAAACCACAGAGAACTAAGAAATCAAATGCATTTGATAGAAATAAACAATTGTGCATTATACTTGCCTTCTACTTCCATTTTAGATTTATTAGCCACTTGGACACAGAAATGACAGTTACTGTCTTAGTCCTATGCTGGGAAAATAGAAATCTGGTTACATTAAGTGCTATTACTTAAAAAAAAAATAGTAATAAAGGATAAGATACCCTGCACTAAAGCACTAGCTGTACTGCTCACTGTTCTACTTCTCTGATGTAAAAAAGAAAACGGAAATAAGAAAGGTAAACAATCATTTTATAAATTTGTCAGGCCTCTATTACACTTAGCTGACTGAATACTAATAATGTGCTTTGGCTTCCATTCCACTATAATAATCTCCTGTTAGAGACACCAATAATTTTTTAAATGATAAATCCAACATATTCCTTTCAAACTTTATGTTCCTAGATCTGAATACAGCATCTCATAATATTAACCACTCCTAATTCCTTGATGTCTTTTTTATTCATGGCTTCCAGGACACAACTTTTTCCTACAGTCACATCTACCTCTTTTCAGTGATATTTTCCTTTAACTCTTAATGTTACTCATGGTGGCAACCTGGCACATTTTCTCTTCTCAGTATACACACTGATGATTTCAACTGTTACATGTTCTTTGACTTCTGTAACTCTACCCAAGAACTTGTTCTCTGGTCTAGAACAAGTATGCATGACTGTCTTCTGGATGTGTCCATATTATTGTCCCTTAAATACCTCAAGCTCAATATGCCAAAAATTGAATTCATTACCTTCTCCCCCAAATCTGCTTCCTCATTCTTCACCTAGATAAAATGAGCCAATTCCCTGAAAGCGACAATCTGTCAAAACTCATACAAGGAGAAAAAGACTATTTCCATTAAATAAATTGAATAAATAATTAATAACCTTCCAAAATAGAAAGCACCAGGCCCAGACTGGTTTACTGGTAAATTCTACCAAACACTTAAGGAAGAGATTATGCCAATTCTCTACAATCTCTTTCAAAAGATGGAAGCAGATGAATACAGGGAATACTTCCTTACTCAATCTATGAGGCCAGCATTACCCTAACACCAAAACTATACCATGACATTACAAGAAAAAAAGACTATAAATCAATATTTATCATGAACATATCAATAGATGCAAAATCCTCAACAAAACATTAGCAAATAAAACCTAATGATGTATAAAAAGAATTATACACTATGACCAAGTTAGATTTAACCCAGGTTTGCAAACCTGGTTTAACCTTCAATATCCATCATATCAACAATCTAAGAATAAAGATCACAATAACATACCAAAAGATGCAGAAAAAGCATATGACAAAATTCAACAGTCATTCATGATAAAATTCTAAGGAAGAGAGGGGAACCTCCCTCAACTTCATAGAAAATGTCTATATAAAACCTCCACCTAACATCATACTTAATGGTGAGAAACTAGAAGCTTTCCCACTAAGGTCAGAAACAAGGTAAAGTCTCCTCTCACCACTACTTTTAACATTGTACTGGAAGTCCTAGTTAATGCAATAACACAAGAAAAGGAAATAAGAGGTACACTGACTGGGGGAAGAAATAAACTGTCTTTGTTTGAAGATGACATGAACGTCTATGTAGAAAAATCTTAAAGAACTGCCAAAAAAGAACATTCTGAAACTAGTAAACAATTAAAGCAAGGTATCAGGATACAAGGTTATACCAACACTCCCAAAAATGAAATATTTAGGTCTAACAAAAATGTACAAATATATATGAGGAAAACCACAAAATTCAGACAGAAGAAATCAAAGAAGACTAAAGAAATGGAGACATATTCCATGTTCATGGACAGGGAGACAATATTATCAAGATATCAATTCTTCTCAATTTGATCTATAGATTGAACACAATCCCAGTCAAAATCCAAGCAAGTTATTTTGTGAATAACAACAAACTGATTCTAAATTTTATATGGAGAGGCAAAAGATCTAGAATGGCCAACACAATACTGAAGGAGAATAACAAAGTTAGAAGATTAAAATTATGTGACTTCAAGACTTACTACAAAGCTACAGTAATACAGTGTGGCATGGTTGAAAGAATAGAAAGATAGATCAATGGAACATAGTAGAAAGCCCCCCAAAATAAACTCACACAAATGCAGTCAACTGATCTGTGACAAAGGAGCAAAGGCCATACAATGGGGAAAAATAGTCTTTTCAACAAATGATGGTGGCATAGTTGGACATCTACATGCAAAAAAAAAAAAAAAAAGAATCTAGACACAGACATTTCACAAAATTTAATTCAAAATGGATCACAGACCTAAATACAAAACGCAAAACTATAAAATTCCTAGAAGATAACATATGAGAAAATCTAGATGACCTTGTGTTTGGCAATGACTTTTTAGATATAATACCAAAGGCATGATCCAGAAAAAATTAATAAGCTGGACTTCATTAAAATTAAAAATTTCTGCTCTGTGAAAAGCACTGTGAAGGGAATGAAAAGACAAGCCACAGACTGAGGGAAAGTATTTGCAAAAAAACACATCTGATAAAGGACTGTCATCTAAAATATACAAAGAACTCTTAAAACTCAGCAATAAGTAAACCACCAGCCTGATTTTAAAATAGGCCAGGGGCTTCCCTGGTGACGCAGTGGTTGAGAGTCCACCTGCCAATGCAGGGAACACAGGTTTGTGCCCCAGTCCGGGAAAATCCCACATGCCGCGGAGTGGCTGGGCCCGTGAGCCATGGCCGCTGAGTCTGCGCGTCTGGAGCCTGTGCTCCACAACGGAAGAGGCCACAGCAGTGAGAGGCCCGCGTATGGCAAAATAAATAAATAAATAATAAAATAAAATAGGCCAAAGACCGACCACAGCAGCCACTTTAACAAAGAAGATATACTGATGGTAAACAGGCATATGAAAAGATGTGCCACATCATCTGTCATTGGGGAAATGCAAATTAAAATAATACTAAGATACTACTACATACTTATTAGAATGGCCAAAATCCAGAACGCTGACACTAACAAATGCTTGTAAGGATGTGGAATAATAGGAACTATCATTCGGTGCTGGTGGGAATGCAAAATGGTACAACCATTTTACATTTTACATTTTTCATGGAAGACAGTTGGGCACTTCCTTGCAAAACTAAACACACTCTAATCATACAATCATTCTCCTTGGTATTTTTCCAAATGAACTGAAAAACTTACACATGTTTATAGCAGCTTTATTCATAATTGCCAAACTTCAAAGCAACCAAGATGTCCTTCAGTAGGTTAAAAGATAAACAAACTGTGGTATATCCAGACAGTGGAATATTATTCAGCACTGAAAATAAATGAGCTATCAAGCCATGAAAAGACATGGAGGAAACAAATGCATATTACTAAGTAAAAGCAGCCAATCTGAAAAGGCTACATACAGCATGATTCCAACTATATGACATTCTGGGAAAGGCAAATTATGGAGATCGTAAGAAATCAAAGGTTACCAGGGGTTTAGGGAGAGAGAGAGAGAGATAAATAAGTGGAGCACAGATGATTTTTAAGGCAATGAAACTATTCTGTATGATATTGTAATGGTGGATACACATCATTATAAATTTGTCCAAATCTATAGAATGTATACCAAGAATGAACCCTAATGTAAACTATGGACGCTGCATGATAATTATGTGTCAATATAGGTTCATCAGTGATAACAAATGGGCCACTCTGGTAGGTGATATTGATAATGGGGGAGGCTACACATGTACAGGGGCAGGAGATATAAGAGAAATCACTGTACCTTCCACTCAAGTTTTGCTGTGAACCTAAAACTACCCTACAAAAAATAAAAATAAGTTCTATTCTTAAAAAAAAAATACACAGTCATCTATCAAGAGAAATTGAGCTTCCCACACTTGCAAACACAGAATGCAAGTCAGCATATTGCAAGTCAGATGACTTGGAAACAAGTGTTGCCTTGGAGAATATATTACAGAAACATCTGTTAATATGGTATTTCTATGTCCGGGAGAGTGTGGTCTCAGTGACCTTACAATAAAAGACTTGTCAAGGTAAGCAGAAGGATGAGGGCAAGGGACCGAGAATAAAGCACAAGAAAGGAGTGGTGTTGAAGAACCCAGCCTCACTCTATGCTAGTCCACTCCCTTCCTCATCCTTCTTTTGTCTCATGAATGATTACTCTTATATCAGAAAAACCAAAGTAACAAATATTTATTGAGTGCTGTGTTTAGTGAAGTATTAAGGATTGCTAAGGTCGGGAAAAGGAGCATGAAGTATAAATCAGGCCAAGGTAAGAAGCAAGACTGACCACTATTGCTACTCCACGTAGCATCAGATTAGGGTCCTGACATCACTGACCAAAGGTAGAACCAGATCAGAAACTAGAAATGGAGTTGAAAGTCAAACTTCTCATCAGACTTAAGGACATTTTCTACTTAAAAATAGAAACACGAGTTAGATTGAGGCTATGCAAGAAAATAACTTATTAGAATTCTATGGTCAGAAACTAGTTATTTTGATGTTGTGATAGTTTTGAGAAAGCGAGGCTGTGAATTCCTAAGATGCTCAGTTCATTAAAAGTCTCAATTAAGCTTTCAAGTCTGCAAAGTCAGGGGAAACCCCTTCACATTAAAAGAAAACTTCTACCTTGTAAATGTTATGTTTAGTGTAGAGACACCAATATAGGGCTATTTAATATGGATAAGAATTTATAGAATTATAAACATATAAATATGGAAAGAAACCAAGAGGTGGAACATGTCAAACATCACTCCCAATGCAGGAATTCTTTCAACATTTTCAACCAAAGTTTATACAGCCTCTGCCTGATATATGCAGTGACAATGAGCTCACTCCTTTTATAGAAAGCTCAATATTCATCTTTGATTATCTACAGCAACAAACATTTCCTGTGAACTCTCGTTTGCCAGATACAACTCTAGGCACCGGAGATACAAGCATGTATAATAAATGTATTCCTTAAGTTGGACTCACTTCCATCTCTCTTTAACTTCCATCTACTGCTCTTTATTCTTACAGTACCACATGGGAGAAGTCCTAAGTATTCACTTTATCCGATTAACCATTCCCTCATATGACTGTTTTGCAGAATGCCCATAATCTGAATGACTCCCATTTGCTGCTCTTACTGGTTAATATCCTGGACTAAAAACAATATTTCAGATTTTGCACAAGCACTTCAGAGCAAGGAAGAGTCAATACCTTCTTGACATGGAATATGGTTACTTCTAAGAGTTACAGGGCTGGTTTTTTTTTTTTAAATAGTTATAGAATTTGTTAGGGACCTATTTAATGCATTCTAGAGTCAGGAACAATTAACATGATTGAATAATCATAAGATATTATCCTAATATTAAAGCAAATCTAAGGTAAAAAATGTTTTAAAGGTTAAAAGCACTATGTAAATATATGCAGTGGTTATTATTATTAGATTCCATTATATAGCTTTATAATGTCATAAGGACTGGACTAGAACATGCCAAGAGGACCAGGACTAGAGATGTAAATATAGGAATATTTTCCACCTTCGTGACAGCTGGGCCTATAAAAGTGTTAACAGTCTTTCACAGGAGTGAATGTTTAATGAGTGAAAGCAAATTACATTTTTAAAATTAGTTTGCTAAAGTAAATAAATCACTGCATTTAAAAAGTTGAATATGTATATAAAAAAAAGCTCTGACTATAATTTCTTTCAGCTTTTGTGGATTTTGTTGTTCTGAATGACAACATAATATGTACTTTGGCATGTTATTCTTTACCCAAACATTCTGCAAGGTCCTGGACTTCAGGAAGACTTTGTAACAGAGTCCTCAGTTTTAATTGCCCAGGGATTCCCCTGGAGCCCTTGAAAAATTATTGGATGGGGAAAATTTCTAAAAGTGAGAATTCTACTTCACAAGGGACAAGAAACATAATATTCTAATCAGATAGTAGAGAATCTCAACAAATGCTCATATTTCTCCCATTTGCAATTTTCCCCAAGTGTTCTGGCACTTGTTAAAAGTCAGAGTTAAGAGGCAGCAATAGGGCCAATTTGGCTGATCATATAAGAGTAGATTTTGCTAACTGCTGAGAAAGAGGGTGGTTCAATCATGAGAGTCCAAAATGATATATGTTGAAAATTTGTCAATATTTTCAAAAGCCAAGGAGAAAACATGTGAAACTGGATTTCAAACATAAACAAGATTGTATATTCACAACAATGAGAATTAGTTCTTAATCATAAGAATGATATATTAAAACAAATACAACTACCTAAAGTATTGGTCTTCAGAGATCACATTTATCAAGAAGCTTTATTTTTTCTATGGAAATGTACAGTAAAATTGATAAACAAAACAATGAGAGGACATTTTGGTTAGTAAGCAGGTAGTTCATGATGATCAAATGTAAGTGGAAAGTAGTGGTAAATAATGCAAAAAAAATATTTAACCAATTCAACAATCATTTATGCTTGACTTTAGGTGTGCTTTTGCTCTAGAAAATTAATAATGGCATGCCCAGAGCTCTGGAACTCCTCAGTACTTCAAACTATATAAGGCAAACACACTGAAGATCTCTACACAGACAGAAACATTCTCCTCTCATCCTGTGTTTGACACTGATCATTTATTACCTCCTTTACACTTTCTAGGGTCAGCTTAACTTTCTGGCATTCATTTAATATTACTCTAATTCTTATTCAATATTGGTAAGAATTTATAGCATTTAATTTTATAAAGATGGAGAGAAATTAAGAGATGTTCCTCTTGTTGGCCTCTCACCCCCACTTATTAAATACTTGCTCCACCACGGATTGCTCTGTGCTTGGGGGATGCTACACTCCCAAGCAAGAGCAAAGTTCTGCCCCGTCCACATTGGGCTGACCTCCTATTACTTGTCACTGTGCTTTTGTCTTGGGACTAGTGAAAAGAGTAACAAGCCACTACATCCAGAATCCTCTAAAACAGGTCTGAAGAAGACATGGCTTAAGTTAACTGCAAGGAAAATGCGTACAATTAAAACATATGTTCCTTTTCCACTTTGTTAAACAATTAGCATATATCTACTGACAGGCGTTTTTGTCTGTCTTTTTGCTTCCATACTCTCTGGACTAATTCTCCCTTCTGCATGCAAATCTAAAAACAATATTTAAAATTTCACTCTCTCAAATGCTGATAATGGCCTATTAAATCTAATCCAGATACTGTGTTACAGAATTTAAGGATTTCTATCAATTGACAACACATGCTCTTCATGCCATACCCTGTTAAAATTCTAGCACATGCTCTTTGCCCCAATAAGTCAGATTTAGATCATTTTAAGATCTATGACAGTTTCACTGACCAGTAGGAATGATAAGCACACACTGCAACAGATAGGAAAATAAAATTGGGTCCCTGCATGGAAAAAAATAAAAGCTTAAAGCATCCAAAAGAGACAAATCTTATTATTGTTTAACTTACTCTGCAGATGTGCATCAACTGCCTGCTCTGTGCCAGGTACTGATCTAGATGCTGGGGACACACAAAGAACAAGAGGCACTCTTTATTTGAGAAGAGTTTTTGTCACTTATGATAATCTTTATACAATCCCGTATCCCTGCTGAAGCTAGAGTTTCAGAAATATCTCACAAAAGAAAAAGGAGCTTGAAAGACGATACTGACTACCATATGAGGTGCACACACAATTCTACAAGTTGCTACCTTAAACAGATGTTTTAACCTAGTATTCAGTTTCCTGGTATTGACAATTGCTTAAATAAGGAGATAAAAATTATGTATCCAAAATATTTCCTTCAATTTTTAATGCCCATTTTCTGTTTTTAATATATTTGCCTCACAAGTTAATTACTAGTATATAATATTAAAAACTACATATACCATATATAATCTCACATATATAATATAAAAATGTTGAATTAATAGAACCAGAGAGTAGAATGGTTGTTGCCAGGGACTGAGGGGAGGGGGAAATGAAGAGATGTTGGTCAAAGTGTAAAAACTTCCCATTTAAAAAGGAATAGGTTCTGGGGATCTACTATGCAGTACGGTGAATATAATTAATAATACTGTTTTGTATACCTGTAATTTGCTAAGAAAGGAGATCTTAAGTGTTCTTATCACATGTGCACATACACACAAAATGGTAACTATATGAGGGGATAGATATGTTAATTAGATTGTGGAATATTTTGCAATATATATCAAATCATCACATTAAACACTTTAAATATATACAATTTTTATTTGTCAATTATACCTCAATAAAGCTGGGGGAGAAAAAAAACCTATATGCGTCCCAAGCAAACAAAAAAAACAGTAAGTATGAAAGAATACGTTGTGATTACATCTTGTTTTCTCTGGCAGAGTGAACTAGCTATGGCACAATTTCCTTTGGTAGAGATTGTTCCAAAGTTCCTTTAAAAATCAGCTTTCAATATTTCATGTCAGTGATGTCTATTCAAGAAGTGAAAAATCATGTTTCAGGGGGTGGATTCAAGATGGCATGCTATGAGGACATGGAATTTGCATCTCCTCACAAGTAGGGCACCTACCAGGCACTGGTGGGGGACCACAGACACCTAAGGGGACGGGAGGAACCCCCAGCAACCAGCTTGCAGGATCTTGGTTCCCAAGCTGGAGGTCAGGCTCGAGCTCCTGTGATGGGAGCTCTGAGTCCGAACCACTAGACTAATAGAGAATCTCAGACCCCAGGGAATATCAGTCAGAGTGAGGCCTCCCAGAGGTCCTCATCTTAGCACCAAGACCCACCTCTATCCAACTGCCTGCAAACTCGACGGCTGAAAGTTTCAGGCCAAACAACAAGTAAGAGAGGAATACAGCACCGCCCATCAGAAAAAAAAAAAAATTGTTACAAGTGAAGAAGCAAGGTAAAAACCTAAAAGACCAAATAAATGAAGATGAAATAGGCAACCAACCTGAAAAAGAATTCAGAGTAATGATAGTAAAGATGATCCAAAATCTCATAAACAGAATGGAGAAAATACCAGAAACAATTAACAAGTATCTAGAACAAAGAGGAAACAGTGATGAACAATACAATGACTGAAATTAGAAGTACCCTAGAAGGAATCAATAACAGAATAACTGAAGCAGAAGAACAGATAAGTAAGCTGGAAGATAAAATGGTGGAAATAACTGCCAGGGAGGATAATAAAGATAAAAGAATGAAAAGAATTGAAGACAGTCTCAGAGACTTCTGGGACAATATTAAGTGCACCAAAATTCAAATTATAGGGGTCCCAGAAGAAGAAGAGAAAAAGAAAGGGTCTGAGAAAATATTTGAAGAGATTATAGTTGAAAACTTCCCTAACATGGGAAAGGTAATAGTCAATCAAGTCCAGGAAACACAGAAGTACCATACAGGATAAACCCAAAGAGAAACATGCTGACACACATACTAATCAAACTATCAAAACTTAAATACAAAGAAAAATATTGAAAGCAGCAAGGGAAAAGCAACAAATAACATAAAGGGAATCCCCATAAGGTTAACAGCTGATTTTTCAGCAGAAACTCTGCAAGCAAGATGGGAATGGGAGGACATACTGAAAGTGATGAAAGGGGAAAACCTACAACCAAGATTACCCCACCCAGCAAGGATATTGTTCAGATTCAATGGAGAAATTAAAACCTTTACCGAAAAGCAAAACCTAACAAAATGCAGCATCACCAAACCAGCTTTACAACAAATGCTAAAGGCATTTCTCTAGGCAGGAAATACAAGAGAAGGAAAAGACCTAAAACAAACCCAAAACAATTAACAAAATGGTAATAGAAACATGCATATCAACAACTACCTTAAATGTAAATGGATTAAATTATCCAACTGAAAGACACAGACTGGCTGAATGGATACAAAAACAAGACCCGTACATAAGCTCTCTACAAGAGACCCACTTCAGACCTAGGGACACACACTGACTGAAAGTGAAGGGATGGAAAAAGATATTCCATGCAAATGGAAATCAAAAGAAAGCTGGAGTAGCAATTCTCATATCATAAAAAATAGACTTTCAAATAAAGACTATTAGAAGAGACACTACATAATGATCAAGGGATCAATCCAAGAAGAAGATATAACAACTGTAAATATTTATGCACCCATCATAGCAGCACCTCAATACATAAGGCAAATCCTAACAGCCATAAAAGGGGAAATTGACAGTAACACAATCATAGTAGGGGACTTTAACACCCCACTTTCACCGATGGACAGATCATCCAAAACGAAAATAAATAAGGAAACGGAAGCTTTAAATGACACATTAAACAAGATGGACTCCAGTGATATTTATAGGACATTCCATCCAAAACAACAGAATACACGTTCTTCTCAAGCGCTCATGGAACATTCTCCAGGATAGATCATATCGTGGGTCACAAATCAAGGCTTGGTAATTTTAAGAAACTTGAAATTGTATCAAGTATCTTTTCTGACCACAATGCTATGATACTAGCTATCAATTACAGGAGAAAAACTGTAAAAAATACAAACACTTGGAGGTTAAACAATACGCTACTAAATAACTAAAAAATCACGGAAGAAATCAAAGAAGAAATCAGAAAATACCTAGAAACAAATGACGATGAAAACATGATGACCGAAAACCTATGGGATGCAGCAAAAGCAGTTCTAAAATGGAGGTTTATAGCAATACAATCCTACCTCAAGAAACATGGAAAAATCTTAAATAAACAACCTAAACGTACATTTAAACAATTAGAGAAAAAAGAACAAAAAAACCCAAAGATAGCAGAAGGAAAGAAATCATAAAGATGAGATCAGAAATAAATGAAAAAGAAATTAAAGAAACGATAGCAAAGATCAATAAAACTAAAGGCTGGTTTTTTGAGAAGATAAACAAAATTGATAAACCATTAGCCAGACTCATCAAGAAAAAAATGGGAAAAGACTCAAATCAACAGAATTAGAAATGAAAAAGGAAAAGTAATAACTGACACTGAAGAAATACAAAGGATCATGAGAGATTACTACCAGCAACTATATGCCAAAAAAATGGACAACCTGGAAGAAATGGGCAAATTCTTAAAAAAGCACAACCTTCTGAGACCGAACCAGGGAGAAATAGAAAATATAAACAGACAAATCACAAGCACGGAAATTGAAACTGTGATTAAAAATTTTCCAACAAGCAAAAACCCAGGACCAGAAGGCTTCACAGGCGAATTCTATCAAACATTTAGGAAA
The DNA here is from genome assembly GCF_949774975.1 of Lagenorhynchus albirostris. NCBI lineage: Eukaryota > Metazoa > Chordata > Mammalia > Artiodactyla > Delphinidae > Lagenorhynchus > Lagenorhynchus albirostris. The sequence continues at coordinate 46,717,521 of NC_083100.1, forward strand.
AAACTTACACCTATCCTTCTCAAACTCTTCCAAAGTACAGCAGAGGGAGAAACACTCCCAAACTCATTCTACCAGGCCACCATCACCCTGATACCAAAACCAGACAAGGATGTCACAAAAAAAGAAAACTAGAGGCCAACATCACTGATGAACATAAATGCAAAAATCCTAAACAAAATACTAGCAAACAGAATCCAACAGCACATTAAAAGGATTATACACCATGATCAAGTGGGGTTTATTCCAGGAATGCGATGATTCTTCAATATATGCAAACCAATCAATGTGATACACCATATTAACAAATTGAAGAAGAAAAACCATATGTTCATCCCAATAGATGCAGAACAAGCTTTTGACAAAATTCAACACCGATTTATGATAAAAACCTTCCAGAAAGTAGGCATAAAGTGAAATTACCTCAACATACTAAAGGGCATATATGACAAATCCACAGCCAATATCGTTCTCAATGGTGAAAAACTGAAACCATTTCCACTAAGATCAGGAACAAGACAAGGTTGCCCACTCTCACCACTATTATTCAACATAGTTTTGGAAGTTTTAGCCACAGCAATCAGAGAAGAAAAAGAAAATAAAGGAATCCAAATCAGAAAAGAAGTAAACCTGTCATTGTTTGCAGACAACATGATACTATACATAGAGAATCCTGAAGATGTTACCAGAAAACTACCAGAGCTAATCAATTAATTTAGTAAAGTAGCAGGATACAAAATTACTGCACAGAAATCTCTTGCATGCCTATACACTAATGATGAAAAATCTGCAAAAGAAATTAAGGAAACATTCCCATTTACTGCTGCAACAAAAAGAATAAAATACCTAGGAATAAACCTACTTAAGGAGACAAAAGATCTGTACGCAGAAAACTATAAGACACTGATGAAAGAAATCAAAGATGATACAAACAGATACAAACAGATAGGGAGATATACCACGTTCTTGGATTGGAAGAATCAACGTTGTGAAAATGACACTACCCAAAGCAATCTACAGATTCAGTGCAATCCCTATCAAACTACCAATGGCATTTTCCCTAGAACTAGAACAAAAAATTTCACAATGTATAAGGAAATACAAAAGACCCTGAATAGCCAAAGCAATCTTGAGAAAGAAAAATGGAGCTGGAGGAATCAGGCTCCCCGACTTCAGACTACAATGCTACAGTAATCAAGGCATTATGGTACTGGCACAAAAACAGAAATATAGATCAATGGAACAGGCTAGAAAGCCCAGAGATAAACCCACGCACCTACGGTCACCTTATCTTTGATAAAGGAGGCAAGAATATACAATGGAGAAAGACAGCCTCTTCAGTAAGTTATGCTGGGAAAACTGGACTGCTACATGTAAAAGAATGAAATTAGAACACTTCCTAACACCATATACAAAAATTAACTCAAAATGGATTAAAGACCTAAATGTAAGGCCAGACACTATCAAACTCTTAGAGGAAAACATAGGCAGAACACTCTATGACATAAATCACAGCAAGATCCTTTTTGACCCACCTCCTACAGAAATGGAAATAAAAACAAAAATAAACAAATGGGACCTAATTAAACTTAAAAGCTTTTGCACAGCAAAGGAAACCATAAACAAGACAAAAAGACAACCCGCAGAATGAGAGAAAATATTTGCAAATGAAGAAACTGACAAAGGATTAATCTCCAAAATATACAAGCAGCTCATGCAGCTCAATATCGAAAAAACAAACAACCCAATTCAAAAATGGGCAGAAGACCTAAATAGATATTTCTCCAAAGCAGACATACAGATAGCCAACAAACACATGAAAGGATGCTCAACATCACTAATCATTAGAGAACCGCAAATCAAAACTACGAGATATCATCTCACACGAGTGAAAATGGCCATCATCAAAAATTCTGCAAAATATAAATGCTGGAGAGGGTGTGGAGAAAAAGGAACATTGTTCCTACATTGTTGTTGGGAATATAAATTGATACAGCCACTAAAGCGAACAGTACGGAGGTTCCTTAAAAAACTAAAAATAGAGCTACCACATGACCCAGCAATCCCACCACTGGACAAATAGCCAGAGAAACCATAATTCAAAAAGAGTCATGTACCACAATGTTCACTGTAGCTCTATTTACAATAGCCAGGACATGGAAGCAACTTAAGTGTCCATCAACAGATGAATGGATAAAGAAGATGTGGCACATATAAACAATGGAATATTACTCAGCCATAAAAAGAAACGAAATTGAGTTATTTGTAGTGAGGTGGAATGACCTAGAGTCTGTCATACAGAGTGAAGTAAGTCAGAAAGAGAAAAACAAATACCATATGCTAACACATGTATGTGGAATCTATAAAAAAAATGGTTCTGAAGAACCTAGGGGCAGGACAGGAATAAAGACACAGATGTAGAGAATGGACTTGAGGACACAGGGAGGGGGAAGGGTAAGCTGGGATGAAGTGAGAGTGGCATGGACATATATACACTACAAAATGTAAAATAGATAGCTAGTGGGAAGCAACCACATAGCACAGGGATATCAGGTCGGTGCTTTGTGACTACCTAGAGGGGTAGGATAGGGAGGGTGGGAGGGAGATGCAAGAGGGAGGGGATATGGGGATATACGTATACGTGTAGCTGATTTACTTCGTGATACAGCAGAAACTAACACACCATTGTAAAGGAATTATACTCCAATAAAGATGGTTAAGTAAATAAATAATAGAAGTACATAGTCACTGAAAAATAAACTACAGACCAATATCACTTGTGAATATCAATGCAAAAGTACTAAATAAAATGTTAGCAAATAGAATTCAACATTATGTTACATAAAACTACAGGACCAAGTGGGATATTCTCAAGCAATGACAGATTGGTTGAATATTAGGAAATCCATTAAGATAACAAACCATCTAAATAGATCTAAGGAGAAAAAAAGTTAAGATTTTTTTCATAAATGCTGCAGAAACGAAATCTCTGAAATATTCCATAGTCCAATTTTTTACATTTTTAAAATATTTTATTGAAGTATAGTTGATTGACAATGTTGTATTAATTTCTGCTGTATAGCCAAGTAACCCAGTTATACATATATATATTCTTTCTCATATTCTTTTCCATTATGGATTATCACCGGATATTGAATATAGTTACCTGTGCTATACAATAAAAAGGACCTTATAGTTTATCCATCCTATATATACTAGTTTGCAGCTGCTAATCCCAAACTCCCAATCCTTCCCTCCCCCATGAAATAGTCCATAATCAATTCCTGATTTTTTTTAAAAATCAATAGGAATTTATTGATGCCTTTTTAACATGATAAAATGTAACCTAGTCCTAAAGTCAGCATCTTATTTAATGAGGAAACACTAAAGGCATTTCTTCTAAGATAAGGAACTTGTTAAGGATGCTATCTCAAACACTGTATTAGAGATATTTAATGCATTTAAACAAGAGAAATCAATTAGAGGAAAGAATTGGTAAAGAAGATGGTATTATAGTTTTCTAATCCTAGAAAACACAGAAAATCAATGATAAAACTACCTCAAACAATAAGAATTCAATAAGGAAGTAGGATAAAATATTAATATACAGAAATCTATAACATTCATATATCCAAATAATCAAATTGCGTAAAAGTAGAAAAATTATCATGATAAAAAGATTAAATATTTTAAAATAAGCAAAAGATGTACAAAACAATAAGAAATTGTATACAGCTACTAAAAGTGTAAACTTGAACAAAAAGAAAGGTATTCACTGTTCTTGGATGGAATGAGTCAGCATCATAAAGATATCACTTATCTCTAAGTTAATTTATCAATTTAAAAATAGGAAAATACTAAAAAGGAAAATATATGAAGGTCTCTAATTGGGTAAGGTTTTAAAACACACTAGGATGCCTCTGTAATGAAAAGAATGTGTTACTAACATGAACAGACAATCAGACCAGTGGAACAGAATAGAAAGACTCAAACATCATTGGGAGACATTTCTCTGTAGGTCTCTCATATTTCTGCATGTCTTATATCAGCTTCTATTTCAGGCTATCTTTCAAGTATATTTATATAGCAAATAGCCTTGGAAGACAGAGATAGTGTCTCCCTCCAGGACAGAAAGCAGATTTGTTTCTTGACCAGTAAAATAATGTCTTATAGATAAATGAATGTATTTGAATATATTGAAAAACGTATACTTTTGGCAGTCTGGGGACGAGTCAGAGAAAGAAACATAGAAAATGAACGCAAAGTAATATAATTATTATTTCAAGGAAAACAAAATATAATAAAGAAAATATTATTCAATATATATCTCATTTGTAAATGACATTTACAAAATCATAATTTATGAATAATAAGTACTGGTTTAAACAAATCAATGTCTGCTTAATTTAAGCAATATGTGAGTACTATTTCGATTAAAGCCTTAAATAAAAGCAGTTTATTTATGAGAAATCTGGTACATAGGCATAACTTAAAATTATTACTCAAAAGAGCGAACATCTCTTTATAAAAGAAATTTCTCTAAGTTGACCACGAAGAAGGAACTTGTTATTAAAACCAGAACCTGTAGATTTTTTTTGTGATCTTTATTCTCATACACAACTGTAATAGTATGTTAATATGATCTCTTGCAAACATTTTTACAATGTGTACTGAGTCTAAAATGTTTTTATTCATTTTAGTCATTAATTCCATTTTTTAAATTTACTATGAAGACACCATCTTAGCAATAACTGTTTTGTTATTAATAGCAAAAAAATTAGAAAAATCCTCAAGATAAAGGAATAACATAGTACCTAATTATAGCTTTCTTGATGAAATTATATAGAATTGTTTAAAAATATGACTGAAAAGATGTCGTTATATGGAATATGCTTGTGATATGATGCTGTTTTAGAAATTTTTATTATAACATTTCTTTACCTTGAGAATAAAAAATATATAAACAAAAAAAGGCCCTCCCCCAAAGTACCATATTTTCAATGTAACCTCTCTATGCAAAAGCATCCCTCTCCTGGTAATTAAAAATATTATAAAATATAATATTATATTGTTATGTATAGTCAAATGACATCTTTTATTATGAGTTAACTTTATTTCTCCTATACTTCATTGCTTAGAATAATCTCCCCTGAACTTTATCCTCTCACTACTTAAGCAAGCTTTCAGGTATAAATTTTTTTAATTATAAATTCTTTATCCTTATATGCCAGGGTGATATTTTTTAAATGTTTTGCAAAGAGTACAGCACATGACATCAAAGAAGGCACTGACCAACTGTAGCATGTGATGGCTATTAAACAGTATGACTGTACTGACCTTTACTGGCTCATTATAGTTTCAGCCTCCAGGTAGGGTAACCATACAATTCTGTTTACTCAGTACAGTCCTAGTTTATACCTGCTTTCCTGGAACAATCAACAATGTACACTTTCATTCTCAAGTGTCCTAGGTAAATGATAAATTATATTGTCTCCCTGGCTTGCATATACAATGACATAAATGATTCCTTTGTAATATCAACCGCCATAGCTCTACTTTCATTGAGGACTGGATGACAAATATTTCCATTTTAGCCTTCTAGCATATACCAGGAATCAAACTTTCTATTTTCATTAACATCAGAAATCTTGATGTGCATTCTTGCCCATACCCAAAACCATTCTACCTCTGCACGAAAGTAGAAAATTTGCACACGGGGTCTGTAAGAATCCTGGAATACTGTACTTGAAGAAGAATGTGGTTAAAGCCTTCTCTCCTGAACCAAAAGTATGAAGATATAACTTACTTGGGCAATTCTAAGGACATACATCAGTCATATAGCTTTCCTGTTAGAAGACATCTAAAGTGACTCCCGAGGAACTTTTACTTGTGAGTAGGCAAGCCTCTCTGTGAGTCCAGTAGATTGTGTGATTCATAAAATGCACTTCCAGACGCTGAAAGTGGATGGAGTGCCCACAGAAGGCATCACAGAAGAGGCACAGTTTGAGCCAGGGTTCCAAGTGTACATGAGGTCCACAGTGATTACAGGGGAGTTTGCCAGGGGAAGGCTGGCTGCCTCCCAACAGGCCTCACAGAGTGATATTCTTTACCTGCATAGATTCACAACAGCTGAAAAACTGCCCTGCAGATTTACATGCCTAGTAACTTGATTTTGTCAGCATTCCAAAAGCAAATCCACTTCTCAAGAACAAGCTCACATTATCCAAGCTCCTGAGGTAAATAAATAAAACCAGAATGTAACTTAATTTATATTGTGAAATAATTGTTACAGGGACTAAAATACTTGAAGCTCACATGAGCAACACATTTTGTCTTTGTAGGCACAAACATGGAAAAGACAAATAATAATCAGAAGGTTATTTAATAAATGTGGAATCAAAACAAAAATGTTAGATGAATCCTAAATTTTAATGGCATTAAGCTCAGACAGCTGATGAATTCATCTTAAAATAGGAGTAAGCTTGCCAAAGGAGTCAATATACTCAAAGTCTGTTGGCTTACTGTCCTTTTCTCCTGGACAATGCTTGGATGGAAATTGCCAAATATGCCTTCGTTAGTTTTTTGTTTTAAGGCTTCCATGACTAACCAACTTACATCAAATTGAGACATTCTTTCTTTGGATATCTATATAATGCTCTATATCCAATTACACTCATTATACAGCCAGTAAAGCCTTTCTTCTTTTGCCATTTTTAATTTTTTAATTGCATAAATTATAACGTACATGAATATTTTTAAAAGGGGAAACTCCTTCAAACTCTTTCAAAATATCACGGCCCTTTCCAGAAATGTACTCACATACATATAAACACATGTGTATTTAGGCGTATAAGAAATTCTACCTTGGTTTCTTTCCTTAAAATTAAATTAAATCCTAATTCTTTCACTTATTTAGGCTAGAAGGATGTTTAATCCTGGTAACTGAGGCTTGCCCATCCCATTCCCATCCCAGGACTTTTGCCCTCTTTGGTTCCTGCTGCCACAGTCATTTTTCATGGTAGCCCCCCTCCAAGGAGGGCCACACCTTCAGAGTTCTGAAGGAGGTTAACTGTGGATTTTTACAACATTGCAATCTCATTCCACCAGGATTTTAAGTTCACTAGCTCTACCTCTTTTCACTTCCCAATATCCTCCTGATTTCCCCCAACTCCTCCCTTACCTAGCTTACATTGTATGATTCATTACTATTATATTATTTAATTTAATTAATTAATTTATTTATTTTGCGGTACGTGGGCCTCTCATCCTTCTTGCCTCTCCCGTTGCGGAGCACAGGCTCCGGACGCGCAGGCTCAGCGGCCACGGCTCACGGGCCCATCCGCTCCGTGGCACGTGGGATCTTCCCGGACCGGGGCACGATGTCCCCTGCATCGGCAGGCGGACTCTCAACCACTGCGCCACCAGGGAAGCCCTGGTTCATTATTTTAACTATTCTTTGCATATCCTTGGCGTTTCCATCTTCCTTATCCTGCCTTCATTCTATCTCACCTGGATAACCCAAACTGTGAAAAGCCACCATTCTACCCCGCTAGTTACACCGAGGTAACTGTGCAAATAGCTGAAGAAAACCAGAAAATTATACTGGCCTACTTAAATTTATTACCATGAAGTCTCAAACGGCCTGTTAGTGCTGCCTGGTAACTATACTACATTTTTCAGTCAATTCACATTTCATTCATCCAAAATAATTATTTCACCCTTTTCTTCTCTCAAAATTTCAAAACCCAATACTACTACTTTACTCTTAGCTGATCACCTTGCTTTTATTTTCACTTAGAAAAAAATAAAAATTTCAAGGGCGAAATTTTATACCTTCCAACATTAAATCCACCAGCTTACATGTCTTTAAGCCCCAACTATTCTTTTCATCTTATTGGAATGGATAAATAGCCTTTATCCCTAAGACCCAATGGTCTGCCTGAGTTTTTTTTCTCATTTCTATTACAGTCTCAAATACTGCTTCTTGCCATCATCCTCCCTCTCTTGCATCATCATTTTTTCCTTCCTATGGATCATTCCCATCAACAAAAAGCATGCTCCACTTCTTTGCTCTCATTTTCAAGAAAAAATAAAACTCATAAGTATTATTTACACACATTATTTTCACTTTCTATCCTAGCTGCACCCCTCCACTGAAACAGCTCTGTTCAAGTTCAAAGTCTTACACATCCAACAGTCAGATCTCAGTCTCCATCCAGCTTGACTTCTTAGTATCGTTTGTAACCACTGATAATTCCCTTCTTGCAGTTCCCTCCCTCATGTGCTTTCCTAACAGTCGCCCTAGCCAACAGTCTGCACAAGCTACTTCCTTTGTCAGACTTCTTCGCTGGATCTTCCTACTCTTCCTAACCCCTACATATTGAAATCCTCCAGAACTTAGTCCCCAAGCCTCTTCTTTTCTCCTTTTACAATTACTTTCTGGGTGATCTCACCAAATTCCATATTTTTAAAGTCACATATGACCAGTTCTAAGTTTTTATACCTAGCCCTATTTTTGCTACTAAACTCCTCCAACATACCAGGCTTGTTCCCACTTCAAGGCCTTCTGCAATCAATATTCCTTTGGCAAGAATGTTCTTTCTTCCCTTATATTGGTGTAGTTCATTCCCCCAATTCATTCAGCTTCTTAGTCTAATTTCACCTGCTCAGACAGACCCTTCTGACAACTCTATCATAGCAAATCCTGCCACTCTCTACAACCTTAATGTACTGGATTGTTTCCAAAGATGGATACAATAATTCCTCCTATGGAATCTGCCCTTTAGTGATATAGTTTTACCACTCTTCTGGTCAAGGGGTAAAAGCTATGTCCCCTCCCTATAAATCTGGACTAGCCTTGTGACTTCCTTTGACCAATAGTATGATGAAAGTGATGCTGTGTGATTTTCAGGCCTAAGTCTTAGGAGCTTTTCTTTTGGCTCTCTTAGAAGCCAGTCATCATGTGAAGAATCTCAGTCTAGAATACTGAATGATGGAACACCCCATGGAGAGGCCAATGAAGAACTGAGTTACCTTAGCCAACAGTCAGCACCAGTCCCCCTGGGGTGTGTGTGTGTGTGTGTTGCCATCTTGGGTAGTCCAGTCCCAACAGAGCTTTCTTCCTGAGTGTAGGCATGTAAATGACCACAAGGGATTTTTTCCCCTGATTCTATATCATGCTTAAACTATAAACAATTAGCCACTCTGTTCACAAATAAGTAAAATAAAATAATTTCAGAAGAGCTTTTGTGGAGGAGTTTAGGACTTCTTACTTACTGGATTGTAACATGGAATATGTATTGTGGGATGTACTTAGAAACTTCTTTCAGCCAAGAAAACAATGCTATCAAAGCTGTCAATCATTTCATTATCTTAGCATCAGGAAAGAGATAAATAGAAAAGATTTTGACAAATATAATAGAGAGAAAAGCAAGTATTCAAAATATAAAGTGATGGTAGATCAAATCAAAAGACTAAATAGATTTTTTACATTTTATTTCACATTATTTGGAATGATATTTACATTTTTATCAACTAAAAACCTCAAAGATAATTATTTTTTTCAAAAAACAAAGTGCTTATATGTTTACAATACCCTACTGTGAATTTTGTCTGCTCTTAGATTTTTTTTTTTTAATTTACTTATTTTATTTATTTATTTTTGGCTGTGTTGGGTCTTCATTGCTGCACACAGGCCTTCTCTAGTTGTGGCGAGCGGGGACTACTCTCCTTTGCAGTGGCTTCTCCTTGCAGTGGCTTCTCTTGTTTCAAAGCACGGGCTCTAGGCGCACAGGCTTCAGTAATTGTGGCACGTGGGCTCAGTGTTTGAGGCTCACCGGCTCTAGAGCACAGGCTCAGTAGTTGTGAAACACGGGGTTAGTTGCTCCGTGGCATGTGGGATCTTCCCCGACCAGGGCTTGAACCTGTGTCCCCTGCATTGGCAGGTGGATTCTTAACCACTGCGCCACCAGGGAAGACCCATTCCCTATTCTTAGATTTCTATTTAAACATAAATTCAGCCATAACCAATTACTGTCAATTCTGGAATTTTAAAGATTCCAATAGCTGGTAGTTTTTACTGAGAAAAATCAACACAAAGTTAGTGAAACAGTTGGCCTATTTATGGAATAAAATCTCACTTCAGTTACTCAACTTATTTTAGAACTCCAACTGTAAGTTAACACTATAATTTTATGAATCCATTCATCTTATGTCTTCATAAGATATTGATTTAAATATTTCCTTGAACCTTTTTATACCAGCATATACTTTGAGATAAGACTCTGTCCCCCACTGCTATTTTTTTTAGTATAAAATTTTTTCTAGCATGTTGGCTGCCCAGATTGGATTCCCCAGGAAGCATACCCTGAGGTAAACTTTAGCATGGAGAATGTTTAATAAGAAGTGTTCTTGGAACCAATACTTGTGCAGAGGTAGGAAGGTCACAGCTGGATTAGACAGAGGAAGAAGTTGAGCTACAATGCAGTCCTGAGAGCCTCAACTGACTCAAATGGGAGTTCTCAAATCATAAAGAACCTTCAAAAGTTCTCATGTTGGGCCAGAATGAAAGATCATTATATTCATGCATCTATTTATCATTATATGTGGACCACGACAGTCATGGGCCCACTCTCATACCTCCTATGGTACAGAAATCAGTCCTCTGGATAGACACGATGTTATCAGGATTCCACGCTGGTGGATCAAACACTATGTAAACATAACTTAAATAGCAGTGCCAGCTGAGATCTGACAGGTAGTAAATGAAAACCCATTCCTGAAATGTCTGTTATTATTTTCAGAGCTCATCACTGGCCTTTCCAGGAAGGAAAGATAACATTGGTATTATCTACTTGTCACCAAGTGGCCAGTTAGTGTCCTCAAGGGATGGTGCCGTATCAAGGACTTAGTCTTGGCCTCTGTCACTGACAGGGTAGATATTTTGTGGCAATAGTAGGTAGACCAGGCTCAGTGTGTTGGAGCTCATGCTGCTGGATTCATACATAGCCTCCATCCTACCACCATGCCACTTCACTCATGTGCCCATTGGGCCAGCACCAGGGTAGCTGATGACAAGTTCTGGCTTATGGCCAAGTATTTTCATCTACTTTGTGTTTTAGTGCTTCTTACCTGGTAGGTGTTCTCTGACTGGCATTAACATCTGATATGAAGATTTTCAAACTTCACACCTATTCCATACATACAACCAAATGTCTCTGCCCCAGATCCTTGTCAATTTTCCAATCTTTTTCCTTCCAGGTTCCTGAACCTGGTCACACCATTTGCCACTAGCCATATACACATCTATATGTATACAGTCTATATGAATATATACATATCTATGTATATGAGTATGTATGAGTCTATACATATCTAACCTCAGGTCACTTCTTCCACAAAAACCGGATAACCAGGTGCACCATCCAAACCTATATCCACTGAAAGGCTTTTCCCTATCCACTGTCTGTCAAGACCACCCCTCGCTGGGGCTGAAGTACAGTTGCTATCTATTTGCAGCTTACACTCATATCCTGATCCAATCTCCCTGAGGCAGGACACCTCTAAGATGGCCTCTAGTGATCTCTGTCTCCTGATATTCACACTCTTGTGTAATCCCACCCCCCTTGAGTGTACCCTTGATTATGGGCACGAACTATTGCTTCTAGTCAATAGAAAATGACAAACATGATGGAATGACACGACACTTCTGTGATTAGAATGTATAAAAGAGTAACTTCTCTCTTGCTAGTAGACTCTTTTTCTGGCTTTGATTGAAAAAAAAATTGCCACGTTCAAGAAGCTCCCATGGCAAGGAATTGAGGGTAGCCCCCAGGCAACAGCCAACAAAAAACTGAGGCCTTCATTCCAACAACCCTCTAGGAACTAAATTCTATCAAAAAACACAAAATGAACTTAGAAAGGGATCGTCCCCCAGTTGATCCTTCAGATGAGACTCTAGCCCTGGACAATATTTGCAGGCTCATGAAAAACTCTGAAGGAGCAGACTCAGCTAAACCATGCCCAGATTCCTGAGCCACACAAATTGGAGGAAATACATGTGTATTATTTTAAGTTTTGGGACGATTTGTTACACAGCAAAGGTTAGTAGCATATTATCCATAAACTAAATAAAGGGTCTGTTTTAAAAATAAAAGTAGAAATTTTACTTTGTATAGGAAAGTATAAAATATAATAGAGGACTTTCAATTATAGTCTAGAGGTGTTTCTTCTAAATTTGGTAGGAAATAGGGAACCACTGTACATTTTATTACCCAGGAAGTGGTGGGATTTTTTTCCTACTCTTTTAACATTATTAGTTGGGTTTTAACATATCAAAAGGATAAAGGTGAGAACAGTTAGAATGGCATTATGCTTTTACAGACAAGGGAACATGAGAGTTTGAGCCAAGGTATAGCAATAAGAATGAAAAGAGAAAATAAGTTCAATGGAAGAGACTGTCTCAACATTCAACTGGTAGTATTAAATGTGGGAGATTAAGGAGGGGGAATAGTTTAACTGGTTAGGCATCGATTAGACTGGGAAATGCTGGCCCTCTAACAGGATGAAAAGAACAGAAAGAGTTGTTGTCTTAAAATCTTAAATATTGCTTTTTTTAAAAAAAGAACTAACAGTATACAGAATTTTTAAATTATTGTTGTTTTTGTTGTATAACCAGAAGTTTAGAGATGAGGATCTGGACCCCAGGAGATACTGATTTGGTAGATATCAGTAAAACAAAAATAGTTTAAAAGAGAAACTAGAGAAAGAATAGATTTGGTTAAGGAAATAACTTGGAGAATTAATCCACATAAAAAGAAAAGATGAGATGTGAAAAGGAAAATAAAAAGGTTGTATTGCAAGAAATCTAAGGGAGAAGTGAGAGTCATGAAGGTGGAGCTAAAAATTAGAAGGACTGAAAAAAGTTCAGTTACCCTGGAATTTACAGAAAGATTAATTTCGAAAGAACAGTAGAGTAACTGGCTTACAAGAGGTCAGGAGTGAGAAGGTAAAAACTGGTGGCAGCAAATTTCCTTTTTTCGAAGAGTAGTTTTATGGAGTAACAGATCAAAAGGAGAACGTGGGGTGGGAGTCAAATAGGCAGAGGGAAGACGAGCTTTGAAGCCAGGAGATAGGAAGTTGCATTATCCCTTGTCAGATGGCTCCCACTTCAAAGGCATACTTACAAGAGATTGGGCTACACCAGACTGGAGTTTAGGAAAGATGTAAACATTTAAAATAGCCCCTGTGATGAGTAAAGAGAAACATTCAGAACATCCTTAGTAGTGATGAAAATCCAGCTACATTTAAACAGCATATGTAACTCCCTTAGTTATGGCGGCAATCTACTAGATGACCACAAGCTCAAATAGAACCCCAAAATGGTAAACTTTCTGTTTTTCATTTGTCCCCTTTTGTTCATCCAAAGTCCACAAACAACTGACACACGAGAATCCTATTATTTCTGTAGTTCAGGCATATTACGTTATTTGCCATTCTTGGCTCGGACCATGCCTCCATGCCTTTGCTTATACTGTTCTCTCTGCCTGAAGTGAGCCTGCCCCCATATTTCAACTCAAGCATGACATAATTTATGAAGCCTCTCTGCCATCTGTTTCTTAAACACTATAGAGCTGACCATATTCTCCATTACACTGTACCCTACACTTTCTTAATAAATAAAATCTGCTACAGAAATACCCTATTTTCAAATGTAATGTATTTTAGAAAATGTATACTAAAGTCAAATTTGGAAAAGCCAAATAACTGACTGAAAGTGTAAAGATGGAACAAACCCAGAAAAATAATAAATGTAGGTCTAATTACCTCTCTTGTTAGATCAGTGGTTCCAAATCCCCAACAGATATCACCATGCCTGTTGCTTAACTAAAAGTCAATTAATTTATTAATTAAGGCTTTCAGCATTTTCGGGCTGGAATATCACAATACCATCTTAACCATTCTCAACGGTATCTTCTAATTTCAATGTATTTTACTCACACACCACCATTCTATAAAATGATATGAATCATGTCACTTCCCTATTAAAAACTCCATAGTCTGGTATAGAAGGTCTTTCAATGCAATTTGACTTTGGGGCCCCTCTCCCACCATCATTCCAATCAGTCGATGATACTGCCATACATCCAGAGCATTTTTTCACCAATTCATGCTTTCCCATTTCCTCATATATCCTCCATTACCCATTCAGCCTTCTGAACTTGGAAAATTGTAACTCATCATTAAGGCCTACTACACAGGTCACCACATCAGTGAATTCTTTCCTGAGACAACTTAGTTGCTCCATCCTCTGTGTTCCTCATGTTATCTTTAACTCTGAAAAAGCACTTGCATGGTACCGGCGTATTATAACTGATCTTTTTTCATAGTTTTCCCCCAATAGAATGGACATAATGTAAATGCACTTAATAATCAATTTGAGTTCCAATTTTGTTAATAAGAACAGAATAAAAGCATAACGTTGATTATGGTGATTTTATTTAATTTGCTCAACTGAACCCCAATTATATGCCTACCTTAGAATTAAAATCAGACTATACTGTGGCAAACCCTTTATAGAACTTAAAGTTTAGTAAGGTAAAATCATATACAAATAAAACAAAAAACCTGCATAAAATGACAAATTGTTTTTAAATGTTGAGAAAAAGCATAATGGGACTTAAACTAGTTTAGATAAATCATAGAAAGCCTCTCTGAGTAGTTGACATTTATGCTAAGAACTCATGGGGAGAAAACCTATTTTTTAAGTTATGAAAGCAATTGGATAGAACCTTCCAAGCAGAAGTAACAACATATACACACTCCTAAGGCAGAATAAAGCTTGGCATACAGGAGAGAGAACAAATGTGGTTAAAGTTGGGAATATTTGAGGAGATGAAGGAATGGAGAGGTAGCCAAAAGCTATATAATTAAAGAATTTGTCCACCAAAGTAAGACATTTTGATTTTACTCCAGATATATTAGGAAGATAAAAACTTTCAACCTGGAAATTGATACATTCCAATTTATGCTTTAAAGAATTTCTCCTGCTAGCCTTTGGAGAATACATTGGAGGTGGCAAGAACAGAAACAGAAAATAAAGAGAATATTGTGGATGCCCAGGTGAAAGATGATTAATTTGGACCAGAGTCATAGAAATTGAACTGTAGAGACATAGGAATATTTGAGGTGTGCTTTCTAGAGGATGAAGAGGTTTTGATAATGGAATGGATGGGGGTTTAAGGGAGAGAAAAGTGTTAAGTTAGATCCCATGCCATTAATCATTGTTCCCATTAAGTTTTACGTAGGACCTGTGCCTGTGGCTTACCTACAAGCTGTGCCAATAGACAAAGAAAAGAAACGTGAACGTCAGGAAAAATTGTCAGTGTATGTAGGCAACACTTTTCTTGAAATGAGGGGAAAAATAGTCCCACATCTATCTCCCTCCATGCAACTCTCAATTTTGTAGTTATGCAAACTTAAACTATAAATCTGCCTGTGTCTTTACATGACATAAGACTTAGCTAGTCAAGTTATTTAACTTCTATTACTCAAATTCCTCAGTCTGAAAACCAGTGCAAACTTCCTATGTGCAAGGGTGTTGTCAAATGTAAAGGAAACAATATATATACATGAAGAACATAATGCAGTACCTTGCATATGGTAAGTACCCATGTTTATAACTCTTTTCAGTTGTAGGTGTTTCTTTAAAAAGTTTTGCATCATTATGTATTCATGTACTATGACTTTCATCTCCCCCAGCAATGCCACTACTCCCTGATAATAAAGCCGGTACATGCTCAGAAAAATCCTGTAGTCAGTCTATCATTATAAGTCTCAAAAAGCTAAAAGATATTGTGACAACTGCTTCAAATAATGATTTTACATTTTAAAGGCACAACAGACTGTCAAGATATACTGGCATATTTTTCCATTGTACTGGTTATTAAACATGTCACAGGAAGTACAAATTGCATTGACGACGTAAAATATTTCAATAAAATATCTTAAAAGAAGATTGTTTCAGTTCCTTCTCAGATATATTCATTTATTTTCTCTCTGTATATGAAACTGTCAGGTTACATATATTCCCACTGTACTTATATTTTTAGTACAGCATTCATTCTTTGGAACTGGTAGAGGCCTGAAAGAAAATCAATCTATTCTAGCACAAAGCACATAGTCCTAGCATCTGTCACAAAGGTAAAATAGCAAAGATGACAGCATACAAGAGTGGGGATAGAACATTTTAGAATCTTTCATTGCTCATAAAATCTTGAATAGAATTACACAAAACTGTCACACTTCCATA
The DNA here is from genome assembly GCF_949774975.1 of Lagenorhynchus albirostris. NCBI lineage: Eukaryota > Metazoa > Chordata > Mammalia > Artiodactyla > Delphinidae > Lagenorhynchus > Lagenorhynchus albirostris. The sequence continues at coordinate 46,733,827 of NC_083100.1, forward strand.
TAACGCCTTAAAAATCTTTATGCTTTAGGATATCTGGGGTGTCAGAGTAAAATCAGAAGAATGATTACCATTGTGATCAAAAGAAATGATAAGCACAGAGTAGCTCCCCACTTTTCTCTTTTGCAAAAAGCAATTCTTAATTTAGAGAAATCAAAAGGTAACTGAGATTTCAGGATCAAGATGGTGGAGGAGGAGGACACTGAGCTCAACTCTCCAAACGAACGCATGAAAACTGTACCTACATATAGACTAACTTTTGCTGAAAACTAGCAGAAGGGCTCTTTGACAACCAAGGCTGTAAATATTCATATGGAGTCTGGTAGGAAGGGAGGAGAAGCGATTTAGTCAGTATCTTCACCCCTAGCAGGGAACCCAGAGGAGAAGGGGGATATGACAGTCTCGGGCATCCTCCCTGGGGAGCAAGGGGCTCAAGCCACATATTAGACACCTCAGCCCTGGTGTCTGACACTGGTAAGACGAGCCCCCTTAGCTGGTTTGAAAACCAGTGGGGCTTACCAGAGGACTGTAATAAATTGAGACTCCACTCTTGAAGAGGATGTGCACAGACTTGCAAACAGACGGTGCACCTGCTCCAGCACCTCTTGCTCCAACACTGCTCCCCACTGAAGTGAAGGGAACAGAGCCAGCTCTGGCCCCAGCGCTGCCTCTGACCACAGCAGAGACCGCCATTTCCCGCACAAACATCTGTGTGCATACTTGGTGGGGAATAAAACCAGTTCAGTAGTGTGGCCCCAACCCCTCTGGCTGGACTCAGCCTCTAACCAGGGATATACACTTGGGGGAAAAAGTGAAACCAGCACAGAAGCGCAGCCCCAAGCCCTTAGACCCCATCCATGCCCCGAACCAAAGCAAAGACGGCCATCACAACATGATGAAACCCAGCTCCCTCAGGGTTTCTGCTCCAGCCCCTTGGGCCATAACCTCACCCCCACAGGGAGGTGACTGCCATTGAACATAGAAGCCCCACCTTACAGCTGATAATTTACCTGGTGAAAAGTTCAAAGCAATGGTAATATGATTGATAACTGAACTTGGGAAAAGAATGGACGACCACAGTGAGAATTTCAATGAAGAATTAGAAAATATAAAAAAGAACCAGTCAGGCCACATGTGAAAGAATGAAATTCCAACATTCTCTAACACCAGATACAAAAATAAACTCAAAATTGAAAAGACCTGAATGTAAGACCAGAAACCATAAAACTCCTAGAAGAAGTCTTAGGTGGAACACTATTTGACATAAACTGTAGCAATATTTTTTTGAATCAATCTCCTAAAGCAAAGGAAATAAAAGCAAAAATAAATAAATGGGACCTAATTAAACTTAAAAGCTTTTGCACAGCAAAGGAAACCATAGACAAAATGAGAAAACCTTCTAAATGGGAGAAAATATTTGCAGATCATATGATTGATAAGGAGTCAATATTCAAAATGTATAAACAGCTCATACAACTCAACATCAAAAAAACAATTTGATTATAAAATGGACAGAAGACTCGAATAGACAATTTTCCAAAGAAGACATATGAATGGTCAACAGAAACATGAAAAGATGCTCAACATCATTAATCATCAGGGAAATGCAAATCAAACCACAATGAGATATCACCTCACACCTGTCGGAATAACTATCACCAACAAGAACACAAATAACAAATGTTGGCGAGGATGTGGACAAAAGGGAGCCCTTGTACCTTGTAGTAGGGCTCCCTTTTGTCCACATCCTTGCCAACATTTGTTATTCCACCTGTAGGTGGAATACGAATTGGTGTAGCCACTGTGGAAAACAGTATGGCGGTTTCTCAAAAAACTAAAAATAGAGCTACCATATGACCTAGCAATTCCACTCCTGGGTATACATCCAAAAACTACGAAAACACTAATTTGAAAAGATACATGCACCCCAATGTTCATAGCAGGATTATTTACAATTGCCAAGATATGGAAGCAACTTAAGTGTCCATAAGTAGATGAAGGGATAAAGAAGATGTGGAATATATACACAATGGACTACTGCTCAGCCATTAAAAAAAATGAACTTTGCCATTTACAGTAACATGGATGGACTTGGAGGATATTATGCTTAGTGAAATCTGTCAGAAAAAGACATCTATTACAGGCTTTCACTTATATGTGGAATCAAAAAATAAAACAAATGAATGTAACAATACAGAAATAGACTCACAGATACAGAGAACAAACCCAGTGGTTACCAGTGGGGAGACAGGTGGGATGAGGGACAAGATAGGGGAAGGGGATTAAGAGGTACAAACTAATAAGAGGTACAAACTAATAGGTATAAAATCAATGTGATACAAGGAGGTAATATACAGCACAGCAAATGTAGTCAATATTTTATAATAACTTTAAATGGAGTATAATCTATAAAAATATCAAATCACTGTGTTGTACACCTAAAACTAATACTGTAAATCAAATCTAATTCAAAAAAAGGTAACTGAAAAAGATAGGATATGATAAAATGATTAGATTCAGTTTCCAGTAAGTGGCCAGGTGTCAACTCCCAGGATAAGGTAAACAATGTCCTGCCTTGATTGTCTGCCTTCCTCATTAATGGTACCCTCAAATGGGCTATATGTGATTTGCACTGCTATCCAAGACAGCTTCCTAGTGAGGGACTGTATCCTGGAACTAGCCGCCACCTCAGTCCAAATGAAGAGAGGTCCAAGGCAGTGAACTTCACCCATTCATGTAATAATCATATTCTCAGTCAAATAGCAGTCTTTGTCAATCTTATATATAAAACACTGTATCCCTAATTCCTATTCCAGAGCTCAGATTACTAGACTGTGTGGTTGCCTTCAGAAATGTTCAATTTAAAATTATACTACCGTGGAGAAAGAAAACTGACAGTTTCCAGGCATTTGCGAATTTCAAACTCACTACTTTGGATCTAATATAGTCAACCAAATAACTCATAAATAAACTATTGTTAATCTAAAAGTTGATTCTTGTATGTGACCCTAATCACATTTAAACAATGACACCTTTTCAAATAAGCATTATATGTATGGCAATCCCTAGATTTCAGTATTATAAAAGTGATTCTGTGTATTAATAATATTCCAAAATTTATTTGGGCAAATCAAGGTCAAGTCTCCATTATAACGGGCTGTAATTTCCTCATCTGTAAAATTAGATGATCAGATTACATGATCTCTAATGTCTCATCCACCTTAAAAATTTATAAGTTTTATTTCCAAGAATGGAGGTGAAGGAATCTAATCTCTATCTCTGACCTCAGCACTGAATAACCCTGTGTTTTTTTGTCTCTTTTTCTCCCCAGGGGGCTTACATTAAAAAAAAATGTACATTGATATGCAATATGCCTACAGCAACAAAAGGTGAAAATTATCAGAGGCTTAGTTGCTCAGCAGTATTTCAATTCATAGAGACTCCAAAATAGCGAGCCACTTGTATACTCAATGGAATTAAATCCATTTAATGACAATCAAAAACATACACATATACAAATTGGCACATTTGCCTCCATGAAATCTCAGTATTCGAAGAATTACACATATTGTTTTAAACTTGGCTCAGGAATGGTGATGTGAGATATCCTTAGAGGAAATCTATTAATATGAACATATTCTTAATACACCAAAGACTGTGACTTATCTCTTTCAGATTGCAGCTGGCCTTCCGCCACAGGTTAGTCTAGAAATAAAGCAAACAGGATAGAAAGAAATCTAAGAAGGCTAAGGCAAGAAAGCATTTTTTTTCCCTTAGTGCCTGAGATTCTTGAGAAAGCAAATAAACTTTTATTGTTTTCTGATTCAACTATTACAAAAATAATTTGGAAAACACTTAGTTATTCATACAAATAGAAGCACTGGCAATTTATATCCCGTGATAACTCTAGCTGCCCCATTTTTGTTTCCAGGTTCTCACACAAATCTCATCTAAGCTTTAACAAGTGTCAGAATTCACCTCAGTTTAGACACTTCTGTCTGCCGTTGCTCCCTTTAAAGTGTAGATATTTATAAATATGACAAGAACACATGGAAGAGTCAAAGAGGGTAAGGATAAAATAGTAGCAATGTCATCCACTCCTACCTGGCCTCACAAAGACCTCACTTCAGAGCACCTAGCTCATTCCCTAGCACAGCACCTGGCAAAATTAAGGTGCTCAACACATATTTCATTAATACCTGAGAGCAAACCCAGCTTATATAGTGCGTGAAGCTATAGCGACACATGTAATATATTAACAACCAGTGGGAATCATGTGCCATAAGCAGCCTGGATACTAACCTACAGATTTTTCTCTCCCAGATCTGTTTGCCCAAGACTTACAACTAGTTTTCCCTCTAAACTTCTAACTATATGACCTCTTTTGACACTGGAATCCTGCATTGAATGTCAGCCTATTTTGACTGATATTCCAATATATTGCTTTATTCCTGCCAGTTGCAGTACCTCCAGGGCCTGGTTCTCCTTTCCTATAGCTTTAGCCACTGGCTGTGCACTCTCCAGGATCTACAAGTTTGACCACAGTAATAGGATATTGAATGCGACTGTTTCTGTCTCAGTTTCTACTGAGGTCCAGGGCAGTAGGTATCAACTACTTTAATATTCCCAGATGAAATATGAGAGCACCTATGCAGGACTGCAAAAGAGCTGTCTGTGAATCAGTTTTAACTAACCTTAGATTTCATTCATCTCTGGGTTTTAAAGGGAGTGGGAGAGGCACATACATGAGAAAACAGAAAGAGGATTTCTTCGGAGACCATTGCTAGTGAGCTGGAGGAGGCATGTGGGGACACATGGAGATTTTGCCCCTGGTCCCAAATCGAGTGAACGGAGATTCGAGGAGACCATTTTTCGAGAAGTTTGATATAATCCCCTGGAGTCTGAGAACATGCAATCTGATTTCCACCTCAAGCCTGATTGTGTAAGCAGTAGAAGGCTGCCAAAACAGCCTGTGGTGGCAAAGCAGAGAACTAGTTAGGGAAGCTACTGACCATCTCACAGTGGGAAAAGGGACCAGGTTTCCCAGGGACAAGGCATGGGCCACCTGAGACACAGAGGTAGCCTGTAGAGGTTTTGAATGATGTCCAAGAGGGCTTTCTGCAATGATCAAGATAATCTCATCTAGGGAGGCTCAAAGTATAGAGCCAGGTGCAGAAGCTGTGTGGGAATAACAACTGGACAGATGAAGGAGAATTACTTAAGTGGAGAGAGCCTCAAGAAAATAATAGAGTAGTTCACTAAATACCCAGAGAAGAATCACCTCGAACAATAGGAAAGGCCAGAGAAAAATCAACGTTAAGATGCTACCTGAGCTCACATTAGACCTTTCTTCCCTCTTACTCCTCCTCCCTTTGGCCTACCAAAGATCTCACCCAGGGGTAGAGGAATTATTATGGGATAGAAGAAATTTTTTTTTAAATGACAACAAATCCGGGAAGATCCCGCAGGCCGCGGAGCGGCTGGGCCCGTGAGCCGCGGCCGCTGAGCCTGCGCGTCTGGAGCCTGTGCTCCGCAACGGGAGAGGCCCCAACAGGGAGAGGCCCGCGTACCGCAAAAAAAAAAAAAAAAAAAAAAGACAGCAAAAGTTAAAATCAGTTTCTAACTCCACCATGTTATTTCACATATCAATTATACCATTAATAAGTATTACCTACCCCTCCAAGTTTTGTGGGGACCATATCTTACTCCCTAGATCAGAGCCAATTAAATTTGCATTTGTTTGGATATTTTAACTTAACAGCTTTTCTAGTGGGGCAGCCCTATATTCTGGTTAACTTCCCCCAAACTTTGTACTCCATTACTCCTCGTTTCCATTGAGGTATCAGCATGTATGATAACTGAACCAAGAGGGGAACTGAAGAAACAAACTGGTGGTGTGTATTTTCTAGAGACTGATAATTAGAGCTGTATTCAGGTAGTCATTTCAGAAGATACAGCCTCTTTGCTTTTTTGTTTTTGCTTTTTTGCCCTTTTGAATGAGTATTCTCTCCTTTTTAATATACTTTTCAGTAAAATGGGCTAGGGGTAAAAGAAGAAAATATTGTTAGGGTTGTGTTGCTTGTTAGTTTTTTCAAAACAGTAGCTGACATCCTAAATAAAACATAAATCTAATGATATGCAGCTATAACAAATTACAACAAATTTGGTAGTTTAAAACAACACAAATTTATTACCTTACAGTTCTGTAGATCAGAAGTCTGATGCAGGTCTTTCCTTCTGGAGATCCTAAGGAAAAATGCATTTCCATGCTTTTTCCAGATTCTAGAAACCACCAGAATTCCTTGGCTCATGGCCCCACTCTGTCTTCAAAGGTAGCAGTGCCCTAGACAGTAAATTCTTTCTCAAACGACACCACTCTAACACTTGTTTTACCTCCTCCTGCCTCTTTGAAGGACGCTTGTGATTACATTGGGCCCACCTGGAGAATCTGGGCATGCGCAGTTTTAAAGTAAACTGATTGGCTGCTAAGACCCCTTTACCTGGTAACAACCTCTTCACAGGTTCTGGGCATTAAGCCATTTTTCTGCTTACTCCACCACCATGGCCACCACCACCATCACCCACACAGACACACAGACGATATTGTTTCTCTATTTAATGGAATAAGCATGGTAAATGTCCTTAGAATGCCAGATAATGCTTCAGCATGTGAGAAATGTACCCTCTGACTTCTCTTTATTAATCGGTATGAATACCATTTGTCTAGATAAACACTCTCTGAATTTTTTTAACCTTCTCGAATGACAAGTTTCATTGTATTTATTCACATTCACTGGATAAAGTAAAAACAACCTTTATTTATTCTAACACTAATCCCTACAAATGAAATCAATATGCTTCAACAAGGAAATCGAGTTTGTTCTTTCTCTAGTTCCTTCTCCTTTGTCTGATTTTCATGGAAAATGTATATTTGGCAGTAGAATTGAACTTAACATATTTGTTCAAGTTGGTGCTTGGATGGAGTTTTCAGCGAAAAATTTAAAAGATGGTTGGAGAAAGACTAGGTTCACTAGTAAATTAGAGTGAAAAACAAAATCAGGTGTTGCATTTTGAGGTTAATGGTATGGTAAGAAGCTCTCAAGGCTGAAGAGAAGGGTTGAGTTGTTGGTGTTTTTGTTTTTTCTACTTTTTTTCTTCCTTTATCTTAAGTAGAATTCCCCGGAAGTAGGGCCTGAGACGGGAATCCAAGCACACATGATTTTAGGAAAAACATATATGAAACAGAGGGAAGGATAGGGAAGGAGAAAGAGCCGGCAAGCATGTGACTTCAGATAGAGGCTAGCACGGACTGTAAATTGCATGGATTGAGTTAGCTCACCTGGAAGCAAGAAGGCTGAGCTTCTGTACCTTGTATCACTCAGTCATTAGCTGCTTCAGGGATGCAGAGTCAGGTAACCTCTCAAGTATTAGCAGTTAAGGATCAGGTCAACTAAGGACAGTTCTTCAGAGTTAGTTCAACACTTGCACAGCTGGAGCACAGCTTCCTGATCAAGTAAAAAGGATCTGGGATGAAAAGTAACAGCATCTCCTCCATCCTTCCTTCCTTTTTCCTACACACTCTCCTTACTTTCGTCCTTCCTTCCTCTATTCCCTTTAAATCTTGCTTTCTTCCACATTGCTATATTTTCAAAAATACAGGTCTTATTGGAATTATTCACCCATAATCTGTAAGCAATGGAAAATGTGGTGTTTCTGCTTAAGCTGATTCACATGATTTCTGACATCTGCACAGAACCCTAATTAGTACGATTACTACAAAACATTTGGATTCACATTGTAAGAACATTTTTTAAAAATTTTTTCTTCCAGTTTTTAGGATATAATTGACATAGAGCACTGTATAAGTTTAAGGTATATAGCATAATGATTTGATTTACATACATCACAAAATGATTAGCACAGTAACTTTGGTGAACATCCATCATCTCATACAGATACAAAATTAAATAGAAAAAAAATTTTTCCTTGTGATAAGAACTCTTAGGATTTCCTCTTTTAACAACTTTCATATGTAACATACAGCAGTGTTAGTTTTATTTATCCTTGAACATTATAATCCTATATTTATCTTATGCATCTTATTTACCTTATAACTGGAAGTTTGTAACTTTTGGCTGCCTTCGTCCAATTCCCTCTCCCCCTACTCCCCAATCCCCACCCTCCACCTCTAGTAACCACAAATCTGATCTGTTTATCTATGACTTTGTTTGTTTCTGAAGTATAATTGACCTACAATACTGTCTTAGTTCCTGTTACAAGTCATAGTTATTTGATATTTCTATACATTTCAAAATGATCACCATGATAAGTCGTTATGATGTCACCTTACAAAGATATAGCTATTAATTATATTCCCCACACTGTACATTTCATACCCATGACTCATTTATTTTGCAACTGGAAGTTTGTACCTCTTAACCTCCCTCACCTATTTCTTTCCTTCTCCCCACCCCCTGGCAAACCCCTGTTTGTTCTATGTATCTATAACTCTGTTTCTGTTTTGCTATGTTTGTTCATTTGTTTTTTAGATTCCACATATAAGTGAAATCATACAGTATTTGTCTTTCTCTGACTTATTTCACTTAGCATAATACCCTCTGGGTTCATCCATGTTGTCACAAATGGCAAGATTTCATTCTTCTTTTATGGCTGAATAAGATAACACATCTTTATCTATTCATCTATTGATGGGCATTTGGGTTGCTTCCATATCTTGGCTATTGTGAATAATGCTGCAGTGAACATAGGGGTGAATATATCTTTTCTAAACAGTGTTCTTCTTTTCCTTGGATAAATACCCAGGAGTAAAACTGCTGGGTCATATGGTAGTCTCATATTTAATTTTTTGAGGAATATCCATTCCTCAATGGATATTTTTTTCCACAGTGGCCGCAGTGATTTACATTCCCACCAACAGTGCAGGAGGATTCCCTTTTCACAACATTCAATACATATTTTTTAAAAATTAGAATTAGATCTGAGTAACATAAGCATAAACATAATCCTCTGAAATGTAGCCTGTCCAACTATGATTTCTGCCCAATCTGCTAGATTCTAGAAATCTATGAAACGCTACCACAAATTTGTTTCTTTAGCTCAAACCATAGTACCAGATTGACAGATCACTGATGACATAATTGCCTGAGAATTGCAGTAGTGACATGTTGGAAATATTTCTCCTAAATGGCACATATATCTAAGTTGACTATGGGATATCATCAAAGTTTGAGCACTTTCTTTAGCTATCCCAAAAATTGAGCCAAAGCACCCTTAAATTTGTTGGACAATGAATTTAGAACATAATTTACTTACATTTTATAATGGAAAAAACCCAAATTGGAAATCAAGGACATCTGGAAGATCTATAACAACTTATTAAAGCTTCTTTCATCTTTCATTTCCTCATTTGTAAATGATTTAACAAAATTATCTAAAGGTTGCCTTCCAGAATTAAAATTCTGTCATTAAATGTCTATTTCTAATTTGAAATAGTGTACAGAGTAATACTTGGAGTTATGACATCATTCTTTGGCTGCATGATGCTTCGGCTGTTTCCATTCTGAAATAAAAGGATAATGTAAAACAAATGGGCCATTTTCCTTTCAATGGGGCTGAGAAATCTCATGAAAAAATATTGAGTTTCTGTAATCACTACATCAAACTGTCACAATATATAAAGTATGGGAAAAGTTATTTAGAGATTCTCATAACTGGTCACTTATTTTCTTTTACTGACATAAAAAATAATTCATAATTATAATTCTATGTAGCTCACATTTCTTAACCAACGTTGCAGATATTTTTTTCTCATAAAAAATCTTGGATTTTTTAATCCACATTTTACATGCATATTGGGGAATAAGGGACCAAAGTCAGATAGTGTATCGGTAGTGAAATCAAGATTGGAAACTATAATTCCAGATTCCTGGGATCTTCGTACTGTAGTACACCCTTTCATCACCAGGCATAGTCTGGCCTCACGTAATACACAGATTTCATTGGCATCACACAATTAATCCAAGTATTATTATGTTGACATTCAATTAAAAATTAAAAGTTTTACAAATATTTTTATTGTTCATAAGTCAATTATATTGTCACTAGTGAACTATAAATGTATGGCCATGTTATCATCCATAGAGCTGGATGGGAAATATTGTCAAGTAATCTAAGTTCTGAAATACCTTACATTCATCTTTGGATATATTCAACTCTACCTCCCATCCAGTGCCCTCTTGCTGACCTTTGATAATCACTGGACTCTCTTCAATCTATCCTCCCATCACCCATTTGATTAAAAGTGAAAAACAACAAGAATCATGCAGATGTTCAATTCTTACTGTGACTAAAAGGCATGAGCCCAAACGACCTTTCCTATTAATGCTAAGATTATCAAATTAAACCAGGGCCACTGTACATTTAACTTTTTCATTTTGCTTTATATACCTGAATCGAATTCAATATCATTGTAAACAATTTTTTCTTGTTAAAAAAAAATTACCTTTCACTTAATCATCTGATAAATACTGTTAAACAAGGAGGCCATTAGACTGAGGCGGCTCTAATACCTGAGTGGCCTACGTAAGCAAACCAAAGTCTTAAGCCTATAAATGCCTCACGGTTAAGAAATCAAAACCCAAGGGCTACGAATCACAAACAGCCAACAAAGGTTTTCCAACTAAGGCAAACACTTAAGCCACAGCCGTTCAAATAATTTCCTTGCTTTGCTTCCACCTTTTCTCTACAAAAGTCTCTCCCTCAGCTACTGTGGGTGGAGCCCTCCTAACAGCTTCCAGTTTGGTGCTGCCCAATTTGAATTGATTTTTGCTCAAATAAACTTAAAATTTTCAATATGCCTCAGTTTACCTTTTAACAGTTTGAACATTAGTGCTACAATCATATATTCAGTGGGTGTGTGGTAAGTCAGGACAATGAACAGAAGTGGGGAAAGTCGATCTATGGAACAATTTCTGGTATCTACAGTGAATCATTATCCTTTTAATCCATCTCTTCACCAGACACATTCTAGTTCCTGGAACGTGCTCTGTAGATTTGTATTTAGGTTCACCTTTTTGTAAAGCATGTTAAGTTAGCAAAAGTTTCATTGCCTCTCGATGGTTTAGACTGAGTCCAATGTCTATCCTCAACCTATCACTGTGGCCAAGAAAATGCAATGCACTGATTGTTTGGGGGTCAGGTCTTGTGCCTCACTCCTGAGACATGGTGGAGCCCCCACCCAGCTTAAGCAGAGAAGAGGCAGATTCCCAAATAAGAACTGGTACTGTTTGCCAAAACGATAGGCCATAGTGGCAGGGAGCATCAAGTTTCTATTACTGTAGCACTTCCTCAGCTTTTATTTACCTTCTCCCAATTTTTATATAAACATTCTAAACTGTCAAAATGTCAAAAAATTTATTCTAATCATCCTGTAATTTCTATTCAAATACCAACCTTGCGAATCATTTCCTGTTTCTGTCAGAATTCTTCCCTCCCTTAACGATTTGTCTTTCTACTAGTATGTTATTTAACTGAACATTGCATATATTGTTTGCTTAACTTCTGCCAGCTTTGGTGACCTGGTTTTCAAGTAGATGATTCTATAACTACATTGTCTTATTTCCAGTATGTGCCTCCAATAGTGCTTCACACATATTAACAGGCACTTGCTAAAATAAAATCTCCTATGAAGTACCAAGAAATATACCCAGGGAATAGTTTTATAACTAAGCACATCCTATGAGACATGTTGAATAAATCACACATTCAAATGTGAAAGGGCATTTCAGTCAGTGTTAATAAACAGTCAAGAGTACGACTCATTGAATTTAGGACACTTAGATTCAGTAGTATCAAAAGAGAAGAGAGTACAGTTTAGACGAATGTCCCAGGGCTACAGCAGAGTTTCGCCCAACTCCAGCAGATATCACAGCATCAGAGGTGTTTTGAATGGCAGTGCCTGGATTTGTGTGGTACATGACATGCCTGACCACACACAGAAACCCTGAATTTATACCTTCAGTCTTGGTCACTTTAAGGTACAAAACACACATTTTTATCAAAGGAAAAAAGCTCATAAAAACCTAGGTTAAGGGGGCTTCCGGGAAGATGGCGGAAGAGCAAGACGCGGAGATCACCTTCCTCCCCACAGATACACCAGAAATATATCTACACGTGGAACAACTCCTACAGAACACCTACTGAACGCTGGCAGAAGACCTCAGACCTCCCAAAAGGCAAGAAACCCCCCACATACCTGGGTAGGGCAAAAGAAAAAAGAAAAAACAGAGACAAAAGAATAGGGACGGGACCTGCACCAGTGGGAGGGAGCTGTGAAGGAGGAAAAGTTTCCACACACTAGGAAGCCCTTCGCGGGTGGAGACTGCGGGTGGCGGAGGGGGAAAGCTTTGGAGCCGCGGAGGAGAGCACAGCAACAGGGGTGCGGTGGGCAAAGCAGAGAGATTCCCGCACAGAGGATCAAGGCCGACTGGCACTCACCGGTCCGAGAGGCTTGTCTGCTCACCCGCCGGGGCGGGCGGGGCTGGGAGTTGAGGCTCGGGCTTTGGTCGGAGCGCAGGGAGAGGATTGGAGTTGGCGGCGTGAACACAGCCTGAAGGGGTTAGTGCGCCACGGCTAGCCGGGAGGGAGTCCGGGGAAAAGTCTGGAGCTGCCGAAGAGGCAGGAGACTTTTTCTTCCCTCTTTGTTTCCTGGTGCGTGAGGAGAGGGGTTTAAGAGCGCTGCTTAAAGGAGCTCCAGAGACGGGCGCGAGCCGCGGCTAAAACGCGGACCCCAGAGACGCGCATGAGATGCTAAGGCTGCTGCTGCCGCCACCAAGAAGCCTGTGTGCGAGCACAGGTCACTCTCCACACCTCCCTTCCGGGGAGCCTGTGCAGCCCGCCACTGCCAGGGTCCCGGGACCCAGGGACAACTCTCCCGGGAGAACGCATGGCGCGCCAAAGGCTGGTGCAACGTCACGCCGGCCTCTGCTGCCACAGGCCCGCCCTGCACGCACTCCGTGCCCCTCCCTCCCCCCGGCCTGAGCGAGCCAGAGCCCGCGAAAAGGCCAGCGGCTCCTTTAACCCCATCCTGTCTGAGAGAAGAACAGAGGCCCTCTGGCGACCTACACTCAGAGGCGGGGCCAAATCCAAAGCTGAGCCCCTGGGAGCTGTGAGAACAAAGAAGAGAAAGGGAAATCTCTCCCAGCAGCCTCAGAAGCAGCGGATTAAAGCTCCACAATCAACTAGATGTACGCTGCATCTGTGGAATACATGAATAGACAATGAATCATCGCAAATTAAGGAGATGGACGTTGAGAGCAAGATTTATGATTTTCTCCCTTTTTCCTCTTTCTGTGAGTGTGTATGTGTATGCTTCTGTGTGAGATTTTCTCTGTATACCTTTGCTTCCACCATTTGTCCTACGGTTCTATCCGTCCATTTGTTTTTTTTTTTTCTCTTAATAATTATTTTTTAATTTTAATAACTTTATTATATTTTATCTTACTTTATTTTACTGTATCTTCTTTCTGTCTTTTTTTCCTTCCTTCCCTCCTTCCTTCCTCCCTCCTTTCTTTCTTTCTTTCTACTCCTACTAATTCTTTCTTTCTACTTTTTCTCCCTTTTATTCTGAGCCGTGTGGATGAAAGGATCTTGGTGCTCCAGCCAGGAGTCAGTGCTGTGCCTCTGAGGTGGGAGAGCCAACTTCAGGACACTGGTCCACAAGAGACCTCCCAGCTCCACATAATATCAAACGGTGAAAATCTCCCGGAGATCTCCATCTCAACACCAGCACCCAGCTTCACTCAACGATCAGCAAGCTACAGTGCTGGACATCCTATGCCAAACAACTAGCAAGACAGGAACACAACCCCACCCATTAGCAGAGAGGCTGCCTAAAATCATAATAAGTCTGCAGACACCCCAAAACACACCACCAGACGTGGACCTACCCACCAGAAAGACAAGATCCAGCCTCATCCACCAGAACACAGGCACTAGTCCCCTCCACCAGGAAGCCTACACGACCCACTGAACCAACCTTAGCCACTGGGAACAGACACCAAAAACAACGGGAACTATGAACCTGCAGCCTGCAAAAAAGAGACCCCAAACACAGTAAGATAAGCAAAATGAGAAGACAGATAAACACACAGCAGATGAAGGAGCAAGATAAAAACCCACCAGACCTAACAAATGAAGAGGAAACAGGCAGTCTACCTGAAAAAGAATTCAGAATGATGATAGTAAAGATGATCCAAAATCTTGTAAACAGAATAGACAAAATGCAAGAAACATTTAACAAGGACCTAGACAAACTAAAGATGAAACAAACAATGATGAACAACACAATAAATGAAATGAAAAATACTCTAGATGGGATCAATAGCAGAATAACTGAGGCAGAAGAACGGATAAGTGACCTGAAGATAAAACAGTGAAAATAACTACTGCAGAGCAGAATATAGAAAAAAGAATGAAAAGAACTGAGGACAGTCTCAGAGACTTCTGGGACAACATTAAATGCACCAACATTCGAATTATAGGGGTTCCAGAAGAAGAAGAGAAAAAGAAAGGGACTGAGAAAATATTTGAAGAGATTATAGTTAAAAACTTCCCTAATATGGGCAAGGAAATAGTTAATCAAGTCCAGGAAGCACAGACAGTCCCATACAGGATAAATCCAAGGAGAAATACGCCAAGACACATATTAATCAAACTGTCAAAAAGTAAATACAAAGAAAACATATTAAAAGCAGCAAGGGAAAAACAACCAATAACACACGAGGGAATCCCCATAAGGTTAACAGCTGATCTTTCAGCAGAAACGCTGCAAGCCAGAAGGGACTGGCAGGACATATTTAAAGTGATGAAGGAGAAAAACCTGCAACAAAGATTACTCTACCCAGCAAGGATCTCACTCAGATTTGATGGAGAAATTTGCTTGTCCTTTACAGACAAGCAAAAGCTGAGAGACTTCAGCACCACCAAACCAGCTCTACAGCAACTGCTAAAGGAACTTCTCTAGGCAAGAAAAAAAGAGAAGGAAAAGACCTACAATAACGAACCCAAAACAATTAAGAAAATGGGAATAGGAACATACATATCAATAATTACCTTAAATGTAAATGGACTGAATGCTCCCATCAAAAGACACAGATTGGCTGAATGGATACAAAAACAAGACCCATATATTTACTGTCTACTAGAGACCCACTTCAGACCTAGAGACACATACAGACTGAAAGTGAGGGGATGGAAAAAGATATTCCATGCAAATGGAAACCAAAAGAAAGCTGGAGTAGAAATTCTCATATCAGACAAGATAGACTTTAAAGACTATTAGATGAGACAAAGAAGGACACTACATAATGATCAAGGGATCAATCCAAGAAGAAGATATAACAATTGTAAGTATTTATGCACCCAACATAGCAGCACCTCAATACATAAGGCAAATACTAACAGGCATAAAAGGGGAAATCGACAGTAACACATTCATATTAGGGGACCTTAACACCCCACTTTCACCGATGGACAGATCATCCAAAATGAAAATAAATAAGGAAACACAAGCTTTAAATGATACATTAAACAAGATGGACTTAATTGATATTTATAGGACATTCCATCCAAAAACAACAGAATACACATTTTTCTCAAGTGCTCATGGAACATTCTCCAGGATAGATCAT
This sequence comes from Lagenorhynchus albirostris, assembly GCF_949774975.1. Taxonomy (NCBI): domain Eukaryota; kingdom Metazoa; phylum Chordata; class Mammalia; order Artiodactyla; family Delphinidae; genus Lagenorhynchus; species Lagenorhynchus albirostris. Next base: position 46,749,534 of record NC_083100.1, read on the forward strand.
ATCTTGGGTCACAAATCAAGCCATGGTAAATTTAAGAAAATTGAAATTGTACCAAGTATCTTTTCCTACCACAACGCTATGAGACTAGAAATCAATTACAGGAAAAAATCTGTAAAAAATACAAAAACATGGAGGCTAAACCATATACTACTTAATAACGAAGTGATCACTGAAGAAATCAAAGAGGAAATAAAAAAATACCTACAAACAAATGACAATGGAGACATGACGACCCAAAACCTATGGGATGCAGCAAAAGCAGTTCTAAGAGGGAAGTTTATAGCAATACAATCCTACCTTAAGAAACAGGAAACATCTCAAATAAACAACATAACCTCGCACCTAAAGCAATTAGAGAAAGAAGAACAAAAAAACCCCAAAGTTAGCAGAAGGAAAGAAATCATAAAAATCAGATCAGAAATAAATGAAAAAGAAATGGAGGAAACGATAGCAAAGATCAATAAAACTAAAAGCTGGTTCTTTGAGAAGATAAACAAAATTGATAAACCATTAGCCAGACTCATCAAGAAAAAAAGGGAGAAGACTCAAATCAATAGAATTAGAAATGAAAAAGGAGAAGTAACAACTGACACTGCAGAAATACAAAAGATCATGAGAGATTACTACAAACAACTCTATGCCAATAAAATGGACAACCTGCAAGAAATGGACAAATTCTTAGAAATGCACAACCTGGCCAGACTAAATCAGGAAGAAATAGAAAATATGAACAGACCAATCACAAGCACTGAACTTCAAACTGTGATTAAAAATCTTCCAACAAACAAAAGCCCAGGACCAGATGGCTTCACAAGCGAATTCTAACAAACATTTAGAGAAGAGCTAACACCTATCCTTCTCAAACTCTTCCAAATATAGCAGAGGGAGGAACACTCCCAAACTCATTCTACGAGGCCACCATCACCCTGATACCAAAACCAGACAAGGATGTCACAAAGAAAGAAAACTACAGGCCAATATCACTGATGAACATAGATGCAAAAATCCTCAACAAAATACTAGCAAACAGAATCCAACAGCACATTAAACGGACCATACACCATGATCAAGTGGGCTTTATTCCAGGAATGCAAGGATTCTTCAATATACGCAGATCAATCACATGATACACCATATTAACAAATTGAAGGAGAAAAACCATATGATCATCTCAATAGATGCAGAGAAAGCTTTCGACAAAATTCAACACCCATTTATGATAAAAAACCCTCCAGAAAGTAGGCATAGAAGGAACTTGCCTCAACATAATAAAGGCCATATATGACAAACCCACAGCCAACATCGTCCTCAATGGTGAAAAACTGAAAGCATTTCCACTAAGATCAGGAACAAGACAAGGTTGCCCACTCTCACCACTCTTATTCAACATAGTTTTGGAAGTTTTAGCCACAGCAATCCAAGAAGAAAAGGAAATAAAAATCCCAATCGGAAAAGAAGAAGTAAAGCTGTCACTGTTTGCAGATGACATGATACTATACATAGAGAATCCTAAAGATGCTACCAGAAAACTACTAGAGCTAATCAATGAATTTGGTAACGTAGCAGGATACAAAATTAATGCACAGAAATTTCTGGCATTCCTATATACTAATGATGAAAAATCTGAAAGTGAAATCAAGAAAACACTCCCATTTACCATTGCAACAAAAAGAATAAAATATCTAGGAATAAACCTACCTAAGGAGACAAAAGGCCTGTATGCAGAAAATTATAAGACACTGATGGAAGAAATTAAAGATGATACAAATAGATGGAGAGATATACCATGTTCTTGAATTGGAAGAATCAACATTGTGAAAATGACTCTACTACCCAAAGCAATCTATAGATTCAATGCAATCCCTATCAAACTACCACTGGTATTTTTCGCAGAAATAAAACAAAAAATTTCATAATTTGTATGGAAACACAAAAGATCCCGAATAGCAAAAGCAATCTTGAGAACGAAAAACGGAGCTGGAGGAATCAGGCTCCCTGACTTCAGACTATACTACAGAGCTACAGTAATCAAGCCAGTATGGTACTGGCACAAAAACAGAAAGATAGATCAATGGAACAGGATAGAAAGCCCATAGATAAACCCATGCACATATGGTCACCTTATCTTTGATAAAGGAGGCAGGAATGTACAGTGGAGAAAGGACAGCCTCTTCAATAAGTGGTGCTGGGAAAACTGGACAGGTACATGTAAAAGTATGAGTTTAGATCACTCCCTAACACCATACACAAAAATAAGCTCAAAATGGATTAAAGACCTAAATATAAGGCCAGAAACTATCAAACTCTTAGAGGAAAACATAGGCAGAGCACTCTATGACATAAATCACAGCAAGATCCTTTTTGACCCACTTCCTAGAGAAATAGAAATAAAAACAAAAAAAAATAAATGGGACCTAATGAAACTTCAAAGCTTTTGCACAGCAAAGGAAACCATAAGCAAGACGAAAAGACAATCCTCAGAATGGGAGAAAATATTTGCAAATGAAGCAACTGACAAAGGATTATTCTCCAAAATTTATAAGCAGCTCATGCAGCTCAATAACAAAAAAACAAACAACCCAATCCAAAAATGGGCCGAAGACCTAAATAGACATTTTCCCAAAGAAGATATACAGACTGCCAACAAACACATGAAAGAATGCTCAACATCACTAATCATTAGAGAAATGCAAATCAAAACTACAATGAGATATCATCTCATACCAGTCAGAATGGCCATCATCAAAAAATCTAGAAACAATAAATGCTGGAGAGGGTGTGGAGAAAAGGGAACACTCTTGCACTGTTGGTGGGAATGTAAATCGATACAGCCACTGTGGAGAACAGTATGGAGGTTCCTTAAAAAACTACAAATAGAACTACCATATGACCCAGCAATCCCACTATTGGTCATATACCCTGAGAAAACCATAATTCAAAAAGAGTCATGTACCACAATGTTCACTGCAGCACTATTTACAATAGGCAGGACATGGAAGCCACCTAAGTGTCCATCGATAGCTGAATGGATAAAGAAGATGTGGCACATATGTATACAATGGAATATTACTCAGCCATAAAAAGAAACGAAATTGAGCTATTTGTAATGAGGTGGATAGACCTAGAGTCTGTTATACAGAGTGAAGTAAGTCAGAAAGAGAGAGATAAATACCGTATGCTAACACATATATATGGAATTTAAGAAAAAAAAATGTCATGAGGAACCTAGGGGTAAGACAGGAATAAAGACACAGACCTACTAGAGAATGGACTTGAGGATATGGGGACGGGGAAGGGTAAGCTGTGACAAAGCAAGAGAGAGGAATGGACATATATACACTACTAAACGTAAGGTAGATAGCTAGTGGGAAGCAGCCGCACAGCACAGGGAGATTAGCTGGGTGGTTTGTGACCGCCTGGAGGCGTGGGATAGGGAGGGTGGGAGGGAGGGAGACGCGAGAGGGAAGAGAGTATATATAAAACTGATTCATTTTGTTGTAAAGCAGAAACTAACACACCGTTGTAAAGCAATTGTACTCCAATAAAGATGTTTGAAAAAAAAAAAAAACCTAGGTTAAGAGAAAAGGTATCTAAGGTTTTAAAGAGACATCTGATTTAATGTTTTTAATAAACGACTGCTGCTAAGCATGAGGGGAACCCACGTTCTGAGTTATGTTTTCAGCTAAGGTGATAGTCGTGAATCTCTCCTTTTCTCTTCAGTCCCTTGACCTTTGGTAATTATTTACAATGAAGCAGAATGAGCTAGATTGTAGTTACAGACATAGAGAATAATGACCCCCCTCAAAGAGAGCTCATAAACATAACTTTAACTACATTAACAGTAGTTCTCCAACATTTTTTTCATCTTTCAAGGACCCAGTTGAGAGAGAAACTCATTTACACAGCTTGCATGGATTTATGAGTACAGACAGCTCAAGACCAGCTGCTGTGAACATTGGTTCTCAACCTAGTGTGGTTCCCCCCACACCTGAGTAGGAGGTGGGCGGTGCTTACTGACATCTAATAAGTAGAGGCCAGGGATGCTGCCAAACATCCTACAATGCACAAGACAGCCCTCTACACTAAAGATTTATTGAGCCAAAAAACCAAAAATGTCAGTAGTGCACAGGTTGAGAAACTACTTTAGAGATAAAATTACGTGTATCCTTTGTCTTCCACAGATTGCTGTTACTGGAAAACACTTGAAACAGTTCCAAGGTGTCGTGACAATAGATATGGTCTCACAGAGGCCTTTGAACTGACCACCTAATGCATTCTTAAAATGTTACAATAATGAGAACTCTAATTTAATCTTTATATAGAAATGTGGTTTAAAAAAATCTATATGATGGAATATCATGCAGTTATTAAGCATAGTTTTTTAGGATGATTTTAAGTGGCATGTAAAAATACCCATCACCTGATAATTAGAAAGAATCAGTATTTTTTACAGTATGTTACAACCTTACTATATATATTTGGTGATACAGGCAAATTCATGGGTAATGTATATGCATGCAAGTATAAATAAAAATACATACTGGGCTGCCCTGGTGGCGCAGTGGTTGAGAGTCCGCCTGCTGATGCAGGGGACACGGGTTCGTGCCCCAGTCCGGGAAGATCCCACATGCCGCAGAGCGGCTGTGCCCGTGAGCCATGGCTGCTGAGCCTGTGCGTCCGGAGCCTGTGCTCTGCAACGGGAGAGGCCACAACAGTGAGAGGCCCGCATACCGAAAAAAAAAATAATAATACATACTGAAAGTCTATTAGTGATATAATTTACAGGTAATTTTAATTTACTTCTTTATACTTTTCAGATTTTTTAAATAACTAAAGTAGGACTTTATTAAAGGGAAAATATTATTTAAAATTGAGAAGAAACAGTTTAATGTATGCTTCTGAAACTTTTGAAAGGTTCTGTAAAGACATATTTGGCTATTGCTATCACAGAAATGGCATCAATCATGGTGAAAACAAGTTAAAGCAAAATTTAAAAAATATTTTGAAATGAATTATTTTATTTGCAAAAAAGTCAGCATTAAAATTGGAAAACACAAAATGCAAACAATTTATGGATAAAAAATGAGAAACATCTGCTTTATTCATTCTCCATCATTCCCAGGAACATTTAAATGAAGGAAGTAAGATTATAAGATAGCATTTGAGAAAATAAAACCAACCAATAATGTTGAATATATGTAAAATCTCCTTTGGCTTTTAGGGCATCAAGTTTCAACTTCTTACCTAACTAGAAGTTATTTTCCTACTGCTCCACATAGCATAGAAGGGAGCATTATTTAATACACACACACACACACACACACACACACACACACACAAAGGCTTTTGTAGCTAATTGTGCACACAAATGGAATCAGAAAAATGCTTGATAAGCCTTTGACTCCAAGTAATTAGAGTCTTCAGATGGGCAGAGAGTCAGGAGTGATTTATCTAGTTTAATCGACTTCTACTGAGTTCTACCCTACTTTAATCCTAGAGAAATATTTCTTAAATAACACCTGCATAGAATGCAGATTTCTAAGCCTCCTCAGAAACTCAGCTTTAGAAGGCCTGGACCTGAGGCTTAGGAACCTGCATGGTTAATAGATACCTACAGGTGGTTCAGGACCCAAGGGACACCCCTCCCAGCCTCAGCTCTCTGGAGAGCTGTCTTTCTGAATCTCTTTCCTCCCCACTGCCCACCCCCAGCTCTGAGTTCCATTAGGCACTTCCCCAAAATATTCTTCCTTCTCTAATGTAAGAACTACAGGGAGTGCACTATGGACCTTTCTCTTTTGCCAGGTACTGCAACTAGATAAGGGACAGGATAAGGAGAGAGAAGAAAACTTCCTATCCTAAAGATGTAGAAGAGAAGGAGACAAAACCACTCTGTGGTCTGCTTGGAGTGTTAAATCTTTGTACAGAAAAGATCAATCTAACCTACTGCTAGCAAATATTTTAAATCTTAACATGCTGAGAGCCTCACTGTCTTCTATGCTAGGCTAAGGAATTATTAGAAAAGTTTTCTTCTGAAATTTTAAGCATTATAGGTATCAGTCTTCAGGAAGTGATGGAAACCCCCAAAACGTGTCCATCTGAAGAGGATTCCTCTTCTTTTTTAATACAAACTACAGGAAATAAAGGTTTAAACAAATTCCAGATTTAACTTGATTGTATCTTCTTTCTCTCTCCCCCAACCAAGAAGATTCTCAACCTGTGAGGTATATCCCCCCAAAGAAGTGAGTGGAATGAAGTAGAGTGGTTTGTAAGATTTTCATAGTAATCAAAAGAGAGTATGTGTTATAGGATGAATATTTGTGCACCCTAAAATTCATGAGTTGAAATCCTAATCCCTAAGGTGATGGTATTAGGATGCAGGCCTTGGGGAAATGGTAGGTTATGCGTATGAAAGCCCTCATGAATAGGGTTAGTTCCTTTATAAAAGAGAACCCAGAGAGCTCCCTTGCCCCTCCCAACATGTGAAGACCCAGCAAAAAGACAACTCGCTATGAGCCAGGAGGTGGGCCCTCATCAGAACTCAACCATACTGGCAACCTGATCTTAGGTTTCAGCCTCCAGAACTGTGAGAAATAGATTTCTGTTGTTTATAAGCCACCCAGTCTATGGTATTTGGTTATAGCAACCCAAACTAAGACATCAAAAGAAGGTATGGTTCAACCATTTTGAAAAACTCTCCTTGAAAGACAACAACTTGGACTGAAAAATGGAAGTAATTGGTTAAGTGATTAAGCACCAAAACTTTCATTCAGAAGATCCCAAAGTTAAAAAAACAGATTGGATTCAAAGTATATTCATTTCCCCACTTCATGTCCTCATGTAAATTGCTTCATCCATTTTACTGTCTCATGTAAACAAAAGTGTAATTAACTTTGCAACTGGAATATTTTTGTATTCCTTATAAGACTAAACACAGTGGTGAATACTGGAGGCTTTTTGAGTATAAAACAAGGAAATACAAAATAAACACAAATTTTTGAAAAGCAAAAAAATCTTAAGCAATCTCTGACTCCTAGTCTCTTCCCAAAATGGATCAGAATATTTATACCAAACCTTGAAAATTCCCCTCTGGAAAAAAAACACTCAGAGCCAGAAACTGTCTAAAACCAGGAGCTGTCCATTATGGCAAGACAGATACCCAGGGAACTGGGCCCAGTATGTCCCCCAAAACAGCAAACATCCTGAGTTGGAGACACAGATCCCATACTTTTGACAAGAGGAAAAAATGTCTAAAAGTTTTAATTTGTAGTTATACTGGAAAACAGTAGGGGTAGGAGTTGGGTTGTGAATGAGAATAAAATTGTTTTTAGTGTCCCTTAATTGCCTCACATTTAAATATACTGTATTAATCAGCGTTCTCCAGAGAAACACAACCAGTAGGATGTGTATATAATATAAAGAGAGAGAAATTTGTCTGTAAGAATTGGCTCACATGATTGCGGAGGATGGAAAGTCCAAACTCTGCAGGACAGGCTGTCAGGTTGGGGACCCAGAGAAAAGCTGATGTTGCAGCTAAGACTGAGGCAGCCTGGAGGCAGAATTCCCTCTTCCTCAAGGCATCATCTTTTCTCCCTTATGGCCTTAAACTGATTGGATGAGGGCCACCCATATAATGGAGGGTAATCTGCTTTACTCAAAGGCTACTAATTTCAGTGTTAATCTCATCTGAAAAATACTATCACAGTAACATCTAGACTGGTATGTTGTCAAGTATCTGGGTACTGTGGCCTAGCCAAGTTGACACATAAAATTAACTATCACCTATACCAATACTATATTCACATTTTGTGATCCTAATGATTTGACTAACATTAGGGAAAGTAATTAATATTTTGAATACCCATTTAAATTGTTTAACGAACAAACATATCTTTTAAATTTAACTCAAAATTTGGAAATGGTTAAAGTTTCATTTCAATACGAAAATATTTTACGGTGCCACATGCTTCACAAAGCAGCGATTATGGTCTCTCTGGTTCAGTGAAGTTTCAAGCTATTAACAGGTCCCTGCACTAAGAAAATAATTTTAAATTATTAAAATATTAGATGACTACTATGAAAAATATTTATTTCAAGCTCAATTGCTGACCTTAGGCTGATAGTCACTAAACTTCTGAAATTTAAAATCCTCCTACTATGTAATTTGATTTAGTAGTTGCAAACTTGGCTTCACATTGTATTCACCTCAGATACTGAGGCCTGTGTCTCACCCCCAGAGGTTCTGATTTAATTGATCTGGTATGCGCACTGGGAATTAGGATTTTTCAAAGCTCCACAGATGAAGCTAACACACGACCAGAATTGAGAACCACTGCATGCATTATAGTTTATCAATCCAACCTAAGTGTGCATAGCCCATTATTAGTACAAGTTTATAGCAGTGTCTTAGCAAAAGAGAGTAGAAATACTTATCCATTCTACATTTAGTGTATAGATAACACAGATAAAAGTTTTTTTTTTATTTTCCAGATAATTTGCTCCAATAATACAAATATATATTTTGAAAGTACTAGACACATTCATATTCATAAATAAAATTAGTCTGTGGTTTTCCTTTTTTCGCTTTATTTCTCAGAGCTTGGTATTAAAATAATATATTAGGAGATTTCCTTTTAAATTATTTATTTAGTTAGTTAGTTTATGTTGAAAATGAAGATGTAAACATATAGGAAAAAAGTCTTGGGGGATAAAAAATATAAGCCAGTATGCATAGGTTAAAGTATATAAACTTTAAAATGTTCTGCCAAGAAATAATGATAAATTTTAAGAAAATTTCTGAATTTGCTGAAGAGGGAGAAATTATTCTGGGGGAGAGGGGCATCTGGGAAGGGTGGGAGAGGCTGATTGAAAGACCCTACTTCCAAGATCAGAGAACTGCTGGAGCAAACACCTGGAGAAGAAAGAGTATTCCTGGCAAGACAAAGGCCAGGAGGAGGGACAGAGCCTGCCATGTTCCAGGAATAATGGGGTGGTGGAAGGCTGGAGTTGGGTGAGTGAGGGGAGATGAAGGCGTGGAGCCTGGATCCTCCAAGCCCTAACCCACCGCTGTCACTGCCTTCTCCAGGTCAACCCAAATCAAGACCTACTCGTAGGAAAATGTACAGATGCTGCTGGTGGGGAACAAGTGTGACACAGAGGATGTTGTTGGAACGCAACTGGCCTACCATCTTGGTGAGTGCCTAATGAGGCTGGGGCTGGAATCCAGACAATTCACACTTTCTACAAACTGCCTTGATCCAAGAACCGTTTGAGGTGGATATTTATAGATGTATAGGAGTTTACAATGCAGGAAGTTACTGATTCATTCTGACAACCTCATTGCCCAGCTGGGCCCCTGAGAGGGGTAGAGGAAGGGACCTGGGCTGAGGGATAGTGGGGTAGAGCTTTGTGGAGCACAGGGAAGGACCTGGGTTTGGGGAGTCCCTGGAGAGAACCAGGCTCTGCTTGGCAAAGTAAAACTTTGGCAGGGGGGTGGGAATTGGAACTGGTGCTTGAAGAAAGGGTGATCTTACAGGCAGAGAAAACAGCTTGGGCAAAGGCCCAAAGTGGGAAAGATCCTGTGTGTTTTGGCAAATAATTTTACATGGCTGGAACATGAGGTTCACTTGGAGGAAATGTGCAGGTCCTGAACCACATGTTGAGGAGCTGAAACTCTTCTGAGGGCAATAGGGAGCCACAGAGGGTTGTGAGCAGGAGAGCGTATGGATGTATCTGAGCGTCAGAACTAGTGCACAGGGGTGGACTGAATGGTGGATTCCTGGAAGAATTTCCTCTTACATTTATGCTTTGGAGTAACTGAAAGAATATCAGATTTTTATATGCTTAGAAGGTTTCATAGAGTTTGTGACTTTGTAGATGTGTATGTAATTTTTTTATTGTGTTAAACTGTTAGTCTTTAACCACTTACTCAATTTCTTAATGGCACTTGACTTCTTTAGGTTTTTATTTCTCTTCTGGGGTCCTTTTCACAATTTATATTTTTCTAAACTAAAATCATGTCTTCCATCTCAATTTTCAGATGTATTGACATAGATCTGCTGGTTATTAAACTAGTGTCTCTCAGCTTGAAACCCACCAATCTATTCTCTGCAACGTGATGCTGTAACTAGGATAGGCCAAATCCATTTCCCCTGTGCTGGCCAGCTCCCTGCAGGGCTGTGCCAATAAGGAGAGTTTCCTGGAGGGAAACTGCAAAGCTGGAGGAGACAATGGAAAAATGTCCCTTCTTTTCTTCCTGTTCCTGTCAGCATCACTTCTGCAATAGTTTTTTACCATAGCAACAACAGTTAGTTCCAGTTTGCAATTATTCCAAGTCTCCCAAACCAGGCTCAGTGTACCCCTTCAGACATACCAACACCAGTCTACTAGCATGCCAACTTAGATTTCTGGGTCTTCCTTGATGGGCCCTTCTTCTTCAAGCTTCTACATTTTACTAACCTCAGTTCTTCCCTTTGTCCCTTCATCCTCAGGGTGGTAATTTTTTCCTGTGTTTAATACCTCTATGATACTTCTATGACCTCTTTTCGATTCCAGTTCTTCAATATCTGGTTTACAATTCTTTATATTAAATTTTCTCTGTTAAAATAATTGTGGTTCTGTCTCCTGACTGGAAAACTACTCAGACTTATTCTCTTATAATTCTTTTCATTTCTTCAATATCTATGAATATATTACTATTGTCATTCTAGAGGCATTTTTTCCTTTCATTTTTATTGTTTTTTTTTAATAAGACAGTATATTTTTTATTTTACATATATAATTTTACATGAATAAATGGAATAATATAATGCATATGAAGTTTTGGAGTAAATCTCTTCATTTTCATTTTGCTCGCCCTTATTCCCTACCCCTCCTACTCTCTTTCACCCACAGCATCCTTTCCCAATTCCCACCCATACCTCACATGGGCAAGGACCCAAATTAACTATCTCATATATATCTGTAATGTTCTCCATGTCCATATAATTATACGCAAATATTCAGCTGTTTAACTCAGTTTTTTTAATTGCTATATAAAATTAAGATAGTTACAATTTTATTTTTCAACATTCCTTTTTCAGTGGAAATTAACTTTGTTTCTAGTTTTTTCCCACTCCCCCTCCTACTCTCTTTGATAATTCTCTCATATTGAAATACCCTTGCAGTCCTCAATAAATATTCTTATTCATTATATATTTTGGGAGACACTGCTAGAGCTAGTTATAAATACCTTAATTAGACTTTCTCCTTCTATACTCATAAGAATGGTCAATAGGTTTTTTTTTCTTTTTTCATTTTTTTGTACTACAATTCACACATTTAACACAGTAGTGTTTGAAAATATGTTGACATTATAAATAAATTAGGGAGAGTTCCAGATTTTTCTGGGGTTATAACTAGTTTAAATAATATTGCAATTCTTTATTCCTTGAAAACTAGTAGAACCATCTGGTCCTCATTCCATTTCCAATGGTAGATTAAGCAATCCTTCAATCTTGTCAACATTAATTGATTCATTCAAGATCTTCAATTCTTCTTTATTCCTTTGTTAGTTTATATCTTGCTAGTAAACAATTAATTTCATAATTTTTAAATTAGTTCCCATAGATTTATATTGTACTGTCTTAAGATCTCTTTAATAACTCTGGCTATGTAACTTTTCTCATTTACTGTCTCATTTTTTCTTTGAATTTCTGAGAGATTTGTCTACTTTACTGACCTCTTCAAACAGCAAACTTTTGAATTGACTTACTCTTTCTACTTTATTTTCTTTGTTTTTTATTTCATTCATTTCTACTTTTACCTTTATTGGCAACTTCCTTCTATTTTTCTTTGGATGTGTGTGTGTGTGTGTTTCTAGTTTAAGTGAGTTTCTTTGCTGGGCTTTAATAGGAAGAATTTTTTTCTTCCTTATTTGGTAGATCATTTATGATTTCTCAATTGATTTCCTTTTTTTAATCAAAGGATTATTTAGAAAAATAATTATTAACTTTCAGGTGGTTAATATTTCAATGACATTTTACTTATTTCTAACTTTATGTGAATATGATCAGAAAATTGCTTAGTAAAACTTTCCATACTTTCAAATGCTTTTTTTGTAGCCAATATATGATTAATTTTAACCAATTCATAGAAAAATGAAAAAAGTCATAATATCTAGGGACTTAGGGATCTTATATATTTACTAAGCCAAGTTTTTAAAATAACTTAATTAAATTTCCTTGCTTATTTTTGTCTAGTAGTCATGTCTAATTCTCAAAAAGACTGAAATAAAATTCTCCTAATATAATTATGTTTTCTAAACTTATCCTTGTATTCCTAAATATATTAATTTTTATCTTTAGCTACTATATAGGGGTTTTCTAGCTTTACTCTTACATTTATCATAAACTGCATCTTTCATTATGATGTAATGTCCATCTTTACCCTTACTTATTGCTTTTATAGATAAATTATACCCTTTCTCATATTCATACAGCCATTCTTGATTTACTTGTCCTATGTGTGCCTGCCATCTCTTTGCTCTTCGCCTTATCACTTATTTTTTTTCTTTGAAATGTCATATGTCAGTTTTCGTTTTTGAGCCGATCTATTTTCCAATGAGTGAATTCAATTCATTCATATATAGCATAATGACGAATATCAATATATGTATTTTATTCCTTCCATCAAACTTTGTCTTATTTTGTATTGTGTTCTTGTTTTCCTTTTCCTTAATTTTGCTGATTTAACTAATTATTTCATTTTATTTATCTACATATTTCATTTTGTTTGTTTTGTTCTTTTTAAATGTCATTTAATTAGGTTACTATACTTTTATCAGTTCCCTTCCTTTCTCCTAGCATCATAATTAGAAGCATATTTTTGTACTACTATTTGAAAGGAAAAAAAAAAAACTACCTATTGAAAGGAAAAAAACTACCTATTTTCTCCACAAACAAACTTTTTTTTCCATAACTTCCTACTTGCTACACCTCAATAATATGGAACTCTTAGAAAACATTTTTTTTAACCCTTTTCATTGCTATTTTTTTCTGGATTAGTATAGTATTCCCTGCAGCTTGTCCCCTCCATTTCAAGGATCTTTATTTCACCTTATATTACTCATTCCCAATCCATAAAATTCAGTGTAACTATGTACATATATATACTTTTAAGTTCATTATCTAATACTTGTTTCCTCTGTTCATCCCCTTCACCCAGGATGGGAAGGATGTTTTGATTCATTTGTTGTTTAATTAGAGCTATTCTCATGTGAGCAGGTTGCCTCACATAATTTATATGGGTGATGCACAGACTGAATATTTTTATATTCTCAAATATCTTTTTTTCCAGTTTTATTGAGATATCATCGACATACAATACTGTATAAGTTTAAGGCATAAAGTATAATAACTTGACACGCATGTATTGCACAATGATTGCCACAGTAAGTTGACATCCATCACCTCATATAGTAACACACCAAAATAACTTTTCCTTGTGATGAGAACTTTAAGCAAGTTTCAAATATACTACACAGCAGTGTTAACTACTGTCATCATGTTGTACACGACATCCCCAGTGCTTATTTATCTTATACCTGTAAGTTTATACCTTTTGACAACCTTCACCTATTTTCCTCACCCCTCACCCCCTGCCTCTGACAACCACAAATCTGATCTCTTTTTCTTGAGTTTGGTTTTTTTTTAAAGATTCTACAATATTGTGATTTACAATAAGAAATGTATATGTTTGGTTTTTAACCCTGCTTCTGGCACTGAGCTCTTAAAACCCTTGGAATTTCCTAAGTAATGAGAGCAAAATAAAGATGTCTTTTGTTCCGTTAATGAGGTGGCTTTGGCCCACACAGAAAGATGGGGGTTGATCCCAGGAGAGCCAACCTTGTGGTTAGAGGGTTGGAAATTTCAGTCCCAACTCCCAGACTTCCAGGGAGGGGAGAGGGTCTGGAGGTTGAATTGAATTGATCACTGAAGGCCAATGATTTAATCAGTCATGCCTACACAATGAAGACTCCATAAAAATCCAACAGGACTGGGTTCAGAGAGTTTCTGGGTGGGTAAAGGTTTTTATCATGAATGGATGTTGAATTTTGTCAAATGCTTTTTCTGACTCTATTGAGATGATCATATAAATTTTATTCTATTAATGTGATATATCACATTTGTTAATTTGTGTAGGTTGAACCATCTTTGCATCCCAGGAATGAATCCCACCTGATTGTGGTGCATGATCCTTTTAAGTGCTGCTGAATTTGGTGTGTTAGTCTTTTTTGAGAATTTTTGCATCATCATTTTCTTCAATTCATCTACAGAATAATTTGCTTCAAAAAACTGCTTTAAAGTTCTAGAGAGTCTTTTTTCTTCTGTACTTGAATCATATTAAAGCTTTTGCTTGTTTGTTTATTACTCGAATTGTTTTCTGTCATCTCCAGCAATTCTATTTCTCTGGATGCCTGGTTTTTAATCTCAGCCATTGGAGGTTTCTTTCCACTATTTGAGCTTCTCCTCAGTGTCTTAGGGTCAGACTGACATGCTTTGGGGTCCATGTTGGTCTTAGCCCAAGTCTTAGGCTGGCTCTGCCTGTCAGACCTCTCCCATGGCCCAAAGCTCACATGCAGTCTGCTGCTAGCCATCTCCAGATGTTCTGAAGAAGAAGATGGATTAATCTTCAGGGTAGAAGAAACATGAGAAATGCTCATATGAAGTTACCATTTCTACTCACTGAATCTCTTTTTGAATTTATTTTATTAGATTAGCTAAGAATTCATCCATTGTTTGTTTTTCGAATAAACAGCTCTTAAATGTTTATTATTTGCCTTCTTTGCTTCTCATTTTTCATATTATCTTTATTGGTTCTCTCCTTCTGCTCTCCATGTTTTATTGTCTTTTTAAATACTCTTCAATTGAAGGATTTATTTTCATTTCTTCTTGTTTATAATGCAATCACGATTCTATGATTTGGGGAGAGAGACAAACTTCAATCTTTCTAACTAACTTACTTTAGTTGATCTCATAGATCATAATATATCATTTTTCTTAATTTTTAAGTTTTAGATATTTTTGCCATTTTGATAGAATGTTTTTATTATCTATTTTCTGGGCTTTTTCTAAGTCTATTATTAATTTTAATGTTACTGTAATGAGGTCAATGAATTGTGCTTTACTATTATTAATTTGCTCATTCTACTGAGATTTGTATTGTGGTCCCAAATTTGATCAAATTTTGATATGTCCTGGGGACATTAGAGGAATCCTGCATCAGGCAGAAATGGGTTGTCGCTAATACCCTGCCATGCTCAGTCATTGCCTTGCAGCAGTCTCGGGATAGCTTGGCCTCAGATTCACAAGGGTGGTAGCTCAAAACTGTCAGTCAATTATGCTCCCACAGCAGCTTCTCACATATGCGATCTGAATGGCACATCTCCATGACCACCATACACCACCAAAGCTTAATTGAAACATAAATTTTAACACCATACCTTTAGACATTTTAAGATGCAAAATGTCTCTGAATAAGGGTAAAAATATCAGCAATAAATAAGTTTATTTTGTTCCTTCCCTATAAAGTTTTTGTACCCACCCCTTTACAGACATAGGTGATTTTTGTATTAAGTTGGACATGAACTTGGGAGATTATTCTTCGGCTGAGCCTTATAAATTCTTTGTTAAAGCCTCTCTCGGGTATAAGGCATATCCAGAGTAGAACATTACCTAACCTTCAAGTGTACAGGGACAGTTAAAGAGAGTTGATTGCTAAAGAAGAATCACAGGACCCAAACTGGCAATACGTTCAAGTCTACAGTAAAGGACACAATACAACAACAGCATAAAGCACAGATATGCATCACAGCCAAAGGTTATCACCAAAGCCTGTTCCAAAGTCTACTTGGAACAAGGTATCCAGGCAGGCCAGGCAGGGGCTCCAATTGTTCTTCCTCTAAGGGCCATAGCAGAAGTCTTTTTATTCTCAGATCAGGTAATATCAGTATGTACATGGAATACCTCCAAACCAGGGAGCCCAAAGGGTGTCTCATCCTGGGTTCCATATATTCTGCTGATCATGTAAGCACATTCTTGATACATAACCAGCCATAATAGCAGAGATTTATAGGGGTCTCACTGAGGCCAGATACAAACCATCAGTCTCAATGTTATTAATAAATAATGTTGACACACTGGTACAATTCTTCTCAGACCCATGGTTACAAAGCAACATTCAAATAAGTATTTTCCAATTCTACAACCATTAAAGACTGTGTTTTGGAAAAACATTTAACTATTTGAGGAAAAGGTTCACAATATGAAAATACACAAGAAAATCACTGTAGCTATAGAATTTTTAAATGACATTATTGACTCAGGAATAATTAAAAAGTTGAGGAAAGAATTGCTTCTCACCATGTACACTGAAAACAATTAAGAACTAAGAAGATCTGGCCCTTGACTCCACAGAAATACCTTGGCTTGCCAGCCTGTTCTATTTTATTTTTCACTGCTAGTCCACCAATCTGGCTTATACGGTATGGAAGAAATATACGCTGACAAGAGTGAGAATGAAAGGTTTCTGTTCTAGGAAAAGACTGTTCTTTTGCCATAGAAACAAGGAGGCATTGATCGAAGTGATTAATAACAGTTTCACACCACTGCACATGCCTCTATGCTTTGTACAGAGAGACTGTATCCTACAAGCACAGCTCCCTCATGATTAGCAAGGAATAAAATCAGCTTTCTTTTAAGATCCTGAGTGGCAGCCTCTTCCTTCAACAGGTGGCTCCTGTTATGTATATTAGAAGAGAGAAGAGTGGGTTAGCAAGGGGAGAAAGAGAGGGAGGAAGGAAGGAAGGAAGGAAGGAAAGAAAGAAAGAAAGAAAATAGGACTTTAAAGTAAAAAGTAGTGAGAAGCATTAAGGAAATTAACTACCTTACAGGCAAAACAGACTTTCTGGAGCCAAAATTATGATTTCTGAATTTTAAAAGTAAACAGACTAAATAGGAAATAGAGTGAATACAATGTAAAACTATAGTACTGATGTATACGGGTTAAACATGCAAACAGCCCACAAAACCAAGCAAGTAAACAAAGAAACTGAAAAAAAGTGTTGGAAGCTAAATCTTCTGATTATCCTTTTCTGGAAGAAGTAAAAGAAATGGAAAGAAGAGAGACAATAATTTTTAAAATGAGAGAAGATTCTGGTTAGACATAGGAGAATGAAAACATGTCTACTCCCACCAAAAACCCCACTAAAGAGACAGTAAAGGGTTTTCTTTTTACATCATCCACTTATAAAGACAAAGAGAACAAGGGAAGTAACAACAAATAAGAAATTCAGCAAGATTTTAGAAGCTGAGTATCAGATGGATGAGGATAAATGACAAGAAAAAAAATAAAGCTGAATCTACAGGAGGAAAGCAACCACAAAGTAATCTGATTCATATTTGACTTTTAACACTAAGTATATATTTATAATTTTAAATTTTTAACAAATTATTTTAAAAGCATACAACTAAGTTTCTTTAGATACAAGAGTAGAATTAGCAAGAAATATGCCTATGTCATCAAGGGTTATACTTGTACATCATAGGGACTATTCCACTTTACGTATCTTAAACACAGTATTATATGTTCAATAAGCAATGCAAGAAATTGTATCATTCCTTAGCACAAAGAGTTATGATACACAGCTCTAACATGAGCGAACCCCAAACAGAAGTTGGCCTCATTTTCTTAGTTTCCATTCTTAATTCACACACATTAGTGCACTGAAGGGTTGAACTTTTTATTGCATACATTTCCTTATTAAGAATTATAAAGATGATCACCAGTTCATCTTAAGCTACTTATACAGTAACCAGTATAAGCTACTTATACAGTAACCAGTAAAAACATTCCTTAAGAAATATTTAAAGCTTTGTACAAAGATTTATATGCAATTTTCACTGCAATGTTATGTATCATAATAAAAATTGGTGAAAATATTCATTTAGAAGGTACTGATTAAGTTATGATAATCTTTTTGTAGAATATTAAAGTTATTTAAAATGATATCATAGGAAAATGACATGGAAAGTGGTCATGATGTATGATTACAAAATAATATGACCCTAATTTAGTTTTATTGAATGCACATACTATATATTTCTGTGTGGGTTACTGAATATACATATATGCATGTACTTATATGTATATATATTCATTTAGAGAGAGAGAGAGACAGAGAAAAATGAAGAGAATACAGTAAAATGCTTAACGCTGAGGGTGAAAGAAGTGGCAAAAACTATAGCAAAATCAACAAATTAGCCCTTTAAGAAAAAAATATGCTATTGAGAAATTCTTTGACCTTTGAGCATACTGATTCCTCCTTTCTCCCTATCCTTTAAGCCACTGAAGCTTAATGAAAGCACTAAAGGGAAGAAGCTAAATTCTTCCCTACACAGTTTATATTTCATGAGTCCTCATTTCAATTTATCTTCTTCAGTGCAATTTCTAAATTTCTTTGCCCCTTGCATAATACTCACCTGTCAAAGCTTCATGTTGCTTTCACCATACCTGTCACCAAACTGATGTTAATAAATGACTAAATCTGGTGGTACCAATAAAACTGCCTTACGATCAGCCCCACCTTGACCCCTAAGCCCAGTCTGGTGATCCTGTTACACTTGTTTAGCCAGCATGACCCCTATCCCTGCACCATGATCATTTCAACCTTCCCACTCTCCTTAAACTACCAACCTCATCACTTCTTCCTTTTCATAAATTGACCTCATCAGACAGCAACCCCCTCACCTTGTGGCCACCAAATTTACAAGTACACCTGTACCTATATTCAACCTTTCCTCCATTCTCCATTCATAAGAGAGGAATTGTCCTATCAAAATTCAGTTTCTGCCCAGCGCTCCAGCTTCCTTCCCCTCCCACCATATATCAGATCCTGATAAATTTATTATCCCGCTCATATTATTTAAGAATAAACTATTCCACTTAACCCCACATTCTTCTCCAAACACCACTTCATAATTCTTTTTAGAGTCAGACAGTGTGTTAAGCATTTTTAGAGTATCTTAGTTACCCTTCTCAACAACTCATTGCCCAGATTGGCAACTGGAACTTATTTAAAAAAAAATGATAATTTTCAAAAAGTGTTAAAACCATGATTCCCATACAAATATAAAATAAACATGTCAATGTCTACTCAACTCAATTAATGAGAGGATAAGACAGAAGTCCAAAACCCCACAAATTTATAGGGAGTGGAGGAATGGTGACATGAATTTTGAAATGGATTGAAAATGTACTTTTTTGACAGTAAGAGAGAGAAATAGATTGGTTCTCTACTAGACTGAATTTATTTGCATATTTATAAACAAGAATTATTTGTATTACTATCAGTGCTCTACAAGTAAACTTTTATTGCTAACAGAGCTGTAAAATAGACTAGTCAGTGACAAAAGTGCATATCCCTACAGAATCAGCTAATTTCCAGCATTTCTGTGAAAGATATTCAGGAAAATTTTTTGCTAATTGCAAAGTCTTAAAATTTTTCCTACATAGAGATTAGAAGTCATATAAATAATAATTGGAAAATCTAGGATTTAAACCCTAGCCTGAAAAACTTATGCTATTACCCTCTTTCTTTTTTTCTTTCTCTTCTTCAAATTTCCTTAATGAGTTATACTCAGATGCTCTCTCCATGAATTATCCATCTCTAACTGAATACTCAAACTCAAACTGATTTCTGCCCTTACTATTCTACTGAAATATCCTCATTTAGGTCATGAATAAATTCTGTATCCCCAGAGCCAGTCACCATTCACTTAGTCGTTATTTAATATCAGAAACATCAGACAATATTGAGCATGCACTCCTTTTGAAACACTTTTTAAATTTCCCTTCCATCTTGACACCCTCTCCTAGTTTTAGTCCACCTTACCCCACTCCTGTTCAGGCTACTTTGCCTGTTATCCTCTTCTAGTCATCATTTAAATAAATGAGGCTCTTCAAGGAGCTGTTCTTCCCTTTATTTATTTTTTTAAATTTTTATTGGAGTATAGTTGCTTTACAATGTTGTGTTATTTTCTACAGTACAGCAAAGTGAATCAGCTATACCTATAAATATATCCCCTCTTTTTTGGATTTCCTTCCAATTTAGGTCACCACAGAGCACTGAGTAGAGTTCCCTGTGCTATACAGTAGGTTCGCATTACTTATCTATTTTATACATAGAATCAATAGTGTATATATGTCAATCTCCCAATTCATCCCCCCCTTTCCCCCTTATGTTTGTTCTCTACATCTGTGTCTCTATTTCTGCTTTGTAAATAAGATCGTCTTTACCAGTTTTTTCAGATTCCACATATATGTGTTACTATATGATATTTGTTTTGTCTTTCTGACATACTTCACTCTGTATGACAGTCTCTAGGTCCATCCACGTCTCTTCAAATGACCCAATATCATTCCTTTATATGGCAGAGTAATATTCCATTGTATATATGTACCACATCTTCTTTATCCATTCCTCTATTGATGGACATTTAGGTTGTTTCTATGTCCTGGCTATTGTAAATAGTGCTACAATGAACATTGTGGTACATGACTCTTTTTGAATTATGGTTTTCTCTGGGTATATGCCCAGTAGTGGGATTGCTGGGTCACATGATAGGTCTATTTTTAGTTTTTTAAGGAACCTCCACACTGCTTTCCATAGTGGCTGTATCAATTTACATCCACAGTGCAAGAGGGTTCCCTTTTCTCCACACTTTCTTCAGAATTTATTGTTTGTAGTTTTGTGATAATGGCCATTCTGACCAGTGTGAGATGATATCTCATTGTAGTTTTGATTTGCATTTCTCTAATGATTAGTGATGTTGAGTGTTTTTGATGTGTTTTTTGTCCATCTGTTATGTCTTCTTTGGAGAAATGTTTATTTAGGTCTTCCGCCCATTTTTTGATTGGGTTGTTTGTTTTTTTGATATTGAGCTGCATGAGCTGTTTGTATATTTTGGAGATTAATCCTTTGTCAGTTGCTTCGTTGGCAAATATTTTCTCCCATTCTGAGGGTTGTCTTTTCATCTTGTTTATGGTTTCCTTTGCTGTGCAGAAGCTTTTAAGTTTAATTAGGTCCCGTTTGTTTATTTTTGTTTTTATTTTCATTACTCTAGGAGGTGGGTCAAAAAAGATCTTGCTGTGATTTATGTCAAAGAGTGTTCTGCCTATGTTTTTCTCTAAGAGTTTGATAGTGTCTGGCCTTACATTTAGGTCTTTAATCCATTTTGAGAATGTACAATGGAGCAAAGACAGCCTCTTCAATAAGTGGTGCTGGGAAAACTAGACAGCTATGTGTAAAAGAATGAAATTAGAACACTCCCTAACACCATACACAAAAATAAACTCAAAATGGATTAAAGACCTAAATGTATGTCCTTCCCTTTAGAATCTACATTGTCTGTGTGGGCTATTTTGTTCTTCCCAATAATCATATATTTCATAATATATCCAAAATTTGCCTCTGGCATTCCAGTATCACATATCAAATTTTTAAATGGTTATACCCACTGGGTGTTCATTCAACATATACCTTTTGAAAATTTGCTATACGCCACAGACTTTAATACACGCTTGGGCACCATCCAGTCATAGGATTTCTCACAGGTATTTCACTCTCAATAACTGAACTTAACTCAAGTTTGTGTTTCCTCCAGTTTCCCTTCACTGTAAACAGAATCTCTATCAATAGTGTTGCTTAAAGCAGAAAACTACAAGGCATTTTTGACCCTTCCCTCTCCCTGTACTTCTACATCATAACAAGTCCTATTCATTCTACCTCATAAGTTTGTCTCAAATTAATACAGTGCACCTCATTCCTATTCCCATCCCAAGTGAAAATTAGGGATATCTCTTAAAACAAAATCTGGTCATTGTCACTTGCTTAATTCAAATGCTTCCATAGAACCCCATCTCTCTTAAAATTAGGTCTCAAATCCTTAAATCGATCCTCTAGGTGCTCCTCTTTTTCCTCTGTCTCCATTATTTTTTCTTCAGTCCTAAAATGTGAGGCTCTGTCTCTTTTGCCTGAAGGTTTCCCCAAAGACTGTTTCCTCTGCTTAAAACACCCTTTTACCTAATTTTGTATTTGCAAGTTCCTAATCAACTTCCAGGCCTCAGCTTAAGTTTTATCTTTTCAGGGAGACTTCCTATGAACTGAGAGTTTACATTGTGTATTCCTGCTTTATTTGACATTTCCCCTTGTATTACTCTTTAAATATCTGATTATTTGTCCAAAGTTTATCTTTCAGGGACCATGTTCATATTGTGTAGTGAAGCACTTCAGCACTTCATATCCTTGGCACATAGTAGGGGCTTTCTACTTATTGAATAGATGAGTGATGCTTATATAGAAGCTGCCTATAACACACACACACACACACAAAAGTCAGAACTGGGAGAATGGGAGAACTGAATGACAACACTTAAAATTTTTGTGGGCCTATGTAAAGTTGTGTTGCCACATTTCTGATCATTTCCCTGCCTTTTATAATTAATGCGGGCATGATCTTTTGGGACACACACTCATACACACATACACACACATTTAACTCTACTACCAATATAGAATGTAATTTGCACAGTTTTAGAATCTTGAAATAAAAGTAGTCTAAATAGACAATATACAATTTATATTCAAATTTATTTATTATATATTAAGATTTATATACAATAAATTTCACTAACTCTTACTTGAAAGACAGGCACCTTAGCAAGTATTCTAAAAGGAAAGCGATTATCTTTGGTGAACATTTGCCAAATTTCAAAGTGTTTGGAAATAATTTGCACACAAGTTTCCTTGGAGTACATTTTGCAAACAGTCTTATATGTACACTTAAAAGTAGTAGTACCTTATGTAACTAACTGATGGGTGCTTTTGCCTGAAGCACTGCCTGAAATTTTTTTAAGCTCAAATCTCAAGATATAGTAACCATAATTTAGTTTAAGAAAAAGAACTTTGGATTCTTAAAAGTTAACAAATTATCAAAGATAACAAATTATCCATTTGTCCATTAATGAGATTTACAGCAACTTTCTGAAGAGTATCTTGGTGTGCCCATAAGTACCCCTTTGGCTCTCCACAAAGCAAAGATATCATGGTCTTCTCTTCAGGCATATATTCTTCTTAGAGTCCTCAGCCTCCATATAATGTGTTTATTGTACACTCTTCTATGGGCCCACTAGGCCTCTGGACTTATTATAGCATATGTCACACTGCACTACAAATGCCTGCTTATTTTTCTGTTTTCCCCAGTTGTTAATAACTTTCAGTGAAGACAGAGTCAATTTCTGTCTTCTTTACAATTGCATTTTAATTTTCTAGAACAGAAAAGTGACACAGTACAGGTGCTCAGTAAAATTGGATGAATGGACCTAATGAACAAGAGATAATGTGACACAACTTCATGAATAAATATTAAATTGAATTGACCAATTAAAATATATTTATACAATAACTTATATGGTCTATGTCAAGAAAAATAGTAGCAGATAAAATGGGTAGTTTGAATGGTTTTATGTACATGCTATATAAAAAATGAATCAATTTAATAAATTATGATTTTTGCATGGCAGACTCAGATTTTAGGCATAATCTAATATACTGATGATAGATATTTTAAAAGCTAAGTGAAGGCTTAAAGGATTTCAGTTTTATTCCCTTTGTTTTAATAAAGGAAATCATTTGTTTTTACTAGATATTGGAACGCTATCATGTTGTGCCAAGAATCTGGTCTTAAAGTTGATGAAAAGGAGCAAATTAAAGGTTATAGCCCATAGATCACAATAACATTTATAATGAAAAATATCCTAATTTCAAACAGAGACCTATGACCATTTTTATAAAGATGGGCATTGTGGCTGAAACTACCTCTTCCAGGAATTTTAGCCAACTAAATAATTCACTATGTAGTTTTTCAGAAATTTATTATTGTAAGAAAGATTTTTGAAATGTAGTCAAATAACCTGAATAGAGCTAGTTAGAGTCAGAAATTTTAATGTTTATTTTATTAACCCTTTGAGGCAGGGGAAGTATCTCCTTAGCAATGGTTACATTTTCAGATGAGCCAAATGGGAAATCTTGGTGTAGTTAGAATCAAAGCTCTATTAACAATTTTGATATGTGCTACACAAATGAACCTTGAAAACATTATGCTAAGTGAAATAAGCCAGATACCAAAGGACAAATAATATGTGATTCCAGTTATATGAGATAGCTAGAATAGTCAAATTCATAAAGATAGAAAGTAGAAACCAGATTGGGAAACAGAGTACTGGGGAGTTATTTAATGGATACAAAGTTTCGGTTTGGATGATTAGAAAGTTCTGCAGAGGGATAGTGGCGATAGTTATATAACAATGTGACTGTACTTAATGCCACTGAATTGTACAATTAAAAGTGGTAAATTTTGTGCAATGTCTATTTTACCATAATAAAAAATAATTTTTTAAATTCCATTATCACATACTAAGAAATTGAACTACTCATTTTATAACTGGCCTGTTCACAGCCAACATCAGATCCGGAATTCTCTGCTGGGATGGTTAGAATGGACAAGGGCAGCCAGAATTAGAGGCGAAATCATTCTGGCTTATTAAAGGAAGTCATTGGTACCACAGTTTGTTGATTAGTTGTTTGGTTGATTGATTCTCCTAAACATTTGAACCATTGGCTAGATCTTTTCTCTTTTTAACTAGACACAGCGCCCACTGGTTGATGAATTCTTTCAAAAATTTGAGCATAGGGCTTCCCTGGTGGTGCAGTGGTTGAGAGTCAGCCTGCCGATGCAGGGAACACGGGTTTGTGCCCCGGTCCGGGAAGATCCCACATGCCGCGGAGCGGCTAGGCCCGTGAGCCATGGCCGCTGAGCCTGTGCGTCTGGAGCCTGTGCTCCGCAACGGGAGAGGCCACAACAATGACAGGCCTGCACACCGCAAAAAAAAAAAAAAATTTGAGCATAGCTGCTAGGAAGAAATAATAAAGGTAAGGCAGGGATGAAAAGAGCAACTAATGAATAAGTCAAGGAATCAGAGGGCAGAAAATGGTTAGTATGGTCCAAGGGTGTGTGATGTCTAACCACGTAGATCAGGGAAAGAAGACCGAGAGTTTTGATCTAGTTAGTCTGGAGCTGACCGGATGTTCAATAGAATAATAATGATAAATTTTCAACTCATTAAATACAAAATAAAAATCAATTAATGTGGTCAAGGTATAAACCCCTTACTTTTCTCTTCCAATTTAACCTGCTCTCTGAAATTTTCCTCTTTTCATGCCTTGTGTCTCCTATGGTCAGAGACCCATTTAGCTGATCTTTTAAGGCTATAAATTACTAAGAGTGTCTATTGCACTCTTGCCCTCCAAAAACTGAATCTCCATGTGTTCACTAGTCTCACCTTTTTTGCTTGAATCAGACACTTACGGGAGTTCTTCAAAGCATAATAAGGCCTTATTATTTCTTTCTATCTTGAGAATATTTTTTAATCCTGAGTATAGGAAATACAGTTGAGCCATTTTTTTCAATTTCTAAAAGGATAAAAAGCTAGTACTCTTGACAATGACAAACTCTTCACAAACATTAAGAATGATTCCTGCGTTCAAACTGAAAATCCATCACTTTTCAGCAATCTTATCATAGAAAAAAATGTTTAAGATTCTCTGAGCCTCAGTTTCATCTGCAAAATGGTAAGAATTACAACTACAAAACATAATTATTTTTCTCTTCCTGCAGATAAACTGACATCAAATGTCAAAGGAGATGAGTTACTCAAGAAAATAAATTGAGAAAACAATTCAGTGAATGTAAAATTTTAATAGGTATGGGTTTTCTGCACTGTTTTGGTAATGTTCAAATATGTCTTTTTAGGAAAACTGTGAAATTTCATTAAAAATCGGGTTGATCACAGCTCTGACCTATAATTAATAATAATAATTATCCTATCCATAGGTTCTAACATTATTTGTAGTAAACTTTAGTAGGAATTTCAAGATGAAACCTAAGCCTAGATCTTCATGTTCTATCAAAATTTTACCTTATTTGTCAAATGGAAAGATATCTCAAATAGGTATCAATTTCCTTTTTTAACTTATTACTATGGAAAATTTCAAAAACACACACATAAAGAAAGAGTACAATGAACTATCATGTACACATTGCCCATCTTCAGCAACCACCAAATCAACCATGTTATCACAACTATGCCCCCCAAATTAGTATTAATTTCTTACTATTTTCAAATTTCTAAACAATGTTTAAATTTTCCCAATAGTCATATATTTACAGCTTGCTTGAAACAGGATCTTACTAAGGCCCATAGATTTTAATAGGTTGTTACATCTCATCTCCTTTCATCTATATACGACCTCACAGTCTGCCTCTCTTTTTTCCCTTGAAAGTTTATTTGTTGACCAACTAGGCACTTCTTGTTGTAGAGGTTTTTCAGTTAGATTTGGCATGCCACTCATAATCAATTTACTTTTATTTAGAATACTAGAAATTTTCTTCATACATTCTCCTCAAATGCCAATATTAAATGAAGGTAAACTTGTACTTCAGTCACATATGTGACTATGTATTTAAATTTCATTATATTTCTTAGTATATGTAGAACAGGGATCTTCAGGCCTCATTGACCAGAAAGTAAAAACATAAGGCCACATTCCACTAATATTCAAACAACAATAATTTGGAGTACCCACAATCTAAATGCAAAAAAATGATTCATCTTTACAATATCTTCTAGATGTTTCTAGAGTCCTTGAATATGCTTTCCCCTTGTACTTAAGAACAGGAGCCGCTCAGCCTCATTTGTTCCAGCCTTTTCTAAAGACATGACAAAAACTATTGTCTCTCGTTTTCAACAGCTGTGGGACTACTGACCTCTCGCAAGATGCTGCTGCTCCCACCATGCTGTTCTCCAAATGTACCATTGTACCATTGTACCATTATACTGTTGGATGGGGAGAAAGTAATGCTCTCCTTTTTATTGCTTAATCCCTTGGCATGCAGCAGCAGTTCAGAGACAAAGCTGCAACTTTAACAAAATTGTACTGAATTTTCTGCTATAAAGGAAGCCAGACAACGTAAAGAATAACTTAAATTGTTACCACATATGATTATTCTTAGAGCTTACAGGTCGTTATGTCCTTGGATTTCTTTAAAGACCTTCCCTGTCTACTTTTGAGTCTATTTCCAATAGGTTTGACCCCTACCTTACACCATATACAAAATTAATTTGATGTGGTACATATAACTAAACATAAAAGCTAAAACTATGAAGATTTTTAAAGAAAATATATAGACTTTTTGCACACTTGCAATAATAAACTTGCAAAGAATTCTTAAAGAGAACATAAGCAAAACTGTTGAAGAAAAAAGATAAGTTGGACCTCATAAAACTTACAAATTTCCATTCATAAGAAAATAATACTGTAGGGACTTCCCTGATGGTGCAGTGGTTAAGAATCTGCCTGCCAATGCAGGGGACATGAGTTCAAGCCCTGGTCCGGGAAGATCCCACATGCCGCGGAGCAACTAAGCCCGTGTGCCACAACTACTGAGCCTGCGCTCTAGAGCCCGTGAGCCACAACTACTGAAACCTACATGACTAGAGCCCATGCTCCACAACAAGAGAAGCCACCTCCATGAGAAGCCCGCGCACCGCAACAAAGAGTAGCCCCCGCTCGCTACAACTAGAGAAAGCCCGTGCACAGCAACGAAGACCTAATGCAGACAAAAATAAATTAATTAATTAACTAAAAAAAAAAGAAAAGAATACTGTTAAGAAAATTAAAAAGCCAGTCACAAACTGGAAGAAAACATGTGCAGTATAGATATCTGGCAAAGGAATTTATCCAAAATATGTAAGAAATTCCTATAACTTAATAATAAAAAGTCAAATAATTTTAGGGGAGGTATTTTTTAATGGACAAACCCTTAATAGACATTTCACAGAAGAAGATATATGAATAACCAATAAACACATGAAAAGTTGTTCAATATCATTAGTCATTAGAGAAATGTAAATTAAAGTCACAATGAGCTGACAGTTCACATCTTAAAGAATAGCTAAAATTAAAAAGATTTAAAATTCAACTTTTGGCAAGAATGTGGAGTAACTGCAACTCTCATACATTGCTGAGTGATAGTGTGCACTTAGCAATCATTTCAGAAAAATAGAAATATATTATAAAATGAAACATACAACTACTCAAATTATGTAGCAATTTCACTCCTAGATATTTACCCAAGATAAATGGAAATGTACTCTAACAGTAAGACAGGTACAAAAATATTTATAGTAGTTTTATTCATTATAGCCCCAAATTAGAAACATCTAAAATATTCATCAATAGATGAATGGATAAAAAAATTCTGGTGGATTCATACATTGATGTACTACTCAGAAATAAAAAGGAATACACTATTATACGACAATAATGTGGATGAATCTCAAAAAAAAGTGCTGTGTGAAAGAAGGCAATCACAGGAATATATATTGTGTTGTTATTTATTTACTTTTGGCTGTGTTGGGTCTTTGTTGCTGCACATGGGCTTTCTCTAGTTGTGGTGAGCGGGGCCTATTCTTCATTGCAGTGCAGGAGCTTCTCATTGCGGTGGCTTCTCTTGTTGCAGAGCACGGGCTCTATGTGCGCAGGCTTCAGTTGTTGTGGCACACAGGCTCAGTAGTTGTGGCCCCCAGGCTCTAGAGCGCAGGCTCAGTAGTTGTGGAGCCCGGGCTTAGTTGCTCCGCAGCATTTGGGATCTTCCCGGACCAGGGCTTGAACCCGTGTCCCCTGCATTGGCAGGTGGATTCTTAACCACTGCACCACCAGGGAAGTCCTATTGTATTGTTATTAACTCAAGTTGGAAAGAAATCAGAAGAGTGATTGCCTGGGTAGGGGTTGGAGGGACATTGACTGGAGAGAGACATGAAGATACTTTCTAGGGTGATGGAAATCTTGACTGGGGTGATGGTTACACAGATGTATAAATTTGTCAAAACCCATCAAACTATACCCTTAAAATCTGTGTATTTTATTGTTATGAAATTATACCCTTAAAAAGTTTTTCTGGGGGGAAGTACAGAGAAGTCCCTCTAATGAACAAATGGTAAATAAAACAGATATGGTCCCTACTTTCAGGTAGCAAGCTCAGGCTCAATCAGGAGGTTAGACATAGTATAAATCTCCCCACACAAGTTCCAGGCACAGCAGCCTAACTCTTAGAGAAAATAAAATAACCCTATAGTTGCAGCTCTTCCTCTCCATTCTTTATACTCCCAATTTAAAGTGAGCCACTTTACAGGATGTTTAAGAGTGGTAAGTTCTGCCTTCAGAAAAAACCCAGAAGTCATTATGTATGTTTTGCCCTCTTCTCCAATAGGAAATACACATCTGAACATGATAATACAACATTAGCACATGTAGATTATTTGGTTTTAAATAATACTATGAGCAAGGGCATCAGTAGTCCTGTACACATTGAGAAGTGCCAAGTCCTATTCAAATCCATTTTCACAGTCTCTCTTAAAGCATGAAGTCATGCCTGCTGGTCCTTCGCACAGACTTCTGTCTCAGCTCCTTTTCATTGTTAGCCACCGATTGCCTTACTTATTAAGATATTTCAAGTGACAAGACTACTTATAAGTCTGAGCATATTTAGAAACTGTGGCTAGAAAGCAGTGCAGTGTCTGAGTCCAGACTTAAGGATTTACCTAACACAAGCTATTTGTCCCACCCCTAGAGCAAGAACACCTCTAACAGTTACTAGGTACTAAATGGTCGACCTAGAAGATAAAAACTGCTTGGGAAGACTGTGTAAAATCTCAGCCCTGTATAGATAGACAGCTTGTCACCAGCTGCTCTGAGAAATGCCATAATCCTTAGTTTTCTGTAGTTGATTTCATGCCCACTTTTCTGTTTATGTATTAAAGTGTTGGCCAGTAGAATGGCTGTCCATCTTCAACATATTAGCCACAACATGGCTTTAGCAACACATTGTAAAGACTTTGTCTAAGCAATTTATATAAGCAAATTAGTGGAGCAGTATAACCTGTTTACTCATATTGCATAATAGTTTTATAAAGAACCTCAGTTATTCTAGCTAGGACCAATTTTAGCCTATCCCTCAGACTGGACAAAATAATATCCACACCTCCACACACATGCAAAAAAATTAAAACCATACAAAGGAAGGAAATATTTTCACAAAGAAGCAACAACTCTAATGAGTTGTGACATTAGCTAAAGTATACACTCAACAAATTCTATTGTCATCAGAACTCTTAGCTTTTCAGACTGAAATATATATGTATTCAAGTTACATCAAACTTTCCCACAAACAGTGGTTGTGTATTTCCTGTACTTCAGTTTGTTTAACTGAAGGGACGCAGGAGAGCTGTCCAGAAGTAAACTTTACCTGAAAGGTAAATTCAAGCTTTCACATCTTTCATGGCTTGCAGCTTTTAAAAAGCAGTTGTTTGGGGTTTTTTGTTTGTTTGTTTGTTTTGTTTTGTTCTTTTAACTTCACCCCATCGATGTTAGGCAGAAAGAAAAAGGGAAAAATGAAGACCACATTTTGAGTAACTGCACCCTGTTAGAGAAAAATAAATAAATGAGATTCCTGTGAAGAACATTTGGTTCTTTACTGAGGAGTTTTCTATTTAATGTAAACTTCATTTTTAGTTTTAACATCAAAACTTTACATCAGCTGACAAAACACAGAAAGAAAAGAAAAGGAATCTTTGTTATATTTGTTTTGGCTTTTTTCTACGTATTAAACAACAGTCACTCAGTATATCAAGGGAATGAGGAACAACATTTTCTCCTGTTAAATATTGCCTTTGGGAGACAGCATGGTGTATCAGAAAGAGTGGGGTTTTAAAATGAGGAGTGAATTCAAACTCCGAGTTTTCCCTTAATTAACTCTATGTCTCTGTCATATTCCATTATTTTTCTGGGCTTCAGGCCTCTTGTTTGTTAAATAAAGATAATTATACCTGATAGTTACTGTGATAAGGAGATTCAACTGAATATTGGTTCTGCCTCAGATAGTAGCTAGTTTTCTGATAATGAAATTTTTATTTATGGCTATCCTATGATTTCATTTTTTAATCTATAAATCTGTAGAATTGATAAACCAGCTCTAACAATTTCAAATTATTATGAAAATGATCAATCTATATTTTCATTAATATCTTTAGGATTCCACTGAAGACTTACCCAGATAGCTATCTAGTTGACAGAATTATTCATCCTAACCCTGAATTAAACAATGTTTTATTTACAAGTTTCATGCATCTTAAAATGAAAACTTAAGCTATAAAATTCTAGAGATTAGCCCTAAAATAAGAACTAAAACTCTCCTTGAAGGATTGATGAGATCAGAAAAGACCAAGAAAGCCCAAGTTTATTCTTCAAATGATTTTTTTTATTGCCATGCAACAATTATTTAAATTAAACATTGGAAATTTACAGAACTGTTCAGCTTCCCTGAATGACTTCTCTAGGCTAGACTGCAAGGATACAGTTTGCTGAGCAAATACTAATTGCATCTCAGGGACACTTTATACAGTAAATTTTACTGAGTAAAATGCTGAAGGTAAGGAAACAGTCTAAAATACATCAGATTTTACAAAATCTGACAAAATTCTCTGCTCATAGGAGTCATATTGTATATTTACACGTAGTAATGATTATTAAGGTCCACTCTAACCATAGTCTTACAACTACATGCATCTATATCAGGGCACTTTAGTTCACCTCTGCTCTTCCTTCTGGTTTACAGTATCCCCTAAGACCATAGATCACAGCACTCTCCCTGTTTTCATAACTACTGTAATATTGATTCTTACACACACAAACCTTTATGATTCCTCAGATCAACACCTCAAACTGATACATTTCCCCCTGGGCCCTACCCCTATTTCCCCAGATAAGGAAATAGACTCCTTCACATTCCAATCACCAAAAAGAAAAACACACATGCACAACCTGGACTGTTATGACAATCTAGCCAATTTAAACAAATTCACTGAGTTTCAGCCTGGGAGAAGGGATAATGAGAAAGAGACGGTGGCTATGCTACTTCATTCCACACATGTGTATATATATATATGTATATATGTGTGTGTATATATATATATATTCAGGAGGAGTATGCAGATTGTTTAAAAGGCCATATTCAACACTAATATTTGAAAAAGTATATCCAATATTAAATTTGAAAAGGTGAATTTTTTTTTTTTTCCATCAAGTCACTCGTCTTTCTTGCCTTTTTTTTTTTTTCCGGTACGCGGGCCTCTCACTGTTGTGGCCTCTCCCTTTGCGGAGCACAGGCTCCTGATGCACAGGCTCAGCGGCCATGGCTCACGGGCCCAGCTGCTCCGCGGTATGTGGGATCTTCCCGGACCGGGGCACGAACCCACGTTCGTCGGCAGGCGGACTCTCAACCACTGCGCCACCAGGGAAGCCCTTGTCTTTTTTTTTTTAACTTTTTATTTTATATTGGGGTATAGCCAGTTAAAAATGTTGTGATAGTTTCAGGTGCACAGCAAAGTGACTCGGACATATATATTCATGTATCCCTTCTCCCCCAAACTCCCCTCCCATCCAGGCTGCCACATAACATTGAGCAGAGTTCCCTGTGCTATACAGTAGGTCCTTGTTGGTTATCCACCTTAAATATAGCAGTACGTACATGTCAGTCCAAACTCCCTAACTATCCCTCCCCCTCCCCCTTGCCCCTAGTTACCATAAATCGGTTCTCTAAGTCTATGAGTCTGTTTCTGTTTTGTAAATGAGTTCATTTGTATCATTTCTTTTTAGATTCCACATATAAGGGATATCATACGTTATTTCTCTTTCTGTCTGACTTACTTCACTCAGTATGATAATCTCTAGGTCCATCCATGTTACTGCAAATGGCATTATTTCATTCTAAAAGAGTGTATTTAATACTAAAATTTATTTATTTGGTGATGATATTTAATTTTCTTCTGATATTGCAAATAACACTAAAGGAAGAGAGTAGGGTTTTTTAGTGTGAGAATACTGAACTAATTGAATACTTAAAGTATATTTCTTTTTTTAATGAATAGTTAAGGAACACAATATATGAAGGGACTAACGACCAAGTTTTAGTACTCTAAAAGAGGAAAGCACTCTTCACAAATACTCAATACACAGAATTTATGGTACAAGACATCATTATCCAGCACAAAATTACCTAGCCCTTTCAAAAACAAGCGTAAATACCTTTTCTGTTGAATAGACACAATATACACCTAAAAGTAGTAGTGGTACAGCATTGAGAAAAACCTAGGCATACGGTATTCAATCAGATCAGTCTGTTTACTTTGGAACAATTACTTATGAAAATGTTTGGCAGAATATGTAAAAATTACTAATGAAAAATTATATAACTTTTAAAGAAACCAAATCTTTGTATATTTGGTACACAGGGGAATCAGAATAATTATCATCAGTCCTATAAAGTGAACTGTACCAATATCAACTTTGTCAACTCTGTACAGATTGTGAAACAATTTGCCCCAGATAGTTTTATGCCATAACAATGGCAAAGTGTAATTTCCAAGTTCCAGGCTCCATTGTGGAAATAAGCCACTTCAAGCTAGTTTAGTTAATGATTTCCTTTAGGTTTATTTACAAAATAAAGATAAATCCACATTGATTCAGATTTTTCTAGGGTGAAATAGATACCCCGAGTATGTTTTTATTCCTTAGGAGCAGGTTGAATGCATATAAAAAACTATTATATGGTGTTATGCTTGGCTGGCCTTTGATTGGTGAAGAGCGTCAGTTGAGTGTTTAATATCTGGGAGGATTTATGTGTGGAAAACAAAATTTTAAACTGTCTGTGCTTTAGCTCATTAATTAAAATTTAAAATCTTCAACCTATTTCCTAATCCTTTATGTCAATGCAAAAAAAAATCTTAAACCTATTTAAAATAAGAATGACAAGTTTTACTTGATCCTTTTGAAAGTTTAATATAGCTGATCTTCATCACTTCAAACTCCTGATAAATCAGACTTAAATGCTGTTATGGATTTAATTGTGTCTCCCCAGACTGTTATGTTGAACTCCTAATCTTCAGGACCTCAGAATTCAACCTTATTCGGATATATGTTCATTGCAGATGTAATTAGTTAAGATGAGGTCATACTTGAGTAGCAAGGGCCCCGAATCTAATATGACTGGTGTCCTTATTAAAAGGGGAACTGTAGACACAGCAATGCCCACAGGGAGGTCACCCTGTGAAGATGCAGGCAGAAAACATGGTGACACCAAGGAACACCAAAGATTGTCAGCATACCACCAGAAGCTAAGAGAGAAAGGCATGGAACAATTTTCTCCCTCACAACCCACCAAATGAACCAACCCTGCTGACATCTTAATCCTGGACTCCTCCTGAACTGTGAGACAATAAATTTCTGTTGTTTAAGCCACCAGTCTGTAGTACTTTATTACAACAACCCTAACAAACTAATACAAATGCTTAACTTGCAAGTCACTTCTAAGTATTTAAGCAACTTTTGTAAATCTAATGAACCAAATATAAATGTAAATAGCTTTTCTTAAACAGACAAATAAAATTCTCCTACACATTTCAAATTTAAATCTTGACAAAGCTAATATGCCTATGTTTCTTACCTGTCATATTCTTTTAAATGTTTTCTATATCTTAATTAATGTATATTCTCATTATCATGATGATTTAAAAATTAAATACCAAAATATTAATTTTATGGGATTCTTTTACTTCATCAAAAATTTACTTATATTTTTCCTAAGTTTCAGTGTTTAGCTTATCTGGCCAAAGCAAGCATATTTATCATCACAGATGGGCTATGTTTACCATGACCTTTTCATAAAATTTAACTGTTTGATTTGAAATCATGAGATCATGTAACAGCTGTAACATTTATTTACACCCAGGATTGTAAATAAATGTTTTACTGCTCTTTGGGTCCTGAACCCTTATTTATTCCTCAGTCACAATTGTATTCTTCAGCCTTTTCCCACTATTCTACAATCACTTTATTGGCAAAGGAATCCTATTTGCTAAGGCAGTGTTTTGCAAGAAACAGCTTATTATCAGGTAGGTTTGAGAGGACACCTATGAGGATACCTTGACTCTACCTATCTCGGCCCTGGACAATTGAACACCTACTCAGACTGTTGACTAAATCCTGAGTCATTGAGTGAGCCTGACTCACTTTTCCCAGTAACTGGGAAAAGTCACAGAAGTGACCAAGGTTCACATTCTCCCTTCCCAAAGATCCTAAGTTAGACTTTGGTTCCTTTTCAACTCTCAGTGTAAAGCAATAATAATTAGAATACAGAGACAATATCTGTGACAGGAGAGTGATCAAGGGGGAGAGGAAGATGAACTGATATATAAAAGATAAGGGCATGGGGAGCCAGTTATGTAGGGACTTGTAAGCCAGTGTGAGGAGTTGGACAGAGGCATGAAGTAGTCTGACTTAAAGTTTTAAAAGATCATGTTTCTGGTCTGTTGCTCTGGACAGTCACAGTCAGACTGAGCATTCACCTTTTCTCAATCCTGGTTTCTGATTAATGAGATTTCTTTCCAGCAAGGAGAGAAGATCACTCTCACCAAAGTCAAAGAGGAAGTAGGAAATACCCAAAGTTCCCTAGAGCATTTCAACTTTAACTCTACCTGATCAGACTCCCACTATGTTTGTGGCTACTTTCACTCTAGAAAGGAATGAAGGATTTAGCTAAAAACCAAACCCTTCATTCTCCTTGCTCTGTACCTCTGCTTCAATCAGGTCTCTTTGTCTCCTCAATATCTGATTTACTTGCATAGTTTTTCCTAAATATATTGCCTCTACTCCTTCTATTTCATCTGGCTAATCTTAATGCATTCCTTTTCCCACCTATACCATATATTCACAATTTGATTAGTACTTATCAAACTACTGTGTCAAGCTGATATCTCCACCCTTCCCCAAGGAATTTGGTAACAAATAACCAGCTTCTTTCAACCTCATACTGGCAACCAAATGGAAATATTTGAACTAAATCGTTGCTTCAAAATTAATCATTAAGATGATCACAGATATACAGCTACATCTTATAAAATTGATTTGTTTGTACTGTTTAAAGAAGACTGTGTTATCCATAAATATTGCCTAAGAAGTTTATTTCTGGTAGTGAACATGGAAAAATACACATAATATAGTGGGTTTTTAAAAAATTATGAGCATATGTGCCAGCCCCTGACCAAGTTCAACTACAAATCCCATGTGTGACCCTACAACCTAGTGAGGAAGACAAGGGTAAAAACAAATTAAACCACATTTTGTTAAGCAATATCCTGTCACTCATCCATTCAATAAACATTCATCAGATCCCTACTTTGTTCCTGACCTTAAGCTAAGGATACATGAAGAAGATATATTAACTGACCTCAAAAAAGCAGGCTTACGAGAGAAGAAATCAGTAAACCAAGAATTAGAATGCAACGTGTAGTATGTAAATTATTCATTCATTCAACAAACATTTCTTGAAAATCACTTTGTGCCAGACGATGTGGCAGTTGCTTGGGTTATAAAGACGTAATTCATGATTCTTTCCCTTACTGGGAACTCATCAACTCTAGCACATTTTGAGGCGACAATTTGTGGAAAAGCACAGGGGCAAGGGAAAGCAAGGCATGTTCCAGAAACTGTAAGTGGCAGAATTAGGATTTAGCATGGAGTAACTGTGAAAAAATAGTAAAAATAAGGCTAGACAGGTAGAGACCAGATTTTAAGAGAATTTATTCTAAAAGACTGAAGACGTTTATATTCTCCAAACTTTATAATAATGTTTCAAGAAAATTTTTATCATTGCACTACAAATATTGTTTACTTTGTAATTTGTGTAGATATTGTGGAATGTCAAGAAATGGAGTTTAGTTCCCCCAGAAGGCAGAGGCTAAAACTACGAGTTGTGTGAGGGTAGATTATTTGGAAGACAGACAAGGTAGAGCGAAACAGGAAAAGCTAAATTGAGAATATTATACTGGGCTGATCACGGCCGTTAGCAGCCAGGGGCTCAGCACCATGCTCTCTGAGGAGCATTTAGAAGAGCTCACAGAATCTTCCACACAAAGATAGAAAGGGAGACGCATTCATCGTGTAGTTCCCATCCCCGTTTATTGATTGGCGCCTTCACGTCACGGCAAATATGCACATGCGCACGCGCACACGCACGACTGCATCCTTAAAGGTACGTAAGCGTGTGGCGCACAGCGCGCCCAAGTATCGCCCCCAACAACCTAAGAGGGGTCCTGGGACAGAAGCCAAAGGACATGTGCTGGAGATGAGACATTGTCACTGCAAAGTGAACTGTGGAATTCCGCAAGGAGCTAACTGTCCGAGTCAAGGCCAGAATCAGATCGGAGGCGGAGAGGGATGTAAGGACCTAAGAAGTGTCTGAGGTACTCATTTATTTTACAACCACATATTTGAAATGCTCCCTAATACGTGTGATGGCGATTAAACACTGACCTCTCACCTTAAAAAATAATATCTGTCTTAAGGTTAACCTGTTTCAATTTACAGTTTAGAAAGATCTCTTGAGTAGCAGTTTTCAGCATGGAAATGTTTGATGACAAGGAAACTGAAGTGATTGGGACTTACATTAAAGCAATGGAAGAAAATAGTACAGATCAGAAAGCTTCTTTAGGAGATAAAGTTGATAAGCTGGAGAACATAGGAGAGAAACAGCATATCGTTGGACAGTGTTTCTTAGACACTTTTTACTATAACCCACATGAAGAAATAGATTCATACCAGGAAGACCCTCCAACCCTCACATCTCCCCATTCACAAACATACATTTTAATGATGCAAAAGTTTTACAAAGTAATCAGTATCTTGACTGAGATGCCCTCTAATAGTTTTATATTTTATTGTTTCTATTTTTAAATATTGGCTGCAGAAATTGATATTACCACAGTTTGAAAATATTGATTTAGGGTTACTCTCAGCTTTCTAGCTTGGCAACAGAGAAAAATTGACGGATCATCAAGATGAGGAATATAGGAAAAGGAAAGAGGAGAAAGTTGGGAAGAGTTCAGCATATGTTCAGGGTATGTTAGGGACTTTCACATGTAACGCTTTATTTAATCTTTGTAATCACCTTAATAGGAAGGTGTTATTCCAACTTTAAAGATGAAGATATTAAGGCTCAAAAAAATTATGGTACTTTTCAAAAATTGTACAGGCAGAAAATGGAGAAAGGTTTTGAAACAATTTTTTATTGCCCTGTTAAAAATTAAATATTTTGCAGGGCTCCCCTTTAAATTAATTAATATGAACCTTGCTTTATGTTTGAAAAGCTAACAATAAAAGTAAATAGTGCCATTAAATTTCTGGCTGACCCTGTAGTCTACTGGGAATTGTGTTTTGTTAATTTAGTTGTATGAAATAAATTTTCTGTTCTTTATTCATATAACAACCACTCTTCATAAGGGAAAAAAATATATAATTCTATTTGTTTGGTGGATGAGGGAGAATAAGAGACCTGAATTTTTTTTCCTCTGCATTGTCCATTTTAATAGAATTTTTAAACCGAAAGAGACTATAGAGATCATCTGCTGGAGACATCCAATTCCTTTACTTCATAAATGAGAAAACTGATCTCATCTATTTATTGGCAGAACTGGGTGTGTAGGAAACCCTTGTAAATCATGTGTTCTGCCATTTAAAATTTGTGATTATTATTCAACTTCCTTCTCTGCTCCATTCTAATTGCTTTTTCCAGAAAAATCATTTCCCAAGTGTCCAGATAACAAAATAGAACACAAAGAAAGTTTCAAGCACAAGGAGGAGGAAAGGGTGGAGTTGTTAACATCCTCCATCTTCCTCGAGTGGGTTCAAAGCTTTTTTTTTTTT
Organism: Lagenorhynchus albirostris; assembly: GCF_949774975.1. Taxonomy (NCBI): domain Eukaryota; kingdom Metazoa; phylum Chordata; class Mammalia; order Artiodactyla; family Delphinidae; genus Lagenorhynchus; species Lagenorhynchus albirostris. The sequence continues at coordinate 46,788,502 of NC_083100.1, forward strand.
CACTCCAACTTCAATACACAAAGACTGAACATGTGTGGAGGCCACACTGTTTTATATCCAGGTCCTACAGAAACTGGAAAATTATTTCTCTCTTTCCACATTGATGGTTGACGGCTGACATCCTGAAGATTCACTTTTCTGTTGACTTTTCTGTTTTCCTTTTCCCCTCCGATTCTATGAAATAGCCTTATACATACCACTACATCTTCATATTCTGTCTCCATCAGGATGGACTTTATTGACAGAGGACCTACCCTGTTCTTTCATATGTCCTGTCAGGGTGGAAAGCTACAGGGAAAGAGTCACAGAGAGGGATTCAGCCAAGGCCGAAGAAAATTGTTTGTGTACTTTAAATCCCAAACATGGGGAACTCTTTTTCAGTTTGTGCAGTAAGTGGAGCTAAATTATTTGGGGCATAAAAACTGTCCTGATAACCCAACATGTCCTACTTGTTTGCAAAAGTTTATATATGTAAGATGTGTTAAAAACAGTTGGAGAATTCTGAGGTTGGCGCTCACCTAATTCAACTGGTTGATAGCCAGCTGTACTAATCATGGTTCTCCAGAGAAACAGAAACAGTAGGATGGAGAGATAGAGAGAGAGTGATTGAACAAGAGAGAGACTGATTGATTTTAAGGAATTGGCTGTCATGATTGTGAGAGCTGGCAAGTCCGAAATCCATAAGGCAGGCCAGCAGGCTGGAAACTCAGGTAAGAGTTGATGTTGCAATCTTGAATCTGAATTTCACAGGTCAGCAGACTGGAAACTTAGGTAGGGTTTCTTTCTTGGTCTCTGGAGGAGAATCCCTTCTTCAGGAAACCTCAGTCTTTGCTCTTAAGATCTCAACTAATTGGAAGAGGCCCAATCCATATCTACTTTACCCCAAGTCTATTGATTTAAATGTTAATCACATCTAAAAAATACATTCAGAGCAACATCTTGACTGGTGTTTGACCAAGCAACTAAGTACCATAGCATAGTACCATACCATAGCTTAGCTATGTTGATACATAAGATTAATCATCACACAAGGTAACCATAACTTTGCTTTTCACAGGCAGAGTAATTATTTAAAATTGTAATATAATGGTATTACATTAAGTTTTAAAAAGCATCACCACAGGGTAACATACACAACCATTTTAACTGTTTTAATTTATCTGAATGGCTAATTTTGGTAGTGTACCTAATTTTTATCAATAATCACTTAATTTTATTTAAAATAAAAGAATAACCTGTAGACGTTTTTGGTTTGAAATTTGGGGCGTGTGTGTGTGTGTGTGTGTGTGTGTGTGTGTGTGTGAGAGAGAGAGAGAGAGAGAGAGAATGCTATTACTTGACAGAAACTAAAATTTTACCTGATAGAAACTAAAAATTATTCTGCACTAGTAGTCAATTCAATTTATCATTTACATATATATATTTTGAAACTCTCTAAGTCAAATGTATATAGAGAAGCCAAAAAGTCTACAGATTTAAATCTAGTATCAATATATTCCCTGTGGTATACGCTTTAAATTACACTAAATAAACTAATTCTGCAACAGAAAATAAAACTACTCCATAAGACTATAAATTAGCATGTGGTTTTCTAGGAAACAAACAACAGCATTTTTCACCTAAATATGATTTGCAAAAACTTCCCCCTTTCCCTGAGGAGAGAAGTAAGTATAAAAAATAATAGAATTTTGTGCCTAATTTCCATGACATTTTCATAGTTATATGAGTTTGTATGAGGAACCCTGTAGGCTCTTCTCTTTTCTTTTTAATAATTAACAATAGCAGTAACCTCCCTCCCACTCAGCTTTGACCTCTCTAGTTTATACATTCCCTCTGTGAGGCTCAGCCCAGGTTCACATGTAAAGTCAGGAGAAATTTGAAACTTTTTGCAGGTCAATTCTATAGCTAATAGAGCTGTTTATCACTCAGCACAGAATACATAGGAAGTGGCTGTACTTCGTTTTGTTCATCAATTTTTACTTTTCCCCTCTTTTTTATGAACTATTTCAAACATTTGGAAACAGTTTGTATCCAACACCCAACATCCAATAGTTTGTATCCAACAGTTAATTTTTTAACTGTTTCAGAAACTTTTGGAAGGAAATGAAAAATGGTAACTACAGAGAAAGCCCCTTTCACACCCTCCTGAGTCTTTTAATTAATCTGAATTACCCCTCCCCTTCTACCTGCCTTCCTCCCTTTCCAGAGATAACCAATGTATTAATAGATTGGGCAGCCTTCCTATCTTGGCTTTTGTTACTTTTACCACATATGTATAGAGACATTAAAATTATAGGTATTATTTTACATTATTTAAAATTTTGTATAATCCATATTTGCAGCTTAATTTTTAACTTAAGCTTATGCTTTCAAAATGTATCAGAGTTGGTACATGTAGACTTACTTCATTTATTTTAACTGCTAGGGTAGTATTCTATTTAAAAAAAAGATACCACTACTGAGGTGTTTTATATGCATAAGTCTTTTTCTGGAATCTTTATTCCTTTACATTGGTTGTTTTGTCTAGCCCTATACAAATAGTAAAATAGAATAATACTTATAATTTTATAATTTGTCTTTATATCTGCAAAGAATTTCCTCTTGTTTCTTCTTCAAAAGAGGCTTAAATATTCCTGGCCCTTTCCTGTTCCAGAGGAATTTTCAAATCAGCTTAACTGACATTGTACAGGATTTATAAATTAATGTGGGGAGAATTTATATTCTTACAGTATTAAATCTTCCCATCCATAATTTACTTAATCATTTCTTTATCAGTAAATATTCCTTTTACTTATTTTCATATCTTGTTGTGCTGGTTAAAAACTTCTATAAAATTCTTGTCTAGCTCCCCAAATTAATGGAAATTTTGTAAGGTTTCACCATTAATAGTATTTACTGCATCCAGTTTTTCAGCGTTCTCTTATGCCCTCCACTAAAAATTTAGGTATCTTTTGGTTTTTTTCTCCTCTTATGATTTTGGTCTTCTTTTCTATAATAGTTTAAGGAGGTTGGGAATGAATAGGAATGCCAGTGTTTTTGTATATTGATAATGTATCCAGCAAATGTGCCAAATTCATTAGTTCAAATCATTTGTTTATATGGATATTACATATATATATATATATATATATTTACATAATCTGAAAATAATGACCATTTAATTTCTTCCTTTCCAATTCTCATTCCTGTTCCTTATTTTCATGTCTTACTGTGCTGGTTACAAACTCTTATAAAATCTTATCTAGCTCCCAACATTAATGGAAATTTTGTACGGCTTCACCATTAATAGTGTTTGCTACAGGTTTTTGGTAGATACACTTTGGTAGGTGGGCAAGTTCCTTTCTATTCACAGTTTATTAAAAGTTTTTATCATGAATGAGAGCTGCATATATTGCATGGGTTTTCTATGTCTATTGAATTGATCATCAATTTTTCTCCTTTAATATATTAATATAGTTATATATTAAAGATATTTGTAATTTTTGTGCTAAACCATCCTTGAAATCCCAGAATACACACTATTTGATAATGATGTATTTTAATACATTGCAGAATATAGCTAGTTAATATTTTACTTTGTATTTTTACATCTATACTAGTAAGAATACTGGAGTAGAGTTTTCCTTTTATGTGCTGGCCATTCCTTGTTTGGGTACCTTAAAAATAAGAAGAAAAGAATAGCTAACATTTATTTTGCACTTACTGTGGCAGACATTGTTCTCAGCATTTCTTTCTTTATTTTATTTTTTTTTTTTGTCATTGAATTATCACAGTTCAAAGAGGTATGTACTTTGGTCATTATTCCCATTTGACAAATGAGAATTCTAGTCATTAATCTGGGAATATAGAAGTAGTAAGTGGCTGAACTGGGAGTAGGAGACTTTTTCTTCTTTTTCTGTTCTCTAAAATAATTTTACAGTTAGTAGCTATCTATTTGCTGATAGTTTGACAAAAGAGTGTCAGTAACTGGTACTCGTACTTTAAAAAATTTTTTTTATTTATTTTTGACCACTAACTGATTCCATTTCCTTAGAAGATATAAGTATATTCAGTTTTCTCTGTCTTGAATCCATTTTGGTAAGGTATATTTCTCTAGAAAATTGTCCATTAAATCTACATTTTTATATTAAGTTATAACTGAGTAATATACTATTAAATATTTTAATATGAAAATGCAGATTATCTCTGGTTTTTCTTGATTAATGTTCTTAGAGATTTGTGTAAGTTTTTAATCTTTTCAAAGATAAACTTTATACAGTGCTAATTCTCTCTATTATGGCTTGGTTTTCTAGATTCATTTCTGTTATTATCATTATCACTCCTCTCTACTATCTTAAGATTTACTGTTTTCCTAATTTCTTGAGTTAAACGTTTAGCTAATAAATTTCCAATTTTTTCTTTAATATAGGCATTTAAAGTTAAAACTTTCCTCTAAGTGTAATTTTTACTGTAGTCTACCAGTTGTGCTTCTATTGTTTTTTGGTTCTAAATAGTTTGTAATTTTCAATATGATTTCTTTTTTGAACTATGGAATATTTGTAAGTGTGTGATTTGATATTATTCTCTAATTTTATTACATTGTTCTCAGAGAACATAGTTTGTATGTTATCAACTCTTAGAGAATTTCTTTGTGGCCAAGTACATGAACAACTTTTAAATATATCTCTGGATGGATTTCTGGTACCAGTCAAGATGGAGTAAGCATGCAAGAGGCTTTCTCTCTCACTGATTATAGTTTAAAATTCTGATAATAGTTTAAATTCTGGACAAAATGCTAAACCAACTATCTGACAACTCTGAAAAGTAAAAAATAGCAAGAAGATTGAGAAGAGAATTTAAATTCAAAAAACCACCAGAATGGCGGTGATGAGTTTCCTGATATTTTTCTTCCTCCAAGATCTTCTGCCTTTGACTTAAGGATGGGCCAAATCAGGGAGCTGTGCAACAGCCTTGCTCTTCTCATAGCAAAAATTTGAGATAAACCTGTTTTGCTAGCCATAGGACTGGGAAGCAGGACCCCTGCAAGTCAGAGAGTGTACGTATGTGGAGGGGAGGGGGATTCCAACATAATTCTCTCTCTCTCTTTGTTTTCTAACTCTGCCCCAAGGCCAGCTTCAGTGCCTGCAGAGGCAGCAGCAGGGATGCAAGACCCTAAAACCCTGAGAAAACCCATCTCTCTGAATAGAGAAATCAGGAAAATGGGCCTCTGTTGTGCAGAGTGTGGAAGGAATCCCTACTTTTATCTTCTGTCTTTTCTTTCGCTACTTCTCCACAAGGTGTATCCAGTTACACAGAACTGTACAACAGTGTAAGAGTCAACAACTTTGAGAGAAGCCTATCTTTCTGGCCAGAGGGACTTGAAAAGGGGACCTCTGGGAGCCAGACATTATAAGGGAAGATCCTGAAAAGAGAACTGAAGAAGGGAATTCTCAGGCTCAACCCAAACTGCCTGTACAGAACATATCAAAGTAATCACAGGAAAGTCTTGGAGAATTCATCATGAACCAGCTCCACAGTCCCACACTGATTCCCGACTGGCTCAGATAGCAAAGTAAAGGCTTTAAAACCTGAACCAACATTGAAACAGCCACCCACAGAAGGCAAGATAGAACTCAGCAGTCTGAATCAACTGGGTTGATTTACTGGTGAACCAACAATTCAGCCTGCTTCAGAGGATTTTAGCAAGATGCAGAGTCTCAGAACACATTATCAAAATGTTGAAGATACAATCCAAAATTGCTGAACATACAAATAACCAGGAAAATTGGACCAACTTTCCAGAGAAAGAATAATCAACAGATATCAAATCTAAAATGACCCAGATGTTGAAATAAAGATTTTTTAATTAGCTGTCATAACCATCCTCCATAAGGTAAAGGTAACTCTTGAAATGAGTGGAAATGTAGACATTCTTAATAGAGAAATAGAAACTATTTGGTTAAAAAAAAAAGGAACAAAATGGAAAAGTTTTAATTGAAAAATATAATACCTGTAATTTTAAAATTCCCTGTGCAGGCTCAATAGAAGAATGGAAATGTCAGAAGAAAAAGTCAGTGGACTTAAAGATAAATCAATAAAAGTTATCCAGTCTAAATAACAGAGAGAAAAAGATAGAAAATTAAAATGACCAGAGCTTCTAGGACCTAAGGATAATATGATAATAATATCAAAAATCTATTATTTGTGTCAGTAGAGTGTATGAAGTAAAGGAGAAAGTGGTTGGTGCAGAAAAATATTTGAAGACATAGTGAATGAAAAAATTTCCCCATGTTTGAAAAAAATTCAAGAATCTCAGCAAACCCCAAACAGTTTAGACTTAAGGGATATTATAAAAGACTTAAGGGAAATTATAACAGAGGAAAACTTGGAACTGTAGGAATGAAGGAAAAGCAAGGTAAATGATAAATATCTTAATAAATATAATTTACTATTTTTCTTCTTTTTATTAAAATATATGTCACTTTGAAAGCAAAATTTAAAATATTTTCTGGTAAGTTTCAGTGTATGTACCTGTAATATGTATGACAGAGCAAGTAGACAGAAAATCAGTGAGGACATAGAAAACCTGAACAACACTGTCAACCAACTTGACCTACTTGACGTTTGTAAAACACGCCACCCAATAATAGAATAGAAGAATATACATTATTTTCAAGTACACGTGAACATTCACTAAGACAGATCATTAAAACAAACATTAACAAATTTAGGAGAATTCAAATTATATAAATTATAAACATCAGTAACAGAAAAATATCTGCAAAGTACCTAAATATTTGAAAATTAACCCTTGTGTCAAAGGAGAAATTTCAAGAGAACTTGGAAAATATTTTGAACTGAATGAGAGCACAAATTAACAATGTAAAGCATATAAAAGGAGATACTCCTACAGACTCCACAGATATTAAAGGGTAATATGAGAATACTACAAAATTCTATGCACATAATTTCAACAGCCTAAATGAAATGGATCACTTCCTTGAGAAACAAATTACCAAAATTCACTCAATAGTAAATAGTTTATATCTATTAGAAAATTGAATTTGTAGTTTTAAACCTGCCAAAAAAGAAAACTGTAATCCCAGATGGTTTCACTTGTGAATTCGACCAAGTATTTAACACAGAAATAATTCCAATTCTGCATAACCTCTTGCAGAAAATCAAGGGGAGGAAAGGGGCATGGGGTATTTCCCAACTCTCTTTTTTTTTTTTTTTTGCGGTACGCAGGCCTCTCACTGTGTGGCCTCTCCCATTGCGGAGCATAGGCTCCAGACGCGCAGGCTCAGCGGCCATGGCTCACAGGCCCAGCCGCTCCACGGCATGTGGGATCTTCCCGGACTGGGGCACGAACCCATGTCCCCTGCATCAGCAGGCGGACTCTCAACCACTGCACCACCAGGGAAGCCCCCAACTCACTTTCTGAAACCAACTTGATAACCAAAACCAGCGAAAGGGATTGCAAGAAAATTACAGAGCACTGTCCGTCATGAACATAAATGTAAAAAATCCTCAATGCTATGGTCTGAATATTTATGCCCACCCCCCCAAAAAAAATTCATATGTTGAAATCTTAATCCTTAAAGGTGATGATAGTATTAGTAGGTGGAGGCCTTTGGGAGGTGATTACGTCATGAGGGCGGAGCCCTCACAAATGGGATTAGTGCTCTTATAAAAAGCATTCCAGAGAACTTCCTAGCCCCTTCCACCATGTGAGGACACAGTGAGAAGTTGTCCTCTATGAACCAGGAAGTGGGCCCTCACCAGCGACCACACAGAATCTGTCTGCCCTGTGATCTTGGACTTCCCAGTCTCCAGAACTATGAGAAGTGAATATCTGCTGTTTACAAGCTGCTCAATATTTTGTTAGTGGTATTTTGTTATCACAGCCTGAGTGAACTAAGACCCTCAAAAAATTGAATCCTGTAGTATGTAAAAAAGATAATATGAAAATAAAAATCATGATGAGATACCAATACACATCTATTAGAATGTCTTTTTTTCTTTAATTGACAACAAGCTAGCAAGGACACAAAGTGACAGAAACGCTCATGCATAGTTGGTGGGAATGCAAAATGGCACAGCCACTCTAGAAAATGATGTCTTATAAAGTTAAACATACATTTACCACAGCAATTACCAACCAATACCACACTTTGGCATTTACCCAAGTGAAATGAAAATTATATTCACACAAATATTACAGTAATTTTAAAACAATTTTATTAGTATCACCAGAAACTAAAAATAACACTAATGCCCCTGAACTGCAGAACAGATAAATTGTGGTACATCCGTACAGTGAAATACCATTCAGCAACGAAAAGGAATGAACTATTGATACATGTGAGAAACTGATGAATCTGAAATGTATTATGCTAAGAGAAAAAAGCCTTTCTCCACAGGCTATATACTATATAATTCCATATATATTACCCTCTAGAATAGACAAAGCAATAGGGATAGAGAATCAGTCAGTGATTGTCAGATATTAATAGTGGGGGAAGTGTTTGACTACAGAGTGTAGCATGAGATAATTTCTGATGGAGTGATAGAATTGTTCTGTATCTTGATTGTAGTGGTGTTTGTGCTACAGTGTGCATATGTCAAAATTCATAGAACTCTACACTAAAAAGGACAAATTTTCTATATGTAAATTTTTAAAATTTAAAAATATTCCATGGATATTGGAAAATAATTTATTTCCCTATTTGTTGAATGTAATGTTTTATATGCATCCTAATTTTGGATGTATGCCATCTATCATTTTCTGGAAAAGTTATAATAAAATCTCCTACTACAATTGATAATTTGTCAATTTTAACCTTAATACTATTAATATTTGCTTTATGCATTTTTGAAGCATTATATGTTTTTCAATATATATACATTCAGGGTTGTTGTATCTTTCTAGAGAATTATGACATCCTTTCATCATAAGTCTTTTTTTGGTTCAAAGTTTATTTTGCCTTTTATTAATGTAGCAAAAGTGAATTTAGTTGTGTTCATCTTTGCCTGCATATGTTTTTCCATTTCAATATTTTCTATATCATCATGTTTAGGTACATTTCTCATAAATAGTATACAATTGGATTTTTAAAATATGATTTGAAACTACCTATCTTTTAAGAAGTAAATTTAGATTTAAATCTACATTAAATTAAATTTAGTTTATAGATTAACATTATTACTACTGCTCTGTTTTGACTTGTTTTTATTATCTTTTAATTTTTATTTTGTTTTCCCTGCTGTTTATTTGCTTATATTCTTCCCCTTTCCTTTATTGAGCAACACAGACTTCTGTTGGTTTGGTTTTGTTTTACACTATATTGCTCACCTTAGAGTGGTGGTCCTTAAATATTTAACATGCATTCTTGGCCTAATAGAGTGAAAGTTTAGTCAGTATTTATATCTCCCTCCAAAAAATCAAAGGGTCTGAGAAAGCTTGAAGTTCAACCGTTTATCTGTGAATTTTCCATGCAATTAGAGCACCACTTTTTTGAGGCACTCAAAATTAGTTACCACCATTATTTTATTATTCCTTTTGGCATTCATTGCTTATTTAGATTGATCTATAGGTTAATCAGACATGCTAATCCACATTCCTTGCAGACATGCTAATCCACATTTTAATCAATTTCTTTGATTCTTGCATCCTGTTCTTCTGTGTTCCCTATCCTTTTTAAAGTGCATTGTTTGATGTTTCCTTTAGTGGTTCTGAATAAGAATCCTCTTAGTCCTAATTTTTCTGAATGATTTTATTTTGTTTCTATTCTTCTGTAACATGTTTTTTGGTCCTGGGTACCAGAAATGGATTCTAAGCCTCTCAGTTGAGGCAAAAGCACTAAGCACCTCGAATCTAAGGGCACTAATTTTTTAGCTATTTATACCCACCCATGAAAGGATTGCTAAAGGCAATTTTCCTGCAAAACTGTTACTACCACACCCACTCCTCATTCAATATAAGAGGAAGTTCAGGAAAATGGAAGGTGAATTTTTGTGGGATGCCCAATTCACGAAGAATGTTTTTATTTCTCCTTATGTATCCCTCCATGTGAAAGAAATGTATATTTTCCCTTTCTGAAGCCAGGAGAGGGAGAAACAAAGAAAATCACTAAAACAAATTAGGGTATCCAAACCACTTACTTTCCTCTAAGTCAGGTAATCATGAGTATCTCTCACATAAAATTATCCAGACCATTTTCTTGGCCAAGAGAGAGCCTGGAGTTGCTGGGATATGGAAACAGGGACAGAAAAAATGCTAAGAGATGTCAGTGATGCAGCCAACACTTCCACCATTTGGCTTCACAGGGAGTGAATGAGTTTCTCAGAATTTTCTAAAGCCCTCAGCTGCCTTATCAGTATATATGAACTATATATGAACCTTATGAACTATAGCAGGAGCTAAAGAGGGGGAAAAAAAGAGTTAGAACCAAAGCCAAATTCCCACATCAGAGATAACACAGGGGAAAGACACAGGAGTCTCAGAAGAACCAATTAATGGTCCATTTGTGTGGGTGCAACTATAGAAACTAGAAGGTTGTCAGTCTCAGCCAGAGATGTACGAATGAAGATTTCCAGACTCCAATCAGGACAATTATTTAAAAATTGTAATATCTCAATGAGTTGTTGCTTCTCTATAAACCAGTAAAACCTAAATAATATTTTGGGAAGGTATAGAATTACAAATTTCTATTTTTGCTTCTGCTGGAGCTCCAGTTAATTTCCTGACTTAAGAGTTGTGTCCCATATAGGGAGACAATGTCAAAGTCTGGCGTTGGAATGGGTTTTTAGTTTCTCTAACGTAACTTTGTTTTTTTTCTTAACCATAATTCATAATTAAAAAAAAAACCCAGTATTCCTTACTACTTCCTTAGACTGGTGGCAAACTTTAGGTAGGCTCTTTTCACAAATAAAGTAGACCAGTCTTTGTTGAAGCCTTACCTCCACATTCCCATTGAGATGCAAAAATTCCAATCTTCAGTCTTTAAAGCCCACATACCATTTCAACCTCACTACTATATAAATTCCCATTACTTCACTTCCTTTGTATGGCACAGGCTTAAAATTTTTCCTAATTTCTACAACTTGAGTAATTTCTTTCTATGAATTAATTACATATTGAAAAAAGTTTATATTTTTTATTAGTGTCAGATCAAAAGCCAAATGTCAAAGTATGACTTTTATCAGTTAATTCCCTATATCCTCCTTATATAGGGTAAAACCAATATATTTAAATGACTTCATATCCACATATTTAACTTTTTATTAGTGATCTGAAATGACATTTAAATATGCTTTCAAATGTTAGGCTCTGCTATGGCCTGAATGTTTGTGTCCCTCCAGAATTCATGTGTTGAAATCCTGATACCCAGTATGATGATATTAAGAGGTGGGCTTTTGGGAGATGCTTAGGTCCTGAGGGTGGAGCCCACATGAGTGGGATTAGTGCTTATTAAAGAAACCCCATCTCTTATTAAAGAGATCCCTCGCCCCCTTCCACCATGTGAGGATATGATGAGAAGTCTGTGACCCTGAAGAGGGCCTTCACCCAACCATGCTGGTACCCTGATCTTGGACTTCCACAGTTTCTCAGAACTGTGAAAAATAAATTTCTATTATTTATAAGCCTCCAGTCTATGGAACTTTGGCCCAAACTGACCGAGACAGGCTCTGTAGCCAATCTTCTTAAATCAAATGTCTATGATGCAAAATCCCATTTTGGTGTTAAATGAATTTTGTTGATAAAAAATTAGAATATCACTTGTAATCTTGTAAATACACACATGCATGTACACACACACTAAATTATAACTAGTTTCAGGTACACCCTGGTTGTCTTCATGACTGGATTCCTGTTCTCTTGCTAACTTTCACTGACTTTCTGAAAATATCAGTAGTAGCGAAAGCCATGTTCTGAATAAGCAGGTTTCAACTCCTGTTATTTCATCACTGGACTCCTCCCAAACTGAGTTTGGCAAGAGGCATTCTGAAATCAACAAAGGAAGTCACAGAAGAACAAATTGGGGTCATCTGACTCATTCCACTTGTGACGTAAAGTGCATTTGAACTCACATCTCCAGAGGGGAAAGTTAGTTATAAAGTATTGCAAATCAACTAATGTCACTTGTTTCAATTTCTTTTAAACTTTGAGTCAGAGGGGAAACAAGGTGGAGAAAGATGAGAAAGAGAAATGAGTATTTTTAAATAGGACATTTCCAAATTCCTGAAAATAATTTTTATATCGTAAATTTAGAAATAATTTCAAAGGAGAGGATCCATAAGCTTTACTAAGTCATTTACTAAGTCATTAGTAAAGTCATTTACTAAGTCATTTACTAAGTCATTTACTAAGTCATTTACTAAGCTTTCCTAAGAGGATCCATAAGCTTTACTAAGTCATCTTTTAAAAAATATTTTAAATTGTACTTCTAAAATAAAAAGCAGTATTTTATTTATTAAAATCCTGTTTTGATATTCTGTTCCTGAGTTCAAAATACTACATACCCCCAGAAGTCTAAAACTAAAGTATTAAGCACTCAAACTTATTTATCCTTCCTTCTCTAGATAAAATCTCATGTTTTTAAGTTTTAGACAATTGTATTGTTAGAAAACTATGGTTTTAATTATATCTATATTAACAAAAATATTATGAAAAGTAAATATTTAATCGCATATAGTTTTCTATTAACATCATATATTTCCAAAAATATGGTTAACAGGTACTATCAAACATTTCTACCTCAGACTCAAGAGACTGTTGATATGAGCTCTTTGCTTCCTATGAGTTACTTGGGGACATAAAGACAATCCAGAGAGGAACAGAAAATGTCCTTCTCTATGTTTACTGCACTACAAAATCACTAGTGTTAAGAAGGAGGGATGTGCTTTTGTTATTGAATTTGCTGCCACTAAAAACATTAGTAGAACAATCAATTCTATTTGTCCATTCTAGTCTTTACTTAAGCTCTTTTCCTCATGCTTCCTTTTCTCATCTTTAACCCTGTTGTCTCCTGATTCTATGAGTATTTCGTTTCCTTCCTTTTTGTCCTCTGTATCTCTTCCTATTCAATCAAGTATTTTGAAGGCTAGCTTAAAGACCAACACACAATGTTCTTGCACAACAATCTCTTTTCCAACAGATTCCTCTTCTAAAGAAAAGCACTTCTACTGAATGACTTATAGCAGATGTGCAGATGCCACTCCAGCTATGCTTGCAGTGAAGCTGATTAAATTATTTTTCACTTACGATATACGTGTATTTTTTCTAATGAAACTAAGTTTTATAGGTCCCTAAAAATAAAGTCTTTCAAGAATGATAAAAATATTTTTATAGCAATTTTGTAATGTATTCCCCTAAGAAGATCATAGGTTCATATTAATAATACGTTTATCTTAGCTTCACTATGATGTTCTCTGAAGAAGCATGTTAAATGTTTTTTACTGGTGGACTAACAAGCAACAGTATGTAATGTTGGGAGAGAGATCAACCAGGTACAGGGATAGACATGCTTTTCTGAAGAAGTGCCATCATTGACAATTAGGCCATTTATTAACTACTCAACATATTCCATGCTCTTAGTTAACACATTACACACATTACTGCACCTCATCCTCCCAACCAATCTTGTAATTCTGAGTATTTTTAACAAGATTTAGTAGATGAGGAGACAACCACAGATCGGCTAGGTAATTTTTCCATGATCACATTAGCAATAAAGGAACATTCAAACACAGGTCTGTCTGTCTCCAAAGACAGTGCTGTTGCCTACCAGGCAAACCATGTATCTACTGGAAAATAGGGAACTAAATCCATTATATAAAAGAAGGAAGAAAAAGAAGATATGGGAATCTAGATTACCCTGAGAATGGAAAACATGAAAAATAAACCAAAAGTCCCAAGAATGCTGTAAAAGTAAAGTATCATTAAGTTCTTGGCCAATGGCACAAATAATTTGTACATAAAACTAAAACATGAATAAAAATTAGAATTATTCATGAAAACGTACAGCTTTTATTTATGTTTTTCCTATATAATAAAATGATCACCTTTCTCCTTTTCTAATTCAAAAGCAACATTTACTCTCATATTAAAGAAGAAAATTTGGAAGGTTTACTGAGTGTTAAGGACTGTAAACTTCAGTAAGTAACAGGCTCTTGCTCATTCCTTGCACAAAATTTCAAAATTAGTTAGGAGTTTTATATGTAACTCTTAAATCTCTACTTGTAAAGTATATAGAACTGCTGATCAAATGTTACAGTTAATTTTACATTGTCCTATATTTTAATGTGCTTTTCAAGAAAATATATCAATGACTTTACTAAAAACATAATTGCAAAGTGTCCATGGGTGTTACTAACATATCAAAAAAGAACTGATTTATTATCATGTGAAATATACAAACTAGTGAGAAGGAACATTTCCTATATATATTTATTTAACCAGAATCTAAGGGAGTCCTTATTTGTACTTTATTGAGATTGAAACCATCCAGGGAGCCTCAGAGTAACAATAGAAAGAATGGGACTCTTCCTTTAAAGATAATTTTCTCCCACCAGGAAATTAAATGTTTCTCCTGGCAGTAAGTAAAGTACACAGAGGAATGTAGGCTCACACGTATACCTCTTCAAAGTTAATCAGAAACCAGGGTTACCCAAGGTTCAGACTAAAGGGTGGGGGTAGGGACAGTTTCATCTCTAGATATTATTTGAGCATATACGCCAAGTTAGAAGTATTAGCTAAAATGTTTGTTCTTCTAGTAGGGTATTATGAAAGAATTAAATGCAGTAAACTGTAACACCTTCATATGACTAAAGGAAGGGAAGGAACTAGCGTCTGCCTTAAAGATGGCCCAGGTTATATTTTGTGTGTTCAAAGTTGTAATGTATGGATGCATATATTTGACTCACAGTTCATCAAAATATATGTAATAAGGAATCATCTAAAAGTGCTCATCTAGGCAAAGGTGGTTTTATTCAGGGGAATGAACAATAAATTTAGAATGAGAATCAGTAAGTTAATATGGGGTCAGTCAGTAGTTGCTATGACAACTTATAAATGTTCTGTAACATTTGTGAGCCTCAGTTTCCTCAACTGTAAAAATTGAGATAACCAGAATACCTAGCTTACAAGAGTGCTGTGAGAACAGAATGAAATAATACATGTGAGAGGGTTCCATATATTTTCTACCTCTATGCAAATGTAAAATAGTATTATCAGTCATATCTGTAAGTCAAAAAGGGCCATAGATAAAATTTAGCTACAGGGACACATGGAATCTAAGAACATACACATTACAGAACATGAATGCCCCTGACTCCTCAGGGCCAACACTGGGTAAGTAAATGTCTCCTTGCTCTGGAATCCTGTGTTAGTCTAGGCTGAATGAGCTCATGTGAGTAGCAAAGTGAGACTGGCACTAGAGAGACATCTAGTGTTTGAATTAACAGAAGAGCAGATTTGGAGGTTGAAATAATTTTGTTAAAGAAAGAAAGAAATATTCTGCGTCCAAATAAAACCATACAAAAATTAAATCAACATTATAAAAATGTTCCTACATCGTTTCAAATCCCCTAGAAATGTGAAAAATTTTGTATTTGAATTTTCAATTCATACGCAGACATTTTAAGGAGAGCCAGGAGTCAAGGAATGTAACTCTAGGAATTCCTTTTTTAAGACAGTTACCACCTAACAGGGTAGAGTTTGGTGTGAAAAGGAGAGCAGATAGGTCTGGAAGAGAGGATAAATGAAAAGCAGAGGGAGATTTCATTAGGTAGAAATCAGTGAAGGAAAAATAATTAGGGGCTATGTCTATGGAGAAGGTGAGAAAATGCTGTGGCAGAAGACCAGACAAGAAGATTCTACGTTATTAGTAGTAATGCACCCTGCTAAAAATGCAATTTGTTGATTATTATTTAATTATCACCAGTTGTAATGCATCAAGAGTAATTAAGCTTACAGATTTTAATAACTGGACATCAACAAAAGCATTTTCACCTCAAATAGTTAATAGATATTTATTAAATGATTATGATGAGTCAGGAATCTTCTAGATATTTGGAATGCATCAATTAACAAAACAGATAAAGACCCTTGGACCTGGAGTTTATATTCTAGATAAGAAGAAAAACAATAAGTAATAAACAGAATAAATAAGCAAAATGTATGGCATATTAAAAGGAAGTAATTCAAAAAATAATATAATAAAAAATATGGAAAAAAATGAGAAGTAGAATAGAATAGAAGACATAGGGTGTGTGTGGCAAAAGGGAAAGGGAATTCAATTTTTGCTAAAGTAACAGTATAACTAATCTCTCCCACCAAAAAGTGAAAAATGAGAATAACCTGGGCCATCTTTAAGGCAAATGTTAGTTCTTTCTCCTCCCACTGTAAATAAAATTTGTTAGTCACAGTTCCATGTTAGTTAATTCAAGTTTTTGGTTGGAATAAGTTAAGTAGTGGAAGCAATCATATTTATGCGTAATTTCTTATAGTTTTCTGTACCTTAAAGTTCTCACCTAACATTCCTCTAATTGCTGTTGTTTCAATTTATAAACTTATCAAAGTTCCCTGCCACTGCAAAGATTCCATAAATGATTTTCGGTAATCATAGTAACAATAAATGCAGAACTTCTTCCTTCTATTTACATGTTTAGAGTCTATAGATATATGTCCCTAAATATATGAATAAAATATATTAATTAGCTTTTTCTTTCCTAAATTCTAAGAATCACTAAACTCTAGTAATGTCAAGCAGAAGAGATAAAGTACTCTTATCCCCAAGATTGAGAAGGATTTTTTAAGGAAATACTTGGTAAAAATGGAATGCAGATCAATCTTGGTGTTTAGAAAACTCTTAGAAACATTTGTTGAATTGCTTTTTTTTTTATTGAGGTATAGTTGATGTAAATTGTTATATAAGTTTCAGGTGTACAACACAGTGATTCACATTTTTTAAGGTTATATTCTATTTATAGTTATTATAAAATATGGGCTATTTGCCCTGGGTTGTACAATATATCCTTGTAGCTTATTTATTTTGTACATAGTAGTTTGTACCTCTTAATCCTCTACCCCTATCTTGCCCATTGCCCCCTCTCCTCGCCCTGTAGGTATCCACTAGTTTGTTCTCTATATCTGTGAGTCTGCTTCTTTTTTGTTGTATTCACGTTTGTTTTATTTTTTAGATTTATTTTTATTTTTTAGATTCCACATCTAAGTGCTCTACAGTATTCATACAGAATTCAAACACAGTATTCGTCTTCTCTGTCTGACATTTCACTTAGCATAATACCCTCCAAGTCCATCCATGTTGTTGCAAATTTCTGTCTTTTTATGGCTGAGTAGTATTCCATTGTATATATATACCACATTCACCTGTTGATAAACACTTAGGTTGCTTCCATATCTTGGCAATTGTAAATAATGCTGCTGTGAACACTGGGGGGCATGCGTCTTTTCAAATTAGTGTTTTTGGAAAATATGTTATTGTTATTAGCATCCAACTACTGAATGGATAAGAGATGATATATTTAAGGGACATATATACATTATTATTATGCATACCAAAATAGTCAAATATTTTTCAGGAGTTTTATGCTGGTGATTTCTCCCTGAAATTTTTCTAAATAGTAACATAATCTTTTTTGTTTAGTTTGTTCCCATTATAAAAGAGACTTTTATTCTTCATGTTGATATTTATTCTATATCATCTTTTTGTTAATGTATGTCATATGTTACTCTTTAATAGCTCTCTTAACTAAAAACATAACAACACATATAATTATGTTTTGCTATGTACTTTGGTATGATTTTTTTATTTTGCAGTAAACTTGTGCTATTACAATTCTACAGTAACTCCCAGGTTTAAATTCCAATATTTAAAATTTCTGTACCTAACATTTTTTGTGATAAAATCTGTCAAAAATGTTATTTTTCCTTTTATTATGATAAAATGTAGTACTATAACTCTAGCAAACATTAGAGAGTTTTCTCCCCAAGACATCTATGTTCATATTCTCTACATAACCAAAAAATAATTATAAATTTTGGTATGCACAGAAGTTCATATACCAACTTATTCTTATTTGCCATTATTACAGAAGTCATATTTCTTGATTCAAAAATCCTTGCATACAGCCTTCTATTGCTTGTTCCCCTCTGGTTTCTGGTCATGCAATGGTCATATTTAAGATTCAAAATCACAGTGAGAATTACCTAATTGTGTGATGAGAGAAGAATCGAACTCCTTACTCACTTTTCATTTTGTTATAAGTGACAGTTATCAAACATTTCAATTATTTTCAATCAACAGAAAAACTTCCTTGTAATTTCAGATTCTTTAGCAAACACACATACACAGGACAGAAATTGTTGGAATAGAAACATTATATGATACTCTTTTTTTATTCAGATTATTTATTTTCATTACTTATTCTGAAAGAGAAGGTTGATCTCAAATGTCACTTTTTCTTAGTTCCTGTTGAGTTGGAATGTCACACATAGAAATTCATACCTTGTTTAAAATGTGAATATCACTGAAATATTGGTCTAAGATCTTATTACTATGAGATACTTTGTTATGATTTTATTCAGTTTGCTCTGTAAGACTCTGAGATGTTATAGAAAATGATTATTTCTTACGTGTCATCCACATAATATCCAACTATAACATTGCAATATGGAATTTTAAAAAGGTAATGGTCCTGAGATATAACACTGCAGAACTGAATCCAGCAGGTTATCAGAAGTGTGCTTCGGAACCATCCCTGTCTTCAAAACAGAGTCTATCCAAATCCTTACATGAATTTTCTCTGGCTGGTCCTATATACTGGTATCCCACAGAATGGTATAGAGATTTTCTTAAGGCAAACTTAAGGACAGAAAGCATCTGCCCACAATCATGGAAGCTGATAACGCAAACGTACCCCTCATTTCAGTATAATTCAACCGTATGCCTATGAAAGGAGTCCTTAAATGATCAGAAAGCTATGGATCATCTAGAGTTGGAATTTCACCCGAAGACTAGATATTTTTCACATAAAAAGGCCATTAATAATAGATGTATATCCATAACTCACTACATAGTTTGAAACTTACAGATCTGGCCAAGTTGGAAGATTCAAAACACTGAAAATATTTTATTAATATGATTTTCTGGTTTCAAGTCTGTGATAAAAATTACATAATAGATTGGGAGTTTGGGATTGACATGTACACATTGCTATGTTTAAAATAGATAACCAGCAAGGACCTACTATATAGCACTGGGAACTCTGCTCAGTATACTGTAATAACCTAAATGGGAAAAGAATTTGAAAAAGAATAGATACATTTATATGTATAAGTGAATC
The DNA here is from genome assembly GCF_949774975.1 of Lagenorhynchus albirostris. Classification (NCBI taxonomy): domain Eukaryota; kingdom Metazoa; phylum Chordata; class Mammalia; order Artiodactyla; family Delphinidae; genus Lagenorhynchus; species Lagenorhynchus albirostris. The sequence goes on from NC_083100.1 coordinate 46,807,852, forward strand.
ACTTTGCTGTACACCTGAAACTAACACAACATTGTTAATCAACTATACTCCAATACAAGCTTAAAAAAATTTAATAAAAAATAATACACAGGAGCACATTTCAATCTAACTACTCATGTATAATTGTGAGAACAATAATCACAGCCATCAATGAGTAGCATGAACCCATGAGGATGTAAAGCCTTTTAAGTGAACTAATTTCATTTAATTCTCATAACAACTCTTTGAGGTAGATACAATTATTTATATAACAGATGAGGAAATTAAGACTGAGAATTTCAACAAGTTTCCCGACTAAGTAACATTGGCTGGAATTCATTCTAAGTCTATTGCCTCCAGAGCCAAAACCATTAAACACTATGCTTTACTGGTGAACTCGAGTATTTAAAGCTCAATATCTAAAAACTGTACCTGAAACCTAGCCTTGATCCTATGTCTATAAGAGGTAACAAAAATTGGAAAACAAGTTACAATGCAAACTGGAAAGATTTGTGGCTAGGTTAAGAGCTCCTGGTATTCAAGGGCACATATTTACAGTAGACAATAGATGCCTGAAAGATTGAATAAGCTGTGCAGCAAAAGGCAAATTTATATCCTCACACTTTCAGGGACAAAGTGGCACAGTGGAAAGAACACCACATTTAAAGTCAAACAAGCCTTCTCTAGCTCCACCACTTAGCAGCTGTGAGATCTTAATCACTGTTCTTAAACTCTATTTGCCTCCTTTTCTTTGGGGAATAATATACCTATTTCCTATTTTGTATTGAGGATTTAGTGGCACAATGTACATTCAGTTACTGACACTCAGAAAGTGCTATGAGTGGTATTATCTCTAAAAAACAACTTTCGGGGCTTCCCTGGTGGTGCAGTGGTTAAGAATCCGCTTGTCAATGCAGGGGACACGGGTTCAAGCCCTGGTCGGGGAAGATCCCACATGCCGCGGAGCAACTAAGCCCACGAGCCACAACTACTGAGCCCGCATGCCACAACTACTGAAGCCCACGCGCCTAGAGCCCGTGCTCTGCAACAAGAGAAGCCACCGCAATGAAAAGCCCGCGCACGGCAATGAAGAGTGGCCCCCACTCGCTTCAACTAGAGAAAAGCCCGCGTGCAGCAACGAAGACCCAACGCAGCCAAAAATAAATACATAAATATATTTTAAAATGCACGTTTTACAAAATTCAATATTTTCAATGTTTAATTTTTAGAATAAATTTTTCCCATTATTTTTGTAAGTCATTTTTAACAAATTTTTTTTGGTATAAACTTATGTATGTATTTATTTTTGGCTGTGTTGTGTCTTCGTTGCTGCACGTGGGCTTTTCTCTAGTTGCAGCGAGCGGGGGCCACTCTTCATTGCCCTGCGCAGGCTTTTCATTGCGGTGGCTTCTCTTATTGCAGAGCACGGGCTGTAGGCACGTGGGCTTCAGTAGTTGTGGCACGTGGGCCCTAGAGCACAGGCTCAGTAGTGTGGTGCACGGGCTTAGTTGCCCTGCAGCATGTGGGATCTTCCTGGACCAGGGCTTGAACCCGTGTCCCCTGCATTGGCAGGCAGATTCTTGACCACTGCACCACCAGGGAAGTCCCAAAACATGCACTTTTTTAGGACATCCATTTTTAAAATTTTCTCATGTATATATGGACTAAAATTTGGTTAGTGAATTTTTTCTTATCATGTGCAATTTTAATAACATATAGCTACACCCTTAACAGGCTACCTATGTTAGCAAACTACAAGGGCAAGGATAGCTTAATAAGTATATTTGGACATATTTTCACCTATATAGACAGCCATTATGGTGAAAGCTCCTGAAATATTATTCACTTGAATGGCTATATTTTTACAGTAATTTTGTTTCAAATATGTCTTACCTTTAGAAAATTATTTTATGAAAAATTTTCATCTGCTGAACAATGTTTTCTGAACCACAAAATTTTTATCAATTTGCTGTTTAAATTACAATCTTGATTATAAACTAAAAGCATTCCCCCTAATCCTTTAATCCATTCACCACATTTTTACAAAGAATGAAACATGGATCTGAGGTTATGTGACTTGCTCAAGGCTTATGTGTGTCTGATTCTTGACCCAGGGACATTTTCATCAAGTAAGCGTCCTCCCTCTTTAGATGCGTTTTCCTTAAAGCTTTTCATTTTGAAATAATTACACAGTGACAGGAACTAGAAAAAATAGTACACAGAGTCTTTCATACCCTTCATCCAGCTTTGGCCAGTATTGCATCATATAAAACTATAGAACAATGTCAAAACCAGGAAATTGACATTGGTTTAATACTGTTAACTAGACTATAGATGCTATTCAATTTCACCATTTTTACATGCATTCATTTCTCTGTGTGTGTGTGTGTGTGTGTGTGTGTTTCTGTGTGTGTGGTTCTATGTAATTTTATCCTACTTATAAAGATGCTTTTGCTAATGCAGTCAATGATAGGAAGCATTAATAGCTGAATGACAAATAATGCCAGAATGACTGGGCTGCTTGCTTTTTTAAGTTTTCATGTCTCATAAATCAAGTTCTTTTAGATTTGACATAATATCTTTTCTCCTCTGATTGGAAAAACCTGAGCAAATAACTAAACTAAAGATTTTGAATGTCAAGTTTTCATTCCATGAATAATGAACTTGAAGCAAATGGTCTGAGGTTAATAGTAGAAAATTGGTCACATTATTTGAGGCTATCCTCTATTTTATGCAGAGGAAAGCAATTAGATGACAACATCTTCACACATGTTTATACCTCCAGAAAGGGGTCTGTGCTTCAGGCTTTTGTGGAAAGCACACTGCACCAGCTACTTATGACTCAAGATCAGTGTCTGCTTTGCACAGCATGAGAGAACAGGTGGGTCATAGATGGCCATACATGTTATATATAATACGCTTGCCAGTTTGCCTTGTGTTTTCTTTATTTCTGCAGATGTGTCATAAGGAAATTGAGTCAGTCTATTTTTGTCTCTTGCTATAAATATCCAAGCTGATTTTATGAAGGCACATGTTGGTAATAAAATACTCATTGCCTCCTACAAGCACAAGAAAAAAAAGTTAAAGGATTATTTTGAGAAATGTACTTTTATAAATTTGCCTGAAGGTTTATGACAAGATGTTTTATTATTTGATAATTATTTACAGAAAGGGTTTCTTAGATTTTCCTTTTCTAGATACATCATCTAGATCCTAGATGAATTAAAAGATATTTTCTGTGTTGATTGGTGTAATGAATTAAAAACCAAACTGAAGATTTTAAATTTATATTATGCATATAAATGTATCCCTATATTCATGTATTTTAATGAAAAAATAAGTCACTGTTATTTTATGTCTCCTTCTCAAAGATTTAAGAACTACTTAACCACAATGAATAGAGTCTAGGGAATTGTGGGGCTAAACCTCAAAGGCATTGATCTAAAACTACTTTTGAGACTTGACTTCATCAAAATCTACATTTTTAAAAAATAATAAATTTATTTATTTCTTTTTGGCTGCGTTAGGTCTTCGTTGCTGTGTGCGGGCTTTCTCTAGTTGCAGCGAGGGGGGGCTACTCTTCCTTGCAGTGCGCAGGCTTCTCATTGTGGTGGCTCCTCTTGTTGTGGAGCACAAGCTGTAGGCACACGGGCTTCAGTAGTTGTGGCACACAGGCTCAGTTGTTGTGGCTTGTGGGGTATAGAGCGCAGGCTCAGTAGTTGTGGCGCATGGGCTTAGTTGCTCCGCGGTATGTAGGATCTTCCCAGACCAGGACTCGAATCCGTGTCCCCTGCATTGGCAGGTGGATTCCTAACCACTGAGCCACCAGGGAAGCCCCATTTAAGTCTACTTTGAAGGTATCTAATAAAACAATTACACAACTAGCCTGTTAAAATATAACTTTTTACTGTGTTGTTTCAATAAGTAACAATTTTTATTAATATCTAATCGATAATAAATTAAAGAAATACATGCAAAAAAATTTAGAGAAATCCATGCCCTCCCGCAAAGGGAAAATATTATAAATATCTTTTTTCAAATAATCAATTTTAATTACCCAACAATAAATTTAACAAGTAAATCAAGGACTTAATACACTACTCAGTGAGAACATGGCTGCACCATGAAGGGTGTTTTCATCCACAATTTAGAATGGAAAACTATTGCTAATTCTAATGTTTTTTAAACTTCCATTTATTTTTCTACATTTTCATTAATTTAACAAATATTTATTGCACACCTACTATGAACCAGGCATTGGGCTGATTCAGAGGGTACAGTGGTAAACAAGAAGACAGAGTCCTCTCAAGAAACTAATCTAGTAGAGCAAGCAGAAAAGAAAACAAGGACTCACAATATAAGAGTTTGATAGCATTAAAATAAACATTAATTTTCAATTCGTTCATAACCTTTTTTCTCAGGTATTTGAGACTATTGATAGCCCAATTTTTCAAATTTCTTGTAACTCCTATACCTTTAAGAGCACAGTGCTTTTAACAAGTGTTTATTTTCTCTATGATCTTGCAGTGACTATGAAATTTACCATCAATTATTTCTATTTGATGTATAATCAAATATAATTAGTTAATATATAAGAATTCAAACTATTTTTACACTTATGTGCCAAAAATGGCTTTAAGATATTAAAAGTTCATACAGTTTTTTTGGTTTCTTATTTTCCAAAGATTTTATTTCCCTTGCACTTTTTCTGTTAACATTCTATTACAATAACGTAAGAAGAAACTTCCTCTATAGGAAATTTCCTTCCATTTGTGTCTTCAACCCTTTCTCTTCCAAAACACTTACTTTAAAGTTTAGTCCATTTGTGGAGAGGATATGAATCTTTAGAAGACACAGTGAAATCTGAAATTATACATATTAAAAATTATATCAAAGACATGACTAAAGCATATATGTGTGAGATGTACATTTAAATACTTCCTTAAGATTGTAAAATTAAGCCCTTTGTCTTCGATCAGAGCCACCACTGATAGTACTCATGGCTTCACATCAGATGGGGCAAGGGTGATAAATGGAGAGAGACATAAAGTCCAACCATTAAACTCAGAAAAATTTTCCCATCACCATCTGACCCAACTCATCTGTCTTAAGAATATTGACCCTGTGCTGAGGCACTAACCCAACTGGAAAGCACATCCTTGCATTCATATATTACTCTAATGACATAAGAATGGATAGACTTGGTCCTTCTACTTAAAAGTATTATATGTTGAAATTTCTGCTGTGATAAGACAAAAATAAAAGTTCTTAAAGGTCTGATACATTAACAAATCCAGTAAGTCGTCATGTTTCTTGTGAGCTGAGAAAATCTAAGGCTTCTTTTTGTCCTGTCTTTTAATGCCTGTAATCTAACCGATACTGACTGCCCAACCCTGTTTGCTACGAATTTCTTGCTTTTCTCTCCTAACCAACCATTCAATATGGATTCTGATCTTGTTATTTATTTCTGGAGTCATTTCCCTCTATCCATTTCACCTGAAATAGTAGATTCCATTTTAAGCATATACTTTCTTATTTATGATACTTTGGACTCCCTCTTGTGCCCAAAGATGTATATTGCCTGACTGGCTTCTCTCTTGTATCTTCTCTTAACTGCAACCTATGAATGGCATAGCTCTAAGTATAATGCAGGAATATTATCATGTCATGTGATTTTACATAACATCAATCCACAGAATTCCATCCTTAGATTGCTGCCAAGACATTATTGAAGATAGGTGGAAGTCATAAAAGAAAATCCACTTTAATATATAATTTATGGGGCTTCCCTGGTGGCGCAGTGGTTGAGAGTCCGCCTGCCGATGCAGGGGACACGGGTTCGTGCCCCGGTCCGGGAGGATCCCACATGCCGTGGAGCAGCTGGGCCCTTGAGCCATGGCCGCTGGGTCTGCGCGTCTGGAGCCCGTGCTCCGTGGTGGGAGAGGCCACAACAGTGAGAGGCCCGCGTACCGCAAAAAAAAAATATATATATATATATATAATTTATGGTAACAGCTCAGTTCATTTGCAAAGTGCATAATTCTAACCACATAACAAGGGAAAGGGGGGATTATGATAAATCTAAATATTTATATTAAATTTGGGGTTAAAGAACAAAACATAATAACAGTATCTGAAGAAGAGAAAAAAAATTATTTTTAGGCCATGAAAACTTAATGCTGAAAAGGTTATGATGTTTTAATCTGCTCAGTATGTTTTTCTCTGATATGGGCCAAGTCCCTAGAATAGGCCTTGGCATAGTATATAAACTCTGTAAATATTTGTTGAATTAACAAATAAATCATTAAAACACTACATTTTCATGTTAATCATCCACTAATAAAAGTTTTGTTTGGATAGTTTGAGCTTTGCTTCCATCTTCTGAGGAGCCTACTATCTCTGAATACCATTGCCAAAAATATATATATGTATATATTTTAGAACCATGTCTTGTAGCTATTAAATTATTGTTGTTTAAAATTACTAGTATCTAAATTTTGCTTAAGAGTCACGATGTTAACATTATTTTGCTCTGAAGAAGTGTCATTAATTTTGACTAATACTAACCTTTCAACTTGGGACTTTGTAAATAAGACATTTTTGGTAACTTTTATTTCTTGCTAGAATGGGTCATGCTCCTTATGATTCTTTTTCTACTTAGTCAGGATAGTAAGTATGAACATTGATATTTTTCTTGAACTTTTAAAGTTGTTTTTCAAAATAGGACTTTAAATCCTGAACTAAACTCCGGCCTGCGCGTCCGGAGCCTGTGCTCCACAATGGGAGAGGCCACAACAGTAAGAGGCCCGCGTACCGCAAAAAAAAAAAAAAAAAAAGAGTCTAGGGTAGGGGAAACCAGGTAAGATAATTTACCCCCATTTAAGTATCTCATTCAGTTGAAGTATTCTGATCAACTTAATACTTTCTAAATATATGGATAAATATCACATCAATTTAACTCAGATTTTCTAACTGGAGATTCCTCAACTAATCTACCAAGAAATGAGAGCACAATTTCCATCTACGCCTAGCTATTTCTGTGATACCTGTTAAATTTGTTAAGTTAGAGAAACCATGAAAAAATATTTTTCTTCATGTAAAGAAAATAGAAGAATTACAGTTCAGTCAAGCAAGGGGAGGTTTTCCTAGTCATGTTACCAAGGCAGAAACCATAAATGTAAACAAAGATAGATGAGATGTCACAAACATTTAAAATTTCAGAGCAGAAAAAAATTAATTAGGTCAAAAGGGAAATATCCACTGCTCTGTCATATTATATTGATGGGTACAGAATTGCTGTGATTTTTCTGAAGTACTGAAGTATTATTTGGTTATATTGATGTAGTTACAGATTCAGGTATAGATTCAGAAATAGATACTGATGGTAATGATATAGATGCAGACAGATATAAAAATAGGCTTACCCTGTGCCCCAAAATTCCAATTCCAGGAATTTACCTTAAGGACATAATAAGACTAGTAAGAGAAAATTTATGGATTTTCATTTATATCAGGAAAATTAAATTAATCTAAATATCCAACAAGGCAGGATGTTAAATAAACACTGAACATTTATACCCACATCGAACAATAGTGCAAGTATTTAAAATGTTGATGTATTTCTATGTTTTTATACATCTATATTATATTGTTTCATTTTTTTAAATTCTAAAATTATATATAGAGAGATATGAAATTGTATCATCTCAGTTTCCTTTTTAAAAAGACAGTTTGTAAATGTGGGTACACATACATAATGGAAATATTTAGAAATAATTAATATCAAGATACAGATGATAGTCACGTCTGATTTGAAGGTTGAACAATTATTTTCTTTCTTTTTATGCTTTTCTGAATATCTGATTTCTTCAAAGAAAAAATAAAGTTCACACTGGGAAAAAAATTCAAACAAATGCAAGCAAAGTCAATGCTTTGGAAAGCAAATATACTTATATCGGATTATCTAAGTTTTTTTCTTTCTAATATTTTATCATTCTAACATAATTAAAATATTTTACCACTCATTGATCAAGAGTTGTGTGTAACATAACTTGATTTTAGGATTGTAATAGTTAAAATCCATACATTATTAAAAGATAAACTTATGCAGATATTTTTGTGCTTTTGATAATGAATTTCTTAATAATGAGGCAGGTCCTTCAAATCATATTCTATAAAAAATTTTTATAGGATATTATTTTAGTTTTTATCTATATTTTCTCCCCTTTCTTTTGTCTTCTTCCTCCTCTTTCCTCATCTTTTGTTTCTTTCTTCTTGACTATTCTACAATTCTCTATCCCACAATTGTACCATGATTTCATTAAGTCCTCAATGAATCTCAATTTATGGTATACAGAGATGCCTGAAATTGTGGGATTTTTATGCTAGCAAACTGAGCATAATAAAATGCTTATGCATCCCTATGGTATATGGAAATGTGATAATATTTAGTAACACTTTTATTTCCTTTTTAAATATTCAAATTAATATATACTATTTTATCATTATAATGCATTTCTCCAGAGAGTTTTCCCAAAAGCACTTTACATCCAGTAATTAAGTACACTCACAGAGCATGGCACAGTTTTTATTTAATGCAATTTTCTTAATGAAAAATTATAATATTAAACAGTTTTTAATAATAATAACTAGACATTTGCTATATACCAAATGATCTGTATTCATCCTGACATTTAATCTTCCCTACTTCATCTTAAAGATAAAGAAACTGAGGCTCAGGAGAGTTTTATAATTTGCTCAGTTTGAATAATTGAAAAATAAAAAGGTCATATGTGAGGTTTACAGCAGATTGTGAAATTATTTTTGTAAGAATTCCTTCCAGGACTCTACTTGGGAATGAAAGGAAATGTTAAGTGCTCGAATTTTAAAACTTTAAATAAAGTAATGTACAGATGGCAGGCCACTCAAAGTAAATTCTGCTCTATAGTTTTGAATAAAACCTTGACAGAGAGTAATCTTCATGCACACAATAAGTATTGGTAATTTTATGTCAACTTAACACACATCTTAGAATAGAAACAAAAAGTCTGGGATGGTTTCCTTTTCTCTTACAACATTGCTGCCAAGACTGTCGAGATTAGTGAAAAAAGGGTGTGAAGCTACCTAGAAATGTAAAGAGGAGTCAGGCACGCATGTGAACTGTTACGTTTCATAACAATGTCCGTTTCATGTATTTTACTTTCTTTAGAAAACTACCCAGGGAGGGTACAACCCAGAGGGATAGGCCAACCACCTGAGATAAGGAAAGATGCACAGAAAGATTTCACACACCCAAACTCTCCCATGGACACAATCTATAAATTAGAGTCTTATTTGCATTGGTAGAGTCCCCTTCTATAGTGAAATATTCTCCTGGAAGAATAATTCTACCCATTTTCGCCATCTTAACTTCAATGCATGAGTGAGATATGCAAACCTGGTAAATCGGAGTAATGATGAAACAGGGAAGAAAAGAGTTATAACTGAAAACAGGGGATAGAAGGAGATTTTTTAGTGATTAAAGTAGTAAATTTTAAAGAACTAAAGGACTTGGTCATTGGGGGAGGAGGGGAGATCTAGAAATAAAAAGATAAACTTGATAAAACCGTTCCAGTAGATAAATGGGGTTCACCAAAGTCAAATTTTTACAACATGCAATCTTGCCTAGGACCCCAGTGACAGCCCTTCCTTTTACCCCAATCTCAAAAAACCTCCAACTCTCTACCCCAGCTGTTAAATCTCAAAGAATTTTTCCAACTATATCTCTTCCTCCTCTAAATAATAACTATTAATTTTCATCATTGGCTTGCAGTACCATTTGAAATTCTTGAATTGTTGCCTTGTCCACAACTGGGAGCTAGGGCACTGGAACATCAGGGTGGGAAAATCAGGGTCCTGATAACAGTAAGGGAGGAACACTCACTCTCTGAGAGCCACAGGGTCCAACCACGGTGACTAAGACCAAAGGCTCTGAAGAGATGCTGAGCAAAGGCCAAGCCCACTATCCAATTGATTATTAATCCTAATGGGATAGATAGAAAAAGAAACTTCCTAAGTCAGTGAAAAGGCGATAGCCTAGGCATCCAAGGAAATCAATGAGGTTCACAGCAGAGAGTGATCCAGGGAGAGAGTTCTCAGATAGACCGGAAATAAAGAGAGATGACACAGTAGAAAGGGACCACCTTGGTCTGGCTATTTCGTTACTGTTGCGTCAGTTTTGCTTTGCTTCTTCCATTAGGCTGCCAGAGAATATTCCATGTGCACCTCTTTGAAAAGTCCTGCTATACTTTTCCTAACAGTGAGGAAGCAGAAGCTGAGCAACATTCAGAAGCCACTAACAGGTGATAAATCTAGAAAGGGAACAAACCAGGAATAAAATCAGCACCAAGCTTCTTCTGACCTAGTTTTTGTATTTAGAAATTTGGTTTTTTTGTTGTTGTTGTTTTTGCGGTACACAGGCCTCTCACTGTTGTGGCCTCTCCCGTTGCGGAGCACAGGCTCCGGACGCACAGGCTCAGCGGCCATGGCTCACTGGCCTAGCCGCTCCCGGGACCCTCCCGGACCGGGTCACGAACCTGTGTCCCCTGCATCGGCAGGCGGACTCTCAACCACTGTGCCACCAGGGAAGCCCAAGAAATTTCTGTATTTTTTAAATCACCTTTTCTACCAGAACCGTAAGATTGACCTTTTAATAACCATAGAACTGCCCCAAATTAATTGCCATATCCCTTGCCTTCTCTGAGTTCTTCCCACCTTCCATTCGCCCCACCCTCTAAGAGTTTCCACTACCTAACTGGATAAAAAATTGACACTATGAGCTACACACGTATGAAAGTAGGGACCATGGAAATAATTCAAAGACTCTGGCAAAATTAATAGGAGAAATCTCAAGGAGCAATCAATTAATGCAATCCATTTGTTTTACATAGGAAGACTTTAAGGGAAATTAAGGTCGTGTAGTTAATGTAGACTTTAAATCTCTTAGATCCTGCATTTTAAAAAAATTGCTTAGCATTAAGAAGAGTTTTAAAATCTTAGTTATCAAAAAACATTTTTACTTAAAACAAATTACATAAGTACATAAAATAAATAGATTGAGGAAACTTGCTTTAAAAACAGTGATAGAACCAACGGTATACTTCAGTTAGGGTCCATTATTGTCCATCACCCTGTAAGAGAAGGCCAGACACACACACCATTTGTCTGGCTCCATCTGAATCTAACTCTTGAATAAAGAGTGCACTGAAAAAAAGGGTAGAATTACTTCAGATGAAAATAATTTGGCCCAGTTAGATGCATACTATGTAGAAGCAGCATCAAAATTTGCTATAAATCAAGAGATGTAACTGGGATAATTCCTACTTGAACAAGCTATAAAAGCTTAAGTCGATATACAACCTGCCTGTGGAGAAAAGGGGGAGAAGAAAAGTCTGGATCAGCCCACTCCTCACTTCAGATGACAGGGAAGTCTTTCCTGTGAATTTTTTTCCCATTAGTTCACCATGGCACCTTTTCCTCCTGAGGTGCCTGAAGTCAGGGATGAGTTTCAACCCTGCATTGCTGATGAGAGGTTTCATCTGCAAGATGATATGTGACATCACTCTTGCTAGTGCTGAACTTATCACACCCTTCATCAAAGGACCTGCCAAATATTTGTGGCTTACCAGCAGATCCTTGAGGACAGAAACAATGCCCATATTGTTCAGGATTACCATTACCTTTATTTACTAATATTAGTACAGAAAATTACACCGCAAAATATTTACAGATACATGGCAACAACTATATGATAAAAGCAGGGGAGGGATTTCTATCCTCACCTTACTGAAAAGCAGACTGAGAGAGACTCTAATGTGTCCGGGGGGGTGATGGCTAACCAGGAAGGAACCAGAACTAGAACATAAATAGCCCCCTCCTGATTCAGACTGCCTCACCTAAGGCTAGTCATAGATGCCTGTACTAAGAGAAATAGATGCTGCTTGTATTAACACAATACCACAGAAAACTAAAAAATAAAATGGGAAAAATCACTTGTTAGGAAAATCAATGGTTTCTTTGACCTTTTTTCTGAATGATTTCTAGGATTAAATTACTCAACTAGGTAGGCTGATTTAAAAACTTTTCAGGATATTTCCCAACACTGAGTTATCCTATACAAGTGCTTTTAGCTATGCTGTTTTCCCAGCCATAATTCAGGAGTGGACAGAATGACTTACGTCAAAGAATGAAAAAATACTTCTGAAATTTTACAAAATATTCTAACAAATCACCTCACTCACTTCAAACTGTAGCTGCTCCCAAATACAAATGCCACATTTATTTTAAGGATCTAGGATATCTGAAGAATAGTAAAGATCTATTCAGCATTTCTTTCACTGTAGGAAACTGTAAATTCCACAGACGTGCTATACAATGCGGTTCTTATTTAGAAAAGGAAGAGAAAGCGAAGGCATGAAACAATATATTATTTGTTTTTAGTGATTTTTACACTCAAATTATTTGACTTAGGCTGCAAGAAGCAGAGAGAGATAACCCCATATGAAGCACCTCCTAAACTTCAAACCTCTTTTAAGGGTTTGAAGACAGATGTAGGATGTCTGCTGGCTTTGATAAGCAGCTGTAAAAGAAACGACAGAGCCTTAGGAAGTGGAAAGAAACACAAAAGTGTATTCATTACTCAAGTTAGTAAAATTATGATAAAGAACAGTTGCACTATTTGTGTAAGGAGAGAGCTAAAATTCTTAAATACAGAGCATATATCTTTCTTACAGCAGCAATCTAAATTTTAATAACAGGAAAAGTAGATATGTTTCTTTTTAAAATTTTTATTAAATTAGAAAAGTTATAAATCTTACTGCCCTTGATATTATTACTTAATCATTGAAAGAATAAATCATGTGTTGGACAAGCTATAAAAAATTTCATTTGAATCTTTCTTTTATTAAAAACAAACATTTTTTAAAATAAACTTTTCATAAGGGATTATGCCAAGTATGTACTTCAAAGCCTGTTTCTCTTTGATGGGAGCTAGAGGCAACTCATAATCTAATTGTCAAGGGTCCTTGGAATTCATTTCCAACCTATTCATTAACCACTAGAAATATTTATTGGACAACTACTACCTACCCATCGTGATTGTTTTATAAAGAAGAAAAACAAAGTGTCCCTCTCTTAGTGCGGGATCTCTAAAGCTTTCTCTGTCAACTTTGGTGTAGCTCTGAATTCCTACCGCACTTCACTCTTTGTTGATAATAAGCAAGTAGGGAAGAAAGCAGCGAGATATATTTATTCAGAGAGCCTGTGTAAATTATTTAAAGCTACAGCAGTTTTCTTTCATATTTATTACTTACTTAAGGCAACAGTCTAAAGTCAAGATTTTGCTGTTCCCTGTATGTTTGATTTACATAGACAGTAAATAATTCTCACTTGTAAAAAAGCATTTAACACAGGGAGAGGACAGTTGTATACAAGCCAAGGAGAAAGGCCTCAGAAGAACCCAGCCCTGCCCTGATCTTGGACTTCTAACCTTGAGAACTGTGAGGAAATAACACTTCTGTTGTATAAGCAAAAAAAAAAAAAAAAAAAAAATCAATTAAACTACATAACCTTGGGAATTTTCTACTTTACTTGATTATATTAGGAGAATTGAGAATTGTACATGACTTTTTCTTTTCATTATAATTTATTTGCTTGTATTGCTTTCACATTTTGATTACTTCTTTGAACTTTATAAATATCAACATTTTTATGAACATCAGATCTATGTACCCTTACTGCCTTAATGAGCAAAGCAAATGTTAAACGTGTCATTAAATATCGGTAGATAGATCTAAATTTTTTAAATTATAATTTTTAAAATATAATTTAAAGTAAAATTTTAAATTATATTAATCTTGAAGAGCAAGTTACCTACAAAGTTTAAAGTACTTGACTTTCTAGAAATTGAACTGATTTTTTTGGCTTAACTTAAATCGGTTTCTCTAACTAAAACTGGTATAAAATCACATTCCAACTTAGAAGTCTTAAAACATTGACTTACTAATCAAGTTATTAATTCATTAACATGAAAATATATTTTAACATTAACCATTCTAATCGTAAGTATTTAGTTTTAAAGTTTTAAGTTAAACAATAGAATCAAATGAAAATTAGAGTGGGTACTACAATTTATTTTTGCTTTGTTTTCAAAAACTACATAACAGAAATATAGAAATAATAGACTCTCCAATATAAAGACAGTTTGGATTAGTGACACCAACAAATGTTTAAGTTTCACTATTTTTACTCACAGCTTTCTGACTTAGGTTCATTTTTCTTCCTTTCTTTTCATTGAAATATAGTTGACTTGCAGTATTATTTTAGATTCAGATGTACAAACATGATTCGATATTTTTATACATTATAAAACAAGCACCACAAAAAATCTAGTTACCATCTGTCACAATAAAAAGTTATTACAGTATTTTTGATTATATTCACTATGCTATACATCCCTATGAATTATTATTTTATAACTGGAAGTCTGTACCTCTTAATCTTCTTCACCTATTTTAATCATCCCCTACTCTCCTCTCCTCTGGCAACAATCAGTTTGTTCTCTCTCTTTATAAGTCTGTTTCTATTTTGTTGTTTGTTCATTTGTTTTGCTTTTTTCAGATTCCACATATAAGTGAAATCATATGGTATCCGTCTTTCTCTGTGACTTTTTTCATTTACCATAATACCCTCTAGGTTCATCCTTATTCTCACAAAAGGCAAGACTCCATTACTTTTTATGGTTGAGTAATACTGCACTGTATGTATTTACCACATCTTCTTTATCCATTCAGCTATTGATGGACTCTTGGGTTGCTTCCATATCTTGGCTTTTGTAAATAATGCTGCAATGAACACAGAGATGAATAAATCTTTTCAAATTAGTGTTTTTGTTTTATTTGGAAAAATACCCAGAAGTGGAATTGATGAATTATATGATAGTTCTATTTTTAATTGTTTGAGGAGCCACCATACTGTTTTCAATAATGGCTGTACCAATTTACATTCCCACCAACAATGCACAAGAGTTCCCTTTTCTCCACATCCTTGCCAACATATTATTTCTCATCTTTTTGATAATAGCCATTCTGACAGGGGTGAGGTAAATATCTCATTGTGGTTTTTATTTGCATTTCTCTGATGATTGTGATGTAGAACACCTTTTCATAAACCTGTTGCCCAACTGTATGTCTTTGGTGGAAAAAGATCTATTCAGATTCTCTACCCATTTGTTAATTGGATTGTTTGATTTTTGCTACTAAGTTGTATAAGTACTTTTTATATTTTTGATATTAACTCCTAATCAGATATATTGTTTGCAAATATCTTCTGCCGTTTAGTATGCTGCCTTTTTGTTTTATTGATGGTTTCCTTCACTGTGCAAAAGCTTTTTAATTTGATGTAGTCCCATTTGCTTATTTTTGCTTTTCCTTCCCTTGCCTGAAGAGACATATCAAAAAAACATGGCTAATACCAATGTCAGAAAGAGTACTGCCAATGTTTTCTTCTAAGAGTTTTATGGTTTCAAATCTTACATTTAAGACTTTAATCCATTTTGTGTTTATTTTTGTATAAAGTATGAGAAAGTAGTCCAATCTGATTCCTTTGCATCTAACAGCCCAGTTTTCCCAACACCATTTATTAAAGGAGCTGTCTTTTCCCCATCATATATTCTTGCCTCCTTTGTCATAGATTATTTGACCATATAAATGTGGGTTCATTTATGGGCTCTCTATTCTGTTCCATTGATCTATGTGTCTTTTTTTGTGCTAGTACCATACTGCTTTGATTACTGTGGCTTTGTAGTATAATTTGAAATCAAGAAGTGTGATAACTCCAGCTTTATTCTTTCTCAAAATTGTTTTGGCTCTCCAGGGTGTTTTGTGTTTCCATACAAATTTTAGAATTATTTGTTCTATTTTTGTGAAAAATGCCATTGGTATTTTGATAGGGATTGCACTAAATCTGTAGATTGCCTTGGTGAGTATGTCGTTTTAACAATTTTAATTCTTCCAATCCATGAGCATAGTATGTATTTCCATTTACTTGTGTCATCTTTAATTTCTTTCACCAGTGTCATATAGTTTTTCAAGTACAGGTCTTTTATTCCTTAGTTAGATTTATTCCTAGATTTTTAATTCTTTCTGACGCAATTATACATGGGATTGTTTTCTTAATTTCTCTTTTATTTATAGTTCATTGTTATTATATAGAAATGCAACCAATTTCTGTATATTAATTTTATATCCTTCAACTTTACTGAATTCATTTGTTAGTTCTAATAGTTTTTTGGTGGCATCTTTAGGATTTCCATATATAGTGTTATATCATCTGCAAACACTGACAGTTTTGCTTCTTCCTTTCCAATTTGGATTCCTTTTATTTTTCTTGTATGATTGCTGTTGCTAACATTTTCAATACTATGAAGAGAAGTGGCAAGAGTGGTTATTCTGGTCTTGTTCTTGATTTTAGAAGAAATTCTTTCAGCTTTTCACCATTGAGTATAATGTTGGCTGTAGGTTTGTAATATATGGACTTTATTATGTTGAGGTATATTCCCTCTATAGCCACTTTCTTGAGAGTTTTTATCAGAAATAAATGTTGAATTTTGCCAAAAGCTTTTTTGCATCTATTGAGAAGATCATATGATATTTAATCTTCAGTTTGTTAATGTGATATATCATGTTACTTGATTTGCAGATATTGAACTATCTTTGCATCCCTGGGATAAATCCCACTTTATCATGGTGTATCATCCTTTTAATGTATTGTTGAACTCAGTTTGCTATATTTTGTTGAGGATTTTTACATCTCTATTCATCAGTGATATTGGCCTGTAGTTTTCTTTTTTGTGGTATTATTGTCTGGTTTTGGTATCAGAGGATGTTGGCCTTGTAGAATGAGTTTGAAAGTATTCCTTGCTCTTCAATTTTTTGGGAATAGTTTGAGAAGGACAGGTGTTAACTCTCCGTTATATATTTGATAGAATTCATCTGTGAAGCCATCTGGTCCTGGAGTTTTGTTTGTTGGGAGTTTTTTCATTACTGATTCAATTTCATTACTGGTAATCAGTTTTGTCATATTTTCTATTTCTTCCTGATTCAGTCTTAGGAGATTGTGTGTTTCTAAGAATTTATCCATTTCTTCTAGGTTGTCCAATTTGTTGGCATATAATTGTTCATAGTAATCTCTTATGATCTTTTGTATTTCTGTGGTATCAGTTGTAACTTCTCCTCTCTCATTTCTGATTTTATTTATTTGGGCCCTCCCTCATTTTTTCTTGATGAGTCTGGCAAAAGATTTATCAATTTTGTTCATCTTTTCAAAGAACCAGCTCTTAGTTTCATTGATTTTTCTTTCTTTCTTTCTTTCTTTTTTTTTTTTTTTAGTCTCTATTTCATTTATTTCTGCTCTGATCTTTATGATCATTACTTTGAACTCTTTATTAGGTAGATTGTTTATATCTATTTCATTTAGTTCTTCTTCTGGGTTTTGTCTTGTTCTTTCATTTGAAATGTATTCCTTTGTCTCCTCATGTTGCCTAATTCTCTGTGTTTATTTCTTTGTATTAGGTAGGTCTGTTACATATCTTAGTCTTGGAGATGTCCTGTGGAGCCTAGCCACACACTCCTCCCTGGTCAACAGAACTATATGCTCTAAGGGTATCCCCTATGTGGGCTGTGTGTGCCCTTCTGTTATGGCAGGGCTGACTACTGTGGGTGCACTGGTAGGCAGGGTTGGCCCCTGTCCCAGTTGGCTGCCAGGCCCTGACTTGTGTAGTGGCTGCCAGCCTGCTAATGGGCAGGGTCGGGTCCCAGTGCAGCAGGTTGCAGGTCCCAGGGGAACCCAGGGCTGGTGCTGGCCCACTGGTATGTGGGTAATCCTCCAGCACTAATAGGCTACAGGGAGAACTCCAAAATGGTGCTTCCCAGCACCAGTGCCCTCATGATAGAACAAGCTCCTAAAAATGGCTACCACAAGCATCCATGTCCCCAATTGCCTCCTGCCTCTCCAAGAGGTTCTCCAAGATCAGCAGGTGGGTCTGACCCTTAAAGGGCATGCCTCTGTGTGCATGCCCTTTCAGAGTTGAGCCTGTTTCCTATAGCCCTCTGGCTAACCTTCAAAGTCAGATGTTCTGGGGCTCATCTTCCCAGAGCAAGGACCCTCAGGCTGGGGAACTTAGTATTGGGCTTGGACCCCTTGTTCCTTGGGCAGAATCTCTGCAACTGTGATTATCCTCCCACTTGTGGATCACCTACCAGGGTTGTGGATCTTGACTATACCACACCTCTGCCCCTCCTACCCATCTCATTGTGATTCCTTCTTTATCTCTTCAGTTGTGTAAAATCTTTTCTTCTTGTCTTCAGCTCACTCTCATAGATGGTTGTTCTGTAAATAGCTATACCTTGGTGTATCTGTGGGAGGAGGTGAGCTCAGGGCCTTCCTATTCCACCATCTTCTTGGGTTCATTTTTTACAACTATCAGAATAGAAGTATGTCATATTTGGTATAGAATAGAAAAGAATAGAGTCCCAGAGTCATCAGACATGACTCTGGAATGAAGAGACCAAGCCATGGCCATAAATCTGAAGTCTCAGGATGGCAAGAAAGACTTTTGTAATGAAGCCTCGTGTTTAAGGAAGAACTCTTAGAGATCAGTTGCATGGAAGAGCCCATTTTTTTTAGGGAGCCAGAATCTACTAACCCAGACCTGTGCCAAAATAGGACCTCTGGTTTCTAGTTCTGTCTTGTGGCAACCATGGTTGTCCTAAAGAATTTAGGCCCATGATTTACTCGCACACAGTGAGGAGGCTTCAGTTGTGGCGTCTGAATTATGAATGCGTCTATGATATTCAATTTCCCTTGCTTGGCATAAAAGTTCCTAAAGAGATTATCTAAAGTCATTCAGGTAAACTTAATCTTCTAAGAGAATCCAGTGCCCGTTCTCCTTCCTCTAACCACCTAGGATAGGAATAGAAGCCTTAGGCCAAATGTACTCAACATATATAAAATCACACTGATTGTCTGACAAGCATGTCGATTGTCATGAACCTCAAGTCTCCTATTGTGCAACTGATGACTGAATTAGTGAACACATTATCTCTTTTAAGTAGAAAACACTGAGAGCTCTGCCCATATACTCCATGTATGCACATTCAGGGAGAAGTTAGTTTGGAGCAGAAGGAACAGGGAATAGAAAGGTAACATTTTTGTTAGGTTTGTGGCAAAAGCCCCAATCTCTAATACCATCCTCCACTTGAAGCTGAGATATATAAGGAAAGTACTTATCAATAAACAAAAATTTTATTAATATGTTTTGTTATTCAAGTTATCAAAGCTAAAAGGTTCCCTTGGAGCCATCTCTGTGTTAGTGCCTAGATAAGAAAAAATATACTTGGATAACATAATGCAAAAAGAAAGGAAACTAATGACAAAATCATACTAAATCATTAATAAACAAGTACTGAGTATTCTAGAAATTATAGTAACAATATATTCCTAACTCCATAACTTTAACAGCAGTATGACTATTAATGATAGCAGTAGGTAAATTATTTTCAGATTGATACATCTCAGGTGTGTTTATGTTCCATCAGATCAATATAAAATGTCCAGTCTTATAATCCTAAAACCTACTGTCAATGGCATGCTGAATAATCCTTTGAATGGCTCATCTCAGTAAGGATCCTAACATTATATCTGTTTTTTAATATGAACTCAAAAATTGCTCTGATTCTAAACTAGGTATTGAAAATCAATTGGGAATTCTTTCAAAGAATGAATACCTAAACGTACCTTAATCCAGTCAGGCAAATTTAGATATTTCAGAAATTTAAATATAACCTAAAACACTGACGTTTTCTTGTGCACAAGAGCTATAAAAAATTTTGTTACATAGAGAAAAATTGAACATCTGCTTTAAAGAATAGAGTTCCAGGGGCTTCCCTGGTGGCGCAGTGGTTGAGAGTCCACCTGCCAATGCAGGGGACACGGGTTCGTGCCCCGGTCCGGGAGGACCCCACATGCCGCGGAGCGGCTGGGCCCGGGAGCCATGGCCGCTGAGCCTGCACATCCGGAGCCTGTGCTCCGCAACGGGAGAGGCCACAACAGTGAGAGGCCCATGTACCACAAAAAAAAAAAAGAGTTCCAAAACGCTAATCCATAATTGAATGACATATTTTAAAGAAATGTATAAATGAATGAATAGTTAACTAGTTAGTTAGCTATTTCTCTCTCTCTCTCTCTCTATATATATATATAGAGAGAGAGAGATATAGATATAGATAGATATGTGTGTGTGTGTGTGTGTGTGTGTGTGTGTGTGCGTGTATATATATATATATATATATATATATATATATATAAGTATAGGGTCTTAAGGATATCAAACTCTCCCAATTTGAAGAACCAGACAGACCTGGGCTTGAAGGTTTCTCTATGATTTTTTATGCAACCATAGGAAAATTACTTAGATTCTTTTAAAATGTTTCTTCAACTGTTAAGTCAAAATAATAATATCTACCTCACAAGGTGGATTAAATAAGATAGCATATTAAGCATTTAGCGTGTACCTAGCCTACAGTGCACTAAATGTTCATTAATATTAATAATTACAATTATTAACCATAATATGCCAAGTACAAATGGAGTTGGCAGTCATGGGAAACTTCCTGGAGAACACAGGAATTGAGTTGGACCTTTAAGGGCAGCAATGGTATAATGGATGCCAAAGGTTAGGCACATAGAATGTGCTAACTCAATATTTTTTAACCTGTTGCTTTGTGGAGTAATCAAAACTGTTCACTAAAAGAAGCTAGTCACAAAAGACTACATATTCTATGATTCCGATTACATTAAATTTCCAGAATAGGCAAATCTATAGAGACAGAAAGTACATTAGTGGCTGCTTAGAACTAGAGGAGGGATAGGGAGGTTGCAGCATGATAGCAAAGGGTATGAGCTTTCTTTGTAAGGTGATGAAAATGTTCTAAAATTGATTGTAGCTATGGTTACACAACACTGTGGATATATGAAAAACCATTAAATTGTGTACTTAAAAGGGTGAATTGTATGGTATATGAATTATTTATCTCAATAAAGTTGCTACCAAAAAAAAAAAACTGTTCACTAGGGATCTCATTTTTCCTATTCTTCCGTAATATGGACAGAGTGTTTCTGAGCATGCAGTCTCCATTTGCGCAGCACGGCTCAAGGGAGAAGAAAGGACTAAGCCTCAGAGAGACCATAGCTATTGTCTTTCTGCCCTGGAATTCTTCCTTCAATAGGCACAAGAGTTTTTCCGGGCATGTGCAATTGAAATGCATCCATTCTAAACAAAATATCTTAAAATGGTAGAATATATTGGCATGAAAAGAAAAAAAAATTTCCCTAAGTTAAAACTCTTTGAAGCACTTATGTCATTTAAAGTTGCCAATGGGTCTAAAGCTTAAGAGAAAATATAAGATTAAAAGAAATTGTGAGCTCGAAAATAAGAACCAGAATAAAAGATAAAATTTAATTCAAAGAATTTGTTCAGTAACTCTTAGGATTTAAACTGCCTTCAGATGCATTCACTCTAAGCTGCCAAAAATTCACTGAGTGGCAGACTGGTAAACTAATACAAAATGTGCCTATTTGCTGGCTGTGAAAGAAGTTTACTCTTCACTTATTCATATATTAACTGTGGCCTTTCTATCATTTACTTATATATGTAAATCATTTGGCTTTATTAGTAGAAACACAATCTACTAAATTCTCTGATACCATAACTCAGAAATTATTCCTTTTTATGATTTTCTTTAGATTACATAATGTTCTGTTTAGATTCCAATGGTGCATGTTTATACACAGACATACCCACATGTTCAGTATTAAATAAGAGAGAAATTACTGAAAGCTTTAAATTATTACAAAACATAACTCATGAAATTCTCCCAGTGGACAAAGCTTTGGGCAGAACACTTTCCAGTCCTCTGCCATAAAGGCAAGAATTTACTCCGATTCTTAGGCAGTTAGACAGAGGCTGATATCTGGCTAGATGGTAAAGAATTGGTGAGGTTGAAAAATTGGAGGGAAGGATGCTTGGAAAGAAGTGTGTGAAAGGAATACTCGGAAAAACACCAGATCGTGAAAATCTGTACCTCAGGTAGGTTCTAACATCATCAGTCCCCATAAAAGGAGCCTTAATAACCCAGATGTATAAGCTGAATGTGAATGTGAGTCATTCTACTTCCACGGTTGACCAATGTTATTAATGTCCAATTTGCCAGCAACAGTGGCCAAACATGATGTCTTAAGGGAACTAGCAGCTATATGGTAATTGTTCAATTAAATTGTGGCCTTTTCATTGCAAAGGAAGCAATCCATAAAATATTGCCCTCAATTAAAGCACCAGCTTTACATTTTAAATTAGCAAGCTGATGTTCAAAGGCAATAATCCTATGGAATAGCCAAATGCCTTACTAGGAACTTAGCTGCGCTACCAGTTTGCAGACAAGACTTTGTAAGGTTGGTATGCTGACTTATAGAATGTGGTATTTGCTCTGAATCAATGACTGATATATATGATTCTATTTCCCCAAAAATGTACAAGTCTTAGTTTGAAGGGGAAGCAGTGCAGATGAGGCTCCTATAATTATATCTAATGATCTTCTTGACAAATTATTTGCTTTTGAGCCCAGGAATTTGCTTTTCTGTAAGTTTTAGTACCCAAGGAAGATATGTGTATACGAATGAACACAATAATGGTTTCTCTGAGTTAAAAACAGAGGCTGCATCCGATAATTTTGGTTTCACCCTGTCTCTAGGCAGAGAGTTTAAAATTGCAGCTATGCTATTGTTTGAGATTGACTATCAAGAGTAAATAGGATTTCTGCTCTATAACGGGGGCTGGGAAGAGTTAGGCTAGAACCCAGGGGGACTGTTGTACAATAATGAAAATCAGTGAGTGTGCTTCAAGCCTTTATAGAAAGGACCACTGAGTCCTATAAAAGATGAAGTATTGGATCACATCACTAAGGAAAAAGTACCAAACAACCAGGATTCTGTTCAAATGGAAGAGAAATACGGACGAGGTAGTGGAGAAGCAAAATGAAATTTACCAGATACTAACAGCAGAAATGAGAACTCTAGCCTGTATATTAATTCTCTCACTTTCTGAATATGTATTGTCAAATGTGCCTGTGTGTGTGTAAGTGTACACACATTTCATTCTCCTTTCTTTCCTTTTATAGTATTAAACAGAGAGAATATTGGCAATGGCAAAATTTCACATTTATCGAATAGGCTGCAAAATATTTATCTCTTACCTTGGTTCTGTGAGTGATACTCTATCTTTTAAAAAAAATCTTTTTCAAGGTTAAGTTCATCAGAGTCAGTTTCTGCTACTTAGAACCAAAGAACTCAAATAGTGATTATGTATTAATCATGTACATATATCAATACCTTAATTTCACCCATGATTTTATGGCCAATAGGTACTAAAAAGAAAGTCCATAAATTCCATAAATCAAATTATTGTTCAAATCCTTGCATATCAGAATTATTTAAGTCTAACAAATTATTTTCTAACCAAATTTCATCAACTCCATTTCAAACTACTTTTAGCCTGAGGGAGAAGGGTAAGATAATGTTAATAACCAACATGTACTGAGCGCCTACTATGTATCTGGCTCTGATACATTTCGTTTAACACTCATGAGTTACTTATTATAATTATACCAATATTGGCAAATAGGAAATTGATATTAACAATTTTCCATAATCACACAGTAAGTACCAGTGTTATATTCTCAACTATTATACTGTCTCCTTAAAAGTCAGTCTATTCAAGGAGTCTGTAAAGAGGCCTTGGGGATGTTGCCTATGGGGGGAAAGGGAATAAAATAGTCTGTAGGGACAACACTGTAAAACACAAAGAAGAGTAAATTATATTAAAAGAAACAATATTCCAAAACTTTGTAGAAGAAAGTTGTTTTTTGTTTGTTTGTTTTGTTTTTTTTTTAAGGTGGGAGCAGCTTCAAACACTTACAAAGAGATCGAGGATTTCAGATGCAGAAGTCACCAGGGGGCAAACAAAGGAGCAAGGATAATGGTCAGCCCTTCCACAATTCCCTACATCTTACGCAGAGGGGGAGCAACAGATTGTGGGCGCTTAGGACAGAGAGGTAGGACAGTGATCTCATAACTGAAACATACAAGATAAAAGGGAGCTCCTAATAGATCCCTCAGGGTGGTGTATCCTGCCCCTCCCCTCCAATAAGTAGGCAACAATAAATAGAATCAGAAAAAGCAGTCAGCCTAAGCAACAATTAAAAGCAAACATATGAGCCTACAGATAAGAATCACTAACCAACTGAGAAAATCAAAGCCGAGAAAGAGAGGTACTCTCCGGAAATGTGGAGAGTGCAGCAAAGGTACACAAAGTACTACTTTGAAGACGTGTAATTTATGTCCTCAGAAAAAATGTGAAATGAAATTGCTTCCATAAAAAAAAGTATCACCTGGGCTTCCCTGGTGGCGCAGTGGTTGGGAGTCTGCCTGTCGATGCAGGGGGCGCGGGTTCGTGCCCTCGTCCAGGAGGATCCCACGTGCCGCAGAGCGGCTGGGCCCGTGAGCCATGGCTGCTGAGCCTGTGCGTCCAGAGCCTGTGCTCCACAGCGGGAGAGGCAACAGCAATGAGAGGCCCGCATACTGAAGAAAAAAAAAAAAAGTATCACCTGAATAACTTCGATATTGAAAGATAATTATTTAAGAAAGCAACTTTACAGTGGAAAAACCCTGGCAAACACTACATTGGCCAGGGAATCATGGTTAACATCATAAGTGATGAGTCATGTTGCTAGCAGGTGCACCTCTATCTGATAGATGAGAAGGGCACTTCACCACTGTGGCACTCTTTACAAAAAATGACAACCCTCATAATGATGAAAACATCATACAAGCTGGGGATATTCTAAAACATCCTCAAAACTGTCAAGGTCAAGAAAAACAAGTCTGAGAAACTGTCTCAGACCTGAGGAGACTAAAGAGACATGACAACTAAACACAATGTGGTATTCTGGATGAGAAACTGGAAGGGAAAAAGAAAACTAGTGAAAAAATTTAGTAAAATTTGAATAAAGCCTGGAGCTTAGTTAATAGTAACACACCAATGTTGGATCTTTAGTTTTACAAATGTATCATGGTTATGTAAGATGTCAGCAATAGAGGGAATTGGGTGAAGGGCAGACAAACAGTCTTCACTATTACTGCAACTTTTCTGTTAATCTAAAACTATTCCAAAATTAAAATTTTATTATTAAAAACTTACTCAAATCTAAAACTGAGTAGCAGGACCATTAAGCAGAAGAATAAGGGGAAGTATGATTTAACATTCTGACTTCAGTAATATGATAGATCACATATTCTAAAAATCCCTTTCCTATACAACATTCAGATCCTAGATAAATTACAATAAATATAATTTTAAATAAACTCTTTTGGGCTTATAAAAATTTAAAAGCAATTTCCTGAGAGAAATAAAATAGTAAATGTATTTTAAATCATAAAGTGTTAACCTAAAACAAAGAGGTAATTTTTAGTACTCAATATTGCCCTGGGTGATTAAAAAAAAATTGTCCTTTCTGAGAATTTGTAACAATAGACCTGCTTTCACATGTTTGTGGTTTGAATTTTTCCTACCATTTCAATCAGGGAATCCCCAGGCTAAAGAGTGGATAAAAGTCACAGGTTGGTAACAACCTCTGGCCCCCAGTGAAAGTAAAAAGAAATCCTACAATGAGAAAAACATTTTTAATCTAAGCACTTCAGATTAAGTCCAGGCAAATCTAAGTTCGTATTTGAAAAGAAAAAACTAACGAAAAGAAAGCTAACATACAATGAAACAAGCCACCAGTGGCAAGTGAGCAAAAACACATCAGTGTTCATTATAGATTATAATCCAAAGACTTCGGATACAGGAATGATCAAATATAGATTAGAAAAAATTATGTGTGAAATGTTGAAAGAAAAGTAGGAATAAATAAAAGCATGAAACAAAAGACTCAAAAATGTTCAAAAAGATCTGAAAGTAATAAAACAAATTATCAATCTGAAATTATAATTTTTAAAACTAAAATAAAAATGGATAAGTTAAACAGAAAATTGAAGAAAGCTGAGGAAAGAATTGGAGAAGCTACAAATATATCTGAAGAAATCAGTCAAAATATAGACAATAAAGAGGTAGAAAATATGAAAGAGAGGTTAAGTTCATTGAGGGATAGACTCAGAAATTCTAACTTGTGTCTATTTAGAGTCCCAAATAAAAGTATTAGAAAAAATGAGGAAAAGGAAACTTTAAAAAAGGTAATAGCTAAGAATTTTCTAAAACTATGCATACATATAATTCATAGATCAATGTACATATAGCTGACCCTTGAACAACTTGGGTTTGAACTGTGGGGATCCACTTATATGCAGATTTTTTTCAATAAAAACATATATGTACTATAAATGTATTTTCTCTTCCTTATGATTTTCTTAATAAAACATTTTCTTTTCTGTAGCTTACTTTACTGTAATAATACAATATATAATACATTTCACATACAAAATATGTGTTAATTGACTATTTATGTTATCAGTAAGGTTTCTGGTCAACAGTAGGCTACTAGTAGTTAAGTTTGGGGGGAGCCATAATTATACATGAATTTTCAACTGCCAAGGGAGTCAGTGCCCCTAACTCCCATGTTGTTCAAGGGTCAACTGTACCACCAAAACAAATCTACTCCTATAGTGCAAAAGAGCAAGAGAAAACCTTAAAAGTAGTCAGAGAATAAAGACAGTTAATCTAAAAAGATGAGACAATTAAAATTACAGCTGAATTCCCAACAATGGAATCCAGAAGGCTTTGGAATAACATCTTTAAAGATCAAACAGAAAATAACTGGCCACCTAGAATTGTATACATAGTGAAACTACTTTTGTAAGGAAAAAGGCCAAATAGAGCCTTTTCAAATAAACAAAATACATTCAGCTTAACAGTAACAGAGTTTCATGGAAAGAATTTCAAAACAATGAACATTAGAAAGAAGATAAGTGACCATAGAAGGAAGGCCTGAAATTTAAGAGTGAGAAGAAATATATAAAGAAATGTTGACTGTGAGAAAAACAATAATAATATCTACTTTGGAGTATTGGAAATATAAGTTAGAACCAAATTACTTGACTGTCTAAGCATGTCAGGAGGATAGGATCAGTGTTAAAGCATTATAAATTTCTTATCTTGAGGGGGGAGGAATCAGAGATTGATTAGTTTTTTACTTTCTTAAGTTAAATAAGCACATTAAAGTTGCTATAGTAACCTCTACAGAACAGTTAGAAAATACGTACATGTTAAACCAAGAGGAGAACGGGAAGAAAACATAATCTACAAGATGGAGAGAGAGAATAAAACCATACCTAGAAACAGTAGGACAATAAAAACAAATTAAAATGATAGAAATTATTACAAATAGAGAACTATTCACAATTCATGTAAACAAACAAAACTCAAAAGTTGGTGGACTAGATTAGCGAACAAAATCAAATTGCATTAGCACCTCTAAAACATAAAGATAGAGACAGGAAGAAAGTTAAAGGATGAAAAAATACACAGTAAGCTAAAACAATCAAAAGAAAGCAAGTGTGGCTTGGTTAACACAAAAAATTTAATATACAAAATTAAAGATATAAACCATTATTAAAGGTAAAACTTAATACTGCATAAGGATGAAAGTTTAAAATCACAGGGAGTATATACACATATATGAACTTCTAACAAAATACTGTCAATAAAGTTAAGGAAATAGTCAAAAGAACTACAAGGTAAAAGTAAGTAATCCACCATTATAGCTATGACATCTCTCTCAGTAACTGACAAGTTAAGCACAAAAAATAGTAATTGTAAAGAAGATTTAAACAATGCAAATAAAAATATTGATTGTGCATTTAGATATAACCAAAAAGTTAAGCATCATCTTATAACGTTTTTCAAAAGAACAAATTAAATCTAAAGTAAATAAAGGAAGCAATAAAAGAAAAGCAGGAGTTCAACAGAAAAAAAGACAACAGAATTATTTTAAAAAGGCAAACAAAGAGATTCTCTGAAAAGATTAACAAATTTTGTAAACTCATGGCAGGACTGATTAAGAAAAGGAGAAAGACGGTATTAAATGTTAAAATTTCTAGGATGACCCCTAAGAAAATAGAAATAAAATGCATAAATGTCAAAACAATGGAGGGGGTAGAGAATTAGAGAAAACACTTTCAGTCCAAAAGAAGGCAAGAGAGGAAATATTTTTTAATGGGTCAAAAAGAAAGCACCACAAAATATAACAGAAATGAAATATATCTGAAATGACAATACATATAAATCACCAATTAACTTACCAATTAAAACAAAGATTAAAAAATTGGATACTAAATATGCAACTCTAGGTGCAAAACAATGTACTGAACAAAAATATAGAGCAAAAAATATATAAATGTAATTATAATAATGTCAGACAAACTAGGGCAAAAATATGTCAAGCAATAAAGCTATCAATACATATTAAGTCAAGTTCAATTTATCAGAAAGCTATAATCATTTTAAACAAATAAGGTAGCAGCAAAATTGTCAGGACTTGAAGAACAAACTGACAAATCTATATCATAGTGAGATTTGTTAAAGCTCTCAGTCCTCCGTAGGTAAAGCATACAAAAAAAAATCATTCAGGATTAGATTACTTAATAACACAATTAACAAATTTGATCTAATGTATGTCAATAAACTGGTGACTACACATTTTTGAGCAAATATTTATGATAGAGAATACACACTAAGGCCATTGAGCAAGTCTTAACAAACTCAAGCATCTAGTTTCATAGAGAAAAAAATTCTTTAACCTAACATAATTAAATTTAAAATTATACCAAAACTGTAATTAAATATCAAAGGATAACATGCAATTAGAAATTTACAAACACATCTAAATAGTTGAGTCGAAGAATAAATATCATTTATATGTGAAATATTAAAAAGTCAAATTTACACAATGAGAGTAAAATGGTAATTACCAGGGGATAGTGGGTAGAGAGATAAGACAAGTTTAAGGGTACAAATTTACAGTGAGTAGTAAATAAGCCCTAAAGATCTAATGCACAGTATAGTGAATATAGAGAACAATATTACACTGTAATCATCAAACTTGTTAGAACTTAATTATTCCAACTACTAAAAAGAAAGGATAATTATGTAACCTGACAGAGGTACTAATTATCACTACAAAAGCAATCATATCACAATGTATAAAAGTTTCAAATTACATATATACATTACCAAATGTAAAATAGATAGCTAGTGGGAAGCAGCTGCATAGCACAGGGAGATCAGCTCAGTGCTTTGTGACAACCTAGAGGGGTGGGATAGGGAGGGTGGGAGGGAGGGAGATGCAAGAGGGAAGAGATATGGGGACATATGTATAACTGATTCACTTTGTTATAAAGCAGAAACTAACACACCATTGTAAAGCAATTATACTCCAATAAAGATGTTTAAAAAAAATAGAAGTGTCAAATTAATATGCTGTATACCTTAAATTTACACAATGTTATATATCAAGTATATTTCAATTAAAAAAGAGTTGAATAAATCAAAATATAAATTAGAAAATACTAATAACTGGTAAAGTAAATCTACATGTCAAGACTTGCAGGATGCAGCTACTATCGTTTTTAGAAAGAAACATATAGTCTTAAATTCTGATATTAGAACATAAGAAAGACTGAAAATTAGTTTAGATAGAACTTTAAAAGTAGAAAAAGAAAAAACAGAAAAAACTAAAGATGATACGATATAAGGAAAGAATAGAAATTAATAATATAGAAAACAAAGTTCAGTGCAATAGTAAACAAATATAAAACCTTATTCTTTGAAAAGACTAATGAAATTGACAATACTCTGACATGACTAAGATAAAAGGCAAAAATCCACAGTGTGGCAGAGTTTTTAAGGCTAATAAGAGAATACTATTAAAAACTTTTGACAATATTGGAAAATAAAACTGAAATGAAACTGACCATTTCCTAGAAAAACATAACTTATAATGACAGCATACATAAAAACTCCTCAAAATCAATAAGGAAAAGAAAATAAAACTCAAGCGAAAAATGAGCAAGAAACAAAACAGATATTTCATTAAAAAGGAAACCCAAAGGCTTAATAAACCTATAAAAAGATGCTCAATCTCATTAGTAATTTTTAAAATATAAATTAAAGTCACAATAAGAAATAATTTTATTACCACTAGGTTGTCAATAAAGTCATAAATCTCCACATGTGGAACTACAAAAACTCATATGCTACTGTTCTGCTGATTTGGTACAAATTCTTTGGAAATTATCTAGTATATCAGAAGGTGAGCAGAACCTACAGGCCAGCAAATCCACTACTCAGTGTGAACGCTATTCAGGAAAACTCTCCAGTGGGGAACTAACTATCTGATACTAAAGCAAATCTTATAGAGTCACATTTTTAAGTGTAAGAGACAGGTTAATAAAAATAATAGACTAAAAAGTTAAGAAATATACCTAGATGCATGTGGAAATTTAGTGTATAAAGGGATCTCAAATCAGTTGGAGAACAGATGAATTATATGACTGTGGGTTTAGGACAACTGAATAGTCATCTAGAAAAAAATAATTAAGTTGGATTCATATCTCATATCCTATACCTTGATAAATTCAAAATGGATACATGACTTTTTATTTTACTGATTTTTAAAAAAAAATTTATTAAAGTACAGTTGATTTACAGTGTTGTATTAGTTTCAGGTGTACAGCAAAGTGATTCAGTTATATATATATTTATATATATACATTCTTTTTCAGATTATTTTCCATTTTAGGTTATTACAAGATATTGAATATAGTTTCCTGTGCTATACAGCAGGACCTTGTTTTTTATCTATTTTATATATAGTACTGTGCATATGTTAATCCCAAAGTCCTAATTTATTCCCCCCCCCCGCCCTTTTCCCCTTTGGTAACTATATGGCTATGAGTCTATTTCTGTTTTATAAATAAGATCATTTGTATCATTTTTTAAGATTCCACATATAAGTGATATCATATATTTATCTTCCTCTGTCTTACTTCACTTAGTATGATAACCTCTAGGTCCATCCATGTTGCTGCAAATGGCAGTAATTCATTCTTTTTATGGCTGAGTAATACTCCATTGTATATATTCAAATTGGTAAATTCAAAATGGACACATGATTTAAATAGGGAAGTGAAAATATAAAATTATAAGAAGAAACCATTGGATGATTTTTTTTTTTATTGCGATATGCAGGCCTATCACTGTTGTGGCCTCTCCCGTTGCAGAGCACAGGCTCCAGACACGCAGGCTCAGCGGCCATGGCTCACGGGCCTAGCCGCCCCGCGGCATGTGGGATCTTCCTGGACCAGGGCACGAACCCGTGTCCCCTGCATCAGCAGGCGGACTCTTAACCACTGTGCCACCAAGGAAGCCCTGGATGATTATTTTAAACTCAGGGAGAAAGACCTTTCAAACTATGACACAAAACACAAGACTTGTCAAAATCAAGAAGATTTGACTTTTTTTTTAAATACTGGGCAAGCATCTTTAGGATTCTCGATGTATAGTATCATGTCATCTGCAAACAGTGAAAGTTTTACTTCTTTTCTTATTTGGGTTCCTTTTATTTCTTTTTCTTCTCTGATTGCTGTGGCTAAAACTTCAAAAACTATGTTGAATAATAGTGGTGAGAGTGGGCAAACTTGTCTTGTTCCTGATCTTAGTGGATGAATAAAATACCTAGGAATAAACCTACCTAAGGACACAAAAGACCTCTAGGCAGAAAACTATAAGACACGGATGAAAGAAATTAAAGATGATACAGATGGAGAGATATACCATGTTCTTGGATTGGAAGAATCAACATTCTGAAAATGACTATACTATCAATGATACAAAAGATGGAGAGATATACCATGTTGTTGGATTGGAAGAGTCAACATTGTGAAAATGACTATACTACCCAAAGCAATCTACAGATTCAATGCAATCCCTATCAAACTACCAATGGCATTTTTCACAGAACAAGAACAAAAAATTACACAATTTGTATGGAAACACAAAAGACCCCGAATAGGTAAAGCAATATTGGAAAGAAAAATGGACCTGGAGGAATCAGGCTCCCTGACTTCAGACTATACTACAAAGCTACAGTAATCAAGACAGTATGGTACTGGCACAAAAACAGAAATATAGATCAATGGAACAGGATAGAAAGCCCAGAGATAAACCCATGCACATATGGTCACCTTATCTTTGATAAAGGAGGCAAGAATATACAATGGAGAAAAGACACCCTCTTCAATAAGTGGTGCTGGGAAAAATGGACAGCTACATGCATAAAAGAATAAAATTAGAACACTCCCTAACACCATACACAAAAATAAACTCCAAATGGATTAAAGACCTAAATGTAAGGTCAGACACTATAAAACTCTTCAAGGAAAACATAAGCAGAACACTGACATAAACCACAGCAGGATCCTTTTTGACCCACCACCTAGAGAAATGGAAATAAAAACAAAAATAAACAAATGGGACGTAATGAACCTTAAAAAGCTTCTGCACAGCAAAGGCAACCATAAACAAGATGAAAAGACAACCCTCTGAATGGGAGAAAATATTTGCAAACGAAGCAACTGACAAAGGATTAATCTCCAAAATATACAAGCAGCTCATGCAGCTCAATACCAAAACAAACAAACAACCCAATCCAAAAATGGGCAGAAGACCTAAACAGACATTTCTCCAAAGAAGATATACAGATTGCCAACAAACACATGAAAGGATCTCAACCTCACTGATCATTAGAGAAATGTAAATCAAAACTACAATGAGGTATCACCTCACACCGGTCAGAATGGCCATCGTCAAAAAGTCTACAAACAATAAATGCTGGATAGGGTGTGGAGAAAAGGGAACCTTCTTGCACTGTTGGTGAGAATATAAATTGATACAGCCACTATGGAGAACAGTATGGAGGTTACCTAAAAAACTAAAAATAGAGCTACCATATGACCCAGCAATCCCACCACTGGGCATATACCCTGAGAAAATCAAAATTCAAAAAGAGCCATGTACCACAATGTTCATTGCAGCTCTATTTACAATAGCCAGGACATGGAAGCAACCTAAGTGTCCATCGACAGATGAATGGATAAAGAAGATGTGGCACATATATGCAATGGAACATTACTCAGCCATAAAAAGAAACGAAATTAAGTTATTTGTAGTGAGGTGGATGGACCTAGAGACAGTCATGCAGAATGAAGTAAGTCAGAAAGAGAAAAACAAATACCATATGCTAGCACATATATATAGAATCTAAAAAAAAAAAAATGGTTCTGAAGAACCTAGGGGCAGGACAGGAATAAAGATGCAGACGTAGATAATGGACTTGAGGACACGGGGAAGGGGAAGGGTAAGCTGGGACAAAGTGAGAGAGTGGCATGGACATATATACACTACCAAATGTAAAATAGATAGCTAGTGGGAAGCAGCCACATAGCACAGGGAGATCATCTCGGTGCTTTATGTCCACCTAGAGGGGTGGGATAGGGAGGCTGGGAGGGAGATGCAAGAGGGAGGAGATATGGGGATATATATATATGTATAGCTGACTCACTTTGTTATACAACAGAAACTAACACACCATTGTAAAGCAATTATACTCCAATAAAAATGTTAAAAAATAAATACATACAGACAGACAGACAGACATGGCAAAAAGTACCATGAGGATAGTCTAAAAACAGCAAACTGGGGAAAGTATTCATAATTTTTATGTCATTAAAATTAAAAATAGCTCCTAATATTCAATAAGAAAAAGACTAATATATCTTTTGAACATAGAAATTAACAAAGGCTATGAACATACAGTTCACCAAAAAAATGAAACATAAAAAGTAGGAAAAGATATCCATCTCAGTTCATGATAAGAGATATGCTAATTAACTACTACCATTTTTTATCTATCAGATTTATAAAGATTGAAATTGATCCTATTTGTCCATTTATCTTACTTGCTGGCTTGGTTACGCACATCCCCATACTACAGGAAAAGCCTCCTAAAATGTAGCTTCCTCTCTGGTGGTTCTGAGAGTACATTGCTTCTTTGTCACTACCTCATGAAAAACTGCACTAACTTATCAAATCTGGTACTATACTCTCTGAGAACCATGGAACATCAGATCAAAATATAGAAAACCTCTTTTGCAGTCTAAGGGAAGAAAAACCTCCTAAAGGTCAATAAAATAGTAGTAATAATAATGCTAATAATAATACAGCCACATGCCTTGCAGTATACTAGGCATGCATTTTAATGCTGAATCCTTTTAATATTAACACTGAATTCTTTGTTAAGGAAGACACAGTCTAGTCGAGGGTGTAAAGTAGAAATGTTTCATTGTTTTGGGGGAAAGCAACATTTGACAGAGACAGTGACAAGTCATTCATAGACAAGTAATTGGAGAATATTTGGTGTTCATTTCAAATGAATAATCCAATTGAAAAAAAATCCTT
Source organism: Lagenorhynchus albirostris (assembly GCF_949774975.1). NCBI lineage: Eukaryota > Metazoa > Chordata > Mammalia > Artiodactyla > Delphinidae > Lagenorhynchus > Lagenorhynchus albirostris. The sequence goes on from NC_083100.1 coordinate 46,842,488, forward strand.
AAAAATGAAAAATGAGATTTTTTCAGAATAGTATTCCTATTCTTGTAGCATTTTGAGAAGATAAATGTGTTCAGAATAACCAGGCATAGCCATTCCCTTCCTTGCAGTCCTGACCCACAAAGCTACTGTTGTGTTGGGTTCAGCATAGTGCATCAGTGTATTTTGCTCTTCATCAAACAAGTTGTATGAAAGAATATCTGGAATAAGTATGCAATTTGCTGCTCTGTAGAAAGGAGAGACTCCTCCATGCTCATCATAGTATGATGTGGTAATTTTGTCTACATGAAGGCAGATTGCAATGCATTATTGAACAAAAACCATTGCAACTCTGTTATGTCAGCTCTGGCACCAACAACATGAATCATTAACTCTGGGTCATATATCAAAGACTGTATAATTAATGTATTACCTCTGGATCTTCTCTGCTTAAAAAAAAAAAAAGTGATCAGGAGCCGTTCTTCATGATTTAGGATATAAGCTGTTCCTCCCACATTCAAAGCAGAGAAACACTGGGCTCGTTAATTGCCCTTCCATCCAAATCTGTTCTTCTGGCTAAAACATTTCCAGCTCCATCGACCATTTCAAGTCTATGACTCCAAGATCAAAGAATTGACATGCCTGACTGAATACCCTGAATAAAATCTTGAAATCTGATTACACAAACTGAAGCTGTCAATCAGGAAAACACATTTTTATCCAGTTAAACATGAAACCATCAGCTAGCAAGTGTCAGGCAAATACGTGAACGCATAAGAATGATTAGTTCATCACTCTGATAACCAGTTATCATAATATCTCTATTTCTAAAAACATGCTGAGAACTGCATAGTAAATTCTTATGAAGGCCACAGAATCTCATGTGAAAGACCAAGTAAATACAGTCACGTGTTGCACAGGCAAGATAAGGGAGGAAATTTTGTTTTGGTTCATTTCTATTTTCATTTTAGACCTAGAGAAAGTTAATCTTCACCTAAACTTTAACTTCTTTTCCTGCCTTCATTCATCCCCCCTATGGCCCCCTATACAACATTGCTGTAATCATTGGTAAGCTGTTATCTAACATCTGATTATTAGACAAAAATATATTATTGTTTTTACTGCTTCCAGAAGCTTTTGAATTTTATTTAGATAAGCATGTGATGTGAAAACAGTAGGAAAATAGTGACATTCCATGCTCCAAATGTGGAGAGAGATTTAAGGACAGCTGGGACTTACCAAGGGATGTTAAAGGATACAACATAAATGGGTGACTGCTGTATATGTTGTTCTTGAAAGGAAGGCAGTGGCATAGCAGTAAACCTTCTGAATCTCAATTCTATTTTCTATTCAAATAAGGCAATACTTTGTTCCCAAACTTAACATATTACTTTAAAACTACCTTACCTATTTCACTGTAAGTAAAGTAAGTATATTAAAGTACTCTGAAAAAGGAATAAGAAGTATTTTCATCATTTTAAAATATTTTCTCATTAAAAACAGTAGCAATACTAATGAACTACAAAAACTTCTTTCAGATTTTGTCATTATTAAAATCAAATCTGATAAGAATATGGATCTGGGACTTCCCTTGTGGCGCAGTGGTTAAGAATCTGCCTGCCAATGCAGGGGACACGGGTTCGGTCTCTGGTCCGGGAAGATCCCACGTGCCACGGAGCAGCTAAGCCCGTGTGCCACAACTACTGAGCCTGCGCTCTAGAGCCCATGCGCCACAACTACTGAAGCCTTTGTGCCTAGAGCCTGCGCTCCGCAAGGAGAGAAGCCACCGCAATGAGAAGCCCGTGCACCGCAACGAAGAGTAGCCCCCGCTCACTGCAACTAGAGAAAGTCCGCGCGCAGCAACAAAGACCCAACGTGGCCAAAAATAAATAAATAAATTTATATATTAAAAAAAAAATATGAATCTGGGATAGAAAACCCATTCAAATAACGTTTTAACCAAAAAATTGAATGCCTTGATATAATCCCAATCTGAACTGAAAGCCTGAGGGATAAGTGGAAATAACCACACCAGTAGTCAGGGAGAGAGAGTGGGGGCAGGGGAGAACCACACCAGTAGTCAGGGAGAGAGAGTGGGGGCAGGGGAGAGAGGGGAGAAATAAGAAGGTAGAGGGAGATAAAATTACAAAAAGAAAACTGGCACACATAATGAGCTTGCAATCTTAAATTCTAAAAGACACTTTAAAAGTTAACGTTCCCTTTTTTTGATAATAGCCATCCTGACCAGTACAAGGTGGTATCTCATTGTGGTTTGGGTTTCCGTTTTACTGATGACTTTGAGCATCTTTTCATATACCTGTTCATACACCACTTGTGTGTCATCTTTGAAGAAATGACTATTCAATCCTTAACCCATTTTTTAAATCAGCTTGTTAGGGTTTTGTTTTGTTTTTTGATTTTGGGGGTTTTTGCTATTAACTCCTTACGTATTTTAGAGATGAATCCCTTATCACATATACTGTTTGCAAATGTTTCCTCCCATTCCATAGATTGCCTTTTAGCACTCCCATGTTCATTGCAGCCATCCATTGGTTATTCACAATAACCAAGATGTGGAAACAACCTAAATGTCCATCCACACATTAATGGATAAAGAAAATGTGGTATCGAATACAATGGAAATTCTGCAATATGTGACAACATGGATGGACCTTGAGGACATTATGCTAAGTGAAATAAGCCAGTCACAGAAAGACAAATACTGTACAACTCCATTTATAAGAGATATCCAAAATAATCAAATTCGCAGAATCAGAGAATGGAAGGAGGGGCTTGAGAGAAGGGAAAATGGAGAGTTATAATCAATGGGCATAAAATTTCAGTTAAGTAAGATGAATAACCTCTAAAGATCTGCTGTACAACATTGCACCAGTAGTCAACAATAATGTATTGTACACTTAAAAATTTGTTAAGAAGGTAGATCTCATGTTAAGTGTCCTTACCACAATAAAATAAAATTATAAACAAAGAACACAACCATTTAAAGCAAGCAAGAATTTTTAAAACAAAAATAAGCATTAATTAAATAAGCCCAAGTGGACATGAAAAGGTAATCACCTAGAAAAAATGGATATTAGAAATGAAGACACTGAAAAAAATTCCAATGACAGAATAAACTCTAGATTGGACTCAAAGAGAGCATCAGTAGATTAGCAGATAATTCACAAGGTCTTGCCATTGGTCATGTTATCTAACTTTGCTGCTATTTAAACTACAGCTTCTGTTTGAGCTCCTTTCCTCAAATTTGTTAATATCATTTATTACTTAATATTATTAGTAGCCCAAGACAAGGCAAATTTAGCCAGTCTACTTAAATCCAATTCTTCATATGAAAACTGAAGGGCATTATGAAATAGATTCCAATAAATTAAATTTGCCATCTTCCTTTTCACCCTGAACTTAATCCCAGTAATCAATTACGCTGACTCATAACCAAATCATGAAGTACAAATAAAGGAGAACTGAAGTAAAGGAGAAAATTGAAGTGGAATAATCAAATTTATTTTATGAAGATATGGTTCCTCTACTGAATTACTGATATATTAAAAAGGTAACCACACAGAAGATATTTTAGGGTAGTGAAAATACTCTGTATGATATTATAATTATGGATATATATGTCATTATACTTTTGTCCAAGCCCATAGAATGTACAACACCAAGAGTGAATCCTAAAGTGAACTATGGACTTTGGATGAATTATGAAGTGTCAATGTATGTTCATCCTTGGTTAAAAATATACCATTCTGATGAATGATGTTGATAATGAGGGAGGCTATACTTGTGTGCAGGAAGGGAGTATGTGCAAAATCTCTGTATCTTCCTCTCAATTTTATTGTAAACCTAAAACTGCTCTAAAAGATAAAGTCTTAAAAATTAAAAAAATGAGGACTGTAAAAAAACAAAGTTATTTAAATGGCTTGAAATGCTTACTGTTTCTTTTAAAGCAACATAAAATGTTTTCTATATTTTAAATGTGACTCAACTTAGAAAATGTTTAAATATGATGGCCACAGCCTCAAGTCCATTTGTGGGCAAGGAAAATCATTAAATTCTATTAAACCTCCTAACGGTAGAGGGGGGAAAAAGACAGTAATTATGTGTTGTCCCATAAACTCTAATACTGACTGAGAAATAGAATATTCCCTGCCATACCAGTAAACAAAGGATGTCAGTCATCAGCAATTGCAGCCACAGCCTATGGTGAGCTGGTGAGCCCTGAGGGAACTCAGGAAAGAATACCTTCCATCTAGCAGCCATCAGACTGCAGCCATTCCATATCTGGTTTTCCTTAATTAATAGCAATCTTTTGATGTTCCTGATTACCTGCCCTTTGTTGCAAAACTCCTATATATCCTAGCTCCCCCCTCTCCTCCTTGGAGCAGTTCTCTCAGGGTTACTTGAGATGCTGCCTCCTGGGCTTGAAGTCCTAAAAATTCCCACCAAATAAGACATAGCTCTCAACTTTTAGGTTGTGAATAATTTTTTAGTCGACATGACATAAAATAAAATCTGTTGATTGAGTAAGCAAAAAATTTACCTGGGAATTCTCCAGGTTTGGCTTGTATCTGCAGTTGCCTTTTACAGGATCTGTTCCTATTACTTGATAACTCCTATAAGAGTAAATCTTGACATAACTACATGGCATACAGAGGCTTTCTACCAGACTACCTATCAGACTCTCTCCTGCCATGCCCCATATCCTGCACCAGAACACACTCTACTCTCCAACAATTCTAAACAATTCTAAGAATTGTTCCCAAAATGCCAGGCTCTCTCCCCATTCCTCACCTTCACATGTTCCTGCATCTGCTAGATTCCTTCTGTAATCTGCTCCACCTGACAAGCCCTTCCTTACTCATCCTTCAGATACTGCTCAAATGCTGTGACTTTTCCCCTGGCTCACTAAGCAGCATGGGTTGCTTCTTGGATCTCCCTGAATACTGTGCAGTTCCTATTGTATCATTATTTTACTGAGCTACAGTATTTTGTTTGTTTGTTTGTTTGTTTTTTGTTTGTTTGCTTCTTTTTCTCTCACACTACACCATAAGCTCCTGGAGGGCAGGGGGTTTGCTTTTGTGTTCCCAAGACCCAGCTGACTGCTTTGCTCGTCATTCGCACACAAAAATATCTATTGCACCTGAGGTCAGAAAAAGCCAAGCAGCCCTTAATGGGAAAATATCAGTCTTGTATATCTATTCTTTTACCTTGCTGCATCATTTTGTACCTGAAGGTGCTGTCAAAATTATGCCAGTATTCTTTATTACTTAGATAACAAAGCCTAGTGTGCAAGCACACTGGCTGTGATGTCCAAGAGCTCAGATTTCCTATTATAATGCCAGCATTTATAAGTTATGAAATCTCAAGTAAGGTACCTAAAATATTTATAACTAGTTTAGATACCTAAACTAGTTATAAAATCTCAAGTAAAGTACCTAAACTGTTTCACAACACTATGATATAGGGTAATAATAATAGCTAACAGTTTTTGAGCATTTACTATGTTCCAGGCTTTGTTCATGCAATAAACAACTCACTTAATCCTCTCAACAACTCTGTGTTATCTTCCTTTACACGTGAGGAAACTAAAGCACAGAGAGATTAGGTAACTTGACCAAGGTCACACAGCTCATAAGTTGTAGAGTCAGAATTCAAATTGAAACAGCCTGGCTCCAGAGCCCATCACTTAAATATGAACTTATACTGCCTCTCTACCATAATATTGTCATATTTGAGGCTTAAAGGAAATAATGCAGGTACATAACTTAGCACATAGTAAACCTGCAGATGGCAGTTGTACTTATTGTCGTATTAACAATTCAGTCTTGCTTCTTAGCTCCAATACTAGGCACTGATAATCTGCATTTTATTTAATGCTAAAAATGGACAATTTGGGAATTGCTTATGATACACTCACTAAACCCTGAAAGTTTAGTATTCATATATGCACAGCATTAGAACCATGTCCAATTAATCCACTTCAATTAAATCTTAATAATTTAAATGAAAAACATAAGTCAAAATATAGATTAGTTCTGTGTTAGCAAACTTTTCCCCTTTTCTATAATGTAGCAAGGCCAAAAAGTACTCTCTTGTAGTAACAATTTGAATTTTGAGTTTCAGAAGCATTGCAACTGACAAGGCAGTGTGGAAAAGCATAACTTCCCCTCTAAAATTCTTATTATAAAGTCTTTCCAGAGTTGATTTCAGTAATGGGTCAGAATTAGAAGGTTCATGTTATTCGAGGTTAGAGGTGAGTTAATTGTACTAAGATGGCACATTGAAAAACAAGTGTGGCTGGAAGCACAACAGAAGGAGTGTTCAGCTACATTACCAAACTCTCTGGAGAAATCAAGCAAGCCAACAGACTCATCTAAGATAATTGCAGCACTGGAGTCTCTGCCCAAACGAATTTTATTCCCACACTCACAGGGTGTGCCCACTTGGAACAGAATATATGTAAGCAAATGGCAGAAATAGCACCAGGAATCCCTTTCACAAAAATTTCTATGGTAGGAAGTAAGATATGGAAGATGGACGTGTTACTACGATCTCAAATTTAAACTCCTGACTCTAAGTAACTGCAACCAGATTATCAGTACTGTTTCAGGGATTAAAAACAAAACATTTCAAAATATTTTATGTTATAGAAGATACCCAGAGTAATAAGTTATTGTATAAGCAGTATATAAATAAATCCTCCTATGGAAAATGTTAATTGTAGATAAAAAGAATAACTACTAGAAGAGCTGCATAAGGTTTCAAGCTTTAGACGAAGTCATTAAAAACAGGATTGAACTTTAGACAATTCCATGTCACTTATCAAAATATAAGGATTACAAATGCCAGCTTGGCTATAGAGTTTAAATAAAAATTATATGCAGTGGAGATATGCAGTTTAACGAGGCAGGAAATTTTGATTGGAAAAAGTGAAGCAGAAGCCACTTGGATTCTGATCCCAGCTGTATCACTTAAAAGTCTAAATCCCATCCTTAAGCTACAAAGTATATTTTTCTGTCCATTTTTTTGCCATTTAAAATGAACTAAATATTATTGTCCTATGATTTTAATGCAAAATTCACATTCAATAAACAAATTACAATGTGATAATAGATACTTGTTTTGAAGGCCCAGTTAAATAATTTTTGAATTAATAAATGGATTTTTATGGGTGGTAATAGAAGGTCTAAATGCTCCATTAATCTTTCATGCTTATTCTTATACAATGTTCCCCATTCTATTCCACACTGCTTAATGTAATAAGAGAAGAAAAGCAAAAATGTCAAAAATATTCAGTTGTTTGAAAATCATAAATATCATATAGATTTAATAATATCCTTTTGAATTTCAGAGGTTTACTATAAGGAAAAAAATTGCTTATTTTCTAAACTGAATTCTCCTATTCTTAGTTGGTGGTGATATTATCAATCCATTTAATCAAACAAGGTAGAAACACAAAGGAATCAACTCCCCCCTCTCCATCATACCCCCAAACCAAGCAGTCATCTGTTTATCATTTTATATCCTAATTCCCAAAGAGGTTACTCTCTAACTCTCATTATTTCCACTGCCTTGGTTAGTGTCTTTACCACATCTCCATTGTATTACAGCTGCAGCCCCACAAGTAAATTTTCTTCCTCTGAATAGGCCCACCTTACACAGCTATCACAGTAATTCATCTAAAACAGAAGTCTGACCCACTCACATTCCTGACTAAACTAATGTGAATGGCTTCCCACTGCCGACAGGCTAAATTACAACCTCTCTAATGTGCAACTCAAGGCATCCACGATCTAATCCCAGACTGACTCTCCATGATGACAGATATTGTTTATATCTTGCTCTCCGTGGTATCGTCGGCAAAGTTTCTGATGAATAATATCACTCAATAACAAACTAAATAATAAATTTCAGTTAATAAACTTTGTTGACTAAATAGATACATAAATGAATGACTGTTGTCTCATTTCTGACACTCCTCATTTAGCAATTTGTTCTCTAGCAAGATCAAAGGGCTTCTAATTCCCCACACATTCCAAGTTGTTCTACCCTGTGGTTTCTTCCCTTTTTTCTTTGGTTACTCCTCCTAAGCAGCTGGAACACTGGCTACTCCTAGAAGCTTTCCCAAATCCTCCTCCCTTCTTCTGGGCTCCCAAAACACCCTGTGAGAAATCCTTAGACTTGAACTGAAGATGACATGAAATTATAAACCGTGTTCCTATTCCCAGCACTTGTCTCATGCCAAGCATGCAGAAGGTGCCCAATAGCTGTTAGGTAATAAACGAATGAGTAATTCTAATCCAAATGTCATATATATATAAAACATATATATAAAAAACTTATTCAATTTAGAAATCAGTTAAAATTCACAAAATCTGTTTCTTCACAAAATCGCAGCATTCTACAAAACATAGTTAAATGCATAAATTCTGATTTAACATCTTCAAAAATAGGTCTGTAGGCTTTGATTTATCACAACCAAATATGAAGTAAAGGTTTACTATCTCTGTGTTGGTTAGTATTCCCTGAATAATCTATCTATGAGGTAGATACCACTTAAAGAAGAGATGATAATTTTAAAAGAGCTATAAAATAAAGGCAATGCATTAAATTATTGTTGTTATTAAATATTTAATGTGTCTTTCATGTATCAAATATATGGATGTGATCTTTACTTGGCTGCTCTGCTAAAAATATTCAAGTTGCTAACCACTGATTAACCTACACACAGATTAAGATATACATAGAATAATACTGAACTGATCTGAGTTTGAAATCATACCAAAGGCTCTTTATTTTGTAGTAAGCTGATAATGTTTAAAATGTCTGTACACATATGTACTTACACACTATAGTGACAGGCATAGAAAAGATAGCTCTCGGACTTCTCTGGTGGCGCAGTGTTTGAGCGTCCGCCTGCCGATGCAGGGGACACGGGTTCGTGCCCCGGTCCGGGAAGATCCCACATGCCGCGGAGCGGCTGGGCCCGTGAGCCATGGCCGCTGAGGCTGCGCATCCGGAGCCTGTGCTCCGCAACGGGAGGGGTCGCAACAGTGAGAGGCCCGCGTACTGCAACAACAACAAAAAAAATAGACCTCATAGGGTATTTTCATATATGGAAGAATATATGATTTTTCTAGTAAATCTAAATATGAATTTCTTTCAGAAGTAGTCACCAAATATAATATTAATAAGGGAATTTTACTATATACTTAATAGACATATTTTTGCAATAGAAAATTTAAAAGCATAAGTGCGTTTTGATTTTTTTTAACATGCCTACTAATAGGACGGTTAAATAATCGTTGCATTATTCAGCCAGCTGAATTCATTTATCCATTGCTTTTTACAAATATTTTTGAGCACATATCACATACAAGGCACTGGAAGTAAACATTGGAAATAGAAAAAATACAAAACCAATCTTTTGAAGTGATTTATGCTCTCAAAAATGTTAATAATTTATGGGGATATTATTTGTGATCTGATCATATAAAGAATTAAATAAAGAAGTAAAGAGTTTGAAATTTATTTTGTAACAAATTTTAAATCACAAATCATCTATGAGCTTTAATCCAGTGAATATCTAGAAGCAGTACAGGAAATAGTTTGAAGGGGGCAAGGTCAGCCAGAATACTATACCAGTTCAAGAATAAAGCAATGAGGGCCTGTAGCTATGGAATTAAACATTACACGTGGGAAGATTATGACCTATGAAAACATATTTTATCATTGTATGTTATTGAATAAGACCAAAAATATTTTCATTCCCTATTGGACACATTTTCTTTGGCAGGAATTTTTGTACCTACAATACTTTGATTTTACCTGTATCATAAAACTTATTGTGCTGCATTTTAATTATATGTTTGTGTCTCTCTCCTTAGCTAAATCACAGCTCCCTGGAGAGCATGAACTGGGTCAAAATCAGCTTTGAATCCCCAGTGCTTAACGTGTGACTGCAAAGAAGTAGGAATTCACTGTAAAAATGTTGTTGGGGTATTCTTTATTAATTTACAAGGTGAGAACCCAAAGGAGAATTACTGTTTGCTCTCAGTATCATAAATAGTTGTGCTTTTCTAGAAAAAATGGGTTATTTCTATCTTATAAGGAATAAAATTTCTGGTTTTGTTTCCTTCTTTCCCATTGGCTGTTAGAAAATGAAAGAACAATTTATACTCTCCAATAACAAGTGCATAGAATGCCAGGGCATTTGTTTTCTATAAAATATTCAATTCCTGCTTCCATCTTATTTTTGCTTCTTTACTTCTACCTGCTTCATCTCTTCTACTAACTTCAAATGATTTCATCTTCTTCAATTAGTTACATTTACGTAAATCAGCTTAAATTTATTTTTAAACAAACTGGGTTAAAATGATTAAGCAAATGGCAGGTGTTCAAAAATCTCTCTTCAATAATTGAAAAATGGGATAAATTGTTGAATTTAAATTAAATTGAATTTACACTTATACTTTTCTTTGTAAAATTCTCTTGCCTTACATGAGGTAAATTCTCATATATTCTTTAACCTTCTATCATCAGTACAAGTTTAATAACAAAAGTTATAGATATAACAGTGACTAAGTGCTAGAGCTACTCTATATGTATAGATATTCTATCCTACGTTTGTAATATAGTACGTATAATGAAACTTTCTCCAGAAGGTAATTTTAGTTAAGTCAGTAACTCACTAAATAACATGAGGCTTTAGAATTGTTCTATTAAAATAAAAGTATAGCTTGTATTTTTCCATGTAAAATAACTGTGATCTAACTGCTCTGAGGTTATGTATTTAAAGTCATTCCTTTTGAATTTTTATTACAAATGACCCTTAGTATTCGCACTCTCATCAGTTTAAGCCACATGAGAGAGAAAAAGAAAAAAAAAAAACTGTGGGAAACTAGGAGTAGTGGGTGGGGTAGGGAAGCACTATGTTTCTTCAGGATTCCCAGAAGTTCTCATTGTTAGCTGACACGTGTAATAGCTAAGGCATTAAAAACAATAACAAGTGCTTCTTTCGCAGTTCATAGTTCGTACTGCAAAATTAAAGTTTAAAGATGAAATATAAGCAGCAAAATTTTCAGATGAATTTACAAGAAATGACTTGTAGCCAAGGCCACATTTTTATTGAATAGTTTTCACACATATTCCAATGAACAAAATTTCTAGGCCATTTAATGTTTTTATATTTAATCAACAATAAGAAAGGATTAATATATTAAGCTGCATAATTTATTTCATATTAGTAAATATCTTGCTCTCCATATGTTATCCTAGTGAGAATTTCTAATTGAGGAAAAAAATCTATAGCTTATATTAAGCCTAAAAAAATGCATTGTAGCATCAGTTTATCATAATTTCTATCCTATTATTCACAAAATAAAGTATATATATGACTCATTCAATATTAAGTTTGGGGAGATCTTTCCTTAAAAAGCTACTAGATACTTGGGTACTTTTACTTTATATCTAAACTAGAAGAAGCAATCCTCAGGAGAAATTATATTCATTCTATCAAAGGATATAAGACAAACATCCATGTGACATTTTTAAAACCTAAACTCTGAAAAGGAGCTTGTACAAATTTTTATTTTTTTAAGAACTTTTTCAAAGGTCAGCAGTGTTGCACTTTTCATGGGAGACATTTTAAAATTTTACTCCAAAAACCACCTAATGATCTGTGGCGTATCAAGGTACGTGAAATGACTGAGTGCATTTTAGCACATAGCTTTTTATAAAAACAATGAAGAGACAAGAAAACCACAAATTGTCATAGGTTACAGACATTTTAGGAAAGAAATTTCAGATTTGCCTCTAAAGATTATTTTTCACTTTTGCAATGTATTTCATCATTCTATTGCATCATTATTAATAAGACACAACTTTGTTTGCAATCTCTTAAATGTTGAAAGCATGATGGCTAACTTGGGCATATTAGTCAAATAGTATAAAAATCACATTCAGACCTTTTCAGATTGTTTACAAAATGATCTTTTATAAAGCATAGATTCTAATATTTTTATGAATTAGATTTTATAATTTGGATACGATGTCATGTCAATTCAAAATCAGAGCTGATAAAGGAGTTCCTAGATGGATTAGGGAAAAGAGAAAGTATTTTATCATTAGAAATCAAGGGGATACTCTTCATACAACTTTTCTTGGAAAAGCTTGAAAATATGTAATATCTAGCAGAGTTCTTACTCCCTCTTGTGACAGATAAATGAAATGTAAATGGTACATAAGAGTTTCAACAGGGATTTTTTTTTTGTAAGTACAGTTGATTTACAATGTTGTATTAGTTTCAGGTGTACAGCAAAGTGATTCAGTTATACATGTGTGTATATATATATATATATATTCTTTTTCAGATTCTTTTCCATTATAGGTTATTATAAGATATCGAATATAGTTCTCTGTGCTATACAGTAGGTCCTTGTCAACAAGGATTTTAATGAAATTTCCCAAACCTAGCTAGATTATAAACGTTTCTTAGAATTCATGTAATATCAAATACCTACACGTCTAAAAAGAATTCATTGAAAGAGAAATTCATTGTAACTTAATATCAAAAATTTACTTTTTTGTGTTTTTTCTTTTTATTTCAAGATGTATATTTTTAAATATCTAAATTTCTTGATAAATAAAACTAGAGTGCAAGATAAAAAGGAAGCAGCACAATTCTTCAGATGGATTTAACTAGAAATGACTTGTAGCCAAGACCCACATTTTTACTAAGTAGTTCCCACAGATATTTGTACTTTGATACGGCCAAAGAAAGGGAGCAGGAGGAAAGGACTGTTGTCCCAAAAACGTCAAAGGGCCCAGAGTCACAGAAATGTTCCACTATACAGAGACCTGGAGCTTCAATCTAACTGTTTCCTTTCAGGTTCTCAGAGACCAACTGAGACAAGGCAGTTAAAACCACCCTAAGTTAAAATGTAAGGAGGTTGACATATACACACTACTATACACAAAATAGATAACCCATAAAGACCTACTGTATAACACAGGGAACTCTAGTCAATACAGTACTCTATAACTGCCTATATGAGGAAAGAATCTAAAAAAGAGTGGATATATGTATAACAGATTCACTTTGCTGTACATCTGAAACTAACACAAATTGTAAATCAACTGTACTCCAATAAAAATTAATTTAGAAAAAAATTTTAATGTGAGGAGCTTGAAGCTTTTCTTAGATGCACTCTTCCCTGTCCATCAGCACCGCTCCTAATAAGCCTCAGCATTGAGACTTTATCTCCCTCTTTTCTAAAAATCCAAAGTTCTTTAGGGGCCTAGGACCAAAATGTATACTCAAACCTTCCCTTAGTCAGTGTCCTATATTTCATACCTATCACACCACCCCTCATATATGTCAAAAGCCCATAGGTACCCTATCCATTTCTTCCATGACTGATTCTCAGTATTCTACCACCTCAGAGATAAATATGTATATAAATACACACACACACACACACACACACACACACACACACACACACATACCCATACATTAACTGAAGCTAAAATGTAAATGTTTGCCTCTCATATCCTATGTTTGCATTTAACTGGGGATTCCTGGAGATATAATCCTTTAATCCAAAATAATATAGTATTTGAGGCACGATTGTTAAAAAAAAAGTAAAAGTATTAAGCATCTGCTTTAGCAGGTACTGTATTTGACATTTTATATATATTATCTCATTTAACCGTCATGATATCGCTGTAATGCAAGCTTAATTATCTTCAGTTTATACATGAAAATAACTAAGATTTAAGTAATCCATCCAAGGTTACTTGGTTGATGGTGGATTCAAGTTTCACACCCACATTTATATAGCTCCAAAGTCTTTGGTGCTAAGGACATGGTTTTGGCCCAGACTTTTTCAGGCGATTTTCAAATCTCAAATAAAGTTTGTTGTCTTCTCTATCTATGCCTAATGATCTTCTGGGTGAGCTGTGAATCATGCCCAGTACATCAAATATGGAAAAAGATCTCAAAACTAAACATGAATATGAGATCACTAAACTAATTTTCACTTGAGTCCCAGGATTTTTCATTATTATTATTTATAGTCCTCTATTGGGTGTTTTATTGTATTATGAAATTCTGTGGAGTTCTAGCCAAACTTTATTATACATCATTAAAAGTTTTTGAATATTCACTTGAATTTGTCCACCAATTATTTATTGAAATCTATTATGAGTAAAACCTATATTATATTATTTTGCATTATTTTATGTTACATTATATTAAAATCCATTATAATGCTCCCTGCCCTTACAGTTTCATGGGGGATACATATAAAGAAAGAAAGAAAGAAAAAAAACTCTCAAAGAAATGGGATAAGAGCTATGATAGAAGTAGAAGAACAAGGAAGAATGGAACAAAGTAGAGGGGCCACTAGTCCCAGACAAAGATAATGGCCTCCCAGGGAAAACAATGTCAAACTGAGCCAATGAAAGAGGAAACAATGTTCCAAGCAGAGACAACAGCACTGAAAAATGGACAAATATTTAAGATTTGTAAGCAATAGGATTTTGTAAAATGTATTATATGAGGCAGCAGAGAAAGATGAAGGACAGATTTTGGAGGGCCTTTAGATTCTGAAATTTGGAATACATTCTGAGGGTGTAGCTGAAAAGCTGGTAAACTGATAAGCAAAGGAGAGACACAATCTGATAGGCATTTAGACATATCACTCTAGACAACTGCTTGGAAAGAGGCCAGATTTGAGTCTGTTTCAGCAACCAAGTAAAGAGTAAGTGCTTGCTCAGTCTAAGGTCATAACAGTAGCAATGCCGAGAAACGGACCAATTTTTAAAATGTATAAGCTACAGGATTTAGGGATTTTGATAAAATGAGAGAGAGAAAAAAGGATCCCAGGGAGATGTTTGTATTTCTGCCAAATGAATGAAAATACCATTTGTGAGATACAAAACAATAAAGAAGAAAGTTTAGGCGAAGGGAGGAAAATGAGAATGTTTGATATTTCAGGATAAATGAAGTTAGTTTGATTTCGTAATGCCATATAGTTTGTAGTTTGAGAAAAATGAGGCATATTTTAAGTATTGTGGAGAAAGGGAGAATAACATGACTGGCAAAATAAGGCTCGTCTGGCATCACTGAGACCCCAGGTGCAATTGAAACGGAAGGACCTGTCCTGTGACATGACTTGATTTTCACCATCAGTGCTCAGCCGTTCACTTACCAAGGCAGGCAGGGGACCATCGGGTTTATTCAGGATTGACACTCTGCTGGGGAATGAAACAAAAAGTCAGTGGAGGGGCTTCCCTGGTGGCGCAGTGGTTGGGAGTCTGCTTGCCGACTCCCGTGACCCGGTCCGGGAGGATCCCACGTGCCGCGGAGCGGCTGGGCCCGTGGGCCATGGCCGCTGGGCCTGCGCGTCCGGAGCCTGTGCTCCGCAACGGGAGAGGCCGCAACCGTGAGAGGCCCGCGTACCAAAAAAAAAAAAAAAAAAAAAAAAAAAAGTCAGTGGAGCTAGGAAGGTTGTAAATGTGGATTGGCGACAGCTGAGGGATTAATGTTTCAAAAACAAGTGTAGTGGAGTAACTAAATGGAAGAGTTAAAACTGGTTCTCAATCTTGGAGGCATATTAGTGTCACCTGGGGAGCTTTACGATCTACTGAATTTTGGATTGCACCTCCAGAGAGTCCAGAAATTCTGATTTAATTAATCTAGGATGTGGCCTAGCCTGGGCATCAGGATTTTTCAAATTTCTCTAATGTGCAGCCTGGGCCCGAAGAGTGAGCTGTAAGGATATGAGATTGAGAACTGGTTATTTGACTTTAACATTTGAAAGGAGAGGAAGTAATGAGTGATAAAAAGGTCCCGGATGTGGCTGAGGGACTGGCTGACTGCAGTGCTGTGGAAGTAAAAGTCACTGAAGATGTGGAAATCAAGGACCTGAGCAAGAGCCAGATGGGTCATCCTCGTGGACCCTAACGTTACCCAAGGAGATGGCAGAACTTGGAGCAGAGTTAACTGTGAGCCAAATGCTTAATTTAAGATAATCTTAGATTTAAAAGACAAGTATAAACCAGGTGTTGATGATTCACTTTACAAATTATACAGTGTAACTCTTGAAATAAACCTAAAAGTTATATGTATTTATAAATATATATTTAACATTTTCATGTATAAAATGTAAAATAATATAATCTATAACAGTAAGCCAATGGTATTAATAAAACAAATTCAGACGACTTCATCGACCTTTCCAGGAGGAAAAATATATTATTTATCATGACCTATAAAACATAGTATATAGAAAAAAATAGCCTTCAGTACAGGCAAATATCCTTTTATAGGTGTGAATTTTAACATGGATAAATGAATCCTACCCTTTTTTCAGAGCTTATATTCACCTGGTAAGAAACTGTTTCTCTTCCCTAATGTGTACCTACTCAAGCCACTTGTCAAGGTTAGCAGCGGGGAAGGCAGAAAATTTTTAGCAATTTTTACCTGGTTCCAAAATATATTCTCCTAGTTTCCACCAGTTGGTCCAAAGGAGAAAAAAATATAACAATAGATATTATTTGACAGTGTTACAATAGCAGCTGCTTATAGTTAGGTTAGAGTGTAGCTATGTGGTTCTTCATAGGACCATTCCATTCGGCAAGATGATCACAATGAGCTCCTTTATTAGGCATTTAAGTAAATAAATTCCTTTGGTTGTGGCTCAAGACTGATTTATCTTACACTGAAATATTTAGGTGGTTGACATAATTTTGGAGTTTTCTCTTTAAATTTTAAAGTTGTGTACATTTTGGAATTATAGTAGATATGTAATCTCTGCTTTGTTTTCTAAACTATACGTGACATTTGTTTTCTGACATAACATGAACATTTTTTCCTTCTCTTTAGAATTTTTTGGTAGTTTTGTCAACTGTGATACATTCTATATATTCACTGACAGCCCATAGACTTGACTAGCTAGGAGCATATCATTGACAACATTTGGAGAATCTAATTTCCCACATATGCTTTCAATGAGTAAATACAGTTGTTAAGAACTATATCAATACAAATCTTCCCCTACAGTGGTCAAATACAACTTTTGTTTTTATATTCACCATAATTTAGAATATCATTTAAAGAAGCACAAGAGTAGACCAGATCATAACAGGAGTAAATGTATTTTTAAAAAAATACAAAGGAAAACAAATATATAAATTGTGAGGAGTATATCAGCAATAAGATCTGAAAGACAAATGCTGGCACTGGCCCACCTAAGCAGTGTTGACTAGAACTTATTTCTATTGTAGAAATTCTGTTAAACCCTCAGATCATATTTGTCACTTATGATGTTCCCATGTGCACCAAGCACATTTCTGGTTATTTGTAAAAAAGAACACTGGCTAAAAGACAGGAGTGTTGTGTTATGTTGGCTGTTATATTTCTTATTGTCAAATAACACACTGGCTTTCTGATTTATATACTTCAGTCTCTCGTGAGTTTAGTCAGTGTGAGTCATCCAACACATATGACTAATTGTAGGGTATTCACAAGATTGAGTCTCTCAATCTGTTAAGCTGGACCAGAGTGAAATCACCAGTGTTGTAATTCTACTTTGTGTCACCTTTGGCCTCTTGAAATTTGACCAGCAGGCTTTCCCAACCTCAACATTTCCAAACCTCCACGATGAAGTTCTTTGTTTATAAGAGATTAAGTACAACACAAATAATAGATAGGCTCTCCTTCTGTCAATCAAAGTATCTCATTGTGATCTATGTATGAACAATATAATTGAATATTTACATCAAGACTTTCTCCTTCCATGATTCATTTACACAGAAAAAACAAAAGAAATTACCATAATTACATATTGATTTTTTATTGTAGCAATGCTTTTATAATAAACAAATACTGTGTTTTCTAAAAATGAAAGTATTTCGATCACGATGAAGAAAAGTAGAGATGATGTAGGGTATTTGAAGCAAAGTTTGTTAAGATATTTTAATATTTTTAAAGATATTTTTAAAGATATTTTAATGGTATTATGGCATATATCCAGGAACAAATAAACCCTGCATTGCACAGTGTCCTTCCTCCCTTGGTTGGGAGGCAGGGGAACAGGGGAATCAAAACAATGGGCCAAGAGGAGAATAAATCAAAGGATACTTTGTTAATATCAGAGCAAGCACAGCATCCTCAATGCTGTGCTCTGCTCATAAGGTCAGGAATAAGACCAACGAGAAGCCATCAACAATCTATTTATATTCTCTACCATCATTTTCAGCCTCCATCTTCATTCACACAAATGAACCTGAATATAAAGTTTGGAATCTTAACCACTTTCTGGTTAGCTGTATGGATAAAGAAAATTGAGAAAGGGAGGAATTGGCCCAGGGCACCATTACTATACAACTTTATAAAATGGAAAACAAGAAAGAGCAGAGTCTAGACTAGTGCCTTTTAAAGTGCAGGAAACTTTCCCACTTAACTGTGGCCAAATAGGGTGTGAGAGTAAAGAATGGTCAAAGGTGCTGGGTGGTCAAGGGAGGATGTAGAGGCAGGGCTGGCACAGAGTAGGTGAGCTGAAAATTCCCTCGAGGCTCCAGTGTAAATGGAAAAACCATAGGCTTTGATGTCAGATAAACCTGAGTTCATTATCAGTTCATCCTTAATTAGCTTTATGGTTTCTATATAATCCTCAGTTGCCAATTTGTGAAATGCTGATAGCAATTTCTACTAGGGATTTTATGAAGATTAAACAAATGACTAAAAATGGTTATTGGCACAGAGTAGGTACTCAATAAATGATGGTTATTTTTAAATATTATGAGATATTTGTTTGCAGGCCATACATACTTTGTTTAAAGTAGAGTTTAAAAGATAAAGTGCCAGATACCTCCGATTTGTTACAATTGGTAATCATTTATTTAGCATTTTCATCTATACTAAAAAGAGCTTTAAAATATTTCACTTAAGAATAATTTTATTTCTATGACTTACTACCAAAATCCAACAAAATAATAAGAAATTCATTTTTAATTATCCGAGGACTAAATTGTTTTCTCACATACATGCATTTCTATCACTACTTAAGAGTTTCTAAGAACATTCATTTAGGATCAATCTAGACATACTAAATATGTGTTCAACATATGAAATGAGTTTAGATAAATATTCTTAGTCTTCAAATAATCTATTTCCCTGTCAGGGAAATATATATCTAGCTTTTTTTTATTTTCTAAAAATTAATTTTATTCAACATCTCCATCCCCTGGGATTTAGAGGCATGCCAAAGGTTGCATAGCATCAGACTATTTCATCATGGAATTGTGAAATGAAAAATTGTTCTGCCAAAGGCTCTTGGTAGACAGTAAATAGTGAAATTCATACTCTCTTACTAATGTATGTCCTTAGCAGCTTGTTTTTAAGACAGCAGTTCAGAAGGTCACTATGTTATTAAACTTGAGTAAACCTCAATTCACAGTTAAATTTTATCTAATTCCATTTTCTTTTTTAAATTTAATTTTATTGAGATATAATTTTTTAATATTTTAATTTTATTGGAGTATAGTTGATTTACAGTGTTGTGTTAGTTTCAGGTGTACAGCAAAGCGATTCAGCTATACATATACATATATTCATTCTTTTTTAGATTCTTTTCTCATATAGGTTATCACAGAATATTGAGTAGAGTTCCCTGTGCTATACAGTAGGTCCTTGTTGGTTATCTATCTTATATATAGTAGTGTGTGTATGTTCATCCCAAGCTCCTGATATAGCCCTCCCCCAACATCTCCCCTTTGGTAACCATAAGTTTGTTTTGGATATCTGTAAGTCTGTTTCTGTTTTGTAAATAAGTTCATTTGTATTTTTTTTTAATTAAGTTACACATGTAAGTGAAATCATGTGATATTTGTCTTTCTCTGTCTGACTTACTTCAATTAGTATGATAATCTCTAGGTCCATCCAAATTGCTGCAAATGTCATTAATTTATTCTTATTGAGATATAATCGACGCATAACATTGTATAAGTTTAAGGTGTACAAAATATCGATTTGATACATTTATATATTGCAGTATGATTACCACGGTAGCATAAATTAACTCCTTTATTACAGCAGATAATTATCACTTCTTTTTTTATGGTGGGAATAATTAAGATCTAGTCTCTTGGCAGCTTTGAAGTTTATAACACAGTATTGTCTGTAATCACTATGCTGTGCATTAGATCTCCAGGACTTATTTATCTACAAGTTTCAAGTTTGTACCCCTAAATAACATATCCCCAATTCCCCCATCCCCCATCCCCTGGTAAACACTGTTCTACTCTGTTTTTATGAGGTTGGCTTTTTAGGATTCCACATATAAGTGATATCATTACAGTATTTGTCCTTCTCTGTCTGATTTACTTCACTTAACATAATGTCCTCAAGGTCCGTCCATGTTGTTGCAAATGGCAGAATTTCCTTCTTTCTCATGATGGAATAATGTTCCATTGTGGTATATATATACATCACATATTTTATCCATTCATCTGTTGACAAGCACTTATGTTGTTTTCATATTTGGCTATTGTGAAAAATGCTGTAATAAATGTGGGAGTGCATTTACCTCTTCAATATCATATTTTCATTTCCTTTGGATATGTTCCCAGAAGTGGAATTGCTGGATAATATGGTAGTTCTATTTTTAATTTTTGAGGAGCTTCCATACTGTTTCCCATGTAAATTGGCTGAACCAATTTACATTCCCACCAACAGTGTACAGGTGTTCTCTTTTCTCCACCCCCCCCCCCTTACCAACACTTGTTAACTCTTGTCTTCTCCATGATTGGCTATCCTAACAGGTGAGAGGTGATATCTCATTGTGGTTTTAATTTGCATTTCCCTGATGATTAGTGATGCTGAGATCTTTTCATATACCTATTGGCCATCTGATTGAGTTGTATGACTTCTTTACATATTTTAGATATTAACCATTTATCCAATATATATATGGTTTGCAAATATTTTCTCCCATTCCATACATTGCCTTTTTATTTTGTTGATTGTTTCTTTTGCTGTGCTTTTTATTTGGTGTAGTCCCTCTTGTTGATTTTTGCTTTTGTTGCTTGAGCTTTTGGTGCATTATCCAAAAAATCATTGCCCAGACCAGTGTCAAGGAGCTTCTTCCATATGTTTACTTGCAGGAGTTTTACAATATTATGTTTTATTTAGGTCTTATGTTTCAGTCCTCAATCCATTTCAAGGATTTTTTTTTTGTGTGTGTGAATAGTGTAAGATAGGAGGCAAATTTCATTTTTCTGTATGTGGTTATTCAATTTTTCCCAGGACCATTTGTTGATGAGACTATTCTTTGCCCACTGGTATTCTTGGCTCCCTTGTCAAATATTAGTTGAGCATATATATGTGGGTTTATTGCTGGGCTCTCTATTCTGTTCCATTGGTCTATGTGTCTATTTTTATGCCAGTACCATACTGTTTTAATTACTATAGCTTTATAGTATAGTTTGAAATCAAAAAGTGTGATGCATCCAACTTTATTATTCTTACTCTTGATTTCTTTGGCTATTCGGAGTATTTTGTGGTTTCATATAAACTTTAGGATTGTTTTCTATATTTCTGTGAAAAATGCTATTGGAATTTTGATAGAGATTGAATGAAATCCATAGATAGCTGTGGGTATTATGGACATTTTTATAATATTAATTCTTCCAATCAAGGAACATGGAATATCTTTTAAATTGTGTCTTCTTCAATTTCTTTCATCAAGGTCTTGTAGTTTTCATTGTACACATCTCTCACTTTCTTGGTTAAATTTATTTCTAAGTATCTTATTGCTTTTTTGTTTTTGTTGAAATGAGATATAATTGACATATAACACTGTATTAGTTTTAGGTGTACAACTTAATGATTTGATATATGTATATATTACAGAATTAATATATACATATATTATATTATATAATAAGTTTCCAAACTTATTGTGATATGGTTTATGTATGTACGGTTATGGTTATGGCTTATGTATGTATAAACCATACATAGTTACATTTTTTTTCTTGTGATGAGAATTTTTAAGATTTATGCTCCTAGCAACTTTCAAATATACAGTAGGCTATTATTAACTATAGCCACCATGTTGTACTTTATATCCAGGACTCATTAATCTTCTAACTGGACGTTTGTAACTTGACAACATTCACCTATTTTGCCCATTCCTCATGCCCCACCTCTAATAACCACCTCTATATCTATGAGTTTGGGGGGTCTTTATTCCTCATGTAAATTATATTATACAGTATTTGTCTTCCTCTGTCTGACTTATTTCATTTAACACCATGTCCTCAAGGTCCATCCATGTTGTTGCAAATGGCATTGTTACCTTTGTTTTTATGACTACTTTACATATATACACCAGATTTTCTTTATTCATTTATCTGTCAATGAACACAGGTTTTTTCCCATATCTTGGCTATTGTAAATAATGCTGCAATGAACATGAGGGTTGCAGATATCTTTTCAAGATAAGTGATATGTTATTTGGTTTTCTTTGAGATAAGTACCCAAAGAAGTGGAATTGCTTGATCATATATTAACTCTATTTTTAATTTTTTGAGGAACCTCTATACTTTTTTCCATAGTGGCTGCACCAATTTACAATTCCAGCAGCAGTATAAAAGTGTTCCCTTTTCTCCACACCCTCACAAACGCTTGTTATTTCCTATCTTTTTTATAATTGCCATTTTAACAGATATAGGGATATCTCATTGTGGTTTTCATTTGCATTTCCCTGGTGATTAGTGATGTAGAACACCTTTTCATAAACCCGTTGGTCATTTTTATGTATTTGTTGGGAAAAGATCTATTCAGATTCTCTACCCATTTTTTAATTGGATTATTTGGTTTTTTGCTATTGAGTTGTATGAGTACTTTATATATTTTGGTATTAACCTGTTAATAGATATATGATTTGGAAATAGTTTCTCTCGTTCAGTAGGTTGTCTTTTTTTGTTTATTGCTTCCTTTGCTGTATAGAAGCTTTTTAGTTTGATGTAGTCCCACTTGTTGGTTTTTGCTTTTGTTGCTTTTTATTTTTGGTGTCATATCCAAAATATCATTGTTGCACTTCCATAAAGGAGCTTACCATATTATTTTATTTTTTAATTTTTTTGTTTATTTTTATTTATTTATTTTTGGCTGCAATGGGTCTCGTTGCTGTGCACGGACTTTCTCTAGTTGCAGTGAGTGGGGGCTACTCTTCATTGTAGTGTGTGGGCTTCTCATTGTGGTGGCTTCTCTTGTTGCAGAGCATGGGCTGTAGGTGCACAGGCTTCAGTAGTTGTGGTTCACAGACTCTAGAGCGCAGGCTCAGTAGTTGTGGCGCATAGGCTTATTTGCTCCAAGGCATGTGGGATCTTCCCAGACCAGGGTTCAAACCCATGTCCCCTGCATTGGCAGGTGGATTCTTAACCACTGCACCACAAGGGAAGCCCTAATTTTTATTTTTTTAATGAAATTTTTATTGGAGTATAGTTGATTTACAATGTCATGTTAGTTTCTGCTGTACAGTAAAGTGAGTCAATTCAATCAGATATATATATCTCCACTCTTTTTTAGATTCTGTTCCCATATAGCTTATTACAGAGTACTGAATAGAGTTCCCTGTGCTATACAGTAGGTTCTCATTAGTTATCTATTTTATATATAGTAATATGTATATGTCAATCCCAATCTCCCAGTTTATCCCTCCCCTCCTTTCCCCCTTGGTAACCATGTTTGTTTTCTATTTCTGTGACTCAATTTCTATTTTGGAAATAGGTTCATTTGTACTATTTTTTTAGATTCCACATATAAGTGATATCATATATTTGTCTTTGTCTGACTTACTTCACTCAGTATGACAAACTCTAGGTCCATCCATGTCACTGCAAATAGCATGATTTTGTTCTTTTTTATGGCTGAGTAATATTCCGTTGTATGTATGTACCACATCTTTATCCATTCCTCTGTTGATAGACATTTAGTTTGCTTCCAGGTCCTGGCTACTGTAACTAGTGCTTCAATGAACATTGGGGTGCATGTATCCTTTCGAATTACGGTTTTCTCCAGATACTTGCCCAGGAGTGGGATTGCTGGATCATATGGTAGCTCTATTTTTAGTTTTTTAAGGAATCGCGATACAGTTCTCCATAGTGGCTGTACCAATTTACATTCCCATGCACAGTGTAGGAGGATTCCCTTTTCTCCTTACCTTCTCCAGCATTTATTGTTTGTAGATTTTTTGATGATGGCCATTTTAATCAGTGTGAGGTGATACCTCATTGTAATTTTGATTTGCATTTCTCTAATAATTAGTGATGTTGAGCATCTTTTCATGTGCCTCTTGGCCAACTGTATTAGAAATTTTATGGTTTCATGTCTTACGTACAAATCTTTAATACTTTTGAATTGATTTGTGTGTATGATGTAAAAACGTCCAGCTTCATTCTTTTACACATGGTGGTCCAGTTTTCCCAGCACTGGTCTTTATTAAAGGGACTATCCTTTCCTTATTGTATATTCTTGGTGCCTTTGTCTGTTATGTGTACTATTTGATCATATATATGTGAGTTTATTCTAGTCCCTTATTCTGTTCCATTGATCAATGTGTCTGTTTTTATACCAACACCATATTATTTTGAAAACTATAGCTTGGTAATATAGTGTGAAATCAGGAAGCATGATGCTGCCAGCTTTTTTCTTCTGTTTGAAGATTGCTTTGCTATTTGGGGTTTATGGTTCTATACAAATTTTAGGATTGTTTGTTCTATTTCTGTGAAAAATGCCATTAGAATTTTTATAGGGATTGCACTGAATCTGTAGACTACTTTGGATAGTTTGGATATTTAATAGTATCAGTTCTTCCAATCCATGAGAACAGAATATCTTTCCATTTATTTGTGTCTTCTTCACTTTCTTTCATCAATGTCTTATAGTTTTCAGCGTACAGGTCTTTCACCTCCTTGGTTAAATTTATTCCTAAGTATCTTTTTCTTTCTGGTGCATTGTAAATGGGATTGTTTTCTTAAGTTCTCCTTCCAATAGTTCATTTTTAGTGTATAGAATTGCAACAGATTTTTGTACATTGATTTTGTATCCTGCAACTTTACTGAATGCATTTATTAGTTCTAACAGTTTTTTGGTGGAGTGTTTAGAGTACTCTATATACCATGTCATCTGCAAATAGTGATAGTGTTATAGTTTACTTCTTTCTTTTCACTTTGGACGCT
Organism: Lagenorhynchus albirostris; assembly: GCF_949774975.1. Classification (NCBI taxonomy): domain Eukaryota; kingdom Metazoa; phylum Chordata; class Mammalia; order Artiodactyla; family Delphinidae; genus Lagenorhynchus; species Lagenorhynchus albirostris. The sequence continues at coordinate 46,867,739 of NC_083100.1, forward strand.
TTCTTTGTGGCCTAGTTGCCCTGGCTAGGACGTCCAATACTATGTTGAATAAAAGTAGCAAGAGTGGGCATCCTCGTCTTTTTCCTGATCTTAGAGGAAAAGCTTTCAGCTTTTCACCATTTAGTGTGATGTTAGCTGTAGGTTTGTTATATATGGCTGGCCTGTATTGTGTTGAGGTATATTCTCTCTATACCCACTTTGTTGGGAATTTTTAATTATAAATGGATGTTGAATTTTGTCAAATGCTTTTCCTGCATCTATTGAGATTATCATATGATTTTTATCCCTCATATTGTTAATTGGTGTATCACATTGATTGCTTTGTGGATGTTGAACAATCCTCACATCCTTAGAATAAATCCTAGTTGATCATGGTGTATGATCCTGTGATGAGAAAACAGTTATTTTGTGTTCCTGCCTAGGCATTTTCTAGTATGACAGTCCTGCTCACACCTAGAGTCTGGACATTTAGATAAGGATCCAAGCTTAGGATTCCTACCACAAATTCTCACTTTGCTTTTCCCAGGGCACCTTTTTAAAAGACTACTTAAAGTTAAGCTCAAGAAAAGTTAGTAACTGCTACCCATAACACCTTATAAGTAACAGGTGCTCACTACTCTGCTCTATCTTCTGCTTGCTCATGACCTGGGATGGAGGACCACCCTTCCCCCAGCTCATTGCACCCACCCCTTTTCTGGGATCCATAATTAATAAAATATTGTGACTTGGATTCCTTTGTATGCGTATACTGAAACTGCAACTTCAATGAAAACAGCCTGGGGTTTTCACTTCCCCAGAGTGGGAGCTCAGATGCTGAGAGAGCTACCTGCCGACACTGTGAGGGTGGCTTGTGCCTCCTCATTCAGCAGATCATAATAAACATATCCTTAATTTAACACATCAGCTACAGGCCCCCCAACAAAGAGCCTTTTAAAGTATTGTTGAATTATGTTTGCCAATATTTTATTGAGGATTTTTAAATCTATATCCCTCAGAAATATTGGCCTGTAATTTTCTTTTCTTAAGAGTTCTTGTCTGGTTTTGGTATTAGGTTGATACTGGCCTGATAAAATAAGTTTGGAAGTGTTCCCTCCTCTTCTACTTTTTAGAAGAGTTTGAAAAGGGATGGTACTAATTATTCTTTAAATGTTTGATAGAATTCACCAGTGAAGCCATCTTGTCTGGACTTTATTTGTTGGGAGGTTTTGATTACTGATTCAATCTCCTTACTAGTAATGAATCTGTTCAGATTTTCTATTTCTTCATTATTCAGTCTTGGTAGGTTGTATGTTTCTAGGAATGTATCCATTTCTTCTTGGTTGTCCAATTTCTTTGTGTATAATTGTTCATGGTAGTCTCTTATGACCTTTTACATTTCTGTGATATCATTTGTAACACCTCCTCTTTCATTTCTGATTTTATTTGTGTTCTCTCTCTTTTCTTGATGAGTCTGGCTAGAAGTTTGTCTATTTTGTTTATCTTTTCAGAAAACCAACTCTTTCATTGATCTTTTCTATTGTCTTTTTGTTTCTATTTTATTTTTCTCTGCTCTGATCTTTGTTATTCCCTTCCCTGTATTAATGTTTGGCTTAGTTTATTTTTCTTTTTCTAATTCCTTGAGGTGTAAAGTTAGGTTGCTTATTTGAGAAATTTCTCACCTATTAAAGTACAAATTTCTAAGAACTTCTCTCTTAAAACTGCTTTTGCTACATCCCATAAGTTTTGGTATGTTATATTTCCACTTTGATTTGTCCCAATATATTTTTAATTTCTCTTTTGATTTATTATTGGCCATCAGTTGTTCAGTAGCATGGTACCGAACACAAATCTCCACACATCTGTGAATTTTCCAGTTTTCTTCTTGTAGTTGATTTCTGGTTCATGCCACAGTAGTCAGTCATGCTTGGTATGATTTCAATCCACTTAAATTTATTAAAACTTGTTTTGTGGCCTAACATATGATCTATCCTGGAGAATGTGCCATGAGTGCTTGAGAAGAACATATATTCTGCTGTTGTTGGATGGACGGTTCTGTAAATGTCTGTTAAGTCCATCTGGCCTAATGTGCAATTGAAGTCCAATGCTTCCTTATGGGTTTTCTGTCTGGATAATCTATCCATTGATGAAAGTGGGGTATTAAAGTTCCCTCCCATTATTGTATTTGCTTTATATATTTAGGCACTCCTACGTTGGGTGTATAAATATTTACAAACGTTATATGCTCTTGTTAGATCAACTCCTTTATCATTATATAATGACCTTTTGTGTCTCTTATGACATTCTTTGTCCTAAAGTCTAATTTGTCTGATTTAACTATAACCACCCCAGCTTTCCTTAGGTTTCCATTTGCAAGGAATATGTTTTCCATCCCTTCACTTTGAGTCTGTGTGGGTTCTTAAAGCTGAAGTATCTTATAGGAAACTTATGCTTGAGTCTGTTTTGTGGGGGTCTTTTACCCATTGTTACCCATATACTTGAGTCTTTTTTTTTATAGAATTTAGTCTATTTACACTTAAAGTAATTATTGATAAGTATGGACTTCTTGACATTTTGGTAATTTTTCTTTTACTGTATTGTAATACTTTTGTTCTTTTCTTCTTCTCTTGCTCCTCCTTTGTGATTTGATGATTTTCTATAGTAGTATATTTAGACTCCTTGCTCTTTACCATTTGTGTATCTACTATAGGTTTTTGCTTTGTGATTGTGTGAAGCTTACATAAAACATCTTATAGTTATAACCATCTATTTTAAGTTCAAATGCATTCTAGAGCTCTACATTTTTACTCTCTCCCCCCCACACCATGTTTTACGTTTTTGATGTCACAATTTACATCCTTTTCTCTTGTGTATCCATTAACAAATTATTGTAGTTTTAATTATTTTTACTCCTTTTATCTTTTAAATTATATACTAGACTTATAAGTGATTAATCAACCACCATCACAATATTAGTTTATTCTGAATTTAACTATATATTTAACTTTATTAGTGAGACTCATACATTCATATGTTTTCTTATTACTATTTAGCACTCTTACATTTCAACTTTTAAAATTTCCTCTAACATTTTTTATAAGGCCAGTCTAGTGGTGCTAAGCTCCTTCAGTTTTTGCTTATCTGGAAAACTCTGTATCTCTTTTAATTCTGAAAGACAGTTGCCAGGTAGAGTGTTCATGGTTGGCAGTTCTTTTCTTTCAGCACTTTGCATGTATTATGCTATTCCCTTCTGGCCTGCAAAGTTTCTGCAGAAAATCTGCTGACAGTCTTAAAGAGGTTGCCTTGTATGTAACAAGTTGTTTTTCTCATGCTGCTTTTAAAATTCTCTACTTGTCTTTAACTTTGACAATTTATTTATAATGTGTCTTGATGTGAGTCTCTTTGGGTTCCTCTTATTGGAATTCTCTGGGCTTTCTGGATCTGGATGTGTTTCCTTCCCTAGGTTAGGAAAGTTTTAGCCATTATTTCTTCAAATAAGTTTCCTGCCCCTTTCTCTCTTTCTTCTCCTTCTGGGACCCCTATAATGTAAATGTTGGTCTGCTTGTCCCATATTGTCCCATAAGTCCCTTAAGCTATCTCCACTCTTTTTCATTCTTTTTTCTTTCATTGCTTTGATTGAGTTCCACCACCTTGTCTTTGAGTCTCTAGACGAACTCAAAGACAAGACTTCATTTAGTCTGCTATTGAACCCCTGTTACATTTTTCAGTTCAATTATTATATTCTACAGCTCTGTGACTTTGATTTGGTACTTTCTCATATTTTCTATGTCTTTGTTGAAATTCTTACTTTGTTTATCCATTCTTCTCCTGAGCGTGGTGAACATCTTCATGACCATTATTTTGAACTTTTTATCATGTAAATCACTTATCTCTGTTTCATTAAGACCTTTTTCTGAGGTCTTGTTCTTTCAGTTGGAATTTATTCCTCTGTTTCTTCTTTTCCCATTACTCTTTGTGTTGGTTTCTATGCATTAGATAAAACAGCCACCATGTCCGGTCTTGAAGGAGTGGCCTAGTGTATGAGATGAGCCTTATTGTTCAACTCTGTCCTATCTCTGTTTGTGTGTCAAACCTTTGTGATTGTCCAAGCAGCCTCCTTTATTCTTATGACTCCCAGTAGTAGTTGAGGGTGTGCTAAGACCTGGCAGTGTTCCAAAGGGGTGGGTCTGTCAGCACCTAGATTTAGGCAGCAGTTTTTAAAGTGTGCAAATATACCTCTTTCAGGGGAAGACTGGCAGATAGGTGTTTCTCTCTGATCTCTCTGTACTGAGCCTCAGGATGATAGCCAGTCAAGAACTGTTTCTTTGTTTGATACCCTTGAACCCATAAACACAAGTCCAACTGATCACCAGAGCCAGGCTGTCAAAGGATGTGTCCTCTGGACAGGAGACACAAAAGTTGGGCTCCAGACATATACACAAGTTTCTTTCTCAGAGACACTGTAGACCTGTGGCAGCACAGAGGGAGAACACAAACATGGTTTCCAATGGCCTCCCAGCCTCTGTAATGTTTGGCAGTTGGCTCAGAGTATATTAAGTTAGCAGCCCTAAGTCCTCAGCTATTAAAATGAGCAAATAGGCCTCTTTTATGGAAACACTGGGTATTTCTATCTGTTGCCTCTGCACTATGCCCTGAGTGTATAGCCAGCCAAGAACTGTTTCTGTCACTATAGTTCTGTGTGACCCTTGAGTGCAAGCCCCACTGGTCACCAGAACCAGGCTATCTAGGGGTGTCCCCTTGGTGGCAGCCACAAAGACCAGGGCACCAAAGATGTGCACAAGCTTCTTTCCAGGAGATACCAGCAACCTGGGGTGAGGTAGAGGGCGAACATGAAGATGGCAACTGCTGGCCTCCATAGTCTCTGGAGAGTATTGCAGTTGGCCCATAGATATATGTTAAATTAGAAGCCTGCCCTTCAGACCAAAGCTTTTAAGATAAGCAAATAGACCTCCTTCATGGGAAGACTGGGCATGTTTCAGTTTGCTACCTCTGTGGTGGTGCCTGGGGTGGGTGAGTTTATGAGCCCTTTAAGAACTGATTCTCAGATCACTATAGTCTATGGGATCACTATAGCCTATGGATGCAAACCCTGTTAGCTTTCAAATCTAGATATTTTGGGGCCCATCTCTCAGGTGAAAGACTTAAATGTTGGGGTGCCATATGTGGGGTCCAAACCCTTCACACCTCAGAGTTTCCTCCCAGTTGCATGTCACCTCAGCAGGGGTGGGGTTTATGGTGAGATTGATTCTCAACCGCTCCTACCCATCACAATGAGTTTTTCTTGTTCACCTGCTGTGTAGGTGTCATTCAGCTAGTTTCTGGATTTCCTTCAGAGAAAATTGTTCCAAATATAACTGTAGATTCAGTGTGTCCATGGGAGGAGGTGAGTTCTGGAATATCCTACACTGCCATCTTGATTTGGAACCTTTTTTTTTTTTTTTTCCTGTACACGGGTCTCTCACTGCTGTGGCCTCTCGCGTTGCAGAGCACAGGCTTCAGACGCGCAGGCTCAGCGGCCATGGCTCACGGGCCCAGCCACTCGGCAGCATGTGGGATCCTCCTGGACTGGGGCACGAACCCATGTCCCCTGCATCGGCAGGCGGACTCTCAACCACTGTGCCACCAGGGAAGCCCCTGGAACCTATTATTTTTGATGCTATTGTGAATGGGATAGTTTTCTTCATTTCTTTTTCAGATGTTTCATTGCTCGTGTATAGAAATGCAACTGAATTTTGTGTATTGATTTTGTATCTTACAAGTTTACTGAATTCATTAATTAGTTCTAACAGTTTTTTGGTTGAGTCTTTAAGATTTTCTATATTTAATATTATATCATCTGCAAATAACAATTTTATTTCTTCCTTTCTGATTTGGATCCTTTTTACTTCTTTATATTGACTAATTACTCTAGCAAGGATTTCCAGTATTATAATGAGTAAGAGTGGTGAGATTGAGACCCTTGCCTTGTTTCGAAACTTAGAAGTAAAGCTTTCAATTTTTCATCCTTGAGTGTAATGTTAGTTGTCTGTTTGTCCTATATTGCCTTTATTATACTGAGGTATGTTCCTTCTGTGCTTAATTTGTTGAGGGTTTTTATTCATCAAAGAATGTTTGCAAGAACTTTGTCAAATACTTTTTCTGCTTCTATTGAGATGATCGTATAAAATTCATCTTCTATTCTATTAATGTGGTATATCACATTCATTGATTTGCATGTGTTGAACCATTCTTGGGTCCCAGGGATAAATCCCAAATGATTAAAGTGTATAATTCTTTTACTATATTTTTGAATTCAGTTTTCTAATATTTTGTTGAGAGTTTTTATAGCTATATTCTTCAGGGATATTGGTCTGTAGTTTTCTTTTCTTATTGTGTCTTTATCTGGCTTTGGGACCAAGGTAACAATGGCCTCATAAAATGAGTTTGAAAGTATTGTGTCCTTTTCAATTTTTTGGAAGATTTTGAGAAGAATTGGCATTGATTCTTCTTTAAATGTTTGGTAGAATTCACCTCTGAAGCCATTTGGTCCTGGGGTTTTCTGTGTTGGGAGGTGTTTCATTACTGTTTTAATCTAACCTTACACATTATTTATCTGTTCAGATATTCTATTTCTTCCTGATTCAGTCTTGTTATGTTGTATGTATCTAGGAATTTATCCATTTCTTCTCAGTTGTCCAATTTGTTCACATATAATTGTTCAAAGTAGCCTCTTATGTTAGTCAGTGCCAACCTTTGTACAGTTTATACCAGAGATTGTCAAGCTTTCTGTAAAGGGCCAAAAACTTTCTTAATCACTTTGGACACGTAGTCAGACCCACTCCTTATCCAGTGCTAAGAAGCTAAAGTTTTTTCTGGCTTCATGCTATGTTTACTCTGAAATAAGCAGAAGAATATGGAATGTGAGAATCAGAAGAAATAATAACCTCGTGCAACCCCCTTACTTTAGAGAAGAAAGTTATTCCTAGAGAAGTTCTGATTTACCTCAGGCCACGCCTCTTAGTGGTAGAAGCCACACTGGAACTTCCTCAAACCTGTGCGCAGTCCTGAGTACAGCCACAGGAACCCTGAAACATGAATGTTCTGGATGGTGAAGGAGTCTGCTGGAAAGTGAGATTTTTAGATAGGTCTAAATTGTTAGGAAGCTCCTCCTTAAATTGAACTAATATCTGCCTCCAGTTGAACTTTCTAGTCTTTTAACTTTATTCCAACTCTAACGCAAGTCAGAGTGAAGAATATGATGAAATGAAATGTAATCAATAATCAGAATGGGATTCCAGCAACACTTTATGAGGGGAAGGCATTCAGCCTGAGAGAGTGGACACTAAGACAAGTCATAGTTGGGAGATAATTAATAGGTATGACAAGATTAATGGTTACCAATGTATTCAAGAATCTTGACTACTGACACCCAATAGAACTTTCTTCAACGATGGAAATATTCTGTCTGTGCTATCCAATATGGTACCAGCCATATGAATCTATTGCATACTCAAATGATATATATGTGACAAAATTAAGACTCAGAGCTTTGCCACTCAAGATATGGTATGGAAACAGCAGCAGCACCTGGGAGCTCATTAAAAATGCAGACTCTTGGCCCCACCCCAAATCTACTGATTCAGAATCTGCACTTTTTACAGTGTATTGACATAGACTGTACATATTTAACTATGGTTAACACACCATCCTATTACAGAATTAGAGTTTTCTAAGTCTGACTGTATATTTACCTTTATGAGCATGTTGTATACTTTTGCATGTTTTCATGACACTGGTTAGCATCTTTTCATTTCAACTTGAAGAACGCCCTTCAACAATTCTTGCAAGGCAGGTCTAGGGGTGATGAACTCCCTCAGCATTTTTTCTTTTTTTTTTTTTTTTTCCAGTCTGGGGAAATCCTTATTTCTCCTTTATATCTGAAGAAAAATTTTGCCAGAATGATATTCTTGGCTGGCAGTTTTTCTTTCAGCACTTTGAATATGTCATTCTGCTCTCTCCTAGCATACAGGGTTTCTGCTGAGAAATCCACAGATAGCCTAATGGGAGATCCTTTATAGATTTTAATAATTTTTCTCTGGCTGCTTTTAGGATTCTCTATTTTTTATTTTTGATGTTTTCATTATAATGTGTCTTGGAGAAGGTCTTTTTGCGTTGAGATAATAGGGTGATCTGTTAGCTTCGTGAACCGGGATCTCCAGATCTTTCCCCAGATTTTAAATGGTTTCAGCTATTATTTCTTTAAATAAAATTTCAGACCCTTTCTCCCTCTCTTCTCTTTCTGGAACTCCAATTTTTCTAATATTTTGTTAATGGAGTCCTATACATCATGTGGGCTATTAGGTTTCTTCATCTTTTTACTTTGTTCTGCTCTGAGTTATTTCAAAATTCCTGCCCTCCAGCTCACTTATTCTGTCTTCCATTTGCTGTACTCTGATGCAGATGCTCTCTATTGAATTTTTCATTTCATTCATTGAACTCTTCATCTCCAGAATTTCTGCTTGGTTTATTATCTGTATCTCTTCGGTAAACATCTCATTTTGTTCATGTATTTTTCCCCTGATTTTATTGAATTGTCCTTCCAAGTTTCCTTGTAGCTCACTGAATTTCTTCAAAACAGCTATTTTGAATTCTTTATCGTTAGATCTCAAAATTCTTTGGGTTCAGTTAATGGGGAATTACTATCTTTTTGTGATGACATATTTCCTTGATTTTTCGTTTTCATTATAGTTTTTCAGTGTTGCTTTTGCATTTGAAGCAGCAGACACCTCCTTAAATCTTTACTAATTGTCTTCAGATTGGGTAGTGTCTTCAGACTATTCATTGGTGCTGTTATATCTGAGGTTTTCTCTGCCTTCTGGACTTTCAATAAGGTAAGACTATACATAGCTTATATTTATAGTTTCATCCTTACCCCCAGATCCTGTTCTTTTCTTCTAACAGCATTCCATTTACCAGACTTGCTTTTACCACTGCACTCAGGAGCATGACAAGAAGCCACAGGATGACTGAAGTCCTGTTACAGTCAGCAAGAACCTTGTCCCTTTAATGCTTTTTTATATTCTTATCTGCCTCTTTCCCGATATCCTCCCTCCTCTCAGTCCTGGAGATCCTACTTCAGTACTGGGTGCTTCTGGTTGCTGGGCTATACAGCTTCCAAGGGTTCTCAACAGTCCCTCTGGTCATGTGAGGCCAGGAGACACTCTCCAGAGCAGGTGAGGCTATGGCTCAGCTCCTTACCTGGGCTTAAGCAAATCAGGCTCTGGGCCTGGCAAAACTCTTTTGAGAATCCAAGTCAGGTAGGTCTACACCCTGCCAAATTCTCTGGTCAGAGTGCACCATTCTGCAGATGAGCAAAGCCACTGGTTGGGATTACTGCTTGGGCACTGCAGGTATGAACTCAGTCTGCCAAGATTCGTGTGCTGATAGTAGCATGCCCCTCCTCCCTTCTCCATCACAGTCAGATTACCAGTGGTTGAGCCCCTGCAGATTTGACTACAACCCCTGTGGGATGAGATCAGAGTAGGGGTTCCCACAAAAAGGCCCACAATGCTGTGGGGAGGTGACTAGTTGTTCCTCTGGGTTCTCTTTTCCCACTGGAGGAACAGAGGCTCAGGGAGACCTCTGCTTATGGTGCTGTGCTGGCCTGGAGAAAGGGCAATGTGGTCAACTTATGGCTGCTTCTCTTATCCTTCTAATGCAGTCTGTCTTCATCTCTGTGGTGCAGGGGGTGCTTCAGTCTCACCTCTGTTTTCTAGGATTCTCTCAGAGGTGTCCTGTCCCTGAAAAATTGTTAGTTGTTCCTCTTGTGAGGGGAGCAAAGTCAGAAACAACCTATGTCGTCATCTTGGTGAAATCACTCTCCTAAAGCTTGTCTTGTATCTATAAAATTAGAATTCTATTAGATTAACTCATATCCACTACAATAGTTTCATAAAGATCAATGATATTCCTTTAACATTTTTTATTATTCTTATTGCTATATTCTATTCTTCCTGGCAAAAGACCTTGGAAATTCAATAGCATCATTGCACGTGAAATTTTTAATCTAATTATCAAGTCTCTTCCTTAACTGGGAAGGGGGCCAGAGGATGAGGAAGATGAGGAGCAGAAAGGGGAGGTGAAGGTAGAGGCAGCTAGTAGACTCAGCAGTAATAAAATGTAATGTCTTTGGATCCAAGAGGACACAGAGTAACATTCCTAGGGACCATGATAACTACTCACTAACAAATTATTCTTCGAACTTGCAAGATTAACTTTGTCCTTAGGACCAAGTCCTTCTTTATGTATGCTGAAATATCTGCTCCATAATTCAAAGAAAGTCAGTGGCAAGTAAAATTAGGAGTGTTTCAAAATGTATTTTTAGGGGCTTCCCTGGTGGCGCAGTGGTTGAGAGTCCGCCTGCCGATGCAGGGGACACGGGTTCGTGCCCCAGTCCGGGAAGATCCCACATGCTGCGGAGCAGCTGGGCCTGTGAGCCATGGCCGCTGAGCCTGCGCATCTGGAGCCTGTGCTCCACAACGGGAGAGGCCACAACAGGGAGAGGCCACAACAGTAAGAGGCCTGTGTACAGCAAAAAAATAAATAAATAAATATATATATATATATATTTTTAAATAAAATATGAGGGTTTTTTTTTACAATTACAATAGTCAGTACTATAATATAGCATCTGTAAAACTTTAAATTTAAAAATTAAAATTGCAGAAATGTAGACTTCTTTAAACTGATACTAAGTTTGAGATTCCTCTTTGATATAAAACTACTGATATATATCATTTGTTAATAGATTTCTAAAAGCAAGTGAAACATGTTGAAACTGCCTGACAACTACAAACTACACATGTATAATACCAAGAAGAGGCAAGCCCTATTTTAACATTTAGGGTGAACAGATCAGGTTACCAACTTACCTTGAGGGATTACTTTTGAAGTTTCTCAGGGTAGGGGCGGAGTAAGAAATAGTGTACCACTGACTAGGCACCATCAGACCTAAGAGCTCTGAGTATAAGCACTCCACCCACAAACAGCTGCATGGCCCAATTTAAGCATGTGATTTTGAGAGGGAAACGTTGGGAAAAAACAGAGTCAAAGATTGCACAATTCAGGAGATTTTTGCCAAAGTGCTCCCCAGCTTGCCTGAGACACCCTGGATCTGGCTCTCAGACATGCTGAAAGGGCTTTCCTTGATCTCCACAAAGCCAGAAGCAAGGCCGCTGTAGCAGCCAACTGATTCTCCTGGGTCACTCAGACCCAAGTTCAACAGCCTCGTAACATCTGGGCTACAGCAGAGAAAGATTCTTCTCTTTTTTGTTGTGTCCAACATCAGCACAGAACAAAACTAAACTAGCTAAATAATATTCTGTCTGCCTTTTGATACTTCCATGTGTGATTATCCTAAATAAAAATAAGGCAGAGTTTGTTTTTTAATCAAGTTGTAGTACTAGGCTGCCTTTGCTTTATATTGTGCTTTTCTTAAGAAAAAATTTTTAAGAAAAATTTCTCACAATAAAACATTAAATATACTTATTCAGTGGTAAACTAGTTGAAAAAATGTCTGTACATTTAAAAAATGGAATTCTTCAATGGTAAAACCTGATAAGATCAACAGAAAGTTAGAGGCAGAAACAGAATTATTAAAAACATCATTGTTCCCATGAAGATAGAAATGACCCTTTATTCTATGTTATACTCTCCATAGCAAAAGATACTTAATAACTTCAATATATTTGATTTTTTCTTTTTTAATCTGGTTGTCTAGTCCTCTTCTCTAAACAAAGAGAGTGGCCATGGGGGAGAGAAAAGAACCCAAAAAACAAAAAAGGAAGAAAAAGAAAATGAAGAAAGAAGGTATAAAGCCATAATAAGATTTCCTTTCTTTAGTGTCAGAGGGCTTGCAGAGAAGCTCCTGGGGATGATGACAAGCGCTTTGATAAACTATGGTGTGCTTTAGGACTTTTGTGTTTGGTTCTTCATAAGCAATAGAGAAGACAATCAGTGTATGACTATCGGAATTGTCCTAGGGTCCTAAGAGCAAAAATTCACAACCAACATAGTTTTTTCCAGCACAAATAGGTATGTAAATATCACATATGGGAATTTCCTGGTGGTCCAGTGGTTAGGACTCAGTGCTTTCACTGCCAAGGGCCCGGGTTCAATCCCTGATCAGGGAACTAAGATCCCACAAGTCACATGGCACGGCCAAAAATAAATAAAGAGTTAAAAAAAAAAAGATGTCACATATGGCCGTAGTGTATGTTGTTTAAAATACAAAAATGCACTTTAAGACACTGATTTTCCAGTACCATTTTTACTTATTAACCCTGGTATTATCTTAAGCATGAGTTTTCTCTATCTGCACTTTGGCAGGAAACCAACTTATTTCTCCTCTAATGGATGCCTGGATGATAGATATTTTAAGCTTCTTCAGCAATCTACAGCCTCTGCCTGCTTGAATCCAAACTGGAAATGGCTCTTGTATTTGTATAGAACCACGACACTTCCTGTGTAACACAATTAACTTTCCCCTGGAGACAGCTTAATATTTTAACATTTAATTACTTTATGCTAAGGGCATGTGCTTTATAATAGATTCACTAAATTCAGTAGTTGATCCACATGACATGGGTCTTCCTGATCATGGCCATAAGAAGATACAAGATATAGGGAGACACTGTCTCTAAGGTAACCAGAAGATTTAAAGGAGTCCAATAAGGTATTTGTGCATCCCATACAGTTGTTCACTAATAAATAATGACTTGTTCAATCAATGAAACCTTATGTAGTCACTGAAAATGAAGATTATAAAATATACAAAAACCATGAAAATGTGTATTCTATAATATTAATTTTTAAGAAAAAGTTATATTCAAAATTAAAAGTACATATATATGTGCATTGGGTATGTGTGTGTATATACACATTTGATTGCAGTCTTGAAAATATATTGAAAAACATACAGGGAGAGAAAACGAATCAAAATGTTCACAGTAGCTATGTCAATTGGTGAAGACTATATACTATTATTTTTGTTCTCTCCAGAAGTTTTGATAATTCATTTTTTTAACCTTTTTGAAAAGAAGGAATGTAGAAACCATTGTGAAAAACTTCTCAAATTATTTTTTAACAAATCCAATATGGCTCAAACAATAGGTTTTATCACATTGGTAGATAACTCTAGAATATACCCACCATGATTCAAGTAACACTTTTTTTAAAAAAACACCTTTATTGGAATATATACAATTCCTTTACAATGGTGTGTTAGTTTCTGCTTTATAACAAAGTGAATCAGTTATACATATGTTCCCATATCTCTTCCCTCTTGAGTCTCCCTCTCTCCCACCCTCCCTATCCCACCCCTCTAGGTGGTCACAAACCACCGAGCTGATCTCCTTGTACTATGTGGCTGCTTCCCACTAGCTATCTATTTTACATTTGGTAGTGTATATATGTCCATGCCACTCTCTCACTTTGTCACAGCTTACCCTTCCCACTCCCCATATCCTCAAGTCCATTCTCTAGTAGGTCTGTGTCTTTATTCCCGTCTTACCCCTATGTTCTTCATGACCTTTTTTTTCTTAGATTCCATATATATGTGTTAGCCTACGGTATTTGTTTTTCTCTTTCTGACTTACTTCACTCTGTATGACAGACTCTAGGTCCATCCACCTCACTACAAATAACTCAATTTTGTTCCTTTTTATGTCTGAGTAATATCCCATTGTATATATGTGCCACATCTTCTTTATCCATTCATCTGTTGATGGACACTTAGGTTGCTTCCATGTCCTGGCTATTGTAAATAGAGCTGCAATGAACATTTTGGTACATGACTCTTCTTGAATTATGGTTTTCTCAGGATATATGCCCAGTAGTGGGATTGCTGGGTCGTATGGTAATTCTATTTTTAGTTTTTTAAGGAACCTCCATACTGTTCTCCATAGTGGCTGTATCAATTTACATTCCCACCAACAGTGCAAGAGTGTTCCCTTTTCTCCACACCCTCTCCAGCATTTATCATTTGTAGATTTTTTGATGATGGGCATTCTGACTGGTGTGAGCTGAAACTTCATTGTACTTTTGATTTGCATTTCCCTCATGATTAGTGATGTTGAGCATTCTTTCATGTGTTTGTAGACAATGTGTATATCTTCTGTGGAGAAATGTCTATTTAGGTCCTCTGGATTTTGGATTGGGTTGTTTGTTTTTTTGTTATTGAGTTGCATGAGCTGCTTGTAAACTTTGGAGATTAATCCTTTGTCAGTTGCTTCATTTGCAAATATTTTCTCCCATTCTGAGGGTTGTCTTTGGTCTTGTTTATGGTTTCCTTTCTTGTGCAAAAGCTTTGAAGTTTCATTAGGTCCCATTTGTTTAATTTTGTTTTTATTTCCATTTCCCAAGGAGGTGGGTCAAGAAGGATCTTCCTGTGATTTATGTCCTAGAGTGTTCTGCCTAGGTTTTCCTCTAAGAGTTTGATAGTGTCTGGCGTCACATTTAGGTCTTTAATCCATTTGGAGTTTATTTTTGTGTATGGTGTTAGGGAGTGTTCTACTTTCATACTTTTACATGTACCTATCCAGTTGTCCCAGCACCACTTATTGAAGAGGCTGTCTTTTCTCCACTGTATATTCTTGCCTCCTTTATCAAAGACAAGGTGACCATATGTGTGTGGGTTTATCTCTGCACTTTCTATCCTGTTCCATTGATCTATATTTCTGTTTTTGTGCCAGTACCGTACTGTCTTGATTACTATAGCTTTGTAGTATAGTCTGAAGTCAGGGAGCCTGATTCCTCCAGCTCCATTTTTCGTTCTCAAGATTGCTTTGGCTATTTGGGGTCTTTTGTGTTTCCATACAAATTGTGAATTTTTTGGTTCTAGTTCTGTGAAAAATGCCAGTGGTAGTTTGATAGGGATTGCATTGAATCTATAGATTGCTTTGGGTAGTAGAGTCATTTTCACAATGTTGATTCTTCCAATTCAAGAATATGGTATATCTCTCCATCTATTTGTATCATCTTTAATTTCTTTCATCAGTGTCTTATAATTTTCTGCATACAGGTCTTTTGTCTCCTTAGGTAGGTTTATTCCTAGATATTTTATTCTTTTTGTTGCAATGGTAAATGGGAGTGTTTTCTTGATTTCACTTTCAGATTTTTCATCATTAGTGTATAGGAATGCCAGAGATTTCTGTGCATTAATTTTGTATCCTGCTACTTTACTAAATTCATTGATTAGCTCTAGTAGTTTTCTGGTAGCATCTTTAGGATTCTCTATGTATAGTATCATGTCATCTGCAAACAGTGACAGCTTTACTTCTTCTTTTCCAATTTGGATTCCTTTTATTTCTTTTTCTTCTCTGATTGCTGTGGCTAAAACTTCCAAAACCATGTTGAATAATAGTGGTGAGAGTGGGCAAATTTGTCTTGTTCCTGATCTTGGTGGAAATGGTTTCAGTTTTTCACCATTGAGGATGATGTTGGCTGTGGGTTTGTCATATATGGCCTTTATTATGTTGAGGAAAGTTCCCTCTATGCCTACTTTCTGGAGGGTTTTTATCATAATTGGTGTTGAATTTTGTCTAAAGCTTTCTCTGCATCTATTGAGATGATCATATGGTTTTTCTCTTTCAATTTGTTAATATGGTGGATCACATTGATTGATTTGCATATATTGAAGAATCCTTGCATTCCTGGAATAAACCCCACTTGATCATGGTGTATGATCCTTTTAATGTGCTGTTGGATTCTGTTTGCTAGTATTTTGTTGAGAATTTTTGCATCTCTGTTCATCAGTGATATTGGCCTGTAGTTTTCTTTCTTTGTGACATCTTTGTCTGGTTTTGGTCTCAGGGTGATAGTGGCCTCGTAGAATGAGTTTGGGAGTGTTCCTCCCTCTGCTATATTTTGGAAGAGTTTGAGAAGGATAGGTGTTAGCTCTTCTCTAAATGTTTGATAGAATTCACCTGTGAAGCCATCTGGTCCTGGGCTTTTGTTTGTTGGAAGATTTTTAATCAAAGTCTCAATTTCAGTGCTTGTAATTTGTCTGTTCATATTTTCTATTTCTTCCTGGTTCAGTCTCGGAAGGTTGTGCATTTCTAAGAATTTGTCCATTTCTTCCAGGTTGTCCATTTTATTGGCATAGAGTTGCTTGTAGTAATCTCTCATGATCCTTTGTATTTCTGCAGTGTCAGTTGTTACTTCTCCTTTTTCATTTCTAATTCTATTGATTTGAGTTTTCTCCCTTTTTTTCTTGATGAGTCTGGCTAATGGTTTATCAATTTTGTTTATCTTCTCAAAGAACAAGCTTTTAGTTTTATTGACCTTTGCTATAGTTTCCTTCATTTCTTTTTCATTTATTTCTGATCTGATTTTTATGATTTCTTTCCTTCTGCTAACTTTGGGGAATTTTTGTTCTTCTTTCTCTAAATGCTTTAGGTGCAATGTTAGGTTGTTTATCTGAGATGTTTCCTCTTTCTTAAGGTAGGATTGTATGGCTATAAACTTACCTCTTAGAACTACTTTTGCTGCATCCCATAGGTTTTGTGTCGTCGTGTTTCCATTGTCATTTGTTTCTAGATATTTTTTGATTTCCTCTTTGATTTCTTCAGTGATCACTTCGTTATTAAGTAGTGTATTGTTTAGCCTCCATGTGTTTGTATTTTTTACAGATCTTTTCCTGTAATTGATATCTAGTCTCATAGCATTGTGGTCGGAAAAGATACTTGATACGATTTCAATTTTCTTAAATTTACCATGGCTTGATTTGTGACCCAAGATATGATCTATCCTGGAGAATGTTGCATGAGCCCTTGAGAAAAATGTGTGTTCTGTTGGTTATGGATGGAATGTCCTATAAATATCAGTTAAGCCCATCTTGTTTAATGTATCATTTAAAGCTTGTGTTTCCTTATTTATTTTCATTATGGATGATCTGGCCATTTTTGAAATTGGGGTGTTAAAGTCCTCTACTATGATTGTGTTACTGTCAATTTCCCCTTTTATGGCTGTTACTACTTGCCTTACGTATTGAGGTGTTCCTATGTTGGTTGCATAAATATTTACAATTGTTATATCTTCTTCTTGGATCAATTCCTTGATCATTATGTAGTGTCCTTCTTTGTCTCTTGTGATAGTCTTTATTTTAAAGTCTATTTTGTCTGATATGAGAATTGCTACTCCAGCTTTCTTTAGATTTCCATTTGCATGGAATATCTTTTTCCAACCCCTCACTTTCAGTCTGCATGTGTCCCTAGGTCTGAAGTGGGTCTCTTGTAGACAGCATATATATGGGTCTTGTTTTTTCTATCCATTCAGCCAGTCAGTGTCTTTTGGTGGGAGCATTTAATCCATCTACATTTAAGGTAATTATCGATATGTATGTTCCTATTCCCATTTTCTTACTTGTTTTGGGTTTGTTATTGTAGGTCTTTCCTTCTCTTGTATTTCTTGCCTAGAGAGGTTCCTTTATCATTTGTTGTAAAGCTGGTTTGGTGGTGCTGAACAATCTCAGCTTTTGCTTGTTTGTAAAGGTTTTAATTTCTCCATCAAATCTGAATGAGATCCTTGCTGGGTAGAGTAATCTTGGTTGTAGGTTTTCTCCTTCATCACTTTAAATATGTCCTGCCAGTCCCTTCTGGCTTGCAGAGTTTCTGCTGAAAGAATAGCTGTTAACCTTATGGGGATTCCCTTGTGTGTTATTTGTTGTTTTTCCCTTGCTGCTTTTAATATGTTTTCTTTGTATTTAATTTTTGATAGTTTGATTAATATGTGTCTTGGCGTATTTCTCCTTGGATTTATCCTGTATGGGACTCTCTGTGCTTCCTGGACTTGATTAACTATTTCATTTCCCGTATTAGGGAAGTTTTCAACTATAATCTCTTCAAATATATTCTCAGTCCCTTTCTTTTTCTCTTCTTCTTCTGGAACCCCTATAATTTGAATGTTGGTTCATTTAATGTTGTCCCAGAGGTCTCTGAGACTGTCCTCAGTTCTTTTCATTCTTTTTTCTTTATTCTGCTCTGCAATAGTTATTTCCACTGTTTTATCTTCCAGGTAACTTATCCGTTCTTCTGCCTCAGTTATTCTGCTATTGATCCCTTCTAGAGTATTTTTAATTGCATTTATTGTGTTGTTCATCATTGCTTGTTTCCTCTTTAGTTCTTCTAGGTCCTTGGTAAATGTTTCTTGCATTTTCTCTATTCTATTTCCAAGATTTTGGATCATCTTTACTATCATTATTCTGAATTGTTTTTCAGGTAGACTGCGTATTTCCTCTTTATTTGCTAGGTCTGGTGGATTTTTACCTTGCTCCTTTATCTGCTGTGTGTTTTTCTGTCTTCTCATTTGGGGTCTCCTTTTGGGGTGTTTGGGGTCTCCTTTTGGGGTGTTTGGGGTCTCCTTTTCGCAGGCTGCAGGTTTGTAGTTCCTGTTGTTTTTGGTGTCTGTCCCCAGTGGCTAAGGTTGGTTCAGTGGCTTGTGTAGGCTTCCTGGTGGAGGGGACTAGTGCCTGTGTTCTGCTGGATGAGGCTGGACCTTGTCTTTCTGGCGGGCAGGTCCACGTCTGGTGGTGTGTTTTGGGGTGTCTGTGGCCTTATTATGGTTTTAGGCAGCCTCTCTGCTAATGGATGGGGCTGTGTTCCTGTCTTGCTAGTTGTTTGGGATAGGGTGTTCAGCACTGTAGCTTCCTGGTCGTTGAGTGAAGCTGGGTCTTGGTGTTGAGATGGAGATCTCTGGGAGATTTTCGCTGCTTGATATTACATGGAGCTGGGAGGTCTCCTGTGGACCAGTGTTCTGAAGTTGGCTCTCCCACCTCAGAGGCACAGCAGTGACTCCTGGCTGGAGCACTAAGAGTCTTTCATCCACATGGCTCAGAGTAAAAGGGAGAAAAAATAGAAAGAAAGGAAGAAAGAAAGAAAGAAAAAGAAAGAAAGAAAGGAAGGAAGGAAGGAAGGAAGGAAGGAAGGAAGGAAGGAAGGAAGGAAGGAAGGAAGGAAGGGGGATAAAATAAAATAAAGTAAGATAAAATAAAATAATTAAAATAAAATAATAATTATTAAGAAAAAAAAATTTTTTAAGAAAAAAAGAAAAAACGGACGGACAGAACCCTAGGACAAATGGTGAAAGCAAACCTATACAGACAAAATCTCACACAGAAGCATACACATACACACTCACAAAAAGAGGAAAAGGGGAAAAAATAATATATCTTGCTCCCAAAGTCCACCTCCTCAATTTGGGATGATTCGTTGTCTATTCAGGTATTCCACCGATGCAGGGTACATCAGGTTGATTGTGGAGATTTAATCCGCTGCTTCTGAGGCTACTGGGAGAAATTTCCATTTCTCTTCTTTGTTCGCACAGCTCCCGGGGTTCAGCTTTGTATCTGTCCCAGCCTCTGCGTGTAGGTCGCCTGAGGGCATCTGTTCTTTGCTCAGACAGGACTGGGTTGAAGGAGCAGCTGATTTGGGGGCTCTGACTCACTCAGGCTGGGGAGAGGGATAGGTACGGATGCGGGGCGTGCCTGCGGCGGCAGAGGCCTCTATAACGTTGCACCAGCCTGAGGCGTGCCGTGCGTTCTCCCGGGGAAGTTGTCCCTGGATCACGGGACCCTGGCAGTGGCGGTCTGCACAGGCTCCCGGGAGGGGAGGTGGGGATAGTGACCTGTGCTCGCACACAGGCTTCTTGGTGACGGCAGCAGCATTCTTAGCGTCTCATGCCCGTCTCTGGGGTCTGCACTGATAGCCGTGGCTCGCGCCAGTCTCTGGAGCTCCTTTAAGCAGGGCTCTTAATCCCCTCTCCTTGTGCACCAGGAAACAAAGAGGCAAGAAATAATCTCTTGCCTCTTCGGCAGGTCCAGACTTTTCCCGGACTCCCTCCCAGCTAGCCATGGCGCACTAACCCCTTCAGGCTGTGTTCACGCCGCCAACCTCAGTCCTCTCCCTGGGATCTAGGCTCCGAAGCCCGAACCTCAACTCTCAGCCCACGCCCACCCCGGGGGGTGAGCAGACAAGCCCCTCAGGCTGGTGAGTGCTGGTCGGCACCGATCCTCTGTGCGGGAATCTCTCCGCTTTGCCCTCAGCACCCCTGTTGCTGCGCTCTCCTCCGTGGCTCCGAAGCTTTCCCCCTCCACCACCCGCAGTCTCCTCCCACGAAGGGGCTTCCTAGTGTGTGGAAACCTTTCCTCCTTCACAGCTCCCTCCCACTGGTGCAGATCCCATCCCTATTCTTTTGTCTCTGTTTTTTCTTTTTTCTTTTGCCCTACCCAGGTACGTGGGGAATTTCTTGCCTTTTGGGAGGTCTGAGGTCTTCTAACAGCATTCAGTAGGTGTTCTATAGGAGCAGTTCCACGTGTAGATGTATTTCTGATGTATTTTGGGGAGGAAGGTGATCTCCGCGTCTTACTCTTCTGCCATCTTCTCAAACCACTCAGGTAACTCTTTAACAACAGATGTATACCCCAATTAAAATACACAAAATAAAAATCCCTAAATGAAATGAGTTTTTTAGTTTACAAAAGGCACAAAGTCTTTATTTATGGCAAAAGTTTAGCCACGAAATGGAAATTCCCTTTTCTTCTGAAATAAGAGAATACAATTGGAATTTTTAACATACATTGCAGATGAACACAATTTTTAAATTATTAAGAAATGTTTAATTGTATGTTTTGAAATATTGTGTTATTTCCTGACATAACTTTTTAATTTAACCATTATTTTCCCATTTTTAAAAAATGGAGGTCATCAGTCCAAAGTGAAGAAGATAAAATGGCTACTTTTATAGAGTTTTTAATGTTTAAGGATTTCTAAGCATTTTATGCTGAAGGCTAATCCCATATCTCCAGTTCTGTCTATAATATTATTAGATATCTTCAGCTCTGTCTGTAATATTATTAGCATAATATTCTCTTAGCACAGCTTTACCAGATTGTAACCTGCCTGACACTTTTCCTGTATTTGTGCTCTGTTTAACACAAGCAAGCCTGAAGCTTCCTGTGTGATGGTGATAACATATGCCTGGCTTTGTTGTTGGCTGCTGGAGTGAAAGGGAAGACAATGCCCTTTAACCTGTGCAAAGTAGAATAAGGCTTATCAGATCCTCCCCAGATATCATTAAAGGAAATGGGCTATGAAGGTTGCCTCTGTTAGGAAACATATATTTTAGAAAACTGTCACTGCTAATCTTTTTTGTTTGGGCACTAGAAAATTACTTCTACAAATTTCAGTCCTTGTAGACAATGAAACCATACCAAGATAAACTGAAGAAAGTAACAAGAAAAGCATAACAGGCAATAAATTTTCCTCTTGCAATCACTATGGCAAATGCTCTTTACCAAAAGAATTAACTCACTATGACTATTGGAAATTAAGTCTGAAATCCATTGTGTTTAAAAAGTAAGAACTAAGGCAAATTTTTATAAACTTGTTTATAAAGTACAAATGTGTAATTTTACTTATATTTAAGTTGCAGTTTGTTTATTCCCAACTAAGTTTATTTAGTCTCTCAGGATATTCTGTTAGGCAGAATATTGACGGTTGCACTTTCAAATCTCCTTGCCCCCTCCCCATTTCCATCTTCACATACACAAGAAAATTGTTAGTCCTAATAAACAAAGTCAGTAAATTTGCAAGACAGAAAATCAACATACAAAAGTCAATTGTGTTTCTTTCTACTAACAACAAGCAGTCTGAAAGGCAATTAAGAAAACAATCCTATTTATAATAGTATCAAAAAAGAATGAAACAGTTAGGAATAAACTTAACCAAGGAGGCAAAAAACCTATATACTTAAAACTACAGAACATTGCCGAAAGAAATTAAAGTAGATGCAGATAAATAGAAAAAGATCCCATGTTCATGGATCAGAAGACATACATTGCTAAAATTTCCATCCTACCCAAAATTATCTACAGAATCAATTCAATACCCATCAAAATCCCAATGGCATTTTTATAGAAATAGAAAAAACAATCCTCAAATTCATATGGAACCACAAAGGACCCCAAATAACCAGAATAATCTTGAGAAAGAACAGATCAGATGCTTCCACCTTCCTGATTTCAAAACATATTGCAAAGCTACAGTAATCAAATAGCATGGTACTGGCGTAAAGACAGACATATAGATCAACAGAACAGAATAGAGAGCCCAGAAATAAACCCATGCATATACAGTCAACTGATCTTCAACAAAGGTGCCAAGAATACACAATGAGGAAAAAATTGTTTTCAACAATAGGTGTTGGGAAAATTAGATATCCATATGTGAAAAAATAAAATTGAACCTTTATCTTACACAATACACAAAAATCAACTCCAAATGGATTAAAGACTTAAACATAAGACCTAAAACTGTAAAACTCCTAGAAGAAAACATAGGGAAAAATCTTTGTGACATTGGTCTTGGCAATGATTTCTTGAATATGACACCAAAAGCACAGGGAACAAAAGCAAAAATACACAAGTGGGACTACATCAAACTATAAAGCTTCTTCACAACAAAGGAAACAATCAACAAAATGAAAATACAACCTATGAAATGGGAGAAAATGTTTGCAAACCATCTATCTTATAAAGGGTTAATTGCTAAACTACATAAGGAACTTCTAGAACCTGACAGCAAAAAATACAATAAACTTAGTAACCTGATTTTAAAAGTGGGCAAAAGATTTGAATAGATATTTCTCCAAAGAAGACATACAAATGGTCAACAAGTATATGAAAAGATGCTCAATATCACTTATCATCATGGAAATGCAAGTCAAAACCACAATGAGATATCACCTCACATCTGACAAAATGTCTATTACCAAAAAAAAAAAGGAAAGAAAAGAAAAGAAACCCAGAAAGCAGAAAATAATAAATGATGATGTGGAGAGTGAAAGACTTGTGCACTGTTGGTAGAAATATAAAATGGTGTAGCCTATGGAGGACAATTTGAAAGTTCCTCAAAAAATTAAAAATAGAATTACCATATGCTCCAGCAATCCTACTTCTGTGTACAGTATTTATCCAAAAGATCTGAAATCAGGATCTCAAAGAGGCATCTGTACATCTGTATTCATTACAGCATTGCTCACAGTACCTAAAGTGGAAACAACCTAAATGCCCATCAGTAGATTAATGGATTAAGAAAATGTAGTATATGCATACAATGGAAAATTATTCAGCCATAAAAAAAGAAAGCAATCCTGTCATATGCTACAACACGGATAAACTTTAAGGACATTATGCTAAGTGAAATAAGCCAGTCACAGAAGAACAAATACTGTATAATTCGACTTACATGAAGTATCTAAGTAGTCAAACTCATCAAAGCACAGAGTAGAATGGTGGTTTCCAGGAGCTGGGGGGAGGGAGAACTGTGGAGTTGCTATTTGATGGGTATAAATTTTCAGTTTTACAAGATGAAAAAGTTTGAGAGATCTGTACAATATTGTGCTTATAGTTAGCATTACTGTACTGTAGACTTAAATTTTTAAGAGGGTAAAAAAAATACTGTACTTGGGTAGCACACAGATCATTTTGCTTAATGATGTGTTTGCAATCCAAAGATGTTATTCAAGAAATAATAATCGGAATAGCATTTGTATCCGTTTGTTCAATTTTTTCATAAGAATTACTCAGGTAAAATATCCTCTGTGTCATGTAATGTATAGTACTCAACAAATTTTGAACATCTTACGAGTGTCAAATAATAGCACAGCCCTTTTTTATTGGAAAGCTCCTCCAATTGACACATCACTCCACTCCCTGCTCTTGAATTCCAGAACACTTTAAAATTCTGAGCATACATCTGGCACACATCCATTCTAAGAATTTCTAGATTTTCAACATGATCTGGTTAGTTATAGATCCTATTCTGTCCATCCTTGCACTGTTTCTGTAATCCAGATCTCTTACCTCCAGGTAGAGATGGCTTTGTTAAAATGTTACCCTGTCTGTATTTTACATTTTATATAAATAACTTCAATGTCCTGTTCGTAAAAGTCTCTGTAATCTCTACTCTCAGCCTCTGTTTTCCCAACATTTAGTAAAGGATTTTGTTTGTTTCTTTGTTTGTTTGTTTAATGAACAAACAGCTCATATGAAAAGGTAGAAAAAGGACTTCCCTGATGGTGCAGTGGTTAAGAATTTGCCTGCCAAGACAGGGGACACGGGTTTGATCCCTGGTCTGGGAAGATCCCACATGCCGCAGAAGAACTAAGCCCATGCACCACAACTACTGACCCTGTGCTCTAAAGCCTGCGAACCACAACTGCTGAAGCCCATGCGCCTAGAGCCTGTGCTCTGCAACAAGAGAAGCCACCACAATGAGAAGCCTACGCACCGCAATGAAGAGTAACCCCTACCCCCCGCAACTAGAGAAAGTCCACTCGCAGCAGTGAAGACCCAACGCAGCCAAAACTTAATTAATTAATTATTTAATTAATTAATTAATTTAAAAATAAACTCATCTTAAAAAAAAGGTAGAAGGGCTTCCCTGGTGGCGCAGTGGTTGAGAGTCCGCCTGCCGATGCAGGGGACGTGGGTTCGTGCCCCGGTCCGGGAAGATACCACATGCCGCAGAGCGGCTGGGCCCGTGAGCCATGGCCTCTGAGCCTGTGCATCCGGAGCCTGTGCTCCGCAACGGGAGAGGCCACAACAGTGAGAGGCCTGTGTACCGCAAAAAAAAAAAAAAGGTAGAAAAGAAGGTATGTGATGAATCTCACATATCCCCAAAGCATGAAGAATACATAGATTTATGGAAAGCCAAACCTAGAAACTGGAAAGTTATTAACATAAGGTTGTTCTCCATATCTCTGCTTTTCTCATTGCTTAGGAATGTGGGCCTTGAGTCACACTACCTAAGTCTAAAATCTTGTTCCACCATTTGCTAGCTATATGACTTTAGATTAACTATTTATTATATCTAAGGCTTATTTTCCCCATCTAAAAAATGGGAACAAAAAAGTACCTCTCTAATAAAGATATGGTGACATTAGAGATGTAAAGTTCTTAGAATAATACTTGTAGTTATGTAATAAGTGTAAGTTCTCATATTATCTCTGCTTCTTTCTTTGTGTACACTGAATCACTCAAGTTCAACATGGCTCCTGCCCAAACTCTACAATCACAACCACCTGGTCCTTCTCCCCAACTGATTCATCATCCTATTTGAGCAATACGACACAATGATATGGCTAATATTGGGTCAACTGTCCTCTATTGCTTAAATAATTGTTGCCCACAACTAGGCTTTTGAGGCATGAAGGGTAGCCCTGTCTAGGAGATGTGAGCATGCTGAATTCACATGGCAATGGGTCTTGGACACTGTGTCCTGAGTCTGTAAACTACATACTCTAGGTAAGTTATTGGTCATAGTTACAGTCATTTTTCTGTTGCCATTTCCAACAAATTGGTGACACTTATAGGGCCAGATCCAAAGTGTACTGATTTCTACCTGAGGATTTTTTCCTCTACCCTATGCCTCTAGATAGCTATTTTATACTAAGCAAGTTATTTCACTTCTTTGATCACTGAATTTCTCAACTATATAATGTGATTTTTTTTTTTTTTTTGGCCACACCACACGGCTGGCAGGATGCTAGTTCCCCAACCAGGGACTGAACCCGGGCCATGGCAGTGAAAGTGCCGAGTCCTAACCATTGGACCGCCAGGGAATTCCCATATATAGTAATTTATATAGATCAGTGTTTCTCAAACTATCTCTGTGCAGCCATGGCAGATGGCAGCTCACAGGCACAACACTCTTGAACAGATGAAATGGACAACAAATTAGGAGAAATTCCTGGTACTTTCTCTATAACTTTACCCCTTTTCCTACAACTCAAAAAATATACGCATATTGGTGGGTAAATCAGGACACTTAAAATAACATAACTAGATAATCTCTAAAACCTCTTCCATTCTAAGAGTTCTAAGACAGCTCAAGAAAAATTCAAAGAAGTTCCTTTCAGTAATCTAAAGTAGCATAAATTTGCTGCATTTCTCCAGTAATCTAGTAGCCTTATTATTTTAAATGAACAAAGATTTGGGTAAGCATTCTCAAGAATAAGTGTTTTATATGTACTGGAAACAAAGGAAAGTGGTTGTTCCTTAGACTGTTGAATGGCTAATAAAATCACAAAATTATTCTTATCTATTAACATTTGCAGAATTATTTTATGAAATATTGACAAAGATATATGGAGTTTACTATTCAATCCCAAACACAGGTGACTTTATTATTCTTAGCACTATCTCAAGAAATAATTCATGGGGCTTCCCTGGTGGTGCAGTGGTTAAGAATCCACCTGCCATTGCAGGGGACATGGGTTCGAGCCCTGGTCCGGGAAGATCCCACATGCCATGGAGCAACTAAACCTGTGCACCACAACTACTGAACCTGCGCTCTAGAGTCCGTGAACCACAACTACTGAAGCCTGTGTGCCTACAGCCTGTGCTCTGCAACAAGAGAAGCCACCGCAATGAGAAGCCTGTGCACCGCAACAAAGAGTAGCCCCTGCTCGCTGCAACTAGAGAAAGCCCGCACGCAGCAATGAAGACCCGACACAGCCAAAAATAAATAAATAAATATTTTTAAAAAAGAAATAATTCATTGAGTATCTTATATACAAAAGAATTCATTTCTAATATCTTTCAAGTATATTTTGGGGTCATTGTTGAATATGGACACTTCAGTCAAAAACTTTGGCCCTCTTTGCAAAAGAGTTTGACAGAAAATAGACAAATCTAAAATTATCTTCCTTCTAAAGTATTAGGCTGTTTTATTAACAAGAGCATTTCATAGTTTTATATTATCTTATTCCAATATTTCTACAGGACCAATTGCCCTGTCAGGCTATTCCCAGTGGGCACATCCCTACATTCATGGCAGAGAGAACAATTCTTTAAGCACAGGATTTCCTGTTCAGTGGCTACAAAATTGCAAGGATCTTGGTTTGGAATAACTTTGAAACAAGTATTTAAAAGTAAGTAATAATAGCATATATTTGACAGACCCCAGACAAAAATGTGATCTACCTACTAAAATAATTTTTATTCATTTTCTATTTTGCCTTAAAGACAACTTATATTCCTTCAGTTCTCCAAAGTAAATGATACATTCTAGCAACCATACTCCTATAAAAATTAACTAAAAAAACAAAAAAAGATATATTCTATTCTTTATTTTAATATTATATATGCCTAATTCAAGATAACAAAATGTATCAGTTGAGCAACTTTATATTAACCATTATGAGACTATAATAATGGGTAGCATGGCCAGTACATTCCTATCAAGACTCATTATATTTTCTGGTTAATTCTCTCCTCTTTTTAGAGAATAATCTGAAAATTATGCTTAAATTTGACTTTAGAAGAGAATTGTAGTATCATAATCAATATATTTTTCACAATTCTGCAACCAATCCAGAAGATATTGGAGCAAGCCTAGTAAGATCTCATGACAAATCATAGTGGTGTACAATTGTAATTGTTTAAGTGAATTGATAGGTTTAAGAATTCTCCAGGAAAGTATTTAGGTGCCAATCCATTTTATGTACAGCATGAAGTTACCGTAGAAATTAGTAGTGGACATTTTCAAACTGTAGTAATCAGAATTCTGAAACCATGAGCCCCAATTCCACCTTGAACTGATTTCTAGACTAGATGGTACTTTCTGAGTAAGGAATGTCAGTGACTGCAAATAACATAATAAAATGGCTTAAATAACAGACATTGTTATCTCACATAATAAGAAATTTGAAGGTGGACAATTTCAAGGTTTGTTGACAAGCTAATGATGACAAGGTTCTGGAATTTTATGTCTACAGTTCTTTTGACCTTTCCTTCATGCTTGCAAGGTAGCTGCTATAGTTCCAGACATCATTTGTCTAAAGCAGGATTCTGGAAGGGAGAAAGCAATGGGACTAGAGTATGATAAATTTGTATTCCTCCCTCCTTTTTATGAGAGGGAAAAATCTTACCTAAATGTTCTCTAACAGACTTCTCCTTTCTTCTCATTTGTCTGAACAGTTTCATATGCTCATTCTTGGGTGCAAAGAATTATGGGAAAGGAACTACTTGGCCGAGGAAAATGTGATTGCCATGACTGGCTCATACCACTTTTGAGTCTGCACAAGTAAATTTGAGATTCCATTAGTATTTAAAGAGGGTGAGTCTCAGAAAAAAAAAAAAAGTTTTGATAATGTAGAGGAAAATAAGGAGTGAGAAATTGTGGAACCAAAATGAACCAAGTAAAATTTTTATTTTCGAGTAAATTTTGTGAAACAGTTGATAGGCATTTGAATAAATATTTGTGCTCTTTGAAACAATCGACAGTCTCCAATATCTGTTCTAAAATTTGAGTGGTGATTTGCTACTACCTTGAGCTCATTATCTTAATGTGGTTAACTTGAGAGGTCAGTTAGAGGTCAAGAGTACTCTGTTGGGTTAGCTTTTCAATGTGCAGCAGCACCACCAAACTTCCCAAGCTTGTTAGTTGAAGATTCACGCATAATCCCCTTATAAACACATCACTTCTGCTGAGTAACCAAAGTTAACCTCTCAAAACAAAGCATTTTTATTAAAATCACTTGTTTGGCACATAATTAGGGTTGTACTATTATTAGTTCCAGGCAAACAGATGTCTTCCTGGATGAAATCCAAGCCAGGCATCTTTTTTTTTTTTTTTTTTTTGGCAAGTGGGTGAGATGCTAAATTATACTTTTTCCAGCTCAGTAAGTTTTTAGCATTAGAAAGAGATAAAATCTTGCAATTCCATTTGATTTGAATCATAATCTACTCTTTTACAGTAAATACTACAGCAATTTGATTCTTCACAAAAGCAAGATAGTAAACTCCATGCTTTCTAAAAATGTAGATATACTGGCTGATGACATAAAAGTTCAAGACCAGAATATTTATAACCCTTTTGAGAGTATCAATATCCATTTCTAATGAAAAATATGTGCAATTATTATTTCTAAAATGTGCATAGTAATATCAGAAATTAAAGCATCCCTTAGGAGTACTACCATGTGTGAAGGACTTTAAAATGTTCTAAACACTTACACTGCAACTTTTTCTTTTAGTATAGAAGCAGAAATCCCCTTTTCTCTTTTTCCATATAAATAAAGACGTATTTTAGCAATGTTTTCCATAGTAAGAGTAATTTTAAAAATTTACTCTATTTAAGTTTGTACATCTGAAAATTAAAAGAAGTAAGTATTGCAAAGACAACTACTTTTCCCATTATGCATTCTCACCTTTTTCCTTTTAGTAATACAATCCTCCTGAACACATCATAACCCAGGTAGATGCCATACTTCTCAGCTTCCTTTGCCACCAGAGATGGTCATATGACTATATTTTGGCCAATAGCTTATAAACAGAAGTGATGTATGCTACTTCTGGATCATTTCCTTAAATAGAAGTTGCTTTTTCTTTTTTTTTTTTCCTTCTTCTTCTGTGTCCTCTTTTCCCCTCTGTGGGCTGTTGCCAATGAGCTAGCTTTGGCACTAGGAAACAAGAAACAATATAATAGAAGGAACCTCAAATTCTGATTGACCTTAAGAAGAAGAGCCACTTACATTACCTAAACTTCTTACTTATCTCTGGAATGTTGTTCTTAGAGGGACTGAACCACTGTATATTTAATTTTCTTTGTTACAGTTGCTTAGCCTATTCGATGCATCAGTTTTTAATCAGTACAAATATAATATATGAACAATATCATATTATTTTGTCTGATAATCTATTTGGGGGTATTTTCAATCCATGTAATTCAGGTAGGGATGCCTTTATCACCAGCCTTTTCAACAAGGATACAGAGAACCCAGATCTGGTCACTCACAGTATTGCAACATGCTGACCATCATGAATGTTTTATGGCTGGAAACATGGCCCGTGCCAGGCCCATAAAAGCCTTCCCAGCTTTTTTTCGTTTAAAATGTCAGCAACAAGATCCATCTCCTTCAGAACTTAAAGGCAAGCAAGCTTGGATTCTTGAGGCTCTCTTGGCCATCAAGTGGGGAACATCCACCTAGAAGTTCAAATGCAGCACAAAAGAAAACATAGCCGAGAGAAGAAGAAAGAAAAGGTCTTGATGATATTATTTAAGCGCCTGCATCCAGCTGTGGTAAAGCCACATGCATCCTGGGCTTCCCACTTTTCTGAGCCAATAATTTCCCACTTCTCTTAAAACTAATTAAAGTTGGATTTCTATAATTTGCAATAACTCTTGACTAAAATAGCTGTTAATTAGTCATTTTAATTGACAGAAAATGTCAAGACTTTTAATCTAAAAATACTTCTTAACTTCAAAGTCATCCCCATGTTCCCAAGAATGTCAGTTGGAGATTCTTATTTTACATGATCATTCTGGCTTATTAAAAACTAAATCTGTGACATGTTTAACTCCATGACACCAAGTCTGATCAGCAGTTTTAGGCTATTACTTCTCTACCATAATCCAAACACATAAATACTCTTTAACACATGATGCCATAAACAAATAATTCAAGTATGGTATATAGAATGTAATTTAATAACATTATCATTTGAATTAAACTTTTTTCTGCTATTTTGTAGCATCACCATCCTTTATTTTAGGTGATGAAAGAGATAAGATTTATTTGCAAGAGATCTTTCAAACTGAATTATATAAGCATAAGTATAAAACTGGAACCTATTTTTGTTCCATTCTTTATGGTGTGAGCAAAGAATTCATAAATTCAAATAGGCATTATTACAGATTGGCAATTCAAATTAGTTCCACTAAGTTAAGACTCAGGAGTCTTGGGTACTTCCAATCACTGCCAACTCATTCAACACAAAATACTTGAGCACCCTATGGCAAGCAGGGTCCTAAGCATTGAGAATACTGTATTGAAGAAAACAGTCAAGCTCTTATTCCATAAGAGGTGAGTTTTCTTAGAGGTTTTGAATCCCCTCATACCACCTGATCAGAGGTTCTCTTCAGGATCCATCCAATCACAGTCATTGTTGTCTTGAATACGTTTCTAAAAGTCATGAATCCTGAGGAGAAACTAAAGTCACAGATAGTTGGCCTCATTGGACAGCTGACATCACCTAAGGCTTCTGTCTACATCTACTTAGAACCTTCAAACCTGGCAGGATTAATCCCATTCTATGGCTGTTTATCCTGTTCAGCACAAAATTCAGACCCCTTAGTGAGCTTTCCTTTCATATGCTCTCATTCCTGGACCACTCAATGCTTCTTCAACCCTCACTGCCAATGCTCTTCTCTTTCCCAACACTTTCCTTTCTATAATATGTCCTAGAATTATTTTTCATTGTTTTGTTGTTTTCTAATTAGTTTTTGTAACAATGAATAAATATCACTTATGTAGAAGGCGGTGTTAAATATGGATTTAATTCCTATTTTGTTATTTTTATAAATACTGAGCAAAATTGTTAGCGTAACAACGTGGGATGAGACAGATGGGAATGAAAATTTTGGTATTAGCAATATAACTCAACTATTGAACTCCTTTCAAGTTATTTGCCAACTATCACAGTGATTTATTATCAAAAAGTGTATTTTAATGATCAATTAGCTCCTTTAATTGTTTTGAAAGTGAAAGCTAGAAATGCCTTAACTTTCAAAAAGATTTGTTTCTGAGCCATTAAAGACATTCATTTTCTTACCATCAATACAAATTTTCCTTTTGTTTGGTGTCCCAGTGATTTTCACACCCTGGGGTGATGAACACCAGATTGGATGTAAGATATGATTTTGTTTTCTAAAGTGAGAGAAGTATGATTGCAAAGGAAGTGGAAAAGGAAGACAAAGTGTGATGTTTTAACTCAAGTTCTCAGGCCGATTAATATTAGGAAAGAGTAGATATGGGATCAGGACATTGAAGCTCTTAAAATTATTCTAAGCCCATGTACTCTGTAAAGTCTTCGTGAACTTTAAGAAGTACACATATCTCAATTTGAAGACTGCTGGTCCACTACCCCGTTAAATCCCACCTGTAAGTCAGCTGGCTTTAGCAACATTAAGTGCCATGTTTTCTCTCTCCCTTTCTTTGAATATCTGTATTCCATCAAAATGTAGTCTACAGTATATATTCACTATCTTCACTTACTCACTTTTCACATATTCCTCAGTCATACTGTAAACAGTATGACTGCCTCAAAATGGCAAAATCTGAACTCATCATCTTTCCTGCCAAACTTGTGCCTCTTCCCAGAGTCTCAACTTTTAATGAATGCCACTACGAAGCCTTCTAAATTAGAAAACCCAAATAGTCTTTCTCAATTTCTCAACCTTCTGCTTCCATACGTGACCAAGTTTTATTGATTAAATCACACATGTATCTTCTCTATTCATGTCTGTTAATTTATCCTTTTAACAAATATTTATTACATACCTGTTATGTTCCAGGTACTAGTCTAATCATAATTAACAGAAGATAAATATAGACATGTTCCTTGTATTTCTAAATGTGTATATGGATATGCATATGTATGTGTGTATATATACCCTTCATCTTAGAGTTGTATCATAATATTTATTCAACTTAAACTTTTAAAAGATTGTTTTGCCAAAAAAGGAAGGCGTTTAGAGATATCAGTTTACCTAATATTTCTCTATACTCTTTCCCTACGGTATAGAATAAGTTAATATCCTAAAATTTATATAGTTTACATCATTTGATATTGGCTTTTTATTATGTAATTGACCAATATTGTGAGTAAATTAACACTGAAAATAAGTCTTTTACTATGAAAAACTAGCATGAAGGAGTGGAAATTCCTGTGAATTTCAAGGAAAATTTTCAAAGAAAAATGACAAGATTATAACCCCAAATTAACTAATTGAGATTTATAATACTTTATTAAAATCAGAATACATTGCCACAGGATCCCCCCCTACCTTCTGTGGCTGAAAACTTATTACAATGTTGACCACATTAAAAACTAGTGCCCAAAATGGTGCACTTTAATGCATTTCTATGTACTGTTATTTGAAGAATAATTCAGCATGTCATTTTTTTCCTCTAAAATATAGTAACAATTGTATTAAGCAAAATGACAGTTTTTGCATACTAAGGAAAACAACTCAATATGAAATAACTTTCACAAATATAAAGCTATTTCTGGCCTTTGAAGATATGACCTAAGGCACATCTTCACTATTTAATGTAAGATGAAACTGATGTTCAGATGAATTAAGGTGAAGTCAACATAAAGCCAAAACCAGAGATGCTACATTGAGTAGTCATAGGCGGAAAAAATAAGTTAAAAATATCTAACTCATAAATTACCCAACACATCCTCTTAACAAGAAAGTTTACCAGTCAGCATGACACTAAGCTAGTCAATTATTGCTCATATCCTTTAAAGCATATTTAAAAACTAGATAACAGAAGGGAGAAATGTCATATTTTTGATCTTCTCTATTGGTCAAATGTCTTTTATAACCTACTGAAGGAAAAAGCCACTGACAAAACCCAAAATACAGATGCAGGAAGCATACTCATGACTGTCATTCCTGTGTGTGATTGCTTTCTTTTTCTATTCCCTTGATGTAGATTACCACCCCAGCAGCTGACATTAATTTGAATAGGAAAAACAAAAATGAACATTTGGGTAGACAATAATTATTATAACCACACAAACTGATTACATTATTAAATCTACATTTCATATCATCATTCTCAGAAAGATGAATAAAAACATGTTTATGAACAAGCAATGATTTAATAATTGTTCACCCAGCAACATTCAGATTCACAGTGCTATGCTGACACCTAGTGGAATAAAAACAGGAGTCCAGGGCTGCCAAGAAACCTGTTTTTAAGCTTTTCACACTTTAACCTACGCAGTAAACAACACACACACACACACACACACACACACACACACACACACACCCGATACACATATAATATATGCTGAAAGACAATATGGTCTTGGGGCCAATTTAATAAGAAAGCAATTAAAAACAGATGCTATTGGATCTCAAATAATAATACCTTACCAAATCCTGTGAAAATTATATGTATTTAAAAGTAGCCATGAATTTTTCTTTATTTTTATTTTAACCAAAGTTTAAATGAATATATTTATAAGATCAATGTTTATTAAGACAAAAATTAGCCTCTGCCCCCTCTACATCCCATTTCTCCTTCCCCAGAGGCAAATATTTTAAGTTATTTTACTAGTTGATTCTTTTTATTTTTATGTCTGTATCTTCAAATGACTTTTTAATTTTTCCATTTACTTCCCACAATGGAAGTTAAAGGTAAAGCTTTAACTTTAACTAATGGAAGTTAAAGGTTTAGCTTTTTCTCACCCCTATACTACCAACACACAGTTACCCTTACCATCCTCTCATTCTCACAGAAGAGTTCCAGCATACTTTTATTTAGGTCATTATTCAATGTGTTAAAATACTGTGTCATGAATGTGTAAATGCTAATCAGAGTAAAGCCATGTAGTAAACTACAAATATGTTTTGCATTTCTGTACATTATTTTTACTCTTAGAACTAGTATTTGTTGAAGAAGTGTTGGTTGGTTGGTTTGTTGGTTGGTTGGTTTGCCTCTAAGCCTGGTTCCCTAGAAAACCAAGCCTAAGGTGAAACTTGTATGCCAGTATTTTACTGGGGGGTGAAAACCCAGAAACACAGGAATAAAGGAAAGGAGAGAGGGGCAGGAAAATAGTATAAGCAAATATGAGGGAATGAATTATTGAAACTGATCTCTGCTTGATATCAAGCACAGCTGATTGCTCCATCTTGCAGGACCATCTTCAGAGTCTGTATTTCAGGAGAGTATGGAGCCAGGGCAGGGAAACAACTTATCCACCAGTTCCTGTCTCCCATTAGTCTCCCCATGGATGTTAAATTCCCAACATTTCCAAGCCCCAGTCATACTGGCTTGCCCATGGTTTTACCCAGTTGAGAGTTGAAAGTTCTGCTTCCTGGGCACCCCTCTCAGATCTGGGCAAACCAGGACAGTTGGTCACCTGAAGGACATCTCATACCTAAGAGCAATAGGTCAGACTGAGGAATCCAAGGCTGGAGAAGAGGTGCTGTCAGATTGGACCCACATAAGGAAACAGTTACCCAAAAACCACCAAAAGAATTGTAACCAAGATAACCTGAGGTGACACATAAGGTGTTCTGATAAAGTTTACTCCTTAATTTTCTGTTCCTATCACTGATTTAACCAGAAACTCTGAAAATAATATCAAAAACCCCTCTCAAAACTTTTAGACACATCACATATTCTATGACATATTCTATCAATTTTATCTTTTTGAAAAAAATCTCCTGATGTTTCCTCAACTGCTCCAGTCTAGACTGTTTTTCTTCTACTCCTTGTGCAGTTATTATCCTGGATATTCCCTCTATGTATATCTTCTGTTAGAATTCCTATGTCCAATAGTGTGTGTCTTTCTCTTTATTAGTTTACTTCTGTGTTTTGCTGGAGCATATGCTCCAGTATCTTCCTTAGGGGGAAAAAAATTGATGGAAGGTAAACATTCCAAAATCTTGCATGTCTGAAAATGTTTTTATCCTATCCGCACAATACTAGATATGGCTAGTTATAGATCTCTAGGTTTGAAATGACTTTTCTTTAGAATTTTGAAGTCCATGTCTTATAGTTTCAGTGTTGATGGAAAGTAAAATTCTGATTCCAGATCATTTAGTCAGATGCGCTCTCTCTCTCTCAGTCTTTCCTCTCTCTCTCTCTCTCTCTCTCTCTCTCTCTCTCTCTCTCTCTCTCTCTCACACACACACACACAGTGTAAAATCTTCTCTCTGATTCCATGATTATGAAATTTTACATTCATGGGCCTTGGTACTAGGCATCAGGGCCACCATATGCAGCATACATATCAGCATTGCACAACTCCACTTATGTATATAGGGTGCCCCCTTAGGGTGATTCAATGCCCAACCTATACACCCACCTCAACAGATGTGCTTTTACACTTTATAAGCCCTTTTCAATCAGTTAATTCATGCCTTTCAGTTCCAGCAAATATTTTGTATCATTTGTTTAATGTTTTCTTCTTTCTTTTCTTTGGTCTTTTTCTGGAATTTCTATTTATGAGGTATTACATCTCTTGTACTGTCTTACAGTATTATTTTCTCACTTAAATTCTCTTCCGTTTTTTGGTGGTGGCAGTGGTGTTTAGTTGGGAGTTGTTGTTGTTGCTTTGTTATGTTTGTTTTCTCTGGGGGGTAAATTTCCTCAGTTCTTACAATCCTCTTGTGCTTTCTTGTGTCATATTTTAAATTGCTAAAAGCTATTTTTTTGTTTTCTTAAATTTTCTTCATGATAGCATTTTGTTCTTTTTTTTAAGGTTTTGATAGACTTATCTCTCTGAAAAGATGATGCAAAACTTTTCATGTTTTCTTCTCCCTGCTGAGTCTCGGTTTCTTTCTCAAAGTTTTTTGCTTTTAGCTATTTGATCTCTATCTCTTATGTTAAAGGTCTCCCTTAGGTTTCTAATCCTTAGTTACCAGCTCATATTTAAGAATGGGTGATGGAAAATCCCAGTTTGAAACTCTGAGTGTGCAGGTGGGGCTTTTTGCTGACTGTAATCAGCACTGCAAGTGATCTGGCTGGGCCATGTCATTGTCACTGGGGAGCCCCTGTGGTCAATGTTTAGGTCTTTCATCTTGGGGAAGTTTCCCTAGAGAAGACTCTTCCTTCCTTCTTCTTGGAAAGTAAATATCTGACAACAGTGATCTAGTTGTGGGTAGAGTAATGGGCTGGGATTCATCCTCTAATACATATATGCTTACTTAATACCTCTCTTTTCAGTATGATACTACCACCCTTGATTATTCTTGGGGTCCCCCAATGTTGATCCCTTCTGTTTTACCTCCTGCAGAGAATAAACCTCAGCTGATTTACCTGGGTGGAGGAAGTTGTCTGAATGTTCAGAATAAGGAAGGGGAACTGGGGATATAACTCCTTCCTAAGCAGCTTTTAATCAATTTTTCTTATTTTAGAATATCATCCCACTGCATCTTCCAACTGCCAGGGGTAGTTGATCCCATTAATCCTTAGGCTCTTTTGGAATTCTTCAAGGTAAACTGGACTGGTTCTCACCTTTTGCAACACAGGTTCAATACACAGCTATCACCAGCTGGCTATGGCAGCTACCATTTTCCAAAATTATGTTGCTGCTGTGTCCACTCTCATCCTTTTGTACTTGTGGGTTCATTCCTTTTAAAACATTCCTTTACTATAACGTCACTGGGGTTTTGGAAGGTAGCTTAGTGAGAGTCATATGTTTCATTTATCAAGCAGCAACCTTGCATTCTATTCAGCTAGTAGATTTTTTTTTTTTTTTTTTGCCACTTAGGGCCCTGAGAAGGAAAACCAAAATATATTACAGATATCAGTTTATACGTGTTTCAGTGCAACAGAACTAAAGATGATATTTACAGAGTCCAGCTGTCCACGTCCACACCTGAATCACCTTGGAGGCATCATAAGCTCATGACTGATTCCTCAAGTTTGTGCCTCTAGAAACATAATTTTATTGGTGGCTCAGAATTGCTCAGTCCTTTGGCAACTAGCTCACACTAACAAAAAATTTCACAAAGGACTCCTGTATAAAAAAGGGTTACAATTTATTGACTTATAGTAAGAAGGATACTATCAAGTGAATAAAATATTCAAGTTTTATGAATTACACAATTCTGTGCTCAAAGTACAGAAGGTCAAATAGTATGTATTAAAATAATATGATTATTTTAAAAGAATGAAAGCTTAATTAATAATGGTATGTTACTATTAGTTTGATGTACTCTTACTATGTCAATTTGCAGATCAAATCATTGTCAAAATCCTTAGTTATAAATAATTCAACATAAAAATGTTTCATGACAATTAAGTCTTATTTCTGGGGGAAAAAAGAATATTGCATTAAGATGAGTCCAAACTAATGTATCCAACTTTTTAATATGCATCTTCATTGAATGTCCCACAGGCACTACAATCTTAACATGTTTAAACCTGTACTTGACATGTTTAAATCTGGACTCAAGATCTTTCTGTTCAACTTTCTGATCAACTCTTTCTTCTGTGTTATCTCTCCCAAGGGTTTGAGACTCATCTTTGACTCTTCCCTCTTGCTATCATCCATATCTCATTGGTTTCTAAGGCATTTTGATTCTATGCTTGAGACCCATTCTTTCTTCTATATCTCGACAACCACTAAGTTAATGAAGAGCCTCATTTTACGTACAAAAAAGTTACCTCATTTGGTAACAAAAAAGCAGAGACTCACTCAAGCTAATTAAGGCAAGAGGGTTTATTGTACCGAGTAATTGGTGAATCACACAATAAGCTGGGATATAAAAGGACAGGTGTTGATTAATAGAAACCATTTAAGCATAAAATTAAACAATAAAAAATAATAATACATAAATACAAATTTAAACAACCCTGGTTTATCTGGTAGACATCCTCTAGTGCCTTATTCATTAATCATGCATGGGAGATAAGCTTTCTAAATCCTATGTGTCCTTATATTTTTTTGATAACTTAGCTAGATATAAAATTCTAGTGTTGGTGTCATTTTCCCTCAGAACTCCTCCCAGTCTTTTAGCATCCCCTGATGTAAATGAAAAATTGGATGCTTATCTAATTTTTGCCTTTTTGTACCTATTTTTCCCATAGTGTAAACAGTTAGGTTTTTCTCATTCTCTTCAATGTTCTGAAATTTATTAGCCAAATATCTAGGTATGATATAAATCATTATTCATTCATCTTTACTCAGCACTTGATAAGGTCTTTCCATTTGAAGGTAAGTTCTCCCCCTTTGTTTTAGGAAATACCTTTTAGTAAATCTTTGATAATTTCCTCACCTTCATTCTGCCCTTTGGAAATCTTAATAGTCTGAATTTGTCCATCTTACATTAATCCTCTTTCTTTCTTTCTTTTTAATATTTATCATCTTGCTTCCTTTCTGCTTTATATTCTGGATTATTGACTTCATCTTTCAAAACTTCTATTGAACTTTTTATTTGACAATCATTTTTAATACTGAAAAGCT
This sequence comes from Lagenorhynchus albirostris, assembly GCF_949774975.1. Classification (NCBI taxonomy): domain Eukaryota; kingdom Metazoa; phylum Chordata; class Mammalia; order Artiodactyla; family Delphinidae; genus Lagenorhynchus; species Lagenorhynchus albirostris. Next base: position 46,906,773 of record NC_083100.1, read on the forward strand.
CTTTCTTATTCTCTGAGTGTTACTTTTGACTGGCCAAACCATTTTTATCTCTCTCCTCTTACCCATTCTGGTAGCTCTCCAATTTGTTAATACCCCCTTTCCATATTTCTGAGATTTTTTTTTTCTTTTGGCCTCTAGATTGTAAAGACATGACTAGCTTCTGCCAAGACTTGAAAGGCAGAAGAGAAGCTTTTGAGACCACCCAGCCCAACTAGCAATCACAGTTAAAAAGTCCTTTGGTTTTTCTGTAGCAATAATAGTGGAAGTACTGATATCTAATCCTTAACTTCTAGAGTGTCTGGGAGGGATTTCCAAAGGAAAAATCTCATAGAGTGAACAGTTTTCCTGAGTGCCTCACTTTAGAGTGGGATCATACCTTGATTCTGTGGCCTTTCTAAATATTCTGTAAGCTAACTTATATGCTATAATAAATTTCTTTATACTTAGAATCAGCCAGAGTGATTCTATTGTCAAACCCAACGCTGGCAGATAACAAGGAGTAAACTGTTCCATGTTCATACCTTCACTTATCCCCCTTTTCACCAGTCAGTACTTTCCATCCATATATATCCTGGTAGTTTGTTGAAATTTGCCAGTTCATTTTCTATTACTGTGTTAAAAATGACCACAAACTTAGTGGCCACCCATTTATTAGTTTACAGGTCTATAGGTCAGAAGTTGAGGCAGGCCTGACTACGTTCTCTGCTCAGGATATTACAAGGCCAAAATCAAGGTATCAGCTAGGCTGTAGTCTTATCTGGAAGCTCTGGGGAAGAATCTGATTTCAACCTCATTAAGCTTGCTGGCAAAACCCAGTTCTTTGTTGCTATAAGTCTAAGGTCACCATTTCCTTTCTGGCTGTTAGTCAGAGGTTGCTGTTTTCTTCCAGAGCCCCCACCACCACCACCATCACCACTGCTTTATCACATGGGCCCCTCCATCTTCAAGGCCAACAAGAGAATCATGTTTTAATCCTGGCCTCTCCTTCTGCCACCAGACAAAGAAAATTCTGCTTTTAAAGGATTTGTGAGATTAGATTAGGATGACCCAAATTATCTCCTTTTTATTAACCCAGTCAACTGATTAGTAACCTTAATTACATGTGCAAAATCTCTTTTGCCATATAACATGACATATTCACAAGAGAGGGAATTATGCAAGGACAAAGGTCATTGGGGTCATTCTTAAAACTCTGCCTATCTCAGCCCTCTCTAGTTCACTTTAATATCAGAGGTTGAAACCTTTTTTATTTTTTTATTATTTTCATAAGCTCTTCAGATTGAAAAGGATCTGACATTACTCAGTTTTGCATCTTAATAGTATCAATCACACTCATAGTTGGTTACAAATTTATATTAGACTTGGATGTGCAAAATATTGAAGTATGTTCTCTCTATAAATGATCCAATCACTTGCTAGCCACTACTCCCCTAATGGGGGGGGGGAAGCATAACTTCATAAACTCATTTAGTCTGATTTAATAAAGTCTTTTTAGATAAATGGTATATATTGCCAAAGAAAAATTGCACTGGCAGAGTAAACAGGCAAAGAAGTCTATTCAAGACATTACAGCAGGGGAGAGAGATTGAGCTCAACTATACTGGAACAAAAGGTGGGAGTTTTGAATCCTTTGGTGAGCTAGTTGGAAAGTACTGGAGGACCTTAAGGATAAGATTGGTCACTGCGATTAGACCATTTATGTTTGCTATTTGGTGATTATCAAAGTTAGGCTCCACGCTGCCACAAAAACTGGGAGATAGGAGCAGTATCTTTTTTGATTCTATTTCAAAGGGATGGCTAGCAAGTTCTTGAGAAAGATATTACTAGGTTGTAAAACTGGCAAGATTCTGTGAGAAAATCTGCATCTCAAAGGGGCAGTGAAAGAATTTACAATTGAAAGTTTTCTAAAGGAAATGCTCTAAGAAAAGGGAGGTCAGGGACTTAAAGTCCAGAAGAAATCTGTCTGAAGTTTAGTCAAGGTGAGAGGAATGTTAAGGCTACTTTGGTCACTATTAAGGATAAAATGTTTAGCATTTCAGTTTTCTACCCATCACCTATTTCTCTCCACAAATGTATATGAGTGTTTGAGGAAAGTGAAGCTTATGTAACCTTGTGTCTGATGATGAAAGATGGAGACCTTGAATCCATACAATGTCCCCTGGATTCTTGCTGGTCACTTCTGCAGTGTGGCCACTGTTGATCACCTGTTAGTAATCACTGAGTTGTTCTGGACCTATTGGATTTTTTTTTTAATGGAAGGTATCATGTTGGTTCCTCCCACTAGAGTCCTTGGTTCTATTTGCTTCCAGTCTTGAAGTCATTGAGTTCTGCACCCTCTTTGTATCCACTAGTATTCTGCCCTTCTTTTGTGACCATTCTCTAGGGGTAAACTAGAGAATTATATTATTCTATATAATATAATATAATATATAATATATATAATATTATATATTATATATATTATATATTATATTATAATATATATTATATATAATATATATATTATATATATATTATATATATATTATATATATTATATATATAATATATATATAATAATATAATAATAATTATATTATTCATTATATATCTTTACCCCTTGAGAACCAGGGCATTACCTCCAGTTCATTTACCTGTCTTCCACTGGCACCTCTGCATATTGCTTATCGTGTTTTAGGGCACTAAACTAGAAACTCAAGTTTCCTACTAGCCTGTACCTCCCTAACACTATTTCAGAAGTAAGCATACTACTACTCCTCCTCCTCCTCCTCCTCCTCCTCCTCCTCCTCCTCCTCTTCACACACACACACACACATACACACACACACACCCTAGATGTTCTCAGTCTTCCCAAACCCAGCTCATAGTTTCAATCCATCCCTCCACCTACTCCCACTCTTACCCCAACACACACATACCCACCCATGTTGAGAGTGGCAGCTGACTTTTTCCACTGACTTCTGTTACTCTTCTTCCCAACCCCTCAGGGCATTCTCTTTCATATAATTCCCAGGCCTAATACTCTAAGCCCAGTTTTTTATATCTTAATCTGTAGCTATAATAATTTTTAATTCCTGCCTTTATAACCAAATTGTATTGCTAAAGGGCCTAAAACTTAGTTCATGTAATTCAAAGCTTATCAATGACTTTCTAGCACTAACCACTTCCCTCTTTCCGAGGGCATTATGCTTCAAAATAGAACTTGGAGGGGAACAATTCCCTTAAATATTTGCAAAATATTACCCCTGTCACACACTCTTAAGAGATGAAGCAAACATATGGGATAGTCACCTGGCTAAAAAAATGTTTTTAAAGTCTTAACAGAGATACAAAAACAAATGTCTTATAGCTAAAGTTCTGTCTAGCAACCTGTGCTTTCTCTTTTTAATTTCCATAAAAGTATGAATACTGTTACTTTTATCATTGCCCAAAATAGAATTTATGAACCTATATTCAGTTGACATAATGACAATTGTGTCTTAAAGATGCGATCTTTTGAGAATGCTGTTTACCAGTTACACGTGTATCAAGTATTATTACCTAATTATAATAAGTAAAACAATTTACTTATTTACAGAAATAATTTGAACAATTATTTGCTATTGTTTGTTTCTTAAAGTTCCCTTCAAGGTAATTCTTAAATAACTATATACATAATATATGTAATATATATGGAGATATATTATGTATGTATGTGTGTATATGGAGAGAGAGGGAAATGGTGGTTGAGTAAAGTGGCTTCACTCTGAAACCTTACTCACCTTCTCATTTAGAAAGTGTAGATTGTCATTTATTTGGAGTTTTTTAAATTATAAGTATTAATAAATAAACTAAGTTAATTCAATTTATAAGTTCTTTTGGTTTCAATATGAAGTTTTTTCTTAATGCATAAAGTTTAACATCTAGCACCATTAAATTGATGGTAAAGTGGCAGTATGGTAGTACGTACATTAGTTGTTATTAGTAAAAATAGGAGAGTAGAGATAAAATTTAGTTAAGTTAAAATCTTAGACCTAGGATTAGATGCTGTTTATCCAGATGTCTCACATGTGAAAGCTGCCATTTCCATCATCTTCTTTCATACTGGGGCCTTTGGCCATTTTCTCCTTCCTGCGCTTGACATAATCTAGTTGTGAGTTCCTCCCATGATAAAATGGGACAAATATCCCCCAGCTTTATATTTTCGCCACCAACTGGCTATTTCCTGATTTCAATTTCTGAAAGAGATATTCCAGTAATATGGCTTCTTTACTTGACTCATACTGTATTACAGCTCTCCCCCTAGAACGTAGTAACAAAGCTCATAGACAATTTGAACTATTGAGTCAACATTGCACAGCTTATTCCTTAAATTGGGATTTGTAAATTTAGAGGGCATAGAGGCAATGGATTCCGCACCCCACCCCAAACACCCATCCCTACACAAACATGCAACTTAAAGATGCTCCCCTCGTTTAAAGACCATCCCCCCACCAACACACACATCCCTACTTAAGAGTCTAACTTCCCAGGTTAAAATCCTGTCTTCCACATCATTGATCTTCCCCCAGCGCTTCATTCAGATTATGCACCTAGTATGCAATCGGAAAATGTTTTTGGAACACTGTTGAATGTCAACAGTCACTCTGGGCTTTCGGATAAAAATGATGAATCATCACAGGATCATTTCAGCATCCAGAGCCCAAAGTGTAACCGGGGGGTTGTGCGACTATCCTAACACAGAATTCACAAGCCCCCGCCTGCGAGGAACCAGCAGAAGGAACGCGAGAGATTTGACAGCGACGACTTTGGCCACCAGCTTTTAAATCAGCCAGTTGGGTATTAGAAACACTCTACAGTCAGGATTGTCGCTTCAGGAAGGAGTGGAGGCGGGGGCGAGCAGCGGAAACAAACCTCCGCGCAAGGCACTCTGGGACACTGCGACTCAACCGCCGTCTCCAAGGCAACCGGCGGGCACGCGGTTGTCATGGAGACCGGCGGGCGACTCAGAAAGCGGAGAGGCTGCCTTCGCCCCTACCCAGACAAGATGCTTCGCGGAGGCTGTAAGGCCTCTGAAAGGCGAAGACACTTTAGCGACCGCCTCAACTGGCAACAAGACCAGGCGCTGAGCAGCAGCATCTACCTCCTACGAGAGATGGGCCCCACCTCCTTCCTACTGAGAGAGGAAGAGCCGGAAAACAGGGATTTCCGAGTAACTACCCCCCCAAACCCGCCTTGGCTCCCTGCCAGGCCGACCCGCGCGGTACCCCCACGCCCACCTTGTATGTAGCCACTTGCTGCCGAACCCCACCCGCGAGTGTTCCAGACTCTAAATATGTGCACACTGCAGATTGAAACAGTATTTGTTAGAAAAGTTCCATTATTGGAGGTTAGGACTCCAAATTGCATCCAACTCTCCTAAGATTATGGCCTTTGATCTCTGGACTTAAAAACGGGAGACATTTTATCTGAATATATGGTTTGCATTTACGTGCGTTCTCAGATCCGTTAGCAGTCACTAACCCTGTAATTCAAACGAAATGAAAATTGTACAATCTGTTTACAAGCCGTATATATTTGCTAAATAAATAAAATCAGGTTTTCTTTACTTTTTAGTCAGTCTGAAGCTATAACAAGACCCTTTTGAAGTATGGCTTAAATGGTGATTCCTTGGAAATGTCTTAATGAATAAAAATTCTTTTTAATTTTGCTGAAAGACCACAGATATTTCATATTCGTATATCCTACTCTCACCACTCAAAAGTCAGCCACCACTCTACCTCCCTGGAGTTGACTTGAAAATTTTTAATTTAGTGTCATGCTGCTTATGTCAGACGTCCTTTTTTCACTTTATAACCCTTAGGGCATTTAATAAATAGTTTAAACCAGTATAGACTTGGTGAATAAAATTCGTTTTCTTGAATAAAATTAAATAAAGTAAACTCACCAATTGAAACGCACAAAACAAAAACCCCAGAAGAACTACTTTACAAAAGGTCTTTAGCTCTATTGCAAAGTAGAATTTCCTTTCAGTTAAAAATTTATAGATTTTTTTTCAAGTTTTTAAAATTAGATTTCTTTTCACTTGCCTGAATGTAGGTCTCTTAAAAACAGTCTTAGCTGACAATGCAATTTGTTGAACAAGGCAAAGAATAAGGAAGTGAAAAATTAGACTTGTGTCAAGAATTAAGATGTTCCAGTAGACTATGTTCAACCTTTTGGAGTCACCTAAACTAAAATATCTCTTGAAATCTCTTTTAATCCAATTATCTATTAATTTTACTCTATAACTCTAAAAACTGACTGGAACTTTTTTTTAAGTATGCATTTTTCCATTTTTCTTTTGAAGGTTTCTCTAGGAAATCCTCATGTTTGTAATTGTTCCATATTTCTGAAAGGAGGGGAACTTTGTAAGCATATATGCTGGTAAGTGACATTATAATGAAGATCTTCCACAAAGGAACATCTTGGTATATTACATGTTTTGCCTTTTTCATGGCTTGAGTACTGCAAGATTAAAGAAATTTGGTGTTGGGAGAACTTAAAGGTAAAATGGTTGTAGCTTGTCAATATCGTTTTGGATATTTTATTTCATCCCCAAAATTAAGTGAGGTTTAAAAATTAAGCGAGGTTTAAAAATTAAAGTGAGGAAAGCATACTACCACCTCTATATGTTTGGAATGTTATTGTTTTTAATAAGAAAAAAGTCAATGTTTAGATTTTCATTATGTACAAAGGTGAAATGTAACAATAAAACAAAAAATCTCCCCTGTTCACACCACTGATGATAATTGCATGGTTCATTATGATATTTTAAAATTTTACTATTTTCCTTTTCAATAAGCATTTGACTCTGAATCTTTTAAGATTAAAATAGGACTCTGCTGAAGATTACTTCTGTCAAATCTAAAATTTTTCCTCTAGAGTCAGATCCTGTTTGTAGGTGATCCCAGAAATGAAAAACAAAAAAATTCCTTCCATGTAATTTAAACCCACATCAACTCATTTGTTTACCTACTATACTTATACCAACAAATCACTAATTATATTATTATAGAAAGTTTGTAATTAATATTTTAAGAGAAAAAAATCAAACAAGAAATTAAGAAAAGTGTGTATCATATTTCTAATGCTTTTCTTTATAGGTTAGAAAACAGTATATATACATATAGCTGTTCTTTTTAATGCTTTTATTTACCAAGTTTTTTGTTGTCTTGATCAGTTTTTATTGAGCATCTACTAACACAAGTTATTTGCTCTAGTTAGCATAAAAATATAAAATATGGTCCCTTCAGAATTTGCAATTTAGTTTTATTATTATACATAAAATAGGTTTTTTCCATTTTTATTTTATGCCAGCTTCCTCAGAGCAAGGGCATTCTGTTCTGATGTTTATGTAATGTAACTTATTTTTTACAGTATATTTACCATAAACTTAATGGAAATATAATCCAAGTATTTAACATACTAAAGTATATTTAATATATTTAAGTAAGAATTTAATATATATTTCCCACTTTTTAAAAAAAAGTCATATTCCATTTTAATTGGTGATATTTGAAAGTATTTTTCTGTCATACGTTAAAGTGGTATGTATAGGAAAACAGTCATTTGTTACTCTATCCAGAAAATTCCTCCATGTCCAGGAGTAAGAAACTTCCAGGGAAGTTTAAAAAGAGTGCTGTGAATACTTAGATTCCCTCACTAACCTCTCTTTGTGAGCTACTCTATGTCATAAAGAAATAAATGGACTCTCTCCGACAAATCTCTTTACTGCAAATGTCTTTGGTTTCCATGTATCATACTTTTTACACATATGCTTATTTTAAAACAAAAATTTAACGACTCTTGTAACAGAAAACTGATGAGAATTTTAAGTTTATCCCTAATACTTTCAGCAATATAAATTCTGTAATGCCATTCCTATTCTAAAATTAATAATACCTTTTGAGGTTATGTCAGAAATAAATGTTTTATTTTGTTTTTCTACTTCTGAATATTAGGGTCTTGTTGAAAAAATTCAGGCTTCCAAGGAATCATGAATGTAAGTTGCATTTGCGTGTTTTTACTGCTTTGAAGCTAACGAATTTAATAATTGTTTATTTAGACATATTCTAAATTTAGACAGTTATTGTCCAGACAGTCTGAAAACTGTAACACAGTTTGTTACATTTAAGACAGTTGGAACATTTTTCTTCCTATTTACCAAAAAAATGTAACTTTATATGCCATTTCACATTAAAAAGCACTTAATAAAAATGAGGTGAAATAATGGCCAGGTTTTCAGTAGAAAAACTTTCCCTCATGAATTCTAAGCAAGAATTCACAGTAGTTTCTGTATCTAAATTTATTTTAATTATGAGAAAAATGACAAATGTAATTTTTCAGGTCCCAGAAATAGTTGACATGATATATAATTTCATTTAAAAATGTTTAATGACAAGTTTTTAATGCAAAAAATATATGTATTTTACAGTTAAATAGTTTTTATGTCAGTACCTACATTGAGTTTAAAGTCAGGCATATGACATTTTTTATAATTTTCAATTTGAAATTTAATTTAAAATTAAATTCTAGAGTCCTCAAAAATAAAAGAGAAAGAAAAATAATTCTATCACAGGTTATTTCGATTTATACATTTTATAATAAAGATGCTATCATTATGGAAATGTTTCCTGCAAAGATTTATTTAACCTATACTAGATTCATCTAAGAACTGCAAAGGCATTTAACATTTATTAATAAATGTTTATAATATTCATAAAGAATTAAAGTGATAATCAGTCTTCAATTTTTTTTCAATTCAATTCAGGTTATTGGTTCTGTTTAGGCAACTATTATATAAGTACAAGCACAGTTGACATTTAAAAGTCCTACTAGATAATAAATTAATATTAGTGTTTCATAGGGATTTTTCTTTTGTATTCTTCTCTCTACCCATTTTCTTAGAAACATCTCATATTTTCTGTCTCCACCTGTTACCTCTGTAACAGTGATTTCCACATCTCATCAGCAGACCAGTATTTCCAGCTGCCTTCTGAGCACCACAATTTTGGAGGTCCCGCAGGCATTTGGAATAGTAAATTCCCCCCGGTATGTGCTCTCCTGTTGTATTCCCTATCTCACATATTGGCTTTCCTTTTACTTTAGTCTCCAAAGCTAGAAACCTTGGCTTTTTCCTTTCTCATCCTCTTCTCTCATAAGCAAATCCTGTTTATGTTACATCCTACCTACTTCTCAACAGTGATTTTTCTTCCCCATCCTCATTCTTACCTTTGTTCAACCTTCATCAGCCCTTAGTACTGTTCTTTGTAGCCTCCATTTCCAGCATCTGCACTTTGTTGCTTTCTCCTTCACATTGTAGACAAAAGGTTCTTTCTGAAATGTCACCTACTCTGTACTTCATCCTCTCTCCCAATCCCTTCATACACAATAATTAGGTTGGATGAGTTCATGGATATTGTTTTCTTCTCTATTTCTCCATTGTATACACCTGAAGTTAAATGGTCATATCTCTTCAAAGTCTTAGTTATTATCTACACTATTTTCCATATCATTTTCACAAGCTTCTATACTAGGGCTACCCAACAGAAATATAATGTGAACCACATATGTAATTTTCTGCTAACATATTATAGAAAGTAAAAATAAACAGGAAAATTAGTTTTAATAACATATTTTAATTTAACCCAATACATCAAAATATCATGTCAGCATGTAATCAATATAAAAATTATGATATTTTAATGTTTTTTCATACTGCCTTCAAAATCTAGTGTGTATTTTACATTTACAATGCATCTCACCTCAGACACTATATTTTCATTGGAAATGCTTGATCTGCATTTAGACATCGTAAAATATTCAGTTGAAAAATAAATTCATATAATACCCAAATTGTTATAAACGTAAATTTTCCAGAAACTATAGATTATCTGTTTTCCATTTAAATTTAAATAAGACAAAATTTAAAATTCAATTTTCAGTCACACTATCCACATTTCAGGTGCTCAGCAGCCACATATGGCTGATGGTTACCATATTGAACAGTGCAGCTCTACCCAATTACATTCAACAAATATTTATTGTACTGCCTATTAGTCAGGAATTCTACTAGGTGATTTTTTTAATAAATTGAATCATATGAATTGCCAATATTTTTTCATCTACAAAAATAGCAATTTCATATGGATCAATCTAATACTTTTATCATATTATCCTTTGTGCTCTTGAAGGCAGAAACCACATCTTATTCTTATTATAAATATCCCTATTTTATTAGGAAATTTAGTAGGAAATTTTTTGTTTAAATTTGATCCTATATATTATTTTTGAAAAATTATATTTCCTACTAAAATAAAATATTTTTTATACCTCATATTTAAAAGACGGTTTAGCTACTCAACATTGAGAAAATCCTTTGTGCACAAATATTCAAAGAAAGTATAAGTCTCAAAAATGTTGAAATTTATCATTTAAATGAAAGTTTGAAAATTAAAGTAATTCAAAGAAAGCTATCAACAATTATTCAATAATATTATGTAAAGTGTGTACATAAATGTGGAGAAGAAGGTATTGAAGTAGAAACATTTTGAACATCATTCATAGATTCTTTTCTAAAACAAATCTGGAAACAATTATTTGTGCCCTAGTGTTGCATACAAGAAACCTGAGACTCTCTTTTATTTTTGAAGACCTATAAAGATGATTACATAGGAATTTTTTATAAAGATGTCAGTTTTTGAACACTGAATATTATTTTCCATCACCCAACAAATGCTTCCCAGTAAAACCTAGCTTTATTACCTAATGTTTTTTCCTAAATACAATGTCTAGTAAATGCCATCTTGTCCTTTTCTCAATTAAATATTTATGGATAAAATAAAAACTGCATTTTAGGAAAATTTTTTAAATCCCCACCACAAAGATATAATAAACTTTTTATTTTCTATTTTCTTTTTTGACCTTGTATTTATGTATACCTAATAGTCTGTGGGAATTCTGTGTTCTGCTTTTGTCACACACTGTTACTTTATTTCAGTGCTATGTAGTCTCTCTCATTCAAGTCATCAGTGAATGTTAAATAAACTATGATATACCATGTTAGTGTATGGTATATCATAATTTATTTAACATTCTTCCATTTGAGGCATTTAATTTACTTCTGACTACCTGTTATATTCTTTGTAAATGAAACTTTTTCTCCTCTCAATTATTTCTGTAGCCTGAAGTCTCATTAACTGGATCTTGCAGTAAAACTATTATTTTTTTACTGAGATATAATTGACATATAACATTATATTAGTTTTGGGTGTACAACATAATGATTCAGTGTAAGTATATATTGCAAAATGATCAACACAATTAATCCAGTTAACATCCACTACCACACATAGTTACAATTTTTTTTTCTTGAGATGAGAATTTTTAAGATTTATTCTTTTAGCAACCTTCAAATATGCAGCAGAGTACTATTAACTATAGTCACCATACTGTACATTATGTCCCCATGACTTACTTATTTTATAAGTGGAAGTCTGTACCTTTTGACCACCTTCAGCCATTTCTCCTACCTCCTAGCCGTCCCCTGGCCCAACATCTGGCAACCATCAATCTGTTCTCTGTATCTGTGAGTTCGAGTTTTTTTTCCTTTTTTTAAGTATTAATATTTTTATGTCTGTCACCCATAGGTATTGCTTTATAGCAATACTTTTGCTGATTTATTATTTCAGCAGTATATCAATTTTCTGCTAGCTTTGCTTTTTGGATTCATGTTTTAGGCATATTTAACCATATTACTTAAGCATAAAATGGAAGACATTAACAGCATATTTAAGTCTCCAAAGAAAATAAAGATACATGGAAATATTTTGAAAAGCTAATAATATTTCTATAATATTAGAAAAAAAGACTAAGTCACACAAAGTGGGAAAAAATAACAGATACAAAGTTCATAGTAATCTATTCATTCCTAGTAAATTAAGTTAGAAAATAGTTTTCATTCTTCCATACATCTAACATACCCTTAGAATCTAAAATGCCCTGAAATAACTTTTTCAAATAAAAAGAGAAAATATCATAAGGCAAACAAGATGTAACATTCTATTTATTTATTACCTTTTATTTAGATTTATTCTGTGTCTGCACCTCATTTTGATTTTAACTCATTTTCTTTTGATATTAATGAAATTGAACATCTGTTGACTTTAATATTTGTACTTCATGTGTAAATTAAACTTTGGCTATTTATTTATTGGGATAAAACTACACACTCTTCCTAAATATAGGGATTACCCCTCTTTGCAAATGTTTTTCTAATGTCATAATTCTTTTTTATATGGTTTCATTAAATTTTTTTTATATATATGTATATGGATTTTTGTGTGTTGCTAAATCTGACCATTTTTACTTTTTATATGTATTGTTTTGATACTTTGAAAGTTGTCTATCTTCCATAGTATTTTAGAGATTTTTTTTTTCTGCTAGCTTTTCTATTTTATTTTTATTCTTCTTTATAGCATCCATGTGTAGTTGTATTGATATAAATTGGAGGTTGGTATTTGGTTTGAAGTAATTAAATTTTCTCCATATTTCTACCTAGTGATCTCAATAACAGCTATTAAATAGTGCTTTTCATCCTTGTTTCATAATTTTTATAGTGAGTTTTGTTTTTTTATAATACATTATGATATCTGATAAGGTTAGCTGTCTTGCTCTCCTTTATGAAAGAATATTCTTTTATAGTCTCATACATTAATTTTTCCAAATTAATTTCAGAAGAGTTTGTTTCTCCCTTTTATTCTCCAATTCATGTTATACCACAAAGAACAGTTTGTAGCCAACTCCTCTTATGAAATTTTATGTTTCAGTATTTCTGCTGCTCTAGAGAATCTTTATCCCCCAAAGCACAATCTTTTGTTCTTCATTTTCCTCCTCATTTTTTTAGGGAGCAGATTTTGCTGTGTCTCTGTGACAAATAACCCTCATCCTCCAAAGTAATGGTTAATTAAAGTATGATATCCTCCGACATTCCACCTGCCATGCCACCTCAGACAAGGAACAGAGATTTCTGTATTGAAATGTAACTGTGATGTTTTCAGTATTGTTAATGTTTAATTGGTAATCTTTTTAGGGAAAATGGAGCTTTTCATTATCTTACAAATGATTTTTTAATCTCTGTGTTAAAGAATATATAAAATGAATAGAACTTAAGGGGACCAATAACAACTGGCATTTAAATTATGTTAAGAAGAGGGAAAGAGGAGGGGCATGAGAATGGGCCAGAGAAAAAGGGAATCTAAGATGCCTGGATCAAAACTATATGCACTTAGTACACCATTTCTTAGAAGGACAGCAGGATGGAGAAAATTCAGAATTCAAACTGTGTATCCCAAATGTATAGGCAATATAGTTCCTAACAGATTGTCCTGAGGAATACTGACCAAATCTATGAAGAATGTGGCTACCGAGACACTTGTAGAGACGTAAAACTAAGGAAAATAGGCGCAACTGTGTCTTGCTCTCTCATTATCTATTTACTAATTTATTCATCTAACAAATGTTAATTACACTAACCACTCGAATCTCTCTTCTCCTTTCTGTATTTATGCCCATTTCTTTTAATACTCCTGTATGATAATAAATATTTGTTTATGAACAAGAGAACAGATCAAAATGTAAGAGATGATTATAGCACCAATCCAAGGAGGAACACTGTCTTATAATTAATCTGAACCTTTATAATGCACTGGTTACACTGACTCTTTTCAGTAACAGGAAAACAAGAGATAACTTCTATTCTTTTTATAAATGACTCTTTTCTGACCTTTTGGCTCTGAAAGGAATACGATAAGTGGTAAATGTCAGTGTAATAATTCAACCAAACTTTCTGATATTTGGGGAAAAAATGCTAATTTTCTGCCTAAGTTGTTTCTTTGTCTCCAATTTGCCACTGAATTTTAATACTTTGGAATTTATCGTTAGCTGCTTTGCAATTAGGTCTTGTGGAAAGAGAAATCAGCGACTTGCTTCGAGGGATACATCGAGTTCAAACTCCCCAACAAGGAAGGAACAATGAAAATGCACAGATTGAAGAAGATGGTTACATTAAACAGAAGGAAATTAGTTCAGATGATATATGCTCTATTTGTCAAGAAGTACTTTTAGAGAAAAAGGTTCCTGTCACCTTTTGCAGGTGACATGATTTTTCTTTGGATTCTAGAAACTTAGGAAAAAATTCTAATTTAATATATTTGTAATATGTTATGAAACATGTTGATAGAAAAATAATACATATTTAAACAATTATACTTAATTGGCCACCTTTTATTTCCTAACATGTTGTGAGAGGTCCTGTTCTAACTCTAAATATTTCTGGGCTACATTTTAAAGGGTGAAAGTTAAAAAAGAACTCCACTTTATTTACTTTTTCACTTTAAGTTATTAAAGTAGATAATTTTCATGTTTCTGTTCTATACACATGAATAAATGCCACGGCTTAGAGTAGTTACAAACAGTTTTTCTGAAAGTGAAGATTATTTTACTTTAAAGTGATAAAAATTCTCTTCAGCTTTTCTAAATTTTATCTTTAAAACTAAATAATTCAAAATATCACTTATACATAAATGTTTATTGAGAGTATTGTACTTAACTATGCTTCAAAGGCACTGTAAATTTGGACTTGGAAAATTTGGGTAACCATTTGGTATTGAACTTTTCAGTTCTTTTTTTTTCCTGATTATTTACCAAAATTTTCATCCACATTGTATTTTTTTCACATAGCTGCTTCTTTTGCATATTTTAAAGTTACTATTTCCCAAAATATTATTTCTCTCAGCAGATATTTATTGGATACAACCACATTCATATTGTGTGATTTCTAGAAAAATAAGGTGACACCCCTGCTCTCAGTGATGCTTTTTATTTAAAAATAATAATTATTGTTATACTTTTCCTTTTTGTTAAGACTATATGCATTCTCACTTTAAAAATGAAAAATATTATAATGATGCAAAATCTTTTACCATCATTTCATTGAAATGGGAAAGATTTTGTTTGGAATTCTGATGTACTAAATTAAATATGATAGATTAGATTAGATAGATAAAATAGTGTTTATGTGTGTAATCAAGCTATATCTGGATAATCAGTTCAGAATCTATTTTTATAGGAAATAAAGATGGTAGCACAGAAAACATTTTTTATATATATATATATATATATATGTATAACTTTGCTGTACACAAATGGTAAACTTGGATTTTATTTCTAACAGGTTTGGCTGTGGCAATAGTGTTCATATAAAATGCATGAAGATCTTAGCTAATTATCAGGATAAGGTATCACACACTTCCATGTTGAAATGTCCCTTGTGTAGGAAAGACTTTGCACCATTAAAACTTATTTTAGAGGAATTCAAAAACTCTAGCAAACTTGTGGCTACAGCTGAGAAAGAGCGACTAGACAAACACCTTGGAATTCCCTGTAATAACTGTCGACAGTTTCCAGTTGAGGGGAAGTGTTATAAGTAAGTATCAATCAGTAATATTATAAATTTGTAGTCTAACTTTTTTTTTAATTTTAGGAAACTTTGAACATTAGAGTACTAGTCATTTAGCCTTCTTCTTTTCCTCCTTTATATAGTGTGTTAGCCTTAAAGATGGCTACGTATTTAGGATTTTCAGACTAGTGATCTGTGTCAGCCCAGTACCTTAAGAATTTCAGTAGTTTTATTTTCTTTACTCACACAGAGTATTGGCTTTGCATTCCAGTCTAGATTGAGAGTCTGAAGTAGCATCCTTTCTTGGAAGCTCTGAACACAGGCTTGGTAGTTTGGCCTAAATGAGTTTCCAAGCTCAGAGCCCTGCTAGATAGACCTCTCACCCCCTGTAACTTTCTTTGAACCACCAATGAGGTCATTGCCAAAAACTCCTAGGACTGAGCCAGAGGGATATTGACTAGATCAACTGAACTTGAGTTCCCCAACTCCAAACTGCAATGATGCGTGTTTTGTTTTCTTTCACATCTTATACCTTAACAACAACAAGATACTTATTAGAGAAAGAAATTTTCATTACTTTTTGTGTATTCCTCAAACTTTCCCACAATTCCACAATAAAACATCAATTAATTGCTATGCTTGGGATATTGTGCTTTCTTAATTGAAATCTTAACTGTATGTTAAGAAGAAGATATTTTGCTTCAGTCTTTGTTAAAATTTTTTCTAAAATGCATCAGTTTACTTTTCAGTCTTCCTGGAATTACATTATGATGAGTCTAATTAATATTTTTAAAACCCTCTCATAAAACCATAAAACTGTTTTTAATCACCCCCAAAGGTGAATGATACCTTTCTCCTTTAAACTGTTTTAGTCCTTTGTTTTCTCAATGTGTCACATAGAAGTAAATCAACTAGAGCACCACTAGCAAAAGTCTTTATTGAAAACAGCAAGGCTGAGAAAGCTCACTTGAGGAAGAAGGGCAGAATTTTTATAAAGTTTAGCAGGAGGTGTTCAGCTAGTTTCAGGAATGTTGGTTAAAGAGAGTTCTAGAAAAAGGAAAGACTTGATATTTGGCATTAGCAGCCATTTTTGGGGCAATCTGAATTTTTTCAAAAGGGGTGGGTAAGAACAATAAGGGACTAAGGTAACGTGTGGAAAGGTGGGTTGGGAAGAACAGCTGGGGGTGACAAGGACAGGTGAAAGCCACGGTGTAAAATTTTCAGTTTTTATAGTGATGTATTCCTCAAATTGTTAATGCGTGGGTGGCTTTGGTAAATTATCTCAAATCTTGCTTTTAAGTATTTTGTTAATGACAGTGCTCTCCTCTGTCCCTCTGACTGCTTTCTCTCCCCAAGGGTGATTCTTCCTACTACCCCTCAATACAGGCATTCTCCACTGTTCTGCTTCCTGCCTGCTGCTCTGCACTCTCCTTTCAGAATAACTTCTCTATGCATTTGGCTCACAATTATTCACATCCATATCTCCTGCCACTCCCTCAAATGCTAGCATTTCAGCCGTTAGCCTGAAAAAACTATTTCTGTTAGTTTTAGTAATGGTTTGAGTAGGAGATAAGGTAAACTAGAAAGCTTTTCAGTTCCTCTTCATTAAAGTTTCATAATATAGCTACTTACCTTTTAAGAAGTTAATTCCAAAACTATCATATATATATATATATATTAAAATATAGAGCTACTTAACTTTTTGAAGCCCAGCACAATTTGATGTATTGAATAAACTGCACCATTGCTTTGATTGGTTGATGTTAATTATTAAGAATCTTCCCTGTTTGTATAAACAATAATAATGAATAAATTAATACTTGCTGCTTCTAAGATGTCTGAAGGATATATTTTCCCAGAGTTCTCTTAGAAATAGTCTTCTAATTCTTTGATAACTTGAGTAAGAAAATAACTTTATTTGCTTGAAATGTTATTTTTGGTGAATATTGCTGAAAGTAAATTAAAATTCTCTGCTTGTGGCAAAATTTTTATAAGTGATACATGTTTAGATTGAGCTTTGTGGAAAATGAAGTTTTTTTAGTATATCAATGATTTTTATTGCAAACTTTTTATACATATACCTTTTTCTATTTTGTGAGGACAGAGAAGGAATATAGTGCAATTCCTGTTTTCAAGAAGTATTCTGCTAAGTATAACTCTAGCATTCATGAAATAATAGGAAAACACTGGGTAATCAAATGGTAGAATGTCCAATAGGCTGTACATCCTAAAGGAACTTAGAAAAAGAGATAAATGAAAGATAAAGCATTCCAGGAAGACATCATGGTAGGGATATGTGGTAGGCAAAATAATGCCCTCCCAAATATATCCACATCCCCATGCCCAGAATCTGTATTTTAGGTTACATGTTGTAGGGGGATTAAGGTTGCAGATGAAATTCAGGATGCTAATCACCTGACCTTGAAATAAGGAGGTTATCTTGGATTGCCTGGGCTCAGTGTATAATCACAAGAGTTCTTAAAAGTGGAAGAGGGCAGCAAAGAAGAGAGTCAAAGGGATATGTGAATATGGAAGAAAGGCACAGAGAGAGGCTGCATTGCTTGCTTTGAAGATGGAGGAAAGTGCCACAAGCTAAGCTAAGGAATGTGGGCAGCCTCTAGAAGAAAGGGCAAAGAAACAGATCTCTATAGCCTCCAAAAAGAAATGCCATTCTGTGGACCCCTTGATTTTAAACCCATTGAGACCCATGTCAGACTTCTGACTTACAAAACCGTAAGATAATAAAGTGTTGTTTAAGCTGCTAAATTTGTTGTAATTTGTTTCAGTAGCAACAGGAAGCTAATATGGGGTGAGATTTAAGATGGGCCTTGTCATATCTGCATAGTTCCCAGGAAATCTTGGCCAGAATTTTTCACCAAAAACAATCAAAATAATTGGATTTTTTCTTGTATGTTTTGGTGTTTTGCATTTTTAGGTGTACCAAATGTATAGAATATCACTTATGCCAGAATTGTTTTGATAGCTGCTGCCATCTTTCTCACTCATTTACATTTCGTGAGGTACAGTATCCATCTTGAATTTCATATAGTGTTTGTATTTTCCTATTGTAAATCTAAGTAAAATCTAAGAATAGGTAACTCTCTGGAATAGAGCTGACTGTGTTTGAATAAAAACCAAAGACCATAATTTTTGGAGAACTCTTTTTCATAAGGATTTATAAGCAATCAATTCTTACATTGGTAATTTATAAAATCCAACACAATAACAAATATGTAATGATATCATACATAAATCTTAAGGACAGAAATTACAGCCATCAAGCTTGAAAATTCATTTTAAAAAAAGATCTCAACACTACAAAATGACTTATAATGCTACTGACAACCATTTACAGTTTTAAAATTTCTTACATCATGGAATTTTATTGCTATCATTTGAATCTAACAAGTAAATAAGTATCTCCTGATGTTGAATAATAATGCTACCTTCTATTTACTACACAAGATAAAACATCCACAATTACCATTATTGATTAATAGATAAATATTTTTACCTTAAAAAGTAACTGTTATAGTAGCTGTGCAACAGTATATTAGACTCACTAATAATTTGCAAATTCTTTAATGTGTTAAAAAGCTATCTTTTAAAATGATTAGTCTTTATTTACATTATTATGTTATTGATACACAGCCTACTGATTTAATGCACAAGATAAAAGCTTCCACAATTTACAAAGTAACATTCACCTTTTACCTATTACAGAAGAGAAATCAAAAATGGAGATCGTTGGAAAAAAGATCAGATGAAACTGTAAAATATATAGATATTAAAGATGAGATAGAAAAGATGCCACATTTTCAAGAAAAGCAAGGGTGAGATTCTCAGTGAAATTTATATTTCTTAGGATATTTAAACAATTTTTCAGTTCAGATAAGTTTTATTCATTTCTTTATTCAATAAATATGTATTGAGTACTTATGATATATACTAGGTGACATAGTATTCAAGTGAAGAGCAAGGCTCTGGAGTCAGAATGCTTAAATCCAATCCTAGTACAACCATAAGTTGGCTATGCAACTTTTGGGCTAGTTACTTCACATCTCCTTGCCACATTTTTATCTTTAAAATGGGGATAATTATAAAACCAGTCTCATAGTAATGTTGTGCATATGAGATGAATTAATATACACAGTAAATATTCAAATAATGCTGTCTATTATTATTATTAATTCTACCAGAGATTGTACTAGGTATTAGGGATATCTAGTTTCCTCAGCAATTAAGTGATCATCTAAATAAATGTAAAATTAAAACTGATACATGTTATGTAAAGAAAAAATACAGGGAGCTTTGAGATTTGCTTTGAAGTAAATGACCTCTATGGGAAGGAAGTCTTTCTTTCCTTATTGCCCTCTATTCCACCCCCAGGGAAGGAGAGTGCTAAGGGGATTGGTTGTATTTCAAAACCCTGACTAGTGGACAGTCGTCCAGACCTTTTGCCATACTTCGTATCAATTAAAGAAAATTAAATGCACTGTGTATAATTAACATATTAGGTACACTATAAAATATATACAAAGCTCATTTTAATAGGATGGGATAAAATTGAAATATTTTTTAAAGGACCATTTCAATGAATTAACCAAACAAAAATTGTGCTTGTTTATACATATATATGTGTGTATATATGTATTTCTATCCCACATATATATAGTAGTTAGATAGATAGATAGATTTCTATCCAACCCAGTGGATATCTAGCCCATGCCCTGTGGGTGCTCCACACACTTCAGAGACCACAACTCTTGTGGATCATAAAATGCTTTGTGGGTATGAAAGGAGCCTATACAAAGGCTCTCCATCTCCATTTCCCTTGGCCCTGGCTGGGTATCACACTTCAACCTATTAGAATGATAAATTGTATAACTAATTGTTTAGGAGATATTGTAGGGGGAGACAAGAGAATATTAGGGGTAGAAGGACATTCTAGGCAGAGAAAATGGAATAAATAAAAGGAGAGAGTTTCAAGATTTTTTTTAAAAAGTGATTAACAACCTGAAATAATAGAAACACGCAGATTTTTTTTAGTTGACAATTAAATGACCTTGGTAAAAGCAATTTTTGTAGCATTATGACAGTTTATCTGAAGAGTAATGAGAAGTATAAAGTTGTCTAAAGAATATATTTGAACTTTATTCTGAATGACTTTTGAATAATAGGAATGCATCTAACCTTTTAACCAAGATTTTGTTTTTAAATATTTGTTTTACGTGTTTTATCAGTTGCTAGTGGCATCAAATTTACATTGTGTAATCTTAGTTATGTTTGTTGGTACTTTTGGTACAAAAATGGGGTTTGTATCTTTAGAGTTCATTAACATGGTCTAACAATACAGAAGTAATAAGCATATACCCCAAGTGAAATAAGTCTCCTCATAGATTATGACCTACCAGTTTATAATAGTAGCCTGGAATATTTAATATGGTTTACCACGCATCTTACTTCCTACCAGATGACAGAGTGAATTGGGTTGTATTTTTCTAAACACAAGCCTGTGTGTTGGCTCAGTCTGAAATAATTTGAGTATATGGTTCTCAAAATTATGTTCTGGTTTCATTGATGCTAAAAAGTGCAAATAATTTGAGTATATGGTTCATTGATGTTAAAAAGTGCAAATAATTTGAGTATATCGTTCTCAAAATTATGTTCTGGTTTCACTGATGTTAAAAAGTGCAAATCAAAAAAATTCAGGTTAGTATTTTTATTTGAAATGACTAAATTAAATTTTGTTCCTTATGAAGTTGATGTTGAAGTTGGATCCATCTTGTTCAAGATCAATACAATAGATTTTGTAACTTTATAATGTACAAGATTTATTATCTTCAGTTCTAGAAAGCACTGGGTTCATTTGCATTATTTATTTGGAGGTTATTACCTGTACTATTGATTACTTCCTTATCTACGATCACATATGACCATTCATGTCTCTCTGTTTATTCTCATTTAGCCAAGTTTACACACCAAAACACGTGGTAAGGTCACTGCCTCTCTTACTGATCACAAAAAATAGTAAGCTGCTTGCTCCAGGCTACCAGTGTCGACTTTGTTTGAAGGCATTTTGTCCTGGTCAGCATACAAGATTGCTACCATGTACTCACAAGGTAGAAGTCACATCATTTTAGTTTGACTTTCCCTGTAGGGCCAGTTTTCACAAATGAAGTGGCAATTTAAGTCTCTCCTTTTACTTTTTAGTTGAATTATGAGCAGAGATGTTCAAATTGAACAGTGTGTGCAGAAAGCTAGAGCAGAGACTATTGAGAAGGCAGCTCTGCCCCCCAAGGATGGATTCCTATTAATTAGGATTCATTTGTGTATAAACTATTGAGGAAAGATAAAATGGCACTTTACGTTAGATTCTTTTATCTACTTTAGTTACCTGTAAAAGGAAAAGGCTTATAGAATACTAACTTTTTAATGTTATTTTTATGATTTTTTAGATGAAACAGAAATGCTTAATTTGACATAGTTTATTATTATTTCAAATGAACTTACTGGAATCAGTCTAAAGTTGCTGAATCACTATGTAGTGGTAACCAGGTTTTTTCTGAGATAAAGTTGTTTTAATAAATAAACTTTTATAGCTTTAAAGTCACCCTTACTTATAATGACTCATAATTTGTTTTCTTCCCTAGAAGGTGATTTGTCACATTATGTCTTACCATCATCATATCAATTTTCAACTCTAGTTGGCTATGACATTTTTATTAATAATTTTCATTCATTAGAAAGCAACAGTGAAATTAATGGCTTGAATAAGTAGTGAGTTTTTAATGAAATTGAAAAAATGACATCCATAGAAGGCTTTTCATTTTAATGTGGAAAATGAAGATCAGTCTCTAACCAATTACATTTTTAAGAGAACTTCAAAATATTTCCATAAAACTTGATGAATTTTATTACCTTCCAATATTACGAAACAGTGTTAAAAGTAACACGATAATGAAAGTGGGGAAATTTTACATAGATAGTATACATTATAAACAAGATAATATATCTCTGATTAACTTATAACTTTTTTTTAAGTTTCATAGGAAATGTATTGACAGTTGGTTACTCCACAAGTGCAATGCATGCCCTGTTGATGGACAAGTTATATATAACCCTTTAATCTGGAAAGATAGAGCAGTGAATGGACATGCACATCAATCTGTTTCAAACACAAACATCATTCATCTGTCAAAACAGGAAGAACCAGAACTTTTTATTCCTGGTACTGGATTAGTATTAAAACAGAATGGACTTGGAATTTTACCTATCATACCTCAGCGTAATTCTGAAAAGTTGAATGCACCTCAAAGTCCAATAGATACTTATCAGAATATAACAATAGATGATCTGTATTCTGTCAAAGTAGATGATTCAAATTTAAGAAAATCAATCTATGAATATAAAATTAGCCAACATTTCCCCAACTATCTCCAAGATTTACCCACTGGATCCTTTGGAAAAATATCATCTCAAACTTTTTTTCCTTCTATTGATCACAAGAATATTATATATCCAACTGGAGCGGAAACGCCATGTATCAGTAAAAAACACCATGCCAGTCAAAGCCAGAAGATAAACAAAGACTGTAAACGTGTTAACCACAATTCAAAGAAGACTCTTGGTAATAAAATAAGAGAGGACAACACGAGACCAAATACTTTGCTTCCAGAAGATTTAAATCTTATTGTCAATTGGGGTACAGCTAAGCTTAGTTTGTCTAAGAGGTATAATAAGTGTATGGGGAAAATTAGACCAAAATGTAGTGATTTATCCAGAAGGCCTATATCTCACCCTTTAAGTACAAAAAGTACTGAGCTATCTTTAATATTGGAAGGAGTTCAGTTATAAAAATGTATTTTATTAAAATCAGAAAATATTTGAATATTGAACATAAAATTTTTTTTTGTAGAACATAAAAACACTATATACTCTTGACAAATATTCTCTGTTGTTATTTTGCCTACTTGTCTATGAATAATGACCTACAGCTAAAGGAAATGGTCTCATTCCTTATAAGACTTAAAGAATTAGGTATCTTAATGAGTATGTTCAGTATGTTATGAATTATAAATAATTTTTAGAACTTTCACATATGACTTTACACTAATTAAAATAATTGTTTTTAATTAAGGAAATAGATTTTCCATGCCCTGAGTCACTATTTTCAAACGTTTCACTTGATGACATGTAACATACAGGGATTCTTTCCAGGTATTTTTACATTTTCTTGCACTAATAATCACCACAAACCTATAGGAAAATCCAGATGGTGGTTTTCTTTTTTACTTTATTCCTTAAAGGAGGTTTCTTGTATAGGAAATGAAATAAAATATCCTTACAATGCTATAAGCTATGCCACATTTATAGTGGTTTTACTGGGTTTTTTTTTCATCAAGAAATATATAAGTACTACCAAATTCCCCCTTTTATTGAAGTATAGTTGATTTATAATATTGTGTTAGTTTCAGGTGTACAGCATAGTGATTCAATATTTTTGCAGATTATATTCCAGAATAGGTTGTTATAAGATAATGAGTATAATTCCCTGTGCTATTCCATTATAGATTATTACAAGATAATGGGTATAACTCCCAAGTATAACCTTGTTGCTTATCTATTTTATATATAGTAATTTGTATTTGTTAATCCTACATCCCTAATTTGTCCCTCCCTGCTTCCTCCCCACTTTGGTCACCACAGTTTGTTTTCTATATCTGTGAGTCTGTTTCTATTTTGTATATATATTCATTTTATTAGTTTTTAGATTCCACATATAAGTGATATCATGTAGTATTTCTCTTCTCTGTCTAACTTATTTCACTAAGCATAATATTCTCTAGGTCCATCCACATTGCTGCAAATGGCAGTATTTCATTCTTTTTTATGGCTGAGTAATATTGCATTATATATATATATACACACATACACACACACACACACACACACACACACACACACACATACCACCTCTTATTTATCCAGTCATCTGTTGATGGGCACTTAGACTGCTTCCATGTCTTAGCTATTGTACATAGTGCTAGTCTGAACATTGGGAAGCATGTATCTTTTCAAATTAGTGTTTTAATTTTTTCTGGATATATACCTAAGAGTGGGATTGCTGGATCATATGGTAGTTCTATTTTTAGTTTTTTAAGGAATCTCTTCCACAGTGGCAGCACCAATTTACATTCCACCAAGTGTACAAGTGTTCCCTTTTCTCCACATCCTCTCCAACATTTGTTGTTTGTAGACTTTTTGATGACAGCCATTCTGAAAGGTCTGAGGTGATACCTAATTGTGGTTTTGATTTGTATCTCTCTAATAATTAGCAATGTTGAGCATCTTTTCATGTGCCTGTTATCCATCCGTATGTCTTCTTTGGAAAAAATGTCTATTCAAGTCTTCTGCAGATTTTCTGATTGGATTATTGTTTTGTTGATACTGAGTTGTATGAGCTGTTTACATATTTGGATATTAACCCCTTGTTAGTCATATCATTTGCAAATATTTTCTCCCATTCCTTAGGTTGTCTTTTCGTTCAGTCAGTAGTTTTCTTTGCCATGCAAAAGCTTTTAAGTTTAGTTGGGTCACATTTGTTTGTTTGTTCTTGGCTTTTTTGGATTGATGAATTGAATTTTATTTTGTTGGAGTAAAAAACTTACCTTTGAGAGCATTTGCTTTTTGTTCAACATGTATTTGTCAAGTTTTCTTTTAATGTAAGATGTTGGAGTAGAAGGACTTGAGCTCACCTCCTTCCATGAAAACAACAAAATCACAACTAACTGCTGAACAACCACCAATAAAAATGACTGGAACCTGCCAGAAAAGATGTTCTACATCCAAAGACAAGAAGCTACAACGAGACAGTAGGAGAGGCCCATTTGCAATAAAATCAAATCCCATACCTGCTGGGTGGGCAACGCACCAACTGGAAAATAATTATATTGCAGAGGTTCTCCCACAGGAGTAAGAGTTCTGAGCCCCACATCAGGCTCCCCAGCCTGGGTGTCTGGCATTGGAAGGAGGAGGAGAATCCTGAGCATTGGGCTTTGAAGGCAAGTGGGGCTTGATCACAGGAACTCCACAGGACTGGGGGAAACAGAAACTCCACACTTGGAGTGTGCACACAAGGACTTGTGTGCACTGGGACCCAGAGAAAAAGCAGTGACTTCATAGGAGCCCGGGCCAGACCCACCTGCTGCTCTTGGAGGGTCTCCTGGGGAGGCAGGGGCAGCTATGGCTCACTGTGGGGACAAGGACACTGGTGGTGGAGGTACCAGGGAGTACTCATTGGCGTGAGCTCTCCTGGGGGCCACGATTTTGACACCAAGACCTGGCCCCACCCAATAGCCTGTAGGCTCCAGTGCTGGGACACTTCAGGCCAAACAACCAATAGGGTGGGAAAAGAGCCCCATCCTTCAGCAGACAGGCTGCCTAAAATCTTCCTGAGTCCACAGCCATCTCTAAACACACCCCTTGACACGGCCCTGCCCACCAGAGGGATAAGACCCAGCTCCACCCATAAGGGGACAGATACCAGAAGCAAGACGAGCTATAACCTCCGAAATGGAAACCACAATCACAGAAGGTTAGACAAAATGAGATGGCAGAGGAATATATTCCAGATAAAGGAACAAGATAAAACCCCAAATGAACAAGTAATGAAGTAGAAATAGGCAATCTACCTGAAAAATAATTCAGAGTAATAATAGTAAATGATCAAAGATCTCAGAAAAAGAATGGAGTCATGGACCAAGAAAATACAAGAAATGTTTAACAAAGAGCTAGAACATATAAAGAACAAACAGAGATGAACAATATAATAATTAAAATGAAAAAATACAGTAAAAGGAATTAAAAGCAGAATAAATGAGGAAGAAGAATGGATAAGTGAGCTGGAAGACAGAATGGTAGAAATGACTGCCATGGAACAGAATAAAGAAAACAGAATAAAAAGAAATGAGGACGGTTTAACAGACCTCTGGGACAACATTAAACACACCAACATTCGCATTATGAGGGTTCCAGAAGGAGAAGAGAGAGAAAAAGGGCCTGAGAAAATATTCAAAGAGATAATAGCTGAAAACCTCCCTAACATGGGAAAGGAAACAGTCACTCAAGTCCAGGAAGTGCAGAGAGTCCCATACAGGATAAACCCAAGGAGGAACACGGTGAGACACATAGTAATCAAACTGACAAAAATTAAAGACAAAGAGAAAGGACTTCCCTGGTGGTGCAGTGGTTAAGAGTCTGCCTGCCAATGAAGGGGACATGGGTTCGATCCCGGTCCAAGAAAATCCCACAATGCCGCGGAGCAACTAAGCCCATGCACCACAGCTACTGAGCTTGCGCTCTAGAACCCACAAGCCATAACTACTGAGCCTGAATGCCACAACTGCTGAAACTTGCATGCCTAGAGCCCATGCTTCACAACAAGAGAAGCCACTGCAATAAGAAGCCCACACACCGCAACAAAGAGTAGCCTCTGCTCGCTGCAACTAGAGAAAGCCCACACACAGCAACAAAGACCCAGTACAGCCAAAAAATAAATGAATAAAAATTTTAAATGCCCATCAAAATATTAAAAAAAAAAGACAGAAAATATTAAAAGCAACACGGGAAAAGCAACAAATAACATAAAAGGAAATCCCCATAACGTTATCAGCTGATTTTTCAGCAGAAACTCTGTAGACCAGAAGGGAGTGGCACAATATATTTAAAGTGATGAAATGGAAAAACCTACAACCAAGGATACTCTACCCAGCAAGGCTCTTGTTCAGGTTCAACAGGGAAATCAAAAGCTTTAAAGACAAGCAAAAGCTAAGAGAATTCAGCACCACCAAACCAGCTTTACAACAAACGCTAAGGGAACTTCTCTAGGCAGAAAAGAAAAGCCCACAACTAGAAACAAAAAATTACAAATGTGAAAGCTCACCAGTAAAAGCAACCATACAGTAAAGGTAGGAAATCATCCACACACAAATATGATATCAAACCTAGCAATTGTGAGAAGAGGAGGGTACAAATGCAGAATATTAGAAATTCATTTGAAATTAAAAGACCAGCAACTTAAAATAATCTTGTATATATGTAGACTGCTATATCAAAACCTCATGGTAACTGCAAACTGAAAATCTACAATTTATACACACCAAAAAAAGAAAAAGGAATCCAAACACAACCTATTTGTTTGTTTTTGCTTTTATTTCTTATGCCTTAGGAGACTGATCCAAGAAAAGTTTGCTACAATGTATGTCAAAGAATGTTCCACCTATGTTCTCTTCTAGGAGTTTTATGGTTTCACATCTTAAATTTAGGACTTTAAACCATTTTGAGCTTATTTTTGTATATGGTGTGAGGAAATATTCTAATCTCATTGTTTCACATGTAGCTGTCCAGTTTTCCCAGCATGACTTATTCAAGAAACTGTCTTTTCTCCACTGTATATTCTTGCCCCCTTTATCATAGATTAATTGACTGTAAATGCATGGATATATTTATGGGCTCTCCATTCTGTTCCAATGATCTGTGTGTCTGTATTTATGCCAATATCATGCTGTTTTGATTGCTCTAGCTTTGTAGTATAGTCTGAAGTCTGGGCGTTATGCCTCCAGCTTTGTTTTTTTTTCCCCCCCTCAGGATTGCTTTGGCAATTTGGGTTCTTTTGTGGGTTCCATAGAAATTTTAGGATTACTTGTTCTAGTTCTGTGAAAAATGTCATGGGTATTTTGATTGGGATTGCATGAAATCTGTAGATGACTTTGGATAGTATGGCCATTTTAATAATATTAATACTTCCAATCCAAGAGTACAGGATATCTTTCCATTTCTTTGAATCATTTTCAATTTCCTTCATCAATGTTTTATAGTTTTCAGAGTATAGGTCTTCCATCTTCTTGGTTAAGTTTATTCAAAGGTTTCTTTTATATGATTTTAAATAGTATTTTTTTTTACTTCCTTATATTTCATTATTAGTGTATAGAGATTTCTTGTATACTGCAACCTTGCTGAATTCATTTATTCTCATAGTTTGGGGTTGGAGAATTTAGGATTCTCTATGTAGAGTATCATGTCATCTGCAAATAGTGACAGTTTTACTTCTTTCCAATTTGGATACGTTTTATTTCTTTTTCTTGTCTGACTGCTGTGACTAGGACTTCCAGTACTATGTTAAATAGAAGTGGTGAGAGTGGGCATCCTTGTCTTATTCCTGAATTTAGTGAGAAGGTTTTCAGCTTTTCACCATTGAGCATTATGTTGGCTGTGGGTTTGTCACAAATGGCCTTTATTATGTTGAGATGTGTTCTCTCTATACCCACTTTGATGAGAGTTTTTATCATAAATGGCTTTGAATTTTGTCAAATGCTTTTTCTTCATCTATTGAGATGATCATGTGACTTTTATCCTTTTTTTTTTTTTTTTTTTTTGGTACTCGGGCCTCTCACTGTTGTGGCCTCTCCGGCTGCGGAGCACAGGCTCCAGACGCGCAGGCTCAGCGGCCATGGCTCACGGGCCCAGCCGCTCCGTGGCATGTGGGATCTTCCCAGACCAGGGCACGAACCCGTGTCCCCTGCATCGGCAGGCGGACTCTCAACCACTGTGCCACCAGGGAAGCCCTATCCTTTCTTTTGTTAATGTGGTGTGTCCACTTTGATTGATTTGAGTATGTTGAATCATCCTTGTGACACTGGAATAAATCCAAGTTGATCCTGGTGTATGATCCTATAGTTGAATTAAGTTTACTTATAGTTTGTTGAAGATTTTTGCATCCATATTCATCAGAGACATTGGCCTGTAATTTTCTTTTTTTGTAGTGTCTTTGTCTGATATCAGGGTACTGGTGGTCTTGTAGAATGAATCTGGGAGTATTCCCCCCTCTACAGTTTTTTGGAATAGTTTGAGAAGGATAGGTATAAGCTATTCTTTATATGTTTGGTCAAATGCCTCTGTGGAGCTGTCCAGTCCTGGACTTTTGTTTTCTGGGATTTTTTAAAATTACAAATTCAATTTCACTTCTAGTGATTGGTCTCTTCAAATCGTCTTTTCTTCTAGACTCAGTCTTGGCAGGCTATCTTTTCCTAGAAATTTGTCTATTTCTTCTAGGTTGTTCAATTCATTGGCATATAACTGTTCATAGTATTCTTATGATTTTTTTGTATCTCTGTGGTATCAGTTATTATTGCTCCTCTTTCATTTCTTATTTTGTTTATTTGGGCCCTCTGTCTTCTTCATAAACCTGGTTAAAAGTTTATCAATTTTATCTTTTTTAAAAAGCAGCTTTTGGTTTCATTGATCTTTTCTGTTTTTTATCTCTATTTTATTTATTTCCTCTCTCATCTTTATTATTTCCTTCCTTCTGCTGACTTTGGGCTTTGTTTGTTCTTCTTTTTCCAATTCTTTTAGGTGGTAGAGTAGGTTGTTTATTTGATATTTTTCTTGTTTCTTGAGTATCACTATGAACTTGCCTCTTCTATGCTTTTGCTGCATCCCATAGATTTTGGAAAGTTATGTTTTCATTTTTATTTCTCTTGAGGTATTTTCTGATTCCCTTTTTGATTTCATTGTTGATCCATTGATTTTCTAGTAGCATGATGTTTAGTCTCCACTTTTCTGTTCTTTTCCCATTTTTCTTTCTGTAGTTGATTTCTAGTTCATACAGTTGTAGTTAAGAAAAATGCTTGATATAATTTCTATCCTCTTAAGTTTGTTGAGGATGGTTTTGTGACCTAGAATGTGGCTTATCCTGAAGAACATTCCATGTGCACTTGAAAAGAATGTGTATCCTAGTTTTTTGTTTGCTTGTTTGTTTGTTTGTGTGGATGTAATGTCCTGTAGATATCTATTAAGTTGAACTGGTCTATTGTGTCATCTAAGAACACTGTTCTCTTACTGATTTTCTGTCTGGATGATCTATTATTGATGTCAGTGGAGTATTAAATTAAGTCTCCCACCACTATTATTGTGTTATTATCAGTTTCTCCTTTTATGTCTGTTTGTATTTGCTTCATGTATTTAGGTGCTCCTGTGTTGGGTGTGTGTATGTTAATGAGTATAGTATCCTCTTCTTATATTGATCCCTTTATCATTATAGAATGCCCTTCTTTGTCTTTTGTTATAGCTTTCATTTTAAAGTCTACTTTGTCTGATATGAGTATTGCTACCCATGCTTTATTTTGTTGTTTCCACAGGTTTTTGATTGGTGGTTACCATGTTGTTCACATATGCTAACCCATAATTATATCAACTTGCTTTAAACTGATAATCATTTAAGTTCAAACACATTCTAAAAGATCTACATGTTTTACTCCCCTCCAGCACATTTTGTGTTTTTGATGTATCTTACATTTTCATGCTTATCCCTTTACTGTTTATTGTAGTTATAGTTGCTTTGCTATTTTTTTTTTTTAATCTATGTACTGGCTTATTTAAGTGACCTCAATCCTTACTATGTATTTGCCTTTCCCATTAGGATTTTTCCCTTTCCTGTAGATTCTTACTTCTTTTCCATTTAGAGAAGACTCTTCAACATTTCTTTTAGCATAGGCTTAGTATTGCTGAATTCTTTTAGTTTTTGCTTCTCTGGGAAATTCTTTATCATTCCTTCTATTCTAAATGATAATTTTGTTGGGTAAAATATTCTAGGTTGCAGGGTTTTCCCTTTCAGGACTTTGAATATATCATGTCACTCCCTTCTGGCCTTTAAAGTTTCTACAGAGAAATCTGCTGATAGCCTTATGGGGTTCCCTTGTATATAGCTCTTTGTTTTTCTCTTGCTGCCTTTATCTTTAACTTTTACCATTTTAATTACATGTCTTGGTGTGGGTCTGTTTAGGTTCATATTGTTTGGGACCCTCTGTACTTCCAGTACCTAGATATCTCTTTCCTTCTTTAGGTTTGGGAAGTTTTCAGCCACAATTTCTTCAAAAATATTTTTGATTCCCTTCTCTCTGTATTCTCCTTCTGGAACCCCTATATTGTGAATGTTGGCATGTTTTATGTTATTACATAAATCTTCTCTGTTTCTTGTGCTTTTTTTTCATTTGTATTTGTCTGCTGTTCTGATTGAGTGATTTCCATTATTCTATCTTCCAGATCACATGTGCATTCTTCTGTGTCATTTAGTCTGCTATTATTTGCTTCTAGAATGCTTTCTATCTCAGAAATTGAATTATCTATTTTTAATTAGGTCTTCTTTATAGTCTCTTATTCCTTGTCAAAATGGTCTGTGCTTCGATTCTCTTTCTTAATTGTTGACATTTTTATTACCAAATTTTTAAACTCACTGTCTGGTAGGCTGATTATCTCTTTCATTATTTTTTTTTCAGAGTTTTTCTATTGCTCTTTCAATTGAAAAGGCAGGTAGTTCCTCTGCCTCTTCATTTTACTTAACTTTATCTGCCTTTATGAATTTAGGTGAAACAGTTATTTATTTTGGTCCTGAAAGAGTTTTTATGTGGTAGCATTCCTCTGTAGACTGCTTGTGATTAATGACATTGGTGTGAGGGTTGGATTTGACATGGATGCCAGCCATGTCGTTTCTCAAGGTGTACTGTCCACTATCACCTTGATAGGAGGTGTGGCTGGTGTTAGAGGAGCTGGAGTGTGTTCAGGGTCTCAGGAGGGACTTCCTCTCTGGTCAGTGACATTTGCCACCCTGTCAGAAGTGGGGTCTGCTCCCAAGTTGCTGGAATGGAAGCCCTGAGGGCCAGGCTTGAGCTGACTCTATTCCCTTTAAGTGTATGTTTTTCCTTCTCCCCACATTGGGACATTTGCTGGAAAGGAGGGGAGTGCTGAAACAAGTGGGGCTTGTGCACTACAGAGTTCCAATGTACTGCCTGTATAGGCATCTTCAGCTCCACTCAGATGCAGCCCAAAGTTGCATCTTTTCCCGTTGTTGTCATCTGACATCAAGTGTGAGGTTGCAGTGTAGAGTGGGTAGAGCCCAAGGATTTGCTCAGCTGAAGGTGGGATCATGGTGTGTTGGTCACAAGAGTTCAAGCAGCCATGCTGCTTCAGAAGTCTGGGCTGCTTCTGAGGCACAGTCTGAGAAAGTGTCAACAATGGCCACAGCTGCCCCACCTGGACCACTCCCTGGGCCCCCAGGTTGCCTCTGCATCCCTAGATCAAGTCTTTTCTCAGGTCTGGCTGCCCTAGATCCAGTGCCAAGCTGTGCTGTGGAGTAAGTGGGGCCCGAGTATTTGCTCAGCTCAGACTGGGGAGTGCAGCAAAGTGGCAGCCACTAAGGCAGACCTCTCTCTGCCATATCTGGTGGCAAGCCAGCACTCACACACTTCTCACAAGTGGAGTCTAGACTTCTCCAGCCTTTCTCTCTGTCCCAGCGGTTCCCCAAGCAGCCGAGGGTGCTTTTCTCCTCAGCATAGGGCCCCAGGACTGGGACTTGACCCACTCACTCCCAGGGTGAGTGTCTACCCATGTGATCACCCTTTTCCTCTTAGTTCCCTTGCAGGGACACAAGTCCTGACCCAGTGCTTTTCTTCCCATCCTACACAATTATGTGGGAATCTTTCTTGCAACCTTGGTTGTATAGGAGTTCTTTTGCCAGTTTCCAGTTAGTTTTCCATGAGAATTGTTCCACATGTAGATGTATTTTTGATGTGTTTGTCAGGGGAGGTGAGCTCCATGTCCTCTTACTCTACCGTCTTGATCCCCCCCCCAAAAAAATTTCTTATTATACAATCACTATTAAAGGATCTGTTTTTTTTTTAACTGGCTCTATTTCCAAAATAATTAACCATTGTTTCAAAATGTTCATTTGAAAAATATAAGCCTTAGATTCTTACTTTTTCATTTTTAAATTCTGTGGCTCCGTAGCTTTTTAATTTTATTATTTTTTTAAATTGATGATTTCATTGATTTTATTATCTATAGCAAAGGAAAAAAACCTCACATAATATTTGTCATGATGGTAATGGAATACATAGTTCTATGAAACAAATCTTGAAGAGATCAGAAAGGGAAAGTTCTTTGAAAACAGCATTTGAATTTAAAGAAATGATTGATTAAATTGAGGTTAATTACAAACAAAAAGTAATTACTAAAATGTAGTTAGTCACAGTAACTAACTCTAATTAACAAGAGTTAATTAGAGCATGAGCAGAATTTTACAAACAAATGGAAAGTTTGACTTGTTTCTGATATATAAAAGTAGGGCCAAAAATATACATTGTAAGAGTTCTTTCTCACCACTGTCTCTTGAAGCCACTAGTGAGGCTACAGGGCAGTTGGCCCTCCATCCTCAATTTGTACCCACATATTCAGCCAAACCATCCAGAAACAAAGCCCAGATTTTTTCTCTTTCAGCTGGTCATAGATATTAGCCAAAGGAGGGGCACTGGTCCAACATTATCTAACATTGCTGGCTAAAATGGAGGTCTGGGCCCTCTGTCATGCAGCTTGCCTTCTGATACTGCTCATGCCGTCTGGGGTACCACTTCCATCTTATGCTGGATTGCTGCTAGGCCTAACCAACTTTATGACATGATGAATCTGACCCACCCCAGCTCATGATTGGCTTTTGTGGATACATGATCCATCTATTGGTATCTCATGGTCAGGGGCTCCATCTCTATCAGGGCATGCTGTGAGTTGTTTTCCAAAAAGCAAATTTCATGGCCTTGCTCCAAAAACCTCAGGAACCCACATATGATTCCCCCATGTGGGCTTGCCATAAGTTCCATAGCTCATCTGTATCACCACCAATACCTCTAACACCTCGAGACTGCGTGGCCTTAGCAGCAGAACTGCTTACATTATACTCTAGACCTGTAGCAGAAGTCCTTCCTGCTCTAGGTCCCACCAAAGCTGGTAGCCATTAGTGTCATCCAGCATATGGGCCACCAGCAGTATTCTCAGGTTTGGAATAGTGGAATATACTGCCTCCATAACTCAAAGATACTGACCAGGTTAGTTAAGCTTCCTTTTTTGTTGTGCAAAGTGCAACACATGATAATTTGTCTTTTATTTTGGAGTGGATATCCTGGCATGCCTCTGTCCATAGGAACCCTAAATGAGAAGGCTTTGAATCTCTTTCAGTTTATCTCCCATCCTCTAGAACACATATATCTTACCAAGGAGCATGATAGCAACATCTTGCTTATCTTCCCCAATTAATGTAATGGCATCGATGTAGTGAATCAACTAGTAATGTTCTGCAGGATGTTCAAATGGTGCAGAAGGCAGGAGAACTAACATAGCCCTAGAGCAAAAGAAGAAATGTATATTATTACCTATTCCATGTGAATGAGAAGTCCTTCTGATCCTTTTTTTCTCTCTGGAAGAGAAAGGATGCATTCACCATATCAATGTCTTTATATCATGAACCTGAGGACATATTGATCTTCTCTACCAAAAATATCACATCTTGGCATGGCCATGCAATTGGGATTATGACTTTGTTGAGTTTGCGGTGGCCTGCTGTCATCTTTCCAAGATTCTTCCAGTTTTGGCAAGGGTCATAATGGTGAATTAAATGGAAATTTGATAGGGACCAACACCCCTGCATCCTCTAGATTCTTAAGGTTGACACTAATTTCCACCATCCCCCTTGGGATGTAACATTGTTTTTGTTTTATTATCTCAGCTGAGTTTGGGGAGCAGTTTTAGAAGCCTCTGCTTGGGTGTAATTATCCTTATCCCATAGACCAAGAACTCAAAGTGGAGCTTGTGCTAATTATTTAGTATGTTATTCTCAATTATACTGTCAGGGACTGAGGAAAATAACTGCTGGATAGATCTGAAGAAATAATGGACCCATCACAAGCCAGATGTTTTTCAGGACTCAATTAATTACCTGACCCCCATGTGCCCTCACTCTAATAGAAGGACCATAATAGGGCTTCAAGCTTCCGGGTATCACTGTCAGTTCAGACTGTGTCCAACAGTTCTTGAAATATTGGCTATTCCCCTTTCTGCAACATATAGTACTGAAGTGACCAGCTCATCCCAGCTTTCTCAGGACTTTTCCCAATTAAAAAAAAAAATGTTCAATGTCCCAAGAAACCCCTGAATTCTGGGAAATCTGTGATTGTTAGCCACTCTAACAGTCACCCAAGTAAACAATTTGGGGGCAATAGTGGGGAAATCATTACTTAGCATATTTTCTGTGCTATTGCAATTTCCTTCCTATTAGGGACTTGGCCTCCTCTTCAGTAGAGGGGTTCTGCATCTGAAAACAACCTCAGATTCAGAAACTTGGCACTAGATTGTAACTTGTAATTAAGGCAATTGCCCTTGGCCTCCTGGTCATCTGTTCTTCATTTCTTATGATACTGCAAGCTGATTAGGATACCTTTGTTGGATTCCCATCTATTTTGCCCCTAGTGACAAAACAGACATTTAATCTGATTAACCATCTCCAACTATTGTGTCAGGCCTCCTGGCTGCTACTTTGATGCTACCAGTTATTACAATATTTTTATCAACCTGGATTTTGGCAGTTAAGTGCTACCACCTGGCCTTTATTTGGATCCAATCATCCCCATTGGTATAAGTGATCCTAATAGTAGGAGCCTATCCTACCATCAGCCTTGGGTTATAGAAG
The DNA here is from genome assembly GCF_949774975.1 of Lagenorhynchus albirostris. Taxonomy (NCBI): domain Eukaryota; kingdom Metazoa; phylum Chordata; class Mammalia; order Artiodactyla; family Delphinidae; genus Lagenorhynchus; species Lagenorhynchus albirostris. The sequence goes on from NC_083100.1 coordinate 46,942,820, forward strand.
AGAACCACCACTGAACTCTTAGTGATCCTAGTGCCCCACACCAACACATTATTTATGGCTTTGGTAAATAATGTATTGCCTTCCCATAGAACATAACCATCTGGTAGGGTTCCTAGACTTACAAAGTATATTCATTCCAGCATGCTGGCTTCCATGGGTTTTTTAATCCCCTATTCTATTGTCTACTACGGCATTCTGGCATAGCAACTTCAATTAGCTTTAGCCATTGCTTTTTCTAGGCCTCTCGGAGTCATCTCAGTAGTGAGTATGCACCATCAGCTGGAGTCCTCACCAAACTGTTCAATCCAATATCAGTAGAAAGTTCCTAAGTAAATAAGCTCTCTTGACCAATCTTATTGTCTAGTCCACTTAACTAAGCACTCTTAGAATTCAGACCCACAGGTTCTCCTCCAGCACCTGACAATACACAATGGCTAAATTTTGTTTCTTCTTTAGGTTATTAGGTATAATTAACACCAGTGTATCAATGGCTGAGTTATGCTATGACTTAACCCTAATTATATACACTAACGGCCATAACAGAAGGTAAAGGCAAATCCTGAAAGGCAGGAGGCACATGATATTTCTTGGGGAGAGAACTCTGCTTTGCCTTCAAGCAAGGGGGGGTGGGGCAGGCTAGCCCTCAAGACAAAGGAAGGAAGGGTGGCTCACTTCTGCATTACAGAGTTCAGAAGAGTCTGCAGGTTCAAAATGTTCAGGATCATCCACCCAGATGTTCTCTTTCCAAATGTCAGGATCCCATTTTATCCCAGCCAAGCCCTGATCTTGTCATAACCAACCTGCCTTGATTGGGCATTTAATCTTATCTGAAGCTCTACCACTCCATTAACTCCTGGTCTTCAGCTTCTTCTGCCTTCCTGCTGCAGGAGACTGTTTTTGTAAGCTATCAGGAAGGTTACTGCCTTGACTTTCACACTTGGTGATCAATTGCCCACACCTTTCCACGATCTTTTTCTAGGGTATCAATGGGCTTAACAATAGCCATTCATTCCCATTATTTTTAAAGTTTGTTTCCCAGTTCTTCTCAGAGGTCTGATACTTTACACAAGCTAATGCATACTCCCCTCTCCCAGTGGTATACATCATAATTCACCAATGGAGAGAGTTTTAATAACTGGACATCCACCTTATGTCCGGACATGTCTGTGTTCCCCTTACCAATGACAGGTTCCTCATCGCCAGCTGGGCTGAAAGTGATCTTACTCCCAACCCTCATCTTATCATCTGTTTTCAGACACCTCCCATTACCAACTGGCATAAGTTATTTCTTCCAAAAACAGATGCTTAAATAGAATTTGATGTACAAGCTATTTATTAAGCATTAACACCTGTGGGAAGGAGGCGTCTGATTCTGTTTTTATTTAAAACGTTGTTTTGTTCATCATCTTTCCTCACCCTAGTCCCTTCCCTGGGGAAAGAAAACCAGATTTGTTGGAGAAAGAAGTAGAACTGTAAAGCCTTGGTCATACTCCTGCCACAATCAATCATGGGATGTTGCCATAGCAGGAAGGGTGTGATCTTGGCCTAGGTAATACTCTGCAGCTGAGGCAGATTCGGGAGATGCTGACAGCTGCAGGCTGTCTTCTAACTGCAATCCCAGCAGCCCAGGCAACCAGTCCTTCCGGGAAGGCCGATTTGTGGGCAGTGCATCTCCTGTTTACTGTAAGTATAGATGGAGAAATTACTGAATTAAAGAAACATTTAGAGGTTGTTGGCAAGGGAAAGGAGGAAAAAGAAGTCTAAAATAATTCTTTTTGTGGTAGATATTACTCATGCTCATCAATATCTGGTTCCTTTCTGGGCCTTTGGGAAACCCTACTCCCCAGCCCCATTGTAGTCAGGTAGAGCTCTGTGACTAGCTCAGGACGAATGAAATGTGAGAAAAGCTGAAGTACTGCTTCAGTACTGAAGTACTGCCAACCAGAGACAGTCTCACCATCCAGTCTCTCTTCCCCAGCTACGGTATTTGGGAAGCCACATATTCCAGGTGGTACAGCAACAAAAGAGTGGATCCTCCAGCAGCCTGCGTCCTTGAGGTAAGCACTTAAATGTAAGTTTGGAGCTCAGAAGAGGTCTGGGTTGAGATTTTAAATTTAGGCGTTATAGGCATGTAGACGAAAATTGTAAATTGTGTGACATCTAGTGTGTCAGGATCAGCTATCAGCTAAGGAGTGAATACAGAGTAAACAGAGGGCATTGGACAGAGCTCTAGAGAGCTCCAACATTTAAAACTCAGGAGAAGGGCTTCCCTGGTGGCGCAGTGGTTGAGAGTCCACCTCCCGATGCAGGGGACGCGGGTTCGTGCCCCGGTCTGGGAAGATCCCACATGCCACGGAGCGGCTGTGCCCGTGAGCCATGGCCGCTGAGCCTGCACATCCGGAGCCTGTGCTCCGCAACGGGAGGGGCCACAGCAGTGAGAGGCCCGCGTACCACAAAAAAAAAAAAAGAAAAAATCTCAGGAGAAGACTGTAGCAAAGGAGGCTGAGAAAGAGTGACAAATACTTTAATCTGGGATCTAATATAACTATTCTACTATTTTCATAACACTTTTGAAGGCTATATGACATTACTTAATCTCTCCTCCCTTAAAATATAAGGTACTTAGGGGCAAGGGCCTGGTTGTTTTCGCTGTTAACATGCTCAACATACATGCTTGACATACATGGATATTCTATAATATTTGTTGAACTATTGAATTATAAAGAAAAATGGCCAGATAAGAAGTGGAGGGGAAAGTAAAAATATGTGGTATTAGAAAACCAAAGAAAGAAAGTGTAGTCAGCTAGCAGGGACTGGTCAATAAGAACAGCACTGAGGGATGCAGTTTTGCTTTAGCCATTAAGAGGGCATTTCTGATCCTGGCTAGGAGACTTTTAGTGGAGTGGTGGGAGCAAAGTCCAGGCTGGGTTGGGGTGAAGACAGAATGGCAGGTGTGGACACAGAACAGGATGTATAGATAACTATCATTATGAATAAAGGGATAAAAGTAACTGGAAGAGGGTGTTTGTTTCAGGGGTTTTTTAAAACTAAGACTCAAACGTTTGAGTCACTGAAGATACAGCTGGTGATAATTGATACTAATGAGGATCTAGAGCACAGGTGCTGGGGTAGCCTATGGTAGGATGCAGGGATGTATCCCCTATAACAGAAGGAAGATGGGGGGCAGGGGGAGGGTATTACAGATGTAGGCAGGTTTGGATATTTGCTGGCAGGAGGTGGTAAAGTTGTAATCTAGGTCAACAGAGAGTGAGTAAAGAATGAAGAGGTTCACAGTCATCGAAAAAAATTAAAGAACCTTTTACTTTCCTCAGAGAAATAGAAAGTGAACTGACTACTGACCCATGACAGAAATTCACGCGATTTTAAAGTCCTTTTAAGTTTGTGGGCTATGAATTTATATAGTTACCAATCTGACTTCCTTGCAAGATTTTTAGCTGCGGAAACAATCTTTGTGCAAGCACAGAGAAGTTGAAGAGTTGGAGTCACTCACAGTTGCAGTTTTGGTAGGCAGTTGGAATGAAAGGAAAATGGACAAGAAAGTTTGGGGCCTCAACAAGGGTGTGATTGAAGAGAGAGACTCAAAATCTAAACTGGATTAGAAGAGAACCCAGAAGAAGGCTGACCCATAGGTAAAATAAATAAGCAAATGAATCAGAGGACAAAGATTGGTCAAAAAAGAGTGCTTAGGCAGGCAAGCTGCAAAAATAGGAAGTTTGGATCAGAGAAGGTAATGCCTGAAGAAGAGGTTTCAGAGGTGGGGCAGGTTTGAGTGAGGTCCCAGGTGTGGCCATGGGTTGGGGGAGGTAACAGAGAGGGCTGCAGGGGTGAAAACACAAAGGAAACTGAGCAGCAATGGCGATAACTGGGTCAGCCTCTTGGACATTACATCCTTCTTGATAACAGGAGTTAGGGAGGAAAGAAAGTTTGTAAACAAGTTGCCAAAAATCCTCAGTGATGGAATGTCTATAATGTCTACAGATGAGGGGATATAAAGGGAGAGTAAAAAATGGTAAACCCCTCAAAGGAACTGGCTTTTTTCTTTTTTTTCTTTTTGCGGTACGCGGGCCTCTCACTGTTGTGGCCCCTCCCGTTGCGGGGCACAGGCTCCGGACGCGCAGGCTCAGCGGCCATGGCTCACGGGCACAGCCACTCCGCGGCATGTGGGATCTTCCCGGACCGGGGCACGAACCCGTGTCCCCTGCATCGGCAGGCGGACTCTCAACCACTGAGCCACCAGGGAAGCCCAGAACTGGCATTTTTATAAGAATGTCTGGAGCTGTGATCTGAAATAAGAGGAAAGAAGATGGGACTTAACTTGAGAAGTGACAGAGAAATGGGAATTTGAGGCAGAGAGAACAGGTCATTTCAATGATTATTAAGAGTTTTAGCCCCTGCTGGGTTGTGGCTAGGTGGAGAGATCCACAGGTGGATGTGAGCTTTAGCACTGTATGCTCCTGACCCTCAGTCTGTCGGCAGCAAATATGAGGCCCAATTGTGTTGCCAAGTGTTACGGCAGAAAAACATATAGAGAGACAGCAGGAGCCTAAGTGAACAGGAGGCTGGGGGTCAGCAGAGCTGAGCAACGGTAAAAAGGTCCAAGAGGGGATCACAGTAGGAGACTTGGGTGAAAGAAGACTGGAGGCCAGCGTCTGGCTCAAACCCTTTTCTGTGGTCTCCTGATTTCCCTTAGCCTTTCGCCAGAGTCACAAAGTTTAAGAGCTGAAAGAATTTTTGGAAATCCTGTTTTCTTTATGAGGAAAATGAAGTTTAAAGGGCTTTAATATTTTACCCAAGATAAGTAGCCAAAACTATACCCCAAAAATCCACATTTCCTTGCTCCTAGTTTGATGTTCTCTCTCTCTCAACTTTTTCCTTCTCCCTCTTTCAATCTCTCTCAGCTTTAAATTGAGGGAGTGTTGTATTATCCCATTTTAAACTAATCTTTCTTATTATGGCTAGATAATGTTTTCTGGAGTTTGTAAAGGCAAAATTTTGCTCTTAACAGTGGTGTGTAGTTAACTTTTATAGAGTCAGTTTTATAGTGAATAAATACCTTCATTATCATGATTAGTATACATATATATGCTTGTACATATGGTAATAAATATTTTATTCAAATAAGCCATTATAATGAAATATTCAGTGACATGATTGCAGGAACATTTCAAAAAAGCAATTAGAGGATTCAAAACTGAGGGAAATGCTTTTTTCTAAGTGATGAGTACTGTGAAACAAGTTCTTTTAATGTGCTCTTTAAAGAAGATGACCAATTTCTTTTAAGTTAAAATGTCATTATTATTGGGTGAGTGACTGATCTCCCTGGAGTAGAGGAAGCATTTTCAAATTTGAGTAGAAAACACTGATTCATCTAAAAGACAATTTGGCCTACCACAGAGGTTTAAATCACTGAAAAGGCTCTCGTGTTTAAAAGCTGGATTTCAGTTTCTAAATAAATTATACTGTTTTGCGGCCATCTGTTTCATAATTAAAATACATTTCCAAAATGTATGCTTGTTCAAACATTAAAATCCTCAGAATAAGGACTAGAAGATGTAATACTAAGGATGAAATTGTGCTTCAGATACAACTTTAATTTAGTAGTTATGTACTAGTATATTATTCTTATAGTATAAAGGAGCAAGATAAGAAAGAAAATGTAAATTTTTTAAAGTAGTTGCTTTTATTTGAAAAATGTCAACCATGGACTAGAGGTATGTTTCAATGATATTTCAGTAATATCTGAGTAAAACAATCAAAGTATACTAATAAAAATTCCTCTCTCCAAAAAAATACTACTATATGAGTTATAAATTTAGGAGAAACATGTTCAAGCTAGAAATAATAACATATGTTCCTTTTATACCTTATAAAAACACTAGACTATAATAGTTAATTTTCCAAAAATTTACATGCCTGTCACTGGTTAATTAAAACAGAAATAATTTGCTTATTAGTTTTTTCTCATTATGAATAATTAATAACTTTAAAATGCTAAAATTCTGAATGTTCATTACAGAAGAAAAATAGAATAAGAATCTAATAGTCAAAGTTTTCAAACACAAAATTTCAAAAATCAGTTATTTTGAACAAAAGAAGATTATTAAAATGACTAGATGCTGATTATTTCAATTTGTAGTACTAATTATATAATTACTTTAAAATAAAATAATAAAACCATTATAAATATGACACAGATTTTGAAAATAAAATATGGAAACAGCACTAATTTGTATACTTTTGTTTATAAGAAAACTTTAAACAAATGTAATTTAAAAAATCGCAGTTCCTGATTTTACTGTACACTGTAGACTGCTAAGGGATCGTGCGTAAAAAAAAAACAACAAAAAAGAATATGATCATGATAATTCTCAAATGTAATATTTTTAACCTTCCATTGATTATTTTGGCACTAGGGAGTTTTAAAATGTATTATTTTTTTGAAATATAGTCGATTGATTTACAATATTATATCAGTTTCAGATGTACAACAAAGTGATTCAATATTTTTACAGATTATAAACCTTTTAAAGTTATTATAAAATATTGGCTATGTTCCCTGTGCTATACAATATATCCTTGTAGCTTATTTATTTTATACATAGTAATTTGTACTTCTTAATCCTCTGTCCTTATCATGCCTGTCCCCCGCTTTCCTCTCCCCACTGGTAACTACTAGTTTATTCTCTATATCTGTGAGTTTTTTTCTGTTTTGTTATATTCATTCATTTGTTTTGTTTTTTAGATTCCACATATAAGTGATAACATACAGTATTTTTTTTTGTCTTTCTCTGTCTGACATATTTCACTAAGTGTAATACCCTCCAGGTATTATGTGGATGGCCACATTGTTGCAAATGGCAAAATTTCATTCTTTTTTATGGCTAAGTTGTATTCTATTGTGTACATGTGTTATGTGCCATGTGGTATGTGTATCTTTATCCATTTATCTGTTGGACACTGAGGTTATTTCCATATCTTAGCTTGGCTATTGTAAATAATGCTGCTACGAATATTGAGATGTATGTATCTTTTCAAATTAGTGTTTTCATTTTATTCAGGTGTATATCCAGGAGTGAAATCCAGGAGTGAAACAAAAACAAACCTATTTTTAGGTTTCTGAGGAATATCCGTAATGTTTTCTACACTGGCTGTACCAATTTATATTCCCACCAACAGTGTACTAGGGTTCCCTTTTCTCCACATCCTTGCCAACATTCATTATTTGTGTTCCTCTTGATGATAGCCGTGTGAAGTGATATCTCATTGTGGTTTGATTTGAATTTCTCTGATGATTAGCAGTGTTGAGCATTTTTCATGTGCCTTTTAGCCATCTTTATGTCTTCTTTGGAAAAATGTCTAGTCAGGTCTTCTGCCCATTTTTTGATTGTTTATTTGATATTGAGTTGTGTGAGTTGTTTATATATCAAGGATATTAACACTATATTAGTTATATCATTTGCAAATCTTTTCTCCCATTCAGTAGGTTGTCTTCTCATTTTGTTGATGGTTCCCTTTGCCATGCAAGCTTTTTTCAAAATTTTTATTGAAATATAGTTGATTTACAATGTCGTATTAGTTTCAAGTGTACAGTAAAGTGATCCAGTTATACAAATATATATTAATATATACTCTTCTACATTCTCTTTCATTATAGTTTGTTACAAGATATTGAATATAGTTCCCTGTGCTATACAGTAGGTCCTTTGTTGATTATCCATTTTATAGATAGTGTGTATATTTTAATCCCAAACTCCTAATTTAACACCCCATTTTTGTAACCATAAGTTTGTTTTCTATGTCTGTGAGTTCTTCACAACTATATGATTTATAATCTATCATTTTATAATCTGACCTTAAACTACTTGTTCTGCCTACATTCCCATCACTCATTTTCTCAATCAGCCTTTATTCCACTCCTGTTTAACATCTTATTATTTCCAAATATTCATTGTTCATGTTTTAGCATGTGCTACTCTCCAGGATTTTCACTGCCCCTTTTGTTTTGTGTGTATATTTTAATCCCAAACGCCTAATTTAACACTTTCTACCTCCCCTTTCGTAACCACAGTTTGTTTCTGTCTTTGAGTCTATTTCTGTTTTGTAAATAAGTTCATTTGTATCCTTTTTTTAGATTCCACATATAAGTGATATCATATGATATTTGTTTTTCTCTGTCTGGCTTACTTCACTTAGTGTGATAATCTCTAGGTCCATCCATGTTGCTGCAAATGGCATAATTTCATTCCTTTTTATGGCTGAGTAATATTCCACTGTATATCTATATATACCACATCTCCTTTATCCATTCATCTGTCAATGAACACTTATGTTGCTTCTGTGTCTTGCCTATTGTAAATAGTGTTGCTATGAACATTGGGGTGCATGTATCTTTTCAAATTATGGTTTCCTCCTGATATATGCCCAGGAATGGGATTCCTAGATCATATGGTAGCTCTATTTTGACTTTTTTAAGGAACATCCATAGGGTTCTCCATAGTGGCTGCACCAATGTACATTCCCACCAAGAGTGTAGGGGGGTTCCTTTTTCTCTGCACCCTCTCCAGCATCTACTGTTTGTAGACTTTTTGATGATGGCCATCCTGTCTGGTGTAAGGTGATACCTCATTATAGTTTTTTGTTTTGTTTTGTTTTAATTTTTATTTATTTTTGTCTGTGTTGGGTCTTCACTGCTGCACGCAGGCTTTCTCTAGTTGCGGCGAGCAAGGGCTACTCTTCATTGCCATGTGCAGGCTTCTCATTGCAGTGGCTTCTCTTGTTGCAGAGCATGGGCTCTAGGCATGCAAGCTTCAGTAGTTGTGGCTCATGGGCTCTAGAGTTCAGGCTCAGTAGTTGTGGCACACAGACCTAGTTGCTCTGCGACACGTGGGATCTTCCCAGACCAGGGATCAAACCCATGTTCCCTGCCTTGGCAGGCAGATTCCTATCCACTGCGCCACCAAGGAAGCCCCTCATTATAGTTTTGATTTGCGTTTCTCTAATAATTAATGATGATGAGCATATTTTCATGTGCTTTTGGCCATCTGTATGTCTTCTTTGGAGAAATGTCTTTTTAGATCTTCTCCCCATTTTTTGACTGGGTTGTTTTTTCTTTTTTATATTGAGCTGTATGAGCTGTTTGCAATTTTGGAGATCAACCCCTTGTTAGTTGCATTGTTTGCAAATATTTTCTCCCATTCTGTAGGGTGTCTTTTTGTTTATGGTTCCCTTTACTGTGCAAAAGCTTTTAAGTTTAATTAGATCCCATTTGTTTATTTTTGTTTTTGTTTCCTTTGCCTCAGGATACAGGTCCAAAAAAAAAAATTGCTGCAATTTATGTCAAAGAGTGTTCTGCCTATGTTTTCTTCTAGGAGTTTTATGGTTTCCGATCTTATGTTTAGGCCTTTAATCCATTTTGAGTTTATTTTTGTATATGATTGAGCAAATATTCTAACTTCGTTCTTTTACATGCAGCTTTCCAGTTTTCCCAGCACCACTTGTTGAAGAGACTATCTTTGCTCCATTGTATATTCTTGACTCCTTTTTCATAGATTAATTCACCATAAGTACCTGGGGTTATTTCTGAGATGTCTTTTCTGTTCCACTGATCTATGTGTCTGTTTTTGTGCCAGTACCATGCTGATTTGATTACTGTAGCTTTGTAGTATAGTCTGAAGTCAGGGAGCATGATACCTCCAGCTTTGTTCTTTTTTCTCAAGATTGCTTTGGCAATTTGGGGTATTTTGTGGTTTCATATAAATTTTAGAATTGTTTGTTCTATTTCTGTTAAAAATGTCTTGGGTATTTTGATAGGGATTGATTGCATTACATCTATAGATTGCTTTGGGTAGTATGGACATTTTAGCAATATTAATTCTTCAAATCCATAAACACAGGATATCTTTTCATTTCTTTGTATCATCTTCAATTTCCTTCACCAGTGTTTTATAGTTTTCAGAATATAAGCCCTTCACCTCCTTGATTAAGTTTATTACCAGATATTTTATTCTTTTTGATGCAATTTTAAACAGGATTGTTTTCTTGTTTTCTCTTTCTGATATTTCATTATTAGTGTATAGAAAAGCAACACACTTCTGTATATTAATTTTGTATCCTGAAACTTTACTGAGTTCATTTATTAATTCTAATAGTTTTGAGGTGGAGACATTAGAGTTTTCTATATATAGTATCATGTCATCGGCAAATAGTGACAATTTTACTTCTTCCCTTCCAATTTAGATGCCTTTTATTTCTTTTTCTTTTCTGATTGCTGTGACTAGGACTTCCGATACTATGTTAAATAGAAGTGGTGAGAGTGGTTATCCTTGCTTTTTCCTGATTTAAGAGGAAAAGCTTTCAGCTTTTTACCATTATGATGTTAGCTGTGAGTTTGCCATACATGGCCTTTATCATGTTGAGATATGTTCCCTCTATACCCACTTTGATGAGAGTTTTTATCACGAATGGATGTTGAATTTTGTCAAAAGCTTTTTCTTCATCTATTGAGGGGATCATGTGATCTTCATCATTCCTTTTGTTAATGCAGTGTATCACATTGATTGATTTAAGTATACTGAACTATCCTTGCATCCCTGAGATAAATCCCGCTTGAATATAGTGTATGATCCTTTTTATATATTGTTGAATTAGGCTTACAAATATTTTGTTGAGGATTTTTTGCATCTAAATTCATCAGAGATATTGGCCTATAATTCTTTTTTGTAGTGTCTTTGTCTAGTTTTGCTAACAGGGTAATTGTGGCCTCATAGAATGAATTTGGGAGTCTTCCCTCCTCTTCAGTTGTTTAGAATAGTATGAGAAGGGTAAGTATAAGCTCTTCTTTATATGTTTTGTAGAATTCACCTGTGAATCCATCCAGTCCAGGCCTTTTGTTTACTGGGAAATTTTTTATTACTAATTCAATTTCACTACTAGTGATTGGTCTGTTCATATTATCTGTTTCTTCCTGATTCATTCTTGAAAGGTTGTGTATTCTAGAAACTTGTCCATGTCTTCTAGTCTGTCCAGTTTGTTGGCATATAACTGTTTATTTTATTCTCTTATGATTTTTTGTATCTCTGTGATATAAGTTGTTATTTCTCCTCCTTCATTTCTTATTTTGTTTATTTTGGGCCTCTCTTTTCTTCTTGATGATCCTGGTTAAAGGCTTATCAGTTTTGTTTATCTTTTCAAAAATCAGCTCTTGGTTTCATTGATCTTTTCTATTGTTGGTTTTTTTTTGGGGGGGTACCTATTTTGTTCATTTCCTCTTTAATCTTTATCATTTCCTTCCTTCTGCTGACTTTGGGCTTTGTTTATTCTTTTTCTAATTCCTTTAGATTTTATGTTAGGTTGTTTATTTGACATTTTTCTTGTTTCTTGAGAAAGGCCTGTATCATTGTAAACTTCCCTCTTAGAACTGATTTTTTTCACATACCATAGATTTTGGAAAGTTGTGTTCTTATTTTCATTGTCTCAAGTTATTTTTTGATTTCTTTATTAACCCATCAGTTTTTTAGTGGCATATTGTTTAGTCTCAACATGTTTGTGTTTTTCCCACTTTTTTTTCTGTAATTGATTTCTAGTTTCATATCATTGTGGGTTAAAAAAAATGCTTGATATAATTTCTATCCTCTTAAATTTATTGAGACTTGTTTTGTGGCCTAGCATGTGATCTGTCCTGCAGAATGTTCCATGTGCACTTGAAAAGAGTGTGTATTCTGTTGTTTTGGGGTGGGATGTCATGTAGATATCTTTAAGTCCAACTGGTTTAATGTGTCATTTAAGACTACTGTTTCCTTGAATGTAAATTGATGCAGACACTATGGAGAACAGTACGGAGGTTCCTTAAAAAAACTAAAAATAGAATTACCATATGATCCAGCAATCCCACTACTGGGCATATATCCAGAGAAAACCATAATTCAAAAAGACACGTGCACTCCAATATTCATTGCAGCACTACTTACAATAGCTAGGTCATGGAAACCATCTAAATGCCCATTGACAGAAGAATGGATAAAGAAGATGTGGTACATATATACAATGGAATATTACTCAGCCATAAAAAGGAACTAACTGGGTCATTTGTAGAGACATGGATGGACCTAGAGACTGTCATACAGAGTGAAGTAAGTCAGAAAGAGAAAAATGAATATCATATATTAATGCATATATGTGGAATCTAGAAAAATGGTACAGATGAACTGGTTTGCAAGGCAGAAATAGAGACACAAATGTAGAGAACAAACATATGGACATTAAGGGGGGAAGGCAGGGGGGTGGTGTGGTGGGATGAATTGGGAGATTGGGATTGACATATATACACTAATAAGTGTAAAATAGATAACTAATAAGAACCTGCTGTATAAAAAATTAAATTTAAAAAAAGATATCTACAGATCACTTATGTGCTTTTTTGTATCACCTAGTCTGCTGTTTATTCCTTCTGGTGTGTTTTTCATTTTGGTCATTGTATTCTTTAGCTCTGACTGATTCTTTTTCATATTTTCTAGTTCCTTATTAAAATTCTCACTGTATTTATCTATTCTTTTCCCTGGTTCAGTTAGCATTCTTATTACTAATGCTTTGAACTCTTTATCTGGTAAATTATCTCTGTTTCATTAGTTGTTTTTCAGGGGGTTTTTTTCTTTTTCTTTTATTTGAAACAAACTCCTTTGTCTTCTCATTTTTTTCCACCTTCTCTCTCTCCATGAGATTAGGTGAAACAGTTACCTATCCCAGTCTCAAAAGGATGTCCTTGTGTGGGTACATCCCTATACAGTCTGAAAGTGCCCAGTGTCTTTGGTGGAAGAGCTGGATCTGAAGTGAGCAAGACATGTCTTCCCCCAGGGTGTGCTAGTGGCTATCACCTTGCTGGGAAGTGGGGCTGGAGATGGAGGGGCTAGAGCTAGAACCAGGTGTGAGTCAGGACTTCTCCTATGCTTAGTGGCTGACACCATCCTACTGGAGACAAGGTCAGGTCCCAAGGTGCTGAAGCAGAAGCCCTGAGGCTCAGGGGCTGGCTCTGTTCCCTCTGTGTGCTCTCCCCCATCCCAGCATTGGCACCTTTGCCCCAGAAGAGAGCAACATCTGGAGAAAGAGAGGCTGGATTGGGCACCCAGTGCATGCTACTACACATGCTGGGGTGGCCCCAGCACACCAGTCAGAATTCCAGACTGCTCCTGATCTGCTGCCTCCTAGCATGCCAGCAGTGGCCACCCCTGCCCCCTTCAGATGTACTGCCAGGTCCTAGACAGCACTATCCCTCACAACTGAGCACTCTCATCAGCAGTGACAACCTTCACCCTAGTGGGGAGCTGCATCATGGAGCAGGAGGGGCAAGACTGAGCACTTGACATGGGCAAGAGCATGCGCTGGGGCTATCACAGGAAACTGGCCAGAGTCCCAGGCACTCTCAACCTGCTTCCTCTACCTTGTTTTGGGAACAAGCAACCATGTGTATGCTCTTTATGAATGAAGTTCATGTTGCTCAAGCACCCCTGACAATCCCACTAGTTGTCAAACTAGCCAAGGGGACTAGTTTCCTAGTGTTGAACCCCAGGACTTGGGTACCCCATATGTGTTTCAAACTGCTCACTCCCCAGGGAGGATATCTGAGCCTGTGTAATCCCCCATTTCTGTGTCCCCTCCTAGAGGTGCATAGCCCTACATGATCACTTCTCTTCCCTTCCTACCTGACTCCAAGTGGATATTTCTTTACAGCTTTCTTTGTATAAGAGTCTTTCTCCCAGTTTCCAGTTTGCTTTCAGTAAGAATTGCTACATATGTAGATATATTTTTGATGTGTTCATGGGGGAAGGTAAGCTCAGCATCCTCCTACTCTGCCATCTTAATCTCCTCCCCTAAAATATATTAACTTTATGTTGTAACCAGTGTAAATTCACTCATATTACCTCTAGAAAATTAGTATTTTATCTGATGTTTAAAGCATTTAAAAAAATTAAATCTGAAATGCATCATATCTGCATGTATTCTCTAACTATCCAAATGCCTTCAGTATTTTTGAAGGATGGTATAAAAATGACAATACCTGATTTCCTAGAAGCCAGGGAGTCCTGGACTTTAATGAGAGAGTATTATATAATTTAATGGGAAAGAATGTTGTCTAGGGAAAAATATAACCAAAGGAATATGCAAGAACATATCTTTAATATTCTATATGAGAATTTAGCTATACAATTCCTAGTAGTTCTCCACATAATTCACTAAAGATTAACTTTATTTTTTCAGCTTTATTGAGATATAATTAACAAGTAAAATTGTAAGATATTTAAAGTGTACATCATATGTTTGTCAAGGTATATGTATTGACAGACATATATATTGTGAAAGGATTCCTCCCATCTAGTAATACATACATATATATGTATGTGTACATGTATATATATACACTTATGTGTATTTACATATACACATACATATATAAACATTTAAGTTTTACTCTCTTAGCAAATTTCAATTATATGATACAGAGTTATCAACTATAGTCACCATAACATGTTATTTTTGAGGAACCTCCAAACTGTTTGCATAGGGACTGCACCCGTTTAATCCGAAAACAGTGCACAAGGGTTCCCTTTCTGCCACAACCTTGCTAACACTTGTTCTCTTTTTGGTGATAGCCATTCTAATAGGTGTGAGGTGATCTCTCATTATGACATTGATTTGCCTTTTCCCTGATGATTATTGATGTTGAGTCCCTTTTCATGTACCTATTGCCCATCTGTATGTATTCTTTGGAAAAATGTCTATTCAGATCCTCTGCCCATTTTTTAATCATATATTTTGTTTTACTCTTGAGTTTTGTGAGTTCTTTATATATTTTGAATATTAACCCCTTATCAGATATATGATTTGCAAATATTTTCTCCCCTTTTATAGGTTGCCTTTTCATTTTATTGCTGGTTTCCTTTGGTGTGCAGAAGCATTTAGTTTGATGTAATCCCACTTGTTTATTTTTGCTTTTGTTGTCTTGTCTTTGGTATCAAATGCAAAAAACTCATTACGAAGATCGATGTCAAGGAGCTTACCACCTATGGTTTCTTCTAGACATTTTATGGATTCAGGTCTTACATTCAGGACTTTAGTCTATTTTTGAGTTGATTTTTGTGTATGGTGAAATATGGTGTAACATAGTTGTCGAGTTTCATTCTTTTTCCCAACACCACTGATTGGAGACACTGTTATTTCCCCATTGTGTATCCTTGCCTCCTTTGTCATAAATTAATTGACAATATATGAGTAGGTTTATTTCTGGGCTCTCTGTTCTGTTCCACTTATCTATGTGTCTCTTTGTATGTCAATAACAAACTGTTTTGATTGCTATAGCTTTGTATATACTTTGAAATAAGGAAGTGTGATACTCCATATTTGTTGTTCTTTCTCAATATTGCTTTGGCTCTTCAGGGTTTTTACTGGTTTTATACAAGTTTTACAGTTATTAGTTTTATTTCTGTGGAAAAAAATGCCGTTTAATTTTTATAGGGATTGCATTGATTCTGTAGAATATTTTGGGTAGTATGGACATTTTAACAATATCCTTCCTATCCATTTGCCTTATCTTCAGTTTCTTTCATCAGCATCTTATAGTTTTCAACATACAGGCCTTTCACCTCCTTGGTTAAATTCATTCCTAGGTATTTTATTCATTTTGATGCAATTGTAAATGGGATTGTTTTCTTAATTTCTTCTGACAGATTGTTATTAGTGTATAGAAATGCAACTGATTTTTGTATATTGATTTTGTATCCTACAACTTTACTCAATTTGGTTATTAGTTCTAACAGTTTTCCAGTGGAGTCCTTAGAGTGTTTATACATAATATCATTTCATTTGCAAACTATGACAGTTTTGTTGCTTCCTTTCTGATTTTGATGCCTTTTATTTCTTGCTTAATTGCTCTGGCTAGAACTTATAATACTGTACTGAATAAAAGTGTTGAGAGTGGGCATCCTTGTCTTGTTCCTGATCTTGGAGGAAAAACTTTCAGTTTTGCATCAATGAGTACAATGATAGTTGTGGGCTTGTCATATATGGACTTTATGTTGAGGTATGTTGCCTATGTATCCACTTTGTTGAGAGTTTTAATTGTAAAGAATGTTGAATCTGATCAAAAGGTTTTTCTGTGTCTATTGATATGATCATATGATTTTTATCCTTCATTTTATTAATGTGATGCATCACATTGATTTTGTGGATATTGAACCAATCTTGCACCCCTGGAATAAACCCACTTGATCATGGTATATCATCCTTCTAATGTATTGTTGAATTCAGTTTCTTAATATTTGGTTGAGGAATTTGTATGCCTTTTGTCCAGTTTTATTGAGATATAATTGACATACAACACTGTATAAGTTTAAGGTGTACAGCATAATGATTTGACTTACATACATGGTGAAATGATTACCACAATAAATTTTGATAACATTCATCATCTCAGATACAATAAAGGAAAGAAAAAGAAAAAATATTTTGTGCCTTGTGATGACAACTCAGAATTTACTCTCTTAACATTTTTCATATATACCATACAACAGGGTTAACTTTAGTCATCATGTTGTACATTATATCTCTAGTACTTTTTAATCTTATAACTGGAAATTTGTACCTTTTGACACCTTTCATCCAGTTTCCCCTCCTCTCACCTCTGGTAACCACAAGTCAGATCTCTTTTTATGAGTTTTGTTTTTGTTTGATTATACACATAAGTGAGATGACACAGTATTTGTCTCTTTTAGACTTGTTTCATTTGGCATAATGCCCTCTATGTCCATCCATGCTGTCACAAATTGCAGGATTTTCTCTTTTATTCATGTTGGATTAATATTCTGTCATATATATATATATATATGTCTCACAATCTCTTTATCCATTCATTTGTCAAAACACTTAGAATGGTTTCATATCTTGAAAATTGGAAAGAATTTTCCTATAAACATGGAGGTGCAGATATCTCTTCAACATAGTGTTTTTCTTTCCTTTCAGTATATTTGCAGAAATAGAATTGCTTGATCATATGGTAGTTCTACTTTTAGTGTTTTAAGTAACGTCCATGCTGTTTTCTATATTGGCTGGGATTGGCCACTTTGCAATCCCTCCAACAGGCATAAGGGTTCCCTTTCTTCCCCAT
The DNA here is from genome assembly GCF_949774975.1 of Lagenorhynchus albirostris. Lineage (NCBI taxonomy): Eukaryota > Metazoa > Chordata > Mammalia > Artiodactyla > Delphinidae > Lagenorhynchus > Lagenorhynchus albirostris. The sequence goes on from NC_083100.1 coordinate 46,959,993, forward strand.
CCCCACCAGCCATGTTATCTCTTGTTTGTTTGATGTTATCCATTCTAGCAGGTATTAGGTGATATCTCACTGTGGTTTTGATTTGCATTTCCCTAATTTTCAGTAATGTTGAGCATCTTTTCATGTACCTGTTGGCCATTCATATATCTTATTTGGAAAAATATCAATTCATGTCCTTTGCCCATTTTAAAATTGGATTATTTGGGGGGGCTTTGCTATTGAGTTATATAAGTTCTTTTTATATTTTGGATATTAAGCCCTTATCAGATATAGGCATACCCCAGAGATATTGCAGATTTGGTTCCAGACCACTGCAATAAGGCAAATGTCACAATAAAGCAAATCACACAAATTTTTTCGTTTCCCAATACATATAAAAGTTATGATTATTATCCAGTAATCCCACTCCTGGGCATATACCTGGAGAAGAACATGGTTCAAATGGATACATGTCCCCCAATATTCACTGCAGCACTATTTACAATAGCCAAAACATGGAAGCAACCTAAATGCCCATCGACAAAGGAATAAATAAAGAAGATGTGGTACATATATACAATGGAATGCTACTCAGCCATAAAAAAGAATGAAATAATGCCATTTGCAGCAGCATGAATGGAATTATCATACTAAGTGAAGTGAGTCAGACAGAAAAAGACAAATATCATATGATGTCACTCACATGAGGAATCTAATTTTTTAAAAAATGATACAAATGAACTTACTTACAAAAGAGGAAGCAGATTTACAGATATCGAAAACAAACTTATGGTTACCAAAAGGGAAATGTGTGGGGTAAGTGTGACTCAGGAGCTTAGGATGAACATACTCACACTACTATGTATATGATAGATAACAAACAAGGATCTACTGTACACCACAGGGAACTCTACTCAATATTCTGTGACAACCTATATGAGAAAAGAATCTGAAAAAGAATGGATATATGTATATGTATAATTGAATCACTTTGCTGTACACCTAAAATTAACACAACATTGTAGATCAACTATAGTCCAATAAAATTTTTTAAGTTATGTTTACACTATATTGTAGTCTATTAAGTGTACAATACCATAATGTCTAAAACAAGTATATACCTTAATTTAAAGATATCTTGCTAAAAAGTACTAATCATCATGTTAGAATACAGGGTTGCCACAAACCTTCAATTTGTAAAAAAAAAATCCATATCTCCTAAGCATAACAATGTGGAGTGCAATACAATAAGATATGTATGTACATGGGTTGCAAATATTTTCTCGCATTCCATAGGATGTCTTTTCATTTTGCTGATTGTTGCAGTGCAGAGGCTGTTTGATGTATTTCCAGTTCTTCATTTTTTATTTTGTTACTTGTGCTTTATATGTTATGTCTAAATTATCATTGCCAAAACTAATGTCAAGGAGCTTTTCTTCTTTTCTTTTTCTTTTTTTTTCTTTTTTCTTCTTTTCTACATTTTCTTCTAGGACCTTCATGGTTTTTCATCTAACATTTAAGACTATAATCCATTTTGAGTTAATTTTTGTAAATGGTGTACAATAGGGGTCTATTCTATTTCTTACATGTGAATATCCAGATTTCCCAGCATCATCTATTGAAGAGACTTCTACTGAGTATTCTTGGCTCCCCTGTCAAATATTAGTTCACCATGTATACATGGTGAACTAATATTGACTAATATTATTTCTGTGCTCTTAATTCTATTTAATTGGTCTATGTATCTGGTTTTGTACCATTACCATATTGTTTTAAAAACTGTTTAAAAATTGTTTAAAAACTATGTTATAAAACTGTAGTTTTATAATATAGTTGGAAATAAGGAAGCATGATGCCTCCAGCTTTGTCTTTTCTTAGTATTGCTTTGGCTATTCAGGGACTTTTGTGATTCCATACAAGTATTAGAATTGTTTGTTCTATTTCTGTGAAAAAAATATTGGAATCTTCACAGGGATTGTATTGAATATATAGATGGCTTTGTGTAGTATGAACATTTTAACAATATTAATTCTTCCAATCCATGAACATGGGGTAAATTTTTGTCTTCTTTGATTTCTTTCATCAATGTCTTGTAGTTCTCAGTGTAAAGTTTTCACATTCTTGGTTAAATTTATTCCTAAGTATTTTATTATTTTTGATGCTCTTTTAAATGGGATCATTTTCTTTATTTTTTTATCAGATTATGTATTGTTATTGTATAGAAGTGCTAATGATTTGTTTTGCTAATACTGTATCCAACAACTTTACTGAAATCACTGGGTAGATATAATATTTTTTCTGTGGAGTCCTTAGAATTTTCTCTAATAAAAATCATGTTGTCTGCACATAGACACAATTTTACTTTTTTCTTTCAAATTCTGACCTTTTTTAATTTCTTACCTGATTACTCTGGCAAGGGCTTCTACTACTATGTTGAATAGGGGAGAGTAGGCACCCATGTCTTGTTCCTGATCTTTGCAGAAAGGCTTTCCTACTTTCACCACTAAATATGTTAGCTGTTGGCTTGTCGCATGTGGCTTTTGTTATGTTGAGGTACATTTCTTCTATACATAATTTTTAAGAGTTTTTACATTAACTGATCTTGAATTTTGTGAAATTTTTCTTCTGCATCTATTGAGATGATTATATATTTTTTTTCATTCATTTCATTAATGTGATATCACATTGATTTTGTGAATGTTGAATCATCCTTACATTCCAGGGATAAATCCCACTTGATCATGTTGAATGATCTTTTAAATGTGTTGCTAAATTTGGTTTGCTAGTATTTTATTGACAATTTCTCATCTATATCCATCAGGGATACTGGCCTGTAGTTTTCTTTTCTGGTAGTGTCTTTGTCTACTTTTGGTATCAGCTTGCCTTGTAAAATCAGTTTTGGTGTATTCCTTCCTCTTGGTGTTTTTCTATGTCTATGAGTCTGTTTCTGTTTTGTAATTAGGTTCGTTTGTATCATTTGTTTTAGATACCACATATAAGCAATATCATATGATTTTTGTCTTTCTCTATCTGACTTACTTCACTTAGTATGATCATCTCTAGCTCCATCCATATTGCTGCAAATGGCATTATTTCATTCTTTTTTAATGGCTGAGTAATATTCCATTGTATGTATATGTATGTATGTATGTGTGTATATATATATATATATATATATATATATACCACATCTCCTTTATCCATTCCTCTGTCAGTGGACATTTAGGTTGCTCTCATGTCTTGGCTATTATAAATAGTGCTGCAGTGAACATTAGGGTGTATGTTTCCTTTCTTTTTTAAAAAAATATTTATTTATTTATTTGGCTGTGCTGGGTCTTAGCTGTGGCATGCAGGATCTTTACTTTTGGCATGCAGGATCTTTTCTTGCAGCATGCAGGATCTTTAGTTGTGGTGTGTGGGCTCTTTTAGTTGTGACATGTGGGATCTAGTTCCCTGACCACAGATCAAACCTGGGCCCCCTGCGTTGGGAGTACGAAGTCCTAACCAGTGGACCACAAGGGAAGACCCACATGAATCCTTTCGAACCATGTTCTCCTCTGGATATATGTCCAGGAGTGGGATTGCTGGATTATACAATAGCTCTGTTTTTAGTTTCTTAAGGAACACCCATACTGTTCTCCATAGTGGCTATACTAATTTACATTCCCACCAACAGTGTAGGAGGGTTCCTTTTTCTCCACACCCTCTCCAACATTTATTATTTGTAGACTTTTTGATGTTAGTCATTCTGACCAGAATGAGGTGATACTTCATTGTAGTTTTGATTTGCATTTCTCTAATAATTAGTGATGTTGAGCATCTTTTTATGTGTCTGTTAGCCATCTGTCTGTCTTCTGTGGAGAAATGTCTATTTAGGTCTTCTGCCCATTTTCTGATTGGGTTGTTTGTTTTTTTAATATTGAGCCACAAGAGCTGTTTGTAAATTTTGGAGACTAATCCCTTGTCAGTCACATCATTTGCAAATATTTTTTCCCATTCTGTGGGTTGTCTTTTTGTTTTGTTTGTGCTTTCTTTTGATGTGCAAAAGCTTTTAAGTTTAATTAGGTCCCATTTGTATATTTTTATTTCAATTAATCTAGGAGACGGCTCAGAAAAGATACTGATGTGATTTACGTCAAAGAGTGTTCTGCCTATGTTTTCCTCTAAGAGTTTTATAGTATCCAGTCTTACATCTAGGTCTTTAATCCATTTTGAGTTTATTTTTGTGTATGGTGTTAAAGAATGTTCTATTTGGTTTTTTACATGTAGCTGTCCAGTTTTCCCAACACCATTTATTAAAAGAGACTATCTTTCCTCCATTGCATAGTCTTGCCTCCTTTGTCATAGATTAATTGACCATAGGTGACTGGGTTTATTTCTGGGCATTCTATCCTGTTCCATTTATCTGTATTTCTGTTTTTGTGCAGTACCATACTGTTTTGATGACTGTAGCTTTGTAGTATAGTCTAAAGTCAGGGAGCCTGATTCCTCCAGTTCTGTCTTTCTTTCTCAAGATTCATTTGGCTATTTGGGGTCTTCTGTGCCTCCATACAAAGTTTAAGATTTTTGTTCTAGTTGTGTGAAAAATGCCATTGGTAATTTGATAGGGACTGCATTGAATCTCTAGATTGCCTTGGGTAGTACAGTCATTTTCACAATATTGATTCTTCCAATACAAGAACATGGTATATCTTTCCATCTGTTTGCAGCATCTTGGATTTCTTTTATCAGCATCCTATAGTTTTCAGAGTACAGGTCTTTTCCCTCCTTAGGTAGGTTTATTCCTAGGTATTTTATTCTTTTTTATGTGATGGTAAATAGGATTTTGTTTTCTTTAATTCCTCTTTCTGATCTTTCATTGTTAGTGTGTAGAAATGCAATAGATTTCTGTGTATTAATTTTGTATCATGCAACTTTTCTGAATTCATTGATGAGCTCTAATAGTTTTCTGGTAGCATCTTTAGGATTTTCTATGTATAGTATCATGTCATCTGCAAACAGTGACAGTTTTACATCTTCCTTTCCAATTTAGATTACTTTTATTTCTTTTTCTTCTCTGATTGCCGTGACTAGACTTCCAAAACTATGTTGAATAAAAGTGGCAAGAGTGGACATCCTTATCTTGTTCCTGATCATAGAGGAAATGCTTTCAGCTTTTCACTGCTGAGTATGATGTTAGCTGTGGATTTGTCATATATGGCCTGTATTATGTTGAGATATGTTCCCTCTATGCCCAAATTCTGGAGAATTTTTACCATAAATGGTGTTGAACTTTGTCAGAAGCTTTTTCTGCATCTATTGAGATGATCATATGGTTTTTATTCTTCAATTTGTTGATGTGGTGTATCACACTGATTGCTTTGCAGATATTGCAAAATCCTTGCATCCCTGAGATAATTCCCACTTGATCATGGAGTATGATCCTTTTAACATATTGTTGGATTTGGATTGCTAGTATTTTGTTGAGGATTTTTACATCTACGTTTATCAGTGATATTGGCCTATAATTTTCTTTTTTTGTGGTATCTTTGTCTGGTTTTTGTATCAAGATGATGGTGGCCTAATAGAATGAGTTTGGGAGTATTCCTTCCTCTGAAATTTTTTGGAATAATTTCAGAAAGAGAGGTGTTAACTCTTCTCTAAATGTTTGATAGAATTTACCTATGAAGCCATCTGGTCCTGGACTTTTGTCTGTTTGGAGTTTTTTATCACAGTTTCAGTTTCAGTACTTGTGATTGGTCTGTTCATATTTTCTATTTCTTCCTGGTTCAGTCTTGGAAGGTTATATACCTTTATAAGAATTTGTCCATTTCTTCCAGATTGTCCATTTTATTGGCATGTAGTTACGTGTAGTATTCTCTCATGATCCTTTGTATTTCTGTGGTGTCAGTTGTAACTTCTTTTTCATTTCTAATCTTATTGATTTGAGCTCTCTTGCTTTTTTTCTTGATGAGTCTGGCTAAAGGTTTATCAATTTTGTTTATCTTTTCAGCGAACCAGGTTTTAGTTTCATTGATCTTTGCTACTGTTTTATTTGTCTCTATTTCATTTATTTCTGCTCTGATCTTTATGACTTCTTTCCTTCTATAATACTAACTTTGGGTTTTGTTTGTTCTTCCTCTAGTTACTTTAGGTGTAAGGTTAGGTTGTTTGTATGTTATTTTTCTTGTTTCCTGAGATAAGATTGTATTCCTAAAAACTTTCCTCTTCAAACTGCTTTTGCCATGTCCCATAGGTTTCAGATTGTCATCCTTTCATTTTCATTTGTCTCTAGGTATTTTTTGATTTCCTCTTTGACTTCTACAGTGATCCATTGGTTTTTTAGTAGCATATTGTTTAGTTTCCACATGTTTGGTTTTTTTACAGTTTTTTTCTTGTAGTTGATTTCTAATATCATAGTGTTGTAGTAGGAAAAGATGCTTGACATTTCAGTTTTCTTAAATGTACCGAGGCTCACTTTGAGGCCTGGCAAGTGCTCAATAGTGGAGAATGTTCCATGTGCACTTGAGAAGAATGTTTTTTTTGGATGGAATACTCTATAAATATCAATTAAGTTGATCTGGTCCAATTTGTTATTTAAGGCCTGTGTTTCCTTAGTGATCTTCTACCTGGTTCATCTGTCCATTGATTGAAGTGTGGTGTTAAAGTCCCCCACTATTATTGTGTTACAGTCTATGTCTCCTTTTATGGCTGTTAGTATTTGCCTTATATATTGCGGTGCTCCTATGTTGGGTGTATATATATTTACACTTGTTATATCTTCTTGGATTGATTCCTTGATCATTATGTTGTGTCCTTCTTTGTCTCTTGTAACAGTCTTTATTTTAAAGTCTACTTTGTCTGATATGAGTATTACTACTCCAGCTTTCTTTTGATTTCCATTTGCATGGGATACCTTTTTCCATCCCCTCACTTTCAGTCTGGATGTGTCCCTAGATCTGAAGTGGGTCTCTTGTAGACAGCGTATATATGGGCCTTGTTTTTGTATCCATTCAGCCAGTCTATGTCTTTTGGTTGGAGCATTTAATCCATTTACATTTAAGGTAATTATCGATATGTATGTTCCTATTACCATTTTCTAAATTGTTTTGGATTGTTTTTTGTAGGTCTTTTTTCTTCCCTTCCTCTTTTGTTCTCTTCTCTTGTGACTTGATAACTAACATTAGTGTTGTGTTTGGATTCCTTTTTCTTTTTGTGTGTGAATATTTATTGTAGATTTTCAGTTTGTGGTTACCATGAGGTTTTGATATAGCAGTCTGTATATAAACAAGATTATTTTAAGTTGCTGGTCTTTTAATTTCAAATGAATTTCCAGTATCCTGAATTTGTGCTCTCCTCACAGTTGCTGATTTTGATTTATTTTTGTGAAGATGATTTCCTACCTTTACTTTATGTTTGCCTTTACCAGTGAGCTTTTCCATTCATAATTTTCTTGTTTCTAGTTCTGGCCTTTCCTTTTCCACTTGAAGTTGCTTTAGCATTTGTTGCAAAGCTGGTCTGGTGGTGCTCAATTCTCTTAGCTTTTGCTTGTCTGTAATGCTTTTGATTTCTCTGCTGAATCTGAATGAGAGCCTTGCTGGGTAGAGTATTCTTGGTTGTAGGTTCTTCCCTTTCATCACTTTAAATATATTGTGCCACTCCCTTCTGGCCTACAGAGTTTCTGCTGAGAAATCAGCTGATAACATTATGTGAGTTCCCTTGTATGTTACTTGTTGCTTTTCCTTTGTTGCTTTTAATATATTTTCTTTGTCTTTAATTTTTGTCAGTTTGTTTACTGTGTGTCTTGCTGTGTTCCTCCATGTGTTATCCTGTATGGGACTCTGCTCTTCCTGGACTTCAGTGACTGTTTCCTTTCCCATGTTAGAGAAGTTTTCAGCTATTATCTCTTCAAATATTTTCTCAGGTCCTTTCTCTCTCTCTTGTCCTTCTGGAACCCCTATAATGTGAATATTGGTGAATTTAATGTTGTCCCAAAGGTCCCTTAGACCAGCAGCCCCTAACCTTTTTGGCACCAGGGACTGGATTCGTGGAAGACAATTTTTCCACGGACCAGGGCAGGAGGAATGGTTTTGAGATGATTCAAGTGCATTACATTTATTGTGTACTTTATTTCTATTATTACTACATTGTAATATATAATGAAATAATTATACAACTCACAATAATGCAGAATCAGTGGGAGCCCTGAGCTTGTTTTCACTTTCCACTCACTGATAGGGTTTTTATGTGAGTCTGCAAGCAATTGATTTATTATGGTCACTATGCAGTCAAACCTCTCTGCTAATGATAATCTGTATGTGCAGCCACTCCCCAGCACCAGCATCACTGCCTCAGCTCCACCTCAGATCATCAGGCGTTAGATTCTCATAAGGAGCATGCAACCTAGATCCCCTGCATGCACTGTTTACAGTAGGGTTTGTGCTTCTATGATAATCTAATGCCACCACTGATCTGACAGGAGGTGGAGATCAAGCGGTAACACAAGTGATGGGGAGAGGCTGTAAATACAGATGAAACTTCACTCACTCGCCCACTGCTCACCTCCTGTTTTGCAGCCTGGTTCCAAACAGGCCACGGACTGGTACTGGTCCGTGGCCCAGGGGTTAGTGACCCCTACCTTAGACTGTCTTCATTTCTTTTCATTCTTTATTCTGTTCCATGACAGTGACTTCCAGAATTCTTTCAGCTCATTTATCTATTCTTCTGCCTCAGTTACTCTGCTATTGATTCCTTCTAGTATATTCTTCATTTCAGTTACTGTATTGTTCATCTCTGTTAGTTTTTTCTTTAGTTCTTCTAGGTGTTTTTAAAATATTTCTTGCATCTTCTCAATCTGTGCCTCCATTCTTTTTCCAAGATCTTACATCATCTTCACTATCATTACTCTGAATTATTTTTATGATAGATTGCCTATCTCCACTTCATTTAGTTGTTCTTCTCAGGTTTTATCTTGTTTCTTCAACTGGGACCTATTCCTCTGCCATCTCATTTTGTCTAACTTTCTGTGATTGCATCTTGCATTCAGTAGACTGCAGGATTGTATTCTTCTTGCTTCTGCTGTCTGCCCTCTGGTGGATGAGGCTGTCTAAGAGGCTTGTGTAGGCTTCCTGGTTGAAGAGTTCCTCCCCACTGGTGGGTGTGGCTGGGTCTTGTCCCTTTGGTGGGCAGGGCCATGCTCAGGAAGACTTTAAGGAGCCTGTCTGATGATGGGTGGGGCTGTGTTCTCACCCTGTTGGTTGTTTTGCTTGAGGCACCCCAGCACTGGAGCCTACAGGCTGTTGGGTGGAGCTAGATCTTGGGAAGGAGATGGCAGCCTCCAGAGGGCTCATGCCAATGAGTACTCACCAGAACTGCCATTGCCAGTAGCTTTGTCCCCACAATGAGCCACAGTCACCCCCCACCTTCACAGAAGACCCTTCAATACTAGGAGGTGGGTCTGGCTCAGTCTCTTATGAGGTCACTGCTTTTTTCCCTGGGTCTTGGTGTGCATGGGACCTTGTATGCACCCTCCAAGAGTGGAGTTTCTGTTGCCCCCAGTCCTATGGAATTCTTGCAGTCAAACACAGCTGGCCTTCAAAGCCAGCTTCTCTGGGGTCTCTTACTCCTGTTGCCAGAACCCCAGTCTGGGAAGCCTGATGTGGGGCTTAAGACTTTCACTCCTATGGGAGAACTTCTGTGGTATAAATATTTTCCAGTTTGTGGGTTGGTCACCCAGTGGGTATGGGATTTGATTTTATCATGGTTGTGCCCCTCATACCATCTCAATGTGGCTTCTTCTTTGTCTTTGCATGTAGGGTATCTTTTTTGGTAGGTTCCAGCATTTTGTTGTTATTGTTGTTGATGGTTGTTCAGCAGTTAGTTGTGATCTTGGTATTTTTGTAAGAAGGGGTGATCTCACGTCCTTCTACTCCATCATCTTGCTGGCCACTGTAGCACATCTTCTTTATCCATTATGTGTTGATGTATATTTAGGTTGTTTCCATGTCTTGGCTATTGTAAATAGTGCTTCTATGAACATAAGGGTGCATGTATCTTTTTGAGTTACAGTTTGGTCCAGGTCTATGCCCATGAGTGGGATTGCTGGATCATATGGTAGCTCTATTTTTAGTTTTCTGAGGAACCTCCAAACTGTTTTTCATAGTGGCTGTACCAACTTACATTCTCCACACCATCTCCAGCATTTGTTATTTGTAGACGCTTAATGATGGCCATTCTGACCAGTGTGAGGTGGTATCTCATTGTAGTTTTGATTGCATTTCTCTAATAATTAGTGATGTTGAGCATATTTTCATGTACCTACTGGCCCTCTGTATGTCTTCTTTGGGGAAATGTGTCTTTATGTCTTCTGCCCATTTTTCGATTGGGTTTTGTTTTTTGTTGTTGAATTGTATGAGCTGTTTGTATATTTTGGAAATTAAGCCTCACTGGCTGCATCATTTGCAAATATTTTCTCCCATCCCATAGATTTTTGGGTTTTTTAATTGTTTCTTTTGCTGTGCAAAACTTGTAAGTTTTATTAGGTCCCATTTGTTTGTTTTGGTTTTATTTATATTGCTTTGGGAGCAATTCCTAAGAAAACATTCATACAATTTATGTCAGAGAATATTTTGCCTATGCTCTCTTCTAGGGGTTTTATGGTGTCATGTCTTACGTTTAAGCCTTTAAACCATTTTGAATTTATTTTTGTGCATGGTGTGAGGGTGTGTTCTAACTTCATTGGTTTACATGCAGCTGTCCAACTTTCCCAGCACCACTTGCTGAAGATAATGTCTTTTTTCCATTTTATATTTTTGCTTCCTTTGTCAAAGATTAATTTACTGTATGTGTGGGTTTATTTCTGGGTTCTCTATTGTGTTCCATTGATCCTGTGTCTGTTTTTGTACCAGTACCACACTGTTTTGATTACTGTAGCTTTGCAGTATTGTCTGAAGTCTGGGAGATATATGCCTCCTGCTTTGTTGTTGTTGTTTTCTTTCAGGATTGTTTTGGCAATTCTGGGTCTTTTATGGTTCCATAAGAATTGGGGGATTATTTGTTTTAGTTCTGTGTAAAATGTCATGGGTAATTTGATAGGGATCACATTAACTCTACAGATTGCTTTGGATAATATTGCCATTTTAACAATATTAATTCTTCTAGTCCCAAGAGCGTGGGATATCTTTCCATTTCTTTGCACCCTCTTTAATTTCCTTCATTAATATTTTACAGTTCTCAGCATATAAGTCTTACCTCCTTGGTCAGGTTTATTTCTAGTTTTTTGTTTTGTTTTTGGTGCAGTTTTAAAAGGTGTTGTCTTTTTACATTGCCTTTCTGATATTTCATTGTTGGTGTAAAGAAATGCAACTGATTTCTGAATATTAATCTTCTATCCTGCTACTTTGCTGAATTCATTTATCAGCTCTAGTAGTTTTTGTGTGGAACCCTTAGGCTTTTCTATATATAGCATCATGTCATTGGCATATAATGAAAATTTTACCTCTTCTCTTCCAATTTGGATAGCTTTTGTTTCTTTTTCTTGTCTGATTGCTGTGGCTAGGACTTCCAATACTATGTTAACTAGAAATGGTGAGTGTGGGCATCCTTGTCCTGTTCCAGATTTTAGTGGGAAGGCTTTCAGCCTTTCACCAGAGTATTATATTGGCTGTGGGTTTGTCATAAATGGCTCTTATTATGTTGAGATATGTTCCCTCTATACCCACTATGGTTAAGAGTTTTTATCATAAATGCATGTTGAATGTTGTCAAATGCTTTTTTCTGCATCTATTGAGGTGATCATGTGGTTTTTGACTTTTCTTTTTTAATGCGGTGTATTACATTGATTGATTTGCTTTTTTTTTTTTTTTTTTGGTGGTATGTGAGCCTCTCACTGTTGTGGCCTCTCCCATTGCGGAGCACAGGCTCCAGACGCGCAGGCTCAGCGGCCATGGCTCACAGGTCCAGCTGCTCCACAGCATGTGGAATCTTCCCAGACCAGGGCATGAACCCGTGTCCCCTGCATCGGCAAGCAGACTCTCAACCACTGCGCTAACAAGGAAGCCCCTGATTTGCATATTTTGAACCATCCTTGTGAACTTAGGATGAATCCCACTTGGCCGTGGTGTATGATCTTTTTTATGTGCTGTTGGATTCAGTTTGCTAATATTTTGCTGAGAATTTTTGCATCTATATTCATAAAAGATAATGGCCTGTAATTTCCTTTTTTAGTGGTATCTTTGTCTGGTTTTGATATCAGGGTGATGCTGGCTTCATAAAATGTCTTTGGGTGTGTTCCCACCTCTTCAACCTTTTGGAAGAGTTTCAAAAGGATTGGTATACATTCTTCTTTGTATGTTTTGTAGAATTAGACTGTGAAGCCATCTTGTCCTGGACTTTTGTTTGTAAGGAGTTTTTTTGTTTGTTTATTACAGATTCTGTTTCACTTCTACTGATTGGTGTGTTCAAATTATCTATTTCTTTTTTATTCCGTTTTGGTGGGCCATATGTTTCTAGGAAGTTGTCCATTTCTTCCAGGTTGTCAAATTTGTTGGCGCATAATTGTTCATAGTATTCTTTTATGGTCTTGTATTTCTGTGGTATCAGTTGAGATTTTTCCTTTTTCATTTCATTTATTCATTTTCATTTATTTTGTTTATTTGGATTCTCTCTCTTTTCTTCTTGGTGAGCCTGACCAGAGTTTTGTCAATTTGTTTACCCTTTCAAAGAACCAGCTCTTTGATTTTTTTGATCTTTTTCTATTTTTTTTACTCTCTATTTTATTTATTTCCTCTCTGATCTTATTATTTCTTTCCTTCTGCTGAATTTAGGTTTTATTTGTTCTTCTTCTTCTAATTCTTTAAGGTGGTAGGTCAGGTTGTTTATTTGAGATTTTTCTTCTTTTTGAGGAAGGCCTGTATCGTTATTAACTTCCCTGTACAAACTGCTTTTGCTGCATCCCATAGATTATGTACGGTTGTGTTTTCATTGTCATTTGTCTGAAGGTATTATTTAATTTCCTTTTTGATTTCCTCCTTGAACCATTGGTTTCCTTTTTTTAACATCTTTATTGGAGTATAATTACTTTACAATGGTGTGTTAGTTTCTGCTTTATAACAAAGTGAATCAGTTATACATATACATATGTTCCCATATCTCTTCCCTCTTGAGTCTCCCTCCCTCCCACCCTCCCTATCCCACCACTCTAGGTGGTCACAAAGCACCAAGCTGATCTCCCTGTGCCATGTGGCTGCTTCCCACTAGCTATCTATTTTACGTTTGGTAGTGTATATATGTCCATGCCACTCTCTCACTTTGTCACAGCTTACCCATCCCCCTCCCCGTATCCTCAAGTCCATTCTTTAGTAGGTCTGTGTCTTTATTTCCGTCTTACTCCTAGGTTCTTCATGACTTTTTTTTTTTCCTTAGATTCCTTATACATGAGTTAGCATATGGTACTTGTTTTTTCTCTTTCTGACTTACTTCACTCTGTATGACAAACTCTAGGTCCATCCAACTCACTACAAATAACTCAATTTCGTTTCTTTTTATGGCTGAGTAATGTTCCATTGTACATATGTGCCACATATTCTTTATCCATTCGTCTGATGATGGACACTTAGGTTACTTCCATCTCCTGGCTATTGTAAATAGAGCTGCGATGAACATTTTGGTACATGACCCTTTTTGAATTATGATTTTCTCAGGCTATATGCCCAGTAGTGGGATTGCTAGGTCATATGGTCATTCTATTTGTAGTTTTTTAAGGAGCCTCCATACTGTTCTCTATAGTGACTGTATCAATTTACATTCCCACCAACAGTGCAAGAGTGTTCCCTTTTCTCCACACCCTGACCAGCATTTATTGTTTCTAGATTGTTTGATGATGGCCATTCTGACTGGTGTGAGATGATATCTCATTGTAGTTTTGATTTGCATTTCTCTAATGATTAATGATGTTGAGAATTCTTTCATGTGTTTGTTGGCAGTCTGTATATCTTCTTTGGAGAAATGTCTATTTAGGTCCTCTGCCCATTTTTGGATTGGGTTGTTTGTTTTTTGTTATTGAGCTGCATGAGCTGCTTGTAAATTTTGGAGATTAATCCTTTGTCAGTTGCTTCATTTGCAAATATTTTCTCCCATTCTGAGGGTTGTCTTTTGGTCTTGTTTATGGTTTCCTTTCTTGTGAAGAAGCTTTTAAGTTTCATTAGGTCCCATTTGTTTATTTTTGGTTTTATTTCCATTTCTCTAGGAGGTCGGTCAAAAAGGATCTTGCTGTGATTTATGTTTCAGATTGTTCTACCTATGTTTTCCTCTAAGAGTTTTATAGTTTCTGGTCTTGCATTTCGATCTTTAATCCATTTTGTGTTTATTTTTGTGTATGGTGTTAGGGAGTGTTCAAATCTCATACGTTTACATGTACCCGTCCAGTTTTCCCAGCACCACTTATTGAAGAGGCTGTCTTTTCTCCACTGTATATTCTTGCCTCCTTTATCAAAGATAAGGTGACCATATGTGTGTGGGTTTATCTCTGGGCTTTCTATCCTGTTCCATTGATCTATATTTCTGTTTTTGTGCCAGTACAATACTGTCTCGATTACTGTAGCTTTGTAGTATAGTCTGAAGTCAGGGAGCCTGATTCCTCCAGCTCCATTTTTCGTTCTCAAGATTGCTTTGGCTATTTGGGGTCTTTTGTGTTTCCATACAAATTGTGAATTTTTTGGTTCTAGTTCTGTGAAAAATGCCAGTGGTAGTTTGATAGGGATTGCATTGAATCTATAGATTGCTTTGGGTAGTAGAGTCATTTTCACAATGTTGATTCTTCCAATTCAAGAATATGGTATATCTCTCCATCTATTTGTATCATCTTTAATTTCTTTCATCAGTGTCTTATAATTTTCTGCATACAGGTCTTTTGTCTCCTTAGGTAGGTTTATTCCTAGGTATTTTATTCTTTTTGTTGCGATGGTAAATGGGAGTGTTTTCTTAATTTCATTTTCAGATTTTTCATCATTAGTGTATAGGAATGCAGGAAATTTCTGTGCATTAATTTTGTATCCTGCTACTTTACTAAATTCATTGATTAGCTCTAGTAGTTTTCTGGCAGCATCTTTGGGGTTCTCTGTGTATAGTATCATGTCATCTGCAAACAGTGACAGCTTTACTTCTTCTTTTCCAATTTGTATTCCTTTTATTTCTTTTTCTTCTCTGATTGCTGTGGCTAAACCTTCCAAAACTATATTGAATAAGAGGGGTGAGAGTGGACAACCTTGTATTCTTCCTGATCTTAGAGGAAATGGTTTCAATTTTTCACCACTGAGGACGATGTTGGCTGTGGGTTTGTCATATATGGCCTTTATTATGTTGAGGAAACTTCCCTCTATGCCTACTTTCTGGAGAGTTTTTATCACAAATGGGTGTTGAATTCTGTCAAAAGCTTTCTCTAGATCTATTGAGATGATCATATGGTTTTTCTCCTTCAATTTGTTAATATGGTATATCACACTGATTGATTTGTGTATATTGAAGAATCCTTGCATTCCTAGAATAAAACTCACTTGATCATGTTGTGTGATCCTTTTAATGTGCTGTTGGACTCTGTTTGCTGGTATTTTGTTGAGGATTTTTGCATCTATGTTCATCAGTGCTATTGGCCTATAGTTTTCTTTCTTTGTGACATCCGTTTCTGGTTTTGGTATCAGGGTGATGGTGGCCTCGTAGAATGAGTTTGGGAGTGTTCCTCCCTCTGCTATATTTTGGAAGAGTTTGAGAAGGATAGGTGTTAGCTCTTCTCTAAATGTTTGATAGAATTCGCCTGTGAAGCCATCTGGTCCTGGGCTTTTGTTTGTTGGAAGATTTTTAATCAGAGTCTCAATTTCAGTGCTTGTGATTGGTCTGTTCATATTTTCTATTTCTTCTTGGTTCAATCTTGGCAGGTTGTGCATTTCTAAGAATTTGTCCATTTCTTCCAGGTTGTCCATTTTATTGGCATAGAGTTGCTTGTAGTAATCTCTCATGATCCTTTGTATTTCTGCAGTGTCAGTTGTTACTTCTCCTTTTTCATTTCTAATTCTATTGATTTGAGTCTTCTCCCTTTGTTTCTTGATGAATCTGGCTAATTGTTTATCAATATTGTTTATCTTCTCAAAGAACCAGCTTTTAGTTTTATTGATCTTTGCTACTGTTTCCTTTATTTCTTTTTCATTCATTTCTGATCTGATCTTTGTGATTTCTTTCCTTCTGCTAACTTTGGGGTTTTTTTGTTCTTCTTTCTCTAATTGCTTTAGGTGCAAGGTTCAGTTGTTTATTTGAGATGTTTCCTGTTTCTTAAGGTAGGATTGTATTGCTATAAACTTCCCTCTTAGAAGTGCTTTTGCTGCATCCCATAGGTTTTGTGTCGTCGTGTCTCCGTTGTCATTTGTTTCTAGATATTTTTTGATTTCCTCTTTGATTTCTTCAGTGATCACTTCGTTATCAAATATTGTATTACTTAGCCTCTATGTGTTTGTATTTCTTACAGATCTTTTCCCGTAATTGATATCTACTCGCATAGCGTTGTGGTCGGAAAAGATACTTGATACGATTTCAATTTTCTTAAATTTACCAGGGCTTGATTTGTGACACAAGATATGATCTATCCTGGAGAATGTTCCATGAGTACTTGAGAAAAATGTGTATTCTGTTCTTTTTGGATGGAATGTCCTATAAATATCAGTTAAGTCCATCTTGTTTAATGTATCATTGAAAGCTTGTGTTTCCTTATTTATTTTCATTTTGGATGATCTGTCCATTGTTGAAAGTGGGGTGTTAAAGTCCCCTACTATGAATGTGTTACTGTTGATTTCCCCTTTTATGGCTGTTAGTATTTGCCTTATGTATTGAGGAGCTCCTATGTTGGGTGCATAAATATTTACAATTGTTATATCTTCTTCTTGGATCGATCCCTTGATCATTATGTAGTGTCTTTCTTTGTCTCTTGTAATAGTCTTTATTTTAAAGTCTATTTTGTCTGATATGAGAATTGCTACTCCAGCTTTCTTTAGATTTCCATTTGCATGGAATATCTTTTTCCATCCCCTCACTGTCAGTCTGTATGTGTCCCTACGTCTGAAGTGGGTCTCTTGTAGACAGCATATATATGGGTCTTGTTTTTGTATCCATTCAGCCAGTCTGTGTCTTTTGGTGGGAGCATTTAATCCATCTATATTTAAGGTAATTATCGATATGTATGTTCCTATTCCCATTTTCTTAATTGTTTTGGATTTGTTATTGTGGGTCTTTTCCTTCTCTTGTGTTTCTTGCCTAGAGAAGTTCCTTTAGCATTTGTTGTAAAGCTGGTTTGGTGGTGCTGAACTCTCTCAGCTTTTGCTTGTCTGTAAAGGTTTTGATTTCTCCATCAAATGTGAATGAGATCCTTGCTGGGTAGAGTAATCTTGGTTGTAGGTTTCTCTCCTTCATCATTTTAAGTAAGTCCTGCCAGTCCCTTCTGGCTTGCAGAGTTTCTATTGAAAGATCAGCTGTTAACCTTATGGGGATTCCCTTGTGTGTTATTTGTTGTTTTTCCCTTGCTGCTTTTAATATGTTTTCTTTGTATTTAATTTTTGACAGTTTGATTAATATGTGTCTTGGCATGTTTCTCCTTGGATTTATCCTGTATATGACTCTCCGTGCTTCCTGGACTTGATTAACTATTTCCTTGCCCATATTAGGGAAGTTTTCAACTATAATGTCTTCAAATATTTTCTCAGTCCATTTCTTTTTCTCTTCTTCTTCTGGAACCCGTATAATTCAAATGTTGTTGTGTTTCATGTTTTCCCAGAGGTCTCTGAGACTGTCCTCAGTTCTTTTCATTCTTTTTTCTTTATTCTGCTCTGCAGTAGTTATTTCCACTATTTTATCTTCCAGGTCACTTATCCGTTCTTCTGCCTCAGTTATTCTGCTATTGATCCCTTCTAGAGTATTTTAATTTCATATACTGTGTTGTTCATCATTGCTTGTTTCCTCTTTAGTTCTTCTAGGACATTGTTAAATGTTTCTTGCATTTTCTCTATTCTATTTCCAAGATTTTGGATCATCTTTACTATAATTATTCTGAATTCTTTTTCAGGTAGACTGCCTATTTCCTCTTCATTTGTTAGGTCTGGTGGGTTTTTATCTTGCTCCTTCATCTGCTGTGTGTTTTTCTGTCTTCTCATTTTGCTTATCTTTCTTTGTTTGGGGTCTCCTTTTTGCAGGCTGTAGGTTTGTAGTTCCTGTTGTTTTTGGTGTCTGTACCCAGTGGCTAAAGTTAGTTCAGTTGGTTGTGTAGGCTTCCTGGTGGAGGGGACTAGTGCCTGTGTTCTGGTGGATAAGGCTGGATCTTGTCTTTCTGGTGGGCAGGTCCACGTCTGGTGGTGTGTTTTGGGGTGTCTGTGAACTTATGATTTTAGCCTGCCTCTCTGCTAATGGGTGGGGTTGTGTTCCTGTCTTGCTAGTTGTTTGGCATAGGGTGTCCAGCACTGTAGCTTGCTGGTCATTGTGTGAAGCTGGGTGTTGGTTTTGAGATGGAGGTCTCAGGGAGATTTTCGCCATTTGGTATTACGTGGAGCTGGGAGGTCTCTTGTCGACCAGTGTCCTGAAGTTGGCTCTCTCACCTCAGAGGCACAGCACTGACTCCTGGCTGCAGCACCAAGAGCCTTTCATCCACACGGCTCAGAATAAAAGGGAGAAAAAGTAGAAAGAAAGAAAGAGCCTAAAATAAAATAAAATAAAATAAAATAAAGATATTAAAATAAAAAATAATTTTAAAAAATTTCTTTTAAGTAAAACAAAACAAACAAAAAAAAACGGATGGACAGAACCCTAGGACAAATGGTGAAAGCAAAGCTATACAGACAAAATCTCACACAGAAGCATACACATACACACTCACATAAAGAGGAAAAGGGGAAAAAATAATATATCTTGCTCTCCTCCTCCTCAGTTTGGAATGGTTCGTTGTCTATTCAGGTATTCCACAGATGCAGGGTATATCAAGTTGATTGTGGAGATTTAATCCGCTGCTCCTGAGGCTGCTGGGAGAGATTTCCCTTTCTCTTCTTTGTTCGCACAGCTCCCGGGGTTCAGCTTTGGATTTGGCCCCGCCTCTGCATGTAGGTCGCCGGAGGGCGTCTGTTCTTCGCTCATACAGGACGGGGTTAAAGGAGCCGCTGATTCGGGGGCTCTGGCTCACTCAGGCCAGGGGAGAGAGGGGCACAGAGTGCGGGGCAAGCCTGCGGCGGCAGAGGCCAGCGTGACGTTGCAGCAGCCTGAGGCGCACCGTGCATTCTCCCAGGGAAGTTGTCCCTGGATCCTGGAACCCTGGCAGTGGCGGGCTGCACAGGCTCCACGGAAGGTAGGTGTGGATAGTGACCTGTGCTCGCACACAGGCTTCTTGGTGGCGGCAGCAGCAGCCTTAGCGTCTCATGCCCGTCTCTGGGGTCCGCGCTGTTAGCCGCAGCTCGCACCCGTTTCTGGAGCTCCTTTAAGCAGCGCTCTTAATCCCCTCTCCTCGCGCACCAGGGAACAAAGAGGGAAGAAAAAGTCTCTTGCCACTTCGGCAGGTCCAGAGTTTTCCCCGGACTCCCTCCCGGCTAGCTGTGGCGCACTAGCCCCCTTCAGGCTGTGTTCACGCCACCAACCCCAGTCCTCTCCCTGCGATCCGATCGAAGCCCGAGCCTCAGCTCCCAGGCCCGCCCGGCCCGGCGGGTGAGCACACAAGCCTCTCGGGCTGGTGAGTGCTGGTCGGCACTGATCCTCTGTGCGGCAATCTCTCCTCTTTGCCCTCCCCACCCCTGTTGCTATGCTGTCCTCCGTGGGTCTGAAACTCCCCCCTCCGCCACCCGTAGTCTCCGCCCGCGAAGGGGCTTCCTAGTGTGTGGAAACCTTTCCTCCTTCACAGCTCCCTCCCACTGGTGCAGGTCCTGTCCCTATTCTTTTGTCTCTGTTTATTCATTTTTCTTTTGCCCTACCCAGGTACATGGGGAGTTTCTTGCCTTTTGGGAGGTCTGAGGTCTTCTACCAGCGTTCAGTGGGTATTTTGTATGAGTTGTTCCACGTGTAGATGTATTTCTGATGTATCTGTGGGGAGGAAGGTGAGCTCTGCATCTTACTCTTCCACCATCTGCCCCCTCTCCCATGCCCATTGGTTTTTTAGTAGCATGTTGTTTAGCCTCCATGTAATCGTTTTTTCTCATTTCTTTTCCTGTGGTTGATTTCCAGTTTCATGCCGTTGTGGTCAGAGAAGTTGTTTAAAATAATTTTATACTCTTAAATGTGTTGAGGTTAGTTTTGTGCCCTAGTATGTGGTCAATCCTAGAGAATGTTCCATGTGCACTTGAAAAGAATGTGTATTCTGTGGTTTGTTTCAATGTAATGTTGTGAAAATATCAATTAAGTATAACTGTTCTATTGTATCATTTAGGATCTCTGTTGCCTTATTGATCTTCCATCTAGAAGATCTTTCTTCTCACTCACATTGATGTGAGTGGGGTGTTAGTCCCCTACTGTTATTTTATTCCCATCAATTTCTCCCTTTTTTTCTGTTAGTATTTGTTTTATGTATTTGGGTACTCCTCTATTAGGTTCCTATATGTTGACAAGTGTAAAATCTTCTTATTGATCCTTTTATCATTATATAGTGTCTTTCTTTATGGCCTTTGTTTTAAAGTCTATTTTGTTTTAAAGTCTATTTTGTCTGTTATGAGTATTGCAACTCCCACTTTATTTTCATATCCATTTGCATGAAATATCTTTTTCCATCCCTCATGTCCAATTTATGTGTGTCCTTTGCCCTAAGATGCGTCTCCTGTGGTCAGCATATTGCAGCCTCTTTTTTTATTGTCAGCCAGTCTGTCTTTTTTTTTTTTTTTTTTGGCTGTGCCACGTGGTTTATGGGATCTTAGTTCACTGACCAGGGAGTGAACCCATGCCCACTGCAGTGGAAGCGCAGAGTCATAACCACTGGACTGCCATGGAATTCCCCACTCTATGTCTTTTGATTGAAGCATTCAGTCCATTGACATTTAAGGTAATTATTGATACATATTTATTTATTGCCATTTCAAACCTTGTTTTCCAGTTGATTCTATGTTTATTCTTTGTTTCTTTTTCTTTGTTTCTTTTTGTGGTTTGATGATTTCCTTTTATTTTATGCTTGTGTTCTCTTATTTTTAGTTTTTGTGAATCTATTGCATGTTTTTGATTTGTGGTTGCCCTGTTTTTCAAGTATGTTAACCCCTTCCTATATCTCCTTGCTTTAGACTGATAGTCATATAGGCTCAAACACATTCTTAAAAATAAGAATCTATATTTTCATACTCTCCTTCCCCACAGTTTATGATTTTGATGTCATTTTTTACTTCTTTATATTAATTCTTTTGCTGTCCCTTGTGATTATCATCGCTTTCACAAATGGTTTTTTTTTTTTTCTGATCTATATACGGGCTTATTCAAGTGATTTACTTTCCAACTGTGATTTCCTCCTTCCTGTATCTTCTTCTTTTCTATTTAAAGAAGACATTTCAATATTTCAACACTAAACCTATTAGGATAGGTTTAGTATTGTTGTATTTTTTTAGTTTTTGCTTGCCAGAGAAATTCTTTATTTCTCCTCCTATTCTATTCTAAATGATAATCTTGCTGGGTAGAGTATTCTAAGTTGAAGATTTTTCCCTTTCAAGACTTAGAATATATTTTGCCATTCCCTTCTGGCCTGCAGAGTTTCCGTAGAGAAATCAGCTGATCACCTTATGGGGGTTCCCTTGTAATTAACTCTTTGTTTTTCTCTTGCTGCCTTTAGAGTCATCTATCCTTAACTTTTGCCATTTTTATTATATGTCTAGTTGTAGATCTTTTTGGGTTCATCTTGACTGGGACTCTCTGTGCTTCCTGTATCTGGATATCTGTTTCCTTCTTTAAGTTTGGGTAGTTTTCAGCCAAAATTTCTTCAAATACATTTTAAGTCCCCTTTTCTCTTTCTTCTCCTTCTGGAATCCCTGTTATGCATAGATTGGCATGCTTTATATTATCCCATAGGTCTCATATTGCTTTCTTTCTTTTTTTTTTCATTTGGCTTTCTATCTGCTGTTTTGATTGGGTAATTATTCTATCTTACGGATCACTTATTTCTTCTGCATTATTCATTCTGCTATTCATGGCCTTTAGCTCGGCTTTCATCTCAGCAAATGAATTTTCTAATTTTTCTTGGCTCCTCCTTTTAGTTTCTAGTTCCTTTTTACATTTCTGTTGATAGCCTTTCTTAATTTCTTCAGTATTTTCATTACCTCCTTTTCGAAATCAGTGTCTGTTAGATTGAAGAGGTCTGTTTCACCGTTTGTTCCTCCAGGGGAATTTTCTTGGTCTTTCATCTGGGAGTGGTTCCTCTGCTTCTTCATTTTGCTTATATTTCTTTTACTCTGTGAGCTTAGGAGAGACAGTTATCTACTGTAGTCTTGTGGGGCTATTTATATGTGGGAGTGTCCCTGCCTAGCTTGTGTGGGTTTAATATTTTTTTCACATGAGGGCTGTTTTTGGTTTGGATGCTGGCTGTCTCTTTCCTTAGCATGTGCTGGCCATTATTCCCTTGATAGGGGCTGTGCAGGTGAGTGGCCTGTGCCTGCCCCCGGGAAGGTGGGGGCAGCAAGTGACACCTACTCGCAGGACCCTTGGCAGTGACAGCAGTCTGCACCCACCTCTGGAGTCTGAGATGGCAGCGGCATCTTGCACACACCCCTGGAGCTTGTGTAGGAAGTGCCCTCCTGCCTGAGAGCACACACACGCAGAAAAAGAAACTCTTATGGTGGTCCCACCCCTCTCCTTGCACACCCTCCTCTCCTTGCCTCTCTGGCGGGCCCAGGCTTCTTCCCATACTCCCTTGGTTGGGGCGCACCATACCCCAGGCCCCTCAGGCTGTCTCCACACAGCCAACCCCAGTCCTTTCCCCAGGTCTGACCTCCACAGCCCGAGCTTCAACACCCAGTCCCCACCCACCACAGTAGATGAGCAAGCATCTCAGGCCAGGGAGTGCCAGGCGGTGACACAGACCGTCTCTGCAAGTCTCTCTCCCCTTTGCCTTCTGCAAACTGGTTGCTGCACCCTCCTCTGAAGCTCCAAAGCTCCCCCTCTGTCCTGGCTGATCTCCCCACCAGTGAGGCAACTTCTCAGTGTGCAGAAACCTTTCTTCTTTCACAGCTCCCTTCCAGGGGTGCAGGTCCCATCACAATTCCTTTCTTTTTTCTTTTTTTTCTTTTTTCTTTTGTGCTACCCAGTTTCATGAAGATTTTCTTGCCCTTTTGGAAGTCTGAGGTCTTTTGCCAGCATTCAGTAGATGTTCTGTGAGAACTGTTCCACATGTAGATGTATTTTTGATGTATTTGTGGGAGAAGGTGAGCTCCATGTCCCACTCCTCTGCCATCTTGATCTGATCCAAAAAAGAATTCTTATTCCCACCTGGTGGCATCACAATGCCATCTCCCACAGTACTTTTCCCCCACTTGCACTAGGACAGGACAGCAATCCAATCATAGAAAGAGATGTCTGTGTCCCCTTATTGTAGATACCCCCAAACTTCACTGGTGATCCTCTTGTCCCCCCACTGAAACTTCTGGGAGGAGTACCAGTAAAGTGCTCCTTTCACCACCACAGGGGGTAAGGTGAGGGGTAGCTCCCTTCAATGACAACCTCTCCCCAGAAAGGGCACTTCTCTGCTTCCCCATCTTCCTCTTGCATTAATGAAATGGGGTGGGGGGTGAAGTTAGCACCAATTCTGCAAAAAAACTGCTCTCAACAGACATTTTGAAGAGATGGTTGACCTGATAACTGAGGGTTCTCTGGACTGAAAACACACGTGTTTTATTCTTCTTCTATGGACTTGATCCTTCGGGCTACCAGGAAATCTCCTACTCAATGTTTTGGTCCATTTTTTACAAGTTTTAGAATACATTAAAAATATCAGTGAAGAGATAAAGAAAAAGTTTTCTAGAAACAATCTGTTTCTGAAGGAAACTGTATAATTAAATACTTCTAGTTTGTATAACATATTTCAGATTAATAAAAATGTAGGAGAAAACTACTAGGGTGAGGATGTTTAGAAATAACTCAGGTTCCTTTGATTCATGAATCCTGAATAATGGTGATTTTTTTATGCCTCTTTGATGGTTGTTGCTAAATCATTCTAGATAGCTGAGCAGTTATTGAGTTATATGAGACAATATGAAGTATGGGAGGCAGGATATGCATGAGAGCCGTACCCCAATTTATCAAATTCCCTAAATAATTTGAGTGGTTCTCTTCTTTCCCCAATTCCTAATGGTCCTAAGTGAAAAAGCACAATAGTGGCTGTAAGGAGAACTCTGGCATCTGGAGGCTACACTCTGATAATTAGCTATCAGTGATATAGGTGTTAGTGTGCAGTGATAATCAGCTCTTAACTGGAGATAATCCTATTGGTTAAAAAGGATTGAATCACAAAAGTGACCCCTTGTAATTTGTAAATTCATCAAACGTAGTGCCATAGGTCAATAACTAATATTTGCCAGGTCTGTGCTTTTCCTTTGTACCACCTTCAGTCTTACAATATTACTGTTCTGAACATTGTCAGAGCCAGGTAACATGAGGAAACTGAAGTTTACTAGAAATGTGAAGTGTCATGGCTTGAACCCAGATCTCCTAACGTTTGCTCCACTACTTGTAAAATATTTATTGAAAATCTACATTGTGAAAATGCAAGATAGAAAAAAGAACAAATTTAGTAATGAAGAAATTGACTTATTTGCCACTTATTTTTAAATAAGATTCTACTTACAAAAATTAAAATTATATTCAACTTGAGATGTAAAGTGAAAGTCGTATCTATGAAATATAAAAGGAGGTGCTGAAGTCACTGTCTTTTTACTTTCAACTTAAATATATACACATCAGTTTGTTTGTAAAACCAATATTCTTAAATAGAATTGATATTTTACTTATATTTTTAAGTTATTTTTTACATAAATAATTTAATGACATCAGTGGGAGTCTTTTCTCACCATACATACTCTTTCTTGACCATCTCACCTTTGCCTGTAGCTTCAAACAACCATCTGAAATTCTCCAAATCTCTACTGCCTGCATATCTAACATCTGATGTGACCCTAATAGCTAACCCAAGATGGATTCAAAGGTGCACAGGAAATCTCCTAGATACCACACTGATCCTTTTAACTTGGAATATCCAAAAGAAAATGACAGATCTCCTTTCAAGCCTTCCTGCAGTCACCTAGTTACCCAAATAATCAGTAACAAACACCAAATTAAAAAATTAATAATGAGAATATATGTAAAAGTACATGTTAATAATTAAACATTTCTGTATTTAATGGACAAGTCTTTCAGCAGTTATCTAAGTTAGAACTCAGGGTTTCAAGATAGTATTTATTTCAGAATGCTGGATATTAGAGATAAATTTAAGCTGAATAAACTTACTTTAAAAGTATTTTCTACATAAAACAAAAAAAATCTTTATTTTCCAGACTGAAATATGGGGATATATAAAATAAAAATTATTTTGAAAAAATATCTACTGCACATTACTTAATAGCTACAATTCTACTTTTCAATACAGTATTTAGGAAATGTTCTTAACCAAGATGTTCAAGTGTAATAAGGCCAGAGACTCCTGGGAATGTAATTATCTGGTTTGTTTTGAATTAGAATGTCTGCAGTTAGCCTAGTGTTTTAATAAGGTCTATAGGGATTAGAACCAGTCAACATATGAATTATGAAACTTCTAGTCAACCTGAAGAATATAAGTAGAAAGAAATAGACTAAATCATTTGGGAAACTGGAGTATCCCTACCGGACTGTGGAATGTTATTTACAATTGTAACAAGTGTAGGTTTGAAAACCAGGAAATATAGGGTTCAACCAAGAAAAGTTTTGCCACCAAAGGTTAAAAAAATACCATATGCTTCTTCTCAACACGTGAACTTTCCCAACAGAAACAGGCAGATATTCATCTACTATAGCAAACACAAAGTGGAGAAAAGTTTTACTGCAGTGTTTTGACAAACACCACAGGTAATTTTAAAATGTGACCTTTAAGCTTAGCTATCTTAGGAAGAAAGTATTTATCAAGAAAAATAGTTATTTTTCCCTTAAGAAATTTTTCATATATATCTAATGAAAATGTTTCTCCATCATTTGTAATTGAGTTAACTTTTGGTATTTAACATTATAAATTGTGATTGTCTAGAAATCAATTTTTTTTAATTTTATTTATTTTTGGCTGCATTGGGTCTTCATTGCTGCACGTGGGCTTTCTCTAGTTGCAGCAAGCAGGGGCTACTCTTCGTTGCAATGTGGGCTTCTCATTGTGGTGGCGTCTCTTGTTGCAGAGCATGGGCTCTAGGCACATGGGCTTCAGTAGTTGCAGCACACAGGCTCAGTAGTTGTGGCTCATGGGCTCAGTAGTTGTGGCTCGTGGGCTCTAGAGCTCCGCCTCAGTAGTTGTGGTGCACAGGCTTAGTTGCTCCATGGCATGTGGGATCTTCCTGGACCAGGGATGGAACCCGTGTCCCCTGCATTGGCAGGTGGATTCTTAACCACTGCACCATGAGGGAAGTCCTAGAAATCAATTTTTCTCTAGTCAAACTGAAAATGTTTTTATAACGAAAAATACTAAGTCAATGGTGAGAAGTGCACAGTCCCAAATTAGAGGCCCAAAATAAAGGAAAAAGATAAGAAAACAAGTCAAAGGAAAAATATTTATTTATTTATATAAATTTATTTTATTTATTTTTGGCTGCGTTGGATCTTCATTGCTGCATGTGGGCTTTCTCTAGTTGCGGCGAGCGGGGGCTACTCTTCGTAGTGGAGCACGGGCTCTAGGCACATGGGCTTCAGTAGTTGTGGCTCGCGGGCTCTAGAGTGCAGGCTCAGTAGTTGTGGCTCATGGGCTTAGTTGCTCCGCGGCATGTGGGATCTTCCTGGATCAGGGCTCGAACCTGTGTCCCCTGCATTGGCAGGCGGATTCTTAACCACTGCGCCACCAGGGAAGCCCAAAAAGTATTTATTTTGATGGAGAAAACATATCCAAATCTAAGACAATAGGGCTGATTTTGCAAAAGAAATTAACTCAATTTATTGAGAGAGAGCTTACTGTTGGAATCAAGCTATCTCACTGTAGCTTATGATAAAGAAATCCACCTATAAAAAGGCCAAAAGATGATTTTATGAAGTCTAGATAAAGCAACACTACCATATAGTTTAACATTTTTCCAGCATGTAGTTCAAAGGAAGGGTCCCTGATTAGCTGTCACAATTATCAAGAACTGATGAGTGAAGACTTTTGATAAACTTTTAAAAATACCTACTAACTCCATTCACTTTTTTTCCTGTAGTTCCTACATATCCGTCTTCCCATATTAATTTCCCTTGAGAATGTGATGAACAGTTCATGAACTTCAGTCTGTTTGGAAGCTAAATTTCTGATTGTGATTTATGAAATCTCTTTTCTGTTACAACCAATTCCATGTGAGGTTGGGTCCTGCATGATTCTTCCAGGGGCTACATCATTTCTATTAAGACTCCACACTCTCCTAGATGGAGACCAGGCCCTGAAAAAGGTGGCCATAGCCTGGCTTGCACTTGGGGATCCAAGCGGAAGTGTCTATTTCAACACCAGTGTTGAGGGTCATAATCTCCACTGTGTTTGTGAGTAGATTCAGAGCCCAATTCCCGTTAGAACTGACCACAGGTATTTCTAGTACCATATTTATTTAAGTTGTACAAAATGTCTAAAAACATGAAGTCAGGATAATCATTCTAAAAGATCTAAAGCCCCAAAATACAGACTGCATGAACTTGGGCATTGTTCAATTAACTGAGCAGAAAGCGTCTTGAAGGAGATCTAACTCTCTAAGTGTAAACAGCCTTTGTGTCATCATTTAGTCTTTGGTTTAAAGTCAAAAGAAATTTTTTTGCAGGGGCTGTGGGAGGGTGTATTGTATCATTTCTCCTTTAGAATATAAAACTGCAACTACCTAAATATCTATCAGATTATCTTGAAAAGTATTCTCATTGAATGGAAAAATAATGTCTATACTCAGCTTTAGTAGTAAAAATGTGAACCTTGGAGAACGTGAAATACAAAGAGAAATCAAGTTCATTATATAAACAAAGGGTATTCAAATGTTTATTTTACTATAGGGAGTGTAATGAAAAAATAATTGAATATCCGCTATATTAAACAACAGTTTGGGAAGGAATGTTTCATAGTTTACCCAAAATAAAACAATGCATCAAGTACATTTTTAGATTTATTTTATTATCTTTACTGAACTACGTTTAACATTTTTCAAATCTTCAGATTGTTAACAGTTTTCAGCAGTAAATATCCTAGTAATGGCACTAAGTACACTGAAATGTGAGATTCCTCTGATGAAAAAATACAAAAGATAGAAACACTTGGAAACAAGAGAGCAAAATGTCAACTCTAGGTCTGAGATGGAAATTAACATAGTCAAATTCTTTACAACTCTAGTACATGGAGAAATGAGTACTTCATTCCCTATAAATGAATACGTAACTTTGAGCTTCACCTTCCTGGGAAGTTTTGAGGGACACAATTTGACCCACAGACCCCTAAAACTCTATACTATGTATTGATACCAGAGGATTCAAACACATAGAAAGTGATCTGAAAATGACTGCCAAAGCAAAGAAGTGCTTTTATTCCTCAATACTGGTGACCTTCGTGCTATACTGTGTATTATAAAAGGGCGTAATCCCTATACAACTGCATAAATGTCATAAAAATGGATTTTATAAATTCAAGATCATAATATGTATTCAAAAATACATATAGCTGTGCTTTAGTAAATGAACCCATCAGTTAATTAAGGGATAATTTTGCCTTTAAGATATATCCAAAGTATATATAAAGGATCCACAGATGTTAACATTTGTGACCAAAATTCTCAAGGTTTTCATTTGCAAAAAACTGTTGGTTTTCAATTTAAAAATTTTAAGAAAGTTGTGAATATTGCAGGTTTATTATCACTTGGGTTAAGAAAAAGTAGATGGCTTCAGCTTTTTAACAGGAAATCTGCGAACTACTCACATTTTGTTTGGATCATTAGAAAAGATAAATTGCCTATACTTCCCAATTGAGAACAGAATGTGCAGTGTATAAAAAAATAAGACTTTATTCTGAAACCAAAAACAGTATTTCTAGAAAAGCCCTTGGGGATACATCTTCTCATTTCCTTTACACAAGAATGAGTAAGTGGCATACCTGAATGGTATACCCTTATATCAATGTGTGTATTCCATTACCAAGATAAGAGATTAAACATTTTTAAGGGTGGGGAAAATATACACTTAAAATATTGAAGTGCAATATATTACTATATAGTTTCTAACTTCATTCCAACATAAACAATGTATCAATATAAACTGGATTCAAAAAATAATTAAACACACAAAGAGATGTCACTGGCATGCAAAATTCATTGTTCCAACGTGAAACACGAGGTCTATATTTTTAATTAATAAAAACGGCACATCTGTTTAATTTGGCTAACAGAAAAATGCACATTTAAGAAAGATGTTATCATATCCTTCTAATAAAGCAAGTCTATATCAAAGGCACTTCAGCAGAGCACTAACTCCTTAACCTTTTCCAAATCATTTTCATTTATGCCGCTTTTACTACATCTTTCTGTGTAAACCAATAAGAAGCCGCTTCTAATTTTGGACCTTATCACTCCCCCCCCCAAAAAAAAAGTAAATCTAGGTATTATCCAAAACATTTATCTGTTTCATGGATTGGGGTAGAATATAGCAAACTTCTGCCTAGGTCTTAAATTCTTCGGGTTAATACAGAAAGGTAGGAGTGTTATATCTGACATGTTAGATGCCTCAGAAATGGTTGCAGGAAAAAACTGGCTGAAGTCTACTGTCTTGGGGAAAAAGCTGTTGCCTTTTGTTGTATATCTATATAATTTGACTGAAGCTAATGTGGCTAATTTTAGTTCTTTCAACTTGTTTATGTGCCTTGGGTCTCTACGTTGCTTCCAAGTTAATTAGTAGGGCATGAGAAATAAAGCAATTTAGTTTCATTTTTTCCCCAGGGGAAAGGGGAAGCTGCTTCAGACATCTGTCTTTATGGAAATTAAGAAAAATGGGATGAGCTGATTTTAATTAACAAAGAGCTTCATTTTTAGGACATATGAATGATAATTTGGAGTTGAAAACACATAATTAAAAAGAGCTGTTGAATGTGTTCACACTGAATTCTTTGCTATGATGAAAAGAATATGAATATATGACTTCCAAACTTGGAAAAAATGTTATATAACTTAAAGCATTTAAGTGATTTAAGAAAAATCTTTTACTTTTCCCATGAAATTGAAACTGTTTTTCCCAAACATTTTTTATGAATGTCAACTGAAAAAAAAGATCTGGATATACACCTAGTATCATTAAGGTATTTTTGAGTCTCAGGGAAATGGCATTTTTTTTTCTGCTTGACATTTCAGAAAATATTGAAATATTTACTTCCTTTAGCTCCACATATTTTAATTTTCAGTGTTCATAAGAAACTTTCAATTCATTGATTTTTTAAATCAAGTTTAATAGTGTTTAAGTGACTAAATTTTTTTAAATAGAAGAAATACCTTAAAACTGATTTTAGCCTACATGTATCAGTGAGTCTTAAACTAAAAATTGGGGAGGGGGGAGGAATGTTTGGGTTTTTTTTTTTTTTTTTTTTAGATTGGTAAGTTTTCCTTGACAGCTAAGCTCACTTCACTTTTGGTGATGGGGAAGGGGGTAAGAAATTTTTAAATAAAAATTCAGTATCAGGGCATTCATTTCTCAGATTTCTAAATAAACTAACACCTTTTTATTCTGTCACGTTCTATCCAAAAACAACCAAAGAGCTGGCATTTCCCTCTCTAACAACCAAGTAGCTTCTTGCCCATCTTATGTGAGTATGGAATTTACTTTTGGGTTGATAACAATACACATGCTGTTTTAAAAAAGAAAGAAAATGAGGTTTGGCCTTTGAACTCTAGAATAACATCAATCCAGAATATTTATCAAGTTATTTTCAAGTATAGGCAGTGGAGAACATAATAGTAACATTTCACAAGAATATGATGCCTGAAGAATACAGTTTCATTTCTAAACATTTCACAGGGGTAGTCATCAAAGCAGAAGCAACATTTTTGGAAGCAACTTTAGGAGTACACTTTTCACTGTTATTCTTCAGAGTCAGGACTCAACTTGCTGACTGAGCAACATTTTTGGATAACTAACATCTTGAAGCTATTTCACATTTTGAACTCTTGGATACTTCAAATTCATCACCCAAAAATAAATGAAAAGAATAGGCCAGAAAAAGCATTCCTTGGTATCTTTCTCTCACTACTGAATTACCATTTTACTATTTACTCTGCTTGAGACATGTCCAGGGACCATGAGATTGCTCAGTCTCAACTTCTGCAGAAGTTCATACGGCAGTTTACAACAACAAGCAAGAATAAACAGCACGAGACAGCAGAGACACAACCACTCTTGCTGTTAATTGATGGGAATCAGTGGGCGTTCCTCTCGCTTCTTCCAGATATTAGTCTTGCTATCTTTTTTGACTAGTGGTGGTCTTCCCCTTTTTTTAGTGGGGGATATATTGGCTTCAAAATCTTCAACGGTGCTTTTTCTTCCTGGGGACTCTTCCCCAGGGTGCTCCATGATAGCTCCACTCCCTCCATCTAGGAAGTGCCTTAAAGCTGGGTCCTCGGGGGAGCAGACAGTGGTTCCACTCTCACTACTGCTCAGGTCTAAATCTTCTAAGTAAAGGATCTTAGGCTGATGCATACTTTTGATGAACGTTTTTTCCCTCTCCAGTTTTCTACCTGAGTGGTGCTCATTCATGTCTACCCCAGAGTCCAGACTCGTGTCGTTGCTCTGGGCTCTCTTGCCCTTTTTCAGGTCTATGAAGGAATGCCTCACTTGTGCGACTGGCTTTCCATCAAGAGACACAAACCAGGCTCTGGGATGGGGGGAGGGCTTTCCTTTGGACAGTTCTAGGAGGGTCTGTTCTGAAATTCCTTGAAGCTCTGATGAAAAGGGAGTCATTACAACAGCTTCATTTAGTGTTCCAGGAACAGAAACAGATTCTAGTAGGCTGTTTGAATACCGGCTCCAATCTGCAGTTTGGGATGGCAAGCTCTGTTGACCTTCGAGTGGGATATTCTCTTCCCTGGCATCTGGTGGCTGTACATGAGAATGCATTGGCATTTTGGGCAATGTCTGCGTAAAGTTCTCTCTATTTACTGGTTCCATCAATTGGCCATAGACTAACTGTCCCTTTCTTGGCAAAGTAGCTGACTTAGCAGTATGTAACTGCTCTGGAGTGGAGAAGAGGTCAGATGTCTGAAGGATGGCAATGGGCTGGCTGTAGATATGCATAAGCTGTTCTGGAATGTGAGAATGCCCATACACCTCTTCACTACCTGTGAGATACCTCTTTTCCTCTTGAGCATCACCTAGAGATGAAGATATATTGTTGTTAATATGTTTAGGTTGTTTGGACCCTACATTGGGCTCCAAAGACTGAGCTGGGTTTCTTGAGTAATTATTTTGATTGACTGACAGAAATGAAACATCTTCATTGTAGATTTTTAAACTGTCCCGAGTTTTTACCATGGAAACTCTTTCTTCTGCTTCTACCTTTGATGGTTCCTTTTTCTGAGGGTTGTATGAGGAGCTTTTGGCACTGAATAACTGTGACTTGTCCTCGGTTTTTAATGCAACTTTGACTGAACTGATGTGATTTATGTGAGTTGTTGACGTTGTCTGGTCTCTCTTGAGGACCTCAAGTTTAGTGATATTTCTTTCTCTTTTCTGTGGAGTACCACACTTATCCCTAGAGTAGAAGAGAAGGCAAAAAAATGTTTAAAACTTATCTAGAAGGTTTCATTTTTAAAAATCGTCTCATAATATGTTTATTAATATATGCAATGCTACTCTAAGAATATATCCATTTTTATTTTAATCTACATATTTTAAAGATCAAACCATTGATTTCTACTAATATTGTAATACACAGAACTGACATGATACTATAGTCTGATAGTTTCTGTGTTCATACACATTAATATTGTTCTTACCTGCAATAACAAAGAAGTACAGCAAAAAATCCAATGACAATAACTATTGTTCCTCCTAATATGGCTGAAAGAAACACTGTGTGGTAGGCAGTTATGTCCTTTGAATCTCCATTTATACCTGACCCTAAATGGTTCAAAATAAACAAATAAAGAGAAAATATATTATTTTAGGTCAAATTTTCAATGTCCTATCTTGGGCAAGGCAGACTAAATACGTGTATACACAGTTGTATTTATTTGCTCCCCTCCCATGGCAGGCTTCCCTGTGGGTGGAGATTACTTTCCCTACCCCCTTTGGGCTTAATCAATTGACTTGTTCTGCCCAGTGAAATGTGAGCATCTTAACTGAGGCTGCCTGAATGGCCTGTCCTCTTGCCAAGGCCCTCTATTATGTGAATAGTATATCCCAAAGTTTTGCTATTCCTTCAACCTAGGTTCTGGAACGAGAAAAAATGTTGAGCCGAACCAAGCCAAGCCCAACAGTCATGAAGTGAAAGCAACAAACAAGTGTTTGCTATCGTTAGCTGCTGAGATAACAGGTTTATTTGTTACTTATGGCTGAGTATTGCAGAAAGTGGCAGTGAGATGCTGAAGTGCTGCTATGACAAAACCTAAAATGTGTGACACTGGCTTCCAAGCCAGGCAGTGAGGAAACTGTTGCAGGAGGCAATAAAAATGGTGGCCCAAGCCATGTGGTAGCAAAATATTTGCTGGAATAAACTGGGAGAAAATATTTCTAACGAGAGCTTTGTGCAAAGAGGTTTTGAGATAGAATGGAGTGAGCGTTGACTATGATTAGCTGCATTTGATTAAAAAAGAAATTTTAAAGATAAATCCAAAAAGAATTTGCCAAAGTAAGCAGGGATGAAAAGGACCAAAGAGAATGCAAAAACTGGGGGACCTGAGGAATTAAAAGTTGCAACTTTTAATTGCAGGCTGGACTCCAGAACAAGATGACGCTATGATCCCAGCAAGCTAAACCCAGCAGCGGCACAGGTGAGCCATTATTCTTCTTCATGAGCACATATATACAATGAGCACACATATACAGTGCTGTTGTAATTAGCTTAACTGCAGTAAAAGCAGACTAAGCACTGGGATGATCAGGGCAGGCTATGAATATTCTGCACGAAAATAAATGCAACTTATCTTGAGGTAATGTTTCAACGTCACTAAGACCTAATTTTGCTCAAAAATGTATATAACAACAACTCTACAGATCAGTATCAACTGGATTTTAATATGTATTCAAGGTGATGAGACACCCGATTTTTTGGTCATCTTGACCATGAGATGATGTCCAGCGTGAAGCTTTCAGCTTCACCAAGGACACTGGAAAGACTAAGGATCATGAGGCCTTTAGATCCTTTAACTTTTGCATCATCTAAGTTGATTAAAGTAATAGTAATATTAAAGGATTTGGAGAAGCAGTGTTGTGGTTATGCATTCAGACTTTAGAGCCAGAATGCCTGAACTGGAATCCTGGCCTCACCCTTTCTTCCTGTGAGGTATTGGGCAGGCTTCATTTACTTGTGTCTCAGTCCATAACTGTCATACCTCACCCATGTGGGTTGTTACCAAGATTAAATGGGTCAATACGTATAAATATTTACGACAGTGCTTAGCACATGATAAGCACTCAGTAAGTGTTAGCTGTATTATACCACTGTTGTTAAATGAAACATCAAGGTTATAGAAGAACAGGCACTTCAGTATTGACCATGCTTTCCTATATGGTAACTGATAACAAAATGTTTATCATATTGGATAGGCAACCAAGCACAGCATCGCACAATATGAAATTTCTTCAAACAAAAAAGAGATAAGAGTAACAATTCTCCCTACAGATTCTTATTCAGGATCCAGAGCTGCAACAGAGTAAAGTTCGGCTATTCACTGGGTGAAATTCAACTTCTTCTCCAAAAGAATATTGAATATATATTTCCACAATAGAGTAATGCTAACAATTTTCACTCCACAGAATTCCAACAGAACTCACTTTTGGAATTAAGAGGCTGACATTGTTGCATTTGTCCCAAATCTTATATGTATGACAATAGCAAAAAAGCATACATCTGCATGTGTGTGTGGGCGCACTGGGTGTATATGCGCATGCCCAAAAGGGGTTAGAAAGGTAGAAAATTACAATATATTTTCATTCAAATATACCTGAAAATGCATATTTAAAAAAAGTAATGGTACTTGTTTAATAAATTCTATACTCAGCCACCTATTTACCTGTAGCAATCTGTGAAAAACCAATTGATTTTAATTTCTTGCACTTAAACAGATTTCTAGAATTCCTTGAAAAAATATTAAGATTTACTTTAAAAACAGATTTAGTATATTATTAACCAAATTATAACTAAAGTAGCTCTAGCACACCAGACACTAACTGGCCCATCATAGGACCAATTTTGAGTTTACTGTAACACTCGCATCCTAAAATGTTTAGGGACATTAGTGATCCTCATATCCAACTCCCGCAATTTAGAAAAGAGAAAACGAATACTCAGA
Organism: Lagenorhynchus albirostris; assembly: GCF_949774975.1. Classification (NCBI taxonomy): domain Eukaryota; kingdom Metazoa; phylum Chordata; class Mammalia; order Artiodactyla; family Delphinidae; genus Lagenorhynchus; species Lagenorhynchus albirostris. Next base: position 46,995,632 of record NC_083100.1, read on the forward strand.
TGGGTAAGTACCTATTTCAAGCTTACCCTGTTAATTACTGTCAAAGCCAGAACTACAGTCAAGTTATCAAGTTATCCATATTTCTCGTATGGATTTTTCAAAACCATCACTAGAAGGTATCTAATTCAAACTGAACGGGAATCCCACACTTCTGTGTTAGTACTCTGATTCACACAAAATCGTTCCTGACATACAAGCTAAAACAAAACTTCCACCTATTTTAGAAAATTATTTCAGCTTTTAGAATTCATAGTCATCTTGTATAGATTGGTTGCTTCAGGTATATTTTCAGTGGAAAGCACACTTCTCTATAAAACTCAAGTGCCCCTTAGGTCATTTTTATTAGAAATGAAAGAACTTGGATTTAGCTGAAGTATTAAATATTGTTCTTTTTCATCTTTTCATCATTTTATAGTTGCAAATCTAGAATGGGATATGGTCAGATAGCGGGCAAGACTGCATGATATTTTGCACCATGAAAAACAAAAGTAATCACCCTCTGGTTTCTGAATAAATCTCATAAGCACTAAGTTCAAACAAAAACAGAACATCCTCTTGATCGTAATGGTTAATATTAATAGCTCATATTTCTTCTATTGAAATACTAAATTTTAGCTTCAATAACAAGAAGTCTTGTTACCTTGCATGGTTTAAAATTCAAAGGTTGTCAAATGTAAAATGAAAATATCAAACTATTTTTAAAATTGCAGAAAAAAATCAAAGCCTAACAAAGTTAGCAGATAAATTGCTAACAAAGTTAGCAGATAAACTGCTACAGAGAAATGTATGTAAAATATCCACATCCTGGATCAGGGTGTGCACTGGGACTATTCCTGAACAGCATGAAATAGCCAGGTTGCAGCTGCCTTTCAGCTGGGAACCGAGACACTAGATAAACCAAAAGAATTTTCTCTGACACATGATTAAAGATGAAGGAATGACATATGCATACGGCTTTCACACTTTCCCTAAACTTTACTAAAATGACACTGAAAGCTTTGTTTTTTTTTTATATTATTTTTTTCATCTTGGAGTACACTTGCTTTACAATGCTGTTAGTTTCTGCTGTATAACAAAGTGAATCAGCTATATGTATCCATATATCCCCATATCCCCTCCCTCTTGCATCTCCCTCCCACCCTCCCTATCCTACCCCTCCAGGTGGTCACAAAGCACCGAGCTGATCTCCCTGTGCTATGCAGCTGCTTCCCACTAGCTATCTACCTTACGTTTGGTAGTGTATATATGTCCATGCCTCTCTCTCGCTTTGTCACAGCTTACCCTTCCCCCTCCCTGTGTCCTCAAGTCCATTCTCTACGTCTGCATCTTTATTCCTGTCCTGCCCCTAGGTTCTTCAGAATGTTTTTTTTTTTTTTTTTAGATTCCATATATGTGTGTTAGCATACAGTATTTGTTTTTCTCTTTCTGACTGACTTCACTCTGTATGACAGACTCTAGATCCATCTGCCTTGCTACAAATAACTCAATTTCATTTCTTTTTATGGCTGAGTAATATTCCATTGTATATATGTGCCACATCTTCTTTATCCATTCATCTGTTGATGGACACTGAGGTTGCTTCCATGTCCTGGCTATTGTAAATAGTGCTGCAATGAACATCGTGGTACATGACTCTTTGAATTATGGTTTTCTCAGGGTATATGCCCAGTAGTGGTATTGCTGGGTCGTATGGTAGTTCTATTTTTAGCTTTTTAAGGAACCTCCATACTGTTCTCCATAGTGGCTGTATCAATTTACATTCCCGCCAACAGTGCAAGAGGGTTCCCTTTTCTCCACACCCTCTCCAGCATTTATTGTTTGTAGACTTTTTGATGATGTTTTGTTTTTATAAATAGACAAAAACCCATAGGTTAAGGCAGACTGAGATAAGAGACAAGAGCAACAAGATGCTGACTGCTGGAAAGTTGACTTAGCAGAGCTGGCAGCAGGGAAAGCCAAGAATTTATACGAGTGAACACCCAGATGCCCTAGAAAGTGGTAGCAGGTCCATGATGCAACCAGTCTACACTACAGTAGGTTAGAGTATTTCTTTTTTTAAGATGAATTAATGGAGTAAACATGCAATGTTTGAGTATTTTGAGATAGAAATCCTACATCTTGAGTTGTGTTTAAGTACAAAGTAAATAGATAATTTGATACCATGTTAAATCTAGGAAAAATGAAATACTTATTTCTCCTAGAATATGAATAGGCCATTCCTAGCAGATAGCTCTTGGTTTTTGTCCACCTTCTGTGCATATGTCAGGCCACTCTCCATTTGAGCTATCACTTGTCTTATCTCGGAAACAGTCTGGGGACGCTATTATTCAACAGCCCCTCCTCCTCCGCACCACAGCCCCACCAAGGAGAATGCTCACGACCTAAGTCTGGGCCCATCTAAATTCCACATCTCTAGAAAGGTCAGGAACAGTATGAGGAAAGGACTGCAAAGGGTTAGTATCAGCTGTTATGAAGCAGCAGTCTTCCAAAGACAGTCAAGTAGGTCTGCTAACTAGGCCCTCTAAGATTCCTGCCTTTTATAATCTGCTTCTTCAGCTTTCCCTAGGATCCTGCAAACTCCCTATATCCTAACACATTTTTTTAATTATCTAAAATCTATTCCTGTTTTTTGCAACCAAAAACTCTAACTGATCTGGGTAGAATTTATTCATAAAAAGTAAATTAAGGAAATTCTTGATTTGAATACACTTCATACTTCAGATTCATCAGATATTACAGCTATAAAGGACCTTCGAGTTCATGGAATTTAATCTTTCCTGATACACATGGAAAAAATAAAATAAAGCTGAGATCAAGAGACTAAAAGCTTTTTCCAGTGTCATACAGTAAGTGGCAATGCTCAGAATAAAACAGGAATCTCCTAATATCAATTTCAGCATGACTATTTGGACTTTTAAAAATTTACTCTTTGTTTCATTTTTACCATACCTCTAGTTCCTGGAAGTGGAGCTGCTATCCAGTAGCCCAAATGAGGTGCCTCGTATGTCCAAATTAAATGATTGTTATATTCCTTGACCATTCCCCGGCCATGATTTACCCAAGCACCTACAAAGGAAGGCAAGTAAAAAATACTAATCAATTAGTTTATATATCTTTAACGCTGATAGGAGTTTGCTGATAGTCATGTATAGAATACTTTGCAAGACTTTTTCAAAGATTATGAAAATTGTGGCAATATATTATCATGGGATAATATATATATTACATCATAATACAGTACATATTATATTAAATAGAATAATTTGATTTGTTAAGACTAAAGGAAATAAAATCAATACTAATAAACTAAGGATATAGATCTATTTAGGGAAATCATGACTCCAAATAATGTCTACATTGTGCATATTGAGATATGTCTTAATAAGAATGTGAGTAATTAAATCCAAATTTATCAACAGGTGGTTGTTACCTATTCTGGGATTCTGATGAAACACTTATAGTCTATGTTTTATGGCCTTATTATTTATTAAATACTGTTTTGTTCTAGTACTGCTGGCATAGCTCTTTTAGAGCTCAATTTTTTAAAACTTTAAAAAATGCTATTTGGATTCAATTAACTGTTATCCACAGAAAAAAGCATTCAGTAAAGCCAGTATCTTTTATGAAGTCCAGCATAACAAAGCTATTTATAAGTTTGGTGTATAGTTGTATTTGGTTTATTGATTCCTTGTAATGATGTATATCTATAACATGTAAAACAGTGTTTTTAATAAGGTAGACAAACTTGGCATTATCAGAATAAGTCAACCTACTGCTTTTTAAATAGTCACATTAAAACTAAGCATTACATATGTGACAAATTAATTCAAAAATTTTGCCACTGGAAGGTACATTAGAGACAAAAGCCTTTTCCAGGAGAAACAATCAGAAAGCAGAACTCAAAGCAGATATTCTTCTTTAAAGTGTCTTAAAACAATTCTCTCATTCACAAATTAGGAAATTGAGGCCGGAATAAATTAAGTGATTTGTTCAAAATCACACTGCTGGTAAATGGACCAGAATCCAGGTCTTAGAGCTCTTAATCCAATGTTTAACAGTAGTATACCACTGTGACATTGTGATTTATAATAAGAAATATATATGTGGTTTTAATCCCCAGTCCTGGCACAGAGCTCCTAAAACCTCGGAATTTCCTATGTGATAAGGTCCAAAAAGGTGGAGAGTGTCTTTTGTTGTTCATAACAAGCTGCTTTCAATGACACCTGAGTTTATGTTAATGAGATGAATTTTGGAAAGTCCCTGTGGATAGGAGGCTGGTTGCCAGAGGAGCCAACCACGTGATCAAAGAGTTGGACCTTTCATCCCCACCCCTACGCACCCCTGTAGAGGAGGAAGAGGGGCTGGAGCTTGGACTCAATCACCAGTGTTCAACGATTTAATCAAGCATGCCTACATAATAAGGCCTCCATAAAAATCCCTGAACTCCAGGGTTTAGAGAGCAGAGTTGGTGAACACGTGGAGGTGCTGGGAGGGTGGAGCCCCCAGAGGAGAGAGCACTGAAGCTCCAGGCCCTTTCTCCCATACCTTGCCCTGAGCATCTCCTCCATCTGGCTATTACCAAGTCGTACCCTTCTATAACAAACTGATAATCTAGTTGGTAAACTGTCTTCCTGTGAGCTGTTCTAGCAAGTTATCAAACTCGAAGAGAGGGTCATGGGAACCTCCAATTTATAGGCAGCTGGGCAGAAGCATGGGTGACAAGCTGGACTCGCAACTGGCCTCTTGAGTTGGGGGCTGCAGGACCGAGCCCTTAACCTGTAGGATCTGACACTAACTCCAGGTAGAGAGTGTCTAAATTGAATGAAATTTTAGGACACTTATTAGCTTGTGTTAAGAGTCCTGCTTGGTACAGAAAAAACACCCTCACACTTGGTGACCAGAAGTGAAGTTTTGAGTGTAGAATAGAGTTGAGAGAAGAAGAGTTTGTCCCTTACAACTACCATTGTTACTTATATAGTTTCCAGTCTTTCTTAAACAATAATATATCCATGTTTTTATCTTCTATAGTGAACATGTGTGTGTTTGTGCCTCACTACCTACCCTTCCAGTTACAGTGAAACCTCATTCCAAATCTCCTTTGAGGATCTACTGCTCCCTATTCTCAGTCCACATGACTAGTTTAGGGCTCCAATCCCAGTTCCAACACATGACTTAAGCCTAAGTAAATTTGTGCAATCTATTTGCAGACCACAAAGACTGGTTCCAAGATGGGCATGCAAACCCCATTCTACAAATGCGGTGAATCCAAGGGCTTAGGTAATAGCTACTAGGAAAAGAATTTCTCTTTCCGTTGGACTTTAACCTGGGTGGTATAAAGTGAGAGCACCTACAGCCTTCTTGATACTCAGAAGGGAAATCCTATTCCAGAAAGGTATTAACACAGGAAACAGATGAGAAAGAAATCAGGTCCTGCAAAACTGTCTAGGTTGTGTAACATGACTTAACCCAAGACAGTTCTAGCCCTGGACCCAGTTTTGGACTGATCATCTTTTCTTGTTTTTGTTTTTTGGTAAAGATTCCCACCTTATTTACATGGAAACACAAGAAAACCAAGAGAAGCAGAAGGGAAAAAAGTGCATCCAGCTGCTATTTAGGAGGATAAACTCAGGGAACAAAATTGGTACGAAAGATTTTTTTTTGGAAAATAATCTCTCTACTCTCTCTCTTTCTCCCTCTCTCTCTCTCTCTATAAATATAATACACATACATATATACACACACATACATATAAAAAACAGTGTTATTTTCATGAAATTAGCATATATTTATCAATTGCTTTAGCCAAGCTTTTATATATAACTTCATATTTCCTATCAAAACAAAAATAAACTCATAAGAGCAGAAATAATTTTAAAAATTTTATTTATGCTCAAAATATAAAAACATGGGAATGTGAGTAAATAATGCTATCTTAAAATGTAACAGTGATATCCTTTTCCCCACAATTGTATTATATTAATCAAAGTAGGGTCACTTTTCGTCACTAACAAAGTGCTTAAAATTATAATATTACTGATTTAGTACTCTACTAAAGATAAAACATTCAAATATAAATATTTTAATGTTTTAAATAATGCATATTAAAATTTAATATTGTGTATAAAATATAGAAAGTTTATTTGTCAATTATACCTCAATAAAGATGAAAATTTTAAATAAAAATATAGAAACATATTTCTAAAATATTCAGAACCTTTTCACCTAGCTCACATACCTGTGTTCATATCAAATGTCCAGGCAGGTATGTGATCCCCTGCACTTATACCATTTGTACGTAGAAGTGGGAGAGAAATTTGAATAGAGCCATCCACCTTTAATTCTTTTCCTCCAGAATATATTTTCACACATATTGCTGCAAGAGGAGTCAGTTCATTGCCTTCAAAACCTAAAAACAGAAGACAGTTCATTAAAATCATATGTAAAACACAAACTGTAGTTGTGTATTAACAACAGACTAATATGGGCCTAAAATATCTAGTTCCTCTATTTCACCCAGGGTTATCCATTTTAATATCAAATAGATACTGGATTCTACTTAAGGATTTTTAAAGTATATAATATATCATAAATAAATGCTATACTTATGTAACATTGACAAATCAGTATGAGCCTGAAGATCAAATTCTCTCTGAGTCCTCTGATTTAAGGTCACTGGAATCTAATTCAATGTTTTTAAAAACCTACAAAACCAACAGGAAGGCTGCCTCTCTGAGGGGGAGACATTTGAGCAGTGGCCAAATGAGAAGGTGCCATCCATGCAGAGACCTCAGAGAAGAGCCTTCCAGGCAGAGGAAACCAGCACAAAGCTCCCAAATCGGAAGTGATCTTGGCATGTGTAAGAAAGAAAGAAGCCTGGAGGTCAGAGAGAGATGGAAATAGCATAGCGCCTTGGAGGCCATCGAAAGGAATCCTTATTATCGCTGCCACCGAATCTGGTATATGTCTTCAGTTATCAGACAGGGCAACCACTGGCTTATTGGAAATTTTCTGTTAAATGTAAGAGAATTAACCTTTGCAAACGTCCTGAAACTCTAACCATAAGGTAAGCAAAATAATGCCATACGTATTCTGTAGACTAGTTGCACTGGTCAGTAATGCACTGTAAAAAGTACTATGTAATCTGTAAGTAATTATAATCTCTTCTATCAAACTATTTATAAAGCCAGCTGGCTTTCTTAACTCCACCCCTCAGTTCTATACAGTCGGTGGCGTCACATAGTGAATGCAGCTGAAACTGATGAAATCAGCATCCCACCATTTGGGATAAGGCCAACTCAAAGAAGAAAGAAAAAAGAGTCTGCAAAACAATGAGGAGGAAACTTTCACAAAGAATTTTCATACTCGTAGAGCTCTAGAACTGTACAATCCAGTAGAGTAGCCAGAAGCGCATGCAGCAATTTAAATTTAAATGAAATGAGCAACACAGTTTCTCAGTGCACTGGTTATGTGTCAAGAGCTCAACAGCCACATGTGGCTCAGCAGCTACCAGACGGGGCAGAGCAGAAATTCCCATTTGTCAGCACAGCTCTAGAACTTTGAAAATGTTAGCAGTTCTAGAACTTTGAAAATGTTAGCAGCATTCTCAGGACAATTGAAATGTTTAATGAATAATCTCAAAAGCAGGGGGTAGAGGAACGCTGAAGGGCACAGCACACTATGACTCCTTCCCACTGAATCTAATGAGTGTTGTTCATAAAAACCCTCCAATGCACCGTGAGCTTCATTTGCAATAGTGTATATATCGGTACCATTCTTGTGATGTTTTTATTTTGAAAGCATCCTGTAACTTACAACTGGAAAACTTTGGCAGGTATCTTAGATTGGCTTCCTCAAGAAGCAAACCCTGAAATAACAATATGGAGGAAGCACCCACCACTGAGGGACTGGAGGAGTAACACAGAAGAAGGAAGCCAACACAGGATGTGTTAATGAACAGGTGTGTATGCGTTATGTGCTCTTTATCTGTCATTGGTTGAGAGCTTGCCCCTTGTGAGGGCCAAGTCTGCATCCTGGACCAGGGAATGCCCTTAGGCAGAGTCGCAGTAGGAAACATAGGCTTGTAACAGAAGACAGGGTCATGTGGCTGGGGTATCAACAGCATCAGCTACAGCAAGTTAGGAAAAAAAAGAAAAAAAAAGCCTATCTAACCATAACATCTATATGCTTATTACTCTAATTTCTGACTACTCCCCAAACGATATGGACCAAAAATTTGACTCAAGGGAAACCATAAAAATTACATATTGTCTGAGGTGATTTTAAAAACAGTGGAATAAACAGAAGTTAAAAAAAAAAAATTGCCAGGGGACGTTCAAGATGGCGGAGGAGTTAAGATGTGGAGATCACCTTCCTCCCCACAAATACATCAAAAATACATCTACATGTATGTAACAACTCGTACAGAACACCTACTGATGCTGGCAGAAGACCTCAGACTTCCCAAAAGGGAAGAAACTGCCCACGTACCTGGCCGTGTAGCTAACAGGGTCTTGGTGATCTGTCCGGGTGTCAGGCCTGAGCCTCTGAGGTGGGAGAGCCAAGTTCAGGACATTGGTCCACCAGAGACCTCCTGGCCCAGCCTCATGTAATATCAATCAGCAGGCGCTCTCCCAGAGATCTCCATCTTAACGCTAAGACCCAGCTCCACTCAATGACCAGCAAGCTCCAGTGCTGAACTCCCCATGCCAAACAACTAGCCAGACAGAAACACAACCACACCCATTAGCAGAGATGCTGCCTAAAATCATAATAAGTTCACAGACACCCCATAACACACCACCGGACACAGTCTTGCCCACCAGAAAGACAAGATCCAGCCTCATCCACCAGAACACAGGCACCAGTCCCCTCCACCAGGAAGCCTACACAACCCACTGAACCAACCTTACCCACGGGGGGAAGACACCAAAAACAATGGGAACTACAAACCTGCAGCCTGTGAAAAGGAGACCCCAAACACAGTAAGATAAGCAAAAGGAGAAGACAGAGAAATACACAGCAGATGAAGGAGCAAGGTTAAAACCCACCAGACCAAACAAATGAAGATGAAATAGGCAGTCTACCTGAAAAAGAATATAGAGTAATGACAGTAAAGATGATCCAAAATCTTGGAAGTAGAATGGAGAAAATACAAGAAACGTTTAACAAGGACCTAGAAGAACTAAAGAGCAAACAAACAGTGATGAACAACACAATAAATGAAATTAAAAATTCTCTAGAAGGAATCAATAGCAGAATAACTGAGGCAGAAGAAAGGATAAGTGACTTGGAAGATAAAATAGTGGAAATAACTACCACAGAGAAGAATAAAGAAGGAAAAGAATTGAGGACAGTCTCAGAGACCTCTGGGACAACAATAAATGCACCAACATTCGAATTGTAGGGGTCCCAGAAGAAGAGAAAAAGAAAGGGACTAAGAAAATATTTGAAGAGATTATGGTTGAAAACTTCCCTAATATAGGAAAGAAAATAGTCAATCAAGTCCAGGAAGCACAGAGAGTCCCATACAGGATAAATCCAAGGAGAAATGCACCAAGAGACATATTAATCAAACTATCAAAAAATTAATACACAGAAAAAATATTAAATGCAGCAAGGGAAAAACAACAAATAACATACAAGGGAATCCCCATAAGGTTAACAGCTGAGCTTTCAGCAGAAACTCTGCAAGCCAGAAGGGAGTGGCAGTACGTATTTAAAGTGATGAAAGGGAAAAACCTACAACCAAGATTACTCTACCCAGCAAGGATCTCATTCAGATGCGACAGAGAAATTAAAACCTAAGAGAATTCACCACCAACAAAACAGCTTTACAACAAATGCTAAAGGAACTTCTCTAGGCAGGAAACACAAGAGAGGAAAAGACCTACAATAACAAACCTAAAACAATTAAAATGGTAATAGGAACATACACATCAATAATTACCTTAAATGTAAATGGATTAAATGCTCCAACCAAATGACACAGACTGGCTGAATGGATGCAAAAACAAGACCCGTATGTATGCTGTCTAGAAGAGACCCATTTCAGACCTAGGGACACATACAGACTGAAAGTGAGGGGATGGAAAAAGATATTCCATGCAAATGGAAATCAGAAGAAAGCTGGAGTAGCAATTCTCATATCAGACAAAATAGACTTTAAAACAAAGACTATTACAAGAGACAAAGAAGGACACTGCATAATGATCAAGGGATCAATCCAGGAAGAAGATATAACAATTGTAAATATTTATGCACCCAACATAGGAGCACCTCAATATATAAGGCAAATACTAACAGCCATAAAAGGGGAAATTGACAGTAACACAATCATAGTAGGGGACTTTAACACCCCACTTTCACCAATGGATAGATCATCCAAAATGAAAATAAATAAGGAAACACAAGCTTTAAATTATATATTAAACAAGATGGACTTAATTGTTATTTATAGGACATTCTATCCAAAAACAACAGAATACACTTTCTTCTCAAGTGCTCATGGGACATTCTCCAGGGTAGATCACATCTTGGGTCACAAATCAAGCCCTGGTAAATTTAAGAAAATTGAAATTGTATCAAGTATCTTTTCTGACCACAATGCTATGAGACTAGATATCAATTACAGGAAAAGATCTGTAAAAAATATAAACACATGGAGGCTAAACAATATGTTATTAAATAACCAAGAGATCATAGTACGGAAGAAATCAAAGAGGAAATCAAAACATACCTAGAAACAAATGACAATAAAAACATGATGACCGAAAACCTATGGGATGGAGCAAAAGCAGGTCTAAGAGGGAAGTTTATAGCAATACAATCCAACCTCGAGAAACAAGAAAAATCTCAAATAAACAACCTAACCTTACACCTAAAGCAAGTACAGAAAGAAGAACAAAAAAACCCCAAAGTTAACAGAAGAAATCATAAAGATCATATCATAAATAAATGAAAAAGAAATGAAGGAAACGATAGCAAAGATCAATAAAACTAAAAGCTGGTTCTTTGAGAAGATAAACAAAATTGATAAACCATTAGCCAGACTCATCAAGGAAAAAAGGGAGAAGACTCAAATCAACAGACTTAGAAATGAAAAGGAGAAGTAACAACTGACACTGCAGAAATACAAAGGATCATGAGAGATTAATGCACGCAACTAATTATATGCCAATAAAATGGACAACCTGGAAGAAATGGACAAATTCTTAGAAAAGCACAACCTTCCGAGACTGAATCAGGAAGAAATAGAAAATATAAACAGACCAATCACAATTGGTCTGAAATTGAAACTGTGATTAAAAATCTTCCAACAAACAAAAGCCCAGGGCCAGATGGCTTCACAGGGGAATTCTATCAAACATCATAGAAGAGTTAACACCTGTTCTTCTCAAACTCTTCCAAAATATAGCAGAGGGAGGAACACTCCCAAACTCATTCTGTGAGGCCACCATCACCCTGATACCAAAACCAGACAAGGATGTCACAAAGAAAGAAAACTACAGGCCAATATCACTGATGAACATAGATGCAAAAATCCTCAACAAAGTACTAGCAAACAGAATACAACAGAACATTAAAAGGATCATACACCATGATCAAGTGGGGTTTATCCCAGGAATGCAAGGATTCTTCAATATATGCAAATCAATCAATGTGATACACCATATTAACAAACTGAAGGAGAAAAACCATATGATCATCTCAATAGATGCAGAAAAAGCTTTCAACAAAATTCAACACCGATTTATGATTAAAAAAACCCTCCAGAAAGTAGGCATAGAGGGAACTTACCTCAACATAATAAAGGCCATATATGACAAACGCACAGCCAACATCGTTCTCAATGGTGAAAAACTGAAAGCATTTCCACTAAGATCAGGAACAAGACAAGGTTGCCCACTCTCACTACTATTATTCAACATAGTTTTGGAAGTTCAAGCCACAGCAACCAGAGAAGAAAAAGAAATGAAAGGAATACAAATCGGAAAGGAAGAAGTAAAACTGTCACTGTTTGCAGATGACATGATACCATACATAGAGAATCCCAAAGATGCTACCAGAACACTACTAGAGCAATCAATGAATTTGGTAAAGTAGCAGGATACAAAATTAATACACAGAAATCTCCTGCATTCCTACACACTAATGATGAAAAATCTGAAAGAGAAATTAAGGAAACACTCCCATTTACCACTGCAACAAAATACCTAGGAATAAGCCTACCTAAGTAAACAAAAGACCTGTATGCAGAAAACTATAAGACACTGATGAAAGAAATTAAAGATAATACCAACAAATGGAGAGATATACCATGTTCTTGGATTGCAAGAGTCAACATTGTGAAAATGACTCTACTACCCAAAGCAATCTACAGATTCAATGCAATCCCTATCAAACTATCAATGGCATTTTTCACAGAACTAGAACAAAAAATTTCACAATTTGTATGGAAACATAAAAGACCCCCAATAGCCAAAGCAATCTTGAGAAAGAGTATCAGAGCTGGAGGATTCAGGCTCCCTGACTTCAGACTATACTACAAAGCTACAGTAATCCGCATAGTATGGTACTGGCACAGAAACAGAAAGATAGATCAATGGAACAGGATAGAAAGCCCAGAGATAAAGCCACGCACATATGGTCACCTTATCTCGGATAAAGGAGGCAAGAATATACAATGGAGATAGACAACTTCTTCAATAAGTGGTGCTGGGAAAACTGGACAGCTACATGTAAAAGAATGAAATTAGAACACTCCCTAACACCATACACAAAAATAAACTCAAAATGGATTAAAGACCTAAATGTAAGGTCAGACACTATCAAACTCTTAAGAGGAAAACATAGGCAGAACAATTCATGACATAAATCACAGCAAGGTCCTTTTTGACCCACCTCCTAGAGAAATGGAAATAAAAACAAAAATAAATGGGACCTAATGAAACTTAAAAGCTTTTTCACAGCAAAGGAAAGCATAAACAAGACCAAAAGACAACCCTCAGAATGGGAGAAAATATTTGCAAATGAAGTAACTGACAAAGGATTATTCCCCACAATTTACAAGCAGCTCATGCAGCTCAATATCAAAAAAACAAACAACCCAATCCAAAAATGGGCTGAAGACCTAAATCATTTCTCCAAAGAAGATATACAGATTGCCAACAAACACATGAAAGGATGCTCAACATCACTAATCATGAGAGAAATGCAAATCAAAACTACAATGAAGTTTCAGCTCACACCGGTCAGAATGCCCATCATCAAAAAATCTACAAATGATATATGCTGGAGAGGGTGTGGAGAAAAAGTAACCCTCTTGCACTGTTGGTGGGAATGTAAATTGATACAGCCACTGTGGAGAACAGTATGGAGGTTCCTTAAAAAACTAAAAATAGAACTATCATACAACCCAGCAATCCCACTACTGGGCATATACCCTGAGAAAACCATAATTCAAAAAGAGTCATGTAGCACAATGTTCACTGCAGCACTACTTACAATAGCCAGGACATGGAAGCAACCCAAGTGTTCATTGACAGATGAATGGATAAAGAAGATGTGGTGCATATATACAATGGAATATTACTCAGCCATAGAAAGAAATGAAATTGAGTTATTTGTAGTGAGGTGGATGGACCTAGAAACTGTCATACAGAGTGAAGTAAGTCAGAAAGAGTAAAACAAATATTGTATGCTAACACATATATATGGAATCTAAAAAAAAAAAAAAAAAGGTTCTGAAGAACCTAGGGGCAGGACAGGAATAAAGACACAGACGTAGAGAATGGACTGAGGACATGGGGAGGGGGAAGGGCCAAGTGAGAGAGTGGCATGGACATATATACACTACCAAAGGTAAAAGAGATAGCTAGTGAGAAGCAGCCGCATAGCACAGGGAGATCAGCTCAGTGCTTTGTGTCCACTTAGAGGGGTGGGATAGGGAGGGTGGGAGGGAGAAGCAAGAGGGAGGGGATATGGGGATATATGTATATGTATAGCTGGTTCACTTTGTTGTGCAGCAGAAACTAGCAAACCATTGTGAAGCAATTATACTCCAATAAAGATGTTAAAAAAATAACCTTGTAAAGTTTTAGCAAAATACACTGTAACTCAAAGTGAAAAAATAATAATAAAAAAATAAAAACAGTGGAGTTTGTTAATTGCAACAACTGGTAGAAATGGTAGAACAAGTGTGGATGTACAGAGGGAAGATACAGTTTTTACAGGTGTCATTCATAAGTTAATTGTTAAATAAAGTGTAAGATTCCATCATCTTCGTAATGTAGGTCATGACAGCCTTATGTAAGTGTACTAGTGCTGCTGAATATAAAAAGTACTTTTCAATATTACCGTTTTACTCAGAGTATATCAAATATATTTGAAAAGAAAAATTTCCAGTTGCTTACTCTAATCTATAAACTTTTTTATATCTAACAATTATTGACACTGCTGATCAATTTGGTAAGAATGAATAGGTCAAATTATAATATATATGTAAACTTCTTAATCAAATTTCCACTTTCAATATTTTTTAATTTGCAAAATTATACAATAATCATTACTATTTTCTATACCTTGATTACCTCCTTTGGATAAAAATATCCTGTAAATTAAACTCTCTATTAATTTGAAATAATGTATGCAGAAGACTGGTATAATCTTTCATTGGATCAAAGGGACTGCCTATAAACACTTTAATAACTATATTTATGTTTCAAAAGTGACATGTCTCCTCCAAAGCTTAAATGAATTTCAGACATCTAAATAAATAGTACTTGATGAGAGATTTATGTGCTGTTTTTATAAATAGATTAGATTATAAAAAATTAGAAAATACCTGACTTATTGAGAGTAATTCCAGTCGTATACAGAAAATTATCCACTGTCAAAAACTGTTGTAGGACTGTAAGGTAGCCTGTAACGTTGCTAATGTGATGGCTGTTGGGTAGTCTAATTAAGGCTTTTGAAAACTGAACACTTGGTTGAGATTTGGCATCTGGAAAAAGGAAACCTCATTAGCAAATAGACAAAACAAATGCATATTAAGCACAGCACTATTGGTCAGGACATTTTACTCTAAGTGAACCAGTTATTTCTAAAACATTACTGACATCTCCTAATTATAATTATTATTTTATATTCAGATCTGAATAAATAAGAAATGCCCCTTTCTTTAGATCATACAAGGCACCTTTAGCCTAGAGAGTGCTTGATTCGCTTGCCCAGAATTTCTTCACCCTTTGAGTTTCACTTCTAGGGAACCACACATTGACCCATGTGGTTCACTTGGGGTTTCATTTCTGTAACAAGAGTAGAGGTAATGGTGCATGCCAGAATGGGCTGAAACCAATCAAAAGCATCTCATTATCCTGTTGGCCACAGTGATTTGTTGAACTATGGGACTTGTGACAACCACAGTTAATGAGATGCAAAGTGAGTTTTGCTTGGACTTCTAGGGGAAAAGACCTTCTATTCCCCACTAGATTTTATGTGAGCAGATATATGTCTGGGAGTTGCAAAAGCCATCTTGTGACCAAAAATGAGAGCTCCTTTGAAAATGAGACAATATTTAAGGACCGGAGAGTTGAGAAACAGAAAGAGTAAAACTAGTTCTCAATTATTTCAACTGAAGCCCTGATCAAGTCATGTCTAAAGGTGGTCCCATCCCTACACTTATCAATCATTTGAGCAATAAATAAGTGCTTCCTTTGGGCTTAAACTAGTTTCGGGTTGGGTTTTCAGCAACTTGCAACAGAAAGTATCTTTGATGATAAGCCATATACTTAAGTGGGTAGGTTTCTGCATCAGGCAATTAAACATGCATTAAAAGCTTTTCAAATGCCAGGCATTCAATTTATAAATATTATCTCATGTAAATAACTTTGAATTGACTATCCTCTAATTTATCGAGAACCCAAGGACAATATTGATTTTTTTCTGTATTCAGCAGATCTTTAACAATTCAAGGGTCAACTCATATCATTAAAACTAAAAATTATCAGAAACAATCAGTTAAGTTCTTAGGACGAAAAAAGTATCCATTTTTAAAGAGTTACATGACAATAAAAAATAAACTATACACTGACTGAGAATTATCTTACATTGTTTTATTTATCATTTATGTATGAAGCTAGAAAAATGGTACCTGGAAAATAAACAGTTAAGGGATATAAAGAAAAAAAACAACACATCTATATTATCCTTGTTAAATTGCTTTAAGGGAACAATGTAATACCTTTTGATCCCTTACAGGTACTATCTACAACTTACTTTTTAAAAATGTGTGGCTTAATTATGATGAAAATCCAAACTTCTTTACAACTGAAAACATGTACACTAAAGGAAATGTCTAACTGAACTTCTCTAAGGTTTTACACATTTCTGAAGTTCCCAATTTTTGCTGCTCCTTTTACTACAAATATATTTACACACAGGCCTAACACATTTTTCACTACACAAAATGAACAACTTCCTGATAAAATCTTAGAAGGAAAAATATTAACGTTTTCTGGAAGTTAAGAAGTGAGGATGCGCACTTTCCTAAGGAAAGATTTAACATCATCAGAAACATCCATCCTTTCTTGGTTGGCCTCACCAGTAGGTCAACTCTTAGGGAAATGAGGCAGTAAAAGGAATTCCAGAGGGCTCACAGTGTTCTCACAGAGATGGGCACGTGGCATGTGCAGTGCCACCCAGACAGACGAGAGCTCACCACTGCTTTGTACAGTGGCAAAGGAGTGGTACATGAACACGCTCACGCTGACCCTTTTCATATAACCCAGCAGAAATTACAATTTGTGATGGGGTTTGAAGAATCCAGGAAGGAGTAGGATGTGTCAAGATAAAACCAAAACAAACAAATGAAGCAGGACTGTGGAGAACCTGATTTCACTAAGGTCCCAGCAGTGTACAATGTGGCCTCTCTCTGCAAACATGTACTTCCTATTTACTTTCCACCTTTCATACTCAACGCTACATCCACCCATTCTGCCATGCACCGGCAAACTCAGTGCAAGAGTAAGAGATTCTACTGCCTTGCTCAGTAAATTACTCTAAGATTAATCAAGCCCTAGTTAATTTTTTCCAAATGATAGTGTTAGGCTTTCTTTTTTAATACATTAGGACTAAATAAGATAAGCTTCTGAAGATGAAGAGAACTTCAAAAACAGTTCTTTTTACCATGACTCTTGTATTAGACTTTGAGGTTTTCTGCCTTTACCAGTCATTCTTATTATGCTTTAGTTCTCAACATTAATTTCCCAAAAGAAAAAAAAGGCCAATTATTGTCATTTATAGAGGTTTTACATAATATGCAGTTAAGAGTCACAAAATGCTGGGACTAGTTAAGGGGGTAAGGAGGTGAGGTAAGGATAAAACTGTCATCTTCGTGGTTGGTAAAGCAGAGCTGGAGGACACAGCTTGAATTAGACCCCAAATCACGCTTCCCGTATTCCTGCCCTTGGGATATGTGAGTGGGGCAAATCATGTCTGCCAAGCAGATACTTAACTCCCCAGCCTCAGACCCTTCCCACACAGGCAGCAAGATTAATGTCAGAGGCAGGAATGAAGGTGGCCTGCAAACTAGAAAGCCCCAGAGATCTGAGTCCTTTTCCCAATTTCACCAACCACTAAAGCTCAGTGAGAGATGTGATTTGGAAAGCAGTTCAGGGACTCTTTCCAGTACTTGTGCAAGTCAGATGTTCTACTGGGGGTGGCTAAAATGGTAAAAGAGAGAATGATTCCCACTACACACACACACACACACACACAAATGCTATAGTTTGATAGTGAAATAAGAATCAGTTCAGATCAACTTATAGTCAGTACTAATCATCCCTGATCAACTTAGATTTTTCCCACCTTATAATCAACACTGATCCACTGGTGAAGAAGTACAGTTATACAATATAGTCACAATATAGTCTCTTTACTTACTAGCTAAGTAAGAAGTGGTGTACTTACCAGCTAATTTTCCAGTAATTAAAACAGTGTCTTCAAATAGCCATATATTTGCTTGGCTTTGCGGGAACAGTGAAAGTGTAACTGATGAATATACTGTGAAATATAGCATAATTAGGATATTTTATTAGACATGGGGGGGAAAACTGGGACAAATATAGTTCTGCTCTGGCAGGTCCTAAAATTGTGGGGAAAAAGAAGTTCTGTGATGGGAAAAGCAATTCAAAACAAAGGAAGAATGCATGTATAATATGATGGAGGAAAAAAAGGAACATAATAAAGTGAGACGATTTGGCATCACTATTTTACTAATTTTTAAAAATTTTATAAGTAGTTTGTACCAAGGTGACTAATAATGTTCTCTAACTAACCCCAGATATATTTGGTCAAGTTAAATGCTTAAACAACCCTCTGCTATTTTCTCTATATAATCGTTACTTATTTCCTTCTTATACTGAATAATTTTTAAGCCGTTTTTTCCTGGCCCCATGATTCAAGGTTCTCTCAGATGGGGAGTATATCCACTCTTCTTTTTTAACTTCCCATACAAAGGTGCAGTGCTCTTCTTCACAGTGTGGTTCGCCAAACAGACTGTGCTTTGCCAAAGGAAGAAACAGTTTAACACATAAAATGATCCAGAGGCAACCTTTAGTAGTAGGGAGGATGGGGCTGGACCCGCCTACAAGAGTAGGCACCTGAAATGCCTGGTGGGATGAG
The DNA here is from genome assembly GCF_949774975.1 of Lagenorhynchus albirostris. Lineage (NCBI taxonomy): Eukaryota > Metazoa > Chordata > Mammalia > Artiodactyla > Delphinidae > Lagenorhynchus > Lagenorhynchus albirostris. The sequence continues at coordinate 47,014,313 of NC_083100.1, forward strand.
TAAGTGCAGATCCCCTGAAAGATAACTAAATTCTTTCAAGATCCGGAACAAGAGGCAGGGACAAAAGACCATCGTTTTATAAGCAACACCAAATCAAACAACCTGACCAATCCTGCAAAAGAAAAATAAGTTCTGAGGCATCACCTAGAGTTCAAGTTCTCACTGACCTCTCTCCTCCATGCAATGCAAGTAAATATCAACAGAAATGATACAATACCCCTAAATCACTTAAGAAAGGATAAAACACACTTGCATGAGAATACTTTTAAAATTTGGAGATATTTCAAAGAGCTGTAAAGGAAATACGGAAAAGACAGGATAAAATATTAAAAGTATACAATGATGTATGGGTGGATGTAAAATAATATACTTGTTTCTTAAGTAGGAATAGAGGACTACCAAATGAAAGTAATTTTAATTGAGAATACACTAACATTTAGATGGATTGTTAGACGTATTAGATTGGAGAGGAGGTGGTTAGGGTAGTAGCTTGGACCCGAGATGATTGTATCCCATATTTGGATACTTTCTTAGTCCCAGGTAGGTTAAAAAGGGCTTTTCTATTAAACCTGAGGAGAATCTTTCAGAAAGTCACTTAAACTTAGATTCAGATTTCCTTTGAGTTTAAAAAATGTTTCTGATTATAAACGGGATATATATCCACTCTGGAAAAGTTGAGAAACACAGAAAAGGAAAGAAGAAAATGATGGTCATCACAATACCACCATAGAGACAACCACTATTAGTATTTCAGTGTAGCTCTTCCTGGATTTTTCCTGTGATTTTGTTTTTAAAAAGAGGGAGTATGATATTGTATACAGAATATTTTCACCCTGCTTTTTCACTTAAAATAATATTGTAAGCATTTCTGTTCCTCAATAGAAACTTTCATAACATTTTCAAGGTCACATATTTCTTAAAGTATCAAGATTCACTTAACCACTACACTGTACAATACTGTATATTTAGATTGTTTCCATTTTCACTATTACAAAATAATATTTGACTCAACATCCTTGTGCATAGATATCTGTCCACTTTATTTGTATGTTTGTTTTTAGGATATATTCCCAGCAGTCAATGATGATGAAGATTTCGAAGACGCTGACACACACATTTCAAAGTTGTTATCCAGATAACACTGCCGACTTCTCCCACCAGCAGTGTTTGAGGATGGCCGTCTTGCCCAGCTTGTCAATATTGAGTATGTCCACTTTTAAAAAATGTTTCTAAAGTGAAAAAATCTAAGAAATGTGTATTTTGGAGGCGTACTTGGATTATTAGGAAGGTAAAATATTTTATCGTATTTACTAATCATTTGTATTTCCTGTTTTGAAAACTAAGTCATGATTTTATCCATTCACCTTATTTAGGCAGGGCCTTGGTTTTTTACTGATGTGTATGAATTCTTAACACATTAAGGATATCATTCCTTATTATTTCATATATTTTTTTTTACTACTTTTTAAAATTATGGGGAAATCTACCTTTTATGACATCTTTCATTGCTTTTCGGTTTAAAAAGACCATCCTAAAAAAATAAGATAGTTTATTAAATTTAATATAATTTAATTTTCCATATTTTAACTTTTTGAGCAATATATTTTGGAATATGGATTCAAATTAATTTACTCCAAATAGTTAACCAAAGTATCCCAATATTACTTATTGAATATTCAGGTTTTTCCTCTATGATTTATGATTCCTATCATAGATTATATTTTTTATGCCTACTAGTATCTGATTTGTACCACATTACAAATCATAGCACAATATCACTTAATTCTGTAGCTATATATTTTAGTTATCTGGAATGGCAAATTGCCTCTAGTAAATCGTCTTTTAAAACAAGATTTCAGGTATTTTGACACATCTGTTCTTTAAGGGTTATTTTGCCAAGTGTTTTGTTAATGCATTAAATCTATAAATTAATCTGGGAAGAATTCAAATCTTTACAATATTCAAGCTAAGAAAAAATATTTTTCCAGTTTCTGGTGTTTTAGTTGATCTGGTTTTTTTTTTAGGTCTATCAGTAACATTTGGTAGTTTTATTTTCCCTCCCCACAGTTACTTCACTTTTTTTTGTAGGTTTCCCTGCATATTTTGTTTGTTCTTGTTGTTCTGAGAGGGATTTCTTTTCATTATTTTTCCTAATTGGTTATTACTTCTGGTATATAAGAACATGTATTGATTTGTAGCAATACTAATTTGTAGTTTTCCAGGGATATGATCATAACCAGAAAAAATGGTTTTGATTCTTCCTTCCTAATAGCTATTCCCTTTTTTATCTGTTAATATCTTTTTGCTCTGATAATAACTTCTACTACAATGTAAAATAATATAGACATCTGTGTTTAGTTTCTTATTTTAGTAGGATCACCTCTAATATTTTACAGTTAAGTATGATTTTGAGATACCTAAGGATATCTTTGTGGTCCTAGTTTTTAAAGAGTGTGTTCTTGGTTAGGCATGAATGGTGAACTTATAAAATGCATTTCAGGCAACATTTCAGGCAATTGTTGATATTATCACATATTAGTTCTAATTTGTTCTACTAATATGATACATAAAATTAATGAAGTTTGACATCCTTATAGTTCTGCAAAGAAGAAAAATCCTACTTGGTCTTGACAGTATCCTATATTTAAATAATGGTGAAATTCTTTTCTGTATTGTTTAGGAATTTTACATTTAGAGTTATAAGTATGACTGGTCAATAGAGAGGTGTGTGTATATGAGAGACAGTATGCACACATGAGGGCATTTAATTTTGTATTACCTTTGTTAGGTCTCAGAATCAAGGCTGTACTGATTCGGTAAAATGATCTGGGGCACTTTTCCTTATAGCCTTTGAAGTTATTTTTACCCAGAACATTTTACCCATGGTTATTAATCTACCTCATCTAAAATCAATATACCATTTATATTATCACAAAATTGTTTGTTTTATTGGATTTTTAAGATTATTGCCAAATTTTTTGATAATTTTTATGATTTTTAAAGCTTTTATGTATTTTTATCTTTTATTTCCCTCATTTTTGTTTAAATTAGCTAGATGTATGTATAATTTACTTCAAAGAACTAACACTTTGTCAATTATTTCTTTATATTTTTCTAATATATGCCAATCTACTTCAATCTTTTTATTTCCTTTTTCCCATTTTAGTTGGTTTCTTCTTTATTTTTCTCACTTTTGTTGAATGAATAGTTGTACTTAATTTCTGTCTTTAAAAAAATTTAAAGCATTTGAGACCATGAAGTCACCTCAAATACATCCTTATCTGGATTTTCCAGTCATTTTATTACAATTTTATTCACATGAGTCTTATTAAATTATCTAATTCATTTTTCATTTTCTTTCTCATTCTAAATTTAAATAGTTCAGGAATTTAAATGTTTCCATTATGAAACTAAATAAAATATCTAAAACCTAACAACAAGAACCACCACAATAAAAAATAAAATTTTTAGAAAGATTGACTACCTAATGTATCATCCTTCCAGTCAATCAGACTTGTATTCTGGTACCTTGTATGGCCAATTTTCCCAGTATTCAATTAGTTATAATCACTCCTACCAATTTTTTTCCAGCTTTATTGAGATATAATTGACAGCTAACATCATGTAAGTTTAAGGTGTACAATGTGATGATTTGATATATGTTTTTATATTGTGAAATGATTGCCACAATAATTAATAATTCTTTCTCCAGTATGCCTCTTGTACTCTCACCTCTCCTTTCCATTTCCTTTCTTACATCAGGCTACTGTCCAGCAGCACAACCACAGCTTCATAGCCAGGCTCCCTGAATCCATTTTAGCCCTGCTGTTGCCCTGTTCTTTATACACTGTAAATTCAGTTTCTAAACAACTTACTTTCATGTGCTCAAGAATCTACAAGAACTGTTTTATTATTCGTCACGTAAATCTACACTGTTCATCTTATCTTTTGAGACTGTCCTTTAATTATCTGGCCCTTTACTTTACTTTGGGCCAGATAATTTACTTTACTTTACTATCCTGCTTCTAACTAATTCTTTGGGCATGCCACACCCCTCTCCGCCACCTGCAGACAAGCTTTGTGACAGAGCAGAGCTGTAGCTCGGGATTCCTTCAAGCTTCTGTAGAAGGAAAAAGACCTTCATGTTTTCTTCAAACTGGCACGCCTTTCTAACCTCCTTATATTGGCTTCACATAGTCTCATTTTCGGTTTATCAGAACAAGAGAAAAAAATCATTTACATTTAGTGAAAGCAAAACATTGTTTAACTGCTTACTTGGCATTCTTCCAGTCTTCCAAGGCAGAGGTGTCAACACATAGCCATCTTTGTAAGCAATAATGGTTAGGCTGAGTCCTAACTTGTAGGGTACTCTTATCAACACTGCTCCATTGTTTCTAGTTACTGTGGAATTTGTCTTCGTGTGGTTTACAAACACTTCTACAACTGCTTGACTCAGGTACTGACGACTGATGATGTCATTCACCTGGACCTTCAGCATAAATACAGACACTGGAAGAGAAAAAGAAAATCGCAGCACGTTATATCCTAGAAAGCGTATGTCACTATACTTTAAAATGTCATTTAAGGCACCTGAACCAACAGTACAAAACTGTTGAAAAATTTAGGAAATACATACACATGGATGGATAGGAAGAGATGTTAAACATTCCAACAAATTCATTATTCTCCCTAAAACTGAATAAATTTGAATTTATTATTAATACGGCGCAGGATTATCACTCCATTTTCTCTGCCATTTAGAAGAAGAAGGGAGAACAGTGAATAATGGAAAGAGTTTCTGGCTTTAGGAAAATAATTTTTACTTTATGTTACTAATTTCTAATATTATCAAGTTATATAGATTTAATACTAATTTAAACTACAGTCAAAGGTCTTAGAATAAAATGCCATCTCACCAAACCCATTAGTGCATGGCTAGCTCCTTTATTTTGTTCTGTTGTCTGGAAAGCAGGGGATGTGTTTTAGTTCCAAATTACAAAATATCAAAACAGAATCTCAGATGCACCTAGAGAATATTATGCTTAGTGAAATAAGTCAGAAAGATAAATACTGTGATGTCACTTATATGTGGAATCTAAAAAATAACACTAATGTATATGCAAAACAAACACATTCACAGACATAGAAAATAAACTTAAGGTAATCAAAAGGGAGAGGGAAGGGGGAGGGACAAATTAGGGGTATAGGGTTAACAGATACAAACTACTATCTATAAAATAGATAAGCAACAAGAAGGTATTGTATAGCATAAGGAATTATAGCCGTTACTTTGTAATAACCTATAATGGAACATAATCTGCAAAAATACTGAATCACTATGCTGTATACCTGAAACTAATATTGTAGATCAACTATACTTAAGTTAAAAAAAACCCTTTTTCTAAAATATAAAAAAACATGATCCATTAAATATATAGATACAACATGTGAAAATAATAAAGTCAAGAAAATAAGAATTAAAGCTTTTTCTACTTAAACCTCCAGCCTTATAGATCTTGACAATGTGTCCATGCATTTACCAATGATAATGTCTGGCTACAAAAGAACTTTTACCATCATGGAAATGCCTTTGCAAAGCCTGTATCATAACACCTTTGCTAAAGATGCCTTATCTTCTACCATAATGGGCTCTGCAGCCAGTCAAGGTCCATCTCTGCCATTCCCTAGACATGTGACTTTGGGTGAGTTACTCACCTCTCGGTCCATTTGCTCATCTGTAAAATCAGGAGATAGCAACTATTTTGAGCTAGTAAAATAAAATAATGCAAATAATGTGCTCAGTACAGTGTTTGGTTGTCACATCTAATGTTAGTATCGTTATTTATAACAAAAATTATTACTTCACAACTGGAGACCACTTCATAAACATGAGTACTTCAATAAGAAACATCTCATAAGGATTAATTATGCTGTTATGCATTTGTGTAAACAAACCCATTTTTTAAAAAGAATTTTTAGCAAGAACATCACGTCAGGTAAAAAATCCTAGTCAACAATGATTGAGTTGCAATATTGCTACAAAACTTTTGTCACACCGTATCTATTTTTTGTTAAGATAAGCTAGACTTTAAATTGCTTTTGACCATACAAAGACATTTTAAATACAAATAGAACCACTGTAACTGCCCAGTCCTAGGAAAGGTACCATTCAGCAAGTTATAAAATAGTCCTTATCCTTTTAAGAATCAAAAAATGAGGTTAAATGTTATCCAAACACAATTCTTTACATATTCAGACACAAACATATTTTTCATATATTTCCTCATACATGATAATAATTAACTCTAATAAGAACTAAAATGTGTTGGCGGTTAATGAACCAGGCATTGTGTTAATTTTTAAGTGCATCATTCCATTTTCTCTTCAAGACATCCCCATTAGATAGATAACGACTGTCTTCATTTCATATATTGGTAACTGCAGGTTAGCACGGTTTGTAAGTTGGCCATGGAGGAAACCAGACACAAACTTGCCACAGTCTCTCCTCAAAGCTTGTGCTCTTATTGCACTACAATTGCCTGATTATACCCTTAAAAGCTACTCTAGTCCCACTTTAGAGCATGGAAATGGGAAGAACTGGGGGAAAAAATGACTCCTGTAGAGTCACACCTTAAAATGAGGTTCCATTAGTATATCTGAAAAGTGGTTAATTTCCAAAACAACTTTGTATATATTCAAATGTAAATATGGAGAATAGATTACAAGGAAAAATATAGATAACTGATGTTCATCCACACCTCTACTTTCTTGGCATTTTTAATAATAAAAAGCCTTTGTGGGAGGTTAAATTATTTGTGAGCAGTCATTACTATCATTACTTTTAATAGAAAAATTCAGGAGCATCTGGTACTAAAAGGTCAACTAAGCCTTGGGCCGTAACTCCAAGCTTTCCTCAAATTATTTAACTACCTCCCCATCATATAAATTCACACTAAAATAAATCATGTTGCTAACAATTTAAAATCAAAATATGGAAAAGGGCTAGGAATAAATACATGTTCCTGTTGCCAAGCCTTGTGTGTATATTATCAAAAAAAATCTCAATATACCTTTGTAAAATATATAATATCAAGTCCATTTTACTGATGAAGAAGTGAGATTTCAGACATTCAGGCAGCTATGCAAACTGCCTCAAATCTCACAGTCATTAAGAAGCTGTGTCAATACAGCAGAAACTAACACAATATTGTAAAGCAATTATACTCCAATAAAGATGCTAAAAGAAAAGAAAAAGAAGCTGTGTCAGCCTTCAAGTGTCCCCCCCATGAATGACTCCAAAGCCATCTTTACATCATGTTATAGTGAGTCCTGGGGTCACATTACTCAAGTTAATTCAAGGAATGTATGATTGCAATCATCACTGAGAACTTAAATTCTTATACAACATCAATTAAAAAGAAAAAAAGTAATCATACGTACATGCTGATGCCAAACCATGGCTTCAAATTCAAATGGGAAATACAACTCTTAGGCAAAAAAGTAAAAGGTTGCCATATGTAAATAGGGCATGATGGGCTTCTAAACCAATGTCCTTGAATAGAGCCACCTAGTACAAAACACTAGTTATGTGTAGAGGACAAGTAGCTGCTGCTCAATTCAAAGTAATTCCCCCAGTCACTTGCCCCTAATCCCCTAGACAAAATGTATTGAGCCACTGGCATAAAGCGTCTAACTAATTCAGGCCAGACAGTCTGTCAGGCCCTCAAAATGTGAATAAAGATACACAGAGGCTAACAGTTGCTGTAGCTGAATCATCTGAGAGAGTCTATGAACTCCTACTCTCTGTGATTTCCAGTGCTTACATGTCCCTCTCCTTCCAGAAGCTGGGTTGTACTGTCCCTCTGCTGATCTGTGAGCTATATCAAAATCCCTCCCCCGAATCTTGTAGCCAGAGTTGGGTTCTGTTGCTTGCTTCCAAAGCAAGTACCTTAAATGACATGGGATATAACTGTAAATATATGATATTTTATTTAATAGGCTACCCTATCTTTTATAAGAGAAGGCAAAGGAGGGAAGGCTAATGTACCAAAAATATGAGAAACCACATAAGAGGGAGACTGCACATAACTAGAAGATAAGAGAATTAACATTCCCTGTTAAAATTTGGTAATGGGTCTCATTCAAATCAAATGTACCTACAATGGTTCCTTCAACAGCATTTTCAGGAATGGGACTCAACAGGGAATTTTTATTAATTTGTTTGCTCCAAAGATTTTAGAAATTCTCAGAGCCTTTGGATTTATAGACAAAGTCCAATGTGTAGTAAGATCTTAAGCTAAACTCATTAAAAAAAAAAACCTCTGCATATTCCATATGTTTCATCTTTGTAAAAGTACAGTTGCCAAAATAAGACACCCTAAAGCCTCCTGGCATTCTGAAGCTGGGTTTGATTCATAAAATGTTTTCTAATCCAGAATGGATGATTTTTTTCCACATGTGCTAATAATGTTAATGTAATAAATTTGATGAGAAAATGAGTATCAAATTCAGAAAAAACAATTTGCAAAGGTCAAATCTTGGCTATCAAACTCATAGCCTCTCTGTCTGTGGAGATCCCCTATGTCTGTACCTTAGATTGCCTAACAGACTCAAGACATACTGTAGGCCTGACCAGCACTGTCCTCTCTAGCCCAAATGGGAAAAACTAGTTATTTGTATAATACACACACATTCACACACACATCCTGCTCTCTCAGGCCCAGTTCTAGAAACTTTACACATGTTGTCCAATTTCATCCTAATACAAACCTGCAAAACTTCCCCCTTTTAAGGCAAGGAAATCGAGGCTAAAGTTGAGCAGCTAATAAATTACAGGCAGGATTAAAAGGTTCATTTTACTCCAAGTTCCATGTGTTTTACTCCACATTCTCTCTCATTGAAAAGCCTTAGGAATTTGGTTTCCATCATATTCACTAGCTCACTTATTTCCTCCCAACCAGTGCAGAGAAGGAAGTGCTCATTTGCTGATTCTCTGACCTGCTCATCCCCTCTCTCAGCCCGGTTTTTCTGGCCCCGACATAAGCAGCAGCAAAAATAGCATTAAAATAAAAAAAAAAAAACCGAAAAACAAAATCTTGGCTGAAAGCCTGGTTACAGCAATTAAAGAGGCACAAACAACTCTTTTTCCTTCAAATAAAAAGTTATAAAGAATTACCTGCCATTGACTTAAACAGGATGCCTCTGACTTCTGTGATGTCAAGTTTGACCAGGCAAACAGCACTGGCAGCCAGAAGTAATATATATCCATAATAATCCCCCTCACTAGCTCTCTTCTCTAACAAAAATACTCTGGCATTTAGACGGGGCAGATTGTGTGATTAAATATATGATTTTCAACCAGAGGTGCTTTTGTCTCCATAATCTACCTACTCTTCTCCATTGTATTTTTCAGCTTTCCATGCCCATATTATTTTCTCTGTCATGTAATTATAATCATTATGTCTTGCCCACATAATTTTCTTTTCAGTATGTCACCATTGGTTTAAAAATGGTTCAATATCAAATGATTTCAACTGCACCCTAAGAAAACATATAATCTAAATGTTGAGAGAAACAAGGAAAAATAAAATACACACCCATGAGCGAGGTCTGAGGTTGCTGACAAAGATTTAACTATTTAGCACATGATTAGAAGCATTAAGGAATGAGAATCACAAATTCAAAAGACTACTAAATAGGTATAAAGAAATGTTCTTGCAAAAGCATATTAGAATCAACACTGTATTATGGTTTTGCTACAGGATATAGATAGGTAAATCAAAGTCCAAAATAGCTATTTATTTGACGACATCTGAAGTGGGGTGCGCTGAGAAATTACAACCCCACTTCTTTTCAAGAGAATCTGACATCATCTTATTATGTTGTTACTATTATGTAGGTTACAACTATACCCATGGAGAAACTTTTTCAGATTTCTCCAGTACAAAAACAAGCCTACTTCTTTTCAATTATGTTTCAAGCATCTACAATAATTTAATATACAACTTTTTTCCTCTCTAGGAATATAGTGCTAAAAATATACTAGGTAGATAAAGTTTTTATAAACAGATCACAGATAAAATTTAATAAAATATTTTAACAATGAAAATTTTAAAGCTTTGAGGTTTATGCATTCTAAATGAGAGCTATAAAAAAATAAAGAACACAAAAATATAGTGAAATTAAATAATTGGTTGGGAACAATTAGAAATGTTTACCTACATTGATTCATTCAACAAATATTTATTGACTGCCTGACTTTGGCCAGATCTGCACTAGCTAGGTAATGGGGCTGCAAACATTAATAGGATACATTCTTACCTTGAGGAAGATTCTAAGGAAACGTGAAAAAACAGTACTGCAGAATTATCTGATATTACTATAGAGGAAGTTTTAAAAAGGCAATATTGAAACCAAGAACAACTTTCTATAGTACCTAATACAATCTTCTATGAAATTATGTAGAAATTCAGAATCAACATGTGTCACTATTCCTATAAGTATCAGTCTCAGAGAGATGCCTGCACTCCCATGTTCACTGCAGCATTATTCCCAATAGCCAAGATATGGAAACAACCTAAACGTCCATCAGCAGATGAACAGATAAAGAAAACTCGTATATACATGCAATGAGATATTATTCAGCCTTTAAAAAAAAAGGAAATCCTGCCACTTGCAACAACATGGATGGAGCTGGAGGACATTATGCTAAGTGGAATAAGCCAGACACAGGAAGAAGATAATGTATGATCTCACTTATATGTGGAAACTAAATACTCAAACTCATAGAAGCAGAGATTAGAATGGTAATTGCCAGGGGCTGAGAGGAGGGGGAAATGGGGAGGTGATGGTCAAAGGGTGTGAAGTCTCAGTTATGCAAGATAAATAATACTAGAGATTTAGTATACAGCACAGTGCCTATTGCTAACAATACTGTACTATATATTTAACATTTCCTAAGAGGATTGATCTTACTTTAAGTGTTCTTACCACAAAATAATAATATTAGTAGGGGCGGGAAGAAACTTTGGGAAGTGATGGATATGTCTATGGTTTTGATGGTAGCAATGTTTTCACAGGTGTATAGTTATCCCCAAACTCATTAAGTTACATTAAATATCTACAGCCTTTACATGTCAACCATGCCTCAACAAAATGGTTTTTAAAAAATGTGGATCTCATATCTATTTTGGAATCAGTTCACATTATCATTTTTTGAACAGGGAAACTGTGGACATTTTGAGCTCAGATCTCCAAAGGGCCTGCCCATTCATTCTCTCCTGTTTTCCATGATCTGACTTTTTGGTCCATTCCAGTGGAGACTTTATGTTATGACTCAAAGATGTTATGACTCAAATCAAACTTTACTGGGGGCATTCAGAGGCCTAGAGTTTGTTCTCCACCCACCATTTTCATACAAAATATTCAGTCAGAGAAATCTTGGAATAGAGCTAGCTATACAGATATCTTAGGATGTAAATAGGAAACATCTGGTTCCACATTTAAATGTTAAGGTATTTAAAGCCTTTAGTAGAGACATCATCATGGTTTCACTAAAGAGAGTTTCAATTAATTCCCAAGCCTTTAGCCTAGCATTCAAAAGCTGACATCTGGCTACCACCTTCCATTCCAGCCTTATTTCCCACTAACCACTCTTTTATGGGGATTAGCAAACTACAGCCTGCAGGCCAACTCTGACCTGCAGCCTGTTTTTGTAAATAAAGTTTTATTGGAACACTGCCAATATACTCATTTATGGATTACCTATGGCTGCTTTTGCTTCAACAGCACAGGCCATAGGGTCTACGAAGAAATTATTTGCTCTCTGGCACTTTACAGAAAAAGTTTGCAGAACTCTGCTTTATATCGTCACATGAATGGGTCACTAAGTCACTATCCAAGACCAACCCACTCTCCTGCTATATCATTCCTTTCTTCTATCTGAAAAAAATCTTAATTTTAATCTCTACCCATCAAAAATCCTAAGCTATCCTTCAAAGTTTAGGTCAAACGACACTCTTCAAATAAATGTGGCCTTATCCCAGTTAGATGGGCTCTTTTCTTCTGTACTGATTCGTCTGATAGCACATAGTATTTATGGTGTATGTTTTACTTTCTGTGCATTTGTCTTCTCTGTGAGAACAATCTCTTTGACAGCCAATACTGTTTCAAACTCAGCCTTGTGTTTTGCCAGAGTTTAGCATGTAGATTCTAGATGAATGCAACAGGGGTGGGGAGGAAGGGAGGGAAGATGAGAAGAGCAGGAAAGAGAAGAAATGAAGGAAGAGAGGAACAGATGATCAGAAGTGACCACGAACTGGGGAAAGAATGATAATTATAGGATTTCTACAGAAGCCACTTGAAATTACAGCCAGCTTTCCGGCCCCAGTATTTGGTGAAATTTTGAGCTTAATCCCACAGTTGCCAATAAGAAACATTTTCCATTATTACAATAATCACAAAAACAAATATTAAGATTCCTTTTCCTTTTGGAAATTAACACGACTTTTCCTTCTTTCTAAGAATATTTAACTTGGAAATTTTGACTAGAGAACACATAAGTAGCAAAACTTGCTAAATAAATATAATGCAATTGTATTACATCAAAGATTAACTTTACTTTCACTATTACAAAACAATACCAACAAAGTAGTTTTAAAATTCTTTCTCCCGGGTACCAGCACAATTTCCGTATTTAATTGGAAGGAGGGCCGAAAGTTTAGGAAAGAGTGAGGACAACAAAGGGGCTTGTGAAAGAAAGGAACATATTATTCCACATTCTGTAAAGCAGGGTGGAAAGGGCTTCAACAGTTTAATCTTTACAGCATTTCAAATATAGACACACAGCCTCCTTCTTTTAAAGGAACAAAAGGGAGCTGAATTAAAGAAAAAGTTCAATAAATTAGAAAAGCCTCCTTTTCATTGCTTAAGCATCAGATTGGATCCAAAATTCTTACTGGCTATGGAGTTTAAGAGAAAAAAAATCAGTGCCTGTTTGAAGCAAAAACAAATTTATTGTACTAATATTCATTACAGAGAAAATGTCAAATCTAAGAAGAAATTACAGAGATAGAATAAGGACACGATCTCCAAAGGTGAAAAATGTTATACACCAAGTAAAATGCACATTTTCTCCATTAGGACCAGAATCTTAAATGAGTGTGATTCACCAAAACTAATGAAATGAATGACATAAAAAAGAGTCCTTATAACTTAAGAACAAGCACATTGCAGATGACTGAATAGGGAACAAATGAGAAAGTGAACCATTAGTACTTGGACTCAGTTCCTTCTTGCCTACCCAAAGGGCCCCTTCCCTCAGTAGAAATAAATCAGTCTGATAAATAAACAAATCAAAATCCTAAAACATATTGCCCAAGCTCACTCCACAGGCATTTCTCATCCTAACTTTTATCTTGTCTTCTCAATTTTTCATCCTGCCTCAGAATCACAATTATTCATTCACTCACAAATTTCGCCCAACATGCATTAATTACATACACTATATACGAAGGTGCTAAGTATGGAGTGACAGAAGAACTGACAGCCCAATGGCATCACAGATGAAAAGACTGAGAGAAAGAGAGATTTCTTTTCCTGAGAAAAATCAGCAAAAAAAATTTTTAAGACTGAGGAAAGAACAATGAGGTTAAACAGAATATGTGAAGTCTCCACCAAAGACAAACGATTGAGCTAAGAAAACGTGAGAAGCAGATATTCCTCCTTAGAGGAAAGATGGGAATTTAGTGACTTACCCAGCAAGCATATGCTGACTGACATCATCCCCTTCCCTCAAGAAGGTCCTTGCCTGAGATGACGTGTCCCACTGAGTCTTTGAGCTTAATCCTCGCCACTCCATCCTCACTCCTCTGATCCACATTGGCCCCTTGCACTTCCTTGAGCCAGGCAAGTGCCCACCTTTGGGTCTTTGCACAGGCTGTTCCTTCTGCCTAGAGTTCTCTCTCCCACCCCCCGCCCCCTCCCACATATCCAAATGTCTTACTCTCACCTCCTTAAAGTCTGTGTCAAAATTATACTTCTCATGAGTCCTACCCTCCCAGTCCTTCTTGCTCTATGTCTCAGGGGTCCCAAGACCACTTTCACGTTCAGTGATTCAGCAGAAGGCAAAAGGTACCACTTACTGGCAGGTCACACTCACAACTAAGATTTGTAACAGCAAAAGGATAAAGAGTAAAAAACAACATGAAAAATAAACACATCAGCCATGCCCAGAGAGGTCAACTTAATAACTGCAAGGGAGGATGCAAGTGTGTGATATGAAGTACATAAGTCTTGCAGTGGAGGGAGGGGCAAGGAGATAATGTGTAAGCAACCATTTCTGTGCAGAGAACATTCATAAGTTATGTACTTTAAGCAAAGTACAGATTCTTTGATTCTTTACCAGTTGTTCTTTCAATAACTTCTTCAACAGATACGTTCACTCTTGTGATGTTGAGAAAGAACTTTACAAAACAAGATTAGGGCAACCATTGTGGCTTTTCCTTAGAAAAGCAATTAAATGACGATTAAGTTCTACCAATTATTGCCCAATTCTAAATAATTAATTGGAAAAATCTCTGTAGCAGATCATCAAGGAGCCAAAATTGAAGTTGACAATAAAAATGGAAACAAGTAATATGGGTGAAAACAAGAGACTGCTATAAGGGAAAAAAACCCATTTGGGAAAATAATTGAATTTAAAAATATAAAGTTGTTACAAAATCTATTTCACACAGACTTAGATTTCTTAATAAAACGCTATTTAAAAGGAAAAGTCCATTAGGAATCTGTGAGTGGTAAATGTTTTTCCCTTAGGTATTTCAAATATATTAATGATCGTATATAGGAGAGAAGACCTTTAGAGAACCAACAATCAATGAATGTTCCCTCTCGTGAATGTAACAATGGAAATCGGGTTAGATGTGTTAGCTGGTGTACGATACCCACTTGGGAATGAATTAAGTATGAACTCTTTGAACTGAATACAGAGTACTCTAGCCTCCTTTGCAACTTAATGACTCAATTTCCTTAAGTATCCCTAATTTAGTAAAATTGATGGATGAAGTCTGGAAAGGACTATGTCGTCCAGGCCAAAAGGAGAATCAAGCTATTGCTATTTATATAATTAATATCCTGAAAAAGATTTAGCATACCAAACTAAAAATGCCTCCCTCAAATTATTCCCCCAAAATATTCCCCACCAAGTTCCCAGAAAGGATGTAATACTCCAAAGAGCAAATAATTGTAAAGTGGGATTATTATTTTGGGCTGCACAACTCCAAGCCAGGGGACTTGTAAGAGAGAACTCATTCCTGGAGCCCGCGTTAGCACGTTTCTCCAGAATGGGCTTTCAGGTAGGGTCACGGTCCATCCCAACTGGAATGGACCCTCCACCTCCTGCCAAGAGCACAGTCAAGCACTGCCCAAAGACCACCATCTCTAAGCCCAACACAACAGGACAGACAGCCTATTCCTCTCTGTCCTGCATCAGGGAAGTTTTGTGAGATCGTTCAATTTCAAAAACATGATAGAATCAAAGAATATGATACTATAAAGTACTTATTAGTACAGTGCCTTGAATCCAAGTGCTTTTTCTAAGTATCTATTTTTAGTGGTTCCACATCTTAATGCTATAAAAAAGAAAGACTATGATTAGTCTTCTGTTAGAATGTACGCGTAGGCTTAGCAATTGGATATCTAAAGCAAACAACATAAGCAACAAAAACTTAGTAGACAAATCCTCTGTCGTGCCTATAACAGAAAAACATTAGAAGCCCCAGATTTGGGGCCACAAAAACCTAAACTATGCTCGAAGCCACCAAAGGTGACACAACAAACTCAGAGGTGTCAGAAGATATTTTAAATTTTCATGAAAGCAAACTAATTTGAGAGTCCATAATTCAACATTCTATACTCAAATCAATGACATGAGATCTTTGAGAAGTTGAGTGCTCAGTGATTGTTCTGCTAAAAAGTAAACACTGCATGAAAACCAATGTTGAACAGAAATGAGGATGGCAGTGTTCCATCTCACTCCAGGGTCAGAGAAGTTGTGCAGTGTCTAACAGACAAGTACATCCCATTAAGTAATTAGCAAATAGGATTATTTTTTTCAAATGACTACTAAGTTGTTAGAAGTTGCTGTCCGGCCACAAAAAAAAAAAAAATTACTGAGGCACTAAAAGGACTGTGAACCAAGAAAGTTCCAGAGTCTGGGTTTGAGCAGTCATTTTATGCTACACATGCACCTACAATATGCATGATCTGTACTAGTCACTGTGAGAGACGCAAAGAAATTAGTTGCCTTCAAATACCTACCTGAGAGAATCAAATGAAAAGAGTGATAGTGCCAAAAAAAGTGCACATAAGAGAATTGTATGATTAAATTATTCTGGTTAACAATGTTAGGCAAGAAACGAGTCACATGTGAACTCTTAGCATCCATCTTTCTAAAAGTTCTGTTCACTTTGTCTTAGTAAGAACATTCCAGAAAACAATTGTTCTTTGGAAAAAACACATTTAGAATTGTAAACATGCACGTGTCTACTCAATTATTTTCTGAATGTGTGACTGATTGCTTGAATAAACAAATACATGAAATATTAAATGAAAATCTAACAAAACCTCAAAATTATCAATTTGCATGATGTGTTACTATTGTTACCTTTTCCAGCATGTGCAACTCTCTTGGCCTAGGACAGTGGTTCTCAACCCTGTGTAGATATCAAAATTACCCGGGGAAGCTTTAGTATATTCCCAGGCCCCACCCCAGTCCAATTAAGTCAGAATCATTGCAGATGCAGTCCAGGGAATCAAATTTTCATAAGGTCCCAGATGGTTCTAATGCACAGCCAAGGTTGAGAACCACTGACCTAAACAATAAGTATATCCCAAGGGGATAGGATCATGACCTAAAGCCATCCTCTTCAAGTATTCTGTTTCTTTTACTACAAAAGAATTTAAACTTCTTATCTTTGAAACGGGCATGCACATTTATTCCATGGCTTGCATAAGCACCCCAGGGAATCAGAGACGTGGGATACTGACATGAAAGAAAGCTGACCTTGGTGGCTACGGCTACTAATAGTTACTGTTGGTGGTTTGGGGTATTTTTTAAATCACTGATATCTGCTATTTTTTAATCATTTATCTCTGTGTCCTTCTCACATTCAAAATACCTGGTTAACTCAGGTATGGCTTCACTCAGTGTTTTTTTTAATGTTCTATATAGATAATTTGGAAAATACAGAAAAATAAAAAAAATTTCCTAATCCAATTTCTCAGAAATAACTTGGATTCCATCCAAGTTACTTATAGATTTTAAAAGTACTGGATTCCATACAGTACTGGATTTCACCCAGTACTTTTAAAATCTATAAATAGATTTATAAAATTAAAAACATATTGTATATATGTATATAATTGTGTATATGTTTATATAAGCATGAAGGTGTGAAGGAAACTGACCAAATTGTTAACACTATTATTATTATTATTTATTTTTTTTTTTTTTGCGATACGCGGGCCTCTCACTGCCGTGGCCTCTCCCGTTGCGGAGCACAGGCTCCGTACGCGCAGGCTCAGCGGCCATGGCTCACGGGCCCAGCCGCTCCACGGCATGTGGGATCCTCCCGGACCAGGGCACGAACCCGTGTCCCCTGGATCGGCAGGCGGACCCTCAACCACTGTACCACCAGGGAAGCCCAACACTGACTATTATTAATTGGGTCATGGGGTGATACTATCTGACTTACTACATACAACATGCGATGTGACTTACTACAGTGAGCATGCATTATAGTAAGAAGAAAAAAGAAAATAGATAAAGAATGTTATATGCTGTGTTTTTCAGTTAAGATTGTGTTGTGAACATGTATCCATGCTATTAAATATTTTTCAAAATTACCGTATTCATTAGTGAAGAATATTTTATGGGTTGTTATTCATTTACCTATTCTCCCATTAGTGTGTTTAGTCATTTATAATTTTTCGCATTTGCAAACAATGCTTTAATTAAAATCCATGTACATATATCTCCATCTGAATTTTCAATTATTTCCTTGGGAGGAAAAATAATAGGCCAAAATGTATATAAACTGTTTAAAGCTTCTTGATATGTATTATTAAACTGCTTTCCAGAATATGATACCAATTTATAGTGTAAACAGAAGAGTATTCATATTTTATTTTGCTGTAGTCAATATATCAATATGACTGCTCCTGTCTCCCCAGGGAGTTACCATGAAAACTATTCAGTAAAGTTTTGAAATCATTTATTCTATTTTCCTTTTACTTTAAATTTCATTCCTAACACTGTTGTTTTTTTTCCTTCACACCCTCTTGATAGGTTGAGAGAGCTTTCTTATGAACAAAACTAAATAGACAAACAATAGCCTGACAAAGAGCCCAACATATACTACGTATTTTGTTGTTCTGGGATGGCATTGGTGAATTTATAGACTTTATTCACGGGAAAATAAAGTGGAAAGGACTTAATAAAACATCCATTTTCCCTTTTTCAGAAGACATTCTCCTTGTTCTCTCCTTGTTCTTTCTACATGCAAAATATGTCTAAAGCAGTACAGAGAAAATGGAACTTATTTAGAACCTGCCAGATACATGCTTCAGCATGGCTTTTTTAAAAGGGTCTTAAACTTACTGTCAGCATTTCGTTTAAGCAGATGAGACCCACCCTGTGGGGAGAGTGGTTAGATTTAAACAGAATGAGTACCAGAATTTTCTCCAATGCTCCTCTGACAACTTAGTAAAACGTAGCAATTTCCCTTTAATTAGACATCTGAAAGGAATACTGACCAGTAAACAGAAATTCAGGTGTTTGAAGAACAAGTGCCTAAAGCATGACCATAGCATGACTACTACAGCCTGAATGGGATGCAGTTTACAGTATTAGCAGAGAGGCAATATACTGGCCTGGAAATTTCAAGCAGAACAAATCATTAATCTCTTTTTTCAGTGAAAAAAATAACATGAAATCAAAAGATCTTAAAAGGTAAAGCAGTATGCATTTTGTATGAAAGAAAGGTCCATAGGTAGCATCACAATATTTTCAAAACTCCAGATGAAATTCACTTGAGTGACCAGTTATTGAATATTGACCAGGCATCAGGTTAAATGCCAGATCCAGTGGAGCACATATCATAACTTTTATTTATTCAACACCATCTTTGTATCAGAAACTATGCTCTGCTAAATTTTTATGTTATTCTATTTAATAGTACCTAGTTTCAGGTCTGAAACAGTTCAAAATCTAGCAGGAAAGGCATACAAAAATGATATGAACAAAGTATTATAGGTATGCAGAAAAGGGAAATATGAATTCTAAGTGAGAATGTGAGGTATTTTCAAGTAGGAATTAACTGAGGCTAAACTCGAAAGAGTAGCTAAATTTTATAATAGACTTGACGCAAGGTCACATCAGGAAGAAGGACTAGCATGAGAAAGGGCACCAAAGTTAGGGGCCTTCAGTTTCACAGAATTGGTTTGCAACTCCTTTAACCAATCAAACATTGACAAGTTGCCTCAGTGAACGCCCCTCTGTAAGGCAACCACTCAGCGACCAACACTCCTAAGCATCAGCCTATCGGGAGCAGACTCACTCCAACGACTGTGCCTCTGCCCTGCCACCCAAACAGCAAAAGCCTCACCTGAGGAGCCAGATTCCACTGCCAACATCATCCCACAACACCTCTGAAAACCCGTCAATCCCAGAACTCAACACTTCCTCAAAAACCTCCATGTAAGGTCAGTTTCCTGCTCTACTGAGAAAAACTGTGCCCGACCAACATAGCTCTCCCTATCAAGCATGCGATAAATTCAGCATTTTGCTTTTGTCTCAGATATCGAATGGTGGTCTCATCCTTCGACACAAAGCATGCTGTGTTAGGCCTAAGCAAACATCGAAAGTGATATTTACCACATTAAAAAATAATTTTGCTAACACCCTTCCAAGGCTAAGACCGCATCCTTCACACCAGTACTAGGTATGACATGAATCGTTTTCCTTATGAATTGCTTTCATTTTGAATGCTTTGAAAGCAGTATTACTTCATAAATAAAGAGAACAGAATACATATTTAAATAATTATTATGCACCAAATACAAATAACTGTACATATTGAATAAAAAGTATAGGTGCTTTTTAAATTTTCTCATATTTCTTGAAGCTTATTGAAAACTGAAAAAAACACTAGATAAAATCTAACTGCCCATCAGTGTGGCTTTTATATACAATGGACTATTATGTAGCAATTAAGCTGAATTAATGAGATGTTAATGTATCAACAATGAACATGATATTGAGTAAAAAAAAAATCAAACTGCTAAAGGACATGTATAATATGTATGCACATCTGTTCCAGTTTTTGAAACAGATTAACACCAGTTTCAGGATAGTGATGAATTCTGGATAATGAGGGAAAGGGGATGAAAGTGGGGCTTGATTTGACCCTTAATTTTTATTTCCTAAAAAAAGACGGAGAAAGAAATCTGAAACAAATAGAGCAAAAGGCTAATATTTGATTAATTTCAGTGATGAAACTATATAGACTATATTTCTATGTTTGAAATCTTTTATAATTAAGATGAAATTGTAAAAAATAAAAACAGAATAGAAGTGGGAAAATGTATTCCTACAGTGAATAGGTGAGTAAATATAAAAACACAAACCAAAATCTTAGTTTCTATTTCCTCCTTCTACCATCTGGCCTTCTACTGAGAGACAATCAGCACAAAAAACATTCTCCTCATTGCTTTCCAGCCACCCCCTGTAATGTAGGCTCTAAAACTGTGGTGACGAAAAAGCAGGTAATTAAACCATAAGCAGTTGGGAAATCAGTCCCTTAATGATTGAAAGTTTGTCTCTCCTTCCCTTAGGTTCCCACAGCACTTTGAAACTCATAATGGGGCATATTATGGCAACTTATGTTAAATTATATTTACATATGTTTATGCCCTCTCCATCAATTAAATGTTAAGTATCTTGAGAGCAAAAACCTTACTTTTCAAAGTTCCTTCAAAAAGTCAAAGAGACTTTGCATAATAAATGTTCACCTGCAGTTGCTATATTGACTTTGAGTGTTAGACTATACGCCCATCTCTCTATCTGACTGAATAATTTTCCATCTTAGAACTTCAGTATATCATTTAATTTTTAACTGTTGGACTTAATAGATTAAGAAACTACCACTTCTAAACTAAGTGCTTCTAATTCTTTCTCATGACAATGCCTGAGAAGATAGCAAAAGCTGCTTTAGGTTAAGAACTGAGCAGTAGAGATCAAATCTTATATTTAGCCAGCCATCACTTTAGACACAGCTGCCTTATTAGCCTTTGCCACACCGGTCAATCAATTCCACCTAACCCATCAGGAAGCATACATTTATCCACTGATCCAACCATTCAGGAAGCTATTACTGTGAACCCAACACAAGTCCAGGGTTGATAATGCCTTCCTGCCACTTGCCAGGCTCTGAAAGTACAGAGTAAAAAAAAAAAAAAAAATCAGTCTGACATAGCTGAATCCTTTGTTTCCATGTACATTCAAAGTGGACTAAAAATAATTCCTAAACTACTTGCTCTGATTTATTTTTGTCCTACGAACTTTGTAAACCTTCATCTGGTTTACTACTTAAATTTGAACACAACTGTATCATCATGACTAGGAATTTTCAGTAAACTCCTGATGAATCCTATTTGGCCTTTACAATTCATGACTGTCTCCTGCTTCCTACTTATAGAGAGAAGAATGGCAAATAATTTCAGAATCCTTTTCTCTTAATGTGTAGTTTATAATAATTCTATTTCATTCTTTCATCCCATCTTTTAATGAAGACTCCTTAAAATGTTGTTTTACTTGTGAATGTTGTTAACATTAGAAAATTTTAAACTGGTTAGATGCAACTGCCATACCAATCGAGAATTCAATCAGCCTTGAATTTTACAGAACACAATCTTCCAGATCTAATCAATAACGTTAATCAATCAGCTGGCTCCACTAGGATGTCAATGCCCTTATC
This sequence comes from Lagenorhynchus albirostris, assembly GCF_949774975.1. Classification (NCBI taxonomy): domain Eukaryota; kingdom Metazoa; phylum Chordata; class Mammalia; order Artiodactyla; family Delphinidae; genus Lagenorhynchus; species Lagenorhynchus albirostris. The sequence continues at coordinate 47,036,347 of NC_083100.1, forward strand.
TGCTGTGGGGTAGTAACCGTAATACTACAAAGAAACATAATTTACTACTCCTCTGAGACACGTATTCAAAACTAAATTAAGATTTCATCTGCTTTGCAGAATTCTTTTCTAAAGAGAATGTTTCAAGACACACCATTTTAATGGACAGATCTGACTCCCCAGCACAATGCCAAGGCTAGCAAAAAGAGAAAGGAGGCGAGCTGCAAAACATTCCTGTTTGTTCCATAAAGAAGAAACACTACCTTTTCCATACAAAGTTTTCCAAAGGACCACAGCCAGTATCCGTTGGCTTATTTGTATGCTGAGAATATTCCAGCTCATGTTAAGATTTTCTAGACAGAAAAAAGAATAATAAAAACTACTGTTTGAATTCAGCCTTTCTTAAGAGCCAATTTGTCTTCTCAGCAAAACAAAAGGAATCAATATAGTAGTGAAAACATGAAGCTCACAGATGAATACCCTCCCTCTGATTTTTGGCTTTCAAATATATTTTGCTTGCTTGCTTGAGGTAACGTTCCAAAGACAATGTTGTTTCTAGGTTGCTTTAAAGGAAAAACAGAAATTTTATTCCACGATATGTTTTAATACTTCTTACTATATAAACATATTCTCTCTAGAGTCAATTTATAGGAAACGCAATAAAGCAATGAAAAGAAATCCAGCCTCATTTACTAGAAAGTGGTAAAACTGACACGTTACCTTTTCTGTCTACTTATTCAATCCTTACCACCATAGAATATAAATCAAGACAGAATATTCATATTTCTGAAATATTTAATTTACTAAAAATCATCTCTAATTCTAGCAGTAATTGATAGGTATCTGTTAAGTTCTAGGTATTTCACATACATCAACTCTAATACTTAACAATGCTGCAAGGTAAGTATCATTATCTCTGTCTCAGAGAAAGTTTAATTAGTTTGCCCAAGAGCCTACCTAAGAAGAGGCATAGCAGATTTTGAACTCCAGTTGCTCAAACTCCAAAGGCCATGGTCTAGCCACCAAACCACGCACCCTAGAAGGATTCCTCTTCTGGTAAAGACATCAACCACAGAAGCAAGTAGGAGTGCACGGAAGCCAATGTGCTGCCATAACCAACCATACCTGCATCCCTTAACCACCCCATCCCCCCCACCCTCTCATCTCACTCTCCCCAGGGCAGCCACACAGGCCTTCTTCCACAGCTCAAACTCACCAAGGCCTTTCCTCTCCAAAATTACAATCATGAACTGCAATTCAGCTAGTCGCCCAGTTTTTTAAAGTGCCAAAAAATAATCTTTAACGACTACCCTCATTTGTTATGCTTTTTGTGACACAGAACTTTTATTTGATAATTATTGAGGACTAGATTAATTAAATGTACTTGTTTGCAATGTAGATTTAGAAATTTGCTTCTGTGAGTCAGAGGCCTGAGGGCAATATTCGGAGAAAATAAGATCCCTTTATGGAAACCTAAGGACATCTAAATTAGTACTGTGAAGTGAGGGGGAAATGTAAGTGAGAAAAAATGGGAAGCGGGAGTGAGAGGCATGATGTTTTTTCATCATGGACCAGAAAGTGACAAAACTAAGTGCTAATGAGAGATAAAAAATAAAGGTAGAAGTAAAAGGAAACAAAAATATAGAAAAGGGAAAGAAAATGGCTCTGACCAAGTACTCGGGGTTTAAGAACTGTACATGGTTGACTGACAGTTCACAATCTTAAAGCATCATAAAGTATTATTCAAATCATCATCCTCAAATTCATTTTAATATCATCAGCATTTACCCCAAACTCATAAATCTAAGAACAAATATTTTTTCATTAACATGAATTTTAAAGCACCTACCCTATGTCTAGCACCGTGATAGGCATGAGGAGTAAATGAATAATATGAATAACAAAAGATCCTTGGTTCTTAGATAGTTCTCTTAATATATACTATCATAGCATGTTATGAATCAACATGCCATGCTTTTATTGAGCACTTACTTAGTGTTAGGTATTCTGGAATGTAAAAACGAATGAAGGAATATATCTATGCTCTAAAGGAATTCAGAAGTGCAAGAAAGACAAAATAAACACACCAGAAACAATTAGGGACTAATTCTAAACACCATATTATCAAGTACTGAATCACCAAATAGAGACTGGCTGATGTAGTAAGAGAAAATAATTGTGGACTGAAAAAGCTTCATGAGAAAAGTAGAGCTGGGCTTCCCTGGTGGCGCAGTGGTTGAGAGTCCGCCTGCCGATGCAGGGGACACGGGTTTGTGCCCCGGTCCGGCCCACATGCCGCGCAGCGGCTGGGCCCGTGAGCCATGGCCGCTGAGCCTGTGCATCCCAGGCCTGTGCTCCACAACAGGAGAGGCCACAACAGTGAGAGGCCCACGTACCGCCAAAAAAACCCCAAAAAAAACAAAAAAAAAAGGAGAGCTAAGTTGGTTTCTGGTGGAGTTAGAGATAAAAAAGAGGTAGGGCAGTGCCAATGGGGAGGGAAAAGAGTCAAAGGATTTAAAATTTCCTTGGAGCTAGGACTTAGCTCGGGAAATAACATATTAAGCTATTAAGCTAGTTACGACTTTTTCAACTAAAGTTATAGAAATCCAACCAGAGTTTCCTGAGGCAAAATGGAAATTTATCAACTGATGGATACTAGAAAGGGTTGTACAAGAAAACCACAGGGATGGCAACTATCCAGCCGATCTGGAGAATGACTGGGACCAGGAACTCCATCTCTGAATACTGGCTTCATCATTTCCATTCATAGGCTTTCTCCACATGGTGGGCAGCATGGCTGAAGACAACTCTCAGGTTTTACGTCTTACCATTTCCAACATCAAATGTGGATGGATAAGGGCGGCATAAGCAGAAGAAAGGGGAAGATAGGTACCAGACAGACAGTTCTATATACGTCCACCATAAAAGTTACAAGTAAAAATTTGATTAATGGGAATTGATCCTAGATTGGTGGGAAACGACCAAAAAACAAAGTAACTTGAAAGCCTGGCAGAACCTCCCATTTTGTAGCATAATGTAGCTAAATTGCTACCTTTATACAAAACTCAGTCTTATCACAACCTGGTGGATATGTAATGTGTTATTTGCACAAATATAACAAGCCAAAGTGAAACCTTCTTAAAAATTCCATATACAATCTATAAGATTCATTTACTCATTCATTCTTTACTTGAAGCTCTATACCTTTTCTTCATTGATGTTATACAGTTCAATTAAAAGTTTTTAATAATTGTTTTACCATTTCAAAAAAAGTGTTACTTGCCCACTGAATGTACCCCAGATCTTAAGAGAAGCATGCTAAAGCTTTTACGGATGAGAAGTCAGGATGTATAAATTTAAGTTTCAATTGGTTCTGCAATACTGTGTGTGTGTGTGTGTGTGTAAAGACAGATAATAATAGAGATAAAGCAAAAATGACAAATGTTAACAATTGTTGCATCTTGGAGGATATATGGATACCCATTACACTAATTGAATTTTTCAGTATACAGTATTTCAAAGTATTCATTATAAAAATTTGGAGGGAAGTAGAAGCCTGACAGAAGACTTCAAATTTTAAATGACAATATAATGAAAGCATAAAAAATGAAAGTAGTGTTTCTGGAAGATAATGTAGAAAGGGTATGGTTTGAATTAGAAGTAGTAAAAAATAGAGAGACCTAAGAGATTACTGTATAAGTCCAAACAGATGGGGGGCGGGGCAGCAATGGGCTGGACTGAGAAGGAGGCTGTGAAAATGAAACAGAAGGAATGGATACTAAAGACTATGATGAATACTTAAAAGAACCAGTGAGTGACAGGTGAGTGTGGGAGAGAGAGAAGACAGAATCAATGATGATCTCTGGTTCCCCAAGTCAAATGATTAGGGAAGGGATAGAAATAGATAAGGTCTAAAGCAGGGAACAGATTTGTCGGGTTAAGACAATGTCTTTCATTAAATATGTTAATATATTGCCTCTTCCATGTAAATATAGTTCATATTCTGACTATGTGGTATAATCTCCTCCTATAGTCTGTGAAAACCCAAAGACAACGTACCACACAAGCACCCTAAGAACGAGAGGCAGACACACTGGGCTAGAGCCTGGGGGAAAACAGCCAGAGTCAGCCCATATGCTCCCCCTGTTAAGCCACCTGTTTCAGTGTCTCAGTTCCCCTAGCCTGGAAGATTTACAGAATTTCAGGGATTTTTTAAAAATGCAAAAACTGCATGATAGGGTGCTTTAAAGTGGTAAGAGCAAACTTCGACTGTATCCACAAAAATACCTCAATGTATATAGCTTCAAGTAAATGTGAGAACTTTTCTCATGCATTGGTAATTTCAGCTAAATGGCCTCTTGCTATGAGTACACCTCTAGATTAACCTTAATGGAGAAAAAGTTCATGAATATATAAAATTCCTATCTATTATTTTTCATATACTTTCTGATTTAGCAGAAAACCAGGCAACTGCTATGTGCAATTACATTTTTTTAAAGTCTCAATTCGGATGGTGCAAACACAATCATTAACAAAATAAATCTTAAATCACTCACTGCCTTGTGGTGGGGTGTGGAAATAAAATTTGGGGTCACTGAGGAGGAAAGAAGAGAAGCCAAGTTGTTCCCATGATAGGGTGGGGAAATGGCCAACAGGCTGGCCCAGATGGGAGAGAGAGGCTACAGGAGACGCCAAGACACAGCTTTCTGTGCTGTGTTCATGTGGAGAACTGAGATGTTAAGAAAACAGCACAATTTGGTCAAGGTGGTGATACCGCACTGTTAAAGGCAGGGGAGAGTTATTTCTGCTATATATCAATGTAAAGGCAAGACACAGTCACTGCTAATTCACAGCAGACCTAAATTGATAGAAATGGGGCTTATCTTTGAATCCTGAATTCAATTCCTTTGTTTAGAAAGGAGAGGGCACATCTGGTGTCTTCAAGAAATGAGGAAACGGTGGAAGAACTATGTTATTTTTTTCTAACAGCATGGAATGATGAGCGGTAAAAGTATGAAATAAAGAGAAATTAAAGAAAAAAGAATTCTAGAGGATACTAAAGATAAAAGGAACAGAATTATTATACTGTTAATCACAAAAGAAATGGAAAAAATAGATCTAAATCAAAAATAATAAATAATTTCCTTTTGCTTTTCTATATCACTTTGGGACAGACTTTAAATGTGCATTCTTCCAAGAAACAGGCCAAATTATTTCCCCTCAAACCTGTGTTCCCACTGTCCCCTATATACTCCTCGAATAAAGCACTTATCACACTCTGTTATGATTTGTGGTCTCTCTTTGTCTCCACCAAGTGTTCTCTGCAATTAGTGAGATTTAAAAAAAAAAAAAAGAAGAAAAAAATGAAATCATTTACTGTATGAATCTTTATGTTATCTCTAGCCCCACATATAAACCAACATATGATGTGTTAACTCCAAATAAATACCAGTTCCTCTTTCAGTATATTTTTTTCAAATCATGGAATTGCTCTTGATATAAAACCTGCATACTTTGGCCACTCATTCTGCATGTCTTACAGTCTTTTCCCTATATAATATTCTTTTCATACATATACTCTCTAGAAGCCCACTCGAGCTTGGGGATGAAAGAAGATAATCAACTGCACAAATATCTATCTATATTCAGTCATTCATTTATTCACTCAACAACTATTTATACAGGAATACAGTCCCAACCAAAACAGTTATTGCACCTGGCTTCATCTTGCTTCCAATCTAGAGGTGAAGACAAATATGGAATTATGGAATAGATGCCTAGCTACAGATCAACTACAGACCATGAGTGATTAGGAAGTGCTTACAAGAGCACATTAACAGAGGAACCTAGCTCAGACTGGAAAGCTAAAGAAAATCTGTTTAAACGAAGTGGCACTTAAGCTAATACCTGAAGTTTAAATGAATTTAGCCAGGACAGAGAGAGAGTGAGTGAGTGAGTGTGTGTGTGTGTGTGTGTGTGTGTGTGTGTGTGTGTGTGTGTGTGTGTGTGTGTGTGTGTGTGTGTGTGTGTGTGTGTGTGTGTGTGTGTGTGTGTGTGTGTGTGTGTGTGTGTGTGTGTTGGATGGATCAGGGAAGTACTGCAAGCAGAGATACAGAGGAACAACCTGTACAAAGGCCCTGAGGTACAAAACCTGTCACACTCAAGGCACAGAGAACTGGAGCTGAGACTGGGGTGGGAAAGCATGCAGGCCCTTATAGGTCACTGGTTCTCAATGTCATGGGAAGCCTGATAAAATTTGTTCTTAAAAATAAACACTATTTGTAGGGTGTTGGGGGAGGATTCCCATAACTGGAGTATGGATTTTTAGAGCACCAAGAATGGAATAAGGAGGCCAGTTAATATGCTAACCTGAACTAGAGTGTTAAGAGTGACCTGGGCTAGAGCAGGGGCAGTGAAGATGAAGAGAAGTTAACAGATGAGGAATATTTAGGAGATAAACTTGGTGGGTTTGGTGATGGACTAGGAGAGGAAGGTAGAGGAAGCGGCAAGGACAGCACCCTCAACTCTCCTTATTGGCCAGAGGGGCACTTTAATAACAGTGGGGTTTTTAGTAACAAAAGGAAGAATGAATGGTGAAGGTGGTCGAAAGCTGAAAACTGCCAGTTATAAGTTCTGGAAGGTAATGTACAGCATGATGACCCTAGTTTAAAAAAAATAAGAAGGGGACTTTTTTTTTTATCCTGGAAGGTCTGGTGAGAAATGAAGAGTCCAGACTTAGACATGCTTAAACTGAAATACCTGTGATCTATCCACATAAAGATGTCAAAATAATTGGTGGGTATATTCAGGAGTGCACTCTGGGAAGTCTTAGCATATAGGTGGTATTTAAAGCAACTAGAGTGGATGAGATCACCTTGTGAGAGAGGAGAATGAGAAGAGAGAATGTTAAATTAAATGGAAAAAAATTTTTTCTACTTTTAGAATATAAAGATATTTTAATTACCTACATATTACACTATCAAGTATTTTATGCCTATAATACTTAAGTATAATTTTACAATATAATGTAATTATTGCATAGCAAATTATTTAAGAGTTACAGACTTGAGACTGTATTACTGACAAAGGATATTGATAGGGAAGAAAGGGGAGTAAATTGGGTCACCATATTTTCATCTTCCTTTGTCAGATCTATCTCTAAGCTGCTGGATCCATGAAGGGCCCCATATACAGTCCCTGCATACAGTTCCAGTCTGTGAGCCAGTCCTTACATACAGGAAACACAAAGGCCACAGTAAGATGGATTTGTCAGGGGAAGCTTATGTCTTTTTTGACCTCCCTGTCTGTTCCCCCGTGCCATTCTCTGAAGCTGTAGCTTTCCAAGTCTCAGCACATGCTATTATTTATCTTTGGAACATCAGAATGTGTTGAAATACAAATTTTTCCATTTGGACTTTCAAATGAAAGAAAAATTTTGCAATATAAATCCATTCCTCAAAACAAGGCATCACTCTGCTATTCACTCTTCCTAGCATCTAGCTTTTCCAATGTAGTCAGTTATTAGTGAAACCAGGAGAGGTGTGAATCAAAAAAAGTAAATAAGGAAAACATGAGTTTCAATGAGTTTAGAGATGATATTAATTCTGAAAGTCGAGAAGAGCACTGGTGATGAAAAGAGCAAGTTCAATCACAGACGTAAATCACAGTAGCCTGAAATTACTATTTTGACCCCCAAACTGTTAAAACACCAAAGATTAATACTTGTTTCAGCAGGTGGGAAATGGCTTAGGTTTTTATAAATGCCTTCTCTGAAGGCTAATAACAACCAGGGCAGGCCCTCATCTGCTAAAATGCATTGAAGTTTATAATCAGGCCTGAGGGACTGGATGAATCACAAAGTAATCAGAGCCCTTATTAAGATTATTAACTTGGTCTTAGTGACCCTATCCTTCAGTGCAAGGGCCAGGAGCCAAGATGCAGAGAGTTTCTGGGTTGACTGCCAAAAAATTCTGAACAGAGGGTTTTTTTCAGGTATAAGATATCCCACTAGGTTATTATATAATGAAACCTGGATATAAAACAATTCAGAGTCATATGGTTTATCAAAAGATAATTATTGCATTTTGGTAGACATTATACAAACAGAATGGAAAAGCCAAAGGTTGAAAGAAAAGCCAAAGGTTGAAAGAATCGACCAAGGTACGTGCATCCCACACAATCAGTTTCTTCAAGGGTTAAGGCCTTCTGGCAGGACGGGTTATGTTGCTGTCACGCTTACTAATTCTACCCATCACATGTACACAATAACAGAAACCTCACATGTTAAGAAAACACAAAAATGTTATTTGAGTCTGAACGTTACCTTTGTTCTTTTCTTATTGAGTCCACTTACAAAGGTCTAATCAACCATGGCAGGTTTTCTTAACCTTTTGGGGGTGGTCAAGGATTCCTTTGAAAATCTTACAGATGATCTCAACACTAGATAACTGAGATTGTATAATTAATTTCAGGGTGCTCATAAACCCTCTACACCCTTCCACTGGTTCCCTAGAACCTCTGCCATATAGGGTATAAGGGACAGTGAGTCCCTTACACAAACAGGGGAGAAGAAGATTCACCATTTGTGAGTACTTTATCTCCCTATGAACTTACTTGACCTCCCCTCAAACTTGTCACAGCGAATTATATTACCTCTCTCTTCTTTTCTTATGAGCCTCCAAAATCTTCACCTTTTACATCTTGACACCCTATATCTACCAAACTTTATGGATTCACAAGACTTCTTTCCTATTTGAAATACTATGGCACAGAAGCAATTTAAAAAGGCACATTCTTTTGACTATTCTGACTCACAAAATTGAATCCATTGGTAGGGAAAAACTATTAAAAAGCTCACTTATCTTAGTTATATTTGCTATGAAGAAAATCATCAAATTATCCTTAAGTAACAGTTTTATCAGAATCTGTAACTGCCAGGTGGTACCACAATTTCTTTTAAGATGTGAATGTGGCACCTAGAGATTATCATACTAATTGAAGTAAGTCAGAGAGACAAATATCGTATATCACTTATATGTGGAATCTAAAAAAATGATACAATGAACTTATTTACAGAACAGAAACAGACTCACAGACATAGAAAACAAACATGGTTATGAAAGGGGAAAGGCGGGGGGAGGGATAAATTAGAAATTTGGGAATAACATATAGAAATTTAGGAGTAGCACATAAACAACAAGGACCTACTGCATAGCACTGGAACTATATTCAATATCTTGTTAAGAAACTATAATGGAAAAAAATCTGAAAAAATATATATATATTCAATATATGTGTATGTATAAATGAATCACTTTGCTGTACATGAGAAACTAACACAACATCGTAAAGCAACTATACTTCAATAAAAATTTTTAAATAAAAATAAAACAAATAGTACTTCAGATATAGAGAACAAACTAGTGTTTACAGGGATGGGGGAAGACAGGGGTAGGGGATTAAGAGGTACAAACTACTATGTATGAGATAAATAAGCTACAAGGATATATTGTACAGCACAGAGAAGATAGCCAATATTTAATAATTATTATAAATGGTGTATAATAACCTTTAAGAATTGTGAATCATTATGTTGTATACCTGAAATTAATATAACATTGTAAATCAGTGACACTTCAATAAAAAATAAAATAACTGTCTTTAAAAAAAAGAAAATTTACAAATTACCAGATTAAAAAAAAAAGAAAAGACGTGGATGTGTTCCAGCTTATGTTATATACTTTTAAAACACTGCCAGAGCAAAGCACTTAGGAGAAGGTCATTTCTACCCCATCCCAATTCCAAGAGCGTATGATTCCAAGTCTTATTTCATTCTATGAAGTGAAAACTTTTGGTTTTTTTAAATTACTGCATATTTTAATTGATATTAGACATCATTTCGTTATAAATAGCATTAGAAGATCAGATTAGTTGTTTCATACATTAGTACAGAGATACTTTTCTTGCATATGATTATGAATGAGACTTAAATTCTGATTACTTTAAAGAAACACTGGAATTTGGGGAATTATTAAATCATAGCTTTTCTGCTAAAAGTCCAGAATCTAACAGCACAAAAATATTGTAAAATATATTTTGGAAAGTACTTATTTTATGAGGAGAAGTAATTTGTTTTTAAATGCAAATATTTGGAATACACCAATTCATTTAAAAGTAAGTGACCAGATAGATTTTTTTTTAACTTCAGGCACACAAACTGAATTAATCATAATCTGTGCTTCATGACACACTTATTGATCCATGCATGGTTCATTTTACTTAGTAAAATAATTAAATAAGTCGTACTATACCCATTATCCTTGGTGACATTTTTCCCCTTACGTAAAAAGTGTGGCCTCCCTCTACTTCATTTTTACAGTAAATGGATATTCTTTTGGTAATCCTGTCTCAGTCACCCAGACATTATAAACAAATCCTACTCATACAAATATGAAAACATTAGCAGCATGTTTAAAGTTTTGAAGAAACATAATCCATTTAACTATATAGAGCCATATTTTGACAGCTTAATTTCTATCATTTTCAAAAACACTGGCAGTTGGGGGCAGGGGTGGGAAACAGGCAAGGGTGGAATGGGTCACAAAATCCAGGAACTTTGCAGCTTCTATTCAACTCCTGGTTATAGTTAACCCATTAGAAAAAACAAATAATCCATCTACCCATCCTGTTTCTGTTTGTGTCACATTCCTGTTACAAAAAAGTCACAGAACAGGTAGGTGTGAATAAAACCATGGACACTGGTCTTATTTTATTTTAGAAAGAACAATGAATATGGAATTCTACAACATCCCTGGAGCACTTACCCCCGAGGTAAGCCAAAGGCCTTACAGCATGAGCCCCAGGTGAGGCTGGACATTTCTACGAGTTTCCAATTGATCAAGTGGTCACTGAAAGCCCAACTAGTATTTAGGTCCACAGATATGAACTGCTAATGGCTTAGCTATATATGTGTTCTAAATTTTAGCAGAGCTAACAAGTGAACTAAAACTATATAGTTTCTAAGTGCTGTTTCTCTAGTGAATAGGAACAAAACTAAACTAAGTACAATAACTGATAATACTGGCAAATGTTTAATTTTAAATTAGACCCTCGTGTCATGATATAGAAACCTACCTGAGAAAAAAAACCACATTAAATAACAATTGAAATCTCTGTCACATATAAATAAAATTAATTTTAAATCTTGGTTTTTGTGCAAGACACAGAAACTTAACATGGAGAAATTAACAGGCATTATCAACTCAAGGCTTCAGAGAAGCCCAAGACGTTGCTGAGACATTTTACAGTCTAGGTTCACTAGGTCACAGATTTGACACGTTATTAACATGGAAAGCAATTGCCATTTCCTTGACACCCTCTACCCTACATGAAAGGGCACCCAGAAACCATTCCTCATTTCAGGCCCAAGTGAACTGGCCTAATTATACTCCGAGACATTATCAACACGTAGTTAAGAATACTGCCTAGTCCTCATAACATAGACAGTGATAAAAAAAAAAATTTAAGGGCTTCCCTGGTGGTGCAGTGGTTGAGAGTCCGCCAGCCGATGCAGGGGACACGGGTTCGTGCCCTGGTCCGGGAAGATCCCACGTGCCGCGGAGCGGCTGGGCCCGTGAGCCATGGCCGCTGAGCCTGCGCGTCCGGAGCCTGTGCTCCGCAACGGGAGAGGCCACAACAGTGAGAGGCCCGCGTACCGGAAAAAAAAAAAAAAAATTTAAGAGGCACAGAATCTGATATGTCTTGGACATATGGATTGTGCTTACACAAAAGGGCAATTAAAGAGACATCTCCAAACAGAATCTTCAAAACAAACAGAAGCTGTTTTCTTAAGCCTATGATGTATTTCACTACAATGCATAGCTTTCATAGTTTCAGAATTTTCCAGGTAACTATTCCAAAGCGTACTTTTTATCAATAGCAGATGGAAAATATTATGTCCATTTCCTAGCTAAGGCAACTTGGAGGAAAGGAAATTAAGACACATTACACTAAGCCAGGTCAATGAATGACAACAATACTGCAGCTAGTACCTAGTCAGAATGCTGAAAGAGAATTAAGTTCAATATTTATATACTTGGGGGAAGAGTTCTGTTTCAGAAAAATATTTGGTTGTTTCTGTTCAGGCACATTAAGAACACTGAAAAACCACCACTAAAACAAACTGGACTGAAATTCAACACAATGGCATGTGTTTTTCCACCTGTAATCAACACCAAGAAATAGCTCCCTTTGGTTATTAAAATCCTGGAAAGAAATCATAATTACCCCATCTGGGAATACGGCCTTCAAAGCATGAGTACTTTAGATAAAACAGCCAATGTCTAGTCCCACTCTATTGATTTTCAAATTCCTTGAACGGAAAAAAACTAAACAAATGCTTTCATGGATAGGAGATTTTCAATCAGGTTTGCTTAAATCAAAGTTTAAATCAAGTTATTTGAATTTAATAAAAAGTATACAGTAATACTCTATACTGAATTTCAGTATTTTTAAATTAACATTGTTAAGTAGGTCCCAGCTACATAGAATATGAAAAAAATCTTTAACTTTAAAAGTACAAGAATGTAGGGACTTCCCTGGTGGCGCAGTGGTTGAGAGTCCGCCTGCCGATGCAGGGGACACGGGTTCGTGCCCCGGTCCTGGAAGATCCCACATGTAGTGGAGCAGCTAAGCCCATGCGCCACAACTACTGAGCCTGCGCTCTAGAGCCCACAAGCTACAACTACTGAAGCCCGCATGCCTAGAGCCTGTGCTCTGCAACAGGAGAAGCCACCACAATGAGAAGCCCGCACACCGCAACGAAGACTCAACGCAGCCAATAAATAAATAACTTAAAAAAAAAAAAGTACAAGAATGTAGCAGTTTCATTTACAATAGCTAAAACTGGAAATAACCCAAATATCCATCAGAAGTGATAAACCAAACTGCAGTAATTGATACAATGGAATACTGCTCAGCAGTAAAAAGGAATAAACTACTGAACATCCATAAAACAACATGGATGAAACCTATGGAAATTAGACTGAGCTGAAGAAGCTAGACACAAAAAAGTACATGCTATATGGTTCTATTTTATGAAGGTCTAGAAAACACAAAATTAATCAGTGATGAAAACAATCAGAACAGTTGTCAATGGGTCAGGAGCAAAGATTGCCTGGGGGCATGAGGGAACTTTCTAAGGTGATATAAATGTTCTATATCTTGATATGGTAATGGTTACAAAGGTATATCCATTTGTCAAGAGAATACAGTTTATGTTAATACCAGAATCTGAAGTATGGACATCCATTAAGTAGCTTTTACAGCTTTTTTTCATTTTATGACTTTTGATATTTTTAAACCAATACTTACAAAATGTATATAATCATAAGCTCACTTGAAAATTACTTTTGAATATTTTTGTAAGGCAAACATAGAGTGATAATAAAATTTTAACATCAATTAAAAGATATATATTTCGGGCTTCCCTGGTGGCGCAGTGGTTGAGAATCCGCCTGCCGATGCAGGGGACGTAGGTTCGTGCCCCGGTCCGGGAAGATCCCACATGCTGCGGAACGGCTGGGCCCGTGAGCCATGGCCGCTGAGCCTGCGCATCCGGACGGCAACGGGAGAGGCCACAACAGTGAGAGGCCCACGTACCGCAAAAAAAAAAAAAAAAAAGATATATATATTTTTAATATTTAAAAATATATATACATAATGTGGCAACTCTGTAAATCAAACACCACTTTCCCCACCCAATAAACTATAGTTTATTGTTAAAAAAAAAAGGAGTACAGTTTAGGTATGTACATTTTAATGTATGTACATTTTACCTCCCCGCTCCCCCCAAAAATCCCACATAATGGAAATGGATGGAGGTGTGAGTGAAATAGTCACAGCAGAATTTGATCATTGTTAAAGCTGGGTAATGGGTATGGACTGTTTTTAATACTATCCTGTTTACTTTCTATATAGTTGACGTTTTCCAAAGTAAAAGGTTTAAAAATATAGATCAGTGAAACGTACAATCAAAAATGTTTATACTGTGAAAATATATCCCTCAAGAGGCTTTCTCTGTATTCAGAAGACTTTTATAAAAATCCACGGAGATCCCCAGTGTCTGTGCTTCGCATGGAGAATTTGAAATGGAGCTTGTTATTTTCTCCAGCTCCCCTTGCCCCCATCCCCAGCATGCCTCCCATCTAATGGGCCATCAGACTGAATATGATATGGTTGTCTCCGCTACCACCAACCCCCAAATTAATTCTTCCCTCATCCCTCGAATATTTATTTCTAACAAATACTGGTGCAGATGGAGAAATCAGAGCTGCTGCAGACACCGGAGAAAACAGATCTCAACCTTAGTCTTTATTCTCATTACTCTCTGAGGATGGTGTTTTAGAAGTTAGTGAGAAAATGAAAATTTACTTTTTTTACATCCTGATTTTTTAAAATCTCATATTCAACTTCTTTTAACCTCACTTTCTTATTTCTCAGCAATATGAAGAGACATAAATTTTCAAAATAATAAAATCCAGAGTAACCAGAGTCAGCAGTCAGTTTCTCTACTATGGACTTATGAGGCTCAATCATGTATCAGTCACTAAACAAGTCTTATTAGTTTTCTAAATATTGCCTGAGAAAAGTCCTATAGCTTTTCACAAAACATGTCCAAAGAATCAGAAGCACCACACAGAGGCAAAGAATGAATTAAAGCTCAGTCAGAGCTATTTAAAGGTATGTTAATACCCTCCTAGAGCTATTTAAAGGTATGTTAATACCCATAAGAGGATTATAAGTGCACCTGGGTAAAGAATCTTCTTGACAGAACCTAAAAAGTGGACTTAAGTATTGTATCTAGCAGTTCTCTGTAGTGAACATAAGATAAACACTGAAATTAGCTAAAATTAAAAGTCCAAAATATATATACTTTATAACCTCCACTTAAAATATTTCTACCTAACATTTCTTTATGTTTATATGACCCTGCTAAATTCCAATGAAGAATTTCACAAGATGTGAAATAACAAATACTCGTAAAGGAGATCCTTGATGCCAGCATTTTTGTTCATTCATTCATTCATTCAAAAATATGTGTTCCTATGAGTAGCAAGTGCTCTTCTAGGTGCTAGAAATATATGTAATAATTCAATGTAATAACGAACAAAGCAAAGTTCATGCCCTCAGAGTTTACATTCTAGTAAGGGGAGACAGGCTTACAAGAAGGCTGAGGATAGTAAGTGCCATGGAGGAGAATCAGTAGGAAAGAGCATGCAGATGGCTATTTAATACAGCTGTCAGGAAAGGCTTCTGTTAGCGTGATTGGAGCAAACCTGAAGAATCGAAGGTCCAGAATTCCAGGCAGAGAAAATGACAAGTGCAAAGGCCCCACACCACAGCCCACTTGCAAACTGAAGAAACAAAGAGCCAGTGTGGCCCCAGCGCTGAATTAGTGTCAGAACTGAGGGAGACGGTAGTGAGAGGGCCGCGGAGGATCTCAGCCTTTGTGGGCCATTTTCAGGCTCTGGGCATCTAGTGTGAGGGAGATGGGAAGCTATTGGAGGGCTGTGAGCAGAAATGATCCTATTTAATATTTTAAAAAGATCACTAGGAAAAAAAAAAATCACTAGGGCTTCCCTGGTGGCACAGTGGTTGAGAGTCAGCCTGCCGATGCAGGGGACACGGGTTCGTGCCCCGGTCCGGGAAGATCCCACATGCCGCGAAGCCGCGGGGCCTGTGAGCCATGGCCGCTGAGCCTGCGCGTCCGGAGCCTGTGCTCGGCAACGGGAGAGGCCACAACAGTGAGAGGCCCGCGTACCAAGCAAAAAAAAAAAAAAAAAGTTCACTAACTGTGTGAGGAGAACAGACAGAGGAGCAAAGGTTGAAGCAGGAAGACCAGTTCAACCTAGAGATCACAATGTGCTCAGAGGAACATTTTAAGTTCATTTGTTTATAGGTTATGTTTCATTATACAACCCAAATACTCTAACTAAAACAGCAGTCAATTGAATTGCTCTCTTGTTTGCCACTGGCTTGGAGGGTTAGAGTTTTTGAGGGAAATGCAAGAGTCATGTTACTTTTCAGGCTGTAGTTTGATCTGTTGGCTAATGGTTCCTTTATCTCCATTAATCTAATAGGTAAATAAGACAAAAACTGCTAGTTTCCCCCAAAATAACCCTTTTCAAAAATATTACATCACAAATATCAGAAAACAAATATTTTCACACGTACGCTGGATACAGATGTTTCTCATATTATTTCCGTTATTCGTAACCTTCATCACAACCTATCTATATGGTAGTAGCCAAAACCCATTTAACTAATATTCCTGAAAGACGATAAATCGAAATAAAAATATACTGCAAATCATAAAATCCATCACCACTCTGACTTCTGTTTCATCATTTATGAAATCACTCCCATAATGAAGACAGGCTCTCGATCACTCTCCTATCTTTCATTTCCTTAAGTTTACCCAACAGCATATCTAATCGCTGCCTCGCCGTACCCTGTGGTTAGCGCTTTCAGTTATAAAAAGCCAGGTAGGAAAACCACCACACACAGCACATCTTTCAGGAGTTTCAGCCACGCTCAAGTGTTATTAAATGGTTTGAGAGGGTGTCAGAAACACATGCTTTCCGGCACACTTTGGTGATTTCATCCTATGCTCAGAGCACTCTGATAAATTAAATCATTCTGGCTGTGTCAGGAATCGCAGCTGGTGTACCTGAGTATTGCTCTTTGATGATGAGCAAACAGTACAAAATAAGATACCGAACCCTACTCTTTAAAATCTCATTTTCGGCATCTCGTATAACGTTACTAGGCAGGATTTTAAAGCGAAAACAATGTTATAATTCACTTTGGTTTTGCAGAAACCTAAGCCCACTTGCCCAAAAAAACTGATGGCTTTTTTTCTTTCCAAAGAGCAGGCAGCTTCTACAGTAGGGAAGGGGACTGGGGTTGGGGGGTAGGGAGAAGCTATTAATATGGATAATCCAGCTTTTTGCTTACCGGTGTAGCTTTAATGGAGGGGAACCAGGCAGGAACTGAGGGACTGTTACAGCCACGTATACCAAAAGGGCTTTCCTCACCCTCAGCTGAATAGTGTGGAGAATCTGCCTCATTACCTTCTACTAACAAGTAAGGAGATTCCCCTCTCTGGGGGCAGGCTTTGCTGTACTAACATCCGCTACAGACTTCACCTCATCCAGCCCCCTCTCCTTTTCCCTTTCCTTCAGCCACAAGCTCCTATTTCTTTTTTGGTTTGTTTCATCTTATTATACTGAAGGCATTCTTGCAAACTGCCTTCAACCATTCCCGGGATAAGAAGAGACAGAAATAAATAATAAAATAAATTAAGATTTCTTTTCTCCAGAGCTAAATTTAAATATATAGGCAGAGCGAGATGGTGAAAAGGGGTGTGTGGGTGTCTACTGCAAGATTTTTCAGTCTCTAGGAGAGAAAAGGATAAAGAACAGAAGGCTAAAAGGATTTGAGAAGTGTGTGTGTGTGTGTGTGTGTGTGTGTGTGTGTGTGTGTGTGTGTGTGTGTGTGTGTGTGTGTGTGTGTGTGTGTGTGTGTGTGTGCAATCATTCCTAGGGCGGACGGAAAAATTCAGGAAGGGAGGGAGAAGAAAAAATCAATCCAGGCAGTCACTCACTCCCATCCCTCCCGACCCCTCCCCACCTCACTGCAGTGCTCTGCGCTTCCCAGAAAGCTCACCACCCAAAGGGCAGAGTCCCAAAACCAAAGCAGAGCCCGAATCCGGGTCACGCAGGCAGGCGTTTGGGGGGGTGGGGGGTGTAGAGGCAGGCGATGGGAAACCATCTGGCTAGGGAAGCGGCGAGGAGGCCAGCAAGACCAGAGGAGGAAAGGCAGGGCCGGGCTGCCGGGACCTACCGGGAGCAGTGACGGTAGAGGATGCCCCGGGCACCTCTGGCCTCTCCTCCTCAGCTTCCTCCCGCTGCCGTTGCTGCTGCTGCTGCTGCTGCTGGATGAGGCTGAGGTCGGAGCGGCTCAGCTCAGCTCTGGCGGCCGCAGGGACCAGCCTCGCCTTCAGCAGCACCGCGGCCAGGCCGAGGAGCAGGGTGCAAGGGACGCGCCGGCTGAGCCTCGCCATGGCCGAGAGCCAGAGGGCCGCGGCGGCATATTGCGGCGGAGGTCCGGGCGGCGGCGGCGGCGGCGGGCGCCAGGGCTGCGGGCTCTGGCAGCGCCCGCCCGCTCGGTCCCCCTTGCTCGGTCTGCTTCGCACACCCTCACCAGAAGGAGGAGGCTGTGGCGGCGGCGGAGACGCCGGGGGAGGAGGAGGAGGGGGAAGTTAGCATCCTCGCGCACGTGACGCGCGGGGCGGGGTGGGGCGAGCCCCACGCCCGGCGCCGCGTCTACGCTCTCACCCCGGGCTCAGCTGCTCCGGACGCGCGCGCTCGGCGGGGTGCTGGGGCGCAGTGCTGGTGGTGGCTTCCTAGGGTAAACGAAAAAGGAGAGCCTTTCTGGGGGCTGGAGACCTTCAGATCCTCTAGCCCCTACCGAGACACCGGGAAATTTTGCAGAAAGTGGAATAAAATTCCCTCCACCTGACCGCAAAGTAGAAGAGAAGGTGGTGTATTGATTACGCTCCCACAACACTTAACGCAGCACCAGCGGATCAAAAAGCCAGGATCTCTTAACCATGTGGGCTTTGGGGCATCACAGCCATCACTGGTTAGCTAGAAATTAAACTGCGGCTCTCCAGATTTTGATTAAATTCCTCTTTCTGCCCAAATTGGAATTTCTTTCTATATCGTAAAATATTCTTAATTACGTTTTGTCTAATTATAGTCTATACTTTTCATTTGCTCAAAAAATATTTTTCTAAATGCCTGCTAGGTGCTTACCACGTGCCAGTATTTAGTCAGGTGCTTGGAATAAGCAACATACAATCCCTGCGTTCTAGGAGCTCATTACCTGTTAGGACAGAGGAACATATAAACAAATTATAATCCAGGGTGGTGCCTGCCACTGGAGAAACACTACAGCATGCAGAGATTGCACTGAATTGGAAGAAATTAACAATGTGGTATATGGATGGGGGCTATGAAACACTAGGAAAGGTGGGGTTTAAAGAAGAATAAGAGTTCCACACATAGGTGGGTGTAACCAGGTCATCTAAAAAGTGTAGCTGTGTGTGTGTGTGTGTATGCCCGTGCACACGCACCTAGAGGTGTGTAACAGCACAGTGTGCTTGGAAAATTGTCAGCAATGATTGTGACAGAGTGACAGTGTTTTAGATTGAAAAGGAGAGTGGAGATCAGATCATTAAAAAAATAATAGCAGGGACTTTCCTGGTGCCGCAGTGGTTAAGAATCTCCCTGCCAATGCAGGGGACACGGGCTCGGGCCCTGGTCCAGGAAGATCCCATATGCCGCGGAGCAAATAAGCCCGTGTGCCACAACTACTGAGCCAGCAGGCCACAACTACTAAAGCCTGCACACCTGGAGCCGGTGCTCCGCAACAAGAGAAGCCACCCAATGAGAAGCCCGCGCACCGCAACGAAGAGTAGCCCCCACTCTCTGCAACTAGAGAAAGCCCGTGCATGGCAACGAAGACCCAACGCAGCCAAAAATAAATAAAATTTAAAAAAAAATAAATAACGGCAAACACTTCTATAGTACTTACTGTGCCCAGGCACTGTTCAAGCACTTTATATACATTAACTCCTGTAATAACCTTGGATGCTATACAAGGAAACTGAAATTTACATTGCAAGTGATTATGAAATAGTGAAAGAAATTAATCAGGGAAGGGACTTGCTACCAGTCTGTGTTTTCACTTTGCTATCGGTATGGAAGAGGAAGAGGGATAGATTGGCGGAGAGGAGGCCAGTTTAGTGGTGTCTGCAAAAGCCAGTGAGGAGATACCAAAGGCTTGTGAGACCAGAAAGGAGAAAAAAGGAGTGGGAGATTCAGTATGTAGGGCTAGAATCAGCAAAAATGGTTGATTGTTTGGGTGAGGAAGAGAAAAGGAGAAAGATGGGCATGTCTAGTATGACACTTAAATTGCCAGATTGAGATCTTGGGTGACTGCTTATGACATTATCAAGATTAGCTGGTACTACTGACTACAGAATAAGTGATAAGCCATGGCTTGTTCAGTTGTAGTCTCTTTGTATTTGGAATGTCTGTGGGACATCTCATAATATATGTAAAATGTGATCTGTGACATCACATCCTTTACCATCATAGTTGATTCAGATGATTTGGCTGATTGGACAGTCCCTTTCCACACTCACCACTCTTTTGTGTGTTCGTCCCAATGTTTCCAACATGCTGGAAAAGAACAAATTTCTCACTAGTGGAAAGTTATTCTTTGGTCAAGGATGTGAAACTAGTGCCTATATAACCATAACTATATAGTTATAACTATAGTTATATAGTTATAACTATAACTAATAATAATAATAGGCATTTTACATACATTATCTCATATCCTCAAAGCAGTCCTACAAATTAGCTCTCATTATTCTGTTTAGCAAATGGAAACACTGAAGATCAGAGAGGCAACTGTCTTGCCCAAGGCTACACAAATAAGAAGTGACTTTACCTTTCAGCACTGTTTGAAACTTTCGCCATGAGCTTGCATTGTTTTTTAGTGATTTTTAGATGAAAATAAACTACATAATATGGGCTACATAATTTTTTGAAGAGAGATGCCAAAGTGAGGTCCCTCACACAAAACACCACTATTCCATCATGGCTTTGCCTCACCTGTGTGAGCAGGAATTATGGGGGGGGGGAGGCTGAATGCAGAGAGTCTTCATTAGTTTCATCAAGCTGTTTTTGTTGCATTTTCCTCCAATTTACCTCTGCTCCTGGAGAGAAGAAAGGAGAAAATGGAAATGCCTCCAGAATCCTGACTGGCAGATCAGAAGGAAAGGAATGCTGCCAGGATTCCTGTCATCCTGCCTTACGGTGGCCAAGTCATCTTTAATATATTAGAAGCTGACCTTCCAGAGGCAAAGTTGCTGATTTCACAGCCCTCAGTGGAGGGTAGACGTGAAATCCTTCAGTACTACAGACTGTTTAAAGAAATAAGCTTTGCTAATCAAGATGGGTTTTAGATGGTTTTTAACTGCTCCATTACTCATATAGTTTATGCTTAATTTCTGTGCAATATACAAAAGCCATATTATTGGATGCAATCAGGGCTAGTAGTTGGTGAATCAAAACAGGTCAAGAGACAAAAAAAATCAATATATTTTAAATATATTTTATGCTGCTTATTTTATCTTAAAATAGGCAAATATATATTCATTTACCAATCTTTTGACGTAGGGCCAATAATTTGTTTTAAATCTAACCACATCCTAGGGTTTGAAGTAGTAAACCACAATTACAATGCATCCCTATTATTAATTGCAGTTTTCGATTAAGTGGAAGGAGTTCTTAAAAACTCTTGACAAACAATTTGAATGCCAAATCCTTCTATTTTCAATTTTTCCCCAATTTTACCATTTTCTCACCCACTTAGTATTAAACTTAGTTTTCATAGAAAAATATACTTCATTTAAATTGATATTTCATCCATACCTTATAACACATAGAACTGCCAAAAACAACTGTGTAAACAAACATAACTGACTTTCGGCACAGACACAGACCAACTGGTGGGGGCAAAACCAAGTAGATGTTCAGGAAAGGGTATCCTGCTAATTTCATGTACTTTACATGTCAGCCAGTGTGTTTTACAAAGGAATGGAAGATGCCGGTTGATCTAGGAAGTTATTTTCAGGTTCCTAATCCATGATACTGTTCATGCTTAATACAATGTAATCATTAATGTTAGAATGTCTTCATTTTTATAAATATACTGCAAGAGCCATCGGAAAGCAGATTGTAATACCATATGTATATAATAATTCTTCCCTGCTTAAGATCTACTGGTACCTCCTCATTGCTCGTCCAAAATCCCCAAGAGATTTACAAAGCCCTTCACAATATATCCTCTGACTATGCAGGCTCACCTTTTAATATTTCCTACATAAACACAGAGATGGTGGTTGGTGGGGGGAGGGAAGGGAAGGGAAAGGAAGGATTTCTTTTATTCCCTTGAACTAGACTTATTTAGGTTGCACATACTGATTTCCTCGCCTGGAACTCTACTCCCTCATCTCTAACTGACAGGCTCCCACAGAGCCTCAAGGTTAGCTTAGGTATTACTTCCTCTAGGGTACTTTCCCTGACACCCTTGGCTTTGATTAGGAGCCTTTGCTATGAACTTTCATGACCCTTGTATTTCCCCTTAGGACTCTGTTACTTAAAGTGGATATTTTCTTGCCTGTATCCTCACCAGTGTAGGCTCCACAAGGGTCAGGGCCATCACGTTCACAGCTGTATCTCCAGCTCCTGCCACAATGCCCAACAGTGGTTGTCTGATTACTTGGTTGATTAAATCAACAAATCGATTTTAAAGCGGCAGAACTGTTAGTTAATGGAGAAGAGCCCGGAGTCAGACGGCTCTGGTATCCACCCCTCACAGCTATGTGATTTACAGAAGATTCTCGGCCTCAGTTTTCTCAACTGTATAGTGGGAGAAATAACAGAGTCTAAAGGAGATAACAAAATAAGATAACATATAAATACTTAGAGCTTCTTGCTATAGGAACTGTTCAGTAAATGTCAGCCATTACTTCTTTTATTAATGTTATGCAGTATTGTTCTGTTTCATTTGTATATTTTTATAATGTATATACAATTTTATATGTAATCAATTCTTATTTTTCTTGTTATATTTTATATAGTCACTGCAAACACTCAATTAGCAAATACTGAACCATTGTTCCTAGAGGAACAGAGTGAGTTAGATTTAATAACATATTAAACAGATATATATGTATGTAAGGGGTAAGAACGTTTACCTTTTTGGAAATATGATTTGCAAGGTTTAGTAACTGACTGTTTCCTTAAATTATGACTCTTCCTCCAACACTGCTGCCTTCATTTGATAGTGAGCCATTTAATTTGAGTTTGAAAACCAAAGGACTAACTGTTAAAGAGGGTTGAACAAAGTTCAAATTTGTATTTCTTTGACTAAGAACGATTTATCCGGGTAGGGTTATCCATACAGATAGGGACAGTTTGGGATTATTAACCAAAGTGGGTCATATGGTTCAAATAGTCACTAAACTCTGGGTTTAGAGGTCCTTCTCAGGTACAGGCATGTAAATCATTAAGACTCTCTGGGGTCAGCATGCATGGATTACCTGCTGTGCAATTTTATCCATGGCATTTCAGGTACTTTCCACCCTCACCCCCAACAAGTTTGCTCCAAATATGGTGGCTCGGTAGAAAAGTTCATTAGGCACTATGGCTAGGATGGCCCAATGTGTAGTGGGAAGTGATGGAGCCAGCTCAAACTAGATTAAAAGGCTCAAGCCAGAGTTTACTTCAAGACCAGATCTAGATTTTCAAAAGATTGGATTGTTTCAGGGACAAGACTGTTGAGGGCCTATGTGCCAAGCCCTCTGACCCCACTCTTGTGTGTCTTGACCTTAACTATCTAAATTCATTAAATAGATATGAATCTTTAAAAAAGAGAACCCAGGAAGCCAGGACTTTATGATTTGGGAAATTTTCAACATATCCAGATTGCAGAAGATGCTAAAATTAAGAGATTTATATATTTAGAGAGTTTGCTCTAGAAAGAACACAGAGACTGTACAAACATTTGTTAATATCTCAGAAATTTTTCTTTGAAGAGATTAAGTGTGTGACTCATAGATTCTCCTCACACAACCCAACAGAAGCCAAAAATAGAGATGAGATTATTTAGGAAATCTCTGTGGAGTAGCCTCTAGTCTAATGGGGTGAAATATCCTTGACATACACAGGCGATCCGTAAGGTTCCTGTGAATTTTATATCAGCAGAAACACTGCCAGCTTAGTCTAAAGGGATAGTGTACAAAATGAAAAGGCATACTGAACCCACACAGTCTTATCAGTAGGAAGAAAATGATAACAATACTCAGCTGTAAACATTTGCTACATTTCATGAGGGGAGAAACGATGACTCATAAGGTGAAGCCATGAGCCACAGAGTTTGAGAACCACATAGTTTGAAACCACAGAAATTCATAGACTTTGAAACCAAATATAGATTGCTCAGCTGGATTTTGGAATTGCTTGGGACCAGTGACTTCTATTATTTTCCTTCTATTTCTTCCCTTTTTTAAACCAGAATGTCTATAATTGTTATCATATGCTTGTCTTACTGTGATATGTTGGGAGCAGAAAACTTGTTTCTTTAGTTTCACATGTTCACATACAGAGACAAATTGTACCCCTGGATGGTTCATACCCAAGCCTTGCCCATAATTTAGATGATGAGATTTGGGACATTTGAGCTGCTGAGATTAAGAAGTCATTTTGGACTTTGAGTTGATGTTGCAGTGGTTTGACTTTGGGGGACTTTAGGAATGGGTTGAATGTATTTTGCTTGTGAGATTGATGTGAACCTTTGAGGGCCAGACCATGGACCGTGGTAGACATAATAATGCCCTCCAAAAGATGTTCATGATCTAATGCCGGATTCTGTGAATATGTTACCTATCATGGCAAAGAGACTGCAATAATTTAAAACTAATTCACTATCCAAGGCATGAGGTCACCAGCCTCATGCAATGACCAAGCCTGCGTGGATCTAGGAAAGGATATGGAGTAGATAAAGTTAAGAACTGGATTTGGAGAATTAGAGGTGAGAAGAGGGAACTATTTCCGTACAGTGTGTAAACCAGATTCTCAGCTCTGTTATTAAATCACTCCTATACTGCCACTATTTTAGGGTTCCCTTGAGAGGCTAGGACTGTTCAGTGGGCATATGGTAAAATTAGTTTCTGTTCTGTCATCTCTATTACTTGGTAATCACTGAATACCTACCTGTGTAGTGATTGAGAAAAGAAACTTCAGGTTCAATTTTTGCTAGTAATTTAGTACCACATGATAGTGAAGTGCTTCGCTCTGGTTTAGTAGTAAAGGTTCGTCAGAAAGTCAAAACTGGCATTACTAAGAAGTAGGAAATTTGCTTATTCTTTAATAAACTCTTCCCTTTTATTTCCTCACTAAGGTGTACTGAAAAATTCAAAATCATTCACTTGTCTGCCAATCAGGTGATGATATTTCTGAATTTTAAAGGGGTTTATGTCACTTACAATCTCAAAAAAGAACTTGAACTGCAGTGTTGAAAGATGAGAAAATTTATAAGCCACCAGAACTTTCTTGCTTTCTATGGTAAACTTACCATGACCCTATCCAAAATCAAGAATCACTTCTATTACTCAAGTGGAGAGCATAATTCTCCAAATTAAATACTGCTACATTTGTACATTACTTAGTGCTTTTTTGTGAATAACTTTGTAACAAGTAATTAATATTCTGACTACAAGATTGACTAAAAAGTAATCCCTAAAGATTCCATTTCAACACTCTAATATCTGAGAAATGATGTAGAAGAACTTTGAGAATTACTTTGAAAAAAAATTAGGTTAATAACATGCAGGTAAGTTACTGTGTGAAGTTCAAAATCTAAGTCCTCCTTCTATTAAAACAACACCAATTTATGTATTTGCTATGCTTCAGGAAGTGAGGTTGACAAGGAAAGTGAACCTGAGTGTAAAAGCGAACCTAACTATATAACTCTCTAGGCAATTCAGGACAGTTTAGAAAATGAGTAAAAATATTCCGGTTGACCCTTGAACACAGGGGTAAGGAGCTACGACTGTCTGTGAAAATCAAGTATAATTTATAGTCAGTGCTCTGTATCTGTGGTTCCTCCATATCCAAAGTTCCACATTTGGGGATTCAACCAACCAAGGATCAGGCAGTACAACAGTATTTACTATTGAAAATATCCATGTATAGGTGGAACCATGCAGTTCAAATCCTGTTGCTCAAGAGTCAACTGTAATCGGAAAAATATCAATTGATATTCAGGCATCCCAACCTATCCCCTAGATAATAACAAATCTATTTTATAAACTGTGACTAGTAGTTCAGGCAGTGTTGCACAGCAGAATGCATAACGTACTAGGCGTTTGAATATGCAAGCTTTAGTCCCAATCCTGCCAGTAACTTCTTTAGACAAGCAATGAACCCTCTGGGCATGGTTAATAGTACGAAGGGAGTGAGGTAAACTCCTTCTGACGTGTGCTTTTTAACAATCTGACCATGACCTGCATAGATGGTGTTATCTGCAATTGTCCTGTTTAGGGTTTGTTGAGCTTCCAGAATTGCAGGTTGCTCTTTCTGATGAAATTTGGAAACTTTTTGCCTTCGAATATTTTGTCTGTCCCATTTTTCTCTCTCCTAAGACTCCTTTTGCACCTAGATTTGTCCCACAGATCACTGAGGCTGTTTTTTTGTTTGTTTTTTGGGTTTTTTTTGCCATCTGTGCTTCAGTTTGGATAAGTCCTATTGATCTATCTCTAAGTTCATTGATCCTTTCTTCTGTCCTACCCAATCTACTTGTAATCCCCCTCCAATGAATTTCTGACTTCAGATATATTTTTTCAGTCTAAAGATTTCCACTTGAGTCTCTTTTGTTAGTTTCCAAACCTCTCTTGAAATGCCTGTCTTTTCATCCATAATGTTCATGTGTTCCTATAGACTCTTTAACATATTTATCATAGTTATTTAAAGTCATACCTGCTAAATTGTTTGTGGGTCTGTTTCTATTGACTATTTCTTCTCAAAGCCAAGCATCACATTTTCCTTTCTTCCCATTTACACACACACATGACCTTATGAATGATACACTGCAGTCTTTTGGTTGTGTTACCTTCCTCTGAAAGTAACTGCCTTTACGAGCAGACAATTAAATTTCAGGTGGGTCACCTTAAACTTGTGGAAGCTTGGTTTCATGCTTTGTTAGGGTGGGACACTGGTTTTACCCTTTATCCTAGGGTGAATCAATCAATCTTGGGATGTAGTATTTATTCCCAAGGAATAGATCCTCTGGGGTTTCAATGGAAAGACAGGGGGTGTTTCCAAGGCTCTGTCACTGGGTAAGACTTGAACTACAGTCGCTTGTTTCTCCTGCATTGGACAGTAGCTGGAATAACTGCTCAGTTCTTTCAAACTTCCATCTGCTGTTTTCCTTTTGGGGCCTCACTAGAGCAGAGTCAGGGTCAGCCAAGGCTTTGAGGGGAAAATGTTCCCCTTTCCCACAATGTGGCTTCTCCCTCCCCCCATCCCTCAATTTCTAGCCATGATGGCAGTCCCATCATTCTAGGAAATGAGGGGGCACTTTTCTGCTTGCATTCCATCCACACAACAGAGAGTAAACTCAGGGAAAAGTGTGGTTCCCTTCCTTGAGACCAATTCCCTCCAGTTTCTGCCTACTTTTAATATCTGCAGTGTCTTTAAAAGTTTCTTTTTTGCTTCTTATTCCTCATTTCATTCATTGTTATCTGATACAAGCTACTTTGCCATTATTGAAATTGGAAGCCCCTTTAAAATTTTAAATGTCTGTGATACTATGATTTGTAATTGGTGTATTTTAACATTAGTTTCCTTTTGCTCTGTTTGTGACACCTTTTTTCAAATAACCAACACTCTTAAGAATGTGGACTTTTAAAGAGGTATGTTACCTCTTTGAGGTCATCCTTTTAGTGCACTACTGCTAGCTCATGTGATTAAAAAACAAAACAACATAATAGAAGGAAAATACAAAGTCCTTGCACATAAGTGGCACCATATGCTCAAGTTTATTGAACAGACACAAGTTACACACTGGAGACTAATAAGCAGAACACTGTACCAGTTTTCACTAACTCAAATCAAGTTAGCAAATGACAAATTTTAGAAGACACTCATTTTATGTCTCACCCAATGTGGGTGATCACAAGAGAGCTAAATAAAGAAAATTACTTTCTCTGTTACTTAGGTAGGAAATTAATTGATATACACAGCTTCCAAGTTACTTTAAGATATTGCAAAGTGTTTCAAAACTAGTGGGGAATAGTTCATGTCCAGCCTGAAATAAAGTGTAAAATGGACCTTTTAGGGGTAAATAACTTCATTCGTATATCCATCTCAGAATCATTCCTTCTTGCTAACAAAAATACTAATAAATCTCCGTTTAGATTAGGTTTACTAAGTTAATAATGACTTTGAAATATCTAGGTTTGGTTACATTGTTATATTGCACTTGAGAAGAATGACAAGAAAAATCAAAGATTCAGTACCTCTCCCAAGAAATTCATTATATATCAGAAATTACAATGAAATACAAGCATATATGCATGCTACATGTCCATAGGTTCATCGTTCAAACTAGCCTACCAACAGGTTAAAAGAAATACTCTCCAAAACACTGAGTATTAAGTCATTTCATTCACCATTTTGGATCCTATATTCAATTTTCAAATTTTATATTTTTTTCTTATTAATCAAACTATCACATATACAAGCTATCCAAGAGCACTAACACAGTGACACTGAGATAAGCAACAGTCATACACAAGTATTCCACGAATGACTTATTCTTTGCCAAGCTCAACACTACATTCTGTAACACAGGAACATCAATCAACTTACAGTTGTTTGCCTTATAAAAAACCAGCGGATCTATTTATTATATACTATACTTTTGCCACATACATCTCTCTTAGGGTCATGATTCACTATGAAAAATCTTTCACATCCTCTTAAGGAAGCCAGTATAGTCTCTAATACTTGAATTTTCTCTTTATATAAAGTATCAGTGAGAATTGACTATGACTAAGTAGTTTCATAACAGGTAGAACTGTGGCACTAATATTTTGATTGTTTTACAATTCAGTATTAAGAACTTAATCAGAATTACAATAATCACCAATTACAAGAAAAAGGTAAAGGGAAGAAAAGGAAAGCGCCTCCCTCACACAAATATTTCTCAAAATATCAAGTCTGAAATAAATGCCTATTTAAGGAATCAACAACAGCATCAATATTTCTTACCAATATCAAATGTTTTAAATATTCTCAACCCCAACCATGTGTATTTTCTTAAACTGAATCAGATTATAAGAATTTTACACTCAAAATGGCTTTCAATTCTCAATAAATCACAAACACAGCAGTGATTATTTTTTGACATTTTATCTAAAACATTCACATGCTACTTTAGGGTAAAAAGAAACTCAACATTTCCCAAATATTTTCCTCAAGGACTAGGTTTTTAAATTATACTCCTACCATATTTTTGTACAGATATAAATCTTCATTTTTCTTAAAGAAAATACTATTGCTTTAAACTACATTCCATAAGAGCAATTTAAAGCATCATGTTAATTTCCACGACAACACCCTTCAATCTCCTCCAGTCTCAGGCTCTCCCAACTGAGCTATTTTGGCTCCTCCTTCAATCTCTGGTAGAAGATTATACCTTGAGATAAGAGGCCATAAAAGCAATAGACTGTGCAAAATCAAACAGTAACATTTTTTTAAAAGAGTGACTTTCTATCCAAAAGACAGTTTCAGGAATGACTGCTATTAGGTGGGAAAACAGGTAAGGTGAACATTGTTCTAGACCAATTCAGTGACTGTCTGGTGGCAGGCCCTAGGATAAAAATATTTTTTTCTTAAAAAACTTTAAATTTATTGGTAATAAAAATACTTACTGCATATGACTAAGATCTTTTGAGACTAATAAAATCTATATTACAACACCTATTAATTTTAAAAATCACTAAAGCTAAATATAGGGTCTTGTCAACGTTCTAACTTGTATAACTCATCTACATATGCCTCTGTTTTATGAATATATTCTAGCATAGGCACTTGTTAGGGAGTTATAACACAAGACATGGCAAGATAAATTTCAATTATTTTTAAAACATAGAAAAATATTCAGTTATTTAAGTGAAATATTTATCATTGCCTAATGAAGACAGTAGTTAAAAAGCTATCAAACTCTCAATTTCTAATGTACAACATGATGTAATTGCACAAAAATAGGTATAACTAATAGTCATCCCCAGGCCTGGAGGAACTGTGAATAATTCACATATTCCTCTAGAAGATTCATCACCCTACGGACTTATAAAACTACAACTTGCCACCTGTGCAGCTTTTATTTAAAAATCCTAGAAAAGTAATTTATATTAATAAACCTAAAAAAGTTTAAAAAGGTTTCCAATAACTTGAATTGCTTATAAAATAACCTCTAAGAAGTCATTTTGATAGCTGAGACTGGTTTTACATGTTACACCTGGCTTCAACTGAGGTAATATCCATCTGAGCAGTACTACACTATTGCTAGAAGTAAACCAGTGAGCTACTTTAAGAATTTCAATTCCAAGCATTTCTTGCAGGGTTGGGAGGTTGAGTGCAGGCTCCTCTAAGTTGTAAAGATTCCTCATTGATCTTGACACATTCTCAGTAACAGTTTTGGAAATGGAAGGAAAAATACATAAATAGGAGGAAAATAAATTAATCCCAACTAAAAACTCTTGCTTTAATCTAAGAACAAACTATTAATAAGCAACTCTGTCAAAGAACTACAAACATAGTCTTTTAATTTAAATGCTCCTTTTTCTTTTTTTTGTACTGTATTGTATATAGCCAGACTAATGCAATGGAATAAATGTACTTGGGAAATGATTTCCAACTCCATATGGCTTCAAGCATCATGATGTTTAGCAGAAATTAAATGACTACACAAAAGGGGCATTTTTGATTATAAAACTAATTTTTAGTATAAGTTGACTTAAAGGATTTGAAATAGAACTTAAACTTATACAAAATAAAATGTAATCAAATGGACTGTGGATAAAAATATAAATAAAAATTTAATAGCATGTATTCAATTTTCAGATTAAAACAAAAAACTGTACCTTTGCTATTACAGGAAAGAGTTTTGATGGGATCATGCATTTTCCTTTTTTAAAAGTTCTACCATATAGGTAATATTAAAATCCAAGTTTATGCAGTTATAAAGTTAGCTTGAAAACTCAACTGTAGTGTAATGTGTATTAACAGTAGGTATCTCTACAAAAGATGTGGATCCTAAGGTCCAAATTTGGATTGCTTTAAAACAACAAAAACAACAACAAACAAAATCCAACATACAAAATCAGAAACAATAATTGTAGGAGGTACTATTTTAGATAAAGTGGTAACTCAGGCACTACCTGTCTTATGTACATTGAAGAAGATCTATCCTTAAAATGTTATTATTTAAATACCTAAAAATACAAGTCAGTGGATGTGTATTAAATGTATGTCTGAACTTAATTATAATGAAAAAGGTTGACAAATATTGCTTTCACTTTGTGGTTAATACCAATGGGTACCATCAGCAGTAGAGTCTTGGAACTTTATTCCTCATGAAGGAAATTTTAAAATCTATATTGAAGTTGGTACTTCTAATGGGACAGGATGTAGCACAACTTAAAAATCACAGTTAAGTTTCTGAGTTTCCTTCACCATTTTCATGAGGTTGAAGCTGTTCCCTTTCTTGTTCTTCTTGAGGTGGCCGGACACGTTTAAAGAAGCCCATCTGCCAGTTGAAAAAAAAAACACCTCACATTACTGCACATCACTGAAGAATACTGAAAGTATTCTGAGTGACCATATTATGACCAAGAAAATTTAAATGGCACTTAGTTGAATTTTTCTTCCTTCAAATGATAAGGACTGCTCATCATGCATCATCATTAAAGGTCCCTTTCTTCTTTCCCTCCCTTCTTTTGCTCCCTTCCTTCTCCTTTTCTTCTGCTTCCCCTCCCTCCCTCTCTTCCTACGTCCATCACTTACCCTGTACATTACAAATACCAAAACAGCCAGTAACAACAATCCTGCTAGAACTGCTAAAATGATCA
This sequence comes from Lagenorhynchus albirostris, assembly GCF_949774975.1. Lineage (NCBI taxonomy): Eukaryota > Metazoa > Chordata > Mammalia > Artiodactyla > Delphinidae > Lagenorhynchus > Lagenorhynchus albirostris. The sequence goes on from NC_083100.1 coordinate 47,068,163, forward strand.
CCCACACAGGTACAGGCATGGGTGCTGGCTGAATGCCCCAGGTGACATTAGTGGTAACCTGTTGGGGGAAAAAGTTCTTGAGTTTTGAAAATAGTTCACTGAATCATTCAACAAATATCTGAATGTCTACTATATTTTATGTCAATGTTACTCACATTATTTTCTTTTCTAGTACATGATAATTTATGATTACACATTTGGTATCAATAGCATACACACACACACACACACACACACACGAAACTCTCAACAGGTTAACCTCTGACTGACTCTGAAATGATTTTTAAATAATCCAACCCAGTTTACGATGTGTTGGTCCCATTTTAATCCTCAAATTAAAGATTTATAAAATGCCCTCACTTAACTGCAGTTAATTTCCAACTTTCTAACTCTGTGGGGAGAAATTCCCAAAATTTTCCCTCATGAAATTTAGTGATGCTAAGTATCTTACATAGGACAAGATGCTAAAGTAAAAGGTCTACCTTTAATAATTCTGGGATGGGGGGGAGGAAAATAGTAATATTAAACTAGTTTATACTAGGTTATAATCCATTCAAATAACGCAAGTTACTTTAAATTATCAAAATAATTAACTGCCATTATTTAAAATAAAAATATCTATGGTATTGAACTGAGTGCATTTATTCCATTTCCCCAAATCAATGACTTACCAATGTGGAGTTGAAGATGTCCTCAATTAGAAGGTTCTTATACGGAAACTCTATAACATTAAATGAAGCAGACGACTTCAGAGAATATGAATGATTCTGGTTTTCCTTCTATATGGGAATAACAATAAAATGATTTTCTATATGTCAGGCCTTTTTTATTTCTTTGAAAAAATGGATAAGTTCGCTGAATGCTGCATCTGCCCACTTACATTCATAAAGGTCTCAGTCCACAGCAGAGACTTTACATACAGGATTGCACTCTTTCCTCTGTCTAGTCGCCCCACCTGGCAGACAATCTTCAAGCATTCAGCAATTCCACAACCCTGCCAAAAAATTACTTACTTAAAAGAAAAGATCATTCTATCATCTCTTCAACATATGAAAAGCAGACAATTGACTTGTTTTATGTGAAGGCTAAAGAGATGATCTAGATTCTTTTGCCTTAACAGCAGTAACATTTAAAATGAGTAGGCTAACAGTTGAATCTATGAATGCTTCTTGTTATGAAGGGGTTGGTTTTAATGTGATTTGTTATGGAAGGATAAGTGCTATAATATTAAAATATTTATTGTTATAGCTAGAACTCAACATTCTTTAGGCAAACCCAGAGCATGGTGATTTTAGTAAGACATGAAAATCAGATCACAATAGGCCTGTGGAAAAGAAAAAGAAACAGAGTGAATCTTTAATAGCTATTCCACATCAGACCTGTAGAAATCAAGTGGCATGAGTGTTTTTATCAGTAACCTGAAGGCAGACAGTCAAAAGTAATAAATATTCACCACCTTCTACGTGCTGGTCAAACTGCATTAGACATGTCATATGCATATACCTCACAACAGTGTTATCCAGTAAGTGACACCTCCAGTTGATGAATAGGAATAGAAGTGAACTCCCTTGACCTGGTAAAGGGCATCTATGAAAAGCCCACAGCTAACATCATACTTACTGGTGAAAGAATGGATGCTTTTCCCCTAAGATCAGGAACTGGACAACAGTGCCCACTCATGACACTTCTATTCTACATTGTTCAGAAGGTTCTAGCCAGTGCAATGAAGCAAGAAAAAAATTAAATAAACGGTATCCAGATTGGAAAGAAAGAAGTAAAGCTATCTCTATTCAAAGATGATAGAATCTTACTTACAGAAAACTTTAAAGAATCCACAATAAAACTAGTAAAGCTAATAAACAAGTATAGAAAAGGTACAGAATACAAGATCAGTATACAAATATGAATTGGTTTTCTATACATTAGCAATGAAAAATATGAAAATGAATTTAAAAAAACAATTCTATTTTAAATAGCATTTAACAAGAATAAAATATGTAACTAAGGAAGTGCACGACTTGTGCACTGAAAACTACAAAATATTTTTGAAAGAAATGAAAGAAGACCTAAATAAACAGAAGACAGCTCATGTTCAAGGACTGAAAGACTTAATATTAAGATGGCAATATTACCAAAATGATAGACAGATCCAATAAAATTGCTATCAAAATTCCAAAAAAAAAAAATTCCAACTACCATTTTTGTAGAAATGGACAAGCTAATCCTAAAATTCATATGGAATTGCCAGGAACCCCAACTAGCCAAAACAATTTTGAAAAAAGATGAAAACACTGCAGGGCTCACACTCCCCAATTTCAAAACTTACTGCAGAAGGACAACAATCAAAAAAATTAGGATGCATGTATAGATCAATGGAATAGAATTGAGAGTCCAGAAACAAACTCATACATTCACAGTCAATTCATTTTCAACAAGGGAGCCAAGACCATTTAAAGGGAAGAGACAGGTCTTTCCAACAAATGATGCAGGGAGAACTAGAAAACCACATGCAAAAGAATGAATCTGGGCCTCTACTTCACACCATATACAAAAATTAACTCTATATGGATCAGAGATATAAAAGTAAGAGCTAAAAGTATAAAACTTAGAAAACCAGGGACTTCCCTGGTGGTCCAGTAGTTAAGACTCCATGCTCCCAACACAGGGGGCCTGGGGTTTGATCTCTGGTCAGGGAACTAGAGCCCGCATGCCATAACTAAAGATCCTGCATGCCACAACTAAAGATCCCACATGGCACAACTAAAAGATCCTGCATGCAGCAATGAAGATCCCGCACGCAGCAACGAAGATCCCGCGTGCACAACTAAGACCCGGCCTAGCCAAATAAATAAATAAATATTTTTTTAGGAAAAAAAACAACAACAACTTAGAAAAACAGAAAACTTGTGTGTAAATCTCCAGGACTTTGGGTTAGGCAATGGTTTTTAAAATATGACAGTAAAAATATAAGCAACACAAGGAGAGATAGACTTGAGAAAAGAAATTTGGACTTCTTTAAATTTAAAACCTTTTTTCCATCAACAAATACTATCAAGAAAGTAAAAAAGACAACTTACAGAATGAAAGAAAATATGTACAGTAACAGCTCTGATAAGGGTAGTATCCAGAATATATAAAGAACTCCTCATGACTCAACAACAAAAGGCAAACGACCCAATTTAAATATGGGCAAAAGGTTTGAATAGAGATTTTTCGAAAGAAGATATACCAATGGCAAGGTGCTCAGCATCATTAGTCATTAGGGAAATCCAAATAAAACTACAATGAGATGCTACTTCACTCCGATGAGGATGACTACAAAAAAAAACCCCAGGCTTTGCAGTCTCTGGTTTTCTCTCTGAGTTAGACAGGAAGACACTGGAGTGACATGACCTGACCTACTTTTAAAAGGATCATTATGGCTTCTATGTGGCAAATAGACTGTCGTGGTGACAGGGGCAGGAATATGGAGTCCAACTGGAGGTTTGGCAATAGTTCAAGTGAGAGAGGAAGGTGGTCTAGGTTAGGTCGTGGCAGTGGTAGAGATGGCAAGAAGGGGCCACATTCTGGCTATTTTGAAAGTAGATAATGATAGAATTTGCTGATATGTAGGATTATGAAGTTTGAGAGAAAGAGGAGAGTCAAGCCCCATGCCAAAGTTTGGGACAGAGAACAGAGTTGATATTTACTAAAATGAGGAACACCATAGAAAGATCAGAGTTGAGAAAACTCAAGGATACGTTCTTAGAATTAAGTTTAAGATTCCTATTAAATATTTAAGAGGAGTTCCAGAGGATAATGGAGTCTGGAGTTCAATGCAGAGGATCGGGTTGGAAATATTAATCAAAGTCATCTACATAGAAATGGTACTTACCAGCCATACGAATGATTAAGATCATCTCATATGGCACTGTCAGATAGAACTTTCTACAATGACAGAAATCATCAGTGTGGAGATACCTGTGCTTCCCGAAGTGGTAGCCACTGGCCACATGTGGCTATTGAACACTTGAAATGTAGCTGGTGTCTACAACACTGGACTGCACAGATCTAATGAATGACTGTAGGTGGAGCAGACAAGAACTCTGAGATCTGAGCCCTGGAATACTCTCTAGAGCTTAAAGGTCTGGAAATGGAGATTGAGACAAAGTAGCCAGTTGTGGTAGGTGGACAACCAAGAGAGTAGTGCCCAAGAAGTGAGAGAGGAGTGTTTCACAAAAGAGGAAGTGATTAATTGTGCCAAAAAGTCACTGTGCAGTTGAACTGAATGAGAACTAAGAAGAACCATGGCATATGGAGATGTGAAAGTAACTGGTGATCACTAATGAACATAAACACTATACCAGGTTCTCTGTTAGTTGATGGTTTGCAGATCTGTTAAATTTTAAAAACTTAAGTGACAAACCTCTTTATAACATTATAGTCATTAGATAGGCTGACTCAACAAAAGTTGATCATAATGCTAATTATTCTTATATTTCTGTTGAGCCCTTCTGTTTTTTTCTGCAATATTGAACATAAGTTTCAAAGATTAGGGTGAGACTGAGAAAGAGGTCAGTTAAAGGAGTGCAGTCAGAGAAATAAGTTAGAACATAAAATATTTTTATTAGTAATCTACACAAAGACAGATCATTTGAAGAAAATGTGGCATTAATTCAATTAGGAACAAGGAAAGTAAGAGAAGTGAATGGTATAAAAATATACGGAGTTCTTTCCAGCACAGCTGTTGTTACTTTTGAAATGTTCTTTAGCATCAGTTCTATAATCACATATTTTAAAATATTTAAAGTGCTTGTTGTTGAAATGCCACTTACCAAAGTGTGCACATCTCCTTCACTGAGTGTGAGATCCCGCTTAGTGATGAGATGGTTCCGGTCACCTTGCCCACCAATTGTGTCATTCTTTTCAGTTGTTTGCGAATTTGAGATCTAGGGTTACATAAATAAACTGGTGGTAAATAACAATGGAAAATATTTGGCACTGACATTTTGGCATAAACTGTTATACATGATTAAAATATAGTGACTAAAAATTTGGTATGACAGAAAATTCACCACTTAATATACTGCTAAAACTAAGCAAAGGAAATAAAGATTAGAGTCCTTAATATGCGGGAAAAAAATTACCTCTACCTAGCCATCATTTTCTCCCCTTGCATAGCTAGAGGGGAAACTGTAAAATACTTAGAAACAGCTTGAAATTTCACAGTGTACATCTGTGATGTATGTCAATCATGAGTATACATTTTTTGCTTTGTTTTCTTAACTTTCCTTACTCTGACCTGTGAATAGCTTCTTATCCAAACATATGTGCTAGGATGGAGAAGACTATATCCAAATAGAATTCCATAAAATGACATTTTTCTAGGTCAAGTCAAAAGAGCCAAGAGTAAAATGTTATATCTTATCCCAAAGACAAAAATTTCAACATCCAAACACCCTTGACACATATTACATGTGGATAAACCACTCTGCAATAAAACCAAAGTCAAATTGGGTCACTTAAGAATAACTCCGGATGGGAATTCCCTGGCGGTCCAGTGGTTAGGACTCCGCGCTTTCACTGCCGAGAGCGTGGGTTCAATCCCTGGTCAGGGAACGAAGAACCCGCAAGCTGCGAGACACGGCCAAAAAAAAAAAAAAACAAAGAGTATCTCCGGAGGCTCACTAAACACTACATAAATAAATGGTTTACTAGGACTTCACAAAATTCATCCTTACTCATTACACAAATAAACAATTTAATTCATAGTATACTGGTTATGAGCTAAAATATTTTCGCAGAATAGATTTATTATTAAAACAATTGTTTATTTCATGCATTTCTTTTATAGATTTAGAAAGAAAAGCAATAAAATATCATCATAATAAATAGCTGCTATTAAGTACATTACCTTAATTCTCAAAGGGTTGATCTCCATATCTGAAGTGCAGTTCATTGGCCCATCAATATCATATTGAAGGATGTACAACAAAGTGTTATTGTTATATTTGTAAGGCCACTGAAGATTTAGCATTGCCTTGCTGAATGAACTCGGACCGTTATTTCTCAGCTAATGAGGAGAAGGAAATGTAAATACTTAGGGCAAAAATCTATTCTATAATCCTTCCCCTACAGCAACTTTAGGAATCATTAAGCAACAGGATTTGAATAACAGTTTCCATAGTTACTCTAATATTACAACATAATCATTATTATGCAAAAGAATCAAACTCAACATCTGCCTCTGTGTAGGGCAGTATAAATCAGGATGAATATATAAACAAAAGAGGAAAAAGTTACTGATAAGTGGCATAGAAAATTTTCTTCCTACAGAACCAAAATTTTACTCAGTGACCTATTCTTTTTACTCAAGTAGAACTAACTGGTTTTATTTTATTATTAAAATAATAATAATAAAATATTACTTTTAAGTTAATTTTTATTATTTTTTTTTACTAATTGGTTTCAAACAACAATTTGTATAAACAGCTTTCTTTTACTACTGGAAGCTACTTGTCTAATAAAAATGAACTTAAGAATAGGGAAAAAATTCAAAGAAATCTCTGGTACATACTTAAACTATGCAGAGTTTACGTAAAAGTTAAATAGACTTGTTTTTTAAAAAGAGCCTATCTATTCCTCTCTTTGTTGGCTGTCTACCAGGTATCAGTTAAATCCAACAGCTGCAAACCTCGTAGATGTGCTGAACAACTGGCCCAACGTCTTCTTCAGTCTCAGGGTTCTCCTTGTGCTCCCAATTTGGAATCGGAAGAAAGATATGATCAGGACTTGAGACTCTAAACAATGACCAAAGAAAACCTACCATGAATATCAAAATGATATGGTCAGTTCATTTTCAAAAGTACCTAGTGTCCAAATGAATAAAATCAGAATTAATTAAAAAAAAAACCCATACATTTAACAGACAAAACAAAAACAGAAACTATACTTGTATGTGTACATGCACAGATGGACATACAAACTACTCTTTATTGAATGTAATGTAACAGGTGAATTGATAACAGGTGAACTTTTGCATAAAAGTTCAATAAATTTATTTTGTGCCACTTTTGCCATGTCTGGTTTATTTCCAAAGGATTATCAAATAAATATTTGGGGCTTTGGAATACACCCAGGACCTTCTTCTTTCTACAGAAGCTACAGTTCTAGTAAAACGACACCGAAACATGGAGTGTCTACTATCCAAAAGAAGCTAGGGGCCCTAGGACTTACTTTTAGGAAGTAACTACTTTTAAAGTAGTTTAAATCATGAGAATGAGATACTCAACTGGGTAATCATACTGACCCTCTTATCTCAACAGCAGCTAAAACAGCAAGGTCAACTTTGTAAGATACAACCGGGCTTACTTTGTCAAAAAGATTGGAGCTGAAAAAGAAAAAAATATATTTAGGACTGACTAGAGCATAATCGTCATCAATAGCATACAGAGGCAAATGCAGTGAAACTAAAAGTAAACAAATTAAAAGCAGTAAAGAAATGACAAACTACAAATCAAAATAATTACTTTCATTAGCATTTAATTCCAAGAAGATGATTTTTAGTTAACTTTTAGTTTTGTTTTACAAACTCAAAAGCAACATAAATTATTCTTATGATGTAAATATTGATTTTAAAATGCTACAATTAAGTACTAAAATTTTAGTCTATCCTATTCCAGAATATTTAAGTATACTGCATAATATATTTATAACAAATAATATTTCCTCCATAGTTATTATAAACGGAAAAAAGTTGTTTTCATACCTTTGGATTTGTAAGTCAAATTTCACGGAAGTATCCATCTCTGATTGCTGGTGCACACTGAAACGAAGACCAGCTAGGAGCTGAAGGAGGCGGGAAAGATGGCAATGTTAGTTAGAACAGTGTCAAATTAGTGAAATTCCAAATCCACCGTCCAAAGAAAAAAGAATAGGGTTTCTCTGAACTTACAATAAAACTGAAAGTACTCTAGCAAAGGTAATTAAGTCTGATCTTCTATCAAATCTCTATTATTTCAGATACTTGGGCCAATCCATAATGGAGCCTGTTTAACAATGATTAACCATAATTATATCTCCTTATAATATTAACTAATTATCTCCTTATTATATTAATATTAACCTTCTGAAAAATGCAAGAGGAATTGCTTGTTGACCCAATGACAGTATAGTAGTTATGCACAATAATTTGGTGACAGGAAGCTAACACATGAACTTGTGTTAATGGAGCAGGAAGGAAGAAACAGATGGCTTACAAGAGTGAGAGAACTTGGCTAAGAAGGACAGGTGTAGGGCCAGAAGCAGAATTTCTCCACGTCACCCACAACTCCATCAATAACAAACATCTTAACTTCTGCAGGAGGAAAATTGTTATTTTAAAGAAAAAACTGAGCTACAAGGTAAGGGAAAGCAGCCTTCTTGGGGGGGGTTACATAAATGACATCTAAAAATGGCCCTTCTAGGGGACCTTGTGAAACTGCCTCCCACTTTACAAAGCTTGGAACCAGCCACAAGAATCAACCTGGAAATATCTATACTGAGTGAGCAGTGAGTGAGAAAGATAGAGAGAATGAGAATATAAGAAAATAAAAAGCATGCTCACTTGTTAATGAAACATTGTAGTTAAACACTGTGTTAAATACATGTGAAAAAATGCAACTCTGGGTACTTTGTTCAAGCCCTTTTCCCTAAGAGACCTTATATCTAGAAATAATAATGACTTTTAATGGAAAATATATTTAAAGAAATATGAAATATTTATTTTTATTGAAATATATTTGACATATAACACTGTAAATTTAAGGTTGATTTGATACATTTATACACTGTTATATGATTGCCACTGTGGCAATAATTGCACCTCTGTCACATTACATAATTATCATTTCCTTTTTCTGGTTGGAATTATTAAGACCTAGTCTCTTGCAAGTTTGATGATTATAATACGTTACTGTTGTCTATAATCACTATGCTGCACATTAGAGCTTTAGACTTACTTGCAAGTCTGTACCCTTAAACAACATCCAATAGGAGAGATGCTGTTTATATGGGTAGATATGGAATATTCAGCCCCATAATATCATAGATCTTCAAATTACCAATATCTATGTGCTTATTAAATTAAATTCTATTGAAAAGGTAACATGAAATATACTGCTGTTTTTTTTTTTTTTCATTGATAATAGGAATTCTACAAGGTATATTTTTGTTTCCTTTTTAGAGGATTTGGGAAGCAACTCACTGAGTGCTTCTTCTCAAGCTCCTGGGCTCCCTTCTCCACCCCCTGAAGGGGAGCCTGATCCAACCACTGTGCTCTTTGATCCTACTGGGATGACCATATAGGTTTCAAGTTAATGAGATCATTCTAACTCACTTAAGAATGACAGTCTTGGTATTTGTCAGAGTAGCTTTGAGGATGCATTAAAGTGTTAGTTTAAAATATCAAAGTTACAATCTCAGTCCTTAGTTTCAACCATGTTCTCATCCATTTACCAAATTGAAGGTGAAGAGCAGCTTACTGAATACAGGTAATAACACAACCCATTACTTTAGTATCTTAATCAAAACTAAACTCTGATAATCATTACATTCTAAATCAAAGCCAGTTTACACACTATTTTGAAGTGCTTATAAAAAAATTACTATGGACAAACCCACAGAAAAATATGCTATTCTCTATAAAAGAAAAAACAATCCATTTAATTAAAATGCCTTACTTGAGTTCCAGCCTTCATTGGGTTTCCAAGGTCACATACCACCTGGCGGGTTTGGTTTTCTGTCTTAAAGGCACAGGAAAGTCTTGCTAAAGCCTTTGATAGACAAAGAAAAAGGATTGAAAGGAAAATAAATTAATGACCAAAAAAATGCAGAAGCCATAATAAGACTTTAAAGTTCCTAGACAATATCATGCAGTTGGATGATTAGGTTTCTGGCTTTACAAAGCAAATGCATCTATTTGAGCAATGAGGGGTACAAGGGAAAGCAGAATTGTGTACAAGTACCACATATAAAGTCAGAGTGTTTCTGAACGATCCCTAGAGGACATAGATACATAACCATATTACCTCTGAAAAATTATTTGATGGCCAGGCTTAGACACTTTATCCATCTGACCCTGTTTCAGGCACTTAGCTAGCAGTTTTGTAAACGTCCTATCAATGCATTATGCAAAGTTATTAGGCTTGAAAGGAATTATGTAAGATAGGCACTCTATTGTCTAGCAATTTAGCCTTAGGTAGAAAGGCTAAGCTTGTACTACACTAAATAGGGGAGCAGCTCATTAATGTTAATGTGAACTATGAGTGCATTTCAATTTTTAAAGGGGCAGCTTGCTTACTTCACTGTTGCGGACCACCCCGATGAAATCGGCCTGCGGTGGGATGGAAACGATGAGCTCAGCTTCATAGGCACCTTCCCCCTGATTCTGAGCCTTAACAATCAAGGTCAGAGGGTTGTCGTCCCCAATATAGATCTTCTTTTGATCACTACGAGTTAATACAAATCTAGACAATGAAAAAAGACTGCACGGCGAGAGCATGACTATTCAAAGCACTGACATGTTCAACAGTGTCTCGAGATTTTTTAAGACTACTCTACAGCTCAACAGAAAACTGGAAATAGCACACTGGGTGCAAATCCAATGCTTCTCCCAGTAAAAGAACACTGATGCCTTTAGCATATCACTATCACTCATATGTATTACGGAAGTAATTTTATATCTCTTTGTACTTATTAATCCCCTGATTTTTTTTCTAAAGGCTGAATTAATCATTTGTCATGATACTCACAATATTCGCTATAATTTGTACATCGTATAAAATGGTAATGAGTCCTTTGGTTAAGAGTATCTTTAAGAGGATATAATGTTACTTTGTGACACTACTCCATGCTGAATAGGAAGAGATCTGCTAACCTAGGTAGCCAGTGAAAACATAGCACCTATTTTTTTTAAAGCTCAATATTTATAGCTTTACTGAAAACCATGCATTATCCTCCAACATAACTAATTCTCATTACTATTACTTTAATAGAAAAATGTGTTCTTTCATTTAAATTTCTTATTATACAGTCTATAATTTGGAGCAAAACTTACCTATCTACAGAAACTTCCAGTTTGGGTTTACAGACATTGTCTTCACCACAGTCAAGCAGAATATGAGCCTAGAAAAAAATTTTATTTTTCTCTACATGAATAAATACCAGTACAGGTCACATATGCAGTGTATACCAATATATGTGTGGATGTATATGAATATACATTTATGCACACATGTATATATTTATATATACTCTACTTGTATATATACCTGAATTCAAAAGGGATCATGGCTGCCTGTTTTTAAATAGGTCAGTCTTAGCTAGTAAGAATGAAAAGGAAGAAAAAGATTTACAGGGTGTAATACAACTAGTTGGAACCTTTTAGTTCTACCTCAAATTAAGCTGTTAAGATTTTGGAATGAAGTACAGAAGAGAAAGTAATATTCAAGAAATGAGGGTTCTACTTTACTCAGCTGCTGCTAGCCAAGTTGTGTGACCTTAGAGGGATCAAGAGGGATCTTAAAGGGAAAAAACAGTGACAGGCTTTCTTAAAAAACAAAACAAAACAAAAACTGTATGTTTCCAAGTCACAAGGGAGGCACAGCTCCCCAGAATAGAATTGTATGGTAGAGATCTTAACTGTCAGTTTAATTGGGATGAAACCCAACAGTACATGTAAACTAATTCAATGACCTAGATGTAAACAGCTGCTATGCACTTCAAGAAGATGGGGGGAAAGGTCAGGACCAGTAGAAGAAACTTGAGGTGACTCCATAAGTGATACCAAATACAATCACTGCTAATTTAGTTCATGAACAAAGAACGGATTTAATGATATGTGATATGGTGTGTATTAAAAGTCCCAGTTAGAATGATGAGTATCTGAAGTTTGGAATGAAAAGTATTATGAAATATTTTTTTCAACATCTTTATTGGAGTATAATTGCTTTACAATGGTGTGTTAGTTTCTGCTGTATAACAAAGTGAATCAGCTATACATAAACATATATCCCCATATCTCCTCCCTCTGTGTCTCCCTCCCACCCTCCCTATCCCACCCCTCTAGGTGAACACAAATCACTGAGCTTTTGTGTATATAAGTCAATACAACTCTCTCACTTCCTCCCAGCTTACCCTTTATTATGAAATATTAATAAACTATGGTAAAGGGATATTCGACTAGCTACCATTCTACATTGAAGAGAGAGGATTAAACTGGCATTGGTGCAGCTATAGCCTTAAAATATGCTGTCAGGAAAGATAGTTTCAGAGATGGAAAAGAGAAAGCAATGTCTTCCATTCACAGAGAACTAAATCTCTACGGTTACATACTTAATATCTTGTACAGAGTAAGAACTTAATACATATTTGAATGAATAAATGGAGGGTAGGAAAAACAAAACTCTCTTTCTGCAGGAAGCATGAAATCTCTAACTCCAAAGGATTAGGGTACAGAAAGGGAAACTCAAAAGCTGCCCTGTCTGATATAGTAGCCACTAGTGAGCCACATGTGGCTTTTGAGCACTTGAAATGTATCTAACGCTACTGGGGAATTGAGTTTTATATTTCATTTAATATTAATTAATTTAAATTTAAAACTGATACTTGATTCTGCTACCGAAAAACTTTTAGTATGTTTAGAACAACTTGGCTATGTGAATCTACTTTTTCAATTATAAATTATATGAGTTCTAAATACAGAAAAAATATTTCTGATGAAGCTTTAGCATCTGAATTGAGATGCGTTGTAAGTATATAATACACTCTGGATTTTGAAGACCGTAAAAAACAGAACTTAAAAAATTTCACAGAAAATATGACTATTTGGAAATATGGTCTTAAAGAAGTAATTAAGTTAAAATGACATCATTAGGGCGGGCCCTAATCCAATATGACTGGCACTTTATAAGGAGATCAGGACATAGACACAGAGGGGAAATGATGTGAAGACACAGGGAGAAGGTGACCACCTACAAGCCAATGGGAGAGGCCTCAGAGGAAACCAACCCTGCAGACACCTTCATCTCAGACTTTAAGCCTCCAGAATTGTGAGAAAATAAATTTCTATTATTTAAGCCACCCATTCTGTAGTATTTTGTTATGGCAGTCCTAGTAAACTAATACAGATATATTATTAAAATTAATGTCACCAGTTTTCTATGTTTTTTTTTAATGTTACTGACCAGTATATTTAAAATTACAAATGTGGCTAACATTATATTTCTAACAGACAGCAGTACTTCGTAGAGAGAGTACAGTAAAAAAGTTTGTAAAGTGACCAGTGAAATAAAGGGCCATTTTAGAGAGAAGTAAATAAGAATGATGGGATAGGTAATTAACATCGAAATGAGAGTACATAATAAAGCTAAGAATACAGAAAAAAAGATGCCTAAGAGTAGGTAATGTTGGTGCTGAAACAAATGTAGAACACAAAGGAAACAAAGATTCAAATAATGAAGAAAGTGGGGTGGGGACAGGGAAAAAAACCAAATATTACTGAAGTTATTATTCCCTCAAAGTGGTTTCAAAAGTTAACCAATTTGATTAGCTGGCTTTAAACTGTATTGGTATTAAAGAGATTGGTGATCTCAGTAAACTAAACAAAAGTAATGTTAACACTAATAAACAGTTTCCAAAAAATTATAATGAGAAAATAATCATAACTCCTATAACAAAACACATAATGTAAAAGGACAAGCAATGATTAACTTTTCTAAAAAATGTAAAATTGAATGACAGACTCTAAGAGGCTCAGCTGTTCATTATTAAATTATTAATCAACATAATATTGTATATCCCCTAAAAATAAAAATTGTAAGAAATATGAACACAGAACTATGTTTTAAAGTTCTATATTAATGGGTAGTAGAAACTAGCACGTATACTATTCATGTGCAAAATGAAATATAAAATAAATTGTTAAAATATAAAAATTACAAAAGACTTTAAAAAATTTTAATTTGCCTTATGCTGCTGTCATGTATATATAGTCTTCTCAAATTACGAAAAAAATAGTTTATGAGATCTTAACAAGTTAGACAAAGAAGTAACAACCTAAATGTAGGGTAAAGCATTCTATGAGAGCAGAAATATTAATCTAAAAATATGAATATGTAATAAAAGAGGAAAAAATAGTAAATACAATAACATTTGAATGTATGGGTTTTACATAGGATTTTCTAAAAATATTTTAATATAGTCTTTATAAAATTTTATGTTGCTATATTTGGTTTTATGAAAAGAATGATTTATGTACTATATATGCATATATGTGTGTACATATACTATTTTTTACAATTAAAATATAAATCAAAGGTAATATAAATAAACTTGTTTAGCAAAATAGAAAATACTATGTAAGTAAATTGGCATTTTGTTGTTTTCCTTGAACTATTTTACTGGTTTATGTGTATGAAATGTGACCCTGTCTTCCTCTGCATACCTCTAAGTTCTGAGTGGCTTTAAATGTCTTTGACCTGAAAATCCAGATTCCTTCTCCTGACTTCTCTGAGTAAAACCCAACATTATAAAAGCAATCCCTTATGCTACTTAACAATATGAACTATAAGACTTTAAAAAGACAAAAGTATAAAATTAATGATAAATTAATAAAGTACGGTACCTGTCGACTAATATTGGCAGGAGTGAATTGGTTAAGAATAGGCTGCAAGCCTGTCGCATCAGCAGCTGTTCTATAATCCAACCGATACTCCATAAAAATAGTAATTGGAGTGAGTTTGTCTCTAAATTCAGATTCATCCTAAAAATGGAAAAGCTCTGAATTAATGATGACACCAACCTATGACATCAAGCTATCTGGAGAAATCCATAAGTACACAATACAAAGCCAGCTGTATTCACTCACCCCTTGATCAAATTCTACAAAAACTCTTTGAAAAACTACACTTACATAAGAATAGAATATCCAAAAAGAAGATTATCATTATCCAGTGAGAACACTTAATCAACTTTGTTTTATAATGTAATACTTGATTCACGCAAAAATATATGAGGTATGTTAATAAAATGAGCACTCAAATACACACCCAATATAAATAATAACTAGGACATAACCTATATTGCTAAAGCTACCCACATGCTCTTTTCTCTTTTCATCCCTTTGTCTTCCTTCCAGAGGTAACCATTCCCTTGTTTGCTTTCAGCAGTTTTACTCTAGTGTGTGTGTCCTTGAACAATATGTTCTTCAGATTGCTTTTCCTGTTTATTTTAAAATGAGACCATACGTATTCTTCTGTCATTTGCTCTCTGTTCAACACTTTTTAAGATTCATTCATGCTGTTACATGTAGCGAGGTTAATTTTTACTGTTGAGTAATACTTATCATATAATAATTTATTTACAATTTATTTATCAATTCTTCTGTCAAAGGTTACTAGGACTGCTTTGGATTTTTGGTTTGTTTTTGCTATTACAAAAAAAATGTTGTAATGTATTGTTCTACATAGTGGCAAGGAGATTTGTCAGCTCTGTAAGATACAATATTATTTTCCAAATTCTTCATATTGGCAACTTATACTGCCACGAGCAATGTGTAAGAATTCTGATTAACTCACATCTTGACCAAGCAATAGGTACTGGCAGACTTTGAGTGTAAAATGGTATTTCTTCATAATTGTAACGAGGTATTTGTCTTGTTTGCTCACATCATGAATAGTTATTTAATTTCATCAAAAACCTTTCCCTGCACTTAAGTAAGATGGCCATGTTTTCAGTCTATTCATGTGTAAAGTTACATTTCTATACTTTCAATGTTAACCCAACCTAGGATACATCCAAGTTGGTCTGTTTTTTAATCTTTTTTTATAAACTTCTAGGATTTAGTTTGCTTATATTTGGTTAGTAACTTTACATCTATGTCTTTGTATAACACTGTCATGAATTCTCCTTGCTTATACTAGCCTCGGTCAGTCTGGGTATCAGTTACACTACCTTCACAGAATAAGCTGGAAATATATTTTATTTTTCTATTCTAAGAGTTTAACATTGGAATGTCTCATTCTTGACAGTTTGTTAGATATTGCCTATAAAACCATCTAGGTCTTGTGATTCCTTTGTGTAAAGATTTTTAACTGCCAGTTCAATTTTTTTAATGGCTTATATGGTTAAATGAATTGTTCGGGTTCTTCAAATGACAGCTGTGTTGTGTTTTTCTAAGAATGTCTGCTTTCTCTCAGTTTTTCTATGTCTTAGGAGAAGGTTATTCATAATATTTTATTAATTCCTCCATTATCTATAGGTACATCTTTTTCAATTCCTATTTTTGTAGAGGCTTTTGGGGGTTTGTTTTTCCTTCATCTTTTTCTCAATCTTTCATTTAAATTAAATATCATTTAAAGCTATACATTTACCTTTACATTCTGCTTCTGGGATATCCTACACATTTTGATATGTAGTATTTTCATTATAATTTACTTCTAAGTAAATTCCTAATATGATCTCTTTTTTGATCCATAAGTTACTTAAAAATCACAATTCCTAATTCCCAATTTATCTTTGCTATTGATTTCTAAAGATTGCACTGTAATCAAATAGCATATTTTCCATGATTCCAATTGTTTCATATTTGTTCAGACTTCCTTTATATGTATATATGGGGAAATTTTATATTCTCTAATTGTTGGATGTCAAGTTCTATATAGGTATATAGGTCTACTAAATCGAGCTTGTTAATTATGTTGAGTCTTCTAAATCTTTACTGATGTTTTTGTCTTTTTTTTTGGCCATACCATGGGGCATGCAGGATCTTAGTTCCCCAACCAGGGATCGAACCTGTGCCCCATGCAGTGGAAGCATGAAATGTTAACCATTGGACCACCAGAGAAGTCCTGATGTTTTTGTCTTTTAAAAAAAATTTCATCCTTTATTTCATTAAACATTTTATACACACTTATATTTTGTAACTGATAATTCTAACATCTCAAGCTTTTGCAGGACTAAGATTTATTTGCTGTGTCTTCTAATGGCTTATTTCCTGGTGTGTTTAGTACTTTTTTTAGAAATGAATTCCTATTTGATTGAACTTAACCTATGGGACCCATACTAGATTGCTCCAGTGAGACCTTGTATTTACTCTTGCAGAAGTCAGGGCGCATCTTTGTTTTGGGAACACTTTAGCCTTGTGGAAGACTCTGGACCTAATGCAGGAGGCTCAGGTCAGACCCCTGGTTTGCAGAAGGCCCCAGGCGAGCCTGAACCCCTGTGCTGGTGTCTGCAAGTACAGCTCACCCTCCGCCCAGGCTCCATCCCTCCCTCCCTAGCCATCCTGGCTCACACACTTGCTTACAACTCGTAAGTCAGGTTTAGCCAATGTAGTTTTTTCATTGATTGCTTATGGTGGGGGGCGGGGGGGGTGGATTTCTTTTACTGTCTTGAGAGTCCAGCAATATTTAAGAAATATGTTTGTCATAATTTATTCAGTAGCATTGTTGTGGAAAGGCCACATGCAATATCCAGTCTGACAAGCGTAGAAGTCCATTACTCAAGTTTGACTCTTTAAAAAGCCCAATTTCCTCAAATGCATTTTTCTGTCTTCTTTTTGATTTACTACCAAAAAAATTTACAGAAAGTGAAAATCATTTAGATGAAAAGAAAAAATAATAAGTAGAAAGAAGAGATAATGGATAATCTCTTACCCGCAGATATGCTATTAGTTCTTCACATTGCATCTGTCCCCCCCTTGAGATGGTCATGTTCTTGGAGTGACCCGGGGACCTGTTATGGAGAAATAGTGCTCGTCGAATTGCTCCTTTTTGCTTGAGTTTATCCAAAAGAAGCTCCACCTGGAAGTCTATACAAACCAAAGGATTTATAACCAACATAATCTTTATGGACACCTATCTGTCCTAAATATCTCAAGTTTTCATTTAAACAGAGATATTTATCCCTTAAGAAGTAATCTGCTTCTAACTCATTAAAAATGTCTATACACTGCAATGAGATGACAACATATTAATTCTGAATAAATATTTAATAATTAAATAACTGATCCAACTATCCCCAAATTAATGTCATCTATTAAATTGAGACAATAGATAATGATGGTAATAAAACAACTATCAGATAGAGGGGAAATTTTTTCTTTTAATTTAAGCTGAGAGGAGGAAGTTCAGAAATAAAATATATGAATTAAGACTTTTATCACTAATGCAGGTAGCAGGACTCTTGCTGACTGTGATTAAGAAATGTTTACTAATATGCACCCATACCCCATACCATTACATTCACCATTATGATGAATGAGCAGTTTGCATCACTTGCAACTCCTACTTCTAATGAAGCTATTGTATCAAACTATCAGGTAAATATGTCCCTCGTGAAGCAAATAACCAAATATGGCTGACTGGGTCAAGAATCATCTTAAAATGAATGTGCAGCCAGTGAACAGTCTGAAGCACAGTTGTTAGACTACTGCCTTCTAAAATCAGTTCTTCTTTAAATAGTTTCTTCAAAGGAGATGAGAGTGCAGATCTTTAAAACCACAAGTCTCTTTCTAAGTTTCTCTAAATGCTGAACTTCATGTCAAATCTGAGTGAAAAGCCAGGGTCATTTTGCTTCTTGTTCTGTTCCACCCACCCTGTGAGAAATAGCAAGCTCCTGCTTCTGGCCTCTTGAAATTGCCATTTTGCCTGTGCAAAATACTCCTCCAGACATCGCTTAGCTCCTTCATTTCCTTCAGGTCTTTACTGAAAAGTTACCTTCCAGAGAGACCCGTTCTTGCTACTCTATGTGAACTTTCACGCACAAACACACCCCCAAGAGACTCAGTCCTCTATCCAGAGCTTTACTGTTATTCCTTAGCACATATACCGACAAATCTCCACAACAGTTACTTAACTCTCCTACCTTGCTCTCAGAATCACATAAACCATTTTTTGGACCGGAAGAGTCAAGTTAGAATTTGCTGTGTGGGCTAAATTTAGTGGTCTAACTTTTTTTCCTTCTCTCTGTTTCTAAACCACCTCTACTCTGGAGATGACTGGGGCTTCTCTAAGACAAAGTATAAACTTTTCAGTAGGTCACTGACTTATAAACAGTGATACTTATTTCTCCTAGAGTTCACTTGTCTCATAATGATAACTGTTTAACATTGTGAAGGCCATATTTACCACTAACTGTTCACAATGTCAATAAATGTATTATTTCTGAATTGGCTTAAGAGTTGCCAAACAAAATAATTATGTTGCAATATTAAATGTCTTTAAGCATAAACATTCAAATAAAAAAGCAATAACAACTATTTGAATAGCTATTCAAATGTCCTAAAACATTTTTTAAGTGCTATGTATGCAGCATCATTAAAATAATATAATTTTTCCATAGAACACTTACTAAGTTTCGTGGGAAGTGCTCCTTTGCCATCTGCCTTTAAGCAGAACCTGACATTAAAACTGTAGAAAAATAAAAAATAAATACAAATCCCATAATCCAGGTTAGACATTTTTCCCATTTATATAGCATTACTTATTTGTTTATTTATTTATCTTGGAATTGGAATTACAATTCAAACTTTAAAATACCAAAAAGTCACAATGCCTACAATTAATTTTTATAAAAAGACAGTAAAAGAGATTATCTATGCCTCTCTTATTCTCTTATTTATTATTTGAAAAACTCACTATAGGTGACATAATCTGATATTACCATGTAACAGTTTCCCCCTTTCCCCCCAAAATACACAAAGTAGATGAAATTATAGTATATTGCTTAAAAAATTAAATATTTACTATGCCAGTTTAGGATACCTAATACCCTCTCATTCTTCATAATAATCTATTAGATAAGCTATCATCCCTATATTACAGATTGAAAACTGAGGCTTGGATGTTATTAATTTTCCCATTTTCATGGAACACATATTGAACAGAATTAGAATACAAACTCTAGTCTGTACGATTCTAAAACTTTTGTCGTTGTTACACTTTTGTTACACTGATAATATTTATTTTTTGTTGTTGTTGTTATACTTTTGTTACACTGATAATATTTACTTAGCTAGACATTTTTTTATTATGACCCAAATCTCACATTTCTTTGTTTTTAAATCTCATATTTCTAATACTTAATTCACATTGTGAAGCCTTGTATCTTTCTTTATGTCTTAATGTTATTTTTAAAACATGAAGCTATACAGAATAATCTAATTCATCCTTCAGTAATTTAGGCATGTTTCCTTTCATGGAAAGGAATGAGACAAAAAAAAGAGAGAAAGAAAAGAATTTCCTAACCTCCTGTCAAGCTTATAGAATCTGTTGATAAATTTAAATGAGGGAAATGACAGTCCAGATTTAAAATAAATGTCTCACTTATGAAAAAGCCCCATAAAGCTCCCTTTAATTAGCAAGCTCCTCTAGAACAGTATTTTCACAATTTATTACTAGGTTATGACATCAGTTTAATGGGTGTGTCCAGCATCTTAAAAAAATGAATATGTAAAATTGAGTTAAGTATCAAGGGTGAGATTTCATGAAACTTTTGTTTTAATTACATGCATGTGTTTACTGGATTATGATGTAAAATGTATGTCATCCTACACGTCATATTCGAAAACATATGAAAGCTACTGGTCTAGTTAGTGTATTCGAAGCCTTCACCTTGTTGCCATAATCATAAGCACATCATCAGCCATGTGCAGCAACTTCACCAGGACACAAAGGGTGAGCGAAGGGATGGAAGTCAGTAAAACTTACAAAATCTTGAGAACAACTTCACTGCCAGTCAATGAAAATGAAGACTAAATATTACTGAATTTTTAATGCAATCCAATGAAAGAAATAAAAATTTTATTATATACATGTTTATTTATTTAATATATTTTATTATAAACAAAATTTTGAAAAATGATTTTAATAACAATAATACATAATTCAAAAACAAAATCAGAAAAAATATCTTTTCTTTTTTTTTTTAAATATCTTTTCATTAGCTCTTCTGAAGGAAAATTTTCCCAGCTTCCAATCATTTTACCCTTCTTCTGTAAGTTCTCTCTGATTTTTCTATGTGAGCAAGGAACATGAAGTGAACAGTGTTTCCCAAAGTGGAGTACTCATGGTGAGGTTTTTTTTTTTTCCTTTGGCCGTGCCATGCGGCTTGCGGGATCTTAGTTCCCCGAGCAGGGATTGAACCAGGGCCCGTGGCAGTGAAAGTGCAGAGTCCTAACCACTGGACCACCAGGGAATTCCCCATGGTGAGTTTATATATGGGTCAAGACTTTTCATTATTAATTTTAGGTTTATTTTGACATGTATGAGAAAGACACTGGTTTCTCTATTTTATTTTAATATGTTTTAAAGTAAATCATGAGTCAGTTTAAAGAAAAAAGCCTTAAGAAAATTATAAATACAGGCAGAATGAAAACATAGCAAAAAAATCATACAACATAGAGAAAAGTAACATACAAATAATGGAAACTTAAGAAATACTGGACTAGAGAAGAATTCAGACATGAAGCTTACAAAACTATATTTTTCTTTAGAAACTAGTAAAAGAACAAATAGAAGACCAATACATTAAAACAAACTATTTTTTTCGTACAGCTAGTCACAGATATTAAATCTGAAAAAGATCATTAGTTTTTAAAAATTAAAATGAAAATGTTCACAGGCTTGTTTAGCATTAAATATGAGTTCTGAAATCTTATTGGCTTTATTTTTTAATATATTCACTGAGATGCATAATTTTTTAAAATTAGTTTCCTACTAGTTTATAGCATATTTCTAGAGCCTTCTACATATCTTCTTTGGAACAATATTTCTATAATTCAATCTATGACAAGAAAATAGAGTGTACCCATAGAAACTGCTTTAGCAATATTTCAGCCTCCCCCTCCATTTTCAATTGTTTTTATAATGACTGAACCAATAATCACAATAATAACTATTACTAAACAAACATCCTTACCAGGAAACTTTGAGATCTGTCCCAGGCAGTGGGCAGGTTTTATTGTCTTGATTTAAAATGCTAGGATACACTTCAAGGCCAGCGTTTACAGTGATAACTGGTCTGGCCCTGGTTTAAAAGAAAAGAAAAGAAAAAAAAAGTTATTTAAAATGTTAGATTGATCTAAGCATTTCAGGTTCACATTCATTGCATATACAGTGTGATGTTCACTAAAGCAGTGTTTATAATAGCAAAAAGAATGGAAACAGCCTAAACTTAGCATGACCAAATATTCCAGTTTGCCCAGGACTGTCTTGACTTTATCAGTGAAAGTCCCATGACCTGGTAAATCCCCCTCAGTTCCAGGCAAAGCAGGACCACTGGTCACAACCTATCTGAATGCAGCCCATTAAAGCAAGATGGTTAAACAAGTTGTGGGATATCTACCTAATGCAGTGCAATACAGTGGGGGAAATGAGTGCTGTAAAGCCATCTGTGCTAATATGGGATGATAATAGCCAAGACATAATGAGAGGAAAAAAACACCATGTACAAAGGATGCATACACACACACACACACATAATTTTTTAATGCTCAGAATACTTCTGATAGGATATACTAATAAAACTAGTAACTGGTGTGAGAGGAAGTATATTTCTCTTATTGTATGCCCTTTTTACATTGCTTGAATTTTTACCACATGTATGTATTACTTTGTTAATAGCAATTTAAAAAACTGAAACAATAAATTAAAATACAGTTTCCAAAGTTCAGATGCACAGGTTTACGCTCTGTACAAAAATACAGCAGCCTCAAGGCAGTGTATCTGTCTCAATCATGATAAATCCTGGAATCTGTACAGACACAAGCTGCCCCGAGAAGCACAATCAAGTTGACCCATCACAACCTCCACTACACAGTACCAGTGTTAGTTTTCCTGCCATGTATAAGCACAGTCCATAGAGGAGTAAACATCTTAATCTACTTGGGAGGCTAGTTGATATTGTAAGGCACGAGGAATTGATGAAATTCAGAGAAATACTGGGAATATGTATGAAGCTGGGAAATGGAGATATGTGGATTTATACATATTGCTCTAATAAAAATATTCATTTGGGGAATCATTACATACTGCCCTTGTGGTCACAGAATGCTATGGCACAAACACCAAGTTAAGTTCTTGTCTCTTAGAGGAAAATGTAAACTCCTCTAATTTTAAACTCATATAATCTAAAACACAGGAGAACACCTTTGAACATAATTTAAAGAACAAAAAGGGAAAATTCTGAATGCTTTCCTAAATAAAAAAATCTAGGGCTTCCCTGGTGGCACAAGTGGTTGAGAGTCCGTCTGCCGATGCAGGGGACACGGGTTCGTGCCCCGGTACGGGAAGATCCCACATGCCGCGGAGTGGCTAGGCCCGTGAGCCATGGCCGCTGAGCCTGCGCGTCCGGAGCCTGTGCTCCGCAACGGGAGAGGCCACAACAGTGAGAGGTCCGCGTACCGCAAAAAAAAAAAAAAAATCTATAGCTTTCTCTACTTTGGGATCTCCTTGTATCATTACTACTTGCCTGAAGCAAATCTTAAATAGAAAGAACAAATTTTATCATTACTTCAAGAAAATTAAACTGAAATTCAAACACTGGTGCTTAACTATAAAACTTTCATATAATTCATAATATTCCTATATTACCAGATAATGGAAATGCTTACCTGTATAACACAGCTCTATCTACACCAAAAGCTCCTACAATTAAGTCTTAAAAGAGAGCAGAAAAATATGTTAATAATGATTTTTTTTAATTCACATATCATTCCATAAAGCTCTCAATGCATATAATAAAGATACAGACATAGTCTCAAAACTATTCTTCATTAAGTGGTTGTAAGACAACATCTAAAAGGCTAAAATGTATATGAAAACTTTAAATATGCTATCATCAATGGCAAACACTCATCATAAAACTAATTTTTTCATTCATCCAGGTAGACAAGAATCTTTTTAATGGATACGTAGTAAAATTCAGCAACAATAAGGAAGTGTATACCACGCAAACACACACACATCCCCAAAGGAAAAAGCTTTATAGATGCCTGTGGATTTTACAATTTCATTGTAAAATTTCTCTTTTTCATTTACTTATTTTGTTTCAAAAACAAAACAAAACCAAAAAAGCACAATACATATACACTTGATCCTTGAACAACATAGATCTGAACTGCGCGGGTCTAGAACTGCGCAGGTCTACTTATAAGTGGACTTTTTTTCCACTGAAAAAAGTCCACTTTTTGTTCCACATACTATAGCACTACACAACCTAAGGTTGGCTGAATCCGCAGAGGTGGAACTGTGGATACAGAGGGCCGAGTGTACAGTTAGTTATATGTGGATTTTTGACTGTGCAGAAGGTTGGCACCCCTAACACTCACGTTGTTCAAGGGTCAACTGTACCTAGAATGCTTAGAATGACAGCAGATAGCATCCAAATCAAAAAGAATAGAATGCATTAGTTTTTATAAGTAGCTGGTACCACTGGTTCACAATTAGGAAAAAATGAAATCAGAACTCTCTCTCAGTATACCCAAGCTAAATTTGACGAAGCCCTTTCTAAGCAGAAAAGTACATGAGAAACCATAAAGACAGGTACAATGGATTACATAAAAATTAAGAATTTCTTTATGCCCCCAAAGAAAACATGACAAAACTGAGAAATATATGTAAGAGTTAAGGAGTTAAAACCTTCAATATTTAAGGAACAGCCAGAAGTTTAAAAAAAATGAGTGAAAGAAAAGAAAAACAACATTCCAATAGAAATGGAGAAAAATAGATGTAGAAAGGAAATTCACAAAAGTAAATATATATATGCAAGTAAACAAAAATGCTTATTACCCTGACTAATAATCCAAAACTGTAGATTAAAACAAAATAACATTTTCCACCTACCATATAAAGTTATTTTAAAAAGAAATAAAAGATGACCACCAGTGTGGGCACAAATGTGGGAAAATAACTCACTTACTGCTGGTAAGTGCTTAAAAAAGTTGCAAAACCTTCTTTAGAGGGATTAGGATTGTAATTTGACAAGGTGTATCAACAGCCTTAAAAAAAAAAGTGCCTAATCTTTGACATAGCAATTCTAGAATTTTGTCCTAAGGAAATAATCAGAGGAATGCACCGGAATTATATATAAGGATACAAATGCCCCCAAATAAAGTTAAATAAGATATGATACAAATATTTGATAGAATGGAAAACATAAATTCATGCTTCAGAAGAATAATAACATGGGGAAATATCTAATACTTTAAGTGAATAAAATATGCTAATAACAGTGCATAATTGTATTTTGTTAAAAAAATTGTGTGAATGCACTGGAAAAAAGAAAGCATATTGAATGATATGCTTTGCTATATTTTCTAAAAGTTCTATAATAAATATATTACATTTATAACAAAAAATTCTTGAAATAACAGTAACATAGATAAGAATCAACTTCATGTCCTGTTTCTAAAAGCACTTCAACATATTATATATTGAGCTCATTAACTGTTTGAACAGCAAAGTAATTAAATTTTCCGCATTATACTTCACTTAAAGAGTATATCCGTTATGATCCTAGATCCATTAAAATATTCCAAAGTATATAAGAGCCAGAAAAAGGCCTCACTTCTTGTACCGGCACAAACCAGTGGGCAAGCTTGGGCAAATTACCTTTCTCAGTCCTTTTTCTCATCCAGAAAATGACATAATAATGAGCTGAGCTACCTCATATTCCTCACCAGCCTTATTGTGAGAATTTACTGAGATAATATATTTCATAAAAATCACGATGATTAGTCAAGTCCATAAAACTGCTAGACCATTAAAAACAAAAAGAGATGGCTGACATTTGAAAACTTAGACTAAGCTTTTGTTTATAGCTTCCACATTCTGACATTTCATTACAGACTTCAAGACAATAAAAGAAGTACGTGCTTTATATTGGAAGCTCCCAGGAAACAGCTGTCTGTGCTTTGTATGCCCTCAGTAACGAGAACAGTGCCTTGAGCAACGGCAAGGGCTTGAACAGTAGTTGAAATACTGAATTTAAATGATTTATAACAGAAATCAAGAGAGCAGTAACTAATACTACTTGCTATTAGGACGGAAAAATCTAAGATGCTCTTTGTATTTCTAGGAAAGCACCTGGATATCCATTCTTGTCTATATCCGTGGCTCCTTTCATTGAATAGCCGAAGCTTGGTGGCATGCTCCGAGCAGCCCACTTCCCTTCAAGGATCTGAGATGGTATCGCATTCAAGCCTGTGGGTCTTCCATTGAAAATATAAACAATTCCTTTTTTATCTTCACCCCCATATGGAGCAGCAATTGCAATATCTGAGGGGGAAAAGGAAGAGGGGAAGAGGGAGGAGAGGGAAAAGAGGGAGGGGAGAAGGCGAGGAAGAAAGGAGGAAAGGAGAGTGGGAGGGAGGACGGCAAGGATGGAGAGAAGGAAGTCTTAGTACTCATCATTATTTCTGTGGAAAAGATCTTAACATCTTTAGAACCCATGTATCATGTTTATCGATTCAAAGTTCAGTAGGGTACTCTTTTTTTTTTTTTTAAACCAATGCCATAAAACCTTTATTTCCACTGGGATCGCATGTACAATTCTCTTCTCTTTCTGGGAAAGAACTTTTCCCATTCCCCATTCCAGGACACATCCTGGCCATTCTCTCCTCTCCCTTTGGCTGGGCTACCCCATGGGACCTAGGAGACTTCCTGCGGCCGGGAGTTGCACAGGAAGCAGAGGCAGCTGTGGTCCCACGGAACCCTCATGTGGTCATGTCCAAGATAACAACCTACTACTCAAAGTAGGAAGCCCTCGAAGAAGGAATGAGTCCTCTGGGCAGCCAGGCTCTCTACTTCAGGCAAAGCAGCCATGCGTGGTGGCAGTAGGGTACTCTTAATTCAAAAGCAACAACCAAATTCAAGGAGATTCAAGCAAAACTGTATGGAAATGACATTAATTTGGAGCCAGATATTCCAGGTCTGTCCGGGTTTGTCCAAGCTTAATTAATCACTTGGACAAATCGCTTAACCAGATATTCCGGGTCTGACCTTGGACAAATAGCTTAACCATTCTGGACCTCAAATGCCTCATCCTTAAAATAGAGGGGAAGGGACATGTAAAAAGATTCCTCTAAGGTTCATTCTAGCTCTTAAAATTCTAGTTAATTTAGTTGGGCATGGTTTTCAGGTTTTTTGAGAAGTCAACCTGACTCAGAAAGTTGAAAGTTATGATTTCATCTCTATCTTGCTCAACTTATACTGAAATGAAATAAACAATAAAAAGTTTGAAATGCTTTAAAAACAAAACAGTACACCAAATAGTCACTATGACCTTTCCTCACTCTAGAATATATTACAAATAACTATGCCCACTTCCCTCTATCTTTGCTGGTCCCACCCTGGACAAGCCATTCTCATTCTTTGCCTGGACCCCTAAAGCAGCCTAAGTGGCCTCCTACTTCTACTCTTGCCCCTATAATCCATTCTCTTCAAAACTGCCAAATGTTAATATCATGTTATCTTCCTTCTTAAAATCCTTATTTCCCAAAGCATTTACGTGTTACCTGGTTTGTCCATTCATCACCCCACTCCCAACCCCAAGTCTACCCTCACTCACTCTTCCTACCAATCCCGGCCCTTTTCTCTGTTTCTTAAACTCAGCAAGCTAGTCCCCATCTCTGGATTTATACTTGCTGTTCCCTCTGCCTTAACAGTTCTTGCTCCAGAGCTTTTCAAGCTTTGCTCCTCCTGTTTGTCCAAATCACAGTTCAAATGTCATCTTGTCAGAGAGGCTGGCCATGCTATGGAGCAATGCACTCTCCCCTCTCCATCTAGGTACTCTATCACGTTACCTTGCCTTTTTCTGTTTAAACCCACAGCCTTTATCACTATCCGAATTTCCACTTTAAGTGTTTACTCTATGGCTCCTCCACAAAACATAAATTTCATGAGAGCAAGGATGTGTCCATCTTGCCTATGATAGCCCCTATATACCAGCCATTCTGAACTGACTCTATTTACTTAATATACCTGAAATGTTTTCAGCCCCCTCAATGCTGCAACCCCTGAGACATCAAAGACACCTTGGTCACTCGTCTTTTCTGTAAGACCATCATGCCCAAGAATATCTCAAACACTGTGATGACTACATTCCAGTGTTTACTTGTTCACATTAAACTTGCTCCTACTGATGCTAAATTCCTTAAGGACATGGATGGGCTCTAATTTATCCTCTCATTTTTAGCAGTTAGAACAGTGCTTGGCCTGCAGTAAGCACCAACTAAGAATTTGTTATCCTTAAATAAAAAGTAGTATTTAAATTATGTAAGAGTCCTTCCTTATCTTTTTCAAGTTTCAAAAGATAAATATAACTTCTAAATTGACACGTGCATTAAGAAAGTTTTAATTAAAATACAATTTTCCAACAGAATATGGCTCTACTGTTGAGATATGGTTTTTAAAAATTCTCCTTACCTTTTCTAAACCTTTCATTATTTTGTACATTCTAATCATCTTTTCTCTTGGCTGGTATCTGTCTAGTCTGGAGAGCCCTACTTTTTCATGTCATCAGTCTCTTCCTTTGATCATTTTAGTTTCTCTTTTCTGTGTTTTTTCCCTCTGCCTTTCTGGAGAAGTATTGACAAAAACTCCACATAATTGTGGAACATAATTTTATTGTTTTGTTTTCGGCAACCCTCTTGATGATACCTAGGGTTTTTCCAGTGGGTGTAAGTGGAAAGGGAGGAAAACAGCAGCAAAGACATAACAAAGAGTCAATGTCATCAGGTCTGAACAAGGAAAAGATCCAGGTTACAACTAATCCTTCATTATATGTATATATAAACTATATATACATATAAACTACAAATACATATATATATACACATATAAACTATATAAATATAGTTACATAAATAACAGCTCAGATCATTTTCTCCTGAAGACACTGTCAGTCACAATCTACTCTTTGGGACAATAAGACCCCCAGGAGACACTTTGGGAGAATAAAATCATCCTCTATGGTATCTATCTCTAAAAGTAAAATCTCTTTGTAAAATCGTTGTAAACCTCGATATTTTTTAGCTGTCATTGCTTATAATTTTTGTGTTCACAGATAATACATTTTAATAGAAATAGGGAAAACAGGATGAGATGTTGTCTGGATCCTGATATTAAAGAAACATTCTTTAAAGTGTGTGGAATATCCTCAAGACAAGATGACAGCAAACACGTCCAGGCTCTACCAAAACACCTGGAGACAGGCCCAGCTATAGCAAAGAACTCAGGTGTGTTCAAGGTAGAACCTCGAATCTGGCCCTGTGTTTTCTAGGTAGTCTTTGTTATCAATAAGTAATGATTTGGTCTGTTCTATAGTATTCTTTTACAGTTCTATGTTGAACTTTATACCAGAATTCCATTTGATTTATGTTAAGTTCTCTTGGTGGTAAAAAATCTTTAAGACTATTTTAGGAAGCAAAATGTCCCCTTGAGTAGTTTTTCACTAACAATGAAAACTTCTAGGGTGAGAGATGACACTTCTAGTGTGACATAAAACTACCCACAAGGCAGGCGTGGGGTCTTGAGGCCAAACAAACATTTCCCTTTTCTACTACTAACTGGGAGATTTGAGAGTCATCTGCATTTTTGAAGCTTTCATCTTAATTTATAACTTTCTTTACATTTTCAGGGGCATATCCCTATATATTGTTGATTATATAAACAAACCAACAGTTCAATTCTTCATTTTGTGACCTCTAGAAAGGTTTTTAGCAGTATTCTTTTTTTAAAAAAAAAACTTGGTAATTTGTAATCTATATTTTACTCTATAGTAGATGCCAACTTTGATTTTTAAAGATATCTACAGCTATTAATTAAATTTTTAAACGGGACTATTATAAAACACTGAGCTTATACCTTTTTACTTGTCCCCATGAAGGGAGATATAACCTCCCTCAGAATATTCTGGACAGCTACAACAATAAAATATTAGTGGCAAATAATACCTTTGAGGGATGCATTAGGGTCAGCATTGCCTTGACAATATGCCTGGGAGCATTTTTTACACTTGTATCCAAATGGACAGCAGAGGGCACTGCTGCTAAGCAGGACAGAGACACAGAAAATCACCAGCTCACACTGGGCTCCCTGGGAATGCAAGCTCCTTTCTAAAATGAACCACTTTGATAAACTGGGAGATTGGGATTGACATATATACACTACTATATATATAACAGATAACTAATAAGGACCTACTATGTAGCACAGGGAACTCTACTCAATACTCTGTAATGACCTATACGGGATCTAAAAAAGAATGCATATATGTATAACTGATTCACTTTGCTGTACAGCAGAAATTAACACAACATTGTAAATCAACTATACTCCAATAAAAATCTTTTTTAAAATTAAGCACTCTAGGGCTTCCCTGGTGGCGCAGTCGTTGAGAGTCCGCCTGCCGATGCAGGGGACACGGGTTCGTGCCCCGGTCCGGGAAGATCCCACATGCCGCGGAGCGGCTGGGCCTGTGAGCCATGGCCGCTGAGCCTGCGCATCCGGAGCCTGTGCTCCGCAACGGGATAGGCCACAACAGTGAGAGGCCCGCGTACCGCAAGAAAACAAAACAAACAAAAAAAAAATTAAGCACTCTAACGCTCTAATTTGAGGCTGCATGAATAATAACTCATGAGAATCAATTTTTGAAAATTTTGCTCTGATTTTTAAGGAAAACGAGCAACTTGTCACAGAACCTCGTGTGTCACTCAAATCCTTCTTTCCAGGAAGGAGGTTTGCTCAAGTGAACTTCTACGGGTGGGGTACAGGACTTTTCCAGGTGGACACAGAAAATCAGGACACACAGCTGTTATAAACTTTGACCTTACCATTGAAGCCGTCCTGGTCCAGATCTCCCAAAGGGGCTATGGCACTGCCGAACCTTGCAAAGACCTCAAACCCATTCAGTTTGGTTGTCTGGAAGTCTCCCGAAGCTCTTTGCAGAGACACTGAGACCTGCCCCACCTCCTGGAGTTTGCCATCGGAACCACGATCCATGAAGAGAGGCGCTCCAATAAATACGTCTGCGTAACTAAAAAACATAATCTTTTTCACCAAAAGCAAGATCAAATTCCATGTGACTACTAATAATCATTTTCTTTCTTATTAAAACTCAAGTTTTCCTCTTTCTACAGCTCGTATAGCCACATTTGAAATGATCGTTTCTAATTCAAGCCTTCCTTCAGCTCTTTTAAGAAACTATGAGTAATTCATAAAGTTACTTTATTCCTTCATATTATAAAAGCTATTGAAAGAAATTATTAACAACATAAAGGTTTTCTAGTATTTGTGATTAAGGTTGCTTCAAATCGGTTCCTTAAATAGAAAGATTAGCAGGAAGGGGACAGAGAAACAGAAGAAAAAATGTTTAGTTTTAGTAAAGCGTTCATAAACACAGACGAAAACTGTTTCTGGAAACATTTTTTTAAACTTACTCATCCCCATTAATGTCAGTGGCAGCGACAGAAAATCCAAAATATGCAGCCATCTGGATAATAAGATGAAAATGAAATGTTTACATTTCATCCAACTAGCTTAGACAGTTAATATTTGTTGTATATTTATGAAATAGAAAGGGTTATTTTTTTCTCAGCATATAGTGCTTCAATCTAAATTCCTTCTTTCGTTTATCCTACCAAAACAATGACAATCAGTTAATGAGGCTTGCATACTCTCCTAGATTTACTGGCAAGACATAGCACATGTATATCATTTTGGTGTCTTCAGCACATGCCATTTAAGTCCAAATACAATCAAGCCTCCTTCCAAGGCCCCACCTACTGTCTCCCTTCCTCTCCACTTACCCAAAGCACACCAGACAAACACACTACCAGAAAGAGAGACAGTCACAAACAGACGTTTCAACTGAACCCAAGAAGTTATAAATGACGCCTATGCAGTAAAAATAATAATTATTAATAGGTCATAAATGGTTCTTCCTACGTGAAACCACTACAACTCTAAAGAAATTACTGTTCGGAAAGATAGAGACTGGAATTCATTTTTGTTTCACATCTCAATCAACTATGTGCCAGTGGTTTTGCTTTTGAATTACACACAGTACAAATGTACTTGGTTTTATCATGGGCTTGTTTTGCAGAGGGAGAAAGAATGTCCTCTCCCCACCACAGGAGACTGCTGGCCATCACAGACAGAGCAGCCTGGCTGGAAATACATGTGAAAAAGGAAAGTTCTAAAGAGACTCCGACATACAAAACTAGGAGAGGTGACAGATTAAAGACAAACTAAAATGAAGGATGAGTCAACAAACCAAAAAAACGTAAAGTTAGCAAAGCTTCCAAAATTTGATTAGCTGAGCTATCAGGAGGGAATGATATGGGAGATTAATATGTTAATCTATTTTGAATTTATACAGTGTAATTGAGAAAATGAAAAGTGCAATCTGTGTTCAATCACAAGGTAATAAAGTGCATTGTATTTGGGGTACCATGATGAAGTGCTGACTGGAATTTAACAGAATACTATTCTTGGGCCTTGGTCTCTCAGGGCATCAGGCCTGAAACTGTAAAGAAAGGATGGCATTTACTGAGACAAGTCCTGGCCTGGGTATTATCACTAAAATATTTTCCTTTGATTCTCACCACAACCCCATGAGCAAGTTACCAGTATCCCTATTTTTATACATGAGCCACCAGATTTACAGTGGGAAACACCCTGCCCAATGTAGTAGTGAGTAGTGAGAGCCCACGTCTGTCCTAATGGAAAGCCCGTGCTTTCCCCCACAAAAGAGCTGAGGAAGAACAGAGAAAGCATCAAGGATCAAGTACAACAAGAGCCAGAGACACACGTGGTCATCGGACAGGAGAAGCTGCTTGAGGTGAAGAAGTCACAACAGCACAAAGGGACAGCCACCCCTGCCACAAGCCTAATGGCTGTCAACTGCAGGTGTCAACCCTGACCACCACACAAACGGAAAGAGGTTACTGGGGACCTCGGGTCTAGTTTCCCATCCTATCAATCCTCTCACAAAGCCCAACAGAGTCAACTGAACAAGAAGTGGGCTTAAATCCCAGATCTGCAAACTAGGAGACGTTTTTTCTCCACCTATTGATTAATTTTTCCTTTATCATTACAGGCGTACCTCGGAGACATTGCAGGTTCAGTTCCAGACCACCACAACAAATCAAATAGCCTAATAAAGTGAGTCACACAAATATTTTGGTTTCCCATACATATAAAATTTACATTTACACTATACTATATAGTCTATTAAGTGTGCAATAGCATGATGTCTAAAAAAAACAATGTACATATCTTAATTTAAAAATACTTTATTGCTAAAAAATACTAACCATCATCTGACAACTCAGGGTTGCCACAAACCTTCAATTTGTAAAAAACGCAGAATCTATGAAGCATAATAAAACAAAACACAATAAAACAAGGTATGTCTGTACTAACTTACCACTTCAATCTTTGAGTCATACAATACAGAATATTATAAAACGCCTGTAATTGTAGAGAATGTCTAGTACTAAGTTTTAACTGAAGAATGTTTTATTTCTTGTAGCACAAATGAAGTTTACTTGTAATATCTATAGTAAACACATCTGGGCCATGCTTTGTTTTACATCTAATAAAATTAAAAGGCAGAGATCATTCTTTAAAAGATAATTTAATGTCATCAGCAAGGAAAAAGGAATTTTTTGGTTTTGTATGTGTGCAATTAGATTCTGCACTTCCTTTAAAAAAAAAAGCTATTAGGGCAATTACAAGTCTTTACTTAAACAAATCACTTTGGTTAAAACAAAGGAGAAATATTTAAAGCTTATTTTATATCTATAATATCAAATATTAAAGTTACTATATATTGAATATTAAACCATCAGAATATTACTAAGAAAAGTTTTAAAGACATTGGGAAGTGCTGGTGTTAAAATGTTAAGTGAGAAAAAAAATAAAACACAACACTTTAAAAGCATACCTGTTCACCAGTAAAATTGTGTAAGGAGGACATATTTTTCCCATCATAAATATAAACCTGTGCAGGAAAAACAAAAGCATATGAAATAGAGTAAAATATAAAACAACCCAGATATTTTTAGAAAACACCTTTTAACTTTCCTACCATTCCCAAAGTCCTTGCTGCTCTTGGAACTCCTGAAACAAAGTCTGAAAAGAAAAAACTTAATTACTCATTTTTAAGGCCAGTATTGGCAACTGCAGGAATAAGTGGTTATGTCAGAAAGCTTTAAGTATTATTTCAGTAGACAATGAATAAGAGATTTTAAAAACTTGGTACTCCATAATAAATGACCCCAGCATTTTTTAACCACAAAATCAAATCTTTAAGAAATATGGAAAGATTCTTGAGAACCTCAAATAAATGCATGTGTGCCCTCAAGGTATTCACAGTCTTGTGAAAGAGAAGAGACAAGAGCAAAGGGCTTAAGAATGAAGAAAAGCTAAACATACAGTAATGAAAGATAATTCAGAGCAAAGTGAAACAGGGTAGAGGTGGCAGTGGCACAGAAATGTGATCAAAATCAGGTAGAGCTTAGGATCCCCAGATTGAGCTCTGAAGATGAACAGAGAGAGGATGGGGTAACAGCCTTACTGACAGAGCTTGGAAGGTTACAAATTACGGGCCTGAAGAAAGAAGAAACTATTAAACTATGCCTCTCCAAGAGAACTGAATCTGCTGAAATCAAGAATGAAGGAGTTGAAGAAATAACTGAAGTGCTGGGGGCTGGAAAGGAGCAGACAAGAGGTCACTGAGGCCCTCAGCCCCCTTGGCTGCTAGAGAAAGTTTACCAGAGACCAAGCTCAATTTCAAAACTCTTTAATTGCTGAAATTTTTCTATGCCACTTGTTTCAAATGCTTAGCCTCATTTTTTTAAAGAGGATTAAATATAGTTCAAGTGCATCATACCATCTATGCCATCACCGTTGAAATCTCCGACGGCCACTGAGTAACCTAAAGGGGAACCAAAGGTAAGACACCATCAGGGCAGGACTGGTTATCTTCAGCGTACTTGCTGACTAAGCTTTCCTGGAAAATATCTTCAAGTAATTCCTTTAATTATGTAATATTTTGTCCTCTAGGAGTAATAGATTCATATGTATATGATAAATATATCTTAAAGAAAATAATGGAGTTAAATACTTAAACAGTATATCTCTGTTAGAAATATAAACCTGTTTTATCAACTTTACAAAGGAGTCAGTTAAAAACAGGGTAAATCTGCATCATAAAGAAGCGAAAACAGGTTTTCTCAATCAGCAAAATACTATTTCTGTCATATATTATTTGGTTTAATGAATATGAGAAATTTAAAGAGAGAGAACAAAAGTTAATAAATCCTAAACCAAAACTGTAGTTTAACATAGTGAATAAAAGTTCAGGAGTCAGACTGCCTGGGTTGGAATCTCAGAAAAGCAAGTTACAAGTGAGGGGCTTTAGGCAAATTATTTTGCCTCTCTGTGCCTGTTTCTTTATCTATAAAATGGGAGTAAAACATTAGGACACTTTCATAGACCTGTTGTGAGGACTAAATGAGTTAATACAAGTAAGCACTTAGAACAATGCCCAGGATGGGCCAAGCATATCTTAAAGGTTATCTATTATTATTATCATTGTGTTAATAATCATGCTCTTAAATTTCAGTTACTGACATACAATATAACCTAAGTATTCATAACAAATATGTTCCCTATATTTTAAGAAAATCTTAATCTATTTCACATAAAAGATTTTCCTACTGAAAGCAGCATATGTAAATACAGGACAAATCCACCATAACACCAGAAAATAAATCCATATTTTGATTTTACCTACCCAAGTAACTGTCATCAAAAATAGCTTGTGCAGTCCGAGTTGCTAACTGGTTATTATACTTGATGCTATAAACTTTGGGGTCATATTTAGATACAATTTCTGCTATTTGATCTGAAATGAGCTGACCTGAAATAAATACATAAAATAAATTATAATTTGAAATGTGTGGACCTGAAAAAAATATATAAAATAAATGACAAGTTTCTAATGGGAACTTTATGACACAGATGATGGATAGCACCTGCATGAAAGAAAATAGATTAGATATGTCTTTCTAATTATTAGCCTTAAATAACTCTTCTTCATAATACTAAATCTGATTATTTTTTAAGTCACAATTGTTTCTATTCAAGCTAGTACTTAAAATTAGTCTCTGCTAAAAAACAAAAATTTATAAATGCAGAATTAGTTTTAATTCACTAAAAAAAATCAATGTTAAATAAATGGAATCATAAAATCAAAGGTTGTTTCCAAACCAAATTTCAAGTTAGAACTTGAAAAACCTACTGAAATAATTACTTTTACCTTCATAATAATTTGTTAAACTGATTTTTTAACAAGTTATTTGGACACTTTTATGAAAGCAGCCTGAATGAGTGAGTTCACTTTTCTTCCCAACCTTAAGTTATTAAGTACACAAGAAATCCAGACAACTACATAAAAATCGACTGCCTCCCTGCCCCAAGAAAGGTTGTTTGATTTATCAAATGCCATCTCCATAACATATGAAAAATAATCTCTTCATTTCTGCTATTTCAGAAAGAAAATCATAATAGCTAAAGATATTAATCTTGTTCCAATTTTTCCAGTCACATAAGCTGAGTTTGTAGGGCAGAAACACTTTCTGTCTGGGTCACTACTTTACCCTCTGTGCCTAAACAGTACCAAACACATAGGAGGGATTCATTAAATATTTCTTGAATCAAAGAACACAGGAAAATTTATCATGTCTTTGGAATAAAACACCATTATCATTTTCTCTATTCTTACAGAGACAATTCTGAGATCTATAGAAAAATTCATCCTAATATCTTACCTATTCACAGTGAAACGTGCTGATTTTAATCTTATTAAAACAAAATATTCTCCATCCAGTCACTGAGTTTTCAGTTACATATTATATACCATTTATAATAAATCTCTAGTGAATATAATATTAATAGTATCTGTCCTAATTTATAATAAACAGGAATGCATACATTGTGCATGCTCAAGGTATTAAAAGAACAAGTCATTTAAACATGTTCACAGCTGTGTCTCTTAAAAAGGCAGAGTTAACAAAGAGTCCTGACTGAGAATCACAAAATCTATCTTTGGTTCCCTCACATGCTCATCAGACACTTCCCTCCCTTCCACTGAATGACATACCTAGCAGTAAAGAAGAAAAATAAATCCATGTTTTATAGCTAATTAGAAAGCATTAATATCTATTTTCTTACATAGAGTCAGAGCTGCTATTTTAATTTTTATTGTAAAACTGTAAAACTCAAGTGTAATTTTCCTAAATCATTTCATTTTCCAATAGAGGTACAATTCATAGAAATTCAAATTTTTCAGTTTTAGTATGTTTCTCATACTGATCCTCTTTGCCTGATTTTTCTTTTTCTCCTTTGCCATCCCTTCCAATTTTTCACTTATTCCCATTTCTCATTCCTTCTTATTTTCCTTCCATCCTGTTTTCCTTCAGCAAATCTCTTTTAGTTTCCCTTTCTATAAAGCAAAAGCACGGGTTTTCCTACAAGGAAGCAAGTAAAGAAAGCAGAGTGCAGAATACAGAAGTAAAATTCAGAATCAGAAAGTACTTGCAAATCAATATAGTCATAGATTTTCCAGTTCTTCCAAATATTGACAATGCTTGAATAACAGAATCTGGTAAATGGCACTTTTTAGCAGAAAATAAACATGTGACTATATTGACTAAATAAATGTGTCTCTAATGATAAATGAATCATAAGCTAAGAAAATAAGCAGATATAGTTACCTATTTTCAAACTGTCAGAAAATAATGATCTGTTATACATTTGTTCAAATGGTAATTTTATTAGTCCTCAGAAAATGACTAAAGAATGTAGTGTTTTATCTTTACATCAATCGTCAATGCCAGTTTAATATATTCTTTTGAAACTTAATAAGATCCTCTATTTAAAAAACTCCCCAAACACAAAGAAATCATTCTTGATGTCAGCGATTAATGAGAAAATAACCATTTAAATATTTTAATGTGCAAATTCAAATGAAGTTTAAAACCATGAGCTTTTGGAAGGCCACAATTTACCTATTACAAATCAGTTCCACACACTTTCTAATGCTTAATTACATCATTTCCTCTGAAGTACAGAGATGAAAAAGTACATATCATAAACAATAAAAATAAATTATTTTATTAATTTACTTTATAATTTACTTTTAAAATATTCAGTTTATTTTCTACTAGGAATATATATAATATACGTTATATATTATGTTATATATTTATATATTTTACATACACCTTATATGATGTTATAGTCCTTTTTAAAAAAAATTGTACACAATTTTTATACAATTTATACAAAGATAGCGATTATACATTTAAATTTTATTTTTCCATTTCTTTGTTTAAAATAATTTGAAAGGTCTCATAGGCACATGATAAGCCAGATGAGTCTGAAACACAGTCATTATTGGGTAGTTTTTGAAAGATTAACCTACCTTGCCAATAAAAGCTACCAGGACCACCAAGAAGTACTCTGTCAGCCTAGATTAAATCAAACAAAAAGATACATATTTTAAAACAGGTAGCTTTAAAAATGGAGAGCAATGTAATAAACATAAAAGCTACATATACAAGTATATATGTATATATGACATATATATGCAAATATTATATGCATATATTAAACATGTATATATTAAAGCAAACAAAATCATAAGTCTTAAACTCATCTAATTCAGTAATTTTCACTATACTTTTTCTAAAACACAATGCAATAAATATCAAAAAGGAAACTTATAATATATTCACTTAATATGTGAAAATATACAAACATATATATACATATAGATGCGTAGATCTTGGCTGCTTCACACACGTGGTATGACGTGCCATCAGCATAGTATTATTGGTTACAGTAAGAAAAAAGTCACTCCTTAATTCTGTATATTACCTTTGTGACTACATAGGCAAATTTCCTTTCTAATAATCATTAAAAATTTTTCAGCTAAAGGAAAAATTTTAGTGTCTTGCATATCTAAACAAGAGTGAGGTTAGAGGGTAAATTTTTCAGGGTATATTATATATACAAATTATACCTGACTAGCATTTCTTACATCTGTAACAAATTATAAGTATCTAATTCAAGGTAGTGTTTGAACATAGTATTTTTAAAATTTCCTCTTGCTGGAGGTTAAGAGAAAATTTTTCTCTCTCCAAATGGACATATAGCCTTTCAAGCTTTCAACAACCTCTGGCCATGGCTATGTAAAAGATATTTCTAAGTTGTCTGCTTTAAAATGACACCATTTTTCAGAAATGAGTTGAAGAAAGCAAACAGTTAATATAGCAATGACTGTTCATAGTATGGGAATATTTCTGGGGTTATAGTTGTACTGGCATAAGTACAGAAAATAAGGACACTTTTTGCTTTAATACAACACCTATTTGAAAACACATCATATGAGTTGAAACCTAATATGCATTAATATACTTTATCTCTCTTTGTTTTGCTTCCTTAAATTTTAAATTATAAGTAATTATGAATAAGTTTTGAATTATGAATTTCAAATTGAGTGAATTAAAATCAATTACTTAATAAGGAGAGTCAACTATAATTACCAGTATCTAATCTAGAAAAAAAATTTTAATACAGATAAAATACAAATTAAAAAAAATAAGAAAATGCTTTATTAGTTTTTCTGAATCATGATTATAGTTTCTGTTGTTTTAATAAATTTAAGGCACTTCTGTTTGCATTTTCTAAGAAAGCCATATTAAGCTTTCTAAGGAAGTTCTACTTTTAACCAAGCAATGTATTTTTGAGACTTCTCTAGGAGTAATTAATAGTCTCAATTTGATATTCAAAATGTTCATATATCCCACAAAAAAAAAACCCACACACAAAAGAAAATTACATAGAGAAGTACTTAAGAAAAATTTCCTTTGAAAATATAAATGGAATTCTTATTTTTAAAAAATAGCTTAAAAACTATCAACTCTAGAGAGCACATCAGCTTAGCTAAAAATACATAGAGCCCTGTATATGAGATTTCTTACAATAATTAAATTGCTTCAACTTTACTTGTTGCCTTAGGCACATAATAGATGGTAAATAAGCATGTTTTTCAACTTTTATGTAACTAAACTCTGATTTTGTAAGAAAGCTCCCATTGCTAGCTTTTACAAAAACTCAATTTCAGTCAAAAATAGAAAGGTTTAATAGTCTATCAATTTATCCAACTGGAAATTGTAATATTAATATTAAGTCATAACAGCTATCTATCTTCTACTCAGGAGATTTTCTACTGTCCTTCATTCCATTTTGATGTCTATTTCAAACAAGCAATGTCTCCTAGGGAGAGAATAATATAAAGCAACGGATATCAAAATGCATGGGTCATTTTTATTAGCTGTTTTCATAAAACAGGTAATAGTTACAGAGAATCTGAAGTATTAACCAGTTAATTTTTAACCATGGCTTAGATAATAAGGTAGATCTGAATCTCACTCAGTCTTAAATGAGAACTTACTTTAGTAAAATCAATGCTGAATCCTCCTTGACAAAATCCCTGTCCATCAGCATCAATATTTTCTAAAATAAAAAGATTGGAAATATACACAAACCCCAAAACAAACAACACAAAACAAAACATGAGAAAAATCTGATATCACTCTAACTGTAAGATAATGTACTAGTCTCTGAGAGTGTTCATTCACTCAGGCACTTAATGAGTTATTAACACATTCTAAACAAGTTAGTATGGGGCTTCCCTGGTGACGCAGTTTTTGGGAGTCCGTCTGCCGATGCAGGGGACACGGGTTTGTGCCCCGGTCCGGGAGGATCCCACATGCCGCAGAGCGGCTGGACCCGTGAGCCATGGCCGCTGAGCCTGCGCGTCTGGAGCCTGTGCTCCGCAACGGGAGAGGCCACGGTGGTGAGAGGCCCGCATACCACACACACACAAAAAAAGTTAGTATGCATGTTTACCAGCACCCATTAATCAGAAATGGCAACAGAGAGAGATGAAAGTACCTGGACCAGTCAGCAGGGGACAGAAAGATCACCTAAGACGGTGGATTTCAAACTTTTTATTTTTAACCACAACCCACAAGATTATAGTTTATATCATAGCCCACACAACCCAACATACACACATTATATTTCATTCCATTTTTTAAAAATTACTGGTTATGACTCATACTTTGATTTCATAAAACAATGATGAGTTGTAATCTTTGAGTTAAAAACTCCAATCTGAAATTTCTATTTCTTACTATTATTCTCCTACAGTTGTTAGGTCTTCACTAAGTTATTATGAATACTTAAAGGAGATACCTACATTCCTGATACATTTCCTATATATACACTTATATCCAACAACAACAACAAACCTGAAAAAAAGTAGTTCAGAATCTGGGGAGATGGCCAGACCCTAATTTAATATTCTGCAATGAGCAAAATACGAAAACTACTCCTACTCTCACAACACATTTAGAAAGTCAACTTTTTTAAACATGACACTTTTAAGTATTCTCCAAATGATAATAGACTCAACTGTTTTACTCCTTTATACTCAATTATTAAATTGGCCAATAATAATTAACTCTAATTAATAATAAATTAACTCTAATCATGAGTAATACTGTACCTAGAAGTAACAGTGAGCCTGAAAACTCTTCCTTGTTTTATTTTGAGGATAATAAGCAACAATGAAAAACAGCTGCTCTTCAGTCATCAAGGAATTCTTGTAGTCAATGTCACAATATCTAAATAATTTTGCTATAGTATTCCTGTATTTACCACCCAAATACAGGAACCAAAAATATCTACTTTCAGTCATGAGGACAACTTGCAAGAATTTTTGTCAAATACTCCCATCTAAAAGTTTGAACCCATTTTAAAACCTGGGAACTGCCCCAAGATTACACACTTAATATCTAAATTTAGAATTTTTTTTAGAAAATAGCCTCAAGAGTATAATGCTACCCCAATGTAAATTTTTCTAACCAAGAGGCAATGGGAAAATGCAGTGCTGGGGCTTCCAGTGTCTAGTGAATCATACTAAGGAATTCTGCTCTGACC
Source organism: Lagenorhynchus albirostris (assembly GCF_949774975.1). Taxonomy (NCBI): domain Eukaryota; kingdom Metazoa; phylum Chordata; class Mammalia; order Artiodactyla; family Delphinidae; genus Lagenorhynchus; species Lagenorhynchus albirostris. The sequence continues at coordinate 47,110,261 of NC_083100.1, forward strand.
TGAAGTCAGCCGTTTATTTCCTTTATTCAAGTTGCATCTGGGGAACTATTTCAAGCTATTTATAAAGACATCCTTTTTTGATTATCATACTGTACAATTATCTACTTTATTTGGTTTCCCAGAACATCCAGCTAGAAACATAACCGTCCTTTAAAATTTTAACAGGTACCTATTAAACAGTGCGAATGTAAAGAATTTTATGTTGACTATAATCTATTTCAGTGAAGGCTTTTGTTTTTATTTCTATGGACAATTAATATTTCTGCTATTTGTTAAGCCTGACAATATTATAAATAATGTTATTGGTTATGATAGTAAGAGCAGCTAATGTTTATCAAGCCCTTAATTTCTCTGAGCCCAGTACCGTACTAAAGCATTTAAAATCTTTTAAAATCTATACAGCAATTCTATGAGAGATACTATTATTAGTCACAATTTACATATAAGAAAACTGAGGCTCACAGAAATTAAGGAACTTGACTATGGTAAACCACCTAGTAAATAAAAGAGCATGGATCTGAGGTGAGGAGTGTCTACACCACTAGGCTGCACTATCTCAAGCCAGCAGTGCATTTATAATTCCCTAAGCAACCATCAAGGGGAAGAAAAAACAAACTAGAAATCACAACTGAGAAAAATCTATATGCAAATAACATTATCATCAGAAAGTAGACAGAAAGAACAAAGACTCAGTCTGAGCATGGAGATGAAAGAGTATTTAAATCATATGATTTGTGGTTCAGGCACTTTTAGAACAGAAAGACATTTAGCCTATTGTATAATGCCAAGAATGGTCATAGATACAGTAATGAGAAGCCAAAAGCAAACATAATCAGTAATAAGGTAAACTTTTATAGAGTGACGTTCCACAGATCCATATAGGTCACATTAAAAACAAAAGCATGAAAAAAAAAAAAAAAAAAACCAAAAGCATGAGGTGGATGGACCCAGAGTCTGTCATACAGAGTGAAGTAAGTCAGAAAGAGAAAAACAAATACCGTATGCTAACACATATATATGGAATCTAAAAAAAAAAAATTGGTTATGAAGAACCTAGGGGCAGGACAGGAATTAAGACACAGACGTAGAGAATGGGCTTGAGGACACGGGGAGGGTTAAGGGTAAGCTGAGACGAAATGAGAGAGTGGCATGGACTTATATATACTACTAAATGTAAAATAGATAGCTAGTGGGAAGCAGCTGCATAGCACAGGAAGATCAGCTCAGTGCTCTGTGACCACCTAGAGCGATTGGGAGGGTGGGAGGGAGACGCAAGAGGGAGGAGATATGGGGATATATGTATATGTATATGTATAGCTGATTCATTTTGTTATAAAGCAGAACCTAACACACCATTGTAAAGCAATTATACTCCAATAAAGGTGTTAAAAAAAAGAAAGCAAACAACAAACAAATGAACAAACAACAAAACCCACAAACTACCACCACCAAAACAAGAAGTTGGCAATGTAGCCCTACAAAACTGGCAGCCTCGTGTAAAATCAGCCATTGGGTTACACAATTTATTGAAGTATGAAAAAGACATAAAATACAAAAACTGCATCTCTGAAGTCTTTTGCCTAAATCAGCGTTTTACCAGTGATGAATCACCCATGACTATAGATATACAGGTTGTTGGCAGATTGCAAGAATATAACCCAAGTTCTGAGATTCCCACTCTTGAGCGTTCTTCTCTGGGCAGGTTGCCCCTTGCACTGTGGGCTGCAGGTAGCTTAATACTTCAAAGGTTGAGCCCTAAAGTACATACAATGATCAAGAGATATTGAAAGCCAGCTTATTAAGAAGAAAGGCATTCACTTTGATATTTTTAAGATTGTTCTCTCTGCTTTTTCTAATATTTGAGGTATTACTATTGAGATCGGGGATCAGCAAACATCTTCTGTAAAGGGCCAGATAATAAATGTTTTAGGCTTAGGGGCTATACAGTCTCTGTGGCAAGGACTCAACTCTCCCTTTATAGATAACATGTAAACAAATGGGTGTGGCTATGTTCCAATAAAACTTTATTTACAAAAACAGACTCACAAGCCATAGTTTGCTGATCTGATTTGGATGTTAAATACTTCAGAAAATAAGGTTAAAATGTCTGTGCTTAAACCAAATAAGTGAAAGCATTATGAGCAGCTACATCACGCAGTCTTAATCCTTTAAATACATGTTAAGAAGAGAACTGGTCGTTACTGAAGAGGCATAATGATGAAAAATACTAGCTGAACATGGCAGTATATCCTCAAGGGATCATCGTTAGAATGCTTGTTTTCAGAAGGGTTCTTGTCCTCTTACATCAGGAATTATCCAAACCTGCACTTTTTTTTTTTAAGTGTTTCCCTTGTAATGTTTAGCAATTTTCATGACATGTGAATAGTATTCTAAGCTGTTAAATGGTAGAATGGGAGCTGCCTTGTCCTGTGACTATTATTTTTTTTTAAATAAATAAATTTATTTATTTATTTTTGTCTGTGTTGGGTCTTCGTTTCTGTGCGAGGGCTTTCTCTAGTTGCGGCGAGCGGGGGCCAGTCTTCATCGCGGTGCGCGGGCCTCTCACTATCTCGGCCTCTCTTGTTGCGGAGCACAGGCTCCAGACGCGCAGGCTCAGTAGTTGTGGCTCAAGGGCCCAGTTGCTCCGCGGCATGTGGGATCTTCCCAGACCAGGGCTCGAACCCGTGTCCCCTGCATTGGCAGGCAGATTCTCAACCACTGCACCACCAGGGAAGCCCCAAACCTGCACTTTTGAAAGCAGTATTCTCTGTAGAAAAGTTGTGCTTAATACAGAGGAAATAGAAATGGAATACATTTTCTATTGTTAGTAATACAGGGAAAAGATTCCTTTGGAATAAGACAGACCTGGGTTAAAATCCTCATTAGATCACTCACTACCATAAGATGTAGGAAAAAAATGACTTCAACTGTCTGAATCTCAGTTCCCACATGTATCAGAAAAGAATAAAGGTGATTTTACAGGTGTGTCCATCACATAAACAATAGGTTACAAGCCTGGCACACAAGGGTTAGCTCATCCTTCAGAGCTACGAAATTATCTTCTCACCATAGGAACATTTTTGCAATACAGAAATTAAAAACACAAATTTAGTCCTCACATTTTCCACATGCCACCAAAGACAACAGTACTATGACCAAAACACCAATAGAAGGTGGTGTAGTCAGACACTGAGGATACATCTGCCCACCTCCTCCATTCTCGCAGGGTGTGCTTTCTGACCTACTCTAATAAAGTGGTTATGGGTATGTATCATTCTTTTCATGTTTACCTCCCACTTACAACAAGTAGGGCCAGGGCAGTGGGCTAACAAATAAGTGTTTCATGAAATCATTTTGCAATTTCTCAGAGGTTCAACTGCTTAGAATTTTGAAGACTAAATAGATACTTTGGTGTCACAAGTTACCTAACATGGAAAAAAAGTCTAGCAATAAGAGTCTTACATGTTGTACTTTTGTTATTAATTCTCTTTACTACACTACTTGGTGACCAGTGGAACAGAAAAAGTAATGGCCTAAAAAGTGGTCCAGGTATAAACACCACACTGCATTTCAAGAAGCTATTTTTATGTTTCTGATATAAAGAGGATCTGGAGTGGTGGCCAATTCAACAATAGTGGAGAAGCAAAAGGACTGCAACCTCCAAGAAGGAAAAAGTATACAGAGTTTGGAAAAGCATAATCAGAATTACAAGTGCTCAAAATCATCTTTAGCCACAATATAAATTTCATTGGAAATTTCAAATAATATTAGAGAACAGGGTGAGATCTTTTAGATCAAGAGGAGTGAGCTTAGTCGACAGACTGACAAAGAGACTGATTAAAAGCAAGGAAATTCAGACTCCGGCTCCTGACCCCAATGTTTCACCTTCTTATAAAAACTCTGGCTCCTTATGACAATTATTTTTTACTTTTAACATCATTATTAATATAGAGCTGCAGTTCTCAAATTTTGGTATCCATCAGAATTACCTTGTAGAGTCTGTTAAAAATGAAGGTGGCTAGGCCTGACCCAGACCTGCTGAATCAGAATCGTTAGCTGTGGGGTCTGCATCTCTGTTAGAGAAGCTCAAGGGAGCACCTTTTGACTAATAGTGACTAAAAATGCAGATTTCCAAAATCAAATATTAATTATTACTGACCAAGGAAGATGAAAACTAGTTCTTAGGGAGAAAGATAACCTGTTGACTGCATATTCTAAATTTCTTTACATTAATAAAATTGCCTTCATTTTGCTGTCATCAAACAGCACGGTATGTCTATAAATTTTAACACACACACACACACACACACACACACACACACTTTTTTAACAGCCTAGGCTTCCCAAACCTCTTTGTAAAAGCTGGTCAATTTCCTATACATACTTGATCTGCATGGAGCATACTCAACAGTCTTTGTACCATCCTGAAGAAAGCATGTTCCAACAGGCTCTCTCTCCTGTTTCATTTCAGTCCTCCAGTGGTACAGTGGGGCACAGGCCTGAAATCAAAGGGGGTAGTCCACACATAAAAATTCTCTGAAAAAAATTAGTGTTTCATATAATCTATACTACCTCAGATTACAATATACCTTTATAAGCATTTATAAAAATTAATCAAACCTATCCTTTACCTTAAATTCCTTATCAGAGTAGTGGATAAAGATTTTTAAAGTACTCTTCTCATATGCTTCTAAAGGCCATATTTGGAGTCTAGGTATTTTTTTTTTCAAAATAGCAAAATCATTATTTTGAGTAGCACCTTTCTTGACGTTAGGTGCTAAACTGAAGGGCACAGACCAAATGAATATTTAACTAAATAACACTTTCACGTGTGTAGAATATACCCCTAAGTTATAAAGCAAATAATTTATCAAGTAAGAAGAGAGTAAAAGAATTTGCAGTGCTTATTTTATTTACTTTCCAAATAAACTATGACCTTTTTGCTTTCAGATTTATAGACTTCAACACCATGTAAAAGTGGTAGAATGCATGTTTTTTAACAGCATAGTAATCTACCAAAGTATAACAATTTAATTTGCTGGAAAAAATTCAATGAATTTTCTATAATATCCTTTGAAGCAAAACATTTTAATACAAACACTACAGATAACACTGGGCTATTTTATATTTACCCTAAAAACTTAAAGTAAGAAATCACTGCCACTTCTCTCCATGCACCTGATGTTCCAGAGTGGAGTATTTGCCACTTCTGCATATTTTTGCTTCTTTGTACCTCCTTCTGCCTAGAATGCCACCATTCTCAACCTCTCCTTTCACCTCCAATTGCTAAAATTTGACACATCCTTTGAAGCTCTGCCGAAATTTCACTTCCTAAACAAATCCTTCCCTCATGCCCCACAATCTGATGGAAAAAAGAAGAAAATAATAAATACTATGCAAGTAGTTAAAATAGGGAAGGGCTCTCTGAGGAAATGAAAGTAGAGCTGAAATCAGAATGAGAAGGAGCCAGCCCAAGTGAAAAGCAGTAAGATGAGCATAAGATAGGCAGAGGGACAAACACTAAGGATCTAACTGAAATGACTTGGTATGGAAGGAATAAAAAGACTAGTATAGCTACACATGTGAGGTGGAGTGAGATGATACCAAAGAGTCAGCAGCTGGTGACTGGATTACGCAGATGCTTATAAAAACCAGGATGAGCATGAGATTTTTTACCCTGAGAGGGATGAAAAGCTGCTTGACTGTTTGAATCAGGCAGGTGAAATGCTCTGGTTCACTCTGGTCCTTCTATAAAGAATGGGTTGTAGCTGGGGCAAGAGAGGAAGCAGAGGGATGAGAACAGCCACTGCACTGACCCAGGTGAGGAACGACGGTGGCTTGGTACAGGGTAGAAATAGTGGAGATGATGATTTACTGAGGGCCGTGGGATATATTCCGGAAGCTGGAGACAGAACTGACAGGGCTTGCTGGTGGATGGGGTAGAGAGTCCTGCCTCTAAGATGGGGAAGTTTATATGGAAATACTTATTTTTGTGGTTTTTCCTTTATGATGGAGGGTAACAGTTCCATTTTGGTCCACATTCATTTTGAATAATATATGAGATATACAAATGAAAATGTCAAATTGGTAGTTTGGAAATACAACTTCTAAAGATCCAAGGAGAATTAAGAGCTAGAGCTATAGATTTGGGGATTATGATATATAGATTGTATTCAGAGCCACAGGATAGGATAGGAGCAGCTAGGTAAAAGGTGTAGTTGAAGAAGACAAGGGCCCAGAACAAAGCTCAGAGACACCTCAACATTTAGAAGCTGAGCTGAAGTAGAGCTATTAAGGGAGATGGCAAAAGAGCGACCAGCGGTAAAGGGGAAAACCAGAAAAGTACAGAGTCCCAGGAGCCAAGGAAATAAAAGTATTTCAAAAAGCATGGGTCAAATGACCTTGTTGAATGGTTTTGAGGGGGCAAGAAAAGTATTCTTGACCTGCAAGTCAAGGATGACCTTGCCCATGCCTACCTGAGCCTGACAGGAGGGGTTGGGAAGAGGATGGGAAGTGAGGAAGTGGAGATGGTTACTATAGAAACCACTTTCAACAAGTCTTTGAAAAGGGGAGCAAAGGAAGGGGACTGTAGCAGAGGGGACGATGAGGCAAAGGCAGGGGTGTTTTATTCGTAAGGAGAGGAGGTACTAGGGCATTTGATTAATCAACGGCACACTATTCCTAAACCTGGCTGGATAGAAACAAACTGATGGGAACCATCGAGTAGGGCAAAAAAAATGAACAATGTAGGAATGAAGGTGAAAGTAGCAAAAGCCAAGTCTGTGAAGGGTGAGAGAGAGGGTATCCTTAGAAGGGGTGGCCTTTGATCAGAGCTAAGTGATCTGATTAAACTCTCTGCCCTTTAGCACACTGAATTTTACTATCAGCTTTCAAGCATAAAACTTCCTGTGTTCCCACATAAATTGACTAAAGTTAACTTATTAAATATCTAAAACACTTACCAAAATTTTATCCTGTTTTGACCTCACAGATGCTCCAAACCACTGATGAGACTTAAACTCCAACGGATCATCCTTGGCATAATCTCTATTGCCTAAAATAAAATTAAATTAAGTTAAAAAATAATTTAAAAAAAAAACTGTGAGGGGTGAGAAACAAAATATTCTTACTTAGTATAACATAGTTTCTTTCAATCCAACCAGGTTTATGACTAGTGTGCCTTTGATTAATCAAATAGTACACTGGCTATTTATCTCATATACTTTACACACGTTGGGGATTTTCAACTAATTAGAAAAAATAAAACACAGGATGACTTAGAAGTGTCTCAGATTTGTTATTAATCCTACCAATTATCACAATGCAGATTTGTTATTAATCCTACCAATTATCATAATGCAGAAGTGAAAAAGTAACAGCATGTGAAATTTTCCAGTTGCTAAATTGTAAGAAAATTAACTATTAAACAAACACTTATGATTACCGTCTGTACTCCCAGAACTTCTTTCTGTGGCATGAAGATATTTACAAAAATAGAAGGCTATGAAACACCTTTATAGAACACTAGCTAACACTGAGTCAAAGACTAAAGACTTAGTAAAACACTTAGCTAACACTACAGTAACACTTAGTAAAAGACTAAGATCTTACCAATGACATTATAATGTGAGTCAGAATCCAGAACACATGATTTGGCTGGTTGGAAAAAGAATTCGATTTGGCACACTACATGCAAACACTTATTTTTCAGCCTACATTATTGAGGAAATTATTCCTGATATAACAGGCACTCATGTAAAGCACTGTAGATTTAAAAAGATAAAGATAAAAATCTTTTCCATGAGAAAGCTCTTGATCTGGTCAATGAAAAAATTACAGAAATATATGCATAAAGTATTTGGGGAAGGAGAGACTGTTTTTAAAGTCCAGTCTGTTCCTCTTAAAATCTGTTTATAATAATCATTCCTTATAAACATATATTTCAATAACTGTATTGGACAAATACATCAGACAAGTGTCAATTTTAAGAATGCCAGCCAACATGTTAATATCATCAAAAGGTTTGGTTAAATCTACTCCCTAAACCCCACCAATCTAAGGTAGAGCTTATGGTTATTCAATTCCATTCTGAGGACTTAAGACCAATTGAAGAGTTATACATAATTAATGATCATTTCAATAATGCCAGATGTCATCTAGGCAAGGTGTTAACATATTAGTTGTACTATTCTTTGAACATTTTCATTGTTTTGCAAAAAAATTTTAATGTGTCAATTTCCAAAGTCCTCTATCTGTAGTCTAAACACCACTCACTGTTTTTTGTCAGTGGTCACAAAGGCACCATTTACTAGTAAAGGGAGGGAGGAAGGAGGAACAAACTAGCTAGTACATGCCTTTTACCATATGAATCAAAGTTTCCCAACAGTAGCTGGCTTGCCTTTGAAGCCTATGTTCACATGCCGACCTCACACATCAGTGACCTATAGATCACCTAACAGTTCACGTGCTCCCTTACATTTCCCATTCTCCCATAGTTAGGTTAAAGCCGCATAACTCATTTTTATCAATAAAATGAGTTCTGCTAAGAGCAGAAGTGGCATGTGTCCCTTCCAATTCAAGTCAGTTAAGAGTGGATATGAGTTCAGTAGTCATCAAGGAAATGCAAATCAAAACCACAATCAGATATCATCTCATATCAATTAAGGCGGCTATTATCAGAAGATGTGGAGAAAAGGGAACCCTGATACACTGTTGGCTGGTAATGTAAATTGGTGCAGCCATTATGGAAAACAGTAGGGAGGCTACTCAAGAAATTACAGACAGAACTATTGTATGATCCAGCAATCCCACTCCAGGTATATATCTGAAGGAAATGATACCACTATCTTGAAGAGACCTCTGTACTCCCATGTTCACTGAAGCATTATTCACAATAGTCAAGGTGTGAAGCAACCTAAATGTCTATGGTCAAGTGAATGAAAAAAAGAAAATGTGGTATATAATTAAAATGGAATATTATTCAACCTTAAGAGAAGAAATCCTACCATGTGCACCAACATGGATGGACCTAGAAGACATTATGATAAGTGAAATAAGCCAGACACAGAAAGACAAACACTTCATTATATCACTTATATGTGAAATCTCAAATTGTCATTTCATTTTAAAAAACAAAATAAAACAAAAACAGTGGATAGGTGTTCTCCATGTTTTCTTTCTCCCAGCCATGAGGTTGAAAGAATAGATGGTGTGGAATCCCTTAATGGAAGCAGCCTCAGTCCAAGTTTCTAAACCACCAAGAATAGCCAAATGACCTACACAAGATGATGACATGAGCAAGAAATTATCCTTTTTTAAGTGATTGAGATCTGGGATTTGTTTGTATATTACAAAACAAAACCAAACCATGTTGCTACTGCAGTATAGCCTAGCACAGTTTGAGTAATATATGTTCTAAAAACAAAATGCTATATCCAAAATGGACTAACCTACAACTACAAAGAAGCTCAGCCCTTGGAAGAATTGGATTCAATTAATAGTTTTTTCAAGGATTTTAGCCATAAAATATATGCTTACAAGTTATTTAATAGAATTTAAAAAAAATTCCACTGCAAGCTGTGTTCTCTCACTGTATTACTGGATTTCTATTCTATTCTTTTCTACAAAGGAAATAAAGGCATTTTCCCCCCTTACATTAATGAAGCAGGAGAAATACAGTATGACAGTGAAACAGTCGGTGCTTGGAGGGATTCACTTCTATTCATTGTCCCTTGAGACCATAAGCATCATGATAAACTCAGGTAAGCTTAGCCTGAGGGAACTGACTTTATGATCTAATGTATCTGAACAAAAAGTACAGCATTATCACAACTGCTACCTCCTGCTTCTGCTTTCATTTAAAACAGCCTTTTCAGCAAGACCCTAAAGATGTTAAAGCAGAAGCAAAACTTTTCTATATTAGAGGAAATCTTCCATGAACGAAAGTACCATATTAGAGAGGTGGTACTCAAATTAATTTAAGACTCCATGTATTTCCTCACACTCTAAAACTTCGATTCAGAAAAAAAAGAGAGAGATGTAGGGACTTCCCTGGTGGCGCAGTGGTTAAGAATCCACCTGCCAATGCAGGGGACACGGGTTCGATCCCTGGTCTGGGAAGATCCCACATGCCATGGAGCAACTAAGCCCATACGCCACAACTACTGAGCCTGTGCTCTAGAGCCCACGTGCCGCAACTACTGAGCCCTCATGCTGCAACTACTGAAGCCCACGCACCTGGAGCCCGTGCTCCACAACAAGGGAAGCCACCACAGTGAGAAGCCCATGCACCACAACGAAGAGTAGCCCCCGCTTGCCGCAACTAGAGAAAGCCCGTGCACAGCAACGAAGACGCAACACAGCCAAAAATAAATAAATAAATAAATTTATTTGTTTAAAAAAAAAAAAAAAGACATGCAGACCCAACATCACTATATTCTTGCCAATACAATATTCCTGCCTACAAGACACCTGGTAAAGTTTCCTCAAAAATGTCAATGTCATGAAAGACAAAAAAAGTAAGATTCACGATTAAAAGAGAACAATCTATGGCAACCCAATGCAAGATGTGATCCTTGATTGAATCTTGTGTCTGAAGAAATTTTTCAAGTTACAATGGACTTTATTACATAACAGTATTGTAATAATGACATATTTCTAGTATGTGATGATGATGACAGTACTGTGGTTATATAAGGGGAAGTCCCAGTTATGAGGAACTGCCTGCTGAAGTGTTTTGAGGTAAAGTTTCACAATGTCTGCAAGAATACTTGAATCTAGGTGAAGGGTATATTGTTCATTGTATTACAGTTTCAAATTTTCTGTAAGTTTAAAATTTTTCAAAATAAAAGTACAGCAGTTAGCAAGTACAGATATTATGTACTATAAGGCCAACAACAGAATATCTTCTATTTCTCTTTATTTGTACTCTTTATTATATGTACTCTAATAATAATCATTAAAAATATTACAAAACAAATGAAAACATAAAACACAAAATAAAGCCATATGTAAAGATGAATCTAAATACCACCATCCCACCATAAAGAAATATCCTCTGATCACATTTTAGTGTCTATTCTTAAACACTTGTTTTAGGAATACATGCATATCCTTTTATGCAAAGTAGATATTAAGCCAATATTAAAAAAAATTCAAGCTATTACTATATATGTAAATGTATATACTTTCTTCCCTGTAACAATATGTCAATAAGAGTAGACCTACAGCACCGTTTTCATTGTTGTTGAGTACAACATTATACAGCTGTACAGCAGTTTATTTAATCAACCCCCTGTATCTCCTTCAGTTTCAAGTTTAGGAATATTTCTATTTTGATTTAAGAGACTTACATATTCCCTCAAAGTCACATCTACTTACTCTTCCAATATACACGGAAGTTCATTATAAGCTATCTGAGCATGAGCTCTTTGCTAAATGAAGATGATAAACCTTTTGGAAAATGGTATGTAATATAGAGTATTATTCTAATGGCTAAATTTTAATCAAGGTTCCAAGATAAACTTATTTCTCTATGTAAGAGTTCCCTTACCCTGAGTCCCCAGTCCCTTACACAAGCCCTGTAGGCCTCTGTACCCAAGGGCCTCTGACCTAGAAAACCTTATTGCTTCCATGTTTGATCCAAACCCTAACTGAAAAGTCAGGTGTAGCTGTCCATGACCCTAACGCATGATGAAATGGTAGTCTGCTCCTGAAGGAAATATCTGATACAAGGGACAGTCATGGGAACAAGTAATTACAGTGGAGCAATGGTAGAGGACTGTGTAAAGAGTAATGGGAAAAGGGTGGCAGAGTACAAGTGAGGGAATGCTTTCTGGGCCAAGAGAAGATCCTACGCAAAGAAACAAAGGAGTGGATATTCTTGGATTTTTTAGAGACTTGTGAGTTGTTCACTGTGACTAGAGAAAAGGGTCTAGAGGGGAACAGTGGTCAAGAGCTTTCATGCAACACTAAGAGTGGACTTCATGGCATTTCTGAATTGCCCTCTATGCTAAGCAATTTTTCTTCAATTATGTTTCTGAAAGGAGGAAGAGAAGTTTCCTCTGTAAAATGTTATCCCATTCTCTTCCTACTACTTTGAAAAACTGCTTCCATAGATTTTAGTTTTCCTAAACAAATGGACTTTTCTCTAAATTTGTAAGTGGTGGCATAGGACGCTGCTATGCATGGTCAGGTATTATGTGCTTCTCATTGCTACCATGTTCTATGTCCTGTTTTTTTTTAAAAAAAGCATCAAAAACATCCCCTACCATTATGATTATGGTTATCTGCCTTTGTGGACATCAGGTTTAGCTTGAGCTAAAAAAATGTCCTGGAAAATAAGTAGAAATTTTACATATATTTTGTATATATATTTTTATACACAAAAATCCATAGTTCTTTCCAATATGGCAAGCAATTTACCCACAGCATTTAAGAAAAATGAAGCAGCACCAGTCAAAGGTGAAAAAGCACCAGGCAATATGGCTCTTTTTGATTAAAAAGTATATTTGAAAAACCAAGACAACAGCCGTATCTTATAGCATCCAGTGATTAAAGGTGTTTTCAATTACATTAACAAACACAAGAAGTCAAATGTATTTGGCTATAACGCATTGGCATATATTGGCAGCCAAAACTTGGTCAACAGTTTTCCAAAAAAATATGTTATCACCCATTGCTTTGAACGCCTTCAGCTTCAACAGGGTCACAACCTCAAATTACCATCTTTTTAAGAAGTTTGCTCAATGGGAAGTTCTTCTTTACCAATCAGAACTTTTTTATCCAGAGACCAAGTCTTAAAATACCCAATTCAACCTCAGGCAGAAGTTTCACTCAGAGGAAGTGTGAATAGAGGTGGGTGGGGAGAAAGAAAAGGAAAGCCTGTTCTCCAAACACACTGACAAGAAGTTCATTCATGACCTGGCTGAAACTGGCAGCTAATCCAGAGCACATGACGGAAGTAAATATTTTGAGTCACAGCCCTGAGTCACCATTTCGAGTGATGCCGGAACTCCCCAGGCTGCTTGGACCATGCCACCAACCTTGAAAGGGATACAGAGTACAGACAACTGCAGAAATTCCAGTGCTGAAGGAAATGCTTCCTCAGGGAACAGTCGACAAAGAACAATGATTTCTGTCCATAATTCTGTAAAACACCTTGAAATATTAGCTCTGATCTCCCAAGTAAATTAAAAGGAAAAAGAGTGTCTCACACAATGGCAAAAATGAGAAGAAATTGCCCCGTATTATGTAAATTAACAAAGGACTCCATACTATCACTTTCGGAAATTCATAGAAGGAAATGCTGCTAGAGAATCTTAAAGTTAATTAGCAAGTACATCACCAGAGACTTGAAAATTTAACACCTATTTTGGTCAGCTTTTAAACTTGCCAGTTGCACTTTATCAGACTCCCGTGATTGAAGACTTCAGGACAGAAGCATATTGGATGATGCAAACTGTCATAGCTTTAGACTCTGCCCGCTGATTAGTAACCAACTCCTCTCATTTTTTTCTCATTTCCTCCAACGGTTTGAAAAGACACTGTCGAACATTTAACTTGCTGGAGAATTACAGGAGATGCTTATTTTTAAGACAAAGTTACTTTATCACCCTAAAGCTACATTTTTTTGTTTCTTCTTTTCATGCCTAAAGAATATCCTTCGGAACAACAAGACTACATCACCTTTTTTGAAAAGGCCAAAGGCCAGAAGAATGCCAAAACATTAGAAAAGCAAAACAGTAAACTTTTATTTGGAAGTGACCTGTGTATTTAGTCATTCAGCTCCCATTTGTTACTTTACAAATAATGATGTAGGTCCTCAGAGGGCTTATATTTTGCCCCAAAAAAGTGGCTATTAAAACGATGTAATGTACAGCATGGTGACTATAGTTAATAATACTGTGCTGCATATTTGAAAGTGGCTAAGAGAGCAGATCTCAAAAGTTCTCACCACAAGAAAAAAATATTTTGTAACTATGAATGGTGATAGATGTTAATTGACTTATTGTGCTCATCATATTGCAATATATATAAATATCAAATCATGATGTTGTATACCTGAAACTAGTATGTCAATTATACCTCAATTAAAAAAAAAATGCCATCCCATATTCACCCTTTAATAAAATAGACAATTTGCAGTCTTCCTTAAGCAGCTTTTTACCTCAAACATCACTTTTGCTCAGTCACACTTCCTATAACAAATTTGCCTGAAAGAAAAATCTCCCAATATGGTTTACTTATTTATGTGAAAATTAACAGGACAGAGAAAGAAATCTCTTTGATCATTCAGTTAAATAAATAAATCACGGGTAACTCCTATGTCTAAATGAATGGAATATAGCAGTTAAATGAGACAGATAAGGTCCCTGCTTTCAAGGGAGAGAAATAATAAAGAATTACATAAAATATTTTCAGAGTTACAAATACTATAAAAGAAACATGAGAGAAAATGAAAAAGTAGTCAGACAGCAGCTAGTATCATGTATTTGTAACATAATGCTATTGTGAAATAATGTATTTCATTGACTCAGAGCTGCAAATATTCAGATATCAACAGCTTTGAAATATGAATGTGTATTACAGTCAATGGTAACATAATTATAACTAGCAGCATTTTTCAGTAGTACCTAAATAGCACATTTTAACATCAGTGGGGGTGTAATTGGGCAGTGGCTGGCATTGAACATGAGGTTTCTTTTTAGAGAGTGATAGAAATGCTCTGAAATTAGATTATAATAATATCTGCAAAACTCTATAATTATGTACCCTTAAAACAGGTGAATATTATGATAAATTATATCTCAATAAAACTGTTTTTAAAAGATGACAAACTTGTCAGGTAGAAAAGCAGCTGCCACATGACAGAAATGCATGTATATAATAAAGACTTTTTCAAAATTAACAAAAAAAACAAACAGATGTATTCAGAAGGGAAACAGACCAAGAATACAAATAGACAATACAAAACAAAAACACAGAAAGAGCTAATAAACATATGAGAAAAGACTTAACCTCATTAGAAATCAGAAATGCAAGTTAAAACAAGATAAATGTTTCACCCACCAAACTAAGAAAGATTATATCAAGTTTGGTTCAGAGATAGGTTGTATCGATGTTTTCCTACTTCGCAAATATCTATCAAATGTATGTTAAAAAACACATCCCTTTGACTTCCAAATTTCATTTTTAGAAATTAATCCTAATAATTTAAAATATGAACAAACACTTAATAAACATGCTCAAAGCACTGTTATAATAGATTTTAAAAACAGCAAAAAAATCTATCTCCAACACAATAGGACATAAATTGAGTAAATTATAATTTTACATATTTATACACACAGACACACACACACACACAGTATATACAAAGGCCACAAGGTACATGCACAAACATGTTATACACACCCATCCAAATATATCCTATGGCCATTGATTTCCTGGGTGATGGGACTTGGGAGATTTTTATTTCCTTTCGGCCCCTTGAAGTTTTCTCATTTTTTTCAGTCAATGAATATGCATTATTTCCATGTTTTAAAAGGTTAAAAAAAAAAAAGTAGTGTGGATACGTATCCAATAATCTTCACATACAAAAGCTTAGTTACAAGCTTCCACATCCCCTCTTAATTAACTTTGTTTACATTTTCATCTCCCACACATAAAAGTTTTAGTTCATGAAATTCAAGAACACTTAAATTGAGCAAGCTCCTCCTAGCAATTTTTATAAGCATTATTCTTCCTATATTCAATAAACATTATACTTCCTAGTACTCAAACTACTAGAGTAGAATACTGTGAAAAATAATTCATTAAAAAAATCAAAATTCCAGATATTACTGAAGATCAAAATGGAGGTTAATAACTTCTTTGACTTAGTAAGAAAATACAGTTTCTTAATCTACGAAACTCTGAAAGACAATATGCAGTGGTTAGGTATCAGTATTAATGCAATGATGATTTGTTGTATAACTTTAAAGTGTCTTTAAATGTCTCTAGAAGCATAATTGCATTGACTTAAAATAACAAGAGATAAAGGTCTCTAAATCCAGTGTTTGGGTCCACAGACTATTGAAAAACTAATCACTTGTGAATGTAAAAACAAGTTCTGAAATCACAGTCTATGAACATGAGAAAGTGATATTAATTTACCTAGAGCTATCCAAAAACATCTTTTATATAAAATTAGATATAACTGTTTTCTAAAAGCAAACAAGAAGAGTCAGAAAAGTAGAGCCAGAAAAAAATATGATGAAGCTCATTTCACTGGGGACTGGCATTTATTTATTTATTGAATTATTACCACCACGGGGAACAGAGAATCAAAATCTCCCTCTCCTTCCGTGAGCAATTCTGATGCTTCTCATGGAGCAAGCACAAAGAATACAGGCCCTTTGAAAACACCCACTGCTCCATCAATGCTGGTTTGTTTCCTCCTAGTGATGAGAAGGAAATGATCCTGAAAGCATCTAACATTTTAAAACAAAAACTCTTTACTAAAGTTAAAAAAAAAAAGAAACCCAAGTCAATGTTAAGTCTTAAAATAATGGGTGTGAGTCAGGTCAAAATGAGCCAGGAAGAGGATAAGTTTAAAGGAATACATGAACTCAGTTTTGGTAAAACATTTAAAATGTTAAAATACCAACTAACTGCATGAGTTAAAATAACAACTAACTAGTAATAAAGGAATTGGATTAATTGATTTCTAGGTTGCCTGCCAGTTCTCCAATTGTATAATTCTCTATTGGGGAACAACAGATTATATCAGGAGAAACAGTTTCATTAAAAAACACACACATATATATAATTCTTTAGTATAAATTTATTTTGTATTAACAAAGGGAAGGGAGACTATTTTTCTCTGTGTTCTTTAACTTTCTAATTTGCAGAACTGTTGCAACTGGACAGATATCTAGACACCACTCTGAAAGACAGAAAATTCACCTAGAGGACAAAAGCAAACTTCGGAGGCTGTTTTTGAGATGGCCTGATTGTTTTAATTGCAATGAGCTGGCAACTGTACGGCAGAGAGGCCAGAGAGCAGCTAAGTTTTCTATTTTTTATTAAATACAAAGTGCTGTAATATCCAGAAAATACTCCACAGCATCTTTCTTGACTGGAAAATTGGCATGGCCAGGGTTTGCCCAGCCTACGGCCAAGCCCTTAGGGGAACAGGTAATAAGTGTTCCAGCAAGCCATTTGGGTGGCAGGGCAGTGATCTGACTTCTGACCTTCTCTAGAACAGATATTGTTGGTGAGAGGTGACATCCATTCACTGAATTTGGAACATAAACATAGGCGCTTCTCCTTTTATTAAGGGACGTATTTAACAATCATGCAGGCAAGCCCATCTTTCTACACAAAGAGACTTTGACCGTGCCAGGTGCTACATGTTCTCCTCTGTCAGTGCACATCATCAGTCTATCTTTTGAGAAAAGACTTACTATTAAGAAAACTGGGCAATGGTCAGTCTGTTAGTAACATCTGCTTCCTAAAAATGGAAAGCATGCTGCAAGGAGATTTTCCCAAATGCCACCATAACAGAGGTTACAACACAAACCAAGATATAATCCATTTAAGAATATCCACAATTATCTTTAGTTTTTTTCCTTTTCCATAATCATTCACTTCCCCACAACTGTAGTATGGGCATGATGTAAACTATCCTTTCTTCATTTGTACACTGCTTCATCGCTTATAAAGTACCTTCATAGACATTATCTCATTAAATGCACATGACAAACTTGAAGGGTAGGTATTATGCTTATTTGACAGATGGGAAAAAGTGAGGCTGGCAAACTTAAATCACTTGCCCAGGGTCGCATCTAGTGCGTGTCAGAGCTTGAATCTGAGCCTTCACCTTCTAGTTTGCATTCCCCATGACCACAGAACCAAAGCAAAAACAACAAGAGAGGGAACAAGGCCGACTTACATACGCATGGCTGTGCCTAAAGTAGCTTATAGTATAACCAATATGAAACAAAATAGTTAAAAGGGCACTGTGGTAACAGAATAATCCCCCCCCACCCCGCCACCCAAAGATGTCCAAGTCCTAACCCCTGGAAACTTACATTTGAATATGTGACCTTACATGGCAAGAGGGACATTGCAGGTGTGATTAAATTAAGGGGCTTGAAATGGAAGGTTACTCCAGATTTTCTCTGTAGGTCTGATATAGTCACAACCGGGAGGCAGAAGATTCAGTGTCAGAGTGGTGTAGCCTGAGAAAGATTCAACCAGCTACTGCTGGCTTTAACAACGGAGGAAGGGGCTACAAGCCAAGGAAGGTAGGTGGCCTCTAGAAGTTAGAAAAGGCATGAAAACAGATTCTTCCCTAGAGCCCCCAAGAGGAATGCAGCACTGCAGACATCTTGATTTTGGCCCAATGAGACAGCTGACCTTCAGAACTGAAGATAATAAATTTGTGTTGTTTTTAAGCCTCCAAGATTATAGTAACTTGTTATGACAACAATAAGAAACTAATTGAGGCATGAAGACAAAATTGAGATAACAGACTACCCCTAGCCTGCTACATAAATATTCTTGATATTGTTTTGTATACCAACATAATACAGTTTTAGAATATTTTTACTTCCTAAAATACATAGATCATTAATCCTTAAACTAAAGCAGATTTGCTTAAGTTCTACTTTTCCACATCTACATTCAGATAAATTGTGTTTTCTACATGACAATCATCTTTTTTTTTTAGGAGTAGGGGAATAAGATACAACCTACTATGTATAAAATAAATAAGCTATAAGGATATACTGTACAGCACGGTGAATATTGCCAATATTTTATAATAACTATAAATTGAGTATGAGCTTTAAAAATTGTGAATCACTATGTTATACATCCAAAATGTATATAATATTGTAAATCAACTATACCTTAATTTTTTTAAAAAAATCATCTTAGTACAAAACAAACAAATCATACTCCAAAATGACCTTTTAATTTTCACTAATTCAACAATGTTTCCAAGTTCAGATTATTCTGTCAATTTAGGGGAAAATCAGCTTTCAGCCATTATGCAAACCTTGGTTAAAACCTACAAATTTTGGGCTTCCCTGGTGGCACAGTGGTTGAGAGTCCGCCTGCCGATGCAGGGGACACGGGTTCGTGCCCCGGTCCGGGAGGATCCCACATGCCGCGGAGCGGCTGGGCCCGTGAGCCATAGCCGCTGAGCCTGCGCGTCTGGAGCCTGTGCTCCGCAGTGGGAGAGGCCACAGCAGTGAGAGGCCCACGTACCACAAAAAAAAAAAAAAAAAAAAACCCTACAAATTTTGTGGAGTCACTAGATGAAGGGGTTTAAAAATCCAAGTGGGCAACTAGTATTCTGAAGCAAGGTATAATATTTCAATCACCATACAGGCATGTAAAATAAGACACTAGGTTTTCCTTTTTAACACTGTAGTTGTGGTTTTCTTTACATATTACATCAAGAAAATCAGCAGGAAAAAGAAAAAGAAGACAAGTCACACAAAAGGACACAACTAGAAATGTAATAAAGTTCATGTTTAGAAGTTAACAAAACAAAACAAGACAAGCAAAAGTCAAAAGCTTGAAAGAAAAAACAGAGAGCATGTTTGGGAACTAAGTTTCACAAATCCATGAAATAAGAAATTTTAGACTGAGGTTTCCTTTTATTGCTGCAGACTCAGTAATGCACAAATACCATTCAAAAATCAAAGCACTAAGTAAGCTTACCATCTTGGATTGAATTTTCTGCTAAATTAAACTGTTCATCGCAGAACCCTACATTTTCCCTTAATTTTTTAAAAGGCATGTCTACAATATTTTGGAGATATCCACATGATAATATTCATTATTTCATGTAACTTGTATAATTCTACCAAAAATAATGACTAAGAAAATTAATAGAATGGGTACTGAAAGTGTTACTTTCTCTGTAATGGTCACATCAAATCTACTTAGCATGGCAAGGAACCAAGATCTACCCATTGAGCTCTAGATCCTTTTATTTTTAATACAATGCTCTTGTGTGTGTTAGGCTTGATGGTGAATTTATTTGATTGGACTGCTGGTTTAGAATATCTTTAAAGTTCATTTAGATCCTCCCTCAGTTTACTTCCAGCTTCATTTCTCAACATGCTCTCAACTCTCTCACATTGCACATATAAATCTTATAGATAGATGCATATACGCGGGTCACATGGAATTGTTGATTTTCCTTCATAAACATCTTTTACTAATCTATGCATATATTGTTTCCTCTGCCTGGAACCCTCTTCCACATCTGGTGAATTCTACCTCATCTTTTATTAGCTACCTAAAATATCACCAACCGATCTGGGAAGCCTTCCTCAAAGGCCCCAAGCAGAATTAGATACTTTCCAGGTATGCCTCATTTATTTTGGTATAAATCTATTTGTGTCTACTTCTCAGAGTTAAAATGAAGTAAATTTAGATTGGTCTTCCAAACATATTTCTGAAATCTTCCTTCCTCTCCCTCTACCCAAAATCATGCCTGGAGTAAGAAGAAAAGCACACTGAAAGTATTCATATTTCCTCTTTAAGAGCTAAGAAACTAAGTGTTACACTATCCTAATACCAAAATCCAGACTTTCTTCCTTAGCTACTACTACATGTCTTAATGCATGTGACGACCCACAATAAAATGGCCTACTAAATTATACATCGTCTAATATCTAGGTACATCTTTGGTAAACAGAACATAAAATTGGTCCATGAATTATTGATCAGTAACAGATACACACTGGATTTGTAAAGGATGTTTTCTGACTAGTATCTTTTTTTCCAGCCCAAAAGAGAAAAAGGTACCCTCTTACTACTATTCTTTTTCTTCTTTTGAAGGACCCTAAGTTTTAGTTCTCTAAACAAGCTCTAATCTATCATTTCTTAGCTGTGCCAGATAAGATAGACTTTTTCTGACTTTCATAGGCATATGGCTTAGACTCAGATACTACCATAAAAGCTTTGAATCTCTAGCAAGTGTTGCAGAGAGCCAGGGATGGGTAAGAAATTATTCCCATGGTGTTGCCCCACAGTCAGTAAGAGCAATTCCAATAGCAATAAAACCCTACACTACTGGTTCCTCTGTTAGCTTCTCTTGCTCATTTTTCAGAAAGCTACAAGTTACCAATATCCTGCCAATAAATTCCTATTCAGCAAAATTCAGCCAAAGTCAATTTTTATTGCTTTGCACGAAGAACCCAACACCTGCATGCAATAAACACACATATACAACCTACCATATGCCAGACACTTCTCCATACACTAGCACACAATGGTGAGCAGAAACACATCTGTTCCCTCTCTGGAGAGTTTACAGTCTAATCAGGAAAACAAACACATCATAAGATAACCAGAAAAAAAAAGAAAAGAAAAGAAAACAAGTATAAATTTCAGCTAAATGAAGAAAAAGAGCTGTACTTAGTGCACTGACAGCCTGTATAGCAGAACCTGATCTAAAAGGAAGAAGAAGGAAATGGGAAAGGACATTGATAATATACTATTTAACACCAAGCATTTATAGTATCTCCAAAAAGTACCTTACTCTAAAAAATTTTATGGTGATCCTGGAGCTAGCTGAAGTTTGTTCTTTTTACAGGAAGGGATAAAGTCATTATTCTGTTTTTTCTAAAGAGAAATAGCCCAAGAAACAAATGAGCCTAGAGCAGTACTTCAAACAGTTACAAACTTCAAATGTTGATGCAACAACTATCAGGAAGTCTTCTCGGGGCTCAGCTAAACTTTCAGACTCACAAAACTACCAAAGGCCACACACAGCACCAATCTATTTAGAGGCTATAGTACAGAACCAGGCATAACCTCCCCGATGAGAGTCCTTACATGAACTTCCCTGTGCAGCAGTACACACAGCTGTCCAGAGCTCTTCTCTTTGCCTCATCAGGAGACAGCTCAGGTATGAAGAAACTAGATGTGGTGGGTACAGCAGCTACCCATGCTTCAAAGCCTCCTGCCCCATAGGAATGGTATCTCTTGTAATGACCCCATAGCCAGAGCTTCCAGAGTTCCCGCAAAGGACATGCCAGTTGTAAGAGTCACTGAACTCAGGGAACTCCAAAGCTATGGCTTCCCCATCAGGTATTTATTAGTCTATTTACAGTTTCTCCCAGTCTAAATGCAATATACCAACCAGGGGCTTATTCTTAGCATAAGCAATGATACCTAGTCACTTAGCCACTCAGGACCCAGTAAAACAGAACAAGAAACTTAACAGAAGATCGAGTTGGCATACAGAATAGGAAAGAGTTTTAATGACCATTTTCCAAAAGCTGACTACTGATAATTTTACTCAACTTTAATATCCCTACGTGTATTATTCAGTTAGGCTGCATTACACTATAGTAACAAGCATCCCCAATAACTATTAGTCAAAAATAACAAAGGATTATTTTATACACATACATTGTGGGTCAGTAAGAGTCTAACCTTTATGTCTTCCTCACTCAGGGACCCAGGCTGAGGGAGGTTCTATTATTTACACTATCACTACTCACTATGGCATCTGGTAAGAGAAGAAGCAGAACAATGCCCCAACTTCTAAACACCTCCACCCATCAACGACACACTTCTGCTCATGTTTCATTGGCTAGCAAAAGTCACAGGGGCTTACCGAAATTCGAGGTTATTCCCAGAAATATGATACTAATGAACAGTTGTAATATCTACCATATCATGTAAGAGATAATTTAAATAAAATAATTTTATAAATTTTACTTCCCAAATATTAAAAACATGAGGATGGAGCCCTTTTAAGCACTAAAGTCTCCTCTGGATTCAGAAACACAATAAAGTAGAGAAAATAAGCTAACTAATTGAAACTTTTCATGATCACCCTGGGAATGTAGTACAGCTGTGGAAAGGTAGGTAATTTTCCCAAGGTAACACTGGAAGAACGGCAGAGTCTGGATTTGAACCCAGGCCTGTGTGACTCCATGGCCTATTTCTTTTTCATGACACAACAATGCATAGCAAATATGGATGGAGTGAATGAAGAAAGAAGAGTTAAAGGGTAAACTCCACAAGAGTATCAAGAAGGTTAGGAGGCAGGGAACTATATTCAATATCCTGTGACAAACCATAATGGAAAAGAATATGAAAAAGAATACATACATATGTATAACTGGGTCACTTTGCTGTACAGAAGAAATTAACACAATACTGTAAATCAACTATACTTCAATAAAATTTTTTTAAAAAGGTTAGGAGGAGTAAGGGGACAAGATATCAATAGTTTCAGACAGGCAAAGAGTGGAGACATTAAATATGGAAGGAATGAAGAGTGAGGCGAATTATAAGAGAGAGGTTCAATAAGATGAGGGATCAAGTCTCCACTGAAGGAGGCTGCCACCAGCGATTGCAGTTCGGGCCACTGCTGGGCTGGGCTTAGGGAGCTGCCAGATTGAAATGGCTGAGCATGGGAAGTGATGAAGAGAGGCACCGTGTTCAATACCCTGTTTGTGAAGAAAAGGAGAAAGGAAAATGGCTAAAAGAAGACACATGCTCAAGGGAAAGCTGTTTTGATTAGTTTTCCAGGTAGGAAAAAATTAACCATGTTTGAAAGTTCAAAAAAAAAAAAAAAAAAAGAAGGGAGCAGGGGAAGAGCAGGAACATAGAGTTAAATGAGAAGGTTCCTGAGAAGGGAGAAGTAATAAAAATATAAAACAGCTTGGGCTTCCCTGGTGGCGCAGTGGTTGAGAGTCCGCCTGCCAACGCAGGGGACACGGGTTCGTGCCCCGGTCCGGGAAGATCCCATATGCCGCGGAGTGGCTGGGCCCATGGGCCATGGCCGCTGGGCCTGCGCATCCGGAGCCTGTGCTCCGCAATGGGAGAGGCTGCAGCAGTGAGAGGTCCGCGTACCGCAAAAAAAAAACAAGAAACAAAACAAAAAAAACCCCAGCTTATACTAAGTGAGCCATGATAGTGTGCCCAGTCCCTACACTAAGCACTTTACATGTCTTAACACATGTAAATCAACTCATTCCATTTAATGCATTCCTATGGAGCAGGGTTGATGCCTCAGTCAGGGAGAGGGTAGTAACCTGTTAGTAACTTGTGCAAGTTAAACCGCTGTAAACTACAGGGCTGGGGCTTGAGTCCCAGGCAGTTTGCCTTCAGAAACCACATTTATCCACTCAGCTACTGTCTCCCAACACAAGACAGGGGCGAGGGAGAGAAAGAGGGAAAAGCCACTATTCTCCCTCGAGATAACGGAGAAGATAAAAGGCATCAGTGGGGCAGAGATGTTTATGTGTTTGGGCTCAGATGGGACAGAGGTGTGAGAAAAGTTCAGGTGGATTCTGTAAGTTGTAAGCATTTCTTCCACAGTCAAGACACAGTCTAATGGTGCTGTGTCCAGATATATGTACATGCTCATGACTAGATTATTGAAAACTATATTCTCCTTTTTTCTTAAATTCAAACACTATTTGGATAAAAATTCCAATGTAAAAAATGCAGTCAATTTGTATATTCTTTTCATAAGAGAAGTCTCAGAGGTTATACAAAATGATTAAGAGAAATATCATAAGCAAGGACAAAAAGAGAATAGAACAAAAAATCCGTATTTGTAAACATATAATGAAAGGACTTTAGTTATTTCCTCATTATAGAAAAAGCTCTTATGATTCATTCATCCATCTATTCAATTTATTGGGTACCACTTGTGCCAGGCACCAGGCATTGTTCTAGGCCCTGGGATTTCAGCAGTGAACAAAACAGATAAAAACTATCCCGGTGGAATACATATCCTAATTGAAAGAAAGAGGCATTAACTAAAAATAAATAACTTCTATAGCAATGTGAGTACTAAGGAAAAAATAAAGCTGAAAAGTGGATGGAAGCACAAAGTGGGAAAAGGGGAACTGGCATTTTAAATAAGCTGGTCAGAGCATTACTAAGAAGATAACACTTGAGCAATTCCCACAGGAGGTGGTGGAGGGGCACCCAATGTACACTGGAGGGATCAATGCTCCAGGCAGCGGGAACAGTCCAGGGGAAGGTGAGGTGGAAATGTGCCTACTGTTCACAAGCCATTGCAAGGAGCTCCAGTGAGGCTGGAAGAGCATGAAGAAGGGGAGAACACTAGAAGATGAAGGTAAAGATAGAAATGGTGGGCTGGAATACTCAGTCCTCTCGGCTACTGCAGGACAGATGGGGAGACATTAGTGGAATCTGAACGGGAGTGTCATAATCTGAATATTTTAAAAGAATCACTCTGGCTGCTCTAGAGAACAAACAGCAGGGGGTACCCAGGGCAGAATCGGGGAGAACTGCGAGGGGGGTGCCGGCTCTCTTCCCTCTGCCCCTCCAGGTCTCCTCTCCACCGTCCCCCACCCTGCTCTTTGCCCACGACACTGACCAGTGTGAACTCATGGGCAGCCGGGCACGCTGGCTCCCACTTGGATTCAGCCAGTGGGGAGCACGCACAGAGATGAAAGGGAGGAAGGAGAGTGAGGCCAGGGTTTTATTCCCGTGTTCTTTCCAGTCACCTTGGGCTGGCTACTGTCCTCTGACAAAAGCCACAGTTCCCTCACGTGGCTCGCCCCACTGCCTGGATTCTGGTAACTGCTCCCTTCCCTTTCTCCCTTCAGGCTTAGAGGCCAAATTTTAACTAGTGCCCACTTACTTTGTAAATAGTCCCCTTACTAAAAGCTCCTCAAACTATCCCAATTTAAGTGTGCCATCTCTTTCCTTTACTAATTCAGGAGCCCAGGGCAACAGTCCAGGTGAAAGACAATTGTGGCTTGAACTAGGATGTTAGCAGCAGAAGGACAAAGAAGCAGTTAGACTATGACTTGCTGAGATTTTATGTCAAGCATGACTCCAAATTTTGGCCTAACTAACCAAAAGGATGGAGTGCCATCAACTGAGATTCATTTTTTTTAATCCACTAATCAACAGAAAATATGTGCAAATATATTAAAAGTGGCTCAGAGGAAAAGGAATACTATGGCTTACAAACAAATGCAAAGGTGATTAGTCTTACTGTTAATTAAAGGAATACAAATTAATATAATATAAAATAATATAATAATATATTACATATATAAATTATACATATATAATACATAGAATAATGATATGATATATAATATAAAATTGACAAAGATAAAAAATATGGTGATAAATGGTATTGGCATGGATGTCAGAAAACACTGGAGCTTTGTAAACTTCTGTGAAAAATAATTTGCAATTTCTATCAAAACAGTACATATACCTTTTTTTCATTGAACTATAGCTGATTTACAATGTTGTGCCAATCTCTACTATACAGCAAAGTAACTCAGTTCTACACATGTAGACATTCCTTTTTTTATATTCTTTCCCATTATGGTTTATCACAGGATAACGAATACAGTTCCCTGTGTTATACAGTAGGGCCTTGTTGTTTATCCATCCTATATATAACAGTTTACACCGGCTAATCCCACACTCCCAGTCCTTCCCTCCCCCAGCCCCCTCCCCCTTGGCAACCACAAGTCTGTTCTCTATGTCTATGAGTCTGTTTCTGTTTTGTAGATAGGTTCATTTGTGCCATATTTTAAATTCCACCTAAAAGTGACATATGGTATTGGTCTTTCTCCTTCTGACTTACTTCACTTAGTATCATAATCTCTAGTTGCATCCATGTTGCTGCAAATGTTATTATTTCATTCTTTTTCATGGCTGAGTAGTATTCCATTGCATATATGTACCACATCTTCTTTATCCATTCATCTGTTGATGGACATTTAGGTTGTTTCCATGTTTTGGCTATTGAGAATAGTACTGCTATGCACATGGGGGGGTGTATCTTTTTGAATTAAAGTTTTGTCCAGGTATATGCCCAGGAGTGGGATTGCTGGATCATATGGTAGTTCTATTTTTAGTTTTCTGAGGAACCTCCACACTGCTTTCCATAGTGGCTGCACCAACTTACATTCCCACCAACAGTGTAGGAGGTTTCCCTTTTCTCCACACCCTCTCCAGCATTTGTTATTTGTAGACTTTTTAATGATGGCCAATCTGACCAGTGTGAGGTGGTACCTCATTGCAGTTTTGATTTGCATTTCTCTAATAATTAGTAATATTGAGCATCTTTTCATGTGCCTACTGGCCATCTGTATATCTTCTCTGGAGAAATGTCTATTAAGGTCTTCTGTCCATTTTTCAATTGGGTTGTTATTTTTGTTGTTGTTGAGCTGTATGAGCCATTTGTATATTTTGGAGATTAGGCCCTTGTCGTCACATCATTTGCAAATATTTTCTCCCATTCCGTAGGTTGTCTTTTTGTTTTTTTTATGGTTTCCTTTGCTATGCAAAAGCTTGTAAGTTTGATTAGGTCCCATTTGTTTATTTTTATCTATATTGCCTTGGGAGACTGACCTAAGAAAACACTGGTACGATTTATGTAAGAGAATGTTTTGCCTATGCTCTCTTCTAGGGGTTTTATGGTGTCATGTCTTATGTTTAAGTCTTTAAGCCATTTTGAGTTTATTTTTGTGCATGGTTTGAGGGTGTGTTTTAACTTCATTGATTTACATGCAGCTGTCCAACTTTCTCAGCACGACCTGCTGAAGAGACTGTCTTTTTCCCATTTTACATTCTTGCCACCTTTGTTGAAGATTAATTGACTGTAGGTGTGTGGGTTTATTTCTGGGATCTCTATTCTGTTCCATTGATCCATGTCTGTTTTTGTACCAATACCACACTGTTTTGATTACTGTAGCTTTGTAGTATTAAAACAATACATATACTTTGATCTAAAAATCCTGCTAGGACTTTATCATACATATTCACACACTTGCACAAATACCTGTGTATAACATTTTCACTATAGCAGTGTTTAAAATTACAAAAAAAACAGAAACAATCTAAATGTCCATCAACAGGAAATATGAGTTAAATAATTTAGGCTATATATACTATAAAACACAATACTATCAGTGGTTTTCAAAGAATGAGGTAAATCTATATATGTCTACGAGAGATTATATTGGGCAGGGAGGGGCGGGGGGCTGAGTCAGGTAGCTAATAGTAATATTTAGTATATTCCTATTTGTGAGTTTTTTTTTTTAAGGATATACAGATATATAGGAATAAGAAAATTCTAGGAAGATCAAAGAAACTATTTAAAGTGATTGCCTCTAAGCAGGCTAATGTGAGCAAGTCCTATTTTTTCACTGTCTACCCTCTTGGACCGTCTGAAATTTTTTCAATAAAAATAATACTAAAGCCAAATTTCAAAATGACCAGTAATAAATTATCTGGCACTGCACAAAACCTGTGGTGTTGAATACAGAAATATATCTGAACAGTTCAACATTTTTTTATTAGTGTTCACATGTTGTTAGAAGATATAAATGCCCTGACCCATAACATCCTGGATCCCAGGTATATTTCTCCATTTGTGGTAAAATTGAGCCTATTTACATACTCTTGGGGTTTTCCAAATGCCAGTCATATATGGAAAAAACAACAAAGTTTAATGTAGATAGTTTCAAATGGAAAAAAGCAAACATGTGACCCAATCCCTGTGAAGAACTGGCTTAACGACACTCATTTTGGTACTGGTCACGATATCAAATGTAACAGTCCACAACATGATTTCTGTTTCACTGGTATTATAATTCCCAGAATGAATATGTTTCAGAACCAGCAAGAAATAACAATATGGAAAAAAATATTAATTTTCTTCAGGCTTATCTTAAAATATTTTGTCAAAGCCAGCAAATCAAAACTGGTAAAAAATTTTGCAGAACTATTGTACCAGAAGAATGTCACACTATTTCTTTGAGGAGTCTCTAAATTTTCACATATGTGGATAAATATATCAATACAAATGTATACAGGATTATGTATATTTTATTTTACTGATGTAAATGTAAAACTTATTTCTTATTTGTCATCTTCCTTATGCTATTTTCCTCCTTACCACCACAATCTGACACTTGAATTTGTCTCTGTTAGATAAAAATTTAATGTTATCAGAACCATAACATATTATTTTCCCAATAAATTTTGGATAAGAATTTGTTTTTTAAGTCAACCAAATCTACTTGAATACAATATATTCCTCAACTGGTTTTGACAGCACAACCCAAGACTTTAGATTATTTCACGATTAAGGAGTCAGTGAGTCAATTTTGCTGACAAGAGAAAGGACAAAAGCCTTTCTCAGAAGAGGTGCAAAAACATTTTAACAGATTCTCCCCAGACTTCTGCAGATTGACATTATCAGGGAAGTTGAAGACATCCAAAGCAGTGTGGAAACACAATATATTTTTAAGGCTTTTATATGCCACAAAACTGTACAAAAAAATCATATAATAAGTCATTTGTCTTTATATAACTTTCTCTGGGGATCTGAAGTGCTGATACATATTACTTCACTAAATTGTTACATTTAAGCTAAAGCAAGTACTTTCAAAAATTAAATCATATTTTGAAACATATCAAATGGGGAGGGACTTCCCTGGTGGTGCAGTGGTTAACAATCTGCCTGCCAATGCAGGGGACACAGGTTCGAGCCCTGGTCTGGGAAGATCCCACATGCTGCGGAGCGACTAAGCCCGTGCGCCACAACTACTGAGCCTGTGCTCTAGAGCCCGTGAGCCACAACTACTGAGCCCACGTGCCACAACTACTGAAGCCCACAAGCCTAGAGCCTGTGCTCCACAACAAGAGAAGCCACTGCAATGAGAAGCCCGCGCACCGCACCACAACGAAGACCCAACACAGCCAAAAATAAATAAATAAATAAGTTTATTAAAAAAATAAAATTCTATTCAAATGGGGAGAGGCAAAGGTAGGCGGAAAATATCAAATAACAGAAATTAAGAAAAGGGACCACGGCATCAACATTTACCTGTCGCATCAAATTCAATTGGCTGGCACCCACGGTGAGAAGACCAGTCACACTTGAGGACTTGCCCTCCTTCCACGATCCCAGGCTGGGTAGTGTTTGCTTTGGGAGCTCCCACCAGAAGAAACATCCTGCTAAAATACAAAAGGCAAGACAAGACTTTAAGTGGCAAAAGCATAAATAATATCTTATGACTTAGGAAGAGCAATCATTCTCTTGATTTTATCTACAAATATTCTTTAAAAACCACTCACTGAGAGCATAATCCACCTTCATTATTCACTTGGTGCTCTTTTACATACATACATTATTCAATATAGTTTACTCATCCTAGTAACACATTATAAGGCAACTTCAGGGTTATATGTCATTTAAAAATTTATGCTGGCCAAACTGTATACTTTGAATAGGTACAGTTTATTATATGTCAATTATAGCTCAATTAATTTGTTTAAAATGTATGCTAGCTAGAGACAGGAACATTTGTCTTGATTTTTGTTTTTTTTGTGTGTGATTTTTCTGTACACTTTCCATATCCTGAATAATGAACAAAAAAAATAAATGATTCTAAATAAATGGTTCTAAGGTATGGTAATTTTAAATATTATCATTTTTCCATTGGGAAAACTTATCTTGTTTTAAAACTACATACTTCAATTTTTTTTTTAATAGTGACTAACGAATGTCTTTTTTCACTGGATTAATCTAATCAATTCCTGGTCAAAGAATAGAAGCACTATTCAATTTCTTAACAGGATAAAATTAGCAAAAGACAAAATAATCAGGAGTCAGATTTTTAAGTAAAAGAGATCTTTTCTTTAGTTGTTTCTATTCATTCAGAAAAAAAAATATGGATTGAGTGTCTCCTCTACTAAGGCACAGATATGGGTGGGCACTAGAGAAACGAGGATGAATAAGACAATCTTGGTTCCTGCTCTCAGTGGAGCTTACATTCCCTTTGGGAAGAAATCCAGAAACTTGCCAAGAAAATTAGTCACTGTTACAAGTGCTACGAAAGAACCAACAATTGGCTGAGAGGTATTATTTGGGAACAAGGAGAGGAGACCTTCTTTAGATTAAGGGAAGTTACCTCTAAGGAATGGAGGGGAGACACTTCCTTTGGATAAAGGGATGTCTAAGGAAGTTATCTTTCAAGAACAGGGAGAAGAGACCTCTTTCAGATAAAGCAGCAAAGGGATTTACCTCTAAGTAAATTGAGATGTACGGGATTAGAAGAAGGTCGCCAAGGAGTGTCTGTGTGTTGGGAGTGAGGGGCTAAGTGAGTGGGATGGAGAGGTGGATGGGAGGGCCCCAGGCAGAGGTACAAAGACTCAAGGCGGGAAAGAGCTTAGTCTCCAAGAGTTACAAGGAAAGAGGTGTGGCTAAAGGAGAGCAAGCTGGGAATGGCACAAGATAAAACTGCGGAGCTTGGCAAGAGCTAAATCACACAAGGTCCTTTAGCCAGGTAAAACTTTTGGATTTTATCATAAGGTCCACGTGAAGCTTCTGAATGTTTTTTAAAGCAAGGGAATGACATAATCTAATAAAGAAAATGAAATGTGGCACCTTATGGGGAAAGTATTAAGGGGGAGGGGGGGCAAAAATGGAACAAGAAAAGCGAGAGACTTTGAGCACCTGAGGGAGGAGGTGACGGTAAACTAGGCTGGGAGGACAGATGGAGAAGGAGATGGACGGGCAGATTTGGGAAATATCTGGAGTAGAATGAACGGGAACAGCTGGAGGCTTGAATGTGGTAGAAAGGGAAGATTAGAATAAAGCACGTCACCTAGGTTTCTTTCTGGAGTGCAGGGATGGGAGAACCACTTACTGTGCTAGAAAAGCCCAGAGAGTAGGGAAGCAGAAGGCAGACTAAGTACTTACAGGAAAACCAAGAGTTCAGTTCCTAACATGTTAGCTTGAAATACCTGTGAGACACCTAATTGGTGGTCTGTTGCTCTGAGGAGAGTTCTGCCCTTAGAGATAACGTGTTGAGAATGTCAACTTGGAACGGATGGGTTCACACAGGGAGAGGCTTCAGAGAGAAGTGGAAAGAGAGGAAGCAACAACATTTAAGTCAGAGAAAGAGGATAGAGTAAAAGAGGCTGAGAAGCAGCTAACTGAAACATAGGAGAAGAAAACAGGATACAGATAGACACAGAAGGCCCTCAATAAATGCTGTCACCATTATCATTTCATTTCCTTGTTAAACACTAAGCCACTTACATTCTTCTGGCAAAGAAAATACTCATAATTGCTTTTCACTTTTTTGTGAAGTTATGAACAAACCTACATCTTAAATATGGAATGCTTTCATTTTAACTTTTATTTATCAATTTCATTTCTTCTGGATGTATCTGCTAAATCATATTTAGACCAGTCAAAAGATGGCTGCATGAAATGCTGGAACCCCGTTTTCGTACACTTATCTTAAAACTCCATACTCAAGATAAAGACAAAACTCCCAACCAAACCACACCCTGTTTAATAAAGCTTTATGCAGTCATAGTTGGCATCAGTAGAACACCAATGCTGGCTCTTTCTCCTCATAGCCAACTTAGTTTTCATTCAGCAAGAAATATTATAAAGCTGACTAAGATAGCCCTCAGCCTCCATGAATAAGAGAGCAGCTAAGTATCATTATGCCCTCCTTTTCTACAGCAGAGCTGGTTAACAGCTAAATTATACACACACACACATATATGAAATTTACCTTTTTCAACAGGTCAAAAATTTGGCCACAAAATCACAAAACTGCCCCTCCCCATCTGGATTAAATGATGTTTTAGTACATGATAGGCAAAAAAAAAATATTTCAGATAAGTATACTTTTCAGGTCTACATCTGAAGAGGCATAGGCTCATTCCTGCAATAGCCCTAATAAGGGTAATACGAGCACAGGTATGTGTATGATTTTCATATTGTGGATAATGGCCAGTTCCAGGAGATCAGGACAGGAGCTGATTCTCAGAATTTGCCTAGAAACCTACAAGCAAACTCATTTCTGGACTGTCCTCACATGGCACACTACAGAATCTTTAATACTTTTTTATCAAAGCACTTCTTCCTACCTTATGATAAACTGCTTCCTTGAATGGAGGGGACCCTCAGTCATCTTTGTGCTGCCACATAACAAGCACTCAAGAAAAGCTTTTTAAATTGACAACTGAGTAGCAAGTAAATTTGATAGTTATAAGTCTCAATCAAAACAGCCATACATAAAAAGCCATCTCCACTATCACCAACCCCTGTAGAATGCAGAAATCATCCTCTAATAAACATCTGATTATTTAAATTATCCTTAAAATAATTTTTTTCTGTAACGTTTCTCTTCTTAATTTTGGATTTCAGATACTTTCTTTACTTGGCACTAAAGACAGAGAGGGCTGGAAAGTTATTAGGGGACACAGACTTCAGCAAAGACAGAAAAAAGGGCGTCGAGGAGAGTTCTGAATGGAAACTGCACTCACTATTGGCAGCACAGAGCTCTAGTTCCTTGGATAGGATCAGGAACAAGACTGCTGCTTTTCATCAGACCATTTGCACATTATAGGCATGAAATGATGGTAATTAGATGTACTAATATGGGTGTTCATCAAGTTTTCCTAAGCATACCTTCATGTGCAGTCTTGCACATTGGTGAAATGCCACAGAAATGGTAGAATAATATAAAAGGAATGTGTGAACATTCTCAGTTTCTAAGTGCTAGGTTAATGAGGGGAAAAAGCTGAGAAATAAAGTTCTTTGTGCAAAGTGTCAACATGATATTTAAGTTCCTTTTAAGAGTGTTATAGAAAGTTTTAAAAGAGAAAAATGGAGAGATAAAGACAGTAAGACTGCCTTAGACAAATGTTAAGTCCTAAGAGGGAGGTGTGGAGAGAAAAATTAAGTATTTGTAGAGATTAAAGGGTACCGAATGGTGAAAGATGCTATATGAGAAAATTAAGGACTATAAAAGCAACACATATTACAGAAAACAAAAGCCTGTTAATGTGTCGGGAGGGTGAATTTTATGTCTGTGTCTTTCTGCCACAATAACAAAAAACAGCCTGTTAATGAAACGCCTTGCAAAAATATTAAATCATTACGACTTGAAGTTCATCTAGGAATGTCTAATGAATGTCTACAACAGCTTAATTAAAGTAAAAGAAGTGACAGACCAGAAAAAATTTCGCAATATAAGCAGCATTGTCTAATGGGCAGTTTGGGGCTAAAGGTTCCAGTCACCATATAAATCAATTGAGAAAGTCACTTTAAATCTCTGAGCCTCAGTTTCCTGTTCTATTGAATGGAAATAACAATGCCCACTACAATTACTTAAAAAAGAAAATTTCTGAATGTGGATAGTTTAGATAAAAGTAAACTTAGAAAATGTGAACGCATCATAAAAATACAAGATGATGACAGCAGAACTAAAAACAATAAAATACTCCTTAATAAAGCAGGAATAAAAGTTAAAATCTGTTTTCAAGGGCCATTAATTAACCCAAACGCAAGCTCTCGAGAGAGAAAAAAAAAAGGATAGGTAATGGTTGGCTTGCAACATTTCCTGACAATGGTGGAGAGTTGGGGAAGATACACAGAGTTAGCTGAGGCTGACAGAGATTTCTCTGGTAAGCAGCAAAAATCTGAAGCTGAGCAACTTAGTTTCATATGCTTGCAACTTCCTCCTGACAGAATCCATCTCCCTTCCAAAAAGTTTGCCCAAGAACAGTATCAGGATCCCCATCCTCACCATTCTTTTTATTATTTATTTATTTATTTATTTTTGCGGTACGCGGGCCTCTCTCTGCTGTGGCCTCTCCCGTTGCGGAGCACAGGCTCTGGACGCGCAGGCTCAGCGGCCATGGCTCACGGGCCCAGCCGCTCCGCGGCGTGTGGGATCTTCCCGGACCGGGGCACGAACCCGTGTCCCCTGCATCGGCAGGCGGACTCTCAACCACTGCGCCACCAGGGAAGCCCCTCACCATTCTTTTTAAATGACTCGAATCATTTTCATTAAATGACTTTAAAATTAAGGTTTACATATATGAGCAAGCCATTAATATCATGCCAAGAAATTCTGAAAGATAAAGAGTAGCAATGTGTGTTTGGGGGAAGAGGGGTAAGAGAAGAAGAAAGAGGGAGGGAGGGAAAGTGGGGGAGAAGGGAGAGAGGGAGGGACAGAACGATGGAGGGAGGAGAGGTAGCAGAGCAAGGGCAAGGGAGGGAGAAGGAGAGAAGAAAGGGGAGGTAGTAACGGAGAGGGGGAGGAAGGGGAAGAGGATGGGAGAGACAAGAGGATTCGAGAAGCCAACCAGGAGGATGCCCTTCGGATGCACTTTCAATCCAAAGTGTACTTTAAGGGCAGCTGCTTCAGGGAACATGACCTTGACTACCAAGGAGAGACAACCAGCCAAACAATGACAAGTACATTTTTCAAAGTCTCCAAATGAACTAAGTTATTTGGCTGCTTTCAGCACTGACTTTTCCAAGATATAGCATGGTTAATATATTTTGGCTGACTCTGGCTGACCAGTGAGGCTTCACCAAAAGGAACTTCTGAAAAATTATCATATACGTATATAGAAAGAAACGTGTTACTGAATGTTACTTAAGAGCTATAATTCCAGTCTCATTTACCTTTCACTAAAAAAAAAAAAAGCTACAGTCAACATTTATGTGATGTAAAACAGATGCATTAACTATAAATCCTATACATTTTCCCTTCTCTTCTATAGTATCCTATAAACCTTGGGCCTTAAGCAGGAGAAATCAACATAGGATTTGCCTTCTAAATATATAATGATGATAGAATCTATGCATATATATTATTTATGATAAGAAAAAAGAACCAGGGGCTTCCCTGGTGGTACAGTGGTTAAGAATCCACATGCCAATGCAGGGGACACAGGTTCGAGCCCTGGTCCCTGGTCCGGGAAGAACCCACATGCCGCGGAGCAACTAAGCCTGTGCGCCACAACTACTGAGCCTGCGCTCTAGAGCCTGCGAGCCACAACTACTGAGCCCACAAGCCACAACTACTGAAGCCCGTGCGCCTTGACCCCGTGCTCCACAACAAGAGAAGCCACCACAATGAGAAGCCCAGCACCGCAACTAAGAGAAGCCCCCGCTCTCCACAACTTGAGAAAGCCCGCGCGTAGCAAAGAAGACCCAACGCAGGCAAAAATAAATAAATAAATATTTTTAAAAAAGAAAGAAGAACCAATATAGCCAGAGCCACAGTAAAATAAGCTGGTGTCGCTTTGTAAAGGGTTGTGAAGATGGTTACAAAGGTGAAGAGAGAAACGGGACATAAGCTTTTAAAAGTAGATGCAGACTGGGACAGACTGAAAGGGGCCTTCATTCAGTTTAAGCAGTTTGGACTTTATCTCTGGACATGAGAACATTTTCGAGGAAATTTTAGCAGCAGAATACCAGGATCAAAAGATGCTTCAGAAAGATAAAACTATTAGAAACATGTAAGACGTTTTGCAGGTCTGAGAGCTAAATGATGGGCAGAGGGGTGATGACCTGAGTGCCACAGACCACGCTTGTAACGACTGGTCAAACTACAAGTGCAAAGCAGAGATGGATGCAAGAAACATTAACAAGGGCTTCCCTGGTGGCACAGTGGTTAAGAATTTGCCTGCCAGTACAGGGGACACAGGTTCGAGCCCTGGTCCGGGAAGATCCCACATGCCGCGGAGCAACTAAGCCCGTGCGCCACAACTACTGAGCCTGCCCTCTAGAGCCCACGAGCCACAACTACTGAAACCTGCAATGAGAAGCCCACGCACCACAAGGAAGAGTAGCCCCCGCTCGCTGCAACTAGAGAAAGCTGCACCCAGCAACAAAGCCCCAATGCAGCCAAAAATAAATA
This sequence comes from Lagenorhynchus albirostris, assembly GCF_949774975.1. Lineage (NCBI taxonomy): Eukaryota > Metazoa > Chordata > Mammalia > Artiodactyla > Delphinidae > Lagenorhynchus > Lagenorhynchus albirostris. Next base: position 47,146,983 of record NC_083100.1, read on the forward strand.
ATAAATAAATTAATAATAATAAAAAAAAGAAACATTAACAAGGAAGAATTTCTAGGATCTTCTGCCTGGTGACTAATCACTGACTAATATTAGGGGTGTCCAGTAGGAGAGACAAAGAAAAATAGAAAATGAGAGGGAGGAATATGAAATTATTTGCACGGCGACCATTAATAGAAACAGACGTACAACTGACATCACTTGGTGAAAAAGAGTTCATTTTTTGTAAAATTCTTTCTACTCAAGAAGAAATGATCCACAGGCTGTTGAATATAAAGTTAGAGCTCTGCTTTTAGATCGAAGATGAAGCCAGGGCAGCAGTATGGTTTTAAAAGCTCTCCAAGTGTTGCAAATAGGAAGTTAGGATTGAGAACCATTGTATGTTCTGTGGGACCTTCTGCGACCAGGGCACACTCACCCACACCTTGTCTTTGGGGTCACAGGACATGAAGTAACTGTAAATAAGGCTCCAACAGTGTTTAACAGGGGAAAAAGCAAGTCTTGTAATCCGGTGTTGCTCACTATAGCATTATTTTAAAATAAATATATATGTAAAATGAGAACTGTATAACATATCTTAAAAGTAAGAAAATTATTCATTTTCTTAAAATTTTAAAATTTGAATACGAAAAATTAAATGTAATTTGAATTTCATTTCCTCTGCGTTTTGTTCCCATCTTTTCCCTTACCCCACACCATCCCACTCAAACAGCTAAAGGCTGCAAACTCTTCCGGCTTCAGTTTCCTGTTCTGTAAGCGTGAATTTATCTGCTTCCCTATTTCCCCTGGTGCTCTGTGGTGTAGAGTAAAATGAGATATCACAAGTAAAAGTGCTTTGTAAATTATAAAATAGGTCAAGCAATGTAAGATATCATTTTTATAACTAAGCCTAGGGTGTAATTTTTAATTTCTCCAATTATTCTCCACAAGAAAAACATGCCTTTAGTTCTTGGCCTGTATACAGTATTTAAATTTTACGTTAATTTTGGCAATATAGTCACCATAAATTAATTCATACAGGAAAAATAATAGGGAGTGCTAATGTTTTATTTTTCACAATTTTTTTCTTTTTAAGTATAGCTAATTTACAGTGTTGTGTTAGTTTCTGATGTACAGCAAAGTGATTCAGTTATACACACATATTCATATAATGTATATGTTCTTTTTCATATTCTTTTCCATTATAGTTTATTACAGGATATTGAATATAGTTTCCTGTGCTATACAGTAAATCCTTGTTGTTTATTTATTTTATATATAGTAGTTTGTATCTTCTAATCTCCAAATCCTAATTTATCCCCCCCACCTTTCCTCTTTGGTAACCATAAGTTTGTTTTCTATATTTTTCAAATCATAATTTTTGTGACTTTTCACTTCAAACCTAAGACTCATTTCTGGAGGAATTTTATTGTGGAGTCACCTTAATGTTTTTGCTTAGTACTTTCTTTTTCCTTCTTTTTAATTAACATTGATTCATTAGTTTTCACAACAATATGGATAATTCAATAACAATTTTCTGTAACAAGAAACAAGAAAAATGAGACAGAAAACAGTTCTATAGCTTGCCAGAGGTATTTAGACACCTATAGAAACCGGAAGCAGCAGGAGATCTCATTACCCTTGCTTCCTCATTAAACTAGCACTCTTCCTTCAGAAGAAAGGAAACTTTAATTAGCACTTTTCTATTATGTGAATTTTTTTTCCCTTTAGAAGTTTATTATCACACCAAATAACAACAATAAATGCAGCTGGTAATATTGTAAATGGCATCCTCATGCACCCTGGATTCCAATGCTTGTTAACTTTAAAAGTACCCTTTTACAAAATTAAGCATAAGTTTGCATTAATCTTTGTTAAACCTGAAAAGCTCAGAAGTAGAAACCTTTGTTTACATATATTTTGGGGTTTTTTAATCTCAAAGTTGATTTATATTTTTTATTTAGGCTATACCTAGACCTCACTAGTCTATCAGTAATAAAGTCACTGAAGAAAGTTTCAAAATGTTATATGAAACCAAACCAAGTTCAATTTTACCTTACCATTAAAGGCCCACGTGGGAGGTCATGTAAACAAACCTGTGAGGTCATAGTATATTCAACAACTACAATGACTAATCACAAATTAGCCATCCAGCCTCGCAACCAAAAATAGGAAATATGCTAACAGTTCAGTATTACTGCATTTTCCATAGTAAAAACACTTAAAGTTTATCATTTTGTCATGTGTCTTTACACTACAGAACTCAGAGGGTTGCCACCGAATCAAGAGCAACATTTGCAAACCACTCCATCAATTTTTAAGTATTTAAGTGCTAACTCTGGCTACTCTAAGTACCAACTCTTGACAAAAGACAATATATATTTTCAAAATTATTAGAATTTCTGTAGAAATTAAATCCAAAACAGCACCCTTGGAAGCAACTAAAATCCTCTGCACTATAAAAGCATACATCCTGACGAATGTTGTAAGAGTCATGGAAAAATATTTAGATCATCCTCAAATTAGGCATGTATGAATAGGAAAAATAGTACTAACAAGTAATGACCATTACAATTATCCTCCCTCTCCCCCCAAAAAAAACCATACTTTAAAGTATAGAAAAAAATTAAGAACAAAAATACGTTGTTACAATTTCTAAGAGCTTAGAAAGAACTCTAAGAACAGTTCTCCCTCTTGGAAACAAGATTTAAACATCAGAAGACATCCAGGGAACACATTACATCAGTATTTCTAACGCTAAAAAAGGGGGTGGTGTGGTGAGAATGACGTCAGCGTTCGGTAAGGTCAGAGACAACTTTTAATCCAATAATGACAATAACTCTGTTCCAAATCCTGTGCAACGCGAAACGCTGGCAATTTGAAACATAACTGAATTCTTAAATACTACAGTATTCAAATGACCTTTAGTGAGTGAAAACTCAGCAAACATGCTTGTTCTTTCTGAACAATGACCTAAATAATGAATCACTATAAAAAGAACAGATGACACATCCAATTCATCTGTTCACCCTCAAATGTGCAAAGGTTTGACAGTCTCAGAGATAAGACACAATGAATTTACTACGACAGAATGGTCATTTTAGTCATCAGAATGTCTGGAAAAGGAGATGAGGAGAAACAGAATCAGACTGAGAGGAGTAAAGAATTGGGAAGGGCTTGTTTAGGAAGAGCGAAAAACACGGGTGTTTAAGTCTGTGAAGCCAAAAAACAAAAAGACTCCAGGGAAGGCTAACTAGTACGGGAGAAAAAGAAGTTCGGAAATGAAATTGACCAAGTCCCGGACACCGGCAAAGGCGGCGCGGTGTCCAGCCATACCAGCCTTTGTTGATTTCCGACTTTCCCCTAATTTCAAGCACAGGTCTGCTTCAAAGCGCTCCCTCTGAGGAGAGGAGAAGGGGGAACTGGGTGGTGGGAGGTGCGCGGGTTCACCTCCCCCAAGCATTTCATCCACCCAGAACCTAAATCGCCCAGTGGGGGCAGGGAGGGTTAGAGGAAACGGACAGAAAGGCGCCGGGATCTCTTGCAGAGATCTCTCCCTGTGGGAAATCGCAGGGTGGGTGCGCGCGATGGGGGAGGGGGCCGACTCCCCTTCCAAGTGCGGCCACTTACGAAGACGCGCTGGGTACGAAGAAATCAACCGCGAAGCCGAAGTAACTTCCCTCGGGGCCAGAGTACTCCGCAGGACTGTCCACATCTAGATTGAAGGCGCCGCAAAGAGGCAGCAGGAATCCGGGGAGAAGGAGAAGGAGGCGGCGGGGGCGAAGGCGCAGCCGCCGCCGCGGCAGGGAAGCCATCGCCGAAGTGCGCGCGGGGCGCCGAGCCCGGAGACGCGGCCACCCCGCCCGGAGCGCACGGTGCCCGCGGCCCGCCGCCTGCGCGCGCCGAAACTTGCCAGCTGCTCGCTTCCCGGCGAGTCCCGGACAGCGCCGGGGGAAGCAGGAGGGCTGAGCTCCCGAGCGGCCGCCCGGGAAGTGGGGCGCAGGGCGCGCGGGGCGGGGATAGCAGCGCGGGCGGCCCCTCGCCTCCCTCTCGCTCGGCCGCTCAGCGCCGCGCCTCGGGCTCGGGACTGCTGGTCTGGGCGCCGCACCCCCAGCCAGAGCGCTGCCGCGGCCTGTGGGAGGAGGCAGAGCAGGAGGAGGAGCCGCCCCGGAGGCTGAGCCAACGCGCAGGAGGAAGTGGGGGAAGAGAGTCGGCCTCGGCCTGGGACAAGTCGAGCGCACTTCCGCGCGCGCTGTCGTCTCCTGTCCCGAGAACAGAGCTCCTGTACCGAGGCCCCAGACGCTCAGAGCCCTCTGGGAGCACTCCTGGACTAGGGCCTCAGACCCAGGACCGGGAGGAGGGAGGTGGCGGGGTGGGGGGAGATGCTCAAGCGTCCCAACCCGCCCGCGTCCAACAGAGCGCCAAGGGCACCCGAATGCCGCCGGCAACTCCTGTGCGACTTTTATTTAAAAGTGAGGAAAGCTTTATCCGTTTCTCGTGTTTCTGCTACTTAAAAGCCTCGCAGGCACTCACAACCGAAACTCTATAATTATGGTCGTTTTCCTCCCCACTCGAGCCCACACGCAAACACTGAACTTAATTATAAACTTTCAGAATGCTAGCACAGCCTCTTCCAGGCAAGTTGTATTAAAGCTGAACTTCAGCCGTCCACGAAAGGATGGGCAAGGCAAAGAATCAGCAGAAATCGTTTTAAATCACATCAGATTAGTCGAAACCTTATTCCTAGTTTATTAGGGGAAGTCGCATGATTCGGATAACTAACTGGTTGATTTAGGACATTTGGGTAGAAATACGATTTTAGAGTTGGAAGAAGGAATATGCACCTTGGGGTCCCTTGGGGCTTGCTTGCTGCTGGTGTTTTCCATCCAGGCCCCCGCCAGCGGGACTGAGGAAGGAACCTTGACCTTCTCCTTTATATTCACAAGTCCTAGCACCTTGCCAGGCAGACAGTAAGCAATCATTAAAATGTTGAATGAATGAATGAATGGAGATGAAATGATGAGTAAACTTTGCCCAGAGAAGTGACTTCCCCATATTCTGTATCACGTGCTAAAGAATTTGGTGAACAAAACAGTATAAATAGCACTTTTTGGATCTTAAAAACTTACAAGTATTAGAACAGTAATTTCGAATGTAACTATTAACACTCAATTACAATGCACATTAATTGAGTTTAATCCTGTGAAGGGATATGTACGTAAATTGAAGTCTCTAATTTGAATATATAGTACTTCATTGCATCATATATTTTGATTTTTAAATGTGACTAAAAGATATGCAGCAAAACCTCAGGCATGTTTTACAAGATACGGTCCAGCACTTGCCTAAAGGAAATTACCATGTGAGACAGGCAATCCTACACAAATACTTACACATAAATACAAATGTACCTTTCTCCTCACCATGTTCTGTGGTACACAGAGAGGCCACGGGTATGTACACACAAACCCAAAGGGTCATTTATGCCTTAAAAGCCTGAGAACCAATCCCCTTGGAAATCCACCCAGATAGGGAGGGGAGAAGAGTGTTTGAACGCTGACTGGACCCAGTAAGCTCTCTCACTCCTCAACATCTGATGCAGGACAGAGGTCCAACAGACCAGAGGTGTGGAGGGAAGAAATGAGAAAACCAGGAAAAGGAAAAAGCCAAAGCCATGGCAACATGCATGTGCCCCCTGAAACTTGAGTGAATGAGGACCACATTTCTATGAGGAGACTGTGAACCAGGATAAGCCAGTATCTTAAGGCACCCAGGGTTGTAAATGCAGGCATTTTTGTAACAGAGTAGTCAGGCTTGAGCGGTCATCTATCCAGCAACTTGCAAATTGAGGGAGTTTATTACAGTACATATCAATTCAGCCAGCGCTTATTCAGAATCCACAATGTGCTGGGTACTGTATGTATAGGAGAGGGAAAGAGTGTATTTTATGCTACAGATGAAAACCTATGCCCCTCCCCCATTCCCATGGCACTCTTTAAACTACATTATAACAATTTTCCAATTTAAGACAACTATATATTGACATTAAGTATAATCACTTTTTACAGAGAAAATAAAATAGTAAATAGTAAAAGGATTTTGACTTTGAATTTTACCCCCTATTGCTTTATCCTATGATTAAAATCTTGATTCTACTGATTTCTATAAATTCAAATGCCTGAGTTCAATTAGTTTTGTGACCCTAGGCAAATGACTCCAATCATTATGTGCCTCAGTTTTCTTATCAAAGGAGCTCAGTCCAGTTACCATAAAATAATTTAAGAGGAATTTCAAATTTTTATTTTTCAGCTGACATCAAGGAGGATTCAGTTCATAATCCACAGAAACCCTTTTGAAATCCCCTTTTTCCACTCTCCATTTCTCTACAGCCCTTAATCCACTAAACCCAACAGACCCTACAGTGTTTGTTGCATTGCTTTTTTGTCCAACTCTCGCTTGCCTCTCCTCTCCCAGCTATTTATTAGGGAGATTTACTTGGCCACATCACCCCCAGTACTGCCTTTCTTTTTTATATTTATTTTTATTGAGATAACATTGGTTTATTACATTATATAACTTTCATGGGTACAGCATTATATTTCTACTTCTATGTACCCTACAGAGAGCTGCCTTTTCCTCTCTGTATCACAAAAGATCCCCGCCAGCCCTTGGGTGTGTGGAAGAGAAGAGAAGGAAGGCAGAAAACTTGTCTCCTTTCTGGGCTTTGTTTCCTAATCTGCTCCTTCAATGTTAGGGTTGTCCTGGTGTCTGTGTTTGATTCACTGCATTTCTCATCCGACACATCCCCAGCATGATCTTACTCACTGTCATGCCCTTACCACTCCCCACCTCACAAAGTACTTTTAGCCATATTAAATCAATTACATATTAAATTATTTACGGTGTCCCCAGAATGCCATCTTTGTTCACAGGTCTCTATCTTCCTAGAAAACATTAGCCCTCCTCCTCAATCAGCCTTCATCCTTCTGCCACATACAAACCTACACAATGCCCTCTACCTGGCTATTTCTTACTCTCTTTTCAAGATGTGTATCAGGCATCATCATGTCCTCTAGGAAGCCTTCTATCAGGAACCATGCCTTTTGCTTTTGTATCCTCTGAGCTCAACACTGAGCACAGCAATGGAATTAATTCCATTGTTCAGAGACAATAATAACTAACATTTTTATTAAGTATATTCATTATGTACTGGGAACTGTGCTAAGTATTTTGTGTATATATTAAGTCATTTGTTAGTTTCTATTAATATGCCCAATTTAAAGACGAAGAAACTGATTCTCTACTAGATCGAATAATTTTTCCAAGGTCACAAAGGTAGTGTGGCAGAGGCAGATTTTGAATGCATGATGGTCAGACTCCAAGCTCACACCCATTAGCACTAAGTTGCCTCTTACGGTATAAAGATACATAATATAACAATACAAGGATAACAAAGATAAAAGGGTAATATATTCAAAGTGATCTGAAAGTTTACTTAAATTATCTTTACCCTTAATCCATGCTGTAGCATGTTTACCAATAAAATATTTTAATCAAACTTTATTATTGGTTGTATTCATCACTAACTTGGCAAGGTTTGTCTAAGAAGAAATTATAAAAGAGTAACTGAACAATGGTAGTAAAGACTAGAAATCGTCTTAACCTACTAAAGTTTTATTATGAAGAAAATAGTTGTAAGTGAATTTTTTGTGATGTTAATATGAAAGAGAAGAGACAATTTCGTATGTATATTCCATCTTCTAATCTCTTCACATCTTCTGACCTCCATATCCTTGTGGTCAAGGAAGGGCACTGGTGATGATCTCCAAGGTCCTCCCCACCCCTGAGAACCTGGGGCCTCAGTGACCTCCCCAGAGTAACTAGGGTGGTTGTTGACAGCCCCCATGGAACAAAGTCATCTGGTCTCATTCTTATCTCCTTCCCCCACACTAGGCAGAATAATGATGTCCACTAAGGAGAAATTGGCTCACATCCATGAATATCAAGGAGGAGAATTGTTTTTCATCCTCATCTATAAGTAATATATTTATATTTTCATAACAGTAGGAAATCAATTATTTGTGGCATTTAGAACACTTTTTCCACGTACTAGGAAAAGTTAGTTACAAACTTGAGAAGTCTGAGATAAATGCTGGGAAAAATGTGGAAATATCTTCATTCCCTTGTTTAAAGAACAAGACATGGATAACTAATCTTTCAAAGTTTCAAAAACAAAAATGCAGCTCTTCTCTAAACTCTTTTGTTTTTAATGGATTTAACTTAAATGGACTATTGCTTAATAGAAATATTTACTATCCAGGAAACTTCTTTGGATTTTTTCCACTCAGCACTGAGTATGTTGGTAAGCCAAAGAAAACATGTATTGTCAAAAGATTAAGATCTGTCCTGATTAATAGGTAACATTTCACCATCTATATATTTCTTTTCTCTCCAACATGCATTTAGTTTATTCATCTCATACAATCTGGTTTTTAAATTTTCATCTTTTCTCTTTAATATCATGGGACTTAAAGGTCAAACTGAAAAGACCATATTGATTACTTTTGTATAAAAATCCTAAGAATGTACATGTATGAATGCCAAAATTGAAAATAATGACATCACTACATAATCTCAAGTGTGAAGAGAAAGTTAGTGAATGGATTAAGAAACTATACATAAAACATATGGTTTCTATTAGATTCAAACTTAGATTTAAAATATCCAGCCATATTTCCTCCTGAAAATGCATATTTATTGAGCATCTTTTTCCTGGTTCTATTGCCTTAAGAGTCCTTTCTCAAACAACTTTCAGGGTTTGAATAACCTATGATAGAAGATATCCTAGAAAGTTGAGATTCAAAGCACCAAAATCGAAATCACAAAACAGGTAACTTTCATGCCTGTGAACAGAACAAGCTCTTGTTCTGTGCCTGAAGGGAGCAGAGCACTTTGGGCAGGAAGCTTCAGTACCAGTACGGTCGGTAAGCACCCGTGCAGATCTCCTCCAGTCTTATAAATATGCCGCACTCACCCCTTCCTCTGTGCCTCTGTTCCTGAGGTTCTTTTTTCCTCACCCTGGAATATCATTCTTTCACCTGCTCTCCTATCGCAATTCTACCCAAACTTCAGCATTCAGCGCAAGACTTCTCCAGGGAGATTTACATGGCTTCATTGTCTCCCTTTTCTTTAAAATGGCTTGTATTTCCAAGTCTAATCCACTCACAACTTAGCATTTAATTATTCCTGTGTTAATTTCCTGGTGTTTTTGACAGTATTTGAATATAATTCTATTTAATATTAATTCTTGATATATTCAGGTATCTTAGATTCTTCCTAGTGAAATTATCAGTTCCTTAAAAATAGCTATGTTTTCATAATTTATATATTCTTCCATAACATTGAATACAGTGCTGAATTTATATTTCAAAAAAATCACAAAGAACCTGTTGATGAATTTTGTCTGTAAATTCCATGGGAGAAGCGGACATGTTGATCTTTTCCCCCCAGCTTTATTGAGGTATACTTGACAAATAAAATTGCAATGACTGTGTTGATCTTACCCATCATTAAATGCCCAGTGCCCAGCACAGTTCTTTTTGAATAGCAAGAAACCAAGAAGTATTTGTTGAAGGATAAATGAATGAAAGTGTGAGTAAAAAAGGAATTGTGACCTTAAATTGAACACACGAAGGTAACAAGTCAATAAATAGTCTTGCATAAATGAATGAATGATGTACTTTTCAAGAAGTAGGAAAGTCCAAGGATATCTAATAGATTCATTTTATAAGTAGCAAGGAAATGGGATTAAGCTACTAACTTCATCTAGAAGAGTAGCTGTTTTCCATTCCTTGTTGCAATTTGGGATTAGGATATGGAGCTTATGAAGGATATAAAAATTAATCATGAATAGCAAGAAACATCCTGTGCACTCTTGGGGTTCTCTGCATCTCTTTGTGAAAAACCACTTTACTTTCATGATAGGCATTCTTTACTCCAAGGACATGCCTGATGGTTTTCAGAATTTCCCTTCAAATGATCAACATGTAAAAATGTAAAAGGAAGATCATGCATATTATTCCATTTAAACTAATTAAATATTACAGACTCCTCTTACATTATAACTGCTTAAGGGGATTTAATTTTTTTTTAAAGGCTTAAAGTGTTGATGTGTACTCTGATGTGTGCTAAGAAATAGATCACACTTCTCAGTACAGCACATATAATACAAGAAAAAAAATCCATGTGTGGAAGAGGGTAATGCTGTCTGCTACTCTTCAATCATTGGAAAGTCAAATTAGAGGCTTAGATATAGAGAGCAAAGTGTTTGTAGTATATTCAGAATTAGCAAACATATTTTTTAAAAATAATACATAAAAACCATAGACTTTTTTATAAATCACTGTTTTTTTTAATGCCATGAGTCATAGAAGGAATCGTGGTGTAAGTTTAAATGTTTTTGGCCCTTGATAGATGATTGCTAATGCTTTCCTCCTACTAATCATTTAGTATAAATGTAGCCTTACTTTTACTGGAGATTATAAACCAAAACCTCTAATTCCTTTTTTTTTTTTTTTTTTGGGCTGTGCCATGCAGCTTGTGGGATCATGGTTCCCCGACCAGGGATTGAATCCGGGCCCGCCAGGGAATTCCCAAAACCCCTAATTCTTTTTTCCATCAGATTTATAATAAATTTAAACACTCATAATCAGAAGATCTTTAAAAAATAAACTCTACAGAGTCATGCATATGTTTATTTCTTGGAAAAAATGGCAAGAAGATGTGTCATTAATGACAAAACACAGTATTTGTATAATATGTATGTATAGGTCCTGAAATTCTTTTCCTTAGATACATGATTTAATCCTACTATTGTTTAGTAATGTCATCTAAATGATTGTTATTTTCTTATTAAAAATTATCTCCAAAAAAACGAAAAAAAAATCATCTCCATGTCGCTAAAAGACATAGCTAGACATATGTCTACATAACACAATTTTGCAGAAGACACTTCAATATCAAAAACATAAGAAGGTAATCCTACAATAGCATTTTTTGTTTTTAACTTTTTAATGTTTTTTTTTTTGGCCACACCACACAGCTTGTGGGATCTTAGTTCCCTGACCAGGGATCGAACCCGGACCCACGGCAGTGAAAGCACCAAGTCTTAACCACTGGACTGCCAGGGAACTCCCACTACAATAGCATTTTATACTAGTGAATAATATTAAAATTATGTAACAGTATACACTACATTAGTATGCACTTTTTCATGTTCTATTATATAAACAGCTGTGAAAAGCTGATTTTTAACACAAATAAAACATAAATTCATTCACATGACTATTGAATTTTCTTTCCACTTTCAGAAACATTCCACTTAACTAGTCTTATTAAAGACTAGTGAATCATTCATTTATTCATCAAATATTTATTATTAAGTGCCCTCTATATGCCCAACACTGCAATTGGAGCTTGAATTACCAAAACAAAACAGACATGAACCCCCCTGCCAGGAACCTACAGTTTAATTAGGCAAATACTCAAGTAAATAAAATTAGCTAACAATTAAGGGACATATTTCACAACTTGCCAAGTGCTGTATTAAAATGTTTTATATGGATTACACCTCTTCATAACAATACGATTACTGCATGTGGGTAATTTTAGCCCATTTTACAGAGGAAAACAAGTGTAGCGATGTTAAAGTATGTTTCCCTTCAGGAGGTGGAGCCTAATACCCCATCCTTGAGTGTGGTCTGAATCTTGTGAATTGTTTTCAATGAATAGGATTAAAAAAAAAAGTGACCATGCAACTTTGTTGACTAGGTCATAAAGGGTGTCCTTTTGCTCTTTCAGATGGGAAGCCAGATGCCTTGTGGTGGGAACTTACAAGTTGCCCTATGGAGAAGACCACATGGTGAGAACCTGAGGCCTCTTCCCAACAGCCATGTGAGTGAGTGACCTTCAAAGTGGCTGCTTCTTCCCAGTCAAGTCCTTCAGATGCTAGCAGCCCCTGCCAACATCTAACCTGAAGAGAGACCCTGAGCCAGAAACTATCCATCTAAGCTGTGGTATAATTACTAACCCACAGAAACTGTGAGATAATAAATATTTGCTGCTTTGAGCCAATACATTTGTTACTCAGCAATAGATAACTAAGACACAGAGTTTAGAGGAGTTATGTAATTTGCTAAGGTCACAGAGCTAGGAAGTGTTAGAGGTGTTTCAGCCAGTAAGTTATAGCTAAAGTAATCATATAATTTATTGTCCAACAGGGACACTTTTTAGAGAGTAATGGGGATAGTGATAATAATTATAGTGGTTCAACAGCTAGGCACCAGAACTATCTAGGGCAAACTGGGACACAGGATCAGTCTAGTCACAGTCTATGCTCTTTACTGCAACACAACTGTCTCCTATATAAATAATTGGATAAAGTGTGAACTATCCAACAATGGAAGTATAGCACAGGGAAGGGATAAACCACCTGCTCCAGCAGAGACCACTATCTACCTACCAAATATTCATTGTCCCCTTTGGTAATACTCCTATGTTGTGTGATGGCAATAATGTGTCTAACTGGGAAAAACAAAGACAAAAAAACCTGCATTTCCCACCTCCCTTATAGATGACCAAAAGATGTCAGTAGAAGTTGTCATGTGGGGCTACTAGGAAACCTCTTACAAGAGGGCTAGCTTAACTATCAGGAGCCCTTTTTCCTCTACAGTTTCTTTACAGCTGATGCCTGGGACATGGGTGTGCTGGTTGGAGCTGCAGCAGCCTCACTGCAAACAAGAGGAGGTATATTTGGTAATGAAGGTCATGATTTAAGAATTACAGCAGAAAGTCTGGGTTTCTGATAACCACAGACCCATCATTTCTGTCTTAGAGAGTAAACCTCTCTATTACGTGAGAGAAAAAATATGCCTCTATCTTTGTTTAAATAGATATTACAAGGGTTTTCAGTTATACTGTGATTAACCTAATCCTAACTGATATACCCACCTTAATTCCTCAAACAACAGATTTAAATTTTGAGTACCAAACATTTGGATTCTTACCCTATTTTGACAGAAATTGTTCTAGATATATTGACCACTCTTCCTACTTTTTCAAGTAACTAAAACAAAAGCATTGACAGCTTTCTTGATGATACAAGGTTATTATTATTTACAGAAAGCAGGGTTGGTTCACTTTTTTAGTGCCTCATAGAGTTTTGTATGCCCTGTGGAAGCTCGTTCAACTGTTGGTATTAATAAAACAAGTATGAATTAAGTTCTTGTGAGCAATACTCTTTTAGATAGGCTGGTGCCCTCACCTATTTTGTTCCTTTTAAATGAGTCATTTGAGGGTTTTTCTAAACTCTCCACTCATACTTCCTCTAAAAACTTGAAGACTAATTAAAGATTTCCACCTTTCAGTCATTACGGAAATGTGCCAGGGGATTTTCATGAAATGTTAAATATCTGGATTTAATAGGAAATGATTACATTCAGAAAGGAGTTAGATGCAGAGCTCTTAATCACATAATTGTATTAGGTTTAGCTCATAGAAACATAAAAGAATTAAATAAAAGCTTTGGTACATGTTCAGCATTTTTGTGAAGCATAAAGGCATTTCCGTAGTTAGTTTTTCTTTTGAGTTTCGAAAAAATAAACTACTATTATGGAGATAGTTACAACAATGCTACTCTTTAAGCAGAAATGAGATTCTTTAAGAAACTGAGTTAACTTTTTTATTCTAAATATTTCAGGTTAGTTATTCTATTTCAGTTCAGAATATCCTTATCATTAACAAAAATTTTGAAGTTATTGTAATAAAATGCTTCCTATAGAGAATAAATATTTTCATACGTGTAAAATATCTAGGATAAATATATGGAAGAAAACTTCAAGGACAACCTAACAATTACGTCTGACCCAAAATGCAATAGTGAATGACATTCGTAAAAAGAATTTAAGCTAAGGCTGGATGATCATTTGATAGGGATATAATAGACCTTTCTGCAATTATGGAAATATTCGACCTTTCTGCAGTTATGGAAATATTCTGTATCTCTACTGCCTCAAATACTTACATTAGCCACATGTGACTACTGAACGCTTGAAATGTGGCTAGTATGACTGAGAAGTTAAATTTCAAATTTTATTTAATTTTAATAGTCACATGTGGCTAATGGCTCCTGAATTGGATAGTATAGTTATAGATGGTATTCATGGAGGTGAAAGAATTGAATTTGATGGATTCTAAACTCCCTTCCAACTTTATATCGCCATAGCTGCAAAAATGAGTAGTTAAACTTTATTTCTTCTCAGTTTTCTTCTCCATTCTGCACTGAAATTTCCCTCTTTCTAATACCTGGAATTAACCAAGGCATTAATTTAGTCATTGCAGAACTACAGTGTGCCAAATGCAGTGAAAAAAAAAAACTTGGATCTGCTCTGGCATTAATATTTCCAACCTTTTTTTTTTTTTTTTTTGAGGTATGCAGGCCTCTCACTGCTGTGGCCTCTCCCGTTGCGGAGTACAGGCTCTGGACATGCAGGCTCAGCGGCCATGGCTCACAGACCCAGCCGCTCCGCAGCAAGTGGGATCTTCCCAGACCGGGGCACGAACCCGCATCCCCTGGCAGACTCTCAACCACTAAGCCACCAGGGAAGCCCTCCAACCTTCTTGATTTTCCTCTTACTACCTTCAATAACCTTTCCCTTCTGGGACACCTCTCTCATCTTCAAATATGATGTCTAGGTAGCAGGCTGTGGAGACCGTACCTAAATGCTGGAACTTCCAGATTCACCAGAGATCTCTCTGCTTGGATGGAGCAAAGCCACAGGAATTGATGGTGTCATGCAGGAGAAATAAGGGTTCTGAATCAGATTCAAGTCGATTTTAAAGTAAAATGATATTACTTGCACATGTGAGATGTGCATCTGGTGAGCTATAAGTAATTCCTACTATTGCCAGCCTCTTTCCCAATGTTTCCCAGGATTCTCAAAGGAGCTTCAGCCTATATGGAGTTCTCAGTCTCACTTGTACCTCAGTCCTGCATCTGGTCTGTTCATTCAACCCTGCATATACACGCAAACACGGAACACAGTCCCTTTTACATTGATTCCACAAAACAACCTAAATGCAAGGTAGTTACATGTAGCAGAATTCTGTAGAAAGTTGGAGGGTAATAGTGGAAGGGGCTGTGTTACAGGTGAACATTAAATAACCCTGTTCTTTAAAGACATCAGCATTCCTACTGTGGCTTCTTCCTACCTGTGGCCCTTTCTCAGATTCCCAACCTCCCATCATGTTCGCACCCACCTCCACCAGGTCCTCTTCTTTCTCTTCGCCTCATTCCCAAACCCCCATTTCTTCACTCTGGGTCAAGGCCATGTCTAAATCTCCCTCATTTTTTCATTCTGAGCAGTTCAGTCTTCTCTGTTTTGCCCTAATTTTTCAGATGTTTGGGACTTATATTGCCAGACTCAAAATTTCAAATAAAAAAGTAAGTATAAAAAACTTCTTACCCTAAAAAAGGATTCTACTTCCACATTTTGAAGTAAAATTTTCTCTTTTTCATATAACTACATATGCTATATAACTGTATATTACTATAAAGTAGTTTCAGAAAAGACTTGGCCATGGTCGTAAAATTAATAAAAGGTGTTATGGCGACTGGAAGACAAAACTCTTGAAGAGAATTTATCCTTCCATTAAATTATAGCCATAAACTATATGGGTTAAATAAGATTTTATAAACATGTAGGAGAATCTCACAACCACTTACAATGTGGTCTCCAATTGGAAAAGTTCATGAGCACTAGAAAATGGCATGACAGACGCAGACATCTGGGGGGGGGGGAATCATATAAAAATGAAAACTGTACAGATTTTAAAAGTGATTGAAAATAGCTTGATATATATATATATACATACATACACATATATAGAGAGAGGGAGAGAGAGAGAGACCGACCATACTTATGCTATTTCCCATGGGTACATTAATTAAGAATTCAAGATATATGTATATGTATAACTGATGCACTTTGCCATATGCCTGAAACTAACACAACATTGTAAATCAACTATACTCCAATAAAAATTAGAAAAAAAAAAGAATTCAGTTACACTGTGAGGATCCAATGTTACACCAAGGAAATGGAACTTTAAAGAAGAAAATAATTTTTTTTCTTGAAGTTGAGTTAAAGAAGCAAGTAGACAACAATAATTATTTTCACAAAATTATGTGATGGCACCTACCACACCTTTCAATGATGCCGGAAGATAGATTCATCTATGCTTTCACTGAGTTAAAACCTTTACTGACTCAGCACTGTATGTAAAATACCATGGCCACATGGCAGATCCTACAGGGCTTCTAAAAATGAAGTGTTTGTCAGGACCATTTCAATTGCAAGTGACAATAACCCAGCTCACATGACCCAAAGCAGAAAGAAAATGGATTGGTTCACATAACAGGAAGCTCAGGGTCGGTTCTGGCTGGAAACACAACACAATTCCCAGGGAATGTGGTGTTTTCCCCGCACCCCATCCTCCCTTTTTTCTGCCTCTTCCTTTTCCAGCTCTACTTCCTTCTTTGTTTTAGTCTTCTCCTCTCCTACTGCTTCAGCCTCCCCAGTTGATGAGGGAAGATAGTTACCCACGATCTCAGACTATGTGTCATACTTTAGCAATCCCATCCTAGCTAAAAATACTGCCTACTTCTCAAACCGGTATATCAACTCCAGGCAATGATTCTTATTGGCTCTGTTTATAATAATTACTTACCCCTGAACCAATCACTGTGTTCAGAGGAGTGAGATATTAGGATCGGCCATGCCTGGGTCACGTAATCACTCCTGTAGCAAGGATGTGGCACAGCACTGTAGTAGATAGGATGTTCTTAATGATTCAGGATGGAGGAAGGGTAGTTCTGCAAAGAAAGGGATACAACCAAGCATATAAATACATCTGCCCACTGTGGATTGATAAGTAACAAGTCTTGTCCTCAAGGAGTTTGTCCCATATAAATCTTAGTATTTATATATGGGAAAATATCCCCACATGTGCCCCCAATTTTTAATTCCAATATTAATCAGTTATCTCAATTATAAAATTTAAATATTCCCCCAGTCCTTGTTGTTATATAAATCTGGTTTTGTTAGTTTTAAACTACATGTGAAAATTACTTGATCATTGGCGTAATATTTTTGTGGTGGTCAAAGGCAATGTTGGTTTAAAACTTTTTCTTTATATGATAAATGACAAATTTGTCTTTAGACACTGTGAAAACTATGTCAATCTAACAAGTCATTTCCTCAGTTAATCTTAGTTTTGTGGCTATGATGGCTTGAAAATTGTTTCTTGTCCTCACCACACATTGGTTGCTACTATATTTAGAGACAATTTGTTTTAGCCTTGACAGAAAAACTTACCATTATTTTCATAGGCATTTTATTGGCTAGAAAGCATAATTTGTGTTATTTTCTACTCATGCTATCTTGGTATATAGAAAGAAATAAAAAACCTGATGTTTGTATCATATTTTTACTAAATGTGTCTCATGCAATAGAGTGAAATACAAGCTTTTGCTGGGTTAAGTCACTGAGATTTCTGAATTAATTTGATACTGAAATATATCCTAGCCAATCTGATAAATGCAGATGTGTTAAGTTGCAAGTTATCATACTTTATAAACAAAAAGATTCTCACTGTAATTACACAAATACTATATATTTTCCCTTATTACAATATGTATAATTTATGTTCTAGGCAAACACACACGTATGTTTATGTGATTTCCTAAGAGTGACAGCTAATTCTACTTTTTTCCCAAGAGAAAGGGGGAAAAAATCATAATTTGGTGAGTGTCAGAGAGCCTTCAAGCCCGTAAAAAGCCAGGGAGGATCTTCAATGACAACTTTCTGTACATATCTATGATTTTTTTCTTACTCTATTTCAGCCACTTAAGTTTCACAAACAGCTCCTAAAAAGGGAGACTTCTGAGGAGAAGTTATGTTACTATACAAGAAATTGGGGTTTTCACCACAAGTTATTTCACTTTCACTGTGGCAAAGAAAATGCAGGTTGAACTCACCACAGGACCCGGGGACATGGCAGTTGTTGAAGGTTTTATGGGTTCCCATCACCTACTGAGAACAAAAGAGAATCATAAGAAGACTGAATTTGACTATATCTGCCACTGAGAAGCAGTGATGTCAGAAACTAAAATATCACTGGTCTGATCATCTTTCTCTTCAATTAAATAACATTGCCTTCATGCTTTAACTCCTTGGTTTTCAAATGTTTCCTGGCAGTGGAACCCTTTCTTCCAATGGCACGTTAGCAGAAATCACATGTATGAGACGGATAAAAGCAGGACCCAGACGCTCCGAGGATCACCATCATCCAGCACAACCGAAAAAGCTAAGGCTTTAAAGACGCACGCCTGCTAGGGCTCATGATGCACCCATCGCGGTGCGTACACATAAGTAAAAGACTCAGCTGTTTCTATCTAGCAGATTTGCCTTTGTCTTTCTACAGCAGCTTCAGGATATTCACCTGCAGTTGGTCTTGCCCCTCACTCCGATAAACCTCCCTGAGCATCTGTCTTTCCAATTCTCCTGCCTCCTCCTTTCACGACGCTCTAAGAAACCTGCACACTCTTTTTCTCTTTCTGCCTCAATTGTGCTGCATTTTAAAAAACACCTACCCTCTCTTACTTCAAGACTTTAGCCCATATCAATTTCATTCAAAAATCTCCCACCTGGGCTTCCCTGGTGGCGCAGTGGTTGAGAGTCCGCCTGCCGATGCAGGGGACACGGGTTCGTGCCCCGGTCCGGGAAGATCCCACATGCCGCGGAGCGGCTGGGCCCATGAGCCATGGCCACTGAGCCTGCGCGTCCAGAGCCTGTGCTCCGCAACGGGAGAGGCCACGGCATTGGGAGGCCAGTGTACCGCAAAAAAAAAAAAAAAAAACTCCCACTAAATTTTTGTTCCCCCAGGAGGTCTGTGCTATTACTGCTTCCCTATTCAACCCCCTCCTCAATCAATCCATATTAGGCAAATGGGGAAGCTTAAAAATAACATTTTTGATTTCTATTTTATGTTATATATATATAACAAATATATGTATATATAGCCACATATATACAGTCTATCTTTTTATGCAAACATTAAAAAAAGTTTCTATCTGTACCTGGCCATTGCATGTGTTGATGTAAATGTGCACTGCACAAATGCAAGAGCACCATTTGCAGGGCTGATGCACAATTATGCGGCCACCTGCCTCAGGCCTGCTCTGTGCTGAGAAAAATCTCACTAGGACATTCTCTCAAAGGCTGGTCTGAGGATCGCCTCCATGGGGTCCTCGTGTGAAAAGTGTGATCAGAATCCCAAGCCAGGCCTACTGAATCAGAATTTCTGGAAAGGAGACCTGGGATGTGCCTTTTTAACAATTTCCTTTGGGAGTTTTAGTTACTTACTGTTAAGTAGCAATCCTCCCCCTACCCCCCAAACATAGTGGATTAAAGCAATGACTTATTACTTCTCGTGATTCTATGTGCATTGACCAGCAGTTTCTCCTGGGCTCACTCATGCAACATCACTCTAGCCTGGAAGGTCCAAAATGGCCTCACTCACATATTTGCCAGTTGGCGCTGGCTGTCAGTGGGGTGCCTCAGTTCTCTTTTCCTGTGGCTCCTCAAACTAGGGGTGGCTTCTTTACATGGCATTCTCAAGGCAGTGTTCCAAGAGGGCACAAGTGGAAGCTGCAAGCTCTCCTGAGGCCTAGGCTTTCCTGGCACATCATTTCTGCCACTTCTATTAGTCAAAACAAGTTACAAGGCCAGACCAGGTTCAAAGCATGGGAAATTGATTTCATTTTTTGATAGAAGAGTTGCAAAGTATTTATAGCTATACTCCCCAACACACCATAGTGTATTGCTAAGTATATATGAGGTACTTAATACTTTCAGCCTTCATCATCATGTCTGCAGAGATTGAAACTTCTAGAATATGTTATTCGTGGGCTTTGCTTTTAAATGAAAGTTTCTGCCTGCATTTGCTAGAAAAATGTTGATTTGCTTTCAGGTCCTGAAACTAGGATTGTCAAAAAAAAGTGTCGGTATCTACACTCACGTTTTCAACCTACTCAAAATCAACTATGGAATTATTTTTTAAAAATCATTAATATTGCATACTTTTCACAGCTATTTTATTCAGACTTTTCTGATCAAAAATTTTCCAAATTAAAAACCAAAAGGTCAGAATTGGCTAACGTAAATTTAGTTTCCTCTTCTACCAAAGCTAGTCTTTCAGTGATTTTGATAACAAGTGGTCTTAATTTAAAACAGTAAAATTGTAGGACAGAATAGAGAAGGATTAAAGACAACCTGAGAAATTAGGTACAGAGTGTAAAACTAAATAATCATTCCAGGAGGAAGGACTGAGATATCAGCTTTGCCTATAGTTGCAAAGCCTGTTGTGAGTCAGTGACAAAGGGAGGGTAGCCATCAAATCCACACCCCCATCTCTGCTCAAAAATGTGCTACTTTATTTGAAAACTACATGCAGTATTGAGAAAACGGATCTAACATGTATTCTTGGAGAGTGGCCTCTGAGGGTGCTTAAGTAGCAGTAATTCTAAAGAAAAATACCAAACTCTGAGTGCAATGGTGGAACAAACCATGAAAATATCTTTTAGTCAACTAATGGAAAACATGCTATTACAAGTCCTTGAATTTGCTGCTGCCTCAAGTTAAAGTGTTTTATATATTGTACTGTATTTAACATTTGCTTTGGAAATCTTTTTCTTTTGGTTTAGGCTGAAGGAAAAGTTTGCCAAGTTTTATGTCTTCCTGAATCAGCAAGTAAATTTCCCATTACTCTCCCAGTTGGGTGAGTCATCAGTCCAGTTTAGGGATGTCACAGTCCTGGCTGTCTGGGCGGGATGAGAAACAACATTACAGTCAATCAGTCTAGACAGCCACTTGGCCATTTATGGTATCATTTCCCCTTTATTACTGAGAGCCTAGAGAGCAAAGAGACGCTCCTGGGAATATATGTAGGGTTACCAGATTTAGCAAATAAAAATACAGGATGCCCGGTTAAATTTGGAATTCAGATAAACAATGAATACTTTTTTTAGTATATGTATATTCCATGCAATATTCGTAACCCACTTTCACTTGAAAAAAAAACATTTCTTATCTGAAATTCACGTTTAACTAGTCATCCTATATTTTATCTGGCAACCCTACAAACATGGATCTTACTTCATATCATCCACATTTTATTATCTGCAGAATGTCAGAGATATGAAAGTCTGTTTCCTGAGTTTTTGAGAAGAAATGTTGAGCCATTTTTCTTTCATATTTTATTAATCATGTAATTACTGTCTAACATTATAGAAAGCAAAAAATTATCAAAGACAAGAATTCCTTCGAGCATTGATTCTCAGACTTTAATGTACATTTAGGTCACGTGGGGATCTTGCCAAAATTCAGATTCTAGTTCAGCAGCCTGAGGTGGGCCTGATGTTCTGCATTTCTAACAAGCTCCCAGATGATAGCAATGCTGCTGGTCCCTGGGCCCACAGTGGCAAAGTTTTCAGTGTTTCTCAAACATTGCTGCACATTAGAATCAGCTGAGGAGATTTTAAAACTCTTGATGCCCAAACTGTATCCCATCCAAGTTAAATCCGAATTGTGGCTGGTGGGAGCCACGTGTCAGTATTTTTTAAAGCTCCTCGGTTGCTTCCAGTGTGCAGCCAGTGTTGAGAACCACTGTCTTTGATGCATCCACTTTGATGTTGGTTAATGTTTATTATCAACTACCTGGGAGGCAAAGCTTTTTTTTGTTTTAAATTGACATGGTGCTTTATTACACATTAACTGTAATCTTGAGAGACTGATGTGTGGAAAGATTGTCACCACAGTCTTTTCAATGTGTCCACTTTCAATTACGCTTTCTAAGTAACTGAGGAGAGCAACAGATTTTATTATTTTAACTATTAGATCACCAAATATTTTCCAAATTTGGAAATTTTATATCTGTAACACACATTTTCCCATGAGTCCAAAATAATTTATTTCTCTTAATGTTTCTAATGGAAACCAAACAGCCACCACCTCAGAGTCAGTCTGGCTTGGAAAAAACTGGAATTTATAGTCCATTACTCTTTGTGAGGCTTGGCTAGAGTCAGGAAATGTGACTTAGGGAAGAAAATCAAATCTTTAAGTTCTTGTTGTTTTCCACACAAAGATGTCAACAAAAATAAAAGCATGCCTTCAAAGCTACTACTAAGAATATAGCATGGATATAACACATGTTTACACAAAACAGACAGGTGCTGACATAAAGTTAGCTGTGGGAAATGTCTATAAAAAGCCTTGCTTCTTAACCAAACACCCTCCTCTTTTTTCTTCTAATTATGTCATTTAAGTGTCATCAATTTTTATGCCATCTTCCTTAAATCACGATCTTTTCTGCAGTATTGTTTAGCTCCAAGAATGCTTTTTGGGTTTCTTGTACCTTACACTGAATTTTTTACTGAAAGATTTTTTTTTTTCTTTTTAAAACTTTATCCTGGTGGGTGTTTTTGTTTTTGTTGTTGTTGTTGGGTTTTTTTGGTTCACTTGATTCATCATGCATTCTTTTCTCTTGTTCATGCCTAGCTTACACCCTCCATCACTTCTCTGCTCCATTCCTTCCCTTGGGCCCAAACATTCTAGAATCTGTGAACAGACCTTTAATTGACCTGCATCCCTCACCAGCTCCAGCAGTCATCACCATGCCCTGGGAAACAACCTTAAGAAGCCCACACATGCCCATGACCCTGGGTGGGCCCATTTGCCAAGATGAAAAGTTGGCTCAGAAGAAGTACAACAAGACAGTTATCGAGTGGGTGGCAAATTGCCGTGCAAACATTTAACTGTGGGTTCTTGGTGTGCCCTTTCAGAGAACTTTTGCCTGGGGAGGGAAAGGTGGAAAGTGGCTCTAGGCAGCAGAAGTCTCCCATGAAGAGGAGGAAATTAACCTGATCTGTCCTGCATACAAAGTAGCTACCTAAAAATGTATTTGTTCTAAATTATGGTAATTTACTCTTCCTGCCATGAAAGGCTTATATACATTTTCTTACGGAGCCCACAGTATAGCATTGCACTGTACAATATAATAATAACTAAGCTAACATTTATTAAGCACTATGTGTTTTTATATGCATTAGACCTTTAAAGCTTTGTAACCACCCCAACAAATACTATCACTACTCCAATTTTAAAGATAAAGAAACTGAAGCTTAGAGAACAATGATTTGTCCATGGTCACACAGATAATTGGTAGTAAAGCCAGGATATGAAGCCAAACAAATCAAATTAGAGGTGAAACCCTGCATATACCTTAGCTACCACGTATTTAAATATATCCAGGGACTCCACTATGTGATACTGCCTCTTATGTGATACTTGCAGGGAATAATAGAATCCTAAAGGACCTTAATTTTAAGTATTAATGGTAGTAAATGCATTCACTGTAGTAGTTTTCTCCAAACTAAACCAATGGTTAAAGAGATTATTTGAAGTGTTAGCTAAGTGAATCACAGTAAGAATTTTACTCTCTTTTCAATTTTCTTTCAGTCTTTCTGATTGTAACAAAAGTTAAGTCTCAGATTGGTGCTAATTTGTATTAATCTTCCTTTATTAACAAAGAAGGCAGGCCTTGGACTAGGGGAGACAACAGTATCTACTGAGAATTTAGTAACATTGCTTTGTATTCATTTCTAATGTTGCCTTCTACTTATGGCAAGTGATTCTGTTTTCTTTCCTTTTGTTTTCCATTTATGGTAGGGATATATATCCTCTTAAAATAAAATTTAAATACTGTTATAAAAAAGTATGTAGGGGGCTTCCCTGGTGGTGCAGTGGTTGGGAGTCCGCCTGCCGATGCAGGGGACACGGGTTGGTGCCCCAGTCGGGAGGATCCCACATGCCGTGGAGCGGCTGGGCCCGTGAGCCATGGCCACTGGGCCTGCACGTCCGGAGCCTGTGCTCCGCGGCAGGAGAGGCCACAGCAGTGAGAGGCCCGCGTACCGCAAAAAAAAAAAAAAAAAAGTACGTAGTAGAGTTGATATGCAGATATGTCAAAAATCATGGCATTAGTACTGTGATGGCTAAAGTCTAGAATACTTTAAACAAAACAACAAGAAAAAAACCAAAAAGACTCTGCAGTCTTATTTCCATTAGCTGCATGAAAATGTCTGAATTAAGGAAGAAATGAAAAGTCTAACCCTAAAGAAAACAATGTTAACTGCTTTTGAATTCCCCTAGGCTCTAGATTCTAGAGTTCCAGACTATGGAAAAATTAATTATTCCTCATTCCATGCTATGAGGGTGTATTATATCGTAGAAAGAGCTCTTGATTCACTTTCAGAGGCTCCCGGTTGGATCCAACCTCTGCCACTCACCTTACACAGGCCCTAATACCTTCCTTGAATTCAGTTTCTCCATCAAGAAATAAAAGATCAAATTAAGTTGTTTCTTCTAGCTCTTTTATTCTAGCTTTCTTCAATGTATCTGAAATGGTCTGCACATTTATTTGCCTTTCTTCCAAAGTGCTTATCTAGGTGAAGCTTTGTGTAGCCTGTACAACTCACATGTTTTTTGAGAGAATATAAGCCATGTTAATGCTTTATTTTGTAAAGCTTCTGTTTTTGTTACGAAAGGTTACCTAACTTAAAGGCTCATTTGGGGGTGGGGGGGAGGGCACTATTACAGGTCAGCTGCCTGTTACAACTTGATATCATTCTGGAAGAAATCGAGGCTTCCACTTCCTTTGCACCATTTAAAGAAACTATTCTGAATTCCAAGAATGCCCGTGGCATTTACCAGACACTGCGTTTTCTCCTGTATGTGTCTATTTTTACACTGGGCACAAAGTACAATTAATTACCACTGGTCACTGGAATAGAATGTAATTATGGCCTGAAAGGGTGACCAAACTGCCTTCTCTAGTTGATGACTAACTTCAGACATTCTTCCAGAGCTGCTTATCTGTGTGATCAGCTTCACGCTGATGGCCCAGCTTAAGCTAGTGCCCTTAACTCTCCCAGGTCTGGTTCCCTGACAAAAAGTAAAATCAAATCACACACTCAAAACACAAAAAGGAAAAACGCAAGGCCAGTCCTTGTTAGCTGTATAAGATCACTTAAACCCCTAGATGCATAATTCAGATTTTAATAAACACCTTTTTCAGAGGTTCTAGCATATTTGGAAGAGAGGAGACACAATTTGCCCTGTAATCAGAATTAGTTAGAAAGACAGATATAGCACGTTCATTTCACTACAGTTTAGCATATGGCATCAACCACATAACTCTCACATTCTATTCTTCTTTGTGTTTGCTGACATTTTAAGCACTTTATGCATGAGATGGCTTTCATGAGACATAACAAAAAGTGGGGAAGGAACAATATGAGTATAGCTGCATTGAGATCCTGGGAATGCAGAGATAAATACCTGCAAAATAATGCTAATCTACAAGAAGGGCAAAATGATAAGTTTTTATTAACAATAACCTTTATAGGTCCTTACACTGGAGACTGTATTACCGGAAGACAATGAAGTATTTGTTAAGTGTCCAATACAACAAACCTCATAAGAGAAGTTTGATATAAAAAAATCTAGCTCCTTGAGCTGGATATGGCACAGAGTAACAGTGTTTCCGTAATCTAGTTATGGACAGTCCTCTAGAGCAATAAACCTGAGCAAACTCTCAGTTGTCATTGTTGTTCAGTTTGGGGTAATCATCTACAAAGCGCCTGTTTGTCAGGATTGGTGGAATAGTTAGAGAGGAGAAGAAGAGAGCCGACTGTAGCAGAATCTGAATAATGTAAACCTTTATTGGCTGAATGCTATCACTGGTATTGTCAGGATTCACCTGGGATTGATCTCTGACATGACCGTTGACACTTCATGACAGCAACAATTTGACAGGACTACTGCAAATCACCAAATTACCTTGGTGATTCTCTCCCTGCTAGATGCAATAGCAGCTTTGGTTGTCATGGTTGGCTCCTAGCAAACTAGAGAGACCCAGGGGTTGGGATCTATCAATATACCTCTCCCCCGTAAAGGTGGCAAATTGACAGCAAGGAAGCTAATCCTAAGGGAAGGAGGGGAATTAGTAAAAAGCTAGCAAGATTGGTGGTAAACTAGGACAGGTTTTCAGTTTCCAGGATAAAGGGTCAAATATCATAGGCTAAATTTGGATATTGCAAATTCAGTCTCATGAAGCCCGGGTATGCAAAGTCCAAATCAAAGTCATAGTTTAGGGGAATGGAAAGAAGTTTTCAAAGTACAGAGCATAAATGATGGTCAAATAGGACACAGAGTCCAAATATTCTAGAAATGTCATCTGGAAACAAGGCAAAGCAGAGTGTGAAAAGAGGCCAGCCTCTGGAAAGTAGTTTTGAGCAACCAGAACAAGTATAATATGGCTCTGCAGCCAATAGGAAAACAGTGAAACTATCCCCCAAATATCATGCTTGGTGTCAAAGGCCTGAGAGTCTGGAAAATTCAAGTATGGGAGACACTTGAACAAAATTCATCCAAGTAAGTAAAACATACTACAGGAGTTCTCAGGGAGATTACCTGATGTTATACCTCGAATGGCCCATGTTGGACACAGGAGTGGGCTGAGACTGGCACCCAGGCGGTAGGTAATGCAGCAGACAGAGATACAGCGTCTAAAGGAAAATGAAAATCCAGGCAGATAGTGCAAATGAGGTGTCATCAGAAGAGATCTGGCAAATAGACAAAATCTAGTCATCAAGCAAAAGTCTGGAATCAGGAATACTAGAGCAGAAGGTTTGAAATAGCACCCAGGTAGTAGATCACAGAGAGATGCACTGAGTGGCTGTTGGAGTAGAATGCAGTTGCTTTTAATAGGGTACCCAAGTTCTCATCCCTTAGCAGGTGGAGAGGGCGCCTCTCAGTGCCCTACATTTATTCAGACCCAATTTAACTTTCTTCATGAAATAGCCTGGTGTGACAAAACTGAAAACATGAAAACTGTGAGTATTGGTAGGTTATGACATGTGTAATAATCATACTTGAATGTAGGATACTTTTCTAAGTATGGATTAGAATGGCAAGTAAATGAAAGAAAAAGTTGTGAACATCTGAAAATGGGGCCCTGTATATTTAAATCATGCTGCACCTATGCAATGAACTATGATGCTGGCATTAACAACAATAATCACAAAGAGTTTTCAATAACTTAAAAATGTTTTCCCTTTCCCACAATACCTCACTCTCTTCCTTTCCAACCTGGGCCCGGAGAATGGCTCAGGCAAAGAAGAATGGTTCTGCCATCAAGGAGGTAGAGACCAGAAGATACATCCTTGACATTCACCAGCTCATCCACGAAGTGGGTTTCAAGAAGTGGGGCCCTCAGGCACTCAGAGAGATCTGGAAATTTGCCATGAAGGAGATGGGAACTCCAGATGTGCACTTTCACACCAGGCTCAACAAAGCTGTCTGGGCCAAAGGAATAGGAATGTCCCATACTGTTTCCAGGTGTGGTTGTCCAGAAAGTGTAACGAGGATGAAGATTCACCAAACAAGCAAGCTCTATATGTTGGTTATCTACGTACCTATCACTACTGTCAAAGATCTACAGCCAATGTGGATGAGGGCTAACAGCTGATTATAAAATAAAGTTGTAAAACCACAAAAAAGAAAGCTTTTAACCATTATTCAAAAAGACACGTGCACCCCAATGTTCATTGCAGCACTATTTACAATAGCCAGGACATGGAAACAACCTAAATGGCCATCAACAGATGAATGGATAAAGAAGATGTGGTACATATATACAATGGAATATTACTCAGCCATAAAAAGGAACAAAACTGGGTCAGTTGTGGAGATGTGGATGGACCTAGAGACTGCCATACAGAGTGAAGTCAGTCAGAAAAAGAAAAACAAATATCGTATATTAACGCATACATGTAGAATCTAGAAAAATGGTACAGATGAGCCTGTTTGCAAGGAAGAAATAAAGACACAGACATAGGGAACAAACATATGGACACCAAGGGGGTAAAGGTGGGTGGGATG
The DNA here is from genome assembly GCF_949774975.1 of Lagenorhynchus albirostris. Lineage (NCBI taxonomy): Eukaryota > Metazoa > Chordata > Mammalia > Artiodactyla > Delphinidae > Lagenorhynchus > Lagenorhynchus albirostris. The sequence goes on from NC_083100.1 coordinate 47,175,074, forward strand.
AATTGGGAGATTGGGATTGACATATATACACTACTATGTATAAAATAGATAACTGATGAGAACTTGCTGTATAGCACAGGGAACTCTACTTAATGCTCTGTGGTGACCTAAATGGGAAGGAAATCCAAAAAAGAGGGGATATATGTATACACATAGCTGATTCACTTTACTGTACAGCAGAAACTAACACAACATAAGCAACTGTACCCCAGTTAAAAAAAATAGACATTAAAAAAAAAAGGAAACGAAAGCTTTTGCTGTGTTAGGTGGATACAGGAGATACTTTATAGAATTGCAGATTTTATGTTATAAATTGTATTCAGCTGCTAGAGTACTAAAGAACTGAAATACTAGTGCTCAAGCAAGAGAGAATTTTGTATTCCTCTCACAGAAAATAAGTCCAGAGCTGGCAAGGTAGTTCCAGTCATCGGGCACCCTGTCTCTTTCTATTTATCATCTTCAGAGTTGGCTAAAATAGCTGTCAATGCTTTGGCTCTGGTGTCCACGTTCCAGGCAAGAAGTAGAAGTGAAGAAGAGCAAAAAAGCTGCATGCTAACGATATGTCCTCTTTTAAGGGGTCTTCCTAGAAGTGTAACAGATGTGCATAACAACAGTGGCTTAAACATGATCAGAGTTTTTTTCCTTACGGAGCTACACAGCCTAAGGTCATTACGGCAACCCTGATCCAAAACACCCTCAAAAATTCAGTCTCCTTTTTTTCTTGTTGGATATCTCCTAGCAACTTCCATTCCAAGATCACCTCAAGGATCAAAATAGCTGCTCAAGCTCCAGCCACCATGTGATATTGTGATTCATAATAAGAAATATATATATTTGGTCTTCTTCCTGGTTTCTGGCACAGAGCTCCTAAACCTTTGGAATTTCCTAAGTGATCAGAGAGATAAAGGTATCTTTGGTTATTCATAACAAGCACCTTTCAACTACATCAGAGTTTATATTAACGAGGTGACTTTGGAAAACCCATAACGATGGGAGCTGGTTGCCAGGGTAACCAACCCTGACTAGGTGCTGGGAGAGTGGCCTTTCCAGAGAAGGCATGGAAGCTCTTCGCCCCTTCCCACATACCTGTCCTGTGCATCTCTTCCACCTGGCTGTTCCTGCAGTGTTTCCTTTTATAATAAACTGATAATTTAGTAGTATACTGTTTGTCTGAGTTCTGTGAGTCACTCTAGAAAATTAATTGAACGCATGGAGGGGGTTGTGGGAACCTCTGATTTATAGCTGTCTGTCAGAAGCACAGATGACAACCTGGGCTTGCAACTGGCATCAGTGGGGGTGTGGGAGTGGCAGTCTGTGGGACTGAACCCTTAACCTGTGGGATGTGACGCTATCTCCAGGTAGTGTCAGAACTGAGTTATATTTTAGAACACACAGCTGGTGTCACAGAACCGATCGGCATGTGGAAAACCCACAAATCTGGTGTTACAAGTGTTAAGTGTTCCTAAGTAGAGCATTGAGAGTTGAGAGACACAGAAAGAGTAATAGGAGTGTGTTTTTTCAAAAATTTTACTTACTGTATCAATAATCTAGCCAGCTAAAAAAGAGAAAGAGATAGGAAAGAAGGAGAGGCAAAACAGCCTACACTTGCTGCCTTTTCAGGAAGTCTTCTGGGAGCTTTCATGTAACCTTTCTGCTTATATCTCCTTTGCTAGAACTTAGTCGTATGGCCACACCTAGCTTCAAGGGAGGTTGAGAAATACAGTATTTTCAGGTAGGCACATTAATAAATCAAATAAAGTAAAAATTCTAATACTAAAGAAGAAGGGACCAGCAAACATTGGCCAGGCAGTTGGCAGCCTTTGCCACATCTGTACAATGATTTTAAAACATAACCACATGATTTTAAAACAGAAAAAGCCTTGGGGAATGGGACAAAGACATAAAGACATACATTTTGATTGGGACCAAGGTTGGAGACTTGGAGCTTGGGAAAGGGTATGGAAAGGCAGGCACTGTGAGTGTGGGGTTGTGGGAAAGTGTGGACATTCAGTGCAGAGGATGTAAAAATGTTAAGAAGTTAAGGATAAGATGGGCTTCCCTGGTGGCGCAGTGGTTGAGAGTCTGCCTGCCAATGCAGGGGACACGGGTTCGTGCCCCGGTCCAGGAAGATCCCACATGCTGCGGAGCGGCTGGGCCCATGAGCCATGGCCGCTAAGCCTGCGCGTCCGGAGCCTGTGCTCCGCAACAGGAGAGGCCACAATAGTGAGAGGCCCACGTACCAAAAAAAAAAAGAAGTTAAGGATAAGAAAGAAAATAATGAATGGGAGTGTCTCAACTGAAACCAACGTGAGGACTAAGAGCCTGAACAAATGTCCTCCAAATATATATCTTTTATTTTTTTCTTTCTCTTTTGCTTGGCCTCCTTCACTGGGCACATCTCCTATCCTAGGCTCTCATAGATGTGACCATCTGTCTCTCTTTCGTAAGCTTACACCTATTTGTATAATATATAGATCGACAGTGTAGCTCCATTAACTCAGGCACACTAACCCTTTTTTGCCAGAGATTGTATCCCCATGCCTGGTGTGGTGCCTGGTATGTAATAAACAAGCAACAAACATTTGCTGAGTTGGAATAAATATGTAAGGACACAGTGATAGGAAAAGAATGTTGACAGAGCACATAACAAGATAAGGTTTCCAGAAAGGTGCCTTTCAAAGATAAAAGATACATGAATTTGTGAGGCATCACATCTTTCCAGAATAGTCTTTACTATGAACAATTACAAATTGGAAGTTATTCCATTATTATTGAAATGTTATTTCCATTATTATTCTGTTCTTTTCCACCCCAGAAAGATCTTACATATATTCTTTTACTTTATCTCTACTTAATTGAATCATCTTGTCTCTGCCTGACCCTGGGCTCCTTCTTCCACATCCCCTTCCAGTCCTGTGACGTACATGAATTACCAGTATCTGGGTGGAGTCCAGAAAAGCACAGCAAGAGGATGTGATATTCCTTCCCATTTTATGCTTACTGGTTGTGTGACCTTGCAAAATTTATTTAACTGATCTATGCCTCCACTTGCCGACCTGTAAAGTGGGAATAATAAACTGACAGGTCAGGGTTGTTGAAAGGATTATGTAAAACTTTTAGCAGTCATGGTCTCTAATGTGCATTCAACATATGTTAACAATTACTACTTGTCCACAGAACAGAATGTTAGGAGATGATGCTCACATTTTCCATGGGGAGGCAAGACAGTTCCTCAACTATCAGTGCTGAGAGGAAGGACTCCAGCAGGGGTGGCAGTGAGAGAGGAGAAGGGGGAGGCAAAGAGAGGGTTTTCCAAGGTCCCACAACAAGTAAGGGGCAGTACCATGAGGTGGGAAGGTGGGAGAAGGTGATAGAATCCCACCTATACTTGCTCTTGGGGAACTTCCAAGGTCAGGTGGGTGGTAAAGAAAATCTGACTTGAAATTTCCTCTCAGGGGGAGCAACGACCTTGGCTGCAGCCATGTGAGTCATGGGTTCTGGAGAAGAAACAGCACTGACTCAGTGGATTTGAGACAAAGGGAGTTTCCTTAAGGACTAGCTCCTGAATCAGCCACTGTTTGCCTAAGAGAAAATAAACCACACTTGCCAGTTGCATTAGGTAAAACCAAAACACAATATTCTCAAACACAAACTAACTAAGAAAGGAGTTTACTGGCTTGCATAACTGAAAAACCCAGGAGAAGGAAGCTCTTGGCTTCTGTCTTTTTAATCTCCATATGAAGATTCATGTGTGACATGGTCATGCTCCATTCTAAGTCTCCCCTTGGTGACAAGAGAGCTGCAGCAGCCCCGGTCTCACAACGCTTCTGGTTGGAGTCCAGCAGGAAAGAAGTCTGCCACCTTGATGGCTCCAACAAAAGTCCTGGAGTCTCATTAGCATGATTGACCTGCTTGTGAATTAGTAACTTGGCTCAGGCCAAGTATGGGTCACGTAACACCCTCCAGAGTTGAAAGTGGAATTATCTGCACAGGAACCACATGGACTGAGCGGGGAGGGGAGGTCAATCCCCAAACATAAATTGTGGGCTGTTACCAGAAGTAGGGTAAATAGATGTGCATAGCCAGAAAAAAATGTTTACTACACTACCCATTATTTTCTCTTGCCATGTGTTGTAGGCACTGTTGAAATGCTACTGTATTATACACAGTGGGAACCCTGAGAAACATACCCTTGCTTTGGCATTAAGTGTGAAACTTCCTTAGAGGCTAAAGGGCACTAGTAATTGTTCCACACTCCAGTTTAGAGAGTCTTAGCAGTACTAAGCAATCCTACTCATTGGATATAATTCAAACTACTTTTTAGTGTCAATGATGTTGTTCATATCAACGCATTTGTCTCCCCGTTACCCCATAAGCTGCTAGAAGGCAGGGGTCTAGCTGATTGCCCCACATAATGTCAGTATTAATAAATGATTTATTTACTGATTCATTCACTTAAGGGCTCTGTTTCCAGTCAGATCCGAAACAGTCAGAAGCGTTTGAGCTTCCACTGGCTTCAAAACAGGAATTATAATTCTTTTTGGCAAGTGTGAAATCATTGTAACTCGTGTTCTTTAGAAACACATTTGAACAACATCCTGCTGACTGGAAAAATGTATACAATCCTTCAACAGAACAATTGCTCATTCACCACTCCCATTTTAAATAGAAACAAAATTTCTAGTAATTAATTTTAATCATTTACCAGTCTGTTTTTTAGCAGATAGGCCCATACTATTATTCTTTTGGGCACAGACAATTTTTTCCAGAGAAGGACAGAGAATTTTTTTCCCTTTCAATTAGAACTAAGGTGTAAAGTCATCAATTTAAAGGTTGAGAAGTATCCATTTAAATCTGAGGCACTGAACTTGAGTTCTGATCCTCTGGTAGGAGCCTGTGTATTTGAGAGACAGAGAGATAGAGATGGAGGGACATATGGAAATTGACCAATTGTCTGGGAAACATGGAGGTCAGGGTGATACAAGACAATGCCAGGAAGCAAAATCAGAGTCCAGGGGCTTTCCTGGTGGCGCAGTGGTTGAGAATCCGTTTGCCGATGCAGGGGACACGGGTTCGTGCCCTGGTCCGGGAGGATCCCACATGCCGCGGAGCGGCTGGGCCCGTGAGCCATGGCCGCTGAGCCTGCGCGTCCGGAGCCTGTGCTCCGCAACGGGAGAGGCCACACAGTGAGAGGCCCGCCTACCGCAAAAAAAAAAAAAAAAAAAAAAAAAAAAAAAAAAAAAATCAGAGTCCAAACAAGATATAAATCTAAGAGGAATAATCAGAGAAGCTGAATTCTCTGAAGCTTGAATAGGCAAGAAGCAATAGGAAATAATAATAATAAATATCAGTGTAGCACTGACTATGAGGTAAGGACTTTCTTAGTGCTTTACACAGGAATGTGTATTCCCCTCTAGTCTAGACTACAGATTTCATGAAGGTAGGGACTGTTATTTTATTTCCTTCCTTGCTCAATAAATATTATTGAATACTAATGACACTGTATATGCCAAAACAAAGCCAGTGGGATAACGCATGGAAGGTCGGAGGCAGATACTGAGACATTCCCTAAGCAGCTAAGTGAAACTGTCACTCTTCCTAAGGGGTGTCCAAGGCCTCGACTATGGTTTAGGAAGGGCTGTTCAAAGACAGTGGGGCATATCAGTTTCTACCCAGCTTTTGTCTACATTCCAAAGATAATTTAAACCTTGCTTTTCATTAAAGCAGCCATCAAAAGGCAATGCAATGACTGTGGCACTATAAAAATCAGTCCAGGGGCTTCCCTGGTGGCACAGTAGTTGAGAGTCCGCCTGCCGATGCAGGGGACATGGGTTCGTGCCCCGGTCCGGGAAGATCCCACATGACGTGGAGCGGCTGGGCCCATGAGCCATGGCCGCTGAGCCTGTGCGTCCAGAGCCTGTGCTCCGCAATGGGAGAGGCCACAGCAGTGAGAGGCCCACGTACTGAAAAAAAATCAGTCCAGGTGTGTTGCTCTTTTCACCTTATCCTGATTCCCCTCCCTACCCCATCCTACTCAGGCATCCTAGGGTATTCTGGGACTTCTCAAGTGGAGGCAGTCACATCCCTGCTTGCAGTAATGCTGGGCACAGTTTGTTATCTGGTGTTAGGCTTGTGTGTCAGTGTCTTTCTGGAGTTTCATACTGGTTGCAGCATAGGAGGCAACTGACCTCAGTAACTGGGAGCTGTGGATACCTACTTCTTTTCATAGCACATTGCTCTTGAGTAGTGCTAACTCAGCAAGTCCCAAGAGACAATCAGTCTAGCCTGTCAGGTCTGCATGTAATCAGCAAGGAATTTTTCATTCCCGGGCTAATGCCTACATGCCATACAGTCTCTATCATGTGTTCTTAGTTAAGCGAAGTATCCTAGTAGTAAACTGAACTTCTAAAAACCCAACACATTCATGTGCTGGAGAATGGGAGTGAGGGTAAAGAGGAGGCATCTCCAGACAAGAGATTTTATCACTTAAAGACACATTTTACAATGGAAAACCAGGGCAGTAAAAAAATAGAATGACTGGAGGATGCCTTTTGCTACTTGAAGGGCATCTAGATTCTGGAAACCAATCTGGGGTTTCTTTATTGATGTAACCGTTTAACGGTCTGATCACACAATAACAGACATTCTTTATTTGCAGACTCCCAAACCAATGGTAACCTAACTGTGACAAAGAGAAACTTCGAGTTATTGGAATTGCTGGGGGTAGGGAAGTGGCGTATGAGCTGGGGAGGTTTAGGTAGCACAGCAATATGAAAAGCATTGCTAATATTTCTCGGCTTATAAACAGTTGGGTTCTAGAGGGAGACTGTCTTTGAATCCCAGCTTTACCACTTACTGGATGTGTGAGCTTGGACGAATTTTTAAACCTCTCTATATCCCAGTTTCTTTGTCTGTAGAGGGGAGATAACATTAGTACATTCTTTCTAGAGGAATATTAGTACATTCTTTCTAGAGGCTTGGAACAATGTCCTAACTCATTGTAAAATTCAGCATATATTGCCCCCCAGCCCTCTCATTATTATTACTTTCATGTACCTCTCTAAGTTTCTCTATATTAAATCATTTTTCTTCTATTCCTTATTCCATAAATCTGGTTAATCTGGTTGGGTGTTAGTTGAAGATAGACTGTCCTTTCAGTTTTCATCATTTCATCAAGGCCAATCCTCAAGTTGTCATGTGGAGGGACTTCAACTGCCAAATACCTCAGGTTTCTGCCTTGTCACTCACTTCTCACCCTAGAGGGTTTGGGAGAAGGACCTGGGCTGTGTGGTCAGTGGATCTGTCATTGTGTCGACCAGATACATTCTGGTGTGGCTCTCCACCAACAGTCAGGCCTGGCCCTGTGGGGAAGATTTGAGTTTGTCTAGCTCTTCCATGACAAGGTAGATGATAAGTGTACTATTTTAGAGCTATGATATCCATTATTTGGACCTATTTTCCAATCTACTTTTTAGCAGTAACAAAGCTTATATTTCTCCACCATATGACTAGGATGTCTTTTTCTCAGTTGGTTTTGACTCAGAGGGAGAATAATATTTTATTTATTGGGTCCCCAAATTCTCAAAACCTACTATGTGTAAGGTTCGCAGAGGTTTCTGTAGGTGATACATTAATGTCTAAGGTAACTTCTTTTCCTCGGGGAGCTTGAAATCTAGTAAAAAGAATGATAACTTTTCATAAGTAACTATAACACAGGATGAATAATTAAAATAAGAAAAGCAAATCGTGGGGACTTCCCTGGTGGTGCAGTGGTTAAGAATCGCCTGCCAATGGCAGGGGACACGGGTTTGATTCCTGGTCCGGGAAGATCCCACATGCCACAGAGCAACTAAGCCCATGCACCACAACTACTGAGCCCATGTGCCACAACTACTGAAGCCCACATGCCTAGAGACCGTGATCCGCAACGAGAAGCCACTGCAATGAGAAGCCCGCGCACGGCAATGAAGAGTAGCCCCCCACTCGCCACAACTAGAGAAAGCTCGCATGCAGCAGCGAAGCCTCAATGCAGCCCAAAATAAATAAATAAATACATAAAATAAAAAAGAAAAGCAAATTTTGTGGGCAATTCAAAGGAGGGAGAAATCACTTCCTTCTGGAGGCATCAGGAAAAAAAAACTCATGGAAGAGATAGTATTTAATGTGGTTATTACTTTGACAGATTGAATGGGGGAGGGAGAGAGCATTTTAAACACATAGCAATACCATAAAGGCAGAAAAGCATGAGTATGTGTGTCAGGAGAGGAAGGGTGGCAAGGAGATATCTGTGGAGAAACAACAAGTAATTCATTCTGGCTGAAACTTAGAGTATAAGTAAGTTGGGGAAGAGGCTGGACAGGCTTTGACCATGCTGTGGAAACACATGGAAAATTTTTGAACAAGGTACTCACTTTAGAGTTGCTTTTAAAGAAGATGAATCAGGCAGTGATACATAAGGCAGTTTCAATTCAGAGATAAGGGAATGGGAATAACTGAGATGGAATTGAGATTCAATTCCCTATTTGTATGATTCTAAGCCTTGACTTATCGGATTAAAGCAAATAAAAAACGATTTGTGTTAGAAGGATAAAACAATGAGCTCAGACTTACATAGTAAGTTTGAGATGTTACTGGGACATTCAAGTGAATAACTCTAGTCACTTCTGGCTCCATTCTGTCCTTCAATTGGTAGGGAAATAGACTCCACCTCCAATTCTGCAAAGAATTTGTTGCCACCTTGAATGTACTACACCAATTTTACAATGTATTAGCCCTGTAACCTAGGGCTTTTACCTTAATCCTTCTCAGCCTTAGTTTCCTAACATCGCAAAAGGAAAACCTATGTCATAGACTTCCGAAGTTAGATAACATATGCACCTACCTTGCACAGGTCCTAACATGTAGTTGGTGCTAAGAAACGATAGCAATCACCATCATCATCACCCTTACAGAGTCAGGTCCAAATACTGGCTCTGTCATTTACTAGCTGTGTGATTAATCTTTTTAAACCTTCGTTTGCTCATCTTTAAAATGGGGGATAATAAGAATAACTACAACAACTATGGTTGTTGTAAAGACTTATGAGATGATCTATGCATAGAACTTCTTAAGAGGATAGCACTTGTAGCTCCCAAACAGAGCTCTTGTGAAGATTCAACAAGTTCTTGAATGTATTCAGCATACAGTCAAGATTCTAAATGTTAGGTATTATTATTATAATTACATTGCTACTACTACTACTACAACTACATTGCATTAGGTAGATATTTGGTTGTTACCTCTCTATTAATTGTGGGTTCTTTAAAGAATTTTCTCAATATGTAGTTTACTTAGAAAATAGATAGATAGATAGATAGATAGATAGATAGATAGATAGATAGATAGATAGATGTTTTAAAATATAAATTGAAGATATCTAGAGGGCACTTTGCTCTGTTTATTGGGAACTTAGGGTTTGGGGCCTTAAGGTATGGATTTTAGAATACATGCATAGAGATAATAATTGAGAACCTTGAGGGAGTATAGGGAATAAGGAGGCCTGATGAACCTTACCAGGTGTTTGCTCATTGAAGATGGGAGGAGGAAGAGAGGCCAGGAAGGGATTCATAAGAAAAGATGAGTGATGCAGAAGTAGAATGACAGCCGTCACAGTCCCAAGAAAGGAGGACACTGCAGGAAGGACAGGGATGTTCAACATTGCTAAATGGTACATAAATGCTTGAGAAAAACTGTAGGCTTTGCCAATTATGGGGTAATAGGTGACCTTGAGAGAACAGTTTTAGAAAGAGAATCAAGAGTAGAATCCAGGGCTTCCCTGGTGGCGCAGTGGTTGAGAGTCCGCCTGCCGATGCAGGGGACGCGGGTTCGTGCCCCTTTCCGGGAGGATCCCACATGCCACGGAGTGGCTGGCCCCGTGAGCCATGGCCGCTGAGCCTGTGCGTCCGGAGCCTGTGCTCCACAACGGGAGAAGCCACAACAGTGAGAGGCCCGCGTACCGCAAAAAAAAAAAAAAGAGATGTCCTTGGTGGAATAGGGACCCAGAGGAAACAGGGAAGAATGGGAATAGAGGCTAGGTTGAACTTTGTAAAAGCAGAGACATGAGCCTCTCTTGGAGGCCAGAGTAAAGCAAAGGAGTAGGCAGATTAAAATTACCAAGAGATACTAAGATGGAGCAAATGGAATGGCAAGAGGTCTCCATCAGCTATCTTGGATCTTACTGGTAAACAAGAAAGTGACTACAGTATTCTGAGAGATTGCCAGCAGTGGGTGGGAACTGAAGGACAAGGAAAGCTGTATGGAAAGGCTGCTGTGCAGAGCTGACTGTAGCTGAATTCAATAATTTCTGGGGCAGTAGAGAGCTTAGCTGAAATTAGGTAATTAGTTTAGTGCCATTGGTTTAATGATATCCTGTAGACCCAATCTATTGACTTTCCCTAGAAATGATCAATCTTCAGGAGGAAGAGTAGGGAAAGCATATTTTGCATTATATTAAACTTGATAATGCTGAGGCAGAAATGAGGGAACATAAAAATGGCAAGGGATGCCATGAAATTAACATGCCAGGTAATTAACAGTAAGTTACTAACATGGCTTGGTATATACCTGACATAACAAATGAACCCAGAACAGAGAGAATATATTGAAGAAAAGAGAGAGTTCAAGACACATATGGATACCATTAGGATTAAAAACAGGTTAGGTGATCATGAAGATATGGAAGGAATTGAAGTTGAGATTAGAATGTAGATTCTCAGGGGTTTTAAGATCTTAGAAGTGGAGCAACACCAAGTGAGATGAAGTCTAGAGGGGCCGTGTCAGGGGGGTCACCTCGTGGAGTGGAGCTCAGCTTCCAAAGTCCAGAAAGCAGTGAGGAAAGGTTGTGTAGGAATACGATCCAATGGGTCAGTCAGAGTGGTCTGGGTTCTAAGCCCCAGCTCTATCACTCTTCAGTTGGGTGACCCTGTGCAAGTTACTAAACCTTTCCACATCTCTTTTCTCATCTGTACAATGGAGGTCATATTGGTTCCCAACTTTTAGAATTGTTGGGAGGACTAAATGGGATAATATATGTGAAGTATCTCACATCTGACACCTGATAAGGGCTCAGAACATACTCTTATTAATATTTAGTGTTAGCTTTCAGTATTTTCATGAATCATACCTTAGTGTCTATCCTTGCGAGGATGACAGAGCTTAAAGTGGAGAGGAAGACTGTGGATGGAATACTAAAGTCAGTGAAAAAGATACTGTATCAGGTTTTAGAGGTTAGTGGATGATTGGGTAAGGACTGTTAGAAAGCCTAACTAAAAATGCCTTCAACAATACTGACTACCTCAAAACAACAAATCCCCAGGTAGAACTGCTCCAAAGTTTAGTGCCATTGGCTTAATGATATCTTGAAAGACCCAGATGCTTTCTCTGCTTGTTGGCTTGTCCCCTTGGACTATTTCTCAACATGGCCCCAATATCATGGCTGAAGCTTCAGGTACCGTTAGGCACTGAGTTTGACGGATCCTTAGTGGATCTCTCTACAGTGTGAGAGGGCTAGCACCTATTGATTTCAGTTTGGGGAATAAGACAACAGAGAAATACCATTTAACATTTTGTTGCACAAATGATGCTGCAATGAGCACGCTTGTAGATGCCTCATTATGCATATGTGAAGTATTTTGTAGGATGAATAGGGAGATGTCAAATTGTTTCCACAGAGGGCAACATTTAAGTGTTGCAGAATCTTAAAAATGCCATTACCACTTTACACACTAATTAGTAGTACAAAAAAAAATTTCCTTACTTCCTATCCAAAGTTTGATAAGATTAAACTTTTAAATATTTGTTAATCTGGCAGATGAAAATCTTATCACATTGCTTTTTCAGTGTGCATTTTCTTGGTTACAAATGAAGTTGACTAGCTTCTCAAATGTTTGGATTATTTGCACTAAATTTTCTATGAGTTTCCTGTTTACAACTTTTGCTTGCTTTTCTATTAGGTTGTTCATATTTTCTTCACTTATAGAAATTCCTCATATAGTCTAGATACTATATAACAATCCTTTGATTGCCATTTATGTCTATCTTTTGTCTTTTAGCTTTGTTTAACGTGTCTATTGTAGGAAGCAACTTTTAATTTGCACAAATTTTTTGTACTCTTAAGGTTCTTAGGTTGTTCTACTGGCAGTAACTATGCAGTTGTTTAATCTCCAGGTCAACCCTGCCCAAAGTCAAGTACAGGAAGCTGTCTACACAGTGTCATTTAAATGATAAGGAGAGAAAGGCTCAACTGCTCAAATATATTTCAATCCATGAGTCTGATGCCATGTCTGAATTTTCCCACATGAGTCATTCCCAAGGGACTTTCTGGGACCTTGGATTTTAACTGTGTGAAGGATGTTATTATCTTGTTGAGACAGGATATTAGCCTATTAACAATAATTGTGCTCTCTGATTAAATTTTGCCCTTTTTTTGCAGTACGCGGGTCTCTCACTGTTGTGGTCTCCCGTGTTGCGGAGCACAGGCTCCGGACGCGCAGGCTCAGCAGCCATGGCTCACGGGCCTAGCCGCTCCGCGGCATGTGGGATCTTCCCGGACCGGGGCACGAACCCGTGTCTCCTGCATCGGCAGGCGGATGCTCAACCACTGCGCCACCAGGGAAGCCCGCCATTTATTTTTATCAGAGGGAATGAGATGTACAGGGAAAGTAAAGAATGTTTGAAACAGTGCATGGCTCATGTGCTTGAAGAAATTTTATGGAAGGATTCGGGTAGCAAGGAGGTAGCTTCAAGACAACTTTTCTCTTTCTCAGGAAGGAAGAAAAGAGAAAGACAAAAAGGGAAATACACTCAAAACAAACCTTGATATATTTTTTTCTCCCCTTAGGCTAGAGTCCTCTAACATTTGGGTTACTTGCTAGGTCAATATCAAAATGTGATAACTTTCCACTGAAAGTAGATGGTACTTTGATTATTTCCTTAATTAAAGCAAACTTAAATAAGCAGTTCCACAGTTATGATTCAATAAATCCTTTCAAACATTCCTCACGAAAGAGTCCTGTGATAAAGTCATTTCAGATGGAAAACAAGGGAATTAAAAAAGAAAAATGGCATAAAAGACTTCTCTTTTGCCATGTGTTAAGTTGGGGGAATTTTTTCTATCCTTGTAAGCGGTTTTTAGTCTCTGAGGAAAAAAATACTTAAAGAAAGCAGATGTTGATGAGTCACATTTAAGCTCTTATAGTTCGAAACATATTTTTTATTTGTGTATGAAGCTGTGGTCTGGAAGATAACTGGCTAAAGTCCTTGACTTTAGGGTTTTAACCCTATGTTGTCAATACCAAAGAAGTTGGACTAGAAAATCTCTACGAATACTCCCAACTCTTGTATTCTACACTTTTTAATGAACTTTATGCTTTTTTTGCCTTTGCCCCAATTATGTAGCCACAAGATGATATAGCCCCCAGCCCCTTTTCTCCTCTGGCTATTTCTTTAAGTCACTGTCCAGGAATGAACAGTGAAGGAATTAGGAAGAAGGAGAAAACTTTCAAAGTGTGAGAATGGGAGCAGCGGTCAGTCACTGTTCAGTAGATTTTTACAGATTGCTAACCACAAGTAGACAGACTAACCAAATGATCACAAGCGTGATTACAGCTGAAGATAAGTCTCTTTATAACAAAGGACTGAAGACCTAACTGCGAAGTCAAAAAAACCCACTTCTCTCAGGAAGAACCAACACCTGAGCAGAGATCTGAAGGAGGAAGAGGGGTGACAAAGTGAAAGAGGGGTGGGTTGCCTGTGGTAAGAGCATGCCAGGCAGAAACAACTAGCACTTACAGGGTCCTGCAGCAGGGGGCACAGTGTGTTCAGGGAAGTTGGAGGTAAGGGGATGTATCCCCAAGGTAGTTAAGGGAAAACAGACAGGATTTAGAATTGATTTGGATCACTGGAGCTAGTTCTCCCTCAGAGTCCTTGCTACTCTCTTCCTCCTCTTTCTCTCCTAGCAGATAAAAAAACACTTGAGCTAGGCATTGTTTTAAGCACTTTACACATATGAACTCAACTCTAACTCAACAATAACCCAATGAGTATATGGTAGAATATATGAACTCATGATCCTACCTGAAAATCTCTGCTTCACCTTTTTCTTCCATATATATATATATATATCTTTAAGATAGCAGACATTTTTTTTTTGCTAGGGACAAGCTCGGGGTTATTTGAGAAAAGAAAACAAAAAACAAAAAAACGATGGGAGTATTCAAATGCGGTTTGGACATGCTCAATCCCAAGGCATGGGACTTAAGAAAATTACAGAAAACTACAGTCCATTCCTGTGTAATTTATTTAATTGAAATATATAATATCTATTGAGTGCATATTGCATCAAATACTATTCTGAACATTTTATATATTAGTTTATCTTCACACCTAACTCTATTGTGATGCCCATTTTACAAATGAGAACACCAAGGGAAATCTCCAAGAATGTACAGCTGATAGTAGTGAAGAGAGGTGGGTGCTGATCCTGGGCAGTCTGTCTTCAGAGGCCACTCTTAAGCACTAAACATCACTTGCTCATCTGTATGAGTACCCAATGCCTTGCTACCTCCTAAAATGGTTCTCTTCTTTCTTCTCCACTGGACTCCCTTATGATATATTAGGAAACAAAGGTCCTCATGACAAACATGATATAGTCATTGAATTAACAGAAAATAAAGAAACTGGTGGAACTCTATAAGGACAACTACCAAGACTGCTTTTTCTTCAACAAATGAGAATATGGAAGTCATTTTGTGGCCAATGAACATGAAATACTTAAGATCTGAGGCAAGCCGCCATGTAACTCTAGATTCCTGAAACTGGTAGTATAAAAACTGCTCTAAGGCTGCTTTTGAGCAGGGATTATAGTCAATCCTACACCACTAAAGTAATTACAGCAGAAAAAAGAAAGACCATTTTCAACAAAGCTGCAGAATTTCTCTGATTTGCATTAAGAATTTGTCATTTTCTTGGCACATGTTTCTCCTTTCATTATTGAACTCTATGAGAGATCATGTGTTTCAAGTCTGCCTCACTTTCATTTAGGCTCAAATCAAATTCCAGAATGTTCTTTTGGATGAAGGGGTTTCCCTAAAGCTAACTGGAGTTTCCTGCACTTTTGTTGAGATCTAAACTAGCAAGATTTCAGTACCTCAGTCGTCACTCATCACTTTAATCGTTCAGTTGTATATATCCTCAGCTTTCTTGCTACTTTATTCCTCCATCTTACCCTCTTAGAAGATAATAAAGTACTTCTGTTGTGTTTTCTCTGTGCCCTTCCCCTCTCCTCCCCACCCTTCCCCTTGCCTCCTCTTCTTTCAGTGCTTAGAACTGTCCATCTATTCACTCAACAACACCCTCTGAGTATACGGCAGAGTACGTGGGCCCAGATGCAGGTAGGTTGAGAGACAGGGTGGTGGAAGCATGTAAAAGATCTCCTCTAAATGTTCCTAGTTTCTCTGTAAATGGGAAACAGACTATACTCATTTTACAGGTGAGGAATCTGAAGCACAGCGAGAGTAAGCAGTTTGTTCAAGACCACCTAGCTTCCAAGTGGCCGAACCATGATTTAAATCTAATCAGTCTGACTCCAGAGTGTATACTCTTCGCCTTCATGCACTGCTGCCAAACTCCTCTCTGGTTAAATTCAACTCTGTACTTCCCTGCCTGACCCACCAGGGTCCTTCTGACACTGCTCTAACAGCCCTCCTCTGCACTCCCACCTGACACACTAGGTGCTATAGGCGCTAATTCAAGGAATTTCCTAACTTCTTGCTTCTTTCTGAAAGACAAACAGTTGGTAACTTTTGTGAATTAGGCTGTAACTGCTTTATAACTAACATGTCCTGCCCATCATCTGTCAGCTGCAAGGTACTCTGGTGAGCCACCACTTGAGAGCTTTACTCATTTTAACAGATTTCATTGGCATAGCTCTGGGTGGCAATCCAGTTTTTTGAAAATGTGCTCAGCCATAAAGGCCCAAGTCCACGCAGCTGTGGCAAAGTTACAGTTCTGTGGTTTCACGTTAGTTACCTTATAGTTATTGTGTAATTAGCGCCGCTTAATGTATATTACCAAAATAAATATATCTACCCCAGGAAAAAAAAAAAAAAAAGCTGAACATAGCTGAAGACTAATGACCATGCTGATTATTCTTCCTTCAGATTCATGCTTTGGCACAGCCCTGAAAGCCTACTCTACTTTCCCAGTCAGTTCATTTCTTAATTACTTTACCTCTTACCTCTTTTCAAACTTTTGTTGCCACTTCTCCAGTCTTCACTCTGTAATGACTTGTTTCCCATTTCATTGAGAAAATGGAAGCAGTCAGAAGAGAACTTCCACATACTCCCCACACCACATCTACTGACCTACTTGCATTGGGCCCCATGTACTCTGCCTGACCTTTCACCATGGATGAATGTCTGTGTGCTTATCTAAATCCAGTAGCTCCTTATTGAGCACTGGATCCCATCCCCTCACCTTCTCCAGGATCTCTCTCTTTCAAATATACCCTCTCTTCTGTATCATCAGTTTTCCTACCCCCACAAGTCATTTCCCATCAGTAGACACATATTCTGTAATATTCCTATCTTAAAAACAAAAACAGACTTCTGGTTTCTGATCTGGCCTGTAAGGAGCTTGGCAATTGTCATTCTGTCTTGACAGCAAGTAAAAAGCTGAACAAATCGAAAAATCAACAATTTTTCTTAGCTCCATCAGAGAAGTGAGGTCATGGGCAAACCACTACCTCCCAAACTGGAGAGACAGGTAAATACAGAGAATCACAACTTACTGGAGCAGAAACCTTCATGAGAACCGGTGCTGGGATATGAAAACCTGAACTGTAATTGACAAATTGCTGGAGGCTCAGTGTGCACAAGCCTGAGAGTTAAAAACTCCAGGGGGACCCAGTCATCAGCAGGTCCCCACAATTTTGTGAGTTTTATCTCCAGGAGCTTGACCTGGTTCTTGCAGTGAATATCAGAGGAAAATTTGCTTGGGTTTCTGGAAGGAGGAGGAGAAAAGAAATCATTTTGAAATACGTAAGAGCATTTTTTTCTTAACAAGTCCTGCCCATAACAGAAACTATTTTACAGAGCCTAAACTACTGAGATTTTATCAGAAGGGAAATACCCAAGTCTAGCCCATTCTAGCCTTCCACGTGGGAGAAAGGAAATACCCAATCCCAATTCCTTTTAGCCTTCCATGTGAGAGAAGGGAAGTAGCTAACTCCATCTCCCTCTAGCCATTCTGTCCCACCTGGGGGAAAACACTGAGACACACTCGTGAAGTTCACAGTTCAGAGGCACAGGCTCTCTGAAAGACTGAGACCTGAGAACACTTTCCCTTCCCCCACACCTTACTACCACATTACTAAAGGTCTATTTACCACAGTGCCTTTTAACCAATATATTATGTCTGGTTATAAAGGCAAAACATGCAGTTTGAAGAGACAGCAAGCACTAGAACTAGACTCAGATATTGCAGGGATGTTGGAATAATCAGACCAGGAATTTAAAACAACTATGATTAATATGCTAATTAAGGGCTCTAACAAATAAAGTAGACAGCATGCAAGAACAGATGGACAATGTAAGCAGAGAGATGGAAATTCTAAGAAAGAATAAAAAGGAAATACTAGAGATAAAAAAGCTGTAATGGAAATGAGGAGTGCCTTTGATGGGCTTATGGGTAGACAGGACACAGCTCAGAAAAGGATCTCTGTGCTTGAGCATATGTTAATAGAAATCTCCAAAACTGAAAAGGAAACAGAAGACTTTAAAAAAAGACAAAAAAACCCAGAACAGAATATCCAAGAACTGTGGGACAATGATAAAAGGGGTAACATACACATAATGGGAATACTAGGAGGAGAAGAAAGAAAGAATTGAAAGAAGGGACATCACAAAATATCCCATGAACATTTTAAGGATAATTATGCCCTTCACAAAAATTAATTCAAAATGTATCATATAGAAATGTAAAATACAAAAATTATAAAACTCCTAGAAGATAACATAGCAGAAAACCTAGATGACCTCTGATATGGCAATTACTTTCTAGATGTAACACCAAAGGCATGATCCATGAAAGAAAGAATTATAAGGTAGAGTTCATTAAAATTAAAAGCTTCTGCTCTGCAAAAGACAATTCAAGAAAATGAGAAGACAAGCCTTAGAGTGGGAGAAAATATTTCCAAAAGACATATCTATAAAGGACGGTTTTCCAAAATATACAAAGAACTCTTAAAACTCAACAATAAGAAAATCAACAACTGCATTGAAAAATGAGCCAAAGACCTGAACAGACACTCTATCAAAGAATAGATACAGATGGCAAATAGGCATATAAAAAGATGCTCAACATCATATGTCATATGTCATTCGAGAAGTGCAAATTAAAATAACAATGAGATACCACTATACACCTATTAGTTGGGGCCAAAATCCAAAACACTAAGAACAGCAAATGCTAGTGAAGATGTGGAGCAATAGGAACTGTCATTGCTGGTGGGAATGCAATATGGTACAGCCACTTTGGCAGACAGTTTGGCAATTTCTGTCAAAACTAAACATGTCTCACCACAAGATCCAACAATTGCACTCCTTGGTATTTACTCAAATGAATTGAAGAGCTGTATCCACGCAAAACCTTGCACATAAAGATGTTTACAGCAGCTTGATTCATAGTTGCCAAAACATGGAAGCAACCAAGATGTCCTTCAGTAAGTGAATGGATAAATAAACTGTGGCACATTCAGACAATTGACTATATTCAGTGCTAAAAAGAAATAAATTATCAAGCCGTGAAAAGACACGGAGGAATCTTAAATGCATATTACTAAGTGAAAGAAGCCAATCTGAAGAGGCTACACATTGTATGATTCTAACTATATGCCATTCTAGAATAGGCAAAACTATAGAGACCATAAAAAGATCAGTTGTTGCAAGGGTGGGGTGGGGGTGAGGATGTGAATAGGCAGAGCACTGAGGAGTTTTAGAGAATTTGGTTCTGGAAAAGGCAAAACTATGGAGAACGTAAAAGGATCAGTGGTGCTAGGGTTTGGGGGAGGGAGGGATGAATAGGTGGAACACAGGATTTTTAGGGCAGTGAAACTACTAGGTATAATACTATAGTGGTGGATACCTATTATACATATGGCAAAACCCAAAGAATGTAAAACACCAAGAGTGAACCCTAACGTAAACTATGGACTTTGGGTGATACTGATGTGTCAATACAGGTTCATCAATTGTAACAAATACAGCACTCTTGTGTGGGACTTTGATGGTGGGCGACGCTGTATATACATGTATGCTCAGTAGACATGTGGGAAACCTCTCTATCTTCTGCTCAATTTTGCTGTGCACTAAAACTGCTCTAAAAATAAAGTCAATTTAAAATCAAAACAAAACAAAAACAAAATAAAAAAACCTTCCTGGACCTACATTTGCTTCCAGCTGCCACCTTATTTCTCTGCTCCCTTTAGAGAAAAACCCCTCCAAAGAGTTGCCTGTACTCGCTAGCTGTCTCTATTTCCCCTCTTCCCATCTCTCTTGGATCTATTCCCACCAAGATTTTGCCCTCACTATTCCACTGAAATGTGGTCAATTCTCAGTCCTCATGTTACCTGAAATATGAGCAGCTGTAAACACAGTGATAATTTCATCTTTTTCAATAGACTGACTTCACTTGGTTCCTGGGACGTCCATTTTTAATGTCCCCCTTCTCCCCTGTGGGCCACTCTTCCTTAATCTCCTTCGCTGGTTTCCCCTCATATCTCTAAATGCTAAACATTGGAGTGTACTGAGCTCAGTCTTTGGTCTTCTTTGCTGTATCTACACTTACTTTCTTGGTGGTCTCATCCAGACTCATGGCTTTAAATACTATTGATAACCGAGGATGCCTAAAAAAGACAAAAAAAACACACCAATTCATGGGGTTGTAATGAGGATTAAATGAGTTAATGCACACAGGCACTTAAAACTGTCTAGAACACAGTAAGTACTTTATATAATCAGCTAAAAACATGCTGGCTGTCTATTAGGCATCACAAACATCACGTTTAAAACCAAATTTCCCATTTTTCTCCCTTAAGTTCTCGCTCCTGTAGACCTTCCTAACATCTTTGACTCCTTGCTTCCTATCATATTCCCCATTTAGACTATGAGAAAATCCGGGGGGTTCTACCTTCAAAATATATTCAGAATTCAAACTTTCCCACTATTTCATCACGATATCCTTGTCCAAGGTACTACTATCTTCTACCTGCTCTATTGAAAATTCGCTGATCTGTCTCCCGGGCTTTCTCTTATTTCCCTTTGGCCTAGTTCAACACAGCAACCAGAGTGAACCTTTTAAAATGTAGGTCAGATCGTGCCATTCCTTTATTCTAAATCCTCCAATGGCTGTGCATCTTACTCAGAGCAAAAGCCAGTATCTGTGCAATGGCCTGGGAGGCCCTAGATTAATTGGCTGCTTGCTGCTTCTCTGATTTCATCACTTACCACTCTGTAGTTCACTCTGCTTCAGCACACTAGCTTCCTTGCTCTTTCTCCAGATATACCAAATACACGCCTTTCGCCATTAATTTTGCATTTGATTTCCCTCTGCCTGGAGTGTCCTTCCACCCGGCAACCTGCTCAATGTCTCTGCTCGTCCCCTCTTGCCTTCTCCAGTATCTCTCAAAGAATTTCCCTCTCCCGCATCATCAGGGCCACTAGGGGAGGACCTAGCCTGTATATTATGTAAAAACTTCAAAACTAAGTTCTTGATGACATCCTTTGAGCATCTAGATCAAGCCTGGCCTAATGATAGCCCTACTCCTGAGCTGTTATATGAGGCAACCATGCCCTTTAGAGCTTATTACAATATGTGGCAAATAACTTGGAAGGTGTTGTACATAAAAAATATCATCATCATTATTATATTTTAATCATAATATACTGTTCATATTTTAATGTGGTAGAATTGTATAATGAGTATTAGCAGAAGGAAAACTTTAATTTGTCTAAATAAAGGATGGAGAAATGTATTGCTGGATCTTTTCTTCTGGAGTCATTATTATGTTGTACAACATGAAGAGAAGAGAAGAGAGAGGGGAAGGAGCTGACACTTATAAACTGTCAGGCTTTGTGCTAAGTGCTTCACATGCATTTTATTCTTCAAAAACTCAGCGTCCCCAGGACAAATCTTTTTCTCCACATTTTACAGATGAGGAATGTTAGAAGGTCAAGGTAATCTAGCTATTAAGGGGAATAGTCAGGATTTGTGACTAGGGCTGTGTTACTCCAAAATCTATTCTCTTGCCATTTTCACCATGCTGGGTTTGGTCTTTAAATCTTTCTCCAATAAATAAGTCCTGTTTATTGAGTCAGTGAGTGAAGCCAGAAACCAAGTGGAAAAAAGAATTCTCTTCAGTCTGCAAATGTCAAGGGTAATAATATGTAGCTGTGTTTTTACCATTGAGCTTAAAATCTTGCAATTCACGCTTTGTAGAAATATGAGGAAGAAATTACCCATCAGCACTTCTAATGAATTAGAGAATGATAAAATGTTACTGCACAAAGTGACAACATCCCACTTATCTCCTGGAACCCATTCAATGATGGAGAAGGATATGAATCAACTATAAATAGAATATATCGGCTCATCTGTTCTTACCGGATGCAGTGAAATTTAGTATCTAGGGCAAGGGTTGGTTTAAGGGTGCCTCTGAGCTTGCTTTTCAGTGAGCAAGTTTTTTTTGAATAGCATACGTTTAATAAATTATGATTAGTGGACTTCCCTGGTGGTGCAGTGGTTAAGAATCTGCCTGCCAATGCAGGGGACAGGGGTTCAAGCCCTGGTCCGGGAAGATCCCACATGCGGCGGAGCAACTAAGCCCGTGTGCCACAACTACTGAGCCCACGTGTCACAATTACTGATGCCCGCGTGCCTAGAGCCTGTGCTCTGCAACAAGAGAAGCCACCGCAATGAGAAGCCTGCGCACCACAACAAAGAGTAGCCCCCCACTCGCCACAACTAGAGAAAGCCCACGTGCAGCAATGAAGACCCAACACAGGCATAAATAAATAAATTATGATTATTTACTTTTACACTGTGATTTAAATAGTATAACATTAGAAACATTTAAAGAAAGATAATTTGATATTTGTCCCAAAAGAGATTGATTTTAAACTACAGTAAAAAACCTAGTTAATCCATTCAAGTCAACATTATTTATTAAGTGCCTATTTGTGTTCTGAACTCTGCTGGATACTAAGTACAGAGAGCACGGTGTATTCAAACTAGTCCACAGCCCCTAGAAACCCTTGAGGAATCCTTCTTCTTTTTCTCTTTTGTGAGTTAGCAATGCAAAAGCTATTTGGGATGAGCTATATCCCAGGCACAAAGTAGTCATTTAAATGGTTGGCCAGTTCACCTCCTTCATGGAACAAGGAGAACTGAAATAAGGGCAGGGTATTCTTTGTCAATCCGTTTCATAACCAACCTCCATTTAATCCTTTAGATGTCTTCTAAATTAATCTGTCTCACATATTTTTATTGCTAATCTTTGAATCTATGCCAAAATACATTACATATTCCCAGTATTGAGATGCTGAGAAATGGATACAAAAGTTTTCCAATACTGCTTGTGAATAAATATATATTTAAAAACTCTACATTTGGGGTTTTTGTTGGGACCACTGTTCTACCAAGGTTTATGGTTGATATTCTACCGTATTAATTTGATATCCACTTTCCTTTTAGAGTCAATGTTCAGTTCATTTGTTGCTAAAGATGTCCTCATCCCCATGAGCATTTTATACTGTGTCAATCAAAACAATATTTTAATCTATATAACATTTGTTTGTTTCTGCTCTCCCAACAATTTGCAATAGCAGCCAATCTCCATTTGGGGCCACCAGTGTGTTATCATGCTTTTCTTTCATATAACAAAGAAGTTGTTCATGGTGTTATATCATACAATTAAAAGATTCCAAGAAAAAGTTTATTCAAGTCCAAATCAGCCACACCTTTCAATACACATATACAGCAGTGTCTATAAACAGATGAGAAAAACACTTGGCAAACAAGACTCCAATACAGCTGGGGGAGGAGGAGGGATGACACACTGGCTATGAATTTTTACTTCTGAGGCCAAGAGGGCCCTTGTGCCTACACTTCTGTACTCTTCAACCCACTTTGGGTCCAGATTCAAGAAATCCTTACTAATGCTGGCAACCATGCCTTGCTTACATGGTTTCTGGCCATTGGGTGAAGCATCTGATGCTATGAATGTGCTTAGACATGAGGTAATTTTCAGGGACCCTAAGAAGCAAGGAATCATGACTTCTAGGTAAGCTGCTTCTTTCTTCTTTATCCAGTTTTGGGATATACAACTTTTGTCAGTTTGTGGTCTGTGCTTAAGTATGGGGGCCAAGGATGGAGTTATGTAAGGAGAGAGAAACATTTCTTCTTTTTATGTTCAAACGTGGGACTCCAAAACATATGTATAGTAACACCTTCCAATCTGCAGGAAATATTAAGCTCCAATGTATTATTTTGCTATTTTTCAGAAAGAAAAACCTAAGGGAATTGTTGAAAGACTCACACAGTTGATAGAAACTAACTTGAAATTTGGGTAAACTCTGAAAATAAGATTTTTTTCATTTTAATATTGAATATATGAAGGAATTCAAGAATAAATTTTGTATATTAATACCAGACATGTATAACTTAATCCATTATTTCAAATTTTTCATTTATCAAGTTAATTAGAGATTATTTAATTCTTTTTTTTTCTGGGTTATCTAATTAAATAAATATTAGAGAATTTGGTCAATGTAATTAAATCAAATCTAATTTATGCTCTAAATGGTCTAATGTCTATTGAATTATAAACATATTAGACCGAGACATTAATAATAACTATACTTGAAAGTTATTTTTGAGTAATTCATTAAGAACTGGAGGAGACTGGGGTGAGTGGGATATGCAAGTAAGGGGAAAAATCCACCATTTGGAGATCAAAACCTGGCTCTTTGATGGCATAACATAGTAGAATTAACTTGGCTACTGCTTGGGTTTGATTAAATTGACTGCTAAAGGAGATGACTATCTCTGGTAATATTCAGGACTCAGTAGGCAGCAAAAAT
Organism: Lagenorhynchus albirostris; assembly: GCF_949774975.1. Classification (NCBI taxonomy): domain Eukaryota; kingdom Metazoa; phylum Chordata; class Mammalia; order Artiodactyla; family Delphinidae; genus Lagenorhynchus; species Lagenorhynchus albirostris. The sequence continues at coordinate 47,199,247 of NC_083100.1, forward strand.
TTTTCAGCCATTTTAAGAAGCAGGAGGTGATGAGCTCTTTACTGTGCGGGCTCTTTCTCTATCTCAGGTGTAAAGGCTCACTGTAGGCTTCATTCCCCTGCACAAGCCCCCTCAGTACCTCAGGACTTCAAATCTCACTTTCTAGCCTAATCTAAAGGCCAGAAGTACTAGTTTACTTAAGTCATTAAAAGTCTTAGAAGAATCCAAGAATTGAGCCTATGATATTCCCTTACTTTAAGCAATGTTATTATATTTGACTGTAAACTTTCTTTTGGATTTTTAAGATCCTGAATCTTAATTATGGTTTCCTATGCCTAGAATGCTTTCAACCATGAAATCAGAAATCTCCCACGACCCCTTTTCATGTTCCAATTGTACTGAACTATGATCCACGCTTGCTCACACTTCTGTAGATTTAGTTAAAGTATTATTATAAGAAGGTGTCTGTGGGATACCTTCTTGATCTTCTCTCGAGTTAAGCTCTTCCCTCACAGGCTTCCATAGGGCACATGCATATCTCTATTACAATGTATTCAATATTAAAATCATCCATTTATTTTCCCATCTTCCCATGAGACTGGGGTCTCGTGAAGATAGGTGGGTTGTTTTGTTTTGTTTTGTTTCTACCTCTGGTATCCCCTACACCTAGTGTAGTGTATGCACATAGTAGCTGCATAAGTGTTTGCTGAATAAATGAAAAAGTTGAGATGCTTAACAAAGGCACAGAACTAGAGGGATTTGAATACTTTTTCCCCTCCATATTTGACTGAACTAAAGTCATTTCTAAGAAGACACAGCACCCAAGTGGTCCCTTCTCCTATAATGACTTTAAATGAATTACTCTGTAGCAACAAGTTGTCCATGTGAAGCAAGCACAACAGCTTCACACAGTAAATGCTATGTATAATGACAGCATGTTGTTCTAACTAAAAAGTTGTTATAAGAACTGTTGTGAGGGAAATGCCATGTGGAGAAGAAACGAATGAGTAGGTCCAGGAATGAAATGAATAGATTCATTAAATGGTTAAGTTTTTGCTTCAGGAGTTCACTGGTATCACTGCATGATCATTTGGATCCCAGGGTTCAGTATTTATTCTGAATGGCTCTGCTGTGCCTTGGCCCAATTAATTCATCTTGCAAATCCATTGCCCAGAAGTAAGCCGTCAAATAGACTCAGATATTCTTCTAGTTAAATCATAGTAATGCCAATTTTCATATTGGTGATCACAATAGCCCCACAGTATATCAGCTATGGTTAAGAATAAAGAACTATTCATAAAATAATACCCTTAAAAATGACTGAGCTTTGATTCTGCTTCTGACACTTATTGGCTATTTGACCTTGGGACATTTTCTTAACCTCTCTGGAACTCAATTACCTTTTATGTAACATAGGGATAATAACACCCAGCTCACATGGTTGTTATGAGGAATATATGAGATGACCAATCAAGTTACAGACAATCAAGGGTACAGACATAAAAACAGATATATAGACCAATGGATCAGAATAGAGAGCCCAGAAATAAACCCTCACGTATATGGCCAGACAATTTGTACAAGACTGAAAAAAGGAAAAGGAGAGTCTCTGCAACAACAGTGTTGGGAAAACTGGATATCCACAAGCCAAAAGTGATTTGGAAGCTTACCTTATACCATATTAAAAATTAACTCAAAATGGATGAAAGACCTAAACCATAAGGTCTAAAACTGTAACTCCTATAAGAAAACTAGGGGAAAAGCTTCAGGACATTAGATTTGGCAATGATTTCTTGGATATAACATCAAAAGCACAGGCAACAAAAGCAAAAATAGACAAATGGGACTATATCAAACTTAAAAATTCTGCACACCAAAGGAAATAATCAAGAGTGAAAAGGCAACCTACAGAATGGGAGAAAATATTTGCAAATCACATATCTGATAAAGGGCTAATATCCAGAATATATAAGGAACTTCTGTAACTCAACAACAAAAAGCAGATAATTTGACTAAAAAGTGGGCAAAGGACTTGAAATGATAATCCTCCAAAGAAGATATACAGATGACCAACAAGCATATGAAAAGATGCTCAATATCAATAATCAGTCATAAAAATACAAATCAAAATCACAATGAGATATCACCCACACCCATTAGGATGGCCATTATCAAAAGAACAGAAATAACAAATATTGTCAAGGATGCAGAGAAATTGGAACCCTTGTGCACTGTTGGTGGAAATGTAAAATGGTGTGGCCATTATGGAAAACATTATGGAGTTTCCTTAAAAAAATAAAAATAGAATGGCTATATGATTAAGCAATCCCACTTCTGGGTATATATACAAAAGAATTCAAAGCAGGATCTTGAAGAGATATTTATACACCCATGTTCATTGCAGCATTATTCACAATAGCCAAGAGGTGGAAACAACCCAAGTGTCCACTGACAGATGAATGGATAAAGAAAATGTGGTATTTACATACAGTGGAATATCATGTAGCCTTTAAAAATAAGGAAATCCTGTCCCATGTTGCAACATCAATGGACCTGGAGGACATTATGCTAAGCAAAGTCATCAGTCTCTCTCTCTCTCTCTCTCTCTCTCTCTCACACACACACACACACACTGTATGATTCCACTTATATTAAGCATCTAAAGTCATCAAAATCATAGAAACAAAAAGCAGAAAGGTGGTGGCCCATAGCTTTAGGTAGGGTGAAGGATAAAAGAAGAATTAGTGTTTAATGGGTATAGAGTTTCAGTTTTGCAAGATGAAAAAGTTCTAGAGATCTGTTGCAAAATAACATGAACATACTTAACACTATAGAACTGACGCTTAACAATGGTTAAGATGGTAAATTTAATGTTATGTATTTTGTGTTTTTTCTTTTTTGCCACACACACAGAAAGAAAAAATCTGAAAGTCAAGGGTCTCTGTAATTACATTCCCTTCCTACTACAAACAACTACAAACATACTACATAAACACCATACTACAAAGACAAATATTGTTAACAGGTATACAGTTTTAAAACATTCTTTTTTTTTATTTTAAAGGAATATAGATATACCCATACATACTTTTCAGTAGAGTTCTCATACTTGCCTTTTTTCTTTTTAAATACTCAATAGAATATCATGGTCATCTTTTCATGTCAGTAAATGGAAAAATCTACTTGATTCTTTTAAACAACTGCATAATATTTCACTACATGAATGTACCATATTTGGCAAATGTAGTACCATAGTTCTCAGAGACTTCATACATCCAAAAAAATGAGCCCTTTAATGAAAAAAATTTTTTAAATTAACAAATATTCACTGACTAAAAGCACAGCACTGGGGTGTGGGGAAGGCACTATAATGAATGACAGAGTTCCTGTCCTCAAGCAAACAATGCTCTATTATGGAAGCAAAGATACACACACAAATAAACAAGGTGGAAAGACATATATATTAATCATCATGTGAATTTTATACCCCCAGTTTGCAGGGAATCAAAGGTAGTTTCAAGGGAATACATCTTCGGAATATTCAAGGATAGGAAGGATTTAGGAATGCGGAGATAGGGAGACTAGAGAAGAGGAAGAGAATATTTCACAAAGTAGAAACAGGTAGATAAGACATACAAAACTACAGTATGTAATAATATAATAGCTACCAGTTCCTCAGTGCCTATGTACTAAGTACTTGGCAAGTACTAAATATCTATGTACTAAGCTACATTCTTTACATATAATACCCCTTTCAGCTTTATAACTGAGAAATAAACATTTTGATCCCCATTTTACTAATGAGGTAACTCAGGATCAGAAAAGTTAAGTAAATATTAACATTGTGAGTTACCTGACTAAAGAAATGATAATACTGCAACATGGATGACCTTAAGGGCATTATGCTGAGTGGAATAAGTCAGACAGAGAAAGACAAATACTGTATGATCTCACTTATATGTGAAATCCAAAAAACCAAAAAAACCCAAACTCACAGAAAAAGAGATTAGATTTGTGTTTGCCAAAGATGGGAGGTGAAAAACTGGATGAAGGTGGGCAGAAGGTACAAACTTCCAGTTATAAGATAAATAAGTACAGAGGGTGTAATGTACAACACAATGACTGTAGTTAACATTGTTGTATGGTATATTTGAAAGTTGTTAAGGGAGTAGATCCTAAGATTTCTCATCACAAGGAAAAAACATTTCCCCCACGTTTTTGGTATCTATATGAGATGATGGATGTTAACTAACCTTACTGTAATCATTTCACAACATATGTAAGTCAAGTCATTATATTGTACATCTTTTTTTTTTTTTAATATTCTTTTTGGCCATGCCACACAGCATGTGGGGATCTTAGTTCCCCAACCAGGGACTGAACCCATGCCCCCTGCATTGGGAACGCAGAGTCTTAACCACTGGACTGCCAAGGAAGTCCCTACACTGTACATCTTAAATGTATATATTGCTGTATGTCAATTACATCTCAATAAAACTGTAAAAGAAATAATAATGTAAGAGAAGGAAGCTGAGATCAGACTAAAGAAGACTTTGAAGAGCATGCCTGAACATTTAGATTCTATTTGGTAGGTAATTTAGAGCCACTGAAGAATTATGAAGGTGGAAGACATGATTAAAACAATGTTGTAAGAAGACAAGTCTGGGAACTAGCAATACTCATATAAGACAAAATAGACTTTAAAACAAAGGCTATAACAAAAGACAAAGAAGGGCATTACATAACGATAAGGGGATCAGTACAAGAAGAGGATATTATACTTGTTAACACACACACACCCAATACAGGATCACCTAAACATATGAAGCAAATACTAACAAATATATAGGGAGAAACTGACAATAATACAATAATAGTAGGAGACTTTAATACCCCACTGATATCAATGACAGATCTCCAGACAGGAAATAAGGTAAGTGGTCTTAAATGACACAGTAGACCAGGTGGACTTAATTGATATCTACAGGACACTACATTCAAAAACAGCAGAATACACATTCTTTTCAAGTGCACGTGGAACATTCTTCAGGGTAGCTCATATACTAGATAACAAAACAAGTCTCAACAAACTTAAGAGGATAGAAATTGTATCAAGCATTTTTTCCAACTACAACAGTATGAACTAGAAATCAACTACAGAAAGAAAAACAGGAAAAGAACAAACACATGGAGGCTAAACAACATGCTAATAAAATCTAGTGGATCAACAATGAAATCAAAGAGGGAACCAGAAAATACCTTGAGACAAATGAAACTGAAAACACAATTTTCCAAAATCTATGGGATTCAGAAAAAGCACATCTAAGAGGGAATTTCATAGTGATGAAGGCCTTCCTCAAGAAACAAGAAAAATCTCAAATAAACAACCTAACCTATCACCTAAAAGAACTGGAAAAAGAACAAGCAAAGCCCAAAGTCAGCAGAAGGAGGGAAATAATATAGATCAGAGAGGAAATAAATAGAGTTTAAAGAAAAACAATAGAAAAGATCATTGAAACCAAAAGCTGTTTTTTAAAATAGATAAACAAAATCAATAAACCTTTAGCCAGGCTCACCAAGAAGAAAAGAGAGGACTTAGATATGAAAGAGCAGAAATAACAACCAATACCACAGAGATACGAAAAACCATACAGGAACACTATGAACAGTTATATGCCAACAAACTGGACAACCTAGAAGAAACGGACAGATTTCTAGAAACATACAGCCTGCCAAGACTGAGTCAAGAAGAAACAGACAATTTGAACAGACGTATCACTAGAAGTGAAATTGAATCTGTAATTTAAAAACTCCCAGCAAACAAAAGTCCACAACTGGACAGCTTCACAGGGGAATTCTACCAAACATATAAAGAAGAACTAATACCTATCCTTCTCAAACTATTCCTAAAAATTGAAGAGGAGGGAATACTCTCAAATTCATTCTACGAGGTCACCATTACCCTGATACCAAAACCAAAGACACTACAAAAAAAGAAAATTACAGGCCAATATCTTTGATGAATATAGATGCAAAAGTCCTCAACAAAATATTAGCAAAGCAAATCCAACAACATATAAAAAGGATCACACAACATGATCAACTTGGACTCATTCCAGGGTCACAAGGATGGTTCAACATATGCAAATCAATGTGATACACCACATTAACAAAAGAAAGATAAAAATCACTTGATCATCTCAACAGACACAGAAAAAGAATTTGACAAAATTCAACATCCATTAATGATAAAAATTCTCATCAAAGTGGGTATAGAGGGAACATATCCCAATAATAAAGGCCATTTATGACAAACCCACAGCCAAAATAACAGTGAAAAGCTGAAAGCCTTCCCTCTAAATTCAGGAATAAAACAATGATGCCCACTCTCATTGCTTCAATTTAACATAGTATTGGAAGTCCAGCCACATTAATCAGACAAGAAAAAGAAATAAAATGTATCCAAATTGGAAGGGAAGAGGTAAAACTGTCACTATTTGCAGATGACATGATACTCTATATAGAGAACCCTAAAGTCTCCATCCAAAAAGTATTAGAACTAATAAATGAATTCAGCAAGGTTGCAGGACACAAGATTAATATACAGAAATCTGGTGTGTTTCTATACACTAATAATGAAATATCAGAATGAGAAAAAAATTTTAAATCCCATTTAAAATCACATTAAAAATGCCTAGGAATAAATTTAACTAAGCTGGTGAAAGACCTATGCTCTGAAAACTATAAAATATTGATGAAGGAAATTGAAGATGATTCAAAGAAATGGAAAGATATCTTGTGCTCTTGGGTTTGAAGAATTAATATTATTAAAATGGCCATACTACCCAAAGCAAGCAATCTACAGTTTTAATGCAATTCCTATCAAAATACCCAAGACATTTTTCACAGAACTAGGACAAATAACCCTAAAATTTATATGGAACCACAAAAGACCCTGAATTGCCAAAGCAATTCTGAGAAAAAAGCACCAAGTTGGAGGTATAACCCTCCCAGACTTCAGACTATATTACAAAGATACAGTAATCAAAACAATATGGTAATGGTATAAAAACAGACACATAGAACAATGGAACAGAATAGAGAGCCCAGAAATAAACCCATGTACCTATGGTCATTAATCTATGACAAAGGAGGCAAGAATATACAATGAAAAAAAGACAGTCTCTTCAACAAGTGGTGCTGGGAAAACTGGAAAGCCAAATGTAAAACAATGAGATTAGAACATTCCCTCACACCATATAAAAGAATAAACTCAAAATTGTTTGAAGACCTAAATTAAGACCTGAAACCATGAAACTCCTAGAAAAGAACATAGGCAGAACACTCTTTAACACAAAGCACAGTAAAATTTACTTGGATCAGTCTCCCAAGGCAAGAGAAATAAAAGCAAAAATAAACAAATAGGACCTAATTAAACTTAAAAGCTTTTGCACAGCAAGGGAAACTATCAACAAAATGAAAAGACAACCTACATAATGGGAGAAAATATTTGCAAATGATGTGACAGACAAGGGCTTAATATCCACAATATACAAACAACTCATACAACTTAATATCAGAAAAACAAACAACCCAATCAAAAAATGGGCAGAAGATCTGAATAGACATTTTCCCAAAGATACACAGATGGCTAACAGGCACATGAGAAGGTGCTCAACATCGTTAATTATTAGAGAAATGCAAATCAAAACCACAAGGTATCACCTCACAACTGTCAGAATGGCTGTCATCAAAAAGTCTACAAATAAACGTTGGAGTGGGTGTGGAAAAAAGGGAACCCTCATATACTGTTGGGGGGAATGTAAATTGGTGCAGCCAATATGGAAAACTATATGGACAGTCCTTAAAAAACGAAAAGTAGAACTACCATATGATCCAGCAATTCCACTCCTGGGTATATATCTGGAAAAAACAAAAACACTAATTGCACCCCAATGTTCATAGCAGCACCATGTATAATAGCCAAGACATGGAAGCAACCCAAGTGCCCATCAACAGATGACTGGCTTACAAAAATGTGGCATATATATGCAATGGAATATTACTCAGCCATGAAAAATAATGAAATACTGCCATTTGCAGCAATGTGAATAGACCTAGAGAATATTATGCTCAGTGAAATAAACTGGACAGAGAAAGACAAATAGTGTATGCCAGCACTTATATATGAATCTAAAAAATAATACAAATGAATGTATATGCAAAATAGAAACAGAAAAATAGACATAGGAAACAAACTTGTGGTTAAGAGGAGAGAGGAGCAGGGAGGGCCAAATTATGGTTATGGGTTTAACGGATACAAACTACTATACATAAAATAGATAAGTGGACTTCCCTGGTGGTGCAGTGGTTAAGAATCTGCCTGCCAATGCAGGGGACAAGGGTTCGATCCCTGGTCCAGGAAGATCCCACATGCCAAGGAGCAACTAAGCCCGTGTACCACAACTACTGAGCCTGTGCTCTAAGAGCCCGCGAGCCACAACTACTGAAGCCCATGTGCCTAGGGTCCATGCTCCTCAACAAGAGAAGCCACCGCAATGAGAAGACCGCACACCACAATGAAGAGAAAGCCCACACGCAGCAACGAAGACTCAATGCAGCCAAAAACAAAGTTCTTAAAAAAATAGATAAGCAACAAGGATATGCTGTATAGCACAGGGAATTATACCCATTATCTTGTAATGACCTATAATGGAGTATAATCTGCAAAAATATTGAATGACTATGGTATACACCTGAAACTAACACAATATTGTAAATCAACTATACTTCAATTTAAAAAAAAGAAGACAAATCTGGTATTGCTGTGGATGGATTTGTTACAGGAAGGAAGGAAATAAATTAATTAACTAGTGTACAGTGATCATATGCCCAAGTTTGCAAGGGACAGTCTGAGTGTATAACAGTTGTCCTAGTATAAGTGTTAAAAGAGCCTTCTTCACTCTTCATAATGTCCCTTTTACACTCCAAAGTGTCCTGGTTTGGAAGAGAAATAACCATGTGACTAAATATGAAGGGAGATGAGAATCTGAGTAATATAGGATAGTGGCAGTGTGAAAAGAAAGGAGGATGGACGTGAGAGAAATCTTGGCATGGTAGAATAATAGGTATTTTTTTAGTTCAAGTGGCCGGATAAGAAAAAAAAAATCTCAAGAATGGGTTAAAAAAGAGATTAAAGAAAAAGGAAGGAGAAAAGAGTTAGGAGAGAAAATGATGACTTTAGTTTGGAATCTGATATACTGGCAGGATATCATGTTGAGCTGTGTGGTAGCTTACTGGAAATATGAGGTTGGAATACTGTTGTACATATGGAAATTATAACTGAAATCATGAGAGTGAATGAGATTGCCAAGGAATAGAGAATAATCAAAGATGGCAAAGAGGCCTGAAGGACCTCAAGGAATACCTATTTGGAAAAACTCTCATCTTATAAATACTAAATGAGGTTAATAGACAGTTCTATAATTACTGATCATCTTGAGCCCAGTCAAAATTACCAACTGCCCACGTGGAATGCTGAGTTTGAAAGTAGCTCATCAGGAAACCAAAGGGCACCTTCACAAACTGTTTCCTGCTTTTTATCATTTCATGACATTTTTATCAACTTTTTTCTTTTGATGTGAACTCCTGAGTGTTATGTTATAAATATATTTTTAGCTCAGGACTACAGTGATTGATAAAAGAAGATTAAAAACAGCCGTAAGTGATATGGGCCACTCAAGTATCTACATTCTGTCACTCATTTTCCTGTACATTAATAAATGTATAAGAATAATAATGTTATTGTTTCCTACATAACTTGCTATAGATTGTCAAGCTGAGGGTTCTCCCACCGTTATCAGTGATGACATGAAGACTAAAGAACAGAATTAAGCTCTGTATTATTAGTGCATTCAGAACTATATGGTATATTGACAAGTTGCTTAGTGTTCATATGGGAAAGCCCAGGACTTACTCTTTCACTTATATAGAGAGATAAATTTTACCTATGAAAGACCAGGTACACCTTCAAATTACTATACGGCACTGATAAAAACATATAAAAGGGCATTTCAGTTTAATTTCAAGGCTGCTTTGACAAGTGAGAAAAAAGGTGCATTTAAAATTTTTACATTTTGAAAGGCAAATTCATATTCTTTTGCCCTTAAAACAAAGCCATATGAAAATACTTCAAATGCAAAACTCTATTTAACTGTCTAGAAAGTTGGAGTTAAACAGCAGGAGTACTGGCATGCTTTTTAAGCTTGTCTCCTTTTAAAAAAACTTTGATGTTTCAATAAGTATCAATAATATACATCATTTACTACAAGTCTAACTGAAAATAGTGACTTTGTAATTATTTAACTATCTTTTCCATCATTTAACAAAATTCATTTTTGGAGGGAAAACAGTTTTAAAGTAGACCACGTATTTCTCCATCCATACATCTAAAAACAAATGGTAAAGTGCACTGGAGTTATATTAAATTTATGGAGGAGAAATAGAGCAGGATAATGAATCTTTTCAAGCAATTTCAATAAATTTCAAACCTTAAACTACTGTCAGAAAGACATAGTGCAGCAACTCTATGATTCTCTGAAAAGTAGACAATGTGTTTTTAATACCTGCTTGGAAGAGAAACATGTATGTATCCAGTTAAAAATTCAGATTCTTTGCCAATATTATGAAATGAATTCAGGCAATATGGGAATCTGCAATATGCAATTTATTACTCATCAGTGCAACCAATTTTTCCAGGTTGGCATTGGGCCTTTCAAATGTAAAACTGATAATTTTTAATATGAACACCGTGGGAAGCTTGCTCCTGATGGTAAAGCACATTCAATAATAAGTTGTAAACAGTCACTAAATGACTGGCTAGAATTTCTCTAGACAATACGCTGTTTGACATTATAAATGGCTTCATCTTTGTTTTTTGAAAATGGACTGCAATATTCATGTCATTAAAAAAATTCTGTGAGGGACTTCCCTGGTGGCGCAGTGGTTAAGAATCTGCCTGCCAATGCAGGGGACATGGGTTTGAGCCCTGGTCCGTGAAGACCCCACATGCCGCGGAGCAACTAAGCCCGTGCACCACAACTACTGAGCCTGCGAGCCACAACTACTGAGCCTGCACTCTAGAGCCCGTGAGTCACAACTACTGAGCCCGTATGTCACAACTACTGAAGCCCGTGTGCCTAGATCCCATGCCCTGCAACAAGAGATGTCACCGCAATGAGAAGACCACGCACCACAATGAAGAGTAGCCCCTGCTAGCTGCAACTAGAAGAGGCCCACGTGCAGCAAGACCCAATGCAGCCAAAAAAAAAAAAAAAATTCGGTGACCTGTTTTTGGCAATATGTTTAGTAAATAGCCTGTGCAGATGCTGAGCATCCCAGGATGATTACACAGCTAAATAATTATGTGGATGATATGTACAGAGGTTGAGGTAAAATAAACTGTTATCCTCTATGTTCCCTGAATTTCTAGAGCCTAAGTTTTAAAGTTAAGATCTTAAACAGGTTATTATCACTTCAAATGTTTTCCCCATTTTTAGGGCGCTGTTAGCTTCAGTCTTCATCATCAATATATGGGTAAGTAAATGAACCAAGAAAACGAAAGTGGTCAAATGTATCCAAATATTTCTTGAACCAAGAAATATATATTTCTTTATAGTACATTCACATATAGAGAATTTCTACTCCGATACTTCTGGAACCAAGAGATCCAATTTTAAGCAACAGCTTTTAATTTAAACATATGGAAATGAAAACAAGACATAAAGATATATTTGTATCTTCTCTGAGAAGGTCATCCACTAAATATTTCAGCTTCTATAAAGTTCTATAGTTATTGTGGGTTTTACATTAAAAGCCTTGAGAAAGAAAGAACAGTAATTTGGGGGAATCTTCTTTGTTTCACAGAATCATTTTAAATACTGATATATCTCTTCAACAGTGAATTCAAAGAACTACGTAAAAGATCATTTTCTCAGACACTTAGTAGACTCCTGAAGTTCTTTCCCTTGAAGTTCTTGACATTTATTTATATTACATCTGAGTTGCTTTCATGAGATTTTAATACTTTATACTATATTCACATATAGAGAATTTCTATTCCAATACTTAATCATTAAAAAAGAATCTGGAAAACCAGATTTTTTGGGGAATATGAACATTCTTAATATTGGCAAAGCTATTTCTGTCAAGTAGATTTTTATGAGTAGTACTGACTAAAACCATAAGTTACCCAGGTAAACATAGGAAATGTGGTGAAGAATTAACTAGGGGTTTGGTACTTTGTGAACACCCACATTCTTAGCAGATTTTGTAGAGAAAATTAATCAGCTTTCATTTAAATATTTCCTGTATCAAAAAGTGGTGAAAATCTAAATTCAGACTTTACTTCTACTTCTGGCCAAGATGATGCAATGAATCAGATTTACCTCCCGCTTGAAACAATTAAAAAATCAGATGTAATATATAAACAATTGTTTTCAAGATATAAATATCAGACAATAGGCAATGATTTCTAAGAGATGGGAAACAAAAGTGACCCCCATGATTTTTCCAAGCTTACTGCCTGGAGTTTCTAGCCAAAGGATATGAAGGGGAAACCCAGGAGGAGATGGAGTCTAGGGAAGCCAAGGCAGCTAGAATTTGCAAGGCAAAGTGCCAGGGATGAGAGCCACACACAAAGAGAACCCTGGAGACACACAAAGGGTCTCTCTTGTGTCTTCAACTGAGTACTGCTGACTAGCCCATGCATGTTAGGAAACTACTTAAGGCTGGAGAAAAAAACCACTTGACAGTTTTAGAGAGAATAATAATAACAGAAATACCTGTTAATTGAATGAATAAAAGCTAATTCTTTCTTCTTTGCCTATAAACAGAAAGCAATGAACAGTGAAAGGGTAAACATACAACATTAAAATGGGTGGGGAGGGGAGTATTTGGAAATACATTTTGTACTAATGCCATTCAGGTTTATTTCTGAAGATGTCATGAAATTCTGTGGATGTTACTAAATTCTAGTTTAAAGTTAAAATGCTGTGGGCTTCTACTAATTTCAATCTTTGTAGTTTTTATTGAGAAACAAGGTATTATCTTTATTAAGAAAACACTGCTATTACCAATGGGATATGCACCAGAAAAAAGACAAAAACCCAAAACACAAGACTTTGGTAGTCCACCTACCTCTCATACAGTATTCCTTGTGATACATTCATTGCAACACGTATATGAGTTCATACGGTGCGAAGTGTTTTAATACCTGGAAGCTTTAATATGATAGTATATGTATCAGAATCACAGACCTGAACTTAATATATAGAGTGAGGAGTAGCCTACAGCTTGTGATCCTGAAAGTTCTTTATACGAAGTTCAATACCCAGAATACGAATGGAACTCATTCAGTAATACTATTAATTATCTGTATTAACTTGTCACAAACTCCCTCCGTGTACTTTGTGTGTTAAAACCTGAGGATGGATGCAATGCTTTCTTAATGATGTGCTATACCTAAATGTGTGATCCTGCAGCTTCATTTTTATCACATTCTAAATCACTCAATGATCAGAACGAACTAAAATTCAAATATATGGTACAACAATTACACAATTTGGTATCAGTCCATCCATGGTGGGCCTATTATGAAATCGTTTGTGCAAAAATAAATTAAAATTCATAATTTAATTATTTTCCATTAGAAATATTTTGGCAAACAAGGGATCATTATAGGTTGTAACTGTTATTGAGTACAGGATAAAAGAGTGTAGGGGTGATGTAATTCCTAGATGTTAACGAGAACATAAAAAGTTCTTATGTTTTGGAAAATGATCTCATTTACAAATTATATGGAAATAGGTGCAAAGCCACAGTTCTCCTCCTGTAGAAGGCTTACACTGTAAGTTTCTAAATTTCTAAATCACAAATCTTTAAAAATGAAGCTAAGTCATCACATAATTAAAATTAGATTACAGAGACTTACTATGTTTACAATGGAAATTATATAAAAGAGCAATGTGTAAGAAAAAACTATTTAAAGTTATGTGTAAATGAGTTTGAAAAACAAGAGCCAATTTCAGATTTATTATACTAAGACAGTGTAACTGCACTGTAAACAATATTAGGTATACCTCGGAGATATTGCAGGTTCAGCTCCAGATTACCACAGTAAAGTGCATATTGCAATAAAGTGAGTCACACAAATTTTCTGGCTTCCCAGTACATATAAAAGTTAAGTTTATACTATAGTCTATTAAGTATGCAATAGTATTACATCTAAAAAAACAAACATTAAAAAACAGCATTAATTTAAAAATAACACTGTTGGAAAAATGGCGCTGATATACTCGCTTGATGCAGGGATGCCACAGATCTTTGTTAAAACTGCAATACCCATATTTTATTGTACTTCGCTGAGCAAGTCTATCGGTGCCATTTTCCAACAGCATTTGCTGACTTTGTGTCTCTGTGTCACACTTTGGTAATGCTTGCAACATTGCAAACTTTTCCATTATTATATTTGTTTTAGTGATATGTGATAGGGGATCTTTGATATTAATGCAATGACGTCCTGAAGGCTGAGATGACAGCATTTTTTAGCTATAGCTTTAAATTCAGGAATGTACATTGTTTTTTGGACATAATGCTATCGCACACCTAATAGACTTCAGTATAGTGTAAATATAACTTTTACATGCACCAGGAAATCAAAAAAATTCGTGTACTTGCTTTATTGCAATACTTTGCTGTACTCTGGTGGTCTGAATCAAACCCTCAATATCTCTGAGGTATGCCTGTATATGTTACTTTAGAAGCAAATTTAATTTTGCATTTTGATTTTTTCAGATTTAAATGCTTTTTTGCGTTCTCTGAGCATATATTGTTTTTCTAATGAAAGACACTTATAGGCTAGATGAAGAATTGTGGGTTTCAAAAATTACTTCCACAATGTAGCATTTTCCTTTTAACTCACTGATTAAAGAAAATTTGGTTTTCAAAATCACATGCTTACTGTAAGGTAGTAATACTTTAAACTGAAAATGTTTCATTATTAAATCAAGGATAAGTAACATTTAAAACTTTTTAATAAAAACAATGAAAAAATCTTCCATAGAAAGTATTTAAGTATAATTCCACTGTAGATGGGAAACTTGGCTCATGACATTCTACATTTTAAAAATGTCAATTATGTTATAGTACTGAACAGCCAGGAACTCAATTTCTTTACCAACTTTGATGTTATCATTTGACAAAATTTACAGTCACGTTTTCTTAGGTTTTACAATTCAGAAGCACTTTAACTTCTCTATGCAGATGAAGAAACTAAGGTTCAGAGATTTAAAAATCATATAATTTATCTGAGGCAGAAATTAATTAGGGCCCAGGTCACCTGACCTTTTAGTGCTATTATCTTAAAATCCACTTATATTTGCAAATAACAAAAGAAGCACTGTATTAATATTTGAAAATATACTTACATAAAAATGATAAAAAGGTATAACTAGTATTAAATGTTACTGGCAAATTATGTCCATTTTAAATGTATCACCCTAATTTTTCAGGGGATCTCAATGTCAAAGGCCCCCGGCCCAGTTTTCTTGTGGATTTGTTTACACTCTCTCAAACAGAGTAATCAAACTTTATCAGGTACTATTATAACACCATGGATCTCCACAATGATGCTTTAGTAGTATCTAGTTCAACTGTAGGTGATACTTAATTAGGTTGATGATCCTCAATTCAGTAATTACCCTTTCATATAACATCACCTATGGTCTCATTCTGAGGCTAAGTATTGGTGTTACTAAGCTCACAGTAGGGCTATCAGCACTCTACACAGTCCTATAATCAGTATTAAGAGACCCCTTTAGGTGTCTGTGCCTTCTGTGATAGTTAACTCTAACAGATATTTAGTTAAAATTCTCAAGCTAGAAATGGTAAGAAAACTTTCATAGAAAAATCTTAAAAAAAAAAAAGGCCCATACTTGGATTTTAATGTATCACGGTCTTTATTTACAACTTCATTGGCAAAAAAGAAAAGGAATAGTTTAAAACAGTTTAACACAGGGCACTGCAGCTGATCCTGGCAGATTAATGAAGTTTCATTTTAAATGTCCATCTAATTGTCCAAAGATATACAATACTGAATCTGCATATGCAGTTTCCTTTATGAAGTACAGGCTCATATCTCAGGCAGTCTTTTAAACATATAAATACAAAGGAAATAAAATCACTCATTAAAAACTGCATTAAATGAAGGGTAATTTACATTTATGTTGTCCTTGTAATAACGCATGCCCACTGAAAATCAAAAGCTGGAAAAGCAGTTACACTTCCTACTTGAGTGGACAGTTACAACAATCAATCATTTTCTGCAATGACCATTATATTTTTAACTTACCATGAACTACTCTGAACTTACTATGAGATGTAGCCAAAGTCAGAAGACAAGATGTAGGGAGAATATTCCTTTTTTGGAGAGTAAGCCCTCCAGAATCAGCATGGGAAACAAACATCCTGTTGAAGAATTCTAGGTGGAAAAAAATTAATGTAGTCAATTTCAACTCATGCTGAGCTGACTTAATTTTTTCATTGACTTCTTTGGTGTCATTCTTCTAAATCAAGTGTGTTTAATTCTTCTTCTAGTTCATCCAAATCTTCCCCAGTAAAAAGATTTTCATCAACAGGAACAGCATCGATGACTCCATTTTCCTGTCCCTCCCCTTCGTTGTCCTCTTCCAAATCACTTCTTTCACCATTTTCAGCCCTACCTCCAGAAGCTTCACTTAATTTGTTTTCTAAAAATAAAAATTGAAATCAGTAAGGCCTAGAAAAAGAAAACACTAGTCCATTAGCAACGGACAGTCACAGACTGATACACTTCTTTTCCTTTTTCCATGAAAGCCTTCCCTAAGATTATTCCAACAAGAACTGCTCTTCTTCTGAGCTTATTTGTATCAATTATCTATACCTACTATAACATATGTCTTTCACTGTAGACATCTGACTGCTTAACGGTTCATACATTTGAGGGCAAGATTTATCTTATACAACCTTGTGTCCTCTATATGACCCAACAATTAGGTTTTTAAACAGTCAACTTCCACATATTTTGTTTGAATAAATGATTATGGAATAAAAAAAAACATTTATGATATAAGCAGCTACTTAGCTTTTGGTTTTACAAATAGCAGTTAAGTCACACTAGTTGTAATGCTGTAAATGAGTGTGAATGCAGAAATATTTCATCTTGTCATCAAACTGTGGGAAAAAAAAACAACAACCCTGGGGCTATGGAGCTACTTTTCCTTTCAGGCTATAATTATATGACTGAGAAAACAAAAATGCTGCCTTTTCTTGTTCAATGACATCAATACTGAACACACAGAATTTTTAATAGCCTAATTTAAAGTTATTTCAAACATCTTTGATGACAAATTCTTGGGAATTATAACCTCTGAGGTACTTGCAATTGTGCCTATTGTCACCAAAGCCCTACTTTTCAAAGGAGCAAATCAGTCTGCAGATTGGCATTAAGACAGTAGTCTGACAGCATTCTCAAATCTCAGGAGAACAGGCCAGTTTTTCAAGTTATAACTTTTATTCCTTTATTGTAAAAACAACGTTTAGCTTTTTTTCCCTCAACTTTTGCCTTGATCAGTAGTCTACCTTTTTCTCTCACAGCAACCATGCCAAACTTTTACTTTTTTCTTCAAATCCTCACTCAAGGCACAATTAGATATAAATTGTATCAGCAATCCTTATTTCCAAATACACCTAGCCAGCCTCTCCTCCATTCTCACTCTTAACTGAACTCATTATTTATACTTCCAGATCTTGCTTCTATACCTGATATTGTTTCATTTTTAATTTTTCATTCTTTCCCAGATCCTTTCTCTCTGGCCAACAGATATATTTAGATTTCCCATATCCTAAAAGGCCATTCTCATGACCATGTCTCCCCATCAAAGTTCTTAAGAGTGAGTGATCTGTAGTCATTTTTTTCTCCTCATTCCTCATACCACTGCAGTCCCAATGAAAACTGTGTACCCTATTCCTACAACTCCTTCCCTAATCACAATTAAGGAATTATTTCTAATTCTCATCCTACTTAATCTTCCTGAAATTCTTCTTAATTTTTCTCTGTCCTTCTCAGTGTCTTTCCCAAGCTTTTTCTCTTTTGACTACTCTAAAACATTGATATTTTCTGCAGTCTGTTCTAGAATGTTTTCATCATATGTATTGTGCCTGGGTGTGTTCATTCACTCTCAGCTACCAATGCAGATGACTTTCAAACCTTTTCCTCCTGGTAATGTCTACACAGTACCCTAGACAACGCCACTTTTAATAACCAAAATATCTCATACTCATGAGGTCCTGAAATGAACTCATTAGCTACATCTCGAAACTCATTTTGTCCCCTTCTAGTTTGTTAATGGCTTCAATATCCAACCAGCCACCCATTTCCACAGCCTCCACTGTTTACTACTTTTATATACGGCCAAATCACATGTTTATATGTTACCAGTCAGATACCTGCAGGCATCTAAGTTTGCCAAGCCTGGCCTAACCCCCTTTAGACAGTTTCTGAATTCTCAGAATTACACAAAAGTCAGCATACTTACCATCCTTTTCTGAAGTATATGTGCTGAATCTTTCAAGACTGGCTACAGTAATACCTGTCTCATCTACATCTCTTGGGATGTACAGGCTTAAATCTATGTCATTTATGCTCACTGAATCATCAACCTTTAAAAACACATAGAAAAGAAAGTGTTACTAATAAGTTTTCATAAATTACTTGCCTTTTACCTCTGACATTTATCTTAATGAAATAAAATTATTAATAATGCCAAATGAAAACAAATGACTATTGCCAAAATTCACTTTTCTAAATTTCTTGAAAAAGGAATAGCAATGCCATACTTGAAGCTTCTTCCTCTGACATCATATTTTTACATATATATTTCCATCTTTCAACTCAAAGGCAGAAGTCAGAATTTTATGATAATCATATGAAAAATGAAAAGCTATTTGCTAATACTAAGTCTCTGTATCACCAAATAATTCTGCTGCTGTCTCCTGTTCCCTTCTCTGTACTTTTTAGTGTCTGTCTCATGATTTTTTTTGTTTAGTATAAAATATTAAACAAAACGCTTTTTTCTTTTAGAGGGAGAAAACAACATATTTTACAGCTAATACACATAAGCATTTAACTATATATTAGGCACTGACCTAAGTTCTATAAATAACTGTAAATAAACATAAACTTATAAACTCATTTAATTCTCACAAGTACTCTGTGATGTAGGGATTATCATTATGTCCGTATTACAGATGGGGGTGGAGGCCTAGCGTGTAACTAATTTCCCAGGTTAGAGTCAGGATGTGAACCAAGGCCCCGAAGTTGGTACTTTTAACTATACTGCTCTACTGTCACTCTCTACTGCTTCTCTCAATCAACATGAGAAGATAAGGTGACAACGCTTCCTCTTACCTCATCACCACCTGTTCCCTGGGTATAATGGGTATCATCTGCTTCTTCATCATCATCATCAACCAATTCAGGACGAAATTCAAACACCTCACGACCACTGATCTATTCAAATACACACATATATCAACTCAGGACAAAATTCAAACATTTCTTGGTCACTGATTTTAGACATACACATAATTAAATAAGGATAAAATCTTGCATAATACAGAAATTATAAAATGAAAGAAAGAATAGAGAATCTATTTGGGTGAGTTTGGGACATACCACTAATGCTTTCCCTGCTTTGAAGTCTGCTTTCCTTCTTTCCATATCTTGCTCAAGTTTATCAATCTTTTCTTGTCTTTTTCTTTTCTTCCATGCAAGAAAAGATTCTAGAGTGATTTTGGTAACATTTGGACCTAGGGCAGAACGCTGCAAAGATAAAAAAGTTAATTTTCTCCCCCTAAAGTCATCTATGATACTATGATCTAACAGGTTTCTCCTACTTCAATTAAGCCCTTGCCTATGACTGTTATGAAGACATTAAACTTAGAATAAACTGATTTATTTTCACTTTACATGGCAAGGAGCAAAATGCATGTCCAGAGATACAAACATTTCTAAACATTATAAAATATATTATCCTGAGCTAGATGTCTTTTCAAAATTGAAGATGAGTAAAACTCGTCACAAGAAATAGTTTTAAAATAAGTCAATTGCTGAAAACAATAAATACGAAAAGCACCATGACAATATCCAAGTTTCATTTGTGATCCTCAAGAGATGAGAAAACAAACTAAGCAAAAGGCACCATCTGCTTTCCTCAGGGCCAATAATCAAATAATAAATATACAGAAAAATAATACTTGCTGAACATCTGCCAGGTATTCAATGTTAAATACTTCATACACATATGCTAACACATCCATCTCCACAAATAAGCAAACAGAGGGTGATGGAAAATTTACCAAAGGTTATTAGCTAATATGTGGCAGAACCAGGATACAAATAGTAATCTCAAATATATCTGACTCCAAAGTCTACATTTTCTATCACAGTATATTGCCTATGTGAGACACCAAACAGTATGTCCTTTTAAGAACAAATGTATATAATCTCAACATTAGACATGTACACAACACATTTAGATTACCCAAGACAAGGCAAAATGGATACAGTCTGAAGCATACAACCCTAAATCTAGTATTTCCAATAATCTCAACATTTTTCATGTCAAGGCCAAGAGCCTATCTGCTAACTCAGTAACCCTATCTGCTAGCTCAAGAATAAAACTCTTGTGCTGAGCCAGAGATGAGCAGCTGAAGAGTCTTTGAGTCCAGGAATGATGATAAAACATATAGCTGAAAAACTGTAGTGGAGTTGTCTGCTTCCACACATGTTAAAAACTACTAAATAATTAGTAAAATGACAAAAAAATAAAGACACCAAGGAAAATATCTAAAACTTCAAGTTCAATCACTCTGAATACTGACTAAGCATTTTCACAAACTGATATACCAGTATATCAATCTTATGGAAACAGTTTATTTGATAAGCCAGCAGCTAGTACTTAAAAAAATATTTCATAATCCTAAAATTAATGTCATGCTTGGCTAATGATTATGGCTAGGCTTACATTTCCTTTTCATAACAACATGCTATTGCCCCCAAGTGGTAAATATTAGAATTTCACAATAAATACTGCTTTAGTGTTTTATGGTAGGAAAAAGATACTAGTTACCTCTCTTTCAATTAGATCTTCTAATGAAATTTCATCTTCTTTTTCTTCTTTCTTTTTATCTTTTTTCAAGACGAACCCAGGAGGAAGTGCATGACGATACATGCAAATATCACCCCCTCCAGGGCATACCCAAAACCAGCCATATTTGTTGTTTTCAATAGCTTCAAGGAAATGCTTGCACACCTATAGAGACAATATTCACAAGCAGTGGCTCAGTGTGGTCCATTTCCAAGGTAAATGCTTAGGTATATGGAACAAGTACACTCAATTCACATCTTTTTTAGGCTAACCACTTACGTACAGAGCACCTTGCGTGCAGAAATGTAAATATAAATTAATCTTAAAATACTTAATACAATGGTAAATTCCCTTTAGAGAGGATCTGTATAAAATTTCTATTTTTGACATTGCTCTAAACTGAATTATACAAAAAAGATTTGCTGCCATTTAGGCTTTGTAAATGTAATCCAAAAGTCTGGTTTTCAAATATGAGAAAATAAAAATGGTTACAAAAAAATAAAAACCAATAACTTTGTTTTGATTTGATCTTTCCTAAAAACTAATCACATGCGTAAAGATACTAACACTATTTGAATTACCTGAAATTATAGGCAATTTCTTACATCTAAGAAAGGAGCAAGGCACAAAAGAAACACAAAGGATAGTGACCCTTTAAAACATGAATGGGTGCAAGATGCAACTGTACTGAAGCCTTAGGTAAACACGCTTTACAAACAAGAAGGAAAAATTAACTAATAAGTATCATTTTTTTCCTGAAAAAATACAATAGAAGTAAAAACAATACTTAGAATTTTTCTAACACGGCAAGGTTTTTCATGGGAACTATACTACAGAATAAAAATTCATTTTGCAATTCATATGCAACAATATTTTCACCCTTGTGATTTATTAATGTCTCCCTACCATTAAAACAGAATATGTTATGAATTAAGTGGGTTAATTTAATAGTTCTACCTCCATTCATTTTGCACAAAAAAATAAAGAATTCTGCATGTTTGAGAAAGTAAAACCACCTCAGAAAACGGCATTTGAAGGACTTCAGTCACATGGTTTTCAAGTCACTTTTAAACAAGAAACAAATTTTGTATAACTTACACCTGTAAATTCCAAAAACAAAGCTTGATTCACCTAATCTTTATGAAAAGAGGCAATAACTTAAAGAATAATCCAGTAGAAAACAGCAGCAAATACCTTGCCACTTAATTCTCCCTAATGATAAATACCACAGCAACTCAATTCAAGAAAAGGACATACTATTTGAGTTTTTGGTTTTTTCTTTTCCGCCTCACCGTGCTTCTTGTTCACTACTTCTTCCAGTTTTTTCTCATCCCAATTATCCATAGTATCTAAATAAAAAGAGATATGGAGACTAAATACTGTAATTTTATCTACTGTCCCCAAAACACACTGCATATATCCTTACACAGGAAAGTTCTATTTTAAGACTCACAACCAAACACATTTCCTTTAAAACACCAAAGGTAGGAATAACACTGTTGTGAGATTATCCACTAAAATCTAAGTACTTTAGGCAAATGAGAAAGTAGTACTGGAAGAATGGGTAAGAGACAAATACAAAATAATCCACTGTTTTTTAAACATCTTCATTTACTTAATCAAAGGGCATAATATGGTAAATTCAGATTTTATGAAAAACAACAACACACAACTATTCTTTAGGACAAACACAGTCCTACTAAGACTGAAATAGTCTTCAAGTTATTAAATATCTTATTGACAACAAACCAAAAGTAATATACATTTATTTTTAAGAGAATATCTTAAAAAAAATACCTTTTTCAAGCTCTTCATCTCTTGCATCAATGTAAACACTTCGTTTTTCACATTTTCTCTCCAGAGTCAAGTCATGAGAGAACTTACATTTATCTCCTTTAGTACACTGTCCTTGCTTGAAGAATGCACATACCACGGATTTGGGATCTGCACCTATGTCAAATAGCATATGGTATTTGTACTATACTCTGCCAGATCACAAAGTAGAGCTTCTATCTGAGATATAATTACTTTTGGTTAACTTGTTATTTTCTATTACTGGTGTGAGAGGAAATGCCATATATAAATGAACAATAAGACATTTCTTCTAAGTTCTTTCTATAGCATTTTATATCTATTTTTGTTTCCTTTTATCTTACCAAAAAGAAAGAGAGCAGGGGTGGGAAACCAAGCAAACACATAGGTTATTCTATCATCACTTGTCTAGTTAGCGTCAATGAGGCAGGAGGCAAAAGAGAAATATAAATGCAGGTATACTACCAACAGTTTGGGATTTACAGTTTTTACAACCATAGGTTTGCTTTGCCCACTACCAAAGATTGGATATTATAAATCAACTAGCAGACTGCCCCAAATCCTTAATTTTCCCTTAAGTGAGGGGCTAACGGCTGGTCTTACAGTTGTATGACACAGCTATGCACATGTATAAAGGAACCATAAGAAAGTCACTGACAAAGGTAACTTTGACAAAGGGAGTATTATTTTCATAGCATACACAACTGGCTTATAATCTGAAGAAAACATAGTAAGAGTGTTAAAATATGAATTACATTTGATAAAAATAACGTTTCTGAAATTTAAAGTTTACCTTTACTTATTTTTTGAGCAGCAACTACAGGTTTGAACAACTCATTTAGCTCTTGCAATTCTTTCTTCTTGTCATCTTTCTTCAACTTCTTTTCAGCTTCACTTTGTGCTACCTATAATATTCCCAGGTATAAAATGTAAATTTGATTTCATATAATGAATTGTTTTTACTATATAGTAATATACAATATCACTGACATAAAGACAAGTGCATATTACATGTATATAGTTCTTACTTCTTAATATCAGTGTTACAATGGCCTTCCAGTATATATTAAATGGTGTGGTTAAACTATTAAATGAAATTGCTAAATTTTGTAGCAGCTGACTTTTACAAAAAAACCCCTATAAATGGTACCATGCCAAGTTAAAAGCATATTCAAAAGCTTATAGCAATAGTATTTATTAAGCATATGCTACATGCCCAGCATTTTTAGCAAATGG
Source organism: Lagenorhynchus albirostris (assembly GCF_949774975.1). Lineage (NCBI taxonomy): Eukaryota > Metazoa > Chordata > Mammalia > Artiodactyla > Delphinidae > Lagenorhynchus > Lagenorhynchus albirostris. The sequence continues at coordinate 47,223,519 of NC_083100.1, forward strand.
TTCTCACCTGGGAATTTCTTCTGTGACAACAACCCAGAAACAAGTAGGTGCATTTTGAAGATTAGAGATACAAACATCCTGAAATGCACAGTCCCACACAATGAAGAATTGTACCAACCCAAATACCTATAAGTACCCTTGTGGAAAAACACTGGGCTAGGTCAATGGGGGAGATCAAACAAAACAAAACAAAACATGACATATGACATAATTCCAGGCACACAATTTACATACCTAATATGATTAGAGGATTCATCCAAACATTTATATGTCAGGTCCTATGTTAGATGACAGGGAATACAAAGATGAAAAGACAAAGATGCTTATTTAAAGAAGCTCGGAATCTAGTGGGAAGACAGACATGTCAACAACTATAATATAATACATGGTGCTCTGAGAACAAAGAATGCCAATATGCCTAAGAAAATTAGACTGAGCTAATACTTTACGGATGAATTCTTTTGATGGGCAAGAAATGCAGAGAGTGTCAGTCAGTGCAAAGATATGAAAAAGGTATGAGAGACATCAATGAGAAATTTGGACTGTATCAACAGGTGACAGGATAAGACTCAAGAGTTTAAAGTAAGCCAGTGATACAATCAGATTGTAGTTTATAAAGATCACAACTTTGCGAAGGGTGGACTAGAAGGAGCCCAAGAATGAAGGCAATAAAAATTAGGAAGCTAATGAAATTGCTGTATGCAAGAAAGCACAAGAGTTTTAATTTAAATAGGCATTAGTAGCAAGGATGGAGGAAAGGGGAAGGAGAGCTCTTAAGGAGGTAGAACTGTTAAGACTAAGTGACTGGACATGAAGTATAAGGGAGAGGGAGGAGTCTAGGATTATCATTTGCATGGTTAGTGCTGTTAAACAAGACAGGGAATATAGGAGGAACAGGTTTCAGGGCAGGAGGTGGGGATGAGCTCAGTTTTAGACATACTGAGTATGAGATGCTTACAGGGCATCTAGGTGGAGCTATTTAAAAGGCAGCTGGACATGGATCTTGATTCCCGGAGAGAACGTCTGCTTTGAGATAAAGATTTTAGAAATAGCTGCTTACAAATAAGTAAACTTTGGGTGTGTATCAGATTACGCAAGGACAGCATAAAAAAGTGGTAAGAGCAGAGAACAGCTCCCTGAAGAATACCAATATTAAACAAGCCAACAGAACCTAAAAAGCCTGTTAAAGGAACAAAGAAACATCAAAGAAACAGAAATCCAGGACAAAGATGTATTAAAGGAAGAGGAAATTTTAGGGAAAGATTGGCCAAATACTATAATAGGGTTAAAGGCATTCTAAATCCTGACTTTGACCATGTGGGTCGGATGTGTTTAAACAGAAAAATGGGAGAAGTTTTCTAAAAAGAAAACATTTAAGTCACTTTATTTTTAATAAAAAGTATTCTTTGCTCATTAGGCCCATCTCAGACATTTGTGGGACCCCAAGCAAGAGTTCAGTGGATGCCTACAAATCATTTTTGTAAATATTTATAAATTAGAAATCAAACTAATGTTAAATAAAGTATGGTTTGTACCTAGTATGGTTTGTACCCCTACTTGACAAACATACCTTGTGACCTGGAAGGACAGTTTCAAATTTAAAACGCTTAGGCTCCATGGAGTTCCACACTGGAGCATGGCAGTAAAGTGAGAGTCAACCCCTGGCTCCTCCGCTTCCCACCCTGAGTTTTATCCCACCACATTTGTGCAGGGAGAAAGAAGGTGCAGAGGAGAACATGGAATGGATCAAGGCTCTGTCCACACTCCTAGCACATATCCTGCCTTTGACTACTTCAGGCATATTGGCAGTGCAGTATACCCTAAGATGGACTTGGGGTAACTGACCTTTGCAGGCCCTGAGCTGGTGTGGGGAGAGGTACATCTGGAGGAGACACAGAGTAGGGTCATCCTCGGCATCACAGGGTTTAGGGTGAGGCATCCCTTGCTTGGCTCCAACAGCAAGACTGCTGCTCATTTCCAATGTTACGTATGGTGTTTAGATAACTCAAGCTCACAGATAAAAGGTCAGGTACCCAAGAAATTATCAAAAATATATTACTAAATGTACTATCAAGCCTAACAACCACAACACATTTTATGGCTTTCTCAGGTCTATAAAATTTGAATACCAGTCAATATACTTCCCACTAGAAGAAAAAACAGGGGGGAGGGAACATGTTTGAAATGAATTCTTATATTATGCCAGATGATTTACATTATCTTCTCTTTTAGTTAAACCACAGAAACCCTACAAGGGTAACTGCCCCCCTTATACTATACTACAAATTAAAGACCAGTGTCACTAAATAATTTAAGATCATGTAACAAATAAGATAGGCGGATGCATACTCAAGTTGATCTGATTCCAAGGCCTGAGCATGCATTTTTATGAAACCAAGCTATTAAGTCAGCAGTGTGGAAGATCAAGCTTTTGGCTTTAGAGTCAAACTGTGTAAGAGAAACAAAAGTGTTGGAGGCACTAATTTGTAGACAGCATCAGTGACAGAGGTTAACCATCTCACAAATATATATTCTGATATTTTCAGATGGAAAAAAAAAGTGTTTCCAAAAGTTGAGGAAAAGGAGATAGGGTGGTGAAAAAAGTACTTTTTAAAATAAAGGTCCATGTCTGTAAAATCCTGAACTCAATAAAGTGAAAGATCTATATAAAATGAAGAATTGAGAATACAGAGATGTGAAGAAAATGGAGCTAAATTTTTTTGAATAAAATGGTAAAACTGATGAATGATAAAATAATTTCAAAATTCATATGGAAAAATAAACGCCTAAGAACAGCCAGGAAAAACAGAAAAGGAGTAACATCGTGGGGGGGAAGGACTTGCCTTAATAGCTAACAGAATATGTTACTAGGTCACTATAATCAAAATCAATGTGATACTGGTTTAGGGAAAGACAATAAACAGAAAAGAAAAGAGAATCCAGAAATAGATCTGAACATATATGAGACTTCAATATATGTCAATATGGGTATTTCAATTCAGTGAGATGAACGATGCTGGTATAAGTGGCTATTCATTTGAAAAGAAATAAACTTAGTATCATACAAAATAAATTTATATGATAAAATTACAGACTGTGCAAATAAAATAATTAGAAAAAAATCGAGGAAAAACACACATAATCTCATGGCAGGGGAGACCTTTTAGCCATATAAAAGAAAAACTAGACATATCTGACAATACAAACTGTTGTACAACAAAATGTAACAGAAACATCACAAATTATCTATAATGTAGACAGAAGGTGTCTCTCATAAATTGACAATAAAAAGACAAAAAATAACCAAAAAAGCAAAGGATTTGAATAGACAAGTCAGAGAAGTACAAACCAAATTAGCCAACAAGCTTATGAAAAGGTACTCAAACTCACTAGGAGTAAGGGAAAGAGTAAAAATGAGGTATCACTTTATACATAATCAGATTGGAAAACATTAAAAAGAGCTTTAGTACCTAAAACTCACATACTGCAAATGAAAATCTTAAGTATTACAATCTCTATGGAGAATGATCAGGCAAATTTATTAAAAATTAGAAATCCACTTCCCTTTATTTAGAAATGTGTCACCAGACAGTTTATGCTACCGAAATAAAAGCACAAATGCATGTAAAAACACATGTATAAGGATATTTCTTGTACCATTGTTCTTAATGTCAGAAAGCTGGAAACAAAATGATTACTTATAGTGAAATGGATGGATACTGTACATCCACATCATAGTATGCAGCCATTAGAATAAATTAGAACTATATCAAAATGGTTTGGAGGAATATCTAAAAGGTATTGCTGAGTAACAAAGGCAAGATGTAGGAAAGTTTATAGAGTAGGATTCCATTTTGTTTTTGGTTTTGTTTTTGTTTTTTTGTGGTACGCGGGCCTCTCACTGTTGTGGCCTCTCCCGTTGCGGAGCACAGGCTCCGGACGCGCAGGCTCAGTGGCCATGGCTCACAGAGGGCCCAGCCGCTCCACAGCATGTGGGATCTTCCCGGACCGGGGCACGAACCCGTGTCCCCTGCATCAGCAGGCGGACTCTCAACCACTGCGCCACCAGGGAAGCCCTAGGATTCCATTTTGAAACACAATTACAATATCAAACATTTTTATCTGCAACGATGCTGTACTACATCCATATGAAGAAAACGAAGAAATTTAAGTTATTTACCTGACGTGGATTTTGTTGACCAAATTTAACTTGATGAGTGACAGCCTTGATAAACTTCTGTTGCTTTGCTCCTTTCTTATTCTTTAGACCAAAAGTTTTGTCCTAAATGAGAAAAATTATTGAGATATCTTAGCAATTTATATTAATTTCTTATCTATTTTTTCAGTCATGTCTAAAAATCATTCTTTCATTTACGCATTGGTAAGAAAATTATTCTTTCTTTATGCTATACACAGACATGCAAAACACTACAACGACAAGTCTAGGCAACATATGAGCTCAAAACATCACCCAGGATTCTTTAGGATTCAATACATACTTATAACTATCGTCAATAAGCTTGTTAGCCTATAATGCTTTTTCTGAATTGTGTTTTTAGAGTATCAGTATTACAGGATGTGCAGAGTTGTTACACCAGGATAATTAGTTCAACTGTCAAATAAGTTTAGGAAAATGCTTATTTAACAGGTTTTTAATTCTCAAGCACAAGATATGTGAGAGTCTTTACCAGAGGAGATACAGTAGGCAGCAATCCCAAATCTTATTTTACCTCAGAAAACATTTTTCTCAGAGTATCCTGAGGGATTATGCACCACTGAACACATTTTAGGGAATACTGCATAAGAGGATACATTAAGTTCTGGATTTTTTTTTTTGGGTAATAGAGCTATCCTCTCAAAACAAATTTATAGAAACCAAACTACTAAAGTATATACACTACTAATTGTTGCTAAAAAGGAAATATAAAAATTGAAGTATTCCTAACTAAAAAGCAACAATCTAAATTTGGAATATTATTAAATAGTAATTTGGGCAAGTTATTAATACAATAGCAGCTATCACTTATGGTATGCTCATTATGTGCAAGGCACTAACGGTGGTCTTTGACTACTTATTCATATTTAGTAAGTATACAGCACAAAAACATTTAGAAAGCACTGCACAACTGTGTGTGTGTTTGGGGGCTACAGTGGGTTGAATAGGGTCCTCCCCCCAAATTCATGCCTACCCCGACCTCAGAATGTGAGAATTTATTTGGAAATAGGTCTTTGTAGCTGTAATAAATTAAGATGAAGTCACACTGGATTACCGTGAGCCCTAAATCCAATGACTCGTATCTCTATAAGAAGAGGAAAGGACACAAACATAGAGAGAGAAGGCAATGTGAAGAAAGAGGCAGAGATTAGAGTGATACAGCTATCAGCCAAGGAATGCCAAGGACTGCCAGAAGCCACCAGAAACCAGGAAAAGGCAAGAAAAGGTTCTTCCCTAGAGTCTTCAGAGGGAGCACTGCCCTGCCTGCACTTGATTTCAGATTTCTAGCCTCCACATCTGTGAAAGAATAAATTTCTGTTTCAAGTCACCTGGTTTGTGGTAATTTGTTATGGCAGCCCTAAGAAACTAACACAAGAAGCTAGACTGAGTGAGTTTCACTCTAAGGTAAACGGGTGAAAAGGCTGTCAGGAAACCACCAAACACTGGGATCTGAAGTCTTTTTTCCTGTCTTTTCTGTTTCTCTGGAGAAGAATCTTCTAGCTAGGAGAGCAATAACCCTGGCTAAAGGACTGGAGAAGAGAGCAGGTGGGAGAAGGTGTCTCTTAGTTTACTACACAGACTCCTTAGTGGCCCTTTTCAGGCTCATATTTTAACCATGCTCCCCACATCCTTTGTGCCTAGTTACAGAAGCAGAGAGGCCTCCTGATTTACCCCCTCCACCCCCTTTCTTGCGAGAGGAATAGGTAAGAGCTATCAGCTACTTCTATACTTTTAACACCCAGTTTTCAGTCACTCGCCTTCTGCATTACCTAGTACCTCCCACTGTCAAGCTTTTGCAGACTTCTTCAGAGCAAACCCACCTGCTTCTCAATCGCACACTCCTAGGTGGGCCCTCAGGCCCAACTGCTCTGCTCTACTAAGCCAGTTAACCAACTCATCCATCTACTATCAATCTTCATATGCTGAGGTTCAAAAGTACAACACCATCTACATATGTCTCATCAGAGAACAGCGTTTCTGGGGTTCAACTCATGCCCCACATGTAACTACAGATGAGAAGCAAACTGTGAATAAACAAGGCCAAACGGCAAGGTAGATACTGATATATGAAAACTTAGGAAAGAAAAAAGTCCTCTAAGGGGATGTGGCCAGCTAGAGAAGAAAGTACTCATGACAACAGCTTCTGGTAGAGGTATATAAGCTCCAGATTCCAGGAGAAAAAGTTTTTCAGGTTTAATTACACTGCTTTAGCACATAATTAACCAGTCTAAAGAGAATGAATGAGTTGTGTCTTGGAAGTCTCTAATTAGGTTAGAACTTGGAAATTGTTATTTTTTTCCAGAGATAAGGGATACTTATTTACCTAGTATTCACTGAACATAAACTTCTGAATATATACTTTATTGAATCCTCTTAACAATCATATGATATACTATTACCTCATTCTGTAAATGTTGATACTGAAACTCAGAAATCTTCAACAATTCTTTTGAAGTAACACTGCTAATAAGGGGCAGGCTGTACAATGTAATGATTCAAGAGTATAAGCTCTGGAGTCAGACTGGCCAAATTCTAATCCCAAACAGGACTGGGCAAATTACCTCCTTTGTCAGTTTTCTTATTTGTAAAGTGGGTCTCACTCTAACCTCTTAGGGTTACTACAAAGAGGTGGAACACAGTGGTTAACATCAAGGACTCTGGAGCCAGAATCCTGACTCTGCCACTTGCCGGCTTAATAACCTTGGGCCAGTTATTTAACCTGTTTCTGTTTCCTCAACTGCAAAAAGGTACTTACCTCAGTGAGAGAATTAAAGGAGCTGTGTAAATTTATCACTTGTAGATGGCTTGTTTCTTTTCCTTCCTTTCCCCAAAACACTGAGAACTGTGTCTGGCCCAGGTACATCTGACTCCAAGCAAAGTCCTTGTTCTTTCCACCAGGAAAAACTACTTCCCAGAGAAACTAGTTAGGTTATTGGGTCGGTTGGTACACAACGTTTTCTGAATATTACACTGTGGACCTGGGATACTAACTGTACCTCTTGAAAATAGGATAGTTTGAAATTCAGAATACTTCCAAAAGGCTTCCTTTCCCTTTTTCTTGAGTTCAGGACAGACCTTACCTACAGATTAACCTGGATTTAGGGTCAGGGGATATGAGATGGGAAGACTGGAGGTTATACTCAACCCCAAATCATGGTTAAAATAAAACTAGGGAAACAGTGGTCCTCATTAAGTGATAAGGAAGGAACAGTGTGTGTTTCAGACTTGGGAAATTAAATAGGAAGGAGTTTAGAGAACAGGCAGTAATTCTAAGAAAATGACGACTCCCAGAGGTTCCAAAAGCCTTAACACTCAGTGAACTCCAGACTTCACTTAAAACTGACAGTTTCTCCCCCGTCCACTCTTCAGTAATCCTGCTTCTTTTACAGGACAGCCTCTACTCCTTAAATAAGATGTCTGAATAAAGGAAGGGGGCAGGAGTGCAGGTCAATAATGAATAGTACTCCAAGATAACTGGAGTCCTCCTTTTGGGACACTAGTATAAACAAAGGCCAGCACTGTTTTACCTCATTAGTTTGTTCCCCAAATGCACTCCAGTATACTTTTGTTGTCTATCCACGCAATGGATATTCTGCAGCTGGTTAATATAGATTCAAGTAATCAACAGCTGACCTTAGCTGAAGTTTTTCACTGGCAACGAGAATCATTTCTTTCTCCATCCTTCACATACCTGGATCCTATCCCTACAGGTCTCCATTACTACCTCCTTGCTGCTACAAGGCCTTAGCTGGACATCCTTTATTTGCTTGCCCTAAACCCAGATTATCCCCCCGTTTCCATTAACAAACCTTCCATTTCCCAAAGCTGACTTCAGTTTATTAAATTTTATCCAAAGAAAGCAAATAGTGCATGCCATTTGAGACAACAGTGTGAATGTTTAACAGAACCATAACCCTTTTTTTATTTTTTTATTTTTTATTTTTTTATTTTATTTATTTATTTTTTTTGCGTTACGGGGGCCTCTCACTGTTGTGGCCTCTCCCGCTGCGGAGCACAGGCTCTGGACGCGCAGGCTCAGCGGCCATGGCTCACAGGCCCAGCCGCTCCGCGGCATGTGGGATCCTCCCAGACCGGGGCACGAACCCGTGTCCCCTGCATCAGCAGGCGGACTCTCAACCACTGCGCCACCAGGGAAGCCCCCATAACCCTTTTTTTAAATAACCCTTTTTGATATACTCATTTCGGAAAGAAAATACTTATAAATGCAAATGAATTCATGAAATTTTGGGGAGTTTAAACAGGGAAGGAAAAAAAATGAAGGCACCATAAGGAAATTATTTCAAGTGATAGAAAGTAAGCACTGCATAACAGTACAGTTCAGTCTATTTCCCCTAACTAGCTTTTTATATTAATAAATTAACAACTGCCATTAATTGAACATATACCATACGTCAGGTACTTTACATGTCATCCACTGCTCTGTAATATAGGAATTAGCTCCATTTTGCTAATGAGAAACTGAGGTTCAGATAGGTCATGTAACTTGCCTAGAACTACAGAATTTGAAATATATATATATTTATTTATTCATTCATTCATTTATTTATGGTTGTGTTGGATCTTTGTTGCCGCGCACGGACTTTCTCTAGTTGTGGCAAGCAGGAGCTACTCTTTGTTGAGGTACACAGGTTTCTCATTGCGGTGGCTTCTCTTGTTGCAGAGCACAGGCTCTAGGCACGCGGGCTTCAGTAGTTGTGGCACGCAGGCTCAGTAGTTGTGGCTTGCAGGCTCTAAAGCACAGGCTCAGTAGTTGTGGCGCACGGGCTTAGTTACTCCGTGGCATGTGGGATCTTCCCAGACCAGGGCTCGAACCCGTTTCCCCTGCATTGGCAGGCAGATTCTTAACCACTGCCACACCAGGGAAGCCTCCAAAATTTGAAATTTTAATGTGAAATATGGGACTCAAATGCAGGTCTATCTCACCCCAAGCCAGTGCTTCTTTCATTAAATTAGGCTGTCTCTCGTGCCTCTTTTTACTTCCTTTACTTGGAGTTCTCAAAAGCTACGTGTTGCTGCTGTTCTTCTATAGTGAGTGCCTATGGTGGTGGCAGTGGAAGCAACAGAGGTACAGAAGATGGGACAGGCAAGTAGTGCAACCACTTATTTTAAAATCTCTTCAAAAGTACTGCTTAAAAAGCGTATGTTCTACTTAACTGTCAATTTTTGGTAAACTTAGAATTTCGGGTCATAGTCCTATAAAAACCTTCCAAAATTAACCAGACACTTAAATAAGTATTAGCCTTTTACAGGTCAAAGTATAGACTTTAAAAAAATATTTTTTTCCACAAATATTATGGTCATAGAGATAAACAACCAGTATGAACCAGGTTCCAATTACGTTCATTATAAGTCTGTTGCAGAATATATTTTACATCGCTAAAAATAGAACTACCATATGACCCAGCAATTCCACTCCTGGGTATATATACAACCCCCCCAAAACACTAATTTGAAAAGATGCATGCACCCCAATGTTCATAGCAGCATTGTTTACAATTGCCAAGATATGGAAGCAATCTAAGTGTCCATCAACAGATGAATGGATAAGGAAGGTATGGTACATATACATACACACACACACAATGGAATACTACTTAGCCATTAAAAGGAATGAAATTTTGCCATGTGCAGCAACATGGGTGGACTTGGAGGGCATTATAATAAGTTAAATGAGTCAGACAGAGAAAGACAAACACTGTATGATATCACTTATATGTGCACTCTAAAAAACACAACAAAGTAGTGAATAAAACACAAAACAAACTACTAGATACCAGTGGAGGGGGGAATATACAGGTGGAGAAGTGGGAGGTACAAACTATTGGGTGTATATAGGCTCAAGGATGTATTGTACAACACGCAGAATACAGTCAATATTTTGTAATAACTATAAATGGAAAGTAACCTTTAGAAGTTGTATATAAAACTTAAAAAATTAAAAAACATGTAGAATTCTTAAAAATATATTTTTTACTTCATCTTAACTTTTAAAGGCTTTGGTAATAAAAATCCTTTCTAGTATTCAAAATTATGCAAATTATACAAAAATTGATAAAGTGCTGTTCTGGATGAAATCTGATTGAGGAGCTGGGAGCTAAGCCTGCTGTAACTCTCCTCAACCCCTTCCAAGAGCCACTGAGATATGTTAGGGCTTTAGGTAAGTTTAAAAAAAAAAAAAGTCACATATGATATTTAACAAAATGGAATATACTGTTTCCTAACCAGGATGAATATTCTCTATAAATCTAGTTTCACAAAAAATGATATAACTTAACCTACAACTTAAAATATTGTCATTCCTCTCTGGTGGTAGCAAAGATCTATGCAGCACACTACCATTTAAAACAAAAAACAAAAAAACACACACTCATCATATATGTTAAATGTGAGGAAAAAAGGCTTAATTTCACCATTCTGTTAGAATACTTTTGGCTAAAGAATACAGCTATTTTGCAATTTTCTTTTGTGAAGTCTTCATTAATGAAACTAAAGTCCTCTTTATCTTAAAAATAACCTTGTAACAAGATGAATGAATCCATAATATAACTACCATTTTTAGTCGATGGGATACTATAAGTAACTTTCATTTACAATTCCTTAAAACAAAAATAAATATTTATTTAAAAACAGAAACAATCATATATAGTTAAAACTTGATAATGTGTTAAGTATACTTAAATTGTCATGTAACATTTAATTTCATGTCTATATGGGAGTTGTATTTGGCATCATGGTCTAACATGTTAATACAACCTCAGTAAAGGAAGTTAACAGGTAAAATGTCATCCCTAAAATGCTCCTGGTTTATTTACACAGTACCGAATGCCATCAGATCTCCATCCCCAGAGATCTACCTAAGTGCCAGGAGTCCAGATTGTTCAAAAAGGTATAGCAGACACAGGTGTGAAGGTGACAATCATTCTGTTTTCAAATCTCTGGTTATGCTACTCATGACAGTTCTAAATAGCACAAACTGGCAATAAGAATACAGGTTCTGTTTCAGTGTTGGAACTTGGCCAAGGCTACTAGAATTCTAAATAAGCATGTTAGTTTAACTCAACCAACAGACTAAAACTTTTGTGAAATTTGACAAAGTTCTGATTAGATTTATACAATGAAACCCTGGGGGCTTTCAATGCTATTTTTCAAGGCTATAAATACTAAATATTAAAAATAATAATCATTTATAAATAAACATCTCATTTCAAAACACGCACAACACGCATTTTGGTCGTGTTCTAATAAAAAGTTAACTATTCCGCAAAAGGCTCTGCATTAATTATTCAGATATACCTCATGCAGGAAAAACGGTCATGGCTTTTCCAATTACTTCTAACGTACACGAGGAACTGTTTAATTATGAGAAGGATTAATAACAGGAATTGAGGGAAGAAATATCTTGTTGGGGACTACACTATACGTTTATGGAATCTCAAATACGGTCCACTCTCTTAAGGAAACTCATTGATACAGTCGTTGGACTACAAACATAAAACATTTGAGAACGTCAACAACGTTCCTCTGCCATTAAAGGGCAACAGGCTTAGTGCACTAAATGAATATGTATAATATATAACAAATCCAGATACGGCACTGTACACAGCTAGTGACATGAGACCTAATCTCTCTTAAAACGTCATTGGATTTAATGTAACTCAGAATCCGTGACAAGCGCCATGTACAAGACGGTGGGCTACGACATGAAAGAAACCTCCTCTCTTTATGTAACTTCAAACAGTTTAGAGATGGATCGAGACGGCCATGAAGAACTAATTTGTTGCTCTGAAAGAAGTAACCACTATTCCTAGGTGACGGGTAAAGAAACAAGGAACACAAAGGCTCGTAATGAGTCGGCCTCCCAGAAACAGTCTGGTCCGGGGCAGTTCAGCGTATTTTTTAAAACACTAGCCTAAAAACGTCTTCAATTTCGGTGACTAGCGAAGGACACAACCTTGTGTGGGCACTGGGGTAGGGGTCGTTTTGCATGCGACCCAGTGAAGACTACCGTGTGGGCGGAGAAGCAAAGGCTGGGTGCGGGGGCGCCAGCGGCGTCACTACAGCGATGAGAGGCAGTGAGCGTCATCGGGGGCTGGAGAAGGAGCTGTGGGCACACAGAACCAAAGGGAGGGGCACGTGGCCCCGGAAGACGCGAACAGGAGCCGGGGAGCGGGGAACCGGGAGACTTCTTTCCTGAGGACTCGCGGCGTGAGTGGGGGAGGGGGTGGGTACTCACTTCGATAATCTTCTCCTTCTTTTTCTGCTCCGCCTTTTTGCTGCCCCCGGCCTGAGCCTGTTTCTTGGGGGGCATTGCGGAGATAGGTGGCACCGGCCAGACTTAAGCGTAGCTGGACTCCCTCAGGCACTCTGGCCCCGCGACAGAAGGAGGAGGGAGACGCGCGCAGCCGTTGCCGCCGCACCACACGGAAAGCTAGGCGCTCACTCGCCGCCGAAACGCGGCCTTTGCGACAGTTCGGTGCTGCGGAGCATTGTGGGTAGCGAAGGAGCGCGGAAGCGGAGGTGCGCGTGCGCTTCCGCAGCGGCCGGCCAGGATGGGGCAGGGACGGGACGTGGGAAAAATGACCGGGCGTCACACGTGATGTCACTTACGCGCCTAGCATTTTCTTGGTTGCGGCAGGCCTCATAATGGTTGGGGCGAGCGGGTTGGAACACACTGCGCTTGAGTTCTCCCTGCGCATCCTGTTCCGCTGAGGGTGTGCGACTCATGCCCATCTTCGCCTCGGGTGGAGGCTTTTTCTGCCTGCTGGATTAGTGGTCGCCTGTAGCATCCACAGCCTGGGTGATCACCGAGCAGCCGCAGCAACTCGGGGATGCTTGGAGGTTCAGGGTACCCAGTTACCTTCTTCTCGTGCCCAGGTGGGGCAGGGCCGGTCGGCCGGCGAGTGCAGCGTGCTTCAGGTTACTGTGAAGGTTTACGAAGAAGTAAACTTCGAAACTTTCTGCATAAGATAATGCCAAAGAATCCCGTGTGTGTGTGTGTGTGATGTATTTTACTTCATCTGGGATCCTATCCCTGGTTGATGGGTGGACTCCCCTGTCTTTTACTTATTTATTTACTTTCTTGTTTATCTTTTATTATTTGTGTAGTTCATGTCAGAAGACGGAAGGACCCCACCTTCTTCTCTATTCAGTATTATAATCTTTCTGATTCTTTGAGAATCTTCTTTAAGACTTCCCGTGGGGGTGAAATGTATTTGCCTTGTTTCTCTTTTTAGTGCTCCCAAGGATAGCTTTGGGCCCTTTGATTTTTGAAGAATTTTATCGGTAATCATTCTTATAAAACTGATGAATTATAAGTAACAAATATGGGGGCATTATAAAGAATCTAGAAACTAAATTATAGTAGTGGCCCCAGGTTCATAGGTCTTAATTCCCTTCTACGTCCGACCATTACTTTTGTTTCTGCCCCGCAGTTGTGATCCAGGCAGAAAAAAAAGATCCTGTCTTGCCTTAAGTGGAATATATACATTTTAAAATATAGTACCTCCTCTGATAGCCCTCGTCCCTCATAGTCATTTCTTCATAGATTAGAAATAAGTCTAACTCATTGAATTCACTGTTTTCTGAGATAATTGCTTGTTTGTGGTATCCAGTAGCAAATGAAAGTAGGATTAGGAATTCAATACCTTTTACTCCTTTATAATTTAAACTAAACTTCCACAAAACAAAGTTTAAAGGTGTAGTCCAGGGGTTACAAATTCAAATGCCCCAGAAAGCAGGGATATAAACATGGGTGTCAAGATGAATGAAATACACTAGGGCAGCAGTCCCCAACCCTTTTGGCACCAGGGACCGGTTTCGTGGAAGACAATTTTTCCACGGACTGGGGTCGGGTGGGGGGGGTGGGGGGATGGTTCAGGCGGTGATGCGAGCGATGTAGAGGGATGGGGAGCGTGCTTGCCCGCCGCTTACCTCCTGCTGTGCGCCCCAGTTCCTAACAGGCCGCCGGTCCGAGGCCTGGGGGTTGGGGACCCCTGCACTAAGGAATAGTGGACCAGCGTTAAACCTGAGGTAAATGCCCACCATAAAAGAGCTCAAAAAATAAAAAAGTTAAAAAAAAAGTTGGTCCTGGCTGATTGATTTGGTAGACAGGCTGTGGATTTATTGCCTTGGATGTAGTCTGTTCCCTTAACTTTACCTCTTTAGAAGACATCAGAATATATTACTTGGACCTGAGTCTCTAGGGAGTAGGAGATTTGGTACTGAAGAAGAAATTATTTCTTTGCTACCCAGCAGCCAAAGGTGCTTCCTGACTATAGTTAACAATATGGTAATATAGTATTATGAATCAATTATACTTCAATTTTAAAAAAGATGCATAATAAATTTTAGAATAAATAGTAAAAAACTCAATACTGTATTGTATACTTGAAAGTTGTTGAGAGTAGATTTTAAAAGTTTGCTCAGACACGCATACACACCCACACACACACACAGTAACTTATGTGAGGTGATGGGTGTGTTAACTAACTTGATTGTGGTAATAGTTTCACAACATATACATGTCAAATCACCATATTGTACACCTTAAGCTTACACAATATTATGTGTTAATTATATCTCAGTAAATCTGGGGCGGGGGTAAGAGAAAAGAATAGAGATCCAAGATCCAAAACAAACAAAACCAAAGGTCCTTCCTCTGTGTGTGTGTGTGTGTGTGTGTGTGTGTGTGTGTGAGAGAGAGAGAGAGAGAGAGAGAGAGAGAGAGAGGGATAACCCATTACGTTAAAATTCCCACTTTAGAAACTAAAGGGGCAAGTTTCTCCCTTTCCCTTATCCCACAGAACCAGATTCTAGCTACATAATTTAGGGTTGGGCAGGCAGATTCTTCCTGCCACCTCCCCCCACCCCCATGTCTACGTTTTTTATCTCAAAGGAATGAGACAAGACTCAGGAAGAGTTCTGGAGTCTTTCAGGGCATTAGAAGAATACACTTTATTACAAATCCAGGTGGTAGGTCAGTGGCAGTATCTGCTTTACACTTTAATTACATTCTTTGCTATTATCTCTTGCTCTTTAGGTTTTCCCAGCCTGATTCTCCAGGCTTCTCAAGATTCTGGATATCCTAAGTTTACCAGATTCCTTAGATTCTGTGGGCAACATTTCCTATATATATATATAATATATATATACAAAAAATATATATATATTATATATATTTTATATATATATATATAATATATATTAAATTGGGCTTGATTTTAGTTGTTTGCACCTAAAGACTCTGTTACGGGATGATCTGTGCCTCCCCCCACCCTTCCAAATTCATATGTTGAAGCACTGATCTCTAGTGCCCCAGAATGTGACTGTGTTTACAGGTAAGGACTTTAGAGAGGTGATTAAGTTAAAATGAGGCTTTTAGGTTGGGCTCTAATAGTGATACAATCTAACTGGTGTCCTTATAAGAAGAGGAAATTTCACACAGAAACATTAGGTATGCATGTGCACAAAGGAAATACCACATGAAGACACAGCAAGAAAGTAGCCATCTGCAAGCCAAGGTGAGAGGCCTCAGAAGAAACCAAATCGGCTGACATTTTGATCTTGGACTTCTAGCCTGCAAAACCATAAGAATATAAACTTCTGTGTTTAAGCCACCAAGTCTGTGATATTTTGTTATCACAGCATACTAATACACTAACTGATAAAGGACCAAACTATGCTGTGGGTGTTGTTACGGTGAGCAGAGGCAAGACTACTAGTTTATGTAAATAAATTCTTGTCATCAAGACAAGACTAATTTGACTGGCCATGTAAATTGCTGATTTATGGATTGAGGCAGTACCTATTAGAAAGTATTTTGATTTAAATATTGAGGGCTTCAAAATGCTTCTGACACATTGGCAGTTTCCTTAAGACATTTTTTCCTCTCCCAAATAATAAACTATTACAAAAGATGTGCCATTGTTTCAGTAGCGCAGGTAAAATCTCTTTTAACTTGTCAGTTTGAGTTTCAATTCTATGAACCTTCACTTCAGCCTACGCTGATGTAAAGTTTTCTTAAATGGGTGACTTACATGCGTGACTTATCTGTTTCTATTTGAAATATTTCTTGGTGCCATTATGATAAAATTATTATGGCATTTGTCAAGAAATCAAGATGTACAATTTCCAAATATTTTTTTGCTTCATTGAAGCTAAAACCATTTCTCATGATTCCCATCAATCACAGCATTTCCCTAGTACTAGCTTTCTGATGGTTTCCCATGTCCTTTTGAATTTAATACAAGGGATTCCACTCTTTCCTCCACCCAGTTATGTCTGCTTTTTATCTTCTATTATTTCAGTTTATACTGCCCATTTTAGGCCAACTTTTCCTATCTCTCACCTCCACACCCCACCTATTACTCTCTACTGCCTTAGAGCTTTTCATAAATACAGTAGTCCCCCCTTATCCATCGGGGGTATGTATATTCCAATACCCCCAATGTATGCCTGAAACTGCAGATGGTACCAAACTCTATATATATTATGTTTTCTTTTCCTGTACAGGGCTAACGGGCAGGTAGCATATATAGTACCGGTACGCTGGACAAAGGGATGATTCATGTTCTGGATGGGATGTAGTGGGATAGTATAAGATTTCATCATGCCACTCAGAACAGCTACTCAGAATGGCACACAATTTAAAACTTACAAATACAGTAAGTCCCCTACATACGAACTTTAGAGTTGCAAACTTTCAAAGAAGCGAACGTGCGTTCCCGTGTCCAGTCACATAAGTTAGTTCATGTGTCTGCATCTTCTGCAAGTGGTTGTGCTTTTGTGTACTTTACTGTACAGTACTGTATAGAGTACAGTAGTACAGTGTCTTTATTTCAAGCCCAGCATGTCTGGAAGCAAGTGTAAAAGCAGCGGTGATGTAGCTGGTACTGCTAAGAAGCGCCAGGAAATGGAGGCCCAGAGAAAGGATGAAGAGAAACAGGAGGAAGAAGTAACTGAAGAACTGATGAGATTCACAACACGGGAAATGGCAAGAGGATTTTCTTTATTTGAGGAAGCACTGTTAGTGTTTGAGGCACAGGACCTGAATGTAGAATGGTACACGAAATTTGCAGCAGCCATTCAGAATGCAATCCAGTGCTACCGTGTCATCAATGACGAGAAAAAAAGAGCTACTACCCAGATATCACTGGATCATGTTTTCAAGAGGGTAGATAGAATTGAATCCAGCAAGGAACCAGAACTTGTGCCATCATCGTCAGGCGTGAGTGAAATTACAGCTTGCCTTCCGTCTCCTATTGCTGATGATCTTTCAGCTCTACTATCTCCCACTTCCTCTCCCTCCTCCAGTCAGTAACTTTTCTTGCCTGTTCACTCGATGCCGGCCCCTGTATACCAGCTGTTGTACTGTACTACTGTACTTTTCAAGGTACTGTACTGTAAGATTAAAAATGTTTTCTTTACTTTTTGTGTTTTTCTTTGTATTATTTGTGTGAAAAGTATAATAAACCTATTATAGTACAGTTCTATATAGCTGATTGTGTTAGTTGGGTACCTAGGCTAACTTTGTTGGACTTAAAAACAAATTGGACTAACGAATGCACTCTTGGAACGGAACTCATTTGTATGTAGGGGATTTACTGTAGTTCATTTCTGGAATTTTCCATTGAATAGTTTTGGACCAAAGTTGACCACAAGTAACTAAAACCATGGAAAGCAAAACTGTGGATAAATGGGGACCACTATAGTTTTATGTATATAACGCCAAACAAAAACTGCTATCTATGTTCCATCTATTATAAATAGAAACTTTGGTGAGTCATCTTTGATTCCTTCTTCTACCTCCAAATCCAGTCAAGTCCTATTGATTCTATCTCTCAAATATCTTTCAAATTATGCCCTTCCTACCTCACTACTTTATTTCAGGGCCACATCTCTTGCTTGGGCTACTGCAAGAAACTTTTTCTCTCAATTTCAAAATTTCTCCTTCACATTTGTTCTTTAAAAATGGGCAGGCTGCTAGCATTTTTAGTTAGCAAGTCATAAAACAAATGAACAAAGAAGAAACCAGCAGGAATGGATGGATAAAATATTTCATGTGACTAAAAGTGTTTTTTAGACATTCCAAATAATGTGGAGCTATTTAAGTAAAATATAGTCTTATTTTCTGTTAGAAACATTAGATCTAGGTTTTTGGTAAAATTAAAGGTGTCATTGTTTTGGTTGTTACCCAAATAACACCACAACTTTCAGATGTCTGTTTTCTGAACACATTTCACAATAACTGATTTAATTAATCGAACACCATGTCACCTTCATAGCTGGATTTAGTGCCTGTTATCCCAGAATTTTAAAATCTTTAAAGTGGTACGTTTGTTCCTAGAGAGAACTGTCAAGTTAAATGCTTAATTTTTCTGTTATGAAAGCTAATTTTTTTACTTTTCTATGATATAATGTTTAAAAGATCAGATTTTAGAGTCAGAAAAGTGTAGGTTAAATCTCATCCCTTCCACTTCCATAGGGGACTTTAGGGAAATTGCTAAAAACCTCTAAGCTTCAGTTTCTTCATATACACAAGAGAAATAATCATACTGTTCATAACTCACAGGGCTATTGGAAGGATGAAATGACATAATGCATGTGAATCATTCAGAATGCATAACATCTGTTAAACACATAATTAGTTTATGTTACTATAACTCCAGTTCATAGTGTAAAGAAGTAAAGAATTCATTGTTGACTTAATCTGGGGGAACTCACGCCAAGAAACGTTAAGATTGTAAAACTGGGAGATTGGGTGACTGTGTGTGGGAGCTGAGGGGGTAGAAGTCAGGAAATAGGAGAGGACTTCCAGGTGTCAAGCATGGGCAAATGATCACTGATGTTGCTAGACAGGTTACATAGGCAATGCGTGGAGTATGTGGGCAGGGCAGGGAGTAATGTATCCAGTTTTGGCTCTGTTGAATTTAGAGTGCTAGTGGGACATCCATGTGGAGAAATCCAATGGAATATGGATATTTGACTTGGAAATTCGGGAGAGACTTTGGAACATATGGATGTCAATGGGAATGGAGAATTTTGAGGAGAATTGTACAGAGCAAAAAAAGATTAGGAATGTAAGGGAAAAACATTTAAAAGGCAAATATAGAAGAAGCAGCTCAGGAAGCAAAGTGACAAGAGACAACTATGATAGGGATGCTTAGGGAGAAGAACCTTTCAAGTCGGAGGTTGTCACCAGGGTAGTTTTGACTCTGGAGTTGGCTTTAAAATGTGGCTACTCATTCAGAAATAGGGTGAGTCATACTGGACATCCGATTTAAGACATAGAAGTCTTAAATTAGTAGATATTTCAAACTACCTTGGCCTATATTTTTTTCTTGTATATATGTATACTGCCGTCTGCTAATAACATGCATTTTTGTGATTAAGGTACTATATTTCGGGTATGGTCGCCCTTGTTCCCTCTTTAGGGTATATTCTTCTCCCAGATCTCCACATGGTTGGCTTGTTTTCGCCCAGAGGTGTCAGCTCAAATGCTATTTCCTCGGAATGGCCAGCCCTGACCATTAGAGCTAAAGGGCCTCCCTCCCCTACTCCCAGTTAATCTCTAGCTCATCACTGTCTTCATTTCTTTAATAGCATTTATCACAAGCTGTAATTACTTTGTAATTTTGTTTCTTTATTTCTTAATTGGGTGTCTCTTGCCCCAGCATATAAGCTTCATTGGAGTAGGGATCCTGGGTCTCTTGTGTACTGCTCCATTGATGGCCCCTAACACAATCTGTCTCTTAGAAGGATCTCAATACATGTGTCAAAAAATAAGTGATGGGGGCAGAGTCAAGATGGCAGTGTGGGAAGATGTCGAGTTAGCGTCTCCCCACAACTAGGGCACCTGCTGGCCACTGGTGGGGGACGCTGACGCCCAAGGAGACAGGAGGAACCTCCAAGTGAACTGGTAGGACGTGCGGGGACTGAGGGAGAAGGAGAAGTGGAGGCCAGACAGGACCGGCGCCCCTGAGGCCAGGGGGATCAGGAGAAGCAGGCGGGAGGGACCCTCTGGAAAGAGCGGGAGAGGAGCAGAGGGCAATCTCCTGGCCCACTTGGGCCGGGGAGGCTGCTGAGCTCCCTGGCTAGTCCCCTGACCTCCAAGACACCCCGCCCCCAGCCGCATTGGTTCTGGGGGCATAGGAGGGAGGGCGGGGACAACAGGAGAGACCGGTGGGAAGGACCCTCCAGGACCAGAGGAGCAAGAGAGGAGAGGAGGACGTTTGCCCCTCCACCTCAAGCCCAGGAAGCCTGCTGGGCTCCCAGGTGAGGTGCCCTGCTCTCTGAGACCAGGGGCAGGGGGCATGCCTGGGCCCCTGCTGTTCCTTGAGCCTAAACCCCACCGCCCACAGCCCCCAGGGCCTTTTCCTGCTCTGTGGGTCCTAAGTATAGGCCCTGCCCAACACCCAAACCTCCCCCTTGCTTAGGCCCCACCCTCCCTCCACAGCCAAGGCCTTTCCCCCCCTTTTTTTTCTTTCTTTTTTTTTTCCTTTTCCCTCCTCTTTTTTACTACTGTGGTACTGTGATGTACCTTCTGGTTGTTCATTCATCTGTATTTTTATTTTTATATTCTTTCTGACATATCTGTTAGTTTCCTAATCTAATTTTATTTTTTACTTTGTTATTGTTCTCCTTTTTTTTTTTTTTTTGCCACCCCACGTGCCTTGCAGGATCTTGGTTCATGAGCCAGAGGTTGGGCGGAAGCTCCTGCGGTGGGAGCTCCAAGTCCGAACAACTGGACTAACAGAGATCCTCAGACACCAGGGAATATTCATCAGGGTGAGGTCTCACGAAGTTCCTCATCTCAGCACCAAGACCCAGCTCTACCCAACAGCCTACAAACTCCAGTGTTGGACGCCTCAGGCCAAACAACCAGTAAGACAGGAACACAATCTCACTCATTTAAAAAAAAAAAAAGAGACAACAAAAAAAATATTTCACAGATGAAGGAGCAAGGTAAAAACCTAAAGACCAAATAAATGAAGAGGAAATAGGCAATCTACCTGAAAAAGAATTCAGAGTAATGATAGTAAAGATGATCCAGAATCTTGGAAATAGAATGGAGGCACGGATTGAGAAAACACAAGAAATGTTTAATAAAGGTCCAGAAGAACTACAGAACAAACAAACAGAGATGAACAGCACAATAACTGAAAAGAAAAATACACTAGAAGGAATCAATAACAGAATAACTGAGGCAGAAGAACGAATAGTGAGCTGGAGTACAAAATGGTGGAAATAACTGCTGAGGAACAGAAAAAAGAAAAAAGAATGAAAAGAATTGAAGACAATCTCAGAGACCTCTGGGACAACACTAAATGCACCAACATTTAAATTATAGGGGTCCTAGAAGAATAAGAGAAAAAGAAATGGTCTGAGAAAATATTTGAAGAGATTATAGTCGAAAACTTCCTTAACATGGGAAAGGAGGTAGTCACCGAAGTCCAGGAAGCACAAAGAGTACCATAAAGGATAAACCTTAGGAAAAACACACCAAGACACATATTAATCAAACTAACAAAAATTAAATTCAAAGAAAAAATATTAAAAGCGGCAAGGGAAAAACATAAAAAAAGAAATAACATACAAAGGAATCCCCATAAGGTTATCAGCTAATTTTTCAGCAGAAATTCTGCAGGCCAGAAGGGAGTGGCAGGATATACTTAAAGTGATGAGACAGAAAAACCTACAATCAAGATTACTCTACCCAGTAAGGATCTCATTCAGATTTGATGGAGAAATAAAAAGCTCTTCAGACAAGCAAAAGCTAAGAGAATTCAGCACCACCAAACAAGCTTTACTACAAATGCTAAAGAAACTTCTCTAGGTGGGAAACACAAGAGAAGAAAAAGACCCACAAAAACAAACCCAAAACAATTAAGAAAATGGTAGTAGGAACATACATATTGATAATAACCTTGAATGTAAATGGATTAAATGCCCCAACCAGAAAATACAGACTGGCTGAATGGATACAAAAACAAGACCCATATATATGCTGTCTACAAGAGACCAACTTCAGACCTAAGGACACATACAGACTGAAGGTGAAGGGTTGGAAAAAAGATATTCCATGAAAATGGAAATCAAAAGAAAGCTGCAGTAGCAATACTCGTATCAGGAAAAACAGACTTTAAAATAAGGACTGTTATAAGAGATAAGGAGGAACACTACATAATGATCAAAGGATCAATCCAAGAAGAAGATATAACAATTATAAATGCTTATGTACCCAACATAGGAGCACCTCAGTACATAAGGAAAATGCTAACAACCATGAAAAGAGAAATCGACAGAAATACAATAATAGTAGGGGACTTTAATACGCCACTTACACCAATGGACAGATCATCCAAACAGAAAATAAATAAGGAAACACAAGCTTTAAATGACATAATAGACCAGATAGATTTAATTGATATTATAGAACATTCCACCTCAAAGTGGCAGAATACACTTTCTTCTCAAGTACACATGGAACATTCTCCAGGATAGATCATATCTTGAGTCACAAATCAAGCCTTGGAAAATTTAAGCAACTTTTCTGACCACAGTGCTATGAGATTGGAAATCAATTACAGGAAAAAAACTGTAAAAAACACAGATACATGGAGGCTAAACAGTGGGCTAATAAATAACCAAGAGATTACTGAAGAAATCAAAGAAGAAATAAAAAGATACATAGAAACAAATGACAATGAAACACAATGACCCAAAACCTATGGGACACAGCAAATGCAGTTCCAAGAAGAAGTTTATAGCAATTCAATCTCATCTCAAGAAACAAAAAAATTCTCAAATAAACATCTAACCCTACACTTAAAACAACTAGAAAAAGAAGAACAAAGAAAACCCAAAGTCAGTAGAAGAAATCATAAAGATCAGAACAGAAATAAATCAAATAGAAATGAAGAAAACAATACCAAAGATCAACAAAACTAAAATCTGGTTCTTGGGCTTCCCTGGTGGCGCAGTGGTTGAGAGTCCGCTGCCGATGCAGGGGACACATGTTCGTGCTCTGGTCCGGGAAGGTCCCACATGCTGTGGAGAGGCTGGGCCCGTGAGCCGTGGCTGCTGAGCCTGTGCATCCGGAGCCTGTGCTCTGCAGCAGGAGAGGCCACAACGGTGAGAGGCCCATGTACCGCCAAAAAAAAAAAAAAAAAAGCTGGTTCTTTGAGAAGATAAACAAAATTGATATACCCTTAACCAGACTCATCAAGGAAAAAAAGGGAGAGGACTCAAATCAATAAAATTAGAAATGAAAAAGGACAAGTTACAACGGACACTGCAGAAATACAAAGCATCTTAAGAGACTACTACAAGCAACTCTATGCCAATAAAATGGACAACCATGAAGAAACAGACAAATTCCTGGAAAGGTACAATTTTCCAAGACTGAACTAGGAAGAATTAGAAAATATAAACAGACCTATCACAAGTAATGAAATTGAAAACATAATTAAAAATCTTCCAACAAACAAAAGTCCAGGACCAGATGGCTTCACAGGTGAATTCTAGCAAACATTTAGAGAACAGCTAACACTGATCCTTCTCAAACTCTTCCAAAAAATTGCAGAGGGAGAAACACTCCCAAATTCGTTCTACAAAGCCACCATCACCCTGATACCAAATCCAGAAAAAGATATCATAAGAAAAGAAAATTATAGACCAGTATCACTGATGAACATAGATGCAAAAATCCTGAACAAAATACTAGCAAACAGCATCCAACAGCACGTTAAAAGGATCACACACTGTGATCAAGTGGGATTTAACCCAGGGATGCAAGGATTCTTCAATATATGCAAATCAATCAATGTGATACACCACATTAACAAATTAAGGAATAAAAACCATATGATCATCTCAATAGATGCAGGAAAAGCTTTTGACAAAATTCAACACCAATTTATGATAAAAATTCTCCAGAAAATGGGCACAGAGGGAACATACCTCAACATAATAAAGGCCACATATGACAAACCCACAGCAAGCATCATACTCAATGGTGAAGAACTGAAAGCATTTCCACTAAGGTCAGGAACAAGACAAGGATGTCCACTCTCTCCACTCTTATTCAACATAGCTTTGGAAGTCCTAGCCATAGCAATCAGAGAAGAAAAAGAAATAAAAGGAGCACAAATTGGAAAAGAAGAAGTAAATATGTCAGTGTTTGCAGATGACATGATACTATACATATAAAATCTTAAAGGTGCCTGCAGAAAACTACTAGAACTAATCAATGAATCTGGTAAGGTTGCAGGCTACAAAATTAATGCACAGAAATCTCTGGCATTCCTATACACCAACAACGAAAATTCAGAAAGAGAAATTAAGGAAACACTTCCATTTACCACTGCAACAAAAAGAAAAAAATGCCTAGGAATAAACCTGCCTAAGGAGGTGAAAGACTTGTACTCAGAAAACTATAAAACACTGATGAAAGAAATCAAAAATGACATAAACAGATGGAGAAATATACCATGTTCTTGGATTGGAAGAATCAACATTGTGAAAATGACTATACTACTCAAAGCAATCTACAGATTCAATGCAATCCCTATCAAACTACCAGTTATATCCTTCACAGAATTAGAACAAAAAATTTTACAACTCGTATGGAAACACAAAAGACCCCGAAAAGCCAAAGCAATCATGAGAAAGAAAAACGAAGTTGGAGGAATCAGGCTTCCTGACTTCAGACAATACCACAAAGCTACAGTAATCAAGGCAGTGTGGTACTGGCACAAAAACAGACATAGATCAATGGTACAGGATAGAATGCCAAGAGATAAACCCATACACAAATGGTCACCTAATTTACGACAAAGGAGGTAAGAACATACAATGGAGAAAAGACAGCCTCTTCAATAAGTGGTGCTGGGAAAACTGGACAGCTACATTTAAAAGAATGAAATTAGAACACTACCTAACACCATACACAAAAATAAACTCCAAATGGATTAAAGACCTAAATGTAAGTCCAGACACTATAAAACTCTTAGAGAAAAATATAGGAAAAACACTCTTTGACATAAACTGCAGCAAGGTCTTTTTTGACCCACCTCCTAGAGTAATGGAAATAAAAACAAAAATAAACAAATGGGACTTAATTAAACTTAAAAGCTTTTGCACAGCAAAGGAAGCCATAAACAAGACAAAAAGACAACCCTCAGAATGGGAGAAAATATTTGCAAATGAAACAACAGGCAAAGGATTAATCCCCGAAATATACAAACAGCTCATGGAGCTCAATGTCAAAAAAATGAACAATCCAATTAAAAAATGGGTGGAAGACCTAAATAGACATTTCACCAAGGAAGACATACAGATGGCCAAGAGGCACATGAAAAGCTGCTCAACATCACTAATTATTAGAGAAATGCAAATCAAAACAACAATTGAGGTATCACCTCGTGCTGGTCAGAATGGCTATTATCAAAAAAATCTAGAAACGGCAAATGCTGGAAAGGGTGTGGTGAAAAGGGAACCCTCCTGAACTGTTGGTGGGAATGTAAATTGATACAACCACTATTGAAAACAGTATAGAGGTTCCTTAAAAAACTAAAACTAGAACTACCATATGACCCAGCAATCCCACTACTGGGCATATACCCTGAGAAAACCATAATTCAAAAAGAGACATGTACCACAATGTTCATTGCAGCACTGCTTACAATAGCCAGGACATGGAACCAACCTAAATGTCCATCAACAGATGAATGGATAAAGAAGATGTGTCACATATATACAGTGGAATATTACTCAGCCATATAAAGAAATGAAATTGAGTTATTTGTAGTGAGGTGGATGGACCTAGAGTCCGTCATACGGAGTGAAGTTAAGTCAAAAAGAAAAAAAAAATACCATATTCTAATGCATATATATGGAACCTAAAAAAAAAGGTGCTGGTTAACCTAGTTGCAGGGCAGGAATAAAGATGTAGACGTAGAGAATAGACTTGAGGACACGGGGTGGGAGGGGGAAGCTGGGGCGAAGTGAGAGTAGCATCAACGTATATACACTACCGAATGTAAAATAGCTAGTGTGAAGCAGCAGCATAGCACAGGGAGATTGGCTCGGTGCTTTGTGATGACCTAGAGGGGTGGGATAGGGATGGTGGGACAGAGGCTCAAGAGGCAGGGGATTTGGGGACATATGTATGCATATGGCTGATTCACTTTGTTGTACAACAGAAACTAACACAGTATTGTGAAGCAATTATACTCCAATAAAGATCTGTTAAAAAAAAAAAAGTGATGGCCTGGAACTAAGGTGAGAGAGACAAGAGTTCTTTCCCATTTGCTCTGCAAGAGTGTATTTAGCTTTGGTATTTATCTCATCTATTGAAGGTGAGCTTAATAAAAGCCTCTGTGCCAAGATGTTATGAGGATCCAGATCCAACTGGGGAATTTTCCAGTAATGATGGGGATGCTATATGTCACTAAATGCCAAGATTCCACAAGAACAGGAAAAAATTAATAGATGAGACCTCTGAGGATATACATCTATAATTAGATGTACAGACACATTTATAGGCTTCCCTTCTTTCAGTTCTCCTGATGACATCTCTGCTGCTTATTATGGAATGTGGGTTTTTAATGGTGTGGTGGGGGTTGTCGTGAATGGGGAACAGGCAATGTGGAGAAGGATATAAACGTTGGTAAAATATTTACTTGTGCTCTGGGCTTTAAATGATATTTTGCCTTCTTCGATGATGCATGTTTGCAACATAAAATCAGAAAAGATTCCAAAAATTCTGCAAGAGACAGGTAAGCCTCTTCCTGTAATAGGTTATTCTGGAATTCCTAGAGGGGACAAATAGTGTCACTAGTAATCATATTTTCTGCATTAAAAGTGGGAAGCACTCTGATAAATTTATTCATGTTCTTATGAGGACATAAAGATAGAACATTAGAAACTGAAACAGTTCTAAAAACATCCATGACATATAGGTGATGAAGATATGCCATCAGGGGTCTTCCCTGGTGGTCCAATGGCTAAGACTCCACGCTCCCAATGCAGGGGGCCCAGGTTCAATCCCTGGTGAGGGAACTAGATCCCATATGCCACAACTAAAAGATCCCACGTGCTGCAACTAAGACCCGGCGCAGCCATATAAGTAAAATAAAATTTAAAAAAATGATATACCAACAGTATATGCAAGATGATGTGAAGCCATAGTAGATGAAAATGACTTCTCACCTAGGGAAGTCAGAGGGAGAAGCTTGGAGAAGGTTGTTTGAACTTGAAATATAAGAATTTACCAAGCAGCGTGGAGATAGTGGGTATGCCAGGCAGAGAAAAAGAGCATGTGCAAATATATGAATGTATAAAAGTACATGACATTTTTGGGGAACGGCAATGATTTGGGGAAGATGTGTTGAGACAGTGACAAGAGATGAAGCTAAAAACATATTAGGATCCGATTTTAAAGGGCCTTATATATCATTTTAAATGACTTGGGCTTTAAACTGAAGTTATTAGTGAGCCATTCAAGGTTTTTATAGAGATATATGATTTCAGATACATATTTTAGCCAAGATAAATCTGACGAAAGATAAATTAGAAAAAGGAGAGACTAGACCTAAAGATCAATTATTAAGCTAGTGCAGTAGTCTTAGAGAGAGATGATGACAACCTGTACAAAGATGCTGATGATGGAGAGAGGAAATAAACTGAGAGTTATTTAGGGGGCATAAACAATAAGGATAAATCTATAACAAAGATATAAGAGGTGAGGAGAGGTAGGAATTGAGGATGACTTCATGTTTTCTATCTTGGGTAACTGCATTGAAGATATAGAAGAGCCAAACTGGAAGCAAAGAGAGACGAGGACAAGCATTTGGTTTTGGTTAGGCTAAGCTGGCTTTCTAGGTGACGTGTGATAGGCCGTTGAAAATACAAATATGGGTTTTGGAAGAGAGATGAGGACTAAAATAATGAATCTCAAATAATGATTTGAGATTCAATATAGATGCGTATATTCAACAATATAGATGGCACTTGGAACCATGGGAGTAGTTGAGATCACCCAGGGTGAGTGAATAAAGTGAGATGGTGAAAGGACTGGTAAGATCTCTTAGTAACAATTCAAGAAATGAAACGAAGTAGTCTGTGGTAATTAAGAAATATACCACAAATTGATACATTTCAAGAGGTAGAGCCTAATTCCTCTCTTCTTCAGTGTTGAGATGAACTTATTGGCTAACTTCCAACAGTGGACAGTTTCAGAGAGGAGGGCATAAAAGGTACTGCAGCTTTTCTGTTTGTCTGTTTGTCTGTCCTTCTTTACTTAATCTGGGGGATGTTATCTGTCATGCTGTGAAGACACTTAGGTAGCCCGTGGAGAGACCCATATCGTGAGGAACTAAGGCTTCTAGCAAACAGCTGGTGAGGAACTGAGACATATAGGACACATAGGAACTGGGGCCTTCTGCCAACAGCCATGTGAGTGAAACTTCATGGAAATGGATCCCCTCTCCCCATTTGAGCCTTTAGATAATTGCAGCCCCAGTTAATGCCTTGACTGCAACCTCATAAGAGACCCTGAGCCAGAATGTCCCTGTCTCCCCACCCCAAGCTGCTCCTGAATTCCTGACCATCAGATACTTTGAGATAAGTAAAGTTTGTTGTTTTGATACACTAAGTTTTAGGGTAGCTTCTTACATAGCAATACATAACTAATACAAAGACATTGAAGGAAAAAAGACAAGAAGTTATCAGAGAGGTAGAAGGGAAACAAGGAGAAAGAGTAGTGTTGAAAAAGCCAAGAGAAGAAAGTTTTTAGGAGGAGGAGTTGTGTCAAATGCTATACGTAAGCACTTTTTGACCCTGTATTTATTCATCTTATTAATCATTTCCCTTATTTTGCCTATGTGTGCCTTGAGTCTTTGCTTTTCTCTACATACTTTTTTTTTTTTCCTAAAGAGATCCTATTCTCTCTCATGGCTTTATGTAATTACTGCCTGTAGGTCGAAAATGATTACATGCAGAATTCTAGGTTTGGTTTCTGGAAGTAGCAGCTTGAACTAAATCAGTGCCATGTGCCAGAGAGTCTTAATGTGCTCAAACTTTATGATCTAGTTCAAATGGCAGTTACTCAGTAAAGCCTTCTCAAATAGAGTTATTTTCTTTTTCATAGTCCCACATGATTTTTTCTTCAATCTCTGCTATAGATATTATATACTATTATTTACCTCACTATCTCCCTCACCAGACTGATTTTCTCGAGTGTAGGGGGCCCATGTGAGATAGTCACATCTGCCTCTCCTTGGTACAATAACTGACACAAAGACATTTAGTATTTATTCACTGAATGAATAAATGAATGTTGAGCAAATGTTGACCATGTGTACTTGTTCTCAGTGGCAGCATAATAAATTACCCCAGAATTCAGTGGCTTAACCCAAAAAACATCTATCATCTCACACTTTCTGTTTGTCAGAAATCTGGGCTTGGCTTACTAGGTCCTCAAACTGCAATCAAGGGGTGGCCAGGGCTGTGATCTTATCTGAAGTCTCAACTAGGGAAGGAGCTACTTCCTGCTCACTCAAGTGGTTGATATCCTTGTGGGCTGTTCAACTGCGTGCCTGAGTTTCTCATGGACTGTGGGCTGGAGATGTCCCTCAGATCCTGACAAGATGGGCCTCTCCATCAGACAGTAACAACATGAAAGCTGGCTTCTATCAGAGTGAGCCAGGGAGAGAGGAAGAAAGGGCAAGCAAGCTGGACGCCAAAGTCTTGTTGTAACCTAATCTTGGAAGTGACAGTCTGCCATTTTTGCTGCATTCTATTCGTAAAGCAAACCACGAAGTCCAGCCCACAGTTTGGGGCTGGGGTGGATTACACAAAGTTATGAATACCAGGGCAGGGGTCCTGAGATCATCAAGGGGCATCTTAGAAAGCACCTATCACACAATCTGTATTGATTAAGAGCAATAATTTCACAGACAAATATGTGGACTGACTCATATTCCCTTCTACTTAATGAGCATGTACTTTTGATTTTACACATTAACAAAGATTAATAATGCTAAGATTTTAGTGTTATCCTTTGACTTGTGTCTGGTATTCTTTATAACACAGTTGCCAGATACTGCAATGGTAATACAGTAATGGAGAAAGAAGAAAGAGACACTAGCAAAGAGGGGGAATGAAATTTTAAAATTTGTCAGGTTTTTTTTTCAGCATCCTCTCATTTTTTAAAAAAATAAAAACAAAGCCCCAAACAAAAAGGTGTCTAAAACCAGTGCTTAGAATACTACTTAGTACATTATTACAGTAAATGTTATTGTTATTATTATTTCTATTTTTCCAGTGATTTCTCCTGATTCTACTTTTCTCCTATTAGTACCACCAATCTTGGACTTGTCTTTTACACCACTTCTGCCGTAGTTCCCCAAAGCTAAGGCATTATTGACATATTTACTTTTCCAATGCCTTTTAAATTATCTTTCCTTTCTTCTATTGTAACTTTTACTACCCTATGTTCCAGTTTTTCTTACATTATTGTTGAATGATTGCAAATGCCTTCCTACTGGTTTTCCTCTTCTAATCTTTTCTACACAAACTTGATTTTTGCATCCTGTTTAGTCTGGAGGTCTGTTTCTAGGTCAGAACTAGTACATAAAGTTGCAGCTATTTGGTACTGAGTTGCCCATTTCTGCCAGGAGATAAGTGGGAGGTGTTTGCCAGTTCCTTAGTTCCCAGTACTTCAATGCTGTGGATAAGAGGTTCTCAAATCAAGGTACATAAACACTGGGGTGGGGGAGGGAGCCTCCAATCCTTTTCAGGGGGTCCATGAGGTCAAAATTATTTTCATAATGAAGTTGAGACTTTATTTGCCTTTCACATGTATTAACATTTGCACTGATGGTGCATAGCAAGGCAGTGGCACCCAACAATATTAGCAGTCTTTGTATGCTTTGTTGCCACTTACAGAAAAAAAGCAAGTTTCACTTTAGAATGTCCTTGATAAAGTAGTGTAAACTATGAAGTTTATTAAAACTTGACCCTTAAATACATCTATGTAGCATTCTGTGTGGCAAAAATCAGAATTATTTATAAAGCTCTTCTGATGCATACTGAAACACAATGGCTGTCTCAAAGAAGAGCATTTGTGCAACTGTTTGGGTTGGAAGCTGAACCAGTTGCTTTTCTTATGGAACAGAATTTTTATTTAAAAGACTGACTGATAAACTATGGTTGTTTAGACTTGGGTATTTTGCAAATATTTTCTTGAAAAACAACTGAGTGAGACTATCACTTCAAGGAAAATTAATTGTTGCCAATGGTAAAATTCAGCCTTTCAAAAGTTAGAATTTTGAAAAACTTGTACTTGTCATTATGGGCTTGACAGCTTCATACTGTCTAAAGATTTTTCTGATCACATGGTGGTGATATTAACAAATGTGATTTAAAAAAAATAATTTTATAATAAACATTTGGAAAATCTATATAACTCATTGAACTGATATTTTTCAAAAGACCAATGCATGAGTTAACAGAATTATATGTGGGTGAAAGATCTACTCATAGTGCAAGGTGGGTCATTTTATGTAACAGAGTATGAAAATTTATTGATATAATTTTGGATTCCTCATCTCAAAAGGAATTTGTATTACCTGATAGAAAGTAGATACTGCTTGCCAAAGAGCTTGTTTTCTTAGTTTTTATTTTATAGTGAGACCCGAGCTTCCGAAGAATATTTAGGGCAAAGAAGAGAGTTAAATTCCTTTGAGGGAAGTGAATGAGGAAAGAGAAATTCCCCAACACTGGGCCTGGAGGTTTATGAACTTCAAAAATAGTGGTGATCCACCCTCTATTCCCTGGCAGTACCTTCAGGAACTGGCAAGACATCTGAGTTGATTTGCTGTGTGGTGCTCCTAGAGAGACTGGACCGGGAAATGGGACTCCCAGCTTTGACAGAGATTCCAGTGCTCAGGTTTGACATAGAATGAACAGAGCCATCTGCCTTCAGGAACCAAGAGGCCTTGAAAAATAAGATATCAAAGGGAAATATGATAAAGCTGAGAGGATATCTGTGAACTCTAAAGGACCTAGGTTGAATTTTTTTGCTGGTCTGTGGAATGGGAACTTGGAGTTGGAATTAATTTGGTTTTAAAGAAATAATGGAGTTTAACATTTCCTGCACACTTCTTTGTAGTTGAAAATACAATATATACCTATTATATCAGTTAGAATTCTGCAAAGAACTTGGGTGTGTTTGTGTGTGTATGAGTGTACACGTGGACATATATGTGTATTTATTTATTATAAGGAATTAGCTCATGTGATTTTGGGAGCTAGCAACCTGAAATTTGTAGGGCAGGCGGGCAGGCTGGATATTCAGGTAAGAGTCAATGTTGCAATCTTGTTACCATATTGAGGTGGCATTCCTTCTTTTCTGGGAAACTCTAGTTTTGCTCCATAAATCTTTTATCTTTACATTTACCTGTATATTTGCTTTTGTCATCATAGACAAAATAAAAAGAATATCAAAATGTCCAGGAAAAAGTAGAGGGAATAAAAATATCAACTTCTTTTTTAGTTCCAATTACAGTGCTAGTGTAAATTAAAATACTTTAAAAACAGATTAATTCTGAGAAATATGGTTCCACAAACACACTTTTTTCTTCTCTGATCTTATAGAAAGCTGTGTGACCGTTTCATGTGCAATACATCTGACTTATTTCCATTCCTCTGTTCCCCTAATATTTTTAGAAAATCCTAATAATATTTGGTATTTGAAAAGGCTTCCATCAAACAGAAAAAGACAATTCTTATATATGAGAAGATACACAATTATACTTGGAATGAAGTTGGAAGTAACAATTATATGAATTAATTGGTATTACAAAGGGACATAAATAGATTGTTTATGGTGCTTTCTTTCTACAGCCCTCCCACGGTCCTTTTGGTCTTCATAATAAGGCAAAAATAAAAGTTTACAAAAATAAAATGAGCTTAGTTCCAAGATAAGATTTAACCTTGGATTTGAATGATTCTATTGATTTGGTTTTATGAACCTGAGGCAGGATTGCATTTAAGGATTGGGTGTACTTTAGTTTAAAATTAGTGCTTCTTAAATTGTTGGCAAATAGACTGCAATTGCCAACAAACTTGGCTGAGACAGGCTCAAGCAATAGCTAAGTTCATACAGAGATAATAACTGAGATAAATATAGAGTCACAAGATGTTCATAAAAAAAATTTCTATACTATAATTATCAAAATAAATCTCACAAGTCATGAGAAGTGAAGCTAACCAAAACACCTCAAGGGTACTCATGACCTTCAGTGTGGAAAACTGCAGCATAGTTTTAATCTTTTTTTCCTATATCCTCCTTTTCACCTCTTCTCATTTTCTTCTTGTACAATCTACAACATCAGCTTCACCTATAAGGAAGTGTCATTTTAAGCAATTTAAAAAATACTTGTTAAAGAAGTTCTGGCTCTGAAATCTTAGATAATGACAATTATCTAGTCACTGGGAACTGGAAGGGGAGGAAACAGTTGCAGTCTCATGCCTATTCCTCCCTCTCCTTTCCCCTCCCCCATTGGCTCAGCCAACTATCACTAATAGTAACCTTCCCATCCCTCTGCTAAAGCAATAAGCAATCAGCTATTGCTTTAGCAGAGGGATGGGAAGGTTACTATTAGTGATAACACAAGTTCATCCTAAATGTTTCATTTAAGCTAAGTTAGATAGTGTATTTTATTTTGTTTTGTTGTCTTTTAGAGATTAATGATGCCAGGCTGAATAAGGCATGGCCCCTGTCCTTAATAATGGTGGATATAGACATGAAGTAGTTACTATACAACTTGGTAAATTCTGTAACAGAAGTCGGCAAAGTATTCTGAAACCATAGTGCCAAGAACAATGAACTTTATATTAGGGTGACAAGAAATGTAATGGGATGTAAAAGTAGGTCTTATAGTATTTTGGAAATGTGTTGACATAGTAAAAATTAATTTAAGAAAAAAGGCCTCTTCCAAAAATCAGAAGTGAAAATACAAGGATAGTGAGAAAACAGACCCCACTGGCCTAATGCCAGCAGGCATTAGGGAGAAATAACAAGGGGACAGGTAGCTCCCTGTATTATAATATGCGAATAGGAAGAGGCATGGGTCTAATGTAATCCCAGGGGGAAGTGGTCAAGAGAGGAAACAAAGGGAGGAGGAGTTTTTGTTTTTTTGTATAAATATGTACATCCAAGCCTGTGCACCTGAGAACTCTTTGGGTACCGCAAACCTACAGTAGCCTCACTCACTGACTCTGATGAAATCAGTGCAGATACTAAATCACAAAATGGCCACATAATCTTGTTGGCCACACTTGTTCTCCCAGTTGGACTCACTGAATAGAAGAAACATTTGACTGGGAAAAAAGTCAAAAGCTACCCAGGAAGTCAGCAGAAGGTATTTGGAAAGGTTCTCAAGGGAAGTGACCTTTTCCAGGCATGGAAGTAATGGAAAATTTATTCTAGGAAAAGCAAAATTTATGTGCAAAGGCTCAAGAGCATAGAAAAATTATGGTGAGTTTGATGAATAGTAGGTTGATCGGAGGAGCTAATGACAGCTGCCACCTTTAGAATCATTGGCAAGGCCACAGGGCACAGCTCTTCAAGTGCCACTACTCTGTGAGCTAATCTTCGACTTGAGGAACTTGGGTCAAGACTATGCTATAAATATCGGGAATTCAAAGCAGCAGAGCGAAAGGTCTCTGATACTAGATGAACTTCTAGATGGTTAGGAGTTCTGTTTAGAGGCCCCAGCTTAGGTTAGGATTGGTTTCACCTCTCCATGTACCTGAATTTCCCTTTACTAGCACCCATTTGTCTCTTCACCATTAGAGGTCTAGTGCCCTTAAGTGCCAAAACAGCACTAAATGATGAAGAAAAAGGAATGCATCACTGCTTTAAATTTAAAAGAGCTCTGGGCTGGAGCTACCATGATTTATATAGCAGCACAGCTCTAATGAGAGGTTTATATTAGCCTTTATATTATTTTCTTGTATTTATTTCTGTTTCCATTGTGCTTACCATGATAAAGTGCTTGCTACAATGAAGTTACAGTAAATTGTATGCTATAATAAAGTTACGGTTATCATTGCTGATTTTGATTTCTTATGATGAATATGTCAGGTGAAAAAAAACACAAAAAACATGAACTATAGTAATATAACACAAACAAGTAAAGTAAAAAATTCAAAGGCATAGTGTATTCGTTTTCTATTGCTGCATAATAAATTATCACAAACTTCGTAGTTTAAAACAACACACAGTTATATCTTGCAGTTTCCATGGGTCAGGAGTCTGGGCACAGCTTAGCTGGGTCCTCTGTCCCACGGTCTCAGAAGGCTGCAATAAAGCTGTCAGATGGAGCTGCAACTCATCTGAGGCTTGAGTTCTCTTTCAAGCTTGCCAAGGTTGCTGGCAGAATTCGGTTTCTGCCATGTGACTCTTTCCACAACATGGCAGTTTGCTTCTAGCCCAACAGGAAGGTGTTTGCTGCTGCTTTGAGCCTCTTTTAAGGGCTCGTCTGATTAGTGCAGGCCTCCACCAAGCATAATCTCCCTTTTGGGTAACTCAAAGTCAACTAATTAGGCACCTTCATTACATCTGAAAAATTCCTTCACCTTTGCCATATAGTGTAACCTAATCAAGAAAATGATATCTCACCATATTTGCAGGCCCTGCCTACACTCAAGGGGAGGGGATTATACAAGGGTGTAGGTCATTGGGAGTCATCTTAAAATTCTGCCTACCACATACATCAATCTTAAATTACGGATATATTTCCTATTTTCACAAATGAGCTGAGAATTTCCATAATACCTATATAATATCTAAAGCTTAGATGTTATCACAGCACTATCTAGTAGAAGTATAATGCAAGCCACAAACGTGAGCCACATATGTAACTTTAAAATTTTTAGTAGCAACGTAAGGAAAAGTAAATAGAAATGAGTGAAATTAATTTTAATATGTTTTATTTAATCAGTATATCCAGGACATTATCATTTCAAAATGTAATCAATATAGAACATTATAGGTGAGGTAAAATATTGTCTTTGAACACCAAGTCTCAGTTTGGGTTAGCAACATTTCAAGGGCTCAATGGCCACAAGTGGCTAGCGGCTGTCGTATTGGAAGCAAACTACTATTACTTGCCTTTTCAACAATATCCACCAGGTGTCACAATGAGTTTACAACTCTAAGCCAGCGACGCCAGCAATTTCTTCTCTTGGTAACAATTTTCACATATATACAGAATCTGAAAAAAAGGAAAATGGTCCTGAAGAACCTAGGGGCAGGACAGGAATAAAGACACAGATGTAGAGAATGGACTTGAGGACACGGGGAGGGGGAAGGGTAAGCTGGGAAGAAGTGAGAGAGTGGTATGGACATATATATGCACTACCAAATGTAAAATAGATAGCTAGTGGGAAGCAGCCACATAGCACAGGGAGATCAGCTTGGTGCCTTGTGACCACCTAGAGGGGTGGGATAGGGAGGGTGGGAGGGAGGGAGATGCAAGAGGGAGGGGATATGGGGATATATGTATGCGTATAGCTGATTCACTTTGTTATACAGCAGAAACTAACACAACAATGTAAAGCAATTATACTTCAATAAAGATGTTAAAAAAAAAGATTGGTGGATTGTATCAATGTTAATACCTTAGTTGTGAAATTATACTACAGTTTTACGTAATGTCATCATTACAGGAAACTGGTTACAGTGTACACGGAATGGATCTCTCCATATTTCTTGTAATGCATGTGAATCTACAATTATCTAAAAAAATTAAATTAACAAAACAAAATCTACAGAATAGTTGAAAAATAAACATATGTTAAGGCAGAAATAAAAAAGAAAACAATTGTTAGTTCTCTTTGTATTCATGTATTTTTGACTTTCCATGTACTTGTAATATCCCTTGAATTTTTTGCCTAGATAAATAAGAAATCAAGCAATGTGGATTTTACTACTTAAACAAATGAGTCAGAACTCAAAATGATGTGTATATCAGACCCATTATTCCTTAGTTTTTCTGTAATCTCATCCTTAGATGGTCTGCCTGGTGAGAGGGTAAATAATTAATAATTACATGCACGTGCAATACTCAATAACATAATAACAATTATTTTAAAATTAGATCATTTCAAATACCTAAGCAATTTTCTCAACCCCAGACACAATTAAATGGTGGTTTTTTTGTTTGTTTGTTTTTTTGTTTTTGTTTTTTTTTTTTTGGCGGTTTGTGGGCCTCTCACTGTTGTGGCCTCTCCCGTTGCGGAGCACAGGCTCCAGACGAGCAGGCTCAGCGGCCATGGCTCACAGGCCCAGCCACTCCGCGCCACGTGGGATCCTCCCGGACCAGGGCACGAACCCGTGTCCCCTGCATCGGCAGGCAGACTCTCAACCACTGCGCCACCAGGGAAGCCCAAATGGTGTTCTTTTTACCTTCTCAAATTTTTAATAGAACACATTAAGAATAGAAAACCAAAGTTTTTTTTAGGTGACAAAATATTCCTTAATTTTAATAACATTACTGCAATTTACTAATTGCCAATAATAACTTCTACTTCTCACATACACAATAAGCCTCAGTGGGATTATGATGTTTGAGCTTATTAACACTTATTACTTTAGAAAGCAGCATCATTTAAAAATGTTCATTTACTTACTTGCAGGTTGTTTTAGGATTCCTTTTAAAATGAGGGACAGGGCTTCCCTGGTGGCACAGTGGTTGAGAGTCCGCCTGCTGATGCAGGGGACGTGGGTTCGTGCCCCAGTCCGCGAGGATCCCACATGCCGCAGAGCGGCTGGGCCCGTGAGCCATGGCCGCTGAGTCTGCGCGTCCGGAGCCTGTGCTCCGCAGCGGGAGAGGCCACAACAGTGAGAGGCCCGCATACCGAAAAAAAAAAAAAAAAAAAAAAGAAAGAGGGACAAACTGGGCTTCCCTGGTGGCGCAGTGGTTGAGAGTCCGCTTGCCGATGCAGGGGACAGGAGTTCGTGCCCCGGTCCGGGAGGATCCCACATGCCGCGGAGCGGCTGGGCCCGTGAGCCATGGCCGCTGAGCCTGCGCGTCCGGAGCCTGTGCTCCGCAGCGGGAGAGACCACAACAGTGAGAGGCCAGCATACCGAAAAAAAAAAAAAAAAAGAGTGATAAATTGCTTTTGTTTTAATATTCTGTGGTTTTAATTTTCACAGTCTTGTACTTTATTTCCTAGGTAAAACTAAATATACATATTTAGAGATTGAGGCATCTCAAATACCTTCTCCTTAACTTTTAGAAAATCACTAGTCTATAAAATATTTTAAAAAATACAAACAGATGTCATACAGAAGCACATGAGTAGTGAGAAGATTAAAATGTGAGTTTTTATCACTAACTTCCATAAAGTGAGTATAATTTACATGTACTCTAGTTTTATACCAATAATTATGCCTTCTTTTTGTCCTATTAGTCCCAACTATACGATGTCCATAAAATAAAAATAAACTTGATTCTAATGAAAAACAATAATTATTTATCTCTTGAGGATTCACATTGTCAACTACCTTCAGAGGAAATGAATCAGCCTTGGCATCTTATTAACTAATATATTAAGGACAGAAATGAACAGTGTTGTAGCCATAACTATATAAGATAGAAAAATGAAAAAAAAAAAAAGAAAAATGACCATGTGGAAGTACACAAGTAATATTTTTTTTAAAAATCCATAAAGCTTAAAGTTGGGATAATGTATACAGTACTTTTGTGTGTGTGTGTGCCTCCTGTTGGGATAAACCTCTTTTAACACATCTAGGAAAATTTAACCACATATATAAATATTTTAGAAACCAGATTTTTCATGAAATAATCAAGTATATGCAAATAACATTGTTTGCTGCTCAGCTCTTTACAATTTTTCTTATTTCCTTCTTGAAGAAATATTAGTAATATAAGGCCTAATTTGTTTGTTGTTTTTGAAAGCAAAAGCCTCATATAGTCCAGGAGATGGCAGCCAACACCTTTTGTAAAATAAATGAGTTATGTTGATACTTTATTATGGTAATTTTAATGTGATTTCTTGGTTTTAATAACATCAGCATTGAAGAGATCACTAAAAGAATAAAACTGTTGAAATTCTAAATGTAGATATCTCATTGTGTAAGTGTGCTTTAAAGAGATTCCTCAGAGTATTTTACAAGGCAAACTGAATACATTTCTTTCTCCTCTTTCCTCCTGCCCTCAGAGCATTGGTTTCTGCCACAATATTGACCTAGAATTACCTATAGAGCAGGAGGATTAAAGAATAAATTGCGATATTAATGAATATTTCAGAGGTATTCAAATTAAACACATAAAATATTAATAATATCATTTAGAAAGTATGTCAGAACCAATAACTGAGGTTTTTTTTTGAATACCATACTTTTCTGGTTAAATTCATAATTCATAAAGCAAGAAAAGAAGGCCAATACAGTGAGGATTTTGCATTTGCATTTGTTTTAAGGGGCTATTTTAACTTATGAATACATTACTTTGTATAATATTAAAGCTGTTTTATTATGTGAGCCTACAGGGTAAGGAAAGGCATTACTCTGTCCCTTGTCCACACATCTAGTGCCCCAATTTTTATGGCTACTACCTGAGGGACAGTCTACAAATCATGCAGTTCTGATAGCCAACAGAACTTGCATTTACAAGTCCCACAAGACTACAGCAAAGAAAAAAGCAGTTTTTATTTTTACTTATTTATTTTTTGGGGCTGCACCCAAAGCACGTGGGATCCTAGTTCCCCGAACAGGGATGAAACCTGCACGCCTTAACCACTGGACCCCCAGGGAAGTCACAAAACAGCAATTTTTAAATGGGTAAAG
Organism: Lagenorhynchus albirostris; assembly: GCF_949774975.1. Taxonomy (NCBI): domain Eukaryota; kingdom Metazoa; phylum Chordata; class Mammalia; order Artiodactyla; family Delphinidae; genus Lagenorhynchus; species Lagenorhynchus albirostris. The sequence goes on from NC_083100.1 coordinate 47,263,640, forward strand.
AAGCACCCCCTTCCAACGCAGGCTATATACCTGGGCCCAGCACTGGGGGAGCATGCCAAAATGCCCATCTCCCAGTTCCTACCTGGAAGGAGTTTAACTGCATACTTCCCCAGGTGCTGCTTGAGAGTCTGGCTTCTACCCAGCCTGCATCTAGGTGCTGACTTCCATCCTCCCCTTTGGGACACTGCTGGGTCTTGACACACCCTTAACTACTAGGAACCATTAAGAAAAAAGATGGTAACTTGGACAATTAAAAAGGTTTGAGAGGCAAACAGGAGCTCAGACCAGGCTGATTGATGAGACTCAACTCCTACAGAAGTCTGTCAAGATAGGGAGAGGTGGCTGTTTTATCTAATGTGCAGAAATCAACACAGAGAGTCAAGGAAAATTAAGAAACAAAAGAATATGTTTCAAACAAAAGAAGAAGGCAAATATCCTGAAATCAATTTCAATAAAATGGAGAGAAACGCTTTATCCAGTAGTTCAAAATAATGGTCATAAAGATGCTCACTGAGGTCCAGTACAGCAGTGCATGAACAAAGCAAGAATTTCAACAAACAGAAATGTGAAAAAGTACCAGACAAAATAAATAGATAGATAGATTAATTAATTAATTAATTAAAAGTACGAAACAGGGACTTCCCTGATGGCACAGTGGTTAAGAATCTGCTTGCCAATGCAGGGGACTCGGGTTCAAGCCCTGGTCTGGGAAGATCCCACATGCTGCAGAGCAACCAATCCCATGCACCACAACTACTGAGCCTGCACTCTAGAACCCATGAGCCACAACTACTGAGGCTGCGTGCCTAGAGCCTGTGCTCCACAACAAGAGAAGCCACCACAATGAGAAGCCCACACACCACAATGAAGAGTAGCCCCCGCTCGACACAACTAGAGAAAGCTTGCATGCAGCAATGAAGACCCAAATGCAGCCAAAAATAAATAAATAAATTTATATTTTAAAAAGTGCCAAACAGAAGTCATAAAGATGAAGAATACAATAAGTGAATTGAAAAATTCAGTAGAGGAGTTCAACAAAAGGCTAAATACTGTAGAAGAAAGGATCAGCAAACTTGAAGACAGGGCAGTGGAGTTCATTCTATCAGAGGAACAAAAAAGAAAAAAAGAATAAAAAAAGAGTGAAGATAGCTTATGAGACTTATGGGGCACCAATATGTACCTCATAGGGGCCCAAGAAGCAAAAGAGAAAAAGGTGCAGAAAGCTTATTCAAAAAAATAATGGATGAAAATTTCCCTAACTTGGGGAAAGAAATACATGTCCATATCCAGGAAGCCCAGAAAATTCCAAAAAATGTATGTCTAAAGAGACCCACACTGAGACACATAATTGAAAGCAGCAAGAGAAAAGCAACTTGTAACATAAAAGGAACCCCCATAAGGCAGTCAGCAGATTTTTAAGCAGAAACCTTGTAGGTCAGATAGGAATGGGATAATGTAGTCAACGCGCTGAAATAAAATAAAACAAAAAACTGCTAGCCAAGAATTCTTTACCTGGCAAAGTTGTCCTTTAGAATTGAAGGAGGGATAAATAGTATCCAGACAAACAAAAGCTTAATAAGTTCATCATCACTGGATTAGTCTTACAAGAAATGTTAAAGATAGTTCTTCAAGCAGAAATGAAAGAACACTAATTTAGTAACATGAAAACATATGAACGTATAAAACTCATTAGTAAAGTTAAATATATACTTAAATTCTGAATACTCTAATATTGTACTAGTGGTGGGTAAATCACTCATGAATCAGGTATAAAGGTTAAAAAACTAAAGTATTAAAAATAACTATAACTACAATGATTTGTTAACAGATACACAAGATAACAAGATGTGACTTGTGACATCAAAAACATAAAATGGGGCAGGAGTATGCAAATAAAATGGACAACCACGAGGAAATGGGCAAATTCTTGGAAAGGTATAATTTTCCAAGACTGAACTAGGAAGAATTAGAAAATATAAACAGACCTATCACAAGTAATGAAATTGAAACCATAATTAAAAATCTTCCAGCAAACAAAACTCCAGGACCAGATGGCTTCACAGGTGAATTCTAGCAAACATTTAGAGAACAGCTAACACTGATCCTTCTCAAACTCTTCCAAAAAATTGCAGAGGGAGAAACACTCCCAAATTCATTCTATGAAGCCACAATCACCCTGGTACCAAAACCAGAGAAAGATATCACAAGAAAAGAAAATTATAGACCAGTATCACTGATGAACGTATATGCAAAAATCCTGCACACAATACGAGCAAACAGAATCCAACAGCACATTAAAAGAATCATACACCATGATCAAGTGGGATTTAACCCAGGGATGCAAGGATTCTTTGATATACGCAAATCAATCAATGTGATACACCACATTAACAAATTAAGGAATGAAAACCATATGATCATCTCAATAGATGCAGAAAAAACTTTTGACAAAATTCAACACCAATTTATGATAAAAACTCCCCAGAAAATGGGCACAGAGGGAACATACCTCAACATAATAAAGGCCATATATGACAAACACACAGCAAGCATCATACTCAATGGTGAAAACTGAAAACATTTCCACTAAGATCAGGAACAAGACAAGGATGTCCATTCTCACCACTCTTACTCAACATAGTTTTGGAACACCTAGTCACGGCAATCAGAGAAGAAAAATAATAAAAGGAATACAAATTGGAAAAGAAGAAGTAAATCTGTCAGTGTTTGCAGATGATATATAAAATCTTAAAGATGCCACCAGAAAACTATTAGAACTAATCAATGAATTTGGTAAGGTTGCAGGCTACAAAATTAATGCACAGAAATCTCTGGCATTCCTATACACCAACAATGAAAATTCAGAAAGAGAAATTAAGGAAACACTTCCATTTACCACAGCAACAAAAAGAAAAAAGTACCTAGGATACCTAGGAATAAACCTGCCTAAGGAGGCAAAAGACTTGTACTCAGAAAAACTATAAAACACTGATGAAAGAAATCATTGACATAAACAGATGGAGAAATATACCATGTTCTTGGATTGGAAGAATCAACATTGTGAAAATGACTATACTACCCAAAGCAATCTACAGATTCAATGCAATCCCTATCAAACTATCAATGGAATTATTCACAGAATTAGAACAAAAATTTTACAATTCGTATGGTAACACAAAAGACCCTGAAGAGCCAGAGCAATCTTGAGAAAGAAAAATGGAGTTGGAGGAATCAGACTCTCCAACTTCAAACTACACCACAAAGCTACAGTAATCAAGGCAGTGTGGTACAGGCACAAAAACAGAAATATAGATCAATGGTACAGGATATAATGCCAAGAGATAAGCCCATACACAGATGGTCACCTAATTTATGACAAAGGAGGCAAAAACGTACAATGGAGAAAGACAGCCTCTCCAATAAGTGGTACTGGGGAAACTGGACAGCTACATGTAAAAGAATGAAATTAGAACACTACCTAACACCATACACAAAAATAAACTCCAGATGGATTAAAGACTTAAATGTAAGACTAGACACTATAAAACTCTTAGAGGAAAACATAGGAAAACCACTCTTTGACATAAACCACAGCAAGATCTTTTTTGACCCACCTCCTTGAGTAATGGAAATAAAAACAAAAATAAACAAATGGGGCTTAATTAAACTTAAAAGCTTTTGCACAGCAAGGGAAACCATAAACAAGACGAAAAGACAACCCTCAGAATGGGAGAAAATGTTTGCAAATGAAACAACAGACAAAGGATTAATCTCCAAAATATAAAAACACCTCATGGAGCTCAATATCAAAAAACAAACAATCCAGTTAAAAAATGGGTGGAAGACCTAAATAGACATTTCACCAAGGAAGACATACAGATGGCCAAGAGGCACATGAAAAGATACTCAACATCACTAATTATTAGAGAAATGCAAATCAAAACTACAGTGAGGTATCACTTCACGCTGGTCAAAATGGCTGTTATCTAACAATCTAGAAACAGCAAATGCTGGAAAGGGTGTGGTGAAAAGGGAACCCTCCTGAACTGTTGGTGGGAATGTAAATTGATACAACCACTATTGAAAACAGTATAGAGGTTCCTTAAAAAACTAAAAATAGAGCTACCATATGACCCAGCAATCCCACTACTGGGCATATACCCTGAGAAAACCATAATTCAAAAGAGACATGTACCACAAAGTTCATTGCAGCACTATTTACAATAGCCAGGACATGGAACCAACCTAAATGTCCATCAACAGATGAATGGATAAAGAAGATATGGCACATATGTACAATGGAATATTACTCAGCCATAAAAAGAAACGAAACTGAGTTATTTGTAGTGAGGTGGATGGATGTAGCTTCTGTCATACAGAGTGAAGTAAGTCAGAAAGAGGAAAACAAATACTGTATGCTAAAGCATATACATGGAATCTAAAAAAAGAAAGAAAAAAAAAGGTACTGGTTAAGCTAATTGCAGGGCAGGAATAAAGAGGTAGACACAGAAAATGGACTTTAGGACATGGGGTGGGAGGACGAAGCTGGGGCGAAGTGAGAGTAGCATCCACATATATACACTACCGAATGTAAACTAGTTGGTTGGTGGGAAGCAGCAGCATAGCACAGGGAGATCGGCTCAGTGCTTTGTGATGACCTATAGGGGTAGGATAGGGAGGATCAGAGGGAGATTCAAAAGCTAGCGGAGACTTCCCTGGTGGCGCAGTGGTTGAGAGTCCGCCTGCCGCTTCAGGAGACACGGGTTCGTGCCCCGGTCCAGGAAGATCCCACATGCCGTGGAGTGACTGGGCCTGTGAGCCATGGTCGCTGAGCCTGCGCGTCCGGAGCCTGTGCTCCGCAACGAGAGAGGCCACGACAGTTAGAGTCCCGCGTACCACAAAAAATAAAAATTTAAAGAGCTAGGGGATATGGGGACATGTGTATGCATATGCCTGATTGGCTTTGTCGTGCAACAGAAACTAACACAGTATTGTGAAGCGATTATACTCCAATAAAGATCTATTTTTAAAAAATGTAGAGCTTGTGTATATGTTTGAAGTTAAGTTGTTATTTTAAAATAGGCTGTTAAAATATACCACATATCTGATAAGAGATTAATATCTAAAATATATAAAGAACTTATACAACCCAACAGTAAAAAAAACAACCCAATTAAAAAATGGGCAAAGAACCCAAATAGACATTTTTCCGAAGAAGGTATACAAATGGCCAACTGATATGAAAAGGTGCTCAACATCACTAATCATCAGGAAAATGCAAATCAAACCACAACGAGATATCACGTCACATCTATTAGAATGGCTATCATCAAAAAGATCACAGATAACAGGTTACGGCAAGAATGTAGGGAAAAAGGAACACTTATACGCTGCTGGTGGAACTGTAAACTGGTACAGCCACTATGGAAAACAGTGTGGAGGTTCCTTAAAAAATTAAAAATATGATCCAGCAATCTTACTTCTGGGTATCTATCCAAAGTAAGCAAAATTACTATGTTGAAGAGATAACTGTACTCCCACATTTATTGCAGCCTTATTTTCAATAACTAAGACATGGGAACAACCTAACTGTCTATTGATAGATGCATGGATAAAGAAGATGTGGTATAATTTTATATATATGATACATATTATATATATATAATTCAGCTTTAATAAAGAAGGAAATCCTGCCATTGCGACAACGTAGATGAACCTGGAGGGCATTATGCTAAGTGTAATAAACCAGGTAGTGTAAGACAAATACCGTATGATATCACTTATATGTGGAATCTAAAAAAAAAAAGTTGAATTCATAGAAATAGAGAGTAGAATGGTGGTTGTCAGGTGGGAAATAGGGAGATGCTTCTAAAAAGGTACAAACTTTATAATTGAAAATTTTGCTAAGAAAGTAGAAATTAGTGTTCTAACCAAAAAAAAAAAAAAGTGAGATGATAGATGTGTTAATTAACTGAATGATGGGAATCCTTTCACAATGTATACTGCAATTTTGTCACTTATACATCAATGCAGAATAAAGAAGATTTCGCTCATAACACTCCTCCCTTCACCCTTTGAATCCTTTAATATTAAAGCATTATAGTTTTATACTTTTAAATATCTTATTGTGCTTTATCAATGATTTTAGAGAGGTAACATTGATAATAGTATAATTAAAATGTTTTTTAAAGTGTTTATTATCTATATTATATTACCTGCCATATGTTAAATTCATGTAATCATTTTATTTGATCTTCATAACAACTGCAGGAGATATTTTTAACTTAATTTTACAGATGAGGAAACAGGATCAGAGATGATAAGTAACTTTCTTAAAATCACACAAATAATAAGTGGTAGAGCATTATCTAAATCCCCTGAGCATAATATCAGAGTTATTTTGAATATATCATTCTTTATAACAACCATCTCCGAAGTACAAGAAATCAAATTCTGTAAAAGCAGATTTTCTGACAAATTCTTGCCACATTTTGCTTACAATCTCACCTCTCAAAAGGTCAAAAGGGACTAAGCGGTATTGCTAGTCTGTGATTAATTCTAAATAAGAAAGTATTATTATTATTTTTTTACATCTTTATTGGAGTATAATTGCTTGACAATGGTGTGTTAGTTTCTGCTTTATGACAAAGTGAATCAGTTATACATATACATATGTCCCCATATCTCTTCCCTCTTGCATCTCCCTCCCTCCCACACTCCCTATCCCACCCCTCCAGGCGGTCACAAAGCACCGAGCTGATCTCCCTGTGCTATGCGGCTGCTTCCTACTAGCTAACTACCTTACCACGTTTGTTAGTGTGTATATGTCCATGACTCTCTCTCGCCCTGTCACAGCTCACCCTTCCCCCTCCCCATATCCTCAAGTCCGTTCTCCAGTAGGTCTGCGTCTTTATTCCTGTCTTACCCCTAGGTTCTTCATGACATATTTTTTTCTTAAATTCCATATATATGTGTTAGCATACGGTATTTGTCTTTTTCTCTCTGACTTACTTCACTCTGTATGACAGACTCTAGGTCTACCACCTCATCACAAATAGCTCAATTTCGTTTCTTTTTATGGCTGAGTAATATTCCATTGTATATATGTGCCACATCTTCTTTATCCATTCATCTGATGATGGACACTTAGGTTGTTTCCATCTCTGAGCTATTGTAAATAGAGCTGCAATGAACATTTTGGTACATGACTCTTTTTGAATTTTGGTTTTCTCAGGGTATATGCCTAGTAGTGGGATTGCTGGGTCATATGGTAGTTCTATTTGTAGTTTTTTAAGGAACCTCCATACTGTTCTCCATAGTGGCTGAACCAATTCACATTCCCACCAGCAGTGCAAGAGTGTTCCCTTTTCTCCACACCCTCTCCAGCATTTACTGTTTGTAGATTTTTTATAATGGCCATTTTGACTGGTGTGAGATGATATCTCATTGTAGTTTTGATTTGCATTTCTCTAATGATTAATGATGTTGAGCATTCTTTCATGTGTTTGTTGGCAGTCTGTATATCTTCTTTGGAGAAATGTCTGTTTTGGTCTTCTGCCCATTTTTGGATTGGGTTGTTTGTTTATTTGATATTGAACTGCATGAGCTGCTTGTATATTTTGGAGATTAATCCTTTGTCAGTTGCTTCATTTGCAAACATTTTCTCCCATTCTGAGGGTTGTCTTTTGGTCTCGTTTATGGTTTCCTTTGCTGTGCAAAAGCTTTGAAGTTTCATTAGGTCCCATTTGTTTTATTTTTGTTTTTATTTTTTCTGGGAGGTGCGTCAAAAAGGATCTTGCTGTGATTTATGTCATAGAGTGTTCTGCCTATGTTTTCCTCTAAGAGTTTGATAGTTTCTGGCATTACATTTAGGTCTTTAATCCATTTTGAGCTTATTTTTGTGTATGGTGTTAGGGAGTGTTTTAATTTCATTCTTTTCCATGTACTTGTCCAGTTTTCCTAGCACCACTTATTGAAGAGGCTGTCCTTTCTCCACTGTACATTCCTGCCACCTTTATCAAAGATAAGGTGAGCATATGTGCATTGGTTTATCTCTGAGTTTTCTATCCTGTTCCATTGATCTATCTTTCTGTTTTTGTGCCAGTACGTACTGTCTCGATTACTGTAGCTTTGTAGTTTAGTCTGAAGTCAGGGAGCCTGATTCCTCCAGCTCCTTTTTTCGTTCTCAAGATTGTTTTGGCTATTTGGGGTCTTTTTTGTTTCCATACAAATTGTGAAATTTTTTGTTCTAGTTCTGTGAAAAATGCCACTGGTGGTTTGAAGGGATTGCATTGAATCTATAGATTGCTTTGGGTAGTAGAGTCATTTTCACAATGTTGATTCTTCCAGTCCAAGAACATGGTATATCTCTCCATCTATTTATATCATCTTTAATTTCTTTCATCAGTGTCTTATAATTCTCTGCATACAGGTCTTTTGTCTCCTTAGGTAGGTTATTCCTAGATATTTTATTCTTTTTGTTGCAATGGTAAATGGCAGTGTTTTCTTGACTTCACTTTCATATTTTTCATCATTAGTGTATAGGAATGCAAGAGATTTCTGTGCATTAATTTTGTATCCTGCTACTTTACCAAATTCATTGATTAGCTCTAGTAGTTTTCTGGTAGCATCGTTAGGATTCTCTATGTATAGTATCATGTCAACTGCAAACAGTGACAGCTTTACTTCTTCTTTTCCGATTTGGATTCCTTTTATTTCCTTTTCTTCTCTGATTGCTGTGGCTAAAACTTCCAAAACTGTGTTGAGTAAGAGTGGTGAGAGTGGGCAACCTTGTCTTGTTCCTGATCTTAGTGGAAATGCTTTCAGTTTTTCACCACTGAGGATGATGTTGGCTGTGGGGTTGTCGTATATGGTCTTTATTATGTTGAGGAAAGTTCCCCCTATGCCTACTTTCTGCAGGGTTTTTATCATACATGCATGTTGAATTTTGTTGAAAGCTTTCTCTGCATCTACTGAGATGATCATATGGTTTTTCTTCTTCAATTTGTTAATATGGTGTATCACAATTGATTTGCATATATTGAAGAATCCCTGCATTCCTGGAATAAACTCCACTTGATCATGGTGTATGATACTTTTAATGTGCTGTTGGATTCTCTTTGCTAGTATTTTGTTGAGAATTTTTGCATCTATGTTCATCAGTGATATTGACCTATAGTTTTCTTTCTTTGTGACATCAGTGTCTGGTTTTGGTATCAGGGTGATGGTGGCCTCGTAGAGTGAGTTTGGGAGTGTTCCTCCCTCTGCTATATTTTGGAAGAGTTTGAGAAGGATAGGTGTTAGCTCTTCTCTAAATGTTTGATAGAATTCGCCTGTGAAGCCATGTGGTCCTGGTCTTTTGTTTGTTGGAAGATTTTAAATCACAGTTTCATTTCAGTGCTTGTGATTGGTCTGTTCATATTTTCTATTTCTTCCTGATTCAGTCTCGGAAGGTTGTGCTTTTCTAAGAATTTGTCCATTTCTTCCAGGTTGTCCATTTTATTGGCATAGAGTTGTTTGTAGTAATCTCTCATGATCTTTTGTATTTCTGCAGTGTCAGTTTTTACTTCTCCTTTTTCATTTCTAATTCTATTGATTTGTGTCTTCTCCCTTTTTTTCTTGATGAGTCTGGCTAATGGTTTATCAATTTTGTTTATCTTCTGAAAGATCCAGCTTTTAGTTTTATTGATCTTTGCTATCATTTCCTTCATTTCTTTTTCATTTATTTCTGATCTGATCTTTATGATTTCTTTCCTTCTGCTAACTTTGGGGTTTTTTTGTTCTTCTTTCTCTAATTGCTTTAGGTGCATGGTTAGGTTGTTTATTTGAGATGTTTGCTGTTTCTTAAGGTAGGATTGTATTGCTATAAAATTCCCTTTTAGGACTGCTTTTGCTGCATCCCATAGGTTTTGGGTCATTGTGTCTCCATTGTCATTTGTTTCTAGGTATTTTTTGATTTCCCTTTGGATTTCATCAGTGATCACTTCGTTATTAAGTAGTGTATTGTTTAGCCTCCATGTGTTTGTATTTTTTATAGATCTTTTCCTGTAATTGATATCTAGTCTCATGGCATTGTGGTCAGAAAAGATACTTGATACAATTTCAATTTTCTTAAATTTACGAAGGTTTGATTTGTGACCCACGATATGATCTATCCTGGAGAATGTTCCATGAGCACTTGAGAAGAAGGTGTATTCTGTTGTTTTTGGATTGACTGTCCTATAAATATCCCTTAAGTCCATCTTGTTTAATGTATCATTTAAAGCTTGTGTTTATTTATTTTCATTTTTGATGATCTGTCTATTGGTGAAAGTGGGGTGTTAAAGTCCCCTACTATGATTGTGTTATTGTCGATTTCCCCTTTTATGGCTGTTAGTATTTGCCTTATGTATTGAGGTGCTCCCATGTTGGGTGCATAAATATTTACAATTCTTATATCTTCTTCTTGGATTGATCCCTTGATCATTATGTAGTGTCTTTCTTTGTCTCTTGTAATAGTCTTTATTTTAAAGTTGATTTTGTCTGATATGAGAATTTCTACTCCAGCTTTCTTTTGGTTTCCATTTGCATGGAATATCTTTTTCCATCCCCTCACGGTCAGTCTCTATGTGTCTCTAGGTCTGAAGTGGGTCTCTTGTAGACAGCATATATATGGGTCTTGTTTTTGTATCCATTCAGCCAGTCTGTGTCTTTTGGTGGGAGCATTTAATCCATCTACATTTAAGGTAATTATCGATATGTATGTTCCTATTCCCATTTTCTTAATTGTTTTGGGTTTGTTATTGTAGGTCTTTTCCTTCTCTTGTGTTTCTTGCCTAGAGAAGGTCCTTTAGCATTTGTTGTAAAGCTGGTTTGGTGGTGCTGAACTCGCTCAGCTTTTGCTTGTCTGTAAAGGTTTTAATTTCTCCATCAAATGTAAATGAGATCCTTGCTGGGTAGAGTAATCTTGGTTGTAGGTTTTTCTCCTTCATCACTTTAAATATGTCCTGCCAGTCCCTTCTGGCTTGTCAAGTTTCTGCTGAAAGATCAGCTGTTAACCTTATGGGGATTCCCTTGTGTGTTATTTGTTGTTTTTCCCTTGCTGCTTTTAATATGTTTTCTTTGTATTTAATTTTTGATAGTTTGATTAATATGTGTCTTGGTGTGTTTCTCCTTGGATTTATCCTGTATGGGACTCTCTATGCTTCCTGGACTTGATTAACTATTTTCTTTCCCATATTAGGGAAGTTTTCAACCATAATCTCTTCAAATATTTTCTCAGTCCCTTTCTTTTTATCTTCTTCTTCTGGAACCCCTATAATTTGAATGTTGGTGCATTTAATGTTTTCCCAGAGGTCTCTGAGACTGTCCTTGGTTCTTTTCATTCTTTTTTCTTTATTCTGCTCTGCAGTAGTTATTTCCACTATTTTATCTTCCAGGTCACTTATCCGTTCTTCTCCCTCAGTTATTCTGCTATTGATCCCATCTAGAGTATTTTTAATTTCATTTATTGTGTTGTTCATCATTGCTTGTTTCCTCTTTAGTTCTTCTAGATCCTTGTTAAATGTTTCTTGCATTTTCTCTATTCTTTTTCCCAGATTTTGGATCATCTTTACTATCATTATTCTGAATTCTTTTTCAGGTAGACTGCCTATTTCCTCTTCATTTGCTAGGTCTGGTGGGTTTTTATCTTGTTCCCTCATCTGCTGTGTGTTTTTCTGTCTTCTCCTTTTGTTTATCTTACTGTTTGGGGTCTCCTTTTTGCAGGCCGCCGGTTCATAGTTCCTGTTGTTTTTGGTGTCTGTCCCTAGTGGCTAAATTTGGTTCAGTGGGTTGTGTAGGCTTCCTGGTGGAGGGGACTAGCACCTGTGTTCTGGTGGATGAGGCTGGATCTTGTGTTTCTGGTGGGCAGGTCCACATCTGGTGGTGTGTTTTGGGGTGTCTGTGGCCTTATTATGATTTTAGACAGCCTCTCTTCTAATGGATGGGGTTGTGTTCCTGTCTTGCTAGTTGTTTGGCATAGGGTGTCCAGCACTGTAGCTTGCTGGTCGTTTGTGCATCTGGGTGCTGGTGTTGAGATGGAGATCTCTGGGAGATTTTCGCCGTTTGATATTATGTGGAGCTGAGAGGTCTCCTGTGGACCAGTGCCCTGAAGTTGACTCTCCCACCTCAGAGGCACAGCACTGACTCCTGGCTCTGCCCAGGGAGAAATTCCAGCAGCAGGCTTGGGTGACACAGCCTCTTCTTTAGCAGGTGGCAGCCCAGCAACGCCCGGCCTGCCGTCCCCAAGACTGTTGCGGCTTCGGCCGCCAGGGCTCCTCCAGAGCCGGCAGCCTCGGTGAGGCCGACCTGCCCTCGGGCTCCGGGGCAGTTCCGTGATGGTGGAGGGAAGAGACCCCGAGCCGGGAGTTCCAGCTCTGTGGCAACGCAGGCTCCAAATAAGAAAGTATTGATTGATGATGTGGAACTGATGTGCAGCTTGAGAGAAAACTCTGTGTGACACTGAACATAGTCAAGTATATACGGTGGATTCTAGGAAAGAAAATTTCAAAAACTTCAGAAAAATAGATAGGCATAAGACCATGATTGGAGACTTAAGTGGAAATATGGTTCTAGATGGTTGGGGAAGTATGAAATTAAATGCAGAATGTACCATGTACTCTATTGATAATGAATAGGGAGCTGCAGTGGAAGAAATCAATGTGAACAAGATGCTGAACAGAGAGTTTAAAGACCATTTACAGAAGATGGGAAGAAAATAAACACAAAAATAATGGTATGGGCCTATAACAGTGGTGGTAAATTGGATAACTAAAGTTCATGAGTTAACTTTTTGAATTATGCTACAAATAATTAAAAAATGGAATTAAAACCTATTTTGAGACAGGAAGAAAGAGCGGGAGAATGAAGTAGAGACAGGTTTGCTGTTTCGAGCAGTTAGTGTAGTGTTAACAAATGTTAGGAAAAAGCCCAACTACTCAATGTGTATTTTACTCCTATTTTACCTATTAAGAGGGAATGGGCTTCAAAATATGACACAATCATAATTAAGAATAATTGAAGTCCAATATCAGGTGAGAAGAAATTAAAAGTATCATCACTTCAGTGAATTCATCTCTTTGGGTTGGGTGAATTACATTTTTTACAAATAAATAAATAGTACCATTAATGTATGTGATCAAAGAACCATCAGAATCTTTGTAGGAATGTTGAAAAACTTGAGAAATAAAAAAAGCCTAGGTATAATCAACTTTGATTTTAAGATAAACAACTATAGACAGACAAATTTGATTTCCAGGAAGGGAAAAAGTGAATACTAGAAATTACAATCTGATAAATGAATTCTGAGAAAAATGTTGAAGGAAGTGTTAATCAAATCATGAAGAGAAAACATATTTGTGCCAAAATGAATTCAAGCCAAATTAGTCTTTCTTCTGCCCCTGCCACTTGCTTTTCCATGTTGAGAAAGCTATTCCATGATGCAAAGTGCATAGTGAGGTATACAAAAGAATCCTGAAAGCATTGAAACTAGTCTCTTCAATACTGAAAAAACAGAAGTAACATGATAACTGCAAGGTTTTGATTGTGTATAAACATATGACAACAATAATCATCTTCAAGTTTAATCTGAATATAGCTTAATGATCACACATTCTTTTCATGGAGTCTTTTCAGAGGAAAGCAAGTATTTAAAATAACAACCACTTAATGATATTTGTTTTTGTCTTACGTTGTTTTATTTACTCAACATACCTTTATTAAATTCACTTCTTAGGTGTCAGACTATGCTACATGCTCAGAATACAAGGATGAATAGAGCCACAAACCTTGAAGGTTCAATACCTAGTGGTGGGGATAAAAACGTAATTATGGCAATATTATAAATATTATAATAATATAATTAATATACTATATTAACAAAATACTTGTATGATAAGTATTATAATGGAACTATAAGTGACCATGGGAATACAGAAGAGGCAATAATTAACTTTGCCTTGATTACTTGAGAATTTTAGAAAAATTTTCAAAAAGTTCAGAAAAAAAGGTAGTCATGAAAGTATGTGGGAACCTTTATATTGAGTCTTGAAATGTAAATGGTAAAAGGAAAATTGTAATTGCAGGAAAAAGGACTAGGCTATGAAAAGTCACATCTTGATATAGAATTCTGTCCTCAGGCACCTACAAGTGGCTTAGTATTGCTGGAAAATAATGTGCATGTAAAGGAGAAAGGGTGATGGGAATTGTGGTAGGAGAGTGGGTACCAACTGGTAACGAACATCTGACATTAATCATGTTAACAAGTTGCTGGGCTGGAGGAATAATGATGGAAAGATAGGATTACTGCCTTTGAGGGCAAGCTAGTAGAAAGCACTTGCATACTAAGGATCTTATTTTATAAGAAATAAGGAGCTATTGAAGAATATTAAGTAGAGGAAAAACATCATTTGGTTTCTTTTATAGAAACATCACTCTGACTGCAGAGAAGAGGTTGGACTAGAGGAGGCCAAGAAGGGAGGTAGGGAAACTAATAAACTTTTATAAGAAATGAGTTAAACTAAAGCAGTGGAAGGTGAAGAGGGAGGGATGAATTCAGTTTGGAAAATCCACTGGTTTTATTAACTAATTGGAAATGATGTATAATGGAGAGGAAAGAGTCTAAGATAACCAGTAGATTCTTGGATTAAGTTATTAGTCAGATGGTGATGCCAATAACCAGGAGGGTACATAAAAGAGAACCCTATATTTGGAATAAAATAATAAATTTATTTTGAAAATGTTGAATTTCAGATAGTTGTGGGAAATTCAGAAGGAGATGTTCAATACTGGGAAATACAGGTCTGGAGCTGAATATAGACTTGGGGATCATCACCATGTAAATCCCTAGAAGCCCTGTAGAATAGTATAAAAATCAAAGTTAGAATCAAGGTGAGTGTGTCCATCTGTTTGGTGATAATATTCTAAAGTCTAATATAAATATTTAAAATATGTATATTGCATTTTGGATCTGTGTCTCTTTTTCTTTAATATGGAGCTACCTATTTTATTTTATTTTTAACTTATTTATTTTATTTGTTTATTCTTTGGCTGCATTGGGTCTTCGTTGCTCTTTGTGGGCTTTCTCTAGTTGTGGCAAGCAAGGGTTACTCTTCATTGCGGTGCGCGGGCTTCTCACTGCGGTGGCTTCTCTTGCTGTGGAGCATGGGCTCTAGGCACGTGGGCTTCGGTAGTTGTGGCTCACGGGCTCTAGAGCGCAGGCTCAGTAGTAGTGGCGCACGGGCTTAGTTGCTCCGCCGCATGTGGGATCTTCCTGGACCAGGGCTCGAACCCATGTCCCCTGCATTGGCAGGTGGATTCTTAGCCACTGCACCACCAGGGAAGGCCCGAGCTACCTATTTTAAATAGTAAGAAAGTCAATTTGAAAAATTATCTGAATGTGAATAATATAATCTTGTTTTAAGACATATTTTATAACTGTAAATTGAAAAATGAACTCTAAAACAAAAAATATGTGGATAAAAGTTACCATATAACTTTTTTTCTTAATTTGATTAAAGGGCATGTTAGTGTAGCTTGTGAAGCCTTAATATTTAAGTAGTATGCAAAATATGTGCATATTGTAAAAACATTTCTAAGAGCAGTACTTCAAAAATTTTTTACATATTTAGAATTTTATATAACAAATAAGCGCATGTTGTTAAATAGTATAACTGATAGATACTTACATTTATTTCCTTTTTAAAGACTCCTGTTTCTTCATAGGCTGGCTTAAATAAATGCCTTTTCTCCAGTTTCCATACAACCCTAAATATAATTTTATCATAGAATTTATATTATTACCTTGAAATTTTCTCTTTACATGTCTATCACCAAACATTCTCCTCTGACCCAACCACCACCCTGGACTGTGAGATATTCTAGAAGAGTAACTTTCAAATCTTTTTGCTGTCAACCATAGTAAGAAATACATTTTATGTGAGTTATGCATAAAATTGAAACTAAATTTCACAAAACAATATTTATATTTACTATGGGAACTGTACTCTGCTATTTTCAATTCCATTTTTTAAAAACATTGATACAACTCAATATATTCATTTAACAAATCTCTAATTGGTCTCAAGCTGTGGTTTGAAAAAAATTACTCCAAGGCAAGTCTTCCTGATGCCCATATCTCTGGTGTTTAGCATAGGCTCTGGCACTACTGATTGAATGTAGACCCATGAAATTCTTTTAGATTGTACCTCTATGTAAATTCTAATATAGGAAAAAAATACTATTTCCACTGTGCCCAGCATAGGATTTTCTAAATTCATATTTTAAGAGGTAGCATATGCCATGAGCCATGAATTGTGTTAAAAATAAAAAGCTGTAAAGCCTTACTGCATTGCATTTTTGTGATTCCGCTAATACCAGTGTGATCTATCCACATGCATCCAGGGGTAGCATACTGACAAATTCTCAATTAATACAAGCATTTCTGAGCTTCTAGCAGGCAGCTCTAGTGTATTAAAAGCTTTAACTCTTTCAGCATGAAAAAAGCATAGAAGCTAAATGATTAGCATATATAAAGGAGTTCAAATTTTTAATATTGCTTAAATGTAAGAAAAATTGTACATTTTAAATGACTAGCCAGAGATAAAATAATAAATCAAGAGAAAATTATTCTTTTTCGGTGTGAATAACACAGTCTTAAAAAAACTGATGAAGTATTGAATAAATATAAAAATATTTGTATTTATATTCATAGTGTTTTTATGAACCTGAGTATACATAGGTAAATGAATAATACAAGAATCTATTATGGAATTCATAATATAGACATTTACATTTATATATATTTTTCTCTAGCAACCTCCCTTACTCTTTTCTCACTTTCACAGCTAAATTTCTAAATTTCAACCTGCTTCAGTTATACTTACTCCCAGTTATACCACTGAAAATGCTTTTGCTTCAATTACCAATAATCTCATTATCACCCATTTCAAAGGACACTTTAGGACCTTATCTTTCTTGCCAAATCTGTTCAGTCTGATACTTTGGTCAGTCTTGAAATTTTCTTCTTCCTTGGCTCCTTTGACATCATTCTTTTCTAGTTTTCCTTCTACACTTTATTGGCTGCTCCTCAATTTTCTTTCCAGGGTCTCCCCATTAGCATCTTCAATGTTTGTACCTACTCTAAATAGTCTTCATGGAAAATCTCATCCAGCTTCAAATATTTCTGGAACTCATATGACTACTAAATCTATGTCATCAGTCCCAACAACTTTTCTGAAATGTATAATACACTCATACATCTATCAAACTACCTCTTAAATATAGTTCCTATTAGGAATTATAGTATGTATCCTAAAGTCTCATCAAACTCTACATGTCTGGAAAAGAACTATCTTCCTCTCCTTGCCCCTCACTCCAACTTGAACACATCTGCTCCATATGTATATCCTACTTTGCTTGCTATAGATTTTCCCTCTTTCACCTCCTCCCCCAATCAAATTACTGACCAAGGTAAATTTTCCTATTAACTATTACTTGAATATCTCCACATCTTTATTCCTATACTGTCCCTCTCAGCTAGTGTGGTGAGGAAAACAGAAACCATTTTAGGTGGAAGGTATTTGATACAGAAAATTAGACACAACACTATTGGAAGACTGAGAGAAGGAAGATCAGAAGAAAGTGTTTCTGGTAGTTAGGAAGTCCAGAAATGCAGGAATCACAGGGAAGTTGTGATTGCAATGCTGAAGCAAGTCCTAAGAGCTCTGCCCTCATTGTTGACGTTGGCTTATCTTGAACATCCCTTGAAACTTTGTAGGATCAATGTCTGTGTATTTAGATGTTGTGTCTCTCTGAGGGCTTTATCTGGCTGTAGGGGCATACTGTATGTGGGACAGGCTATAGGTGGCAGGAAGTGAATGCCTCAGGAGCAACCCTGAGGGACAGCAGCTTCCTTGCCTTAAGTGGGACAATTAAGGCAATTTTGCCTTAAGTGGGACAACTTTGAAATGTTCTACCTAGTCCCGTGGAGGGTTTCCAGCAGGACTGAGCCCTAGTTGGCTATAGTTGTAATCCACATGTCAATGTCCTTTTATTGTCTTTCTTTCCTTTCTTATTTTACTTCTGCACTCTTTTCTCCTGCTTCTGGATCAATTCCAAAACAAGCTATTTGCACTCAAAGTCTTGCTCATGGTCTAAGACATGTTTTGTACACTGCTTCTGGAGGAGAACAATACTTTTATTTCTCTTCAATCTTCTATGTTTTCTGAAAGTGCCCCTCTTTGAAGAATTTAAACCAGAAAATTGCCTGCAAAGTCTTCTGAGAAATGTATTTTTTAGGGTTTTAGTCCTTGTGGTAATGAGGAATGTTTTTTAGAAGGGCAAGAATGATGCTGAACATCTTTTTTTTTCATGTTTGAGAACTTTATTTTTTTATTTTTATTTTTTTAACACCTTTATTGGGGTATAATTACTTTACAATGGTGTGTTAGTTTCTGCTTTATAATAAAGTGAATCAGTTATACATATACATATGTTCCCACAACTCTTCCCTCTTGCGTCTCCCTCCCTCCCACCCTCCCTATCCCACCCCTCCAGGCGGTCACAAAGCACCGAGCTGATCTCCCTGTGCTATGTGGCTGCTTCCCACTAGCTAACTACCTTACCACGTTTGTTAGTGTGTATATGTCCATGACTCTCTCTCGCCCTGTCACAGCTCACCCTTCCCCCTCCCCATATCCTCAAGTCCGTTCTCCAGTAGGTCTGCGTCTTTATTCCTGTCTTACCCCTAGGTTCTTCATGACATTTTTTTTCTTAAATTCCATACATATGTGTTAGCATATGGTATTTGTCTTTTTCTTTCTGACTTACTTCACTCTGTATGATAGACTCTAGGTCTATCCACCTCATTACAAATAGCTCAATTTCGTTTCTTTTTATGGCTGAGTAATATTCCATTGTATATATGTGCCACATCTTCTTTATCCATTCATCTGATGATGGGCACTTAGGTTGTTTCCATCTCTGAGCTATTGTAAATAGAGCTGCAATGAACATTTTGGTACATGACTCTTTTTGAATTATGGTTTTCTCAGGGTATATGCCTAGTAGTGGGATTGCTGGGTCATATGGTAGTTCTATTTGTAGTTTTTTAAGGAACCTCCATACTGTTCTCCATAGTGGCTGAACCAATTCACATTCCCACCAGCAGTGCAAGAGTGTTCCCTTTTCTCTACACCCTCTCCAGCATTTATTGCTTCTAGATTTTTTGATGATGGCCATTCTAACTGGTGTGGGATGATATCTCATTGTAGTTTTGATTTGCATTTCTCTAATGATTAATGATGTTGAGCATTCTTTCATGTGTTTGTTGGCAGTCTGTATATCTTCTTTGGAGAAATGTCTATTTAGATCTTCTGCCCATTTTTGGATTGGATTGTTTGTTTTTTTGTTATTGAGCTGTATGAGCTGCTTGTAAATTTTGGAGATTAATCCTTTGTCAGTTGCTTCATTTGCAAATATTTTCTCCCATTCTGAGGGTTGTCTTTTCGTCTTGTTTATGGTTTCCTTTGCTGTGCAAAAGCTTTGAAGTTTCATTAGGTCCCATTTGTTTATTTTTGTTTTTATTTCCATTACTCTAGGAGGTGGGTCAGAAAGGATCTTGCTGTGATTTATGTCATAGAGTGTTCTGCCTATGTTTTCCTCTAAGAGTTTGAT
Organism: Lagenorhynchus albirostris; assembly: GCF_949774975.1. Classification (NCBI taxonomy): domain Eukaryota; kingdom Metazoa; phylum Chordata; class Mammalia; order Artiodactyla; family Delphinidae; genus Lagenorhynchus; species Lagenorhynchus albirostris. The sequence goes on from NC_083100.1 coordinate 47,283,332, forward strand.
AGTTTCTGGCCTTACATTTAGGTCTTTAATCCATTTTGAGCTTATTTTTGTGTATGGTGTTAGGGAGTGATCTAATCTCATACTTTTACATGTACCTGTCCAGTTTTCCCAGCACCACTTATTTAAGAGGCTGTCCTTTCTCCACTGTACATTCCTGCCACCTTTATCAAAGATAAGGTGTCCGTATGTGTGTGGGTTTCTCTGGGTTTTCTATCCTGTTCCATTGATCTATCTTTCTGTTTTTGTGCCAGTACCATACTGTCTTGATTACTGTAGCTTTGTAGTATAGTCTGAAGTCAGGGAGCCTGATTCCTCCAGCTCCTTCTTTCGTTCTCAAGATTGCTTTTGCTATTTGGGGTCTTTTGTGTTTCCATACAAATTGTGCAATTTTTTGTTCTAGTTCTGTGAAAAATGCCAGTGGTAGTTTGATAGGGATTGCATTGAATCTATAGATTGCTTTGGGTAGTAGAGTCATTTTCACAATGTTGATTCTTCCAATCCAAGAACATGGTATATCTCTCCATCTATTTGTATATCTTTAATTTCTTTCATCAGTGTCTTATAATTCTCTGCATACAGGTCTTTTGTCTCCTTAGGTAGGTTTATTCCTAGATATTTTATTCTTTTTGTTGCAATGGTAAATTGGAGTGTTTTCTTGATTTCACGATGCTGAACATCTTTGATCACATATTCATGATACCACTAATATCTGTTTAAAAATATAATATGTTTTACATTCACATGACACTTGATCTTATATATTATTCTACTGAGTATCCACACACTATCTAGCACAGTCCACATCATCCAAATTTGAACTATACACATTTAGACAGTAGCAACTATATCATGCAGTATAACGCAACTATCCCTTGTGTATAAAAATATCCTCACTATTTCCCCTAAAAGGAAAGACACCAAGTATTTCTTAGAGATGATAACTTCTCTTCTAGCTTACTCACAGTCTCATCAGGGTATCCTATAAACTAAATATTAAATTGAAACACTCCATTTTGTTAGATGTTAATCCTTAAAAAGGCCTACAGAGTCTTACATATTCTCTTCCTAACCCAGTTTTCCATTCTCATCACACACTGCGCTTTCCCTCTCACTGCCTACTGCAGACACAGAGGTCTTTGTTGACTCCAAAGTATTCCCCAAGCTTGCTCCCACCATACACATTACTTACGGTCTTCCTGAGGTTTCAAATGAATGTAACCATCTTTTTCTTCTAATTAACCCATACTTATCTTTCAGATTTTAACTCTAGGGTCATTTCCTCAGGAGATCTCCTCTGACCTTGTGATGAAGCCAAAATCCATTAGTGGAGTGTGTGTGTGTATGTGTGTGTGTGTGTGTGTGTGTGTACATAAAGCATTTACTTGATTTCATAGTTTCTATTTCCTATTTATTTGTAATTGATTGACTGACTGATTGACATGTTTCCTCGGTTAAGGTGTTTGTACCATGATGGCACGATCATTTATTTTTGCTATTTTTTTGCTTACCATTATACTCCCAGCACCTAGCGCATGTAAGACCCTCAAAATAATTTTTTTAATGAATGAAAGCAAAGGATTGCTTGTGAGATGAGTTATAAAGATTGCTGAAATTTGCATCATAAATTCTATCACGTTATTATTGCATATTATATTATTCTTAGAATTCTTTTCCTTTCCCAAGCAATGTTTGTTAGTTGTAATTTTCAGTAACTTCAGGAAGGATACTTTTACAAGTACATCCTCTCTTAACTGTGATTTCTAAATTGCTGCTATTCTTGATTTTAAATTAAAAATCATGATATTTTGATGTCATTTTATCAATGATTTATCAATTTTGGGTTGCTTATTTAATCCAACAGTATGTAGCAATGCATACTTGCATCAACAAAAATATTACAATATTATAGACTTTAAGGCACAGATGGATTCTAGTTTAAGATAACACAGTTATAGCTCTCTTGTTAAATAAGGTTAATAAATAGTAATGCTCCCCAAATTTGTTTGTAAGTCAAGAGTCAGGTAGATTGGCTATGGGTCATGTACCAGTTAAATTCAGAATTCAGAAAATTCGAATTCAGACTATTTGATAGCTATTTCAGTTTGAGGGTTTAGGTTGCCTCATTCATCTTTGTATTCCCTAAGCCTAGCGAAAGTCTGGGCATTTACTCACTATGTCAGGTTTCAAAGGCTGGTTGAAGTTCATAGATTGATACACATTATGAATCTACTTTGTATCATTCTCTTTGATTTTCTGCTGAATCAGCAATCAAGATTGCAAAGAATATATATGAATGGATACAGTTCCTCCAAATTTCCAGTTTTTCATGGAGATGAGTACTTAGTTTGATGATCAATATCGTACCCATAGTGTAAGAAACTGTAGGCTTAGAGCTACATCAGCCAGGGAAGCAGCCAGGCCAGCACTAAATGGTCTACCTACTGCCTTATAAAGCAATACCTTGCTGCACACTCAAGTTTTATTTCTCTTTGTGTCAGGCCAGGCTATAGCACATCACACTTTCCCTAAAATCCATACAAGGTGTAGTTTGTACGACAGAATAGATTTGGGCAGTTTTTTGTGTAATGTAAATAATTAGGCAAAAGGCACTTTAGAAACAGATGAGGATCTATCATAATTTCAGCATGGTGCTGGACTGAAAATACGATATTGGTGGGACTGTTCTATTGAGGCTTTTTTAAAAAAAATATTGTATTTATTTATTTATTATTTCTGGCTGTGTCGGGTCTTAGTTGCAGCATGCAGGATCTTCATTGCGGCATGTGGGATCTTTCGTTGTGGCACATGGGTTCTTCATTGTGACGCTCGGGCTTCTCTCTATTTGTGGTGTGTGGATTTCCTCTCTCTAGTTGAGGTGTAGGAGCTCAGTAGTTGTGGCACGCGGGCTTAGTTGCCCCCCGGCATGTAGGATCTTAATTCCCCAACGAGGGATCGAACCTGCATCCCCTGCCTTGGAAGGTGGATTCTTTACCATTGAACCACCAGGGCAGTCCCTCTATTGAGCCTTAGCACAATTTTTCTTTGCCATTAGAATGTCGTGTGGGTCAAAAATGTTTTTTGTTTTTTATTTTTAAGTTTTATTTTAAATGGTCTATATTGTCTGTTGTTATATTATATACAAAATTGAGAGAGATATCATGTAACTTATTTTTCATTCTGGAACAAACGAGGACATAATATTTAAAGCAAGAAAAAAATTGACATTTGTAGCTATCATTTGTGCGCCCCCAAAATGGTCTGCTCTAGAAGTGAGAGTTAATGTTTTCAGCAGCCTTTGATAAATCCTTCATTTTTAAAAATACCCACTGAAGAAGACACCTGAGGAGTCATTACAAACAACCTTTTGTATTTGAGGCTCTACCAGGTAAAGAAAACATAGAGAATACCTTTGCAATCTTGGTATTAAAGATTTCTTAGACAAGACACAAAAAGCACACAGCATAAAATGATAAGATGATAAATAAGACTTCATAAAAATTGAAAACTTCTGTTTAGCAAAAAGATACCATCAAGAAAATGAATAAGCATTCACAGATTTGAGAAAATACATGCAAGAAAAACATTTTAAAACAATTTTTATCAGAATATATAAAGAATTCCTAAAACCCAGTAATAATAGCTTTTGTGTTTCTATCTATTCTCCTTCTGAAATTAATTTTTGAGCATTGTGAGAGACACATTTGAAGTTAGTTGTTTTTTTTTTATATATATATATAGATATCCAGTTGTTCCAATACCTTTTGCTGAAATGACTTTCCTTTCCCCATTGAATTACTTTAGGCCTTTGTAAAAATGAATTGACCATATAACTGTGTGTCTATTTCTGGACTCTATTCTATTCCATTGATCTATTTGTCTACCTTAATGATTACTATAACTTTTATAGTAAGTTTTGAAATCAGGTATTGTGAATCCTCCAACTTTGTTTTTATATTTCAAGATTATTTTGGCTATTCCACATCCTTTAACTCTCATGTAAATTTTACAAACAGCTTTGTCAGTTTCTACAAAAAGGGGCCTCTGTGCTCTGCCTGCCTTCCACATTTTTGTGCAGTGGTTTGGAAAGTGCTTCCAGACCAAAGTCCGAGCCATTGTGGGACTCACCTGATGAGTTTCCTTTCTCTCATGGATTATGGTTCTTCACTACCTGTCACCAAAAATGTGACATCTGATGCTTCATATATTTTGTTTAGTTTTATATTTGTTTAAAACAAGATAGTTAATTTAGTGCCAGTTATTTAGTGATGGTTGGAAGCAGAAAACTTAGAATTTTAACCTAGAATTCTACACAAAATATAGGAGAATATTACGTGGGAAATGTGACCATTCTTATTTTCTAATTACAAAATTGCAGAAATGTTGATTAGAACATAGGATATATTAGTATGTAACCAGGTAAATACTGTATAAACAGAAGTTTAAAAAAATCAAGTGAATGTTTTGGTTGAATAAACTGATATTGTTTTGTATGATCAAGATTTAATTTTTTGCTATTTGAATAGCTGAGGCAGTTAAGTCATTTCTCTTTGACTTAATTAATTAAAAGTAACAATTTCCTTTTTTGTAAAGCTTTGGAAATGTGTGTGGCAATTTGAGTAAAAGTCGATTTTGAATTTGCCTTAGATAAATGCCCTGTTTTTTTCTTGTGTTTAACACTAGTGACAGCAGGCAATTATTGAATGAATCTACCAGTTTGAGTTTGTAGTGGATGGACCAGCTGGATAACAGTTTGTACGTTACTGTTGTAAACATGGGGGGAAGTCTCCCACTTGGGAGAGAAATTTAATTCCATCATTTGAAGCTATGAAATTAGATGTTTCCTATACATCATTTAAAATTGTATAATTTTAAAAGAAGGATATAGGGTTCTCTGGAATTTGCCCCTATTTAAGTTTTCATGACATCATTTGTACCAACACATTGAATATATTTAATGGTGTTAGGCATACACACAAATTTACCAACACATAAACACAAAGAGTTATGATGAGGTATCAAACATTAAGAAATTAGTTAAGCTGGCAACTGATTTGGTTTGAAGTATGGTCAAAAAGGTGTCATTTGATAGTGCTTAAAGACATGATAGTGTAGTCAATTTAGGGAAATGATGAAACTTCAATGTATTAGAATAACTAAACATAAAATATAATTGCATATCCAGTTACTAGATAATCCACAACTTCCTATGGGTCACAAAAATACTATCCTAAGATTCTAATGATCATTTTATTGTTCACTTAATTTTGATAGTCAAATACAGAATCCACCCAAGTAAAAACAAAAGTAAACAAATGGGACCTAATAAAACTTAAAAGCTTTTGCACAGCAACGGAAACCACAAACAAGACAAAAAGACAACCCTTAGAATGGGAGAAAATATTTGCAAATGAAGCAACTGACAAAGGATTTGTCTCCAAAATATACAAGCAGCTCATGCAGTTCAATATCAAGTAAACAAACAACCCGATCCAAAAATGGGCAGAAGACCTAAATAGACATTTCTTCAAAGAAGATATACAGATTGCCAACAAATAGATGAAAGGATGCTCAACATCACTAATCATTAGAGAAATGCAAATCAAAACTACAGTGAGGTATCACCTCACACTGGTCAGAATGGCCATCAACAAAAAATCTACAAACAATAAATGCTGGAGAGGGTGTGGAGAAAAGTGAGCCCTCTTGCACTGTTGGTGGGAATGTAAGTTGATACAGCCATTATGGAAAACAGTATGGAGGTTCCCTAAAAAACTAAAAACAGAACTACCATACGACCCAGCAATCCCACTACTGGGCATATACCCTGAGAAAACCATAATTCAAAAAGAGTCATGTACCACAATGTTCATTGCAGCACTATTTACAATAGCCAGAATATGGAAGCAACCTAAGTGTCCATCAACAGATGAATGGATAAAGAAGATGTTATTAGAGTAATATTGCTTTACAGTGGTGTGTTAGTTTCTGCTTTGTAACAAAGTGAATCAGCTATACATATACATATATCCCCATATCTCTTCCCTCTTGCATCTCTCTCCCTCCGACCCTCCCTATCCCACCCCTCTAGGTGGTCACAAAGCACCGAGCTGATCTCTCTGTGCTACGCGGCTGCTTCCCACTAGCTATCGGTTTTATATTTGGTAGTGTATATATGTCCATGCCACTCTCTCACTTTGTCCCAGCTTACCCTTCCCCATCCCAGTGTCTTCCCCCTACCTCCATTCTCTAGTAGGTCTGCGTCTTTATTCCCGTCCTGCCCTTAGGTTCTTCATGACCTTTTAAAATTATTTTTTGTAGATTCCATATATATGTGCTAGCATACGGTATTTGTTTTTCTCTTTCTGACTTACTTCACCCTGTATGACAGACTCTAGGTCCATCCATCTCACTACAAATAACTCAATTTCATTTCTTTTTATGGGTGAGTAATATTACATTGTATATATGTGCCACATCTCCTTTATCCATTCATCTGTCGATAGACACTTAGGTTGTTTCCATGTCCTGGCTATTGTAAATAGAGCTGCAATGAACATTTTGGTACATGACTCTTTTTGAATTATAGTTTTCTCAGGGTATGGGCCTAGTAGTGGAATTTCTGGGCCATATGGTAGTTCTATTTTTAGTTTTTTAAGGAACCTCAATACTGTTCTCCATAGTGGCTGTATCAATTTACATTCCCACCAATAGTGCAAGAGGGTTCCCTTTTCTCCACACCCTCTCCAGCATTTACTGTTTGTAGATTTTTTATAATGGCCATTCTGACTGGTGTGAGATGATATCTCATTGTAGTTTTGATTTGCACTTCTCTAATGATTAATGATGTTGAGCATTCTTTCATGTGCTTGTTGGCAATCGGTATATCTTCTTTGGAGAAGTGTCTATTTAGGTCTTCTACTCATTTTTGGATTGGGTTGTTTGTTTTTTTGATATTGAACTGCATGAGCTGCTTGTAAATTTTGGAGATTAATCCTTTGTCAGTTGCTTCATTTGCAAATATTTTCTCCCATTCTGAGGGTTGTCTTTTCGTCTTGTTTATGGTTTCCGTTGCTGTGCAAAAGCTTTTAAGTTTCATTAGGTCCCATTTGTTTATATTTGTTTTTATTTCCATTTCTGTAGGAGGTGGGTCAAAAAGGATTTTGCTGTGATTTATGTCATAGAGTGTTCTGCCTATGTTTTCCTCTAAGAGTTTGATAGTGTCTGACCTTACATTTAGGTTTTTAATCCATTTTGAGTTTATTTTTGTATATGGTGTTAGGGAGTGTTCTAATTTCATTCTTATACATGTAGCTGTACAGTTTTCCTAGCACCACTTATGGAAGAGGCTGTCTTTTCTCCATTGTATATTCTTGCCTCCTTTATCAAAGATAAGGTGACCATATGTGCATGGGTTTATCTCTGAGTTTTCTATCCTGTTCCATTGATCTATATTTCTGTTTTTGTGCCAGTACCATACTGTCTTGATTACTTTAGCTGTGTAGTATAGTCTGAAGTCAAGGAGCCTGATTCCTCCAGCTCCGTTTTTCGTTCTCAAGATTGCTATGGCTCTTCAGGGTCTTTTGTGTTTCCATACAAATTGTGCAATTTTTTGTTCTAGTTCTGTGAAAAGTGTCAGCAGTAGTGTGATAGGGATTGCATTGAATCTGTAGATTGCTTTGGGTAGTAGAGTCATTTTCAGAATGTTGATTCTTCCAATCCAAGAACATGGTATATCTCTCCATCTATTTGTATTATCTGTAATTTCTGTCATCAGTGTCTTACAGTTTTCTGCATACAGTTGTTTTGTCTCCTTTGGTAGGTTTATTCCTATGTATTTTATTCTTTTTGTCTCAATGCTAAATGAGAGTGTTTCTTAATTTTACTTTCATATTTTTCATCATTAGTGTATAGGAATGCAAGAGATTACTGTGCATTAATTTTGTATCCTGCTACTTTAGCAAATTCATTAATTAGCTCTAGTAGTTTTCTAGTAGCATCTTTAGGACTCTCTATGTATAGTATGATGTCATCTGCAAGCAGTGACAGCTTTATTTCTTCTCTTCAGATTTGGATTCCTTTTATTTCTTTTTCTTCTCTGATTGCTGTGTCTAAAACTTCCAAAACTATGTTGGATAATAGTGGTGAGATTGGGCGACCTTGTCTTGTTCCTGATCATAGTGGAAATCGTTTCAGTTTTTCACCATTGAGGACGGTGTTGGCTGTGGTTTGTCATATATGGCCTTTGTTTTATTGAGATAAGTTCCCTCTAAGCCTACTTTCTGGAGGGTTTTTATCATAAGTGCGTGTTGAATTCCGTCAAAAGATTTTTCTGCATCTATTGAGATGATCATATGGTTTTTATTCTTTAATTTATTAATATGGTGTATCACATTGATTGATTTGCATATATTGAAGAATCCTTGCATTCCTAGGATAAACCCCACTTGATCATGGTGTATGATCCTTTTAACGTGCTGTTGGATTCTGTTTGCTAGTATTTTGTTGAGGATTTTTGCATCTATGTTCATCAGCGATATTGGCTTGTAGTTTTCTTTCTTTGTGACATCCGTGTCTGGTTTTGGTATCAGGGTGATGGTGGCCTTGTAGAATGAGTTTTGGAGTGTTCCTCCCTCTGCTATATTTTGGAAGGTTTGAGAAGGATAGGTGTTAGCTGTACTTAAATGTTTGATAGAATTCGCCTGTGAAGCCATGTGGTCCTGGGCTTTTGTTTATTGGAAGATTTTTAATCACAGTTTCAATTTCAGTGCTTGTGATTGGTCTGTTTGTATTTTCTATTTCTTCCTGGTTCAGTCTTGGAAGGTTGTGCTTTTCTAAAAATTTGTCCATTTCTTCCACGTTGTCCATTTTATTGGCATATAGTTGCTTGTAGTAATCTCTCATGTTCCTTTGTATTTCTGCAGTGTCAGTTGTGACTTCTCTTTTTCATTCGTTATTCTATTGATTTGAGTCTTCTCCCTTCTTTCTTGAATGAATCTGGCTAATGGTTTATCAATCTTGTTTATCTTCTCAAAGAACCAACTTTTAGTTTTATTGATCTTTGCTATCATTTCCTTCATTTCTTTTTCATTTATTTCTGATATGATCTTTATGATTTCTTTCCTTCTGTTAACTTTGGGGTTTTTTTGTTCTTCTTTCTCTAATAGCTTTAGGTGTAAGGTTAGGTTGTTTATTTAAGATGTTTCTTGAGGTAAGATTGTATTGCTATAAACTTCCATCTTAGAACTGCTTTTGCTGCATCCCATAGGTTTTGGGTCGTCATGTTTTCATTGTCATTTGTTTCTAGATATTTTTTGATTTCCTCTTTGATTTCTGCAGTGATCTCTTGGTTATTAAGTAGTGTATTCTTTAGTCTCCACGTATTTGTATTTTTTACAGATATTTTCCTGTAATTGATATTTAGTCTCAGAGAGTTGTGGTAGGAAAAGATACTCGATACGATTTCAATTTTCTTAAATTTACCAAGGCTTGATTTGTGACCCAAGATATGACCTATCCTGGAGAATGTTCCATGAGCACTTGAGAAGAAAGTGTATTCTGTTGTTTTTGGATGGTTCAGTGGGTTGTGGAAGCTTTCTGGTGGAAGGGACTGGTGCCTGTTTTCTGGTGGATGAGGCTGGATCTTGTCTTTCTGGTGGGCAGAACAGCATCCGGTGGTGTGTTTTGGGGTGTGTGTGACCTTATTATGATTTTAGGTGGCCTCTCTACTAATGCGTGGGGTTGCGTTCCTGTCTTGCTAGTTGTTTGGTATGGGGTGTCCAGCACTGTAGCTTGCTGGTCGTTGAGTGGAGCTGGGTCTTGGCGTTGAGATGGAGATCTCTGGGAGATTTTTGCCGTTTGATGTTATGTGGAGCTGGGAGGTCTCTGGTGGACCAGAGACCTGGTCCTGAACTCAGCTCTCCCAGCTCAGAGGCAGAGGCCTGACACCTGGCTGGAGCACCAAGACCCTGTCATCACACGGCTCAGAATAAAAGGGAGAAAAATAATAAATAAATAAATAAAATTAAGTTATTAAAATAAATATTAAAAATAATTATTAAAAATAAAAATTTAAAAATAATAAAAGGAAAGAAAGAAGAGAGTAACCGAACCAAAAAACAAATCCTCCAATGATAACAAGGGCTACAACTATACTAAAAACAAAACAAAAAGCAAAAAAACCCCTGACAATTAGAACCCTAGGACAAATGGTAAAAGAAAGCTATACAGACAAAATCACACACAGAAGCATACACATACACACTCACAAAAAGAGAAAAAGCAAAAAAATATATATATATCCTTGCTCCCAAAGTCCACTACCTCAATTTGGGATGATTCGTTGTCTATTCAGGTATTCCACAGATGCAGGGTACATCACGTTGATTGTGGAGATTTAATCCCCTGCTCCTGAGGCTGCTGGGAGAGATTTCCCTTTCTCTTCTTTGTTCTCACAGCTCCCAGGGGCTCAGCTTTGGATTTGGCCCCGCCTCTGCATATAGGTCGCCGGAGGGCATCTGTTCTTCGCTCAGACAGGACTGGGTTAAAGGAGCCGCTGATACAGGGGTTCTGGCTCACTCAGGCCGCGGGGAGGGAGGGGTACGGTGTGCCGGGCGAGTCTGCGGCAGCAGAGGCCAGCGTGATGTTGCACCAGCCTGAGGCGCGCCGTGCGTTCTCCCTGGGAAGTTGTCCCTGGATCCCAGGACTCTGGCAGTGGCGGGCTGCACAGGCTCCCTGGAAGGTAGGTGTGGATAGTGACCTGTGCTCGCACACAGGCTTCTTGGTGGTGGCAGCAGCAGCCTTAGCGTCTCATGCCAGTCTCTGGGGTCCGCACTGATAGCCACAGCTCGTGCCCGTCTCTGGAACTCATTTAGGCGGTGCTCTGAATCCCCTCTCCTCGCGCACCCCGAAACAATGGTCTCTTGCCTCTTCGGCAGTTTCAGACTTTTTCCCGGACTCCCTCCCGGCTAGCCGTGGCGCACTAGCCCCCTTCAGGCTGTGTTCACGTAGCCACTCCCAGTCCTCTCCCTGGGATCCGACCTCCGAAGGCTGAGCCTCAGCTCCCAGCCCCCGCCCGCCCCGGCGGGTGAGCAGACAAGCCTCTCGGGCTGGTGAGTGCTGGTCAGCACCGATCCTCCGTGCGGGAATCTCCCCGCTTTGCTCTCCGCACCCCTGTGGCTGCGCTCTCCTTCGCGGCTTCGAAGCTTCGCCCCTCCGCCACCCTCAGCCTCTGCCCGCGAAGGGGCTTCCTAGTGTGTGGAAACCTTTCCTCCTTCACAGCTCCCTCCCACTGGTGCAGGTCCCATCCCTATTCTTTGTCTCTGTTTTTTCTTTTTTCTTTTGCCCTCCCCAGGTACATGGGGAGTTTCTTGCCTTTTGGGAGGTCTGAGGTCTTCTGCCAGCGTTCAGTAGGTGTTCTGTTGGAGTTCCACGTGTAGATGTATTTCTGATGTATTTGTGGGGAGGAAAGTGATCTCCACGTCTTAGTCTTCTGCCATCTCGAAGCTCCTCATACCTTGGGGTTAATAAAACCTATTTTATAATTTTATTGTGAGGATTAAATACTCTACTGTATGAAATAATTCTAATATAGGGTCTAGAAATATTAGATACTCAGTAAATATTCATCTCTATTTCTAAATTTTCTTTATTTTTGCCTCTTAGTTACAAAGTATATTAGGTAATGGGTAAATCTAAGAAAATATGTTACAATAGGAAAAGATTTTTGTGTAATTGTGTACCAAGTTAAGCTAGGCAATTTTGCTGATGGATGTTGTTTATTTAGGACTAAGGAATATCTCCAAACAAAAATTTATTTTGTGTAACTTCTTGACCAATTTTAGTATAAGAATCTCTTATTTTAGGGAAAATCATTATATAAATTATTAAATTTAATGTAGGGACCAAATGGTAGATAGTATAATCATCATCATCGTCATTATCATAAATCTCAGTGCCCTTATATGGGATATGAGATTTGCAATTCTCTTTAGCTCTCAACATTCCCTATTGTCTTGGTGGCCAGCTTCTCTCCTTTACATTACCTGAATGGCTCCTGTAAATATTTGTTTGCTGTCCATGGTTTTGAATATTGAAATAATCCTCCATCCTAAGGATTTGTTATTAGGCAAGACAATTTCCCTTTCCTAAGTTGTGAGTTGAATGTGGAGATTACTGACTAGAGAGTTAGCAACTGTAATAGAAACTCAGATACTTGTGTTCACCTATTTTCAAAAGCCAAAGAAAGAGCAGCAACAACAAAAATAATACCTGATTATATCAAAAAAGAAAAACAAATTAACTTTGACCTAAATAGATAAAAATGATCAGCTCTCTCTTTTCAGCTTTAGAATGGTAGCATACTTAAAGCCCTTCCATAAATAACACTATTTTCTTTTTTTAATTAAATTAAATTTAATTTTTTAAACATCTTTATTAAAGTATAATTGCTTTACAATGGTGTGTTAGTTTCTGCTTTATAACAAAGTGAATCAGTTATACATATACATATGTCCCATATGTCTTCCCTCTTGCATCTCCCTCCCTCCCACCCTCCATATCCCACCCCTCCTAGGTGGTCACAAAGCACCAAGCTGACCTCCCTGTGCTATGTGGCTGCTTCCCACTAGCCATCTATTTTACATTTGGTAGTGTATATATGTCCGTGCCACTCTCTCACTTTGTCACAGCTTACCCTTCCCCCTCCCCGTATCCTCAAGTCCATTCTCAAGTAGGCCTGCATCTTTATTCCCATCTTGCCCCTGGGTTCTTCTGACCCTTTTTTTTCTTTTTTTTTTAGATTCCATATATATGTGTTAGCATTGCAGTATTTGTTTTTCTCCTTCTGACTTACTTCACTCGGTATGACAGTCTCTAGGTCCATCCATCTCACTACAAATAACTCAGTTTTGTTCCTTTTTATGGCTGAGTAATATTCCATTGTATATATGTGCCACATCTTCTTTATCCATTCATCTGTTGATGGACACTTAGGTTGCTTCCATGTCCTGGCTATTGTAACTAGAGCTGCAATGAACATTTTGGTACATGACTCTTTTTGAATTATGGTTTTCAACATGGCCCATTTTGTAACATACCTATACTCTTATAAATCAGGAATCTTAGAAATCTTAAAAATCAACAGTTTTAATTCCTGGCCCTCTGAAAATTGATAGAATTCTGCTGAATTATTAATGTTAGCTTTGGAGATTGTACCTTCAACGGCAGGGCTAGCTTTTCTTAAAAATATTTTCTTTCCTTTCAATTCGAAAATAATATGTCCCCCAATGCTTTGATTTTTTATTGCAATTGCTGTTACCCATTTAACAAAAAGTAAATGTTATCATAATATATGCTTAAGCATGAATCTAAAATTCAGGTTTTATTTGTTTTGCAAAATTGGCTTATATTACCTTACATTCTGATCATTGGATTTATAGTTAATATTTACCCAAGGTTAAACATACCATAATTGGACGATGTTCCAATTAAATACTAATGTTACGCATTATGTCTAGTCTCCTAGTGCTTACCAGTATTTATTTTCATGCTGATTTTACTATACATGTTTTTTTGTTTTTGTCTTTGTATCTTCTTTCTAATCTATCTTCTTTTGCCTTCAAATAAGTAAGTAGATGGAGTATGGATAATAAAGTAAGGGGAATCTATGTGCTTCAGTAATCTAAAGGGTATTAGATTCCAGTAACTTAACAACAACTTCATGATTTGGGATCAAATAAGTAGGATAAAGTTTAAAAGTGCTGACATGTTATTTAATCATCAGAATTATGAAAGAGCAGGTACCAGAGCAGTGCTAAAGGTTCATTTATGTTGACACTTTTAGGACAATGGGGAGAAAGTGTGACTACCTGCTATCTCATTTTGTTACTTATGTAAAAGATCTGCTGATTTTTTTCTGTGCAACTCAAGAATCACTCTAAAATTTTCCTGGCTCCAAACATTGCCCTGGTATCATGCAACCACCTCCAACTATATTTTTCCTTTATTCTCCAGTTATGTGATTTTCCCCAAGATATTACAGGTTTTCTTATCTGATTAAGTAGTAATAACATTCATAAATAAACATGAAATAATTTTATTCCTTCATTCACCTAAAACCTGTATGTTGAACATTCCTCTATTTTCTGAAGCAGGTACTGGGGATGCAAAATCTAATAAAATATGGTCCACAGACAAATATACAAGGTGAGAAGTTCTGATAATGATGAGTAAAGAGATAGGGAGTTGAAATAGGATGATATTCATATCATCTAGGGCAGTAGTTCTTAACTTTAGGTGCACATTAGAATCACCTGGAAAGGTGTTACAATTCCTATGCCCAGGTGGCAGCCCAATCAATTAAATCAGAATCTCTGAGGGTAGGTCCCAGGCCTCAGTTTTATTTTTAAGCTTTCCAAGGGATTCTTTTTTTATTATTAATTTTTTTATAGGCTTGTTTTCTTTTTTTATAAATTTATTTATTTATTTATTTTTGGCTGCGTTGGGCCTTTGTTGCTGAGCATGGGCCTTCTGTAGTTGCGGCGTGCGGGCTTCTCATTGTGGTGGCTTCTCTTGTTGTGGAGCAACAAGCTCTAGGGCACAGGCTCAGTAGTTGTGGTGCACGGGCTTAATTGCTCTGCGGCATGTGGGATCTTCCCAGACCAGGGCTTGAACGCATGTCCCCTGAATTGGCACGCGGATTCTTAACCACTGCACCACCAGGGAAGTCCCAATTATTATTAACTTTTACTGGAGTATAATTGCTTTACAATGTTGTGTTAGCTTCTGCTGTACAGGAAAGTGACTCAGCTAAGTGTACATATATCCCCTCTTTTTTGGATTTCCTTCCCATGTAGGTCACCACAGAGCATTGAGTGGAGTTCCCTGTGTTATACAGTAGGTTCTCATTAGTTATCTATTTTATACATAGTAGTGTATATATGTCAATCCCAATCTCCCAATTCATCCCACCCCTCCTCCCCCACCTTGGTATCCATATGTTTGTTCTCTACGTCTGTGTCTCTATTTCTACTTTGCAAATAAGTTCATCTGTATCATTTTTCTAGATTCCACATGTATAAGCTTTCCAAGGGATTCTAATGTGCAGCCAACTTTGAGAATCAGAGATCTGGATATTTACATATGGGGTCCCAGAAGAGTTGAGACTTGAGTTGACATTTTATTTAGCTATATGAAGAAATGGGGGATGTCACAATAGGAGGAAGGGGCATTTTGAAGAGGCATTTGAAACGATTATGAAATAACATGAAGATTTAGGTGGTTCACAAGTTATTCAGTACAGCAGAAGGAAAGACAGTGAATGGAATGTTCTAAAGTTTGAGGGAGAGGTAGGTGGAGAACTAATCATAAAGAACCTTGACCTACTTATTTCCAATAGAAATGATTGTCATTGTCAGTGACAAACTGGCATAGGAAAGGGGGAGTGAGATTAGAATGAAGTAGAAGAATAAAGGTGGAAGACTAGGAGTGGATGGCTATGAGGAAGAAAGGAATAAACCAGGTTGGAAAGGCTCGCACCCTCTGGAAGGAGCCAGTAACTCAAATGGTCAAGGGCAGAAGGGCTGGTAGAGTCACAGGGAAAGAAAAAGTTTTGATTAATGTAGGTCAGGTTTGTTGAAACCAGGCTTAGTAAATGTTTGTAGGCAATTGTTACCTCTTGTGGACTTTCAAGGTGTGGATCACGGAAGGTAGTGCCTAGGAGAGGGGGTAGAGGGAACTAGGTAAGATGGTCCATGTCCTCTGTTACCTTGCTAGAGGGATCAGGATTCAGCTATTTCAGGCATGGAGAATCAGAGACCTGGGCTGAGGAGCAGATAGTGAGGTTGCTACTTAATGCTTACTTTAACGTCCCAGGGTTAAAATGTTCTGGTTGTATCAGCAAATTTAGGACCTTCGGGTATCTGTAATCACATACCCTACTTTACCACTTGTTACAATGGATCCACTCTCTCTGCTCCTATTAGGGACAACACTTCCACCTGTATACTGGATCCTACCCTGTTAAAAGATTTTGGTTCTGCAATTACTCCCTTTTCTTCTTTACTAACAGTTTCCTTTTTCCTGATGGACCATTGCCAACAAGACACCAATATATTTGCTGTCTTTAAAGTAACTCTCTCTGTCCTTACATTCTTTTCCATGTGCCGATCTTATTTTTCTTATCCTAATTATCTTAACCTATTTATTATCTCCATTTTTCTTAACCCTTTCAGAAGGGTTATCTATCTTCACTCTATCTCCTTCTTTACCTCAACTTTCTCCTGAACACATTCCAACAGGATTTTCATTTTCTCTATTCCTCTAGAATCTCTCTTGTTAAGGTAATTATTGGCTTTCAAATTGCCAAAATCAATGGCCAAATCTCAATTCTCATCTTACCTGAATTTATTTGCATCATTTGGCAACAATTAGACCCAATACATTGAACACTGTCTTCCTTTGACTTAGGATACTATTCCTTTTTGGGTTTACCCACACCTCACTGGTCACACATTCTCAGTCTCCCTTGCATTTATTTCCTCTTCTTAACTTTTCTATTGCTCCTTATTCCTTCTCTAGCTACACGCATTCGCCAGGTCATCTCATCCAGTGCCACGGCTTTGATTTCCACCAGTGCACTTGACTCATAGTTATATCCCCAGCCTCTTCTATGAGTTCTAGACTCATTTATCAAATTGTCTTTTTCAAAACCTCTACTTGGAGTTCAAGTAGATACCTTATACCTCAAACAGAAATCCTCCATTCAATCCTATTTCTTCCCCAGTGTTCCCCTACCTCAATAGTTGAATTACAATTCTTGTAATTGATAAAACTTGTATGATTTTCTCTTGGCTAGTTCTTTTACCTGTGCTTTTTTGCTACTCTTCCTCTTGACTCACTGTATTGGCCATACTGATTTCCTTGCTGTTTTCTAAGCATCCCAGGCACACTCCTACCTCAGGGCCTTTGCACTTGCTGTTCCACTCCCTGGAATATGTTTCCCCCAGATATTCACGAGGCTTACTCTTTTACTTCATTCAGGTCTCTGCTCAAATATCATCTCTTCAGCAAAGCTTTTCTTATTCACTCTAAAAGTGAAAGCTTTCCTTCATAATTCTCTATTCAATTCTAGTTTTATTTTTCTCTGAAGAAGTTATCACTGTCTGACATTCTGTTATTTGTCTATTTACTTTTTGCCTGTCTTTCTTACTAGACAGAAAGCTCTAAGAGGGTAGGGGTTTTTGTCTGTATTGTTTCCAGCTTTATTTTCAGCACCTAGAATAGCACAAAGTAAGGAGCTCAGTAAATATTTGTTAACTGACTGATCCAGTGAATGAACCAGCTGTTAATGAACGTAGATTCTCCTGAGATAAGAATTAATCATCTTGTGTCAGAATAATCTGGTATAGTTTCTTATTATTAGAAAACTTGTTAACTATGATATGGAAAAGTCATTATTTTTAGTCTTGTACCTAGACTTATCTTGATATGCCCTCTTAAGTGAATTTACAAGCAATGTGGCAAAGTGTTCTTAGTCTTATTCTAATAATTAATCTGGTATTTGAAGTAAAATAGGAAACATTGATTTTCCTTTGTTTTCTCAGAGTTTGACTTTATAATATACCCAATAGTTTTTCTCTTCCCCCTTCTTTTTCTACTACCCCTTCATCATAATAATGACACATAAAATACAAAGGAGAGGGTGGGAGCAATTCATTAGACTCCAGTGATACATTCTATGTTCTACATCACATCAGTGGATAAGTCTTTTTTCTTTTTTTTATAAATTTATTTTTTTATTTATTTTTGGCTGCATGTGGGCTTTCTCTAGTTGCAGTGAGCGGGGGCTACTCTTCATTGTGGTGCGTGGGCTTTTCATCGCGGTGGCTTCTCTTGCTGTGGAACACAGGCTCTAGGCGCGCAGGCTTCAGTAGTTGTGGCTTTCGGGCTTAGTTGCTCCATGGCATGTGGGATCTTCCCGGACCAGGGCTCGAACCCGTGTCCCCTGCATTGGCAGGCAGATTCTTAACCACTGTGACTCCAGGGAAGTCCCATCAATGGATAAATTTTAAGTGGAACACAAGATGAGCTATAGTCCTCCAAAACTGACTAATAGGTTGAGCTAATCCAAGAAAAATGATTTGGCACACACTGTAAAGTTTAGCTGACAAAGCAGATGGTTGAAATGTTTTTTAAAATTTTTCAAGATGTCACTTTTAAAATTAATGCTATACATAATAAAATTCTGAGTTCGGAGGCTTATCTTTTTCATGAAAATCTGAAACACGAGCCACTTATTTCTACAATTGCAAACATAAATCGCCACGGCACATAGTATGTTAGTAATCAGAAATGGCCCTTTGAATAAGTGCTCATGCATCAATAGACTTTGAGAAATGTGTTATTTGTGTATTTTCCCTGATAAAGAGGAAAGGTGACAAGGAGAACTAAACGCATGAATGTGAGTAAAACTTAGAAAATAGTAAAAACATTTACAACAGGAAAACAACGACTTATGTTGTGTTTACATTTCTAGTTTGTATTTTCAGATTTATAAGGGTACGGTTTTATTTCCAAATTAAACAGCAAACACTGAGTAATGTAATATAAAATTGATTTCATTCATCAGCTTAACTGGGAAGTATTAGAGGTGCCACATTGATATATAGCATTTAATCAAAAGAAAAGCATCCAATTGCTGATTTCAATGGCTCATATGATAATAAATCCTCAATCCATGCTAGAATTTTATGTTCCTAAGCAACAGTAGTCCTCCAGTGACTTCATTATGATCACGTTAATGTGTGTTTTTTCTCAAGGGTAGTTTGAGACACAAACTATAACTACTATGTATACTGGAATTACAGGGGAAAATCCCATATATGTTATTATTTTGATATTATAAATAGTTCTACCCATAACAACAAAGTAGATGAGGTTTACAATAATATCTAGGGCTTGGGGGTTCTTTTGGTATTGTAATTCATGAGCTTTCTAACCCCAGGCTAGGGACATATTTGTAATTTACTTCATTTCTTGTAATTCATTTTAGGCTGGAAAGACTCTCAGGGTACACTTTCAAGGTTTCACAGGTATAATAGCTTGTGATGTATTTGCAATTCTGGTGATGACTTTAAATATTAAAACTGCAACTCTCATGGTGTTAACACTGATCTGGAACTAATAGCTACATAAGGAATGTAGCTGCCTGCTTATAAAAACACTTGCTATAATTTAATAGTTGATATCCAGTTTAAAAATCCAGTCTTAAAACATCTTAATCTCTATACAAAGCTCTTTACTTTCTACTGATGAAACCCGCAAATAGTAAAATATACTTCAGTGTAAATACTGACAAAGTAATGAAAGAATTTAGAAACATTAGAATTTCTATATTCCAGTGAGTATTATTTTCTTAGCAATTTGTATACTTATTTCAATGAGTCTGCCATTATTCAAAATATATTAGCCCTGACTAAAGAAATCCTCTTTTTTTCTTTTCTTTTTTAAATTGTGGTATAAAATGCTTGAAATCTACTTAACTTTTTAAGTATACAGTATTATCGATTTTAAACACAACGTTATACAGCAGATCTCTAGGACTTTTTCATCTTGCATGACTAAAAATTTACACCCATTGTTCTGTGTATTAGTTAGGGTTCTCCAGAGAAACAGAACCAATAGGGTGTGTGGGTGTATATATATATGTATATATATATTTATATATATGTATATATATATATAAAATATATATATGAAATTTATTGTAAAGAATTGGCTTAGGAGAGTATGAAAGCTGAAAAATCTAAAGATCTGTAGTTGGCAAGCTGGAAACTCAGGAAAGCAGATGTGAAGGCTTGAACACCCAAACTATTAATATTTTCTTATTAAGGATTTTAGGTAACCACAAAGGAAGGAAATGTCTCATTACACTAAGATTAAATAATATTTGTCAACAATTCCTGGATAATTTCTTTCAGTCTGTATGTTTCCAGGTATTGTTATTTAAAATGGGTATACAATACCAGTTATGTATTAGTTTTCAGATAGCATGGCTAATTTCTAGACTATCATAAGAAGAAGATATTTTTTTAAAAATCCAGTAATAGATGGTTAGGAAAATTATGGAAGCAAGATTTAAGTTAGATGTATTTCTCTAATCTTCCAACTATACGTCTTCCTTTTCTCCCCTACCTACCATAAATTATAATTTTTAATAAGTAAGTATTGTAGTGCTATTTGCCAACCCTTGGTATATTTAGTATATATGACCCTGAACTTGCTCAGGGAGAAATATTATATCTTACAGTATCTGTCCGTAAGGGGAGAGCACTCTCTACATCAAACTTGTCCTGTGAACTGTCCCAAAGTTTCAAGTCCTCAAAAAATCTATCTTTACTTGAACATATTAACTAGCATGGATACTCACTAAACAGCAGGAGAAAAATTCTACTTTTTAAATGTACAATGTCAAATGAAATTAGGAGAAATTTAAGAAAGAAAAAAAAATGAAAAAGTGGTACCAGTAGTTTCTTCATGACTCTGGAAGTCTTAATATATAGTAATGGCAATCAATACATATTTATTTGTTAATTGGTTGGAAATAATTTTATAGTTCAAGTTGAAGTAAAATAAAGAACTTAGAGCTATGGATGAAATCTGAAAAAAAAAAAGACAAGAGTGAAAGTGCTGAAGCACGATCAGTAATTGAAATACTTTAGGAATCTAAAGTATTGCAGGGAGCAATACTTTAGCAACTCTGCTAATTTGTATATGTGCATATGTACGTGTGTATATATTTGGGTCTGTGTAACTTCTTATACTTGTAAGAACGTACTGTTACTTTTCTCTGCTTCATTAAAAATGTTATTATGTTCACACTAGGGTGATAAATAATAAAAACATATTTTATTTTAACTATTAATCAATTTGTTTGTTAATACAATTAGAACATGATTCTCAAAGTGTGGTTGTTTTGGATCACAGTAGCATGACCACCATCTGGGAACTTGAAAGAAATGTAAAATCTCAAGCTTCACCCAAGATCTACTGAATTAGAGCCTTTATTGTATGATCATATTGACAAGACTGTCACATGATTTACATGCATGTTCAAGTTTGACAAGTAAATTTTTTTGAGTGTATTTCGTTATTATTTTTTTTCACACACACACACACTGTATTTTATTTTTCCAAGAGGTGAATAGACTGACACCAAGCATTGTAAATGGATGACCACAACAAAAGCAACAATGATTGCAATTACCAAACACGAAACACACTCATACTATGTCATAATATTGACATTCAGTCCAGTAATCCTCCACTGTAACAGCTCCTTTACTTTGCAGTGAAAATTGATTTGTATATTTTTTGCCTCTGAGTCCTGTGGGATTTTTTTTTAAATTTAAACAGAAAGTCACAAAAATTATAATCATCCTCATCAGTTCACTCAGTCACATGTAATTAATTTTTTTTATCTTGATCTTTTGTTAGCACTTTTATGAGTTCATCAGTTTTCCATTAGAGTTCTGAAAATGCTTATTTTACATTTTAGGACATTTAATTTGGCAACAGGGAGAAGGATGGTGATGAGACACCTTGGGTGGCTTCTTGGGTGGGTCACAGTCTAGATAAATGATACTGAAGGTCTGAACAGCATAGTGATAGTGTGAAAAGCTATAAATTAAAAAAATAATTCTCCTGTGGGGTCCACTCTCAAATATTCTTTTTCAGTGGATCTGAGGTGAAGCCTAAGTACAAGTATTTTTAAAAGCTCCCCTGATGATTCTAAATGTGCAGCCAATGTTGAGAACCATTGCTCTATGGATTGGAAACTTTAAAATAAGCACGGTAAAAGTAAATAAAGATGTGACATGATAGTAACACAGAAGTATATTAGCTTATTAATTATACAAAAAAAGCCCTACTTCATTAAGAAAAAAAACTTTAATTTAGCTTTTATTTTATTATTTTTTAAATCAAATAATTCTTACTCATTTGGGTCAAATTACCAAATAAGATTTGTCTTCTTCAGATTTTCATTGTATGGAATTTTGGCTCATGCTTTCAGCCTGTCATGCCTTAAATTAATTTTCTTAAATATATTGCCTGAGTTTAAAAATACTAAACATACAGAATAAATTGTTTTCTGTGGGGAATCACAAGGCATGAATATTATGTATCTAATTATGAAGTTCAAACTTCTTGTTAACAAACATTTCATTAAAAAGTGAATAGGGGACTTCCCTGGTGGTGCAGTGATTAAGACTCAGCCTGCCAGTACAGGGGACATGGGTTCGAGCCCTGGTCCGGGAAGATCCCACATGCTGTGGAGCAACTAAACCTGTGCTCCACAACTACTGAGCCTGGGCTCTAGAGCCCGTGAGCCACAACTACTGAGCCCACGTGCCACAACTACTGAAGCCAGAGAACCTAGAGCCTGTGCTCCACGACAAGGGAAGCCACCACAGTGAGAAGCCCGCACGCTGGAACAAAGAGTAGCCCCCGCTCGCTGCAACTAGTGAAAGCCCGTTCACAGCAACGAAGACCCAACGCCGCCAAAAATAAATAAATTAAATAAATAAATTTGTTTTAAAAATGTTAATTTAAAGAAGTGAATAGGATGTAAGAAATATACTTAGGCAGCTGATTCATGCAGAGTCAAATAATTTTAATTCAAAAGTTTTTTTTTTTTTTTTTTTTTTTTTTGCGGTACGCGGGCCTCTCACTGTTGTGGCCTCCCGTTGCGGAGCACTAGCTCCCGACGCGCAGGCTCAGCGGCCATGGCTCACGGATCCAGCCGCTCCGCGGCATGTGGGATCTTCCCGGACCGGGGCACGAACCCGTGTCCCCTGCATCAGCAGGTGGACTCTCAACCACTGCGCCACCAGGGAAGCCCCCAAAAGTATTTTTCTTGCTCATTTTAAGATTTCGATTTATTATAAATTGTCAATGTTTCTCAATATTAATATTGGGGCTCAGTATTATTACCGTCTTTAAATATTTTGCTGCACATTTCTCAAACCCAATTAGTACATATCAGCAAGCACTTAGGTTTAGCATTGCTCAGAGTTTGAGTTCGTAAGCTACAAATTTAGAATTTCTTGGCTATTACTTTCACAGGGTACAATTGTTCACAAAGGGTATTAGCAATATCAAGTAGTTTTCAGGCTGCAGAGCTTCAACCAATTCATTTTCTCCTCCTCTGGTTCTCAAATAAACTCATGCTTTCTATTTATTTTGTTGTTCAGAGAAGAAAGAAAAGAGCTATTTTTTTCCTTTGAACACATACTACTTTGTCAAACATTGTGCTGGCAGCTTTACATACAAACTATCTAATTCTTATAACGAATTTACCAGATAACATTAAACTCAGGTCTGACATCCAGCCCATGCACATTTGATTAACTGCATAATCCTTCCTTGTTTAACATCACGGAGCTCAAGACAGTTGATATTTAACAGTATTTAGCAGAAAATCCTTTTGCTCTTACAAAACATCTTTCTTGATGTTGCCTAAGTCATATTGTAAAACCCCTTTCATAAGTTTATACTTTCGTTTATAATCCTCTAGCCCCTCATTGCCTTCTTCGTGTAAAGTCAAGAGAAATCTTACTGTCAGGTTCCTGCCTGTATTTGCAGATTCTTCTTTGGTGCACCCACACCCACTTTGGGTCCTGTCAAAACAAATCTACTTTAATTCTCTGAATCTGCCCGAGTCCTTCTCTGTTCCCCTGTATATGTTGCTTGCTGTGTGCCTGGAATGCTATTATCCCTTCTTAATCCCATGACAAATTTCTACACTCTGTATTAGTCTGGGTTTTCCAGAGAAATAGAACTAAAGGAAATATACATATAAAGAGATTTATTGTAAGAAATTGGCTCATGTGGTTACGAAGGCTGAGAAGTCCTGGGACCTGCAGTCAGCAAGCTGAAGACCTAGGAGAGCTGGTGGTATAGTTTTAGGCTGGGTCCCAATACCTGAGAACCAGAAGAACTATGGTATAAGTTCCAGCTGGGGTCCAAACGTAGGAGAAAACATGTCCCAGCTTGAAGACCATCAGGCAGAGAAAGAATTCTCTTTTCACATTTTTATTCTCTTCAGGCCTTTAGTGGATTGGATGTGGCCCACCCACGTTGGGGAGGCAATCTACTTTAATTAGTCTACCGATTCAAATGTCAATCTCATCCGAAACACTCTGACACACCTAGAATAATGTTTAACCAAATATCTGAGCTCCCCTGGCCGAGTCAAGTTGACACATAAAGTTAACCATCACACCTTCCTATATTTAACCCAAAGGTGCTCTGTGCCTTCAAGCCTTTTCTGAGCATTATAGGCTGAGTTAATTGCTTTCCAGAGCACCTGTGGCAGATTGTTAGCTGTTCAACCAATCCATTTTCTTTTCCTGCTGGGCACTCACCTAGAGTACATTATCCAAACTCCCTTGTGCGTTGGTGTGGCCATGTAGCCTTACACTTAAATTTCTCCCACACAATCTGCTCTTCTTTCTTCTCTTGTCTTAGTTTTTTGCTTATACAGACAAGTTATCTTTGAAAGCCGTATATTGAAATGCCAGAGCCTGTCAACTGGGTTCCTGAATGACGGAAGGAATACATCTGCCACTCTTCCATCCTAACTCAGTCCTACAGTCCTATTGATTGAATTTTGTGTGAGAAATAAAATTTTATTGTATTAAGTCACTGAGATTTGGGGATTTATCTGTTACAACAGCAAGCCCTACTTTATCTAATACACACGATGTAACATGTTCTTAATGCCCCTTCCCGTATTGTTATATCCTCAGCTTTGAGCTACCCGCACCTGGAGTAGAGGGTTTCTGGCACACTGACCACTTTGCATCTTAAACATCTTCACTTCTCTGCTTCAATGTCTGAGGGATTTCTCTGGCACCACATGAAGCTCGCCAGGCACAGTGGCAACTCAGAAGAGTGGGAGAGAGCCTTGGCCAATAGGAGACAGATGTCAAGTGCATACAGTGCTTCAGCTTTTCCATCTACTTGTGGGGCAATTGTGAAGTATGTTTCATATGGTTGTCAGCGGGTCCACAGTGGGATTTAGCCCCAGTGCCCATAGTGATAACCTGCTTTCCTTTTTTTTTTTTCGGTACGCAGGCCTCTCACTGTTGTGGCCTTTCCCGTTGTGGAGCACAGGCTCCGGACGCGCAGGCTCAGCAGCCATGGCTCACGGGCCCAGGCGCTCCGCGGCATGTGGGATCTTCCCAGACCGGGGCACGAACCCGTGTCCCCTGCATTGGCAGGTGGACTCGCAACCACTGTGCCACCAGGGAAGCCCTGCTTTCCTTTTTTTAAAAGCCCTGCTTTCCTTTTTTTAAAAGCCCTGCTTTCCTTTTTCCTTTTCCTTTATTTATTTGGCTGCACTAGGTCTTAGTTGCAGCATGTGGGATCTTTTTTAGTTGTGACAAGAGGGATCTTTTAGTTGCTGCATGGGGGCTGTTGGTTTTGGCCTGCGGGATCTAGTTCCCTGAGCAGGGATCGAACCTGCGCCTCCTGCATTGGGAGTGTGGAGAGTTAACCACTGGACCACAAGGGAAGTCCCTAACCTGCTTTTTTATTCTTTTAGGTTTTTTTTTTTTTTTGATGTGGACCATTTTTAAAGTCTTTATTGAATTTGTTACAATATTGCTTCTGTGGGTTTTTTTTTTATGTTTTGATTTTTTGGCCACGAGGCATATGGGATTTTAGCTCCCCAACCAGGAGTCAAACCCACACCCTCTGCACTGGAAGATGAACTCTTAACCACTGGACTGCCAGGCAAGTCCCCCTAAACTGCTTTTTAATGCACCTTTTATATTGGCCTTTCTACTTTCGCTGTCTCACTTATGCTTCCTGGTTCAAAATAGACTGCACTCAAGGTCTTCTATCTGGGTCACCTTTTGGGGGACCCAAACAGGTATACACATCTAATATAGCTCATCTCACATTTCTTTAAACTGTTGGTCTTATGTCTATGTCTTCTACCAGATTATAAGAGCCTTGAGGTACTGTGGTATGTAGAGTTCTGAGGCAGCTCCCAAGGTTCCTGCCTCCTGGTGTACTTGCTGTGAATAATCCCCCTCATCTTGAGTGTGGGCAGGACCTGTGAATATGAGGGGGTAGTCACTCCTTTGATTAGATTACATTATATGGCAAGATGATAATTATGTTACATTGTACACAACTCTGCCTTAGCTGACTGCATTCAGAAGTTCTCCTGCTGAATCTTGAAGAACCAAACCACCATGAGTTCTACAGATGCAAGGAAATGAATTCTCCTAACAATCAAGTGACTCTAAAAGAGGATCCTAAGCCTCAGATGAGACTCCAGTCCTTGTCAACACCCTGACTACAGCCTTCTGAGAATCTGATTATGCAGCTAAGTCATACCCTGACTCCTGACCCACGGAAATTGTGAGATAATAAATGTATGTTGTTTTAAGCCATTAAGTTTGTGAACAGCATAGAAAACTATTACAGACATGTATATATTCTTTAAAAAATTACATAATATTTCAATATACAAAAATATTGGAGAATAATGTAACTAGTATCATCTATGCAGTATGAAGCTTGAACATAAAATTCATAAAATTATGGATAATGTTGAAATCTTCTGTGTAGTCTTTCTTAATTCTGGTTCCATTACTTCCTCTTGAGAACCCACACTGTCCTGAAGATAGTATTCAGCATTTCTGTGCATTTTTAAAAACTTTATTTCACTACATATGTCTGAAAATAACATACTATTGTTTCTTTTTGCTTGACCTCTCCTTCTCTAAAAGAAGTGAATTAAAACTCATGATTTTTTGGGTTAATTTTCCTTTGTAATATTGTTCAATTTTACATTGTGGACAAACTAACAAATATTTTGTTAGTTGCTACCACAGAAACATGTAACACTTACTGAACAAGCATGTACTCCAACACACCTGCTAGGCCCTAGCAGTTGGGTCATGCCATGTGACAAATTCTGGCCAGCTGCCTATTAGTGGAAGTCAAGTGTGTCATTGCTGGGCTAAAGTACTGAAGAACTTCTTCAGGATGCTCAGTTTATCTGTTCTCTGTCTTGGTAACCAAGGAAGCTGCCTGTTGAGATGATTTCCAGGATGGAAACAGCCTGAATTTCAGGCTGTACAACTTGATGAGTTTGGAGATATACACCTGTGAAACCATCACCAAGGCCATGAACTCATCCATCCTCCAGAGGTCTCCCCTCATCCCCTTTTATTAAAAATTATTTTTTTTGTGTGATAAGAGCACTTAAGATTTACCTTCTTAGAAAAAATTTTAAGTATACAATTCAATATTGTTAACTATAGGTCCTGTGTTGTACAGTAGATTTCCAGAATTTATTCACCCTGCATAACTGAAACTTTGTACCCTTTGACTCACACTTTCCCATTTCTCCCTGCCCTCAGCCCCTCGTAACCACCTGCTTTTATGAGTGTGACAATTTTAGATTCCTCATAATGTGAGGATCATTCACTATTTATTTTTCTGTGACTGGCTTATTTTATTTACTTAGCTTATGTCCTCCAGGATCATTTGCCATGTAAATGGCAGGATTTCCTGCTTTTTTTATGGCTGAATAATATACCATTATATGCATATAATGGAATATATATGTATTATATATGAATAATGGAATATTTATATGAATTTATATTTATATGAAGGATGAGCACTTAAGTTGTGTCCATGTCTTGGCTACTGTAAACAATGCTGCAATGAACATGGGGTACAGATTTCTGTTCAAGATAGTGATTTCATCTCTTTCAGATATATACTCAGAAGTGGTACTGCCCGATTATATGGTAGTTCTATTTTTAATTTTTGAGGGACCTCATAGTTCTCCATTTCTTTAGGGTCAGTTATTGGAGCGTTACCGGATTCTTTGTGATCCTTGTATCCTTGCATTCTTGCTTTGGTATCTGTGCATTTGAGTAAGTGGTCGCTTCTTCCAGACTTCACAGGTGCACTTCAGCAAGGACAGACCTTCTACAATCAGCTCAGTGTAGGGTACTGGATGAGTCAATTGGTAGCATCTGGAGGCAGGTGGGGCCTGCTATTCGGTTTCTTGTTGGGTGAGGACACTGCCCTTGCTCTGAGGTGAGGGGATACCACAGGCTGGGCCCCGGGTAAGCTTGCGAGCTAGGCTCTGTACGTATGTGGGGCTGCTGGGTGGGCTCCCCGGTCAGGTTGGGGCCACTAGCTGGGCTCCGCGAACACGTCAGGAGAAGTTGCAAGCCGTGTTCCCTTTCAGGGCGGGGCCACGGGCTGGATTCTGCCTTTGGGCAGGGCTCGGGGCTCCGCGCTCACTCCTGGTTGGACGAGGCGTCAGGCGTACTCCTTGATTGGATGACGCGTATGGCGGGACGCTGCGTTCAGGCGGGGTCACGGGCCGGCTTCTCGGTTGGTGGCGAACGCAAGAGCTGTGCTCTGAGATCAAGTGGAAATGCAGAAGGTTCCCAAAGTTGTGCAGAACCACAGGCGGGGCTTCGCAATCAGGTGGGCCATTGTCTGTGCTCCTTTGGTGAGCGGGGACGCTGTAGTGCCTCTGTAGCTGGGTGGGGCTAGAGACTGCTCCCCACGGAGCAGGCTGGGTCCTCGTTCTGGCTTAAGTGTTAGGTGCGGCCGCAGGCCTTGCTCCAGGATTGGGCGGGGTCACAAGCTGGGTTCTCTATCCCAGCGAGGCTGCAGGCTGCGTTCAGCCATCTGGCAGGGGCCCAGTGCTGGGCACCGCTGCTGGGTGCGGTTGTAGGCGGGGCGCCCAGGCTGCTCAGGGGCACTGTTCAGGCTCCCTGGTTAAGTGGGGCCAGAAGCCAAGCTCGACAGCTGGGCCTGGCTGGTGGCTTGGCTCCCTGCCAGGGTGGCAGGATGTGCTCCACAGCTTCCAGGTGTGTCCCAGAGGGGTGGGACTGGAGACTATGCGCTGCAGTTAGGCAGACCTATGAATCTGCAATGTGGTCTAAGTGTAGCTGCTCCTCTTACCCTTCCAGTGCGGCTCTTCTTGGTCTCCGTGGTCCATGGGAGTGCTTCAGCTTCCCCCTGACGCTTCTGAGATTTTCATAATGGTGTCTTGTCTATGGATGGTTACTAGGAGGTCTTCTTGTGAGGGGCACTGAAGTCGGAACACCTGTGTCTCCATTCTGAGGATGTTACAGGGACATAAAGTTGTGGATTCAAACACTACCTCAGTTGTTTAGTAGCTGTGTGGGCTCTGAGGCTCAATTTAAAAGGGGGATATTTAAAATGGAGATAATGAGGCCACCTTAGAGAATTATAATAAGATAAAGGAACGTGTCCTGTGGTGCATGGCTCTCAATAAGTCATAGCTTCCAAGGAAAGTTGTGTTTAATTTGAGTGACTATCAATCAGATGGAAGAGAAAGAGTTGTTTAGCTATTTAAAAGTCGTTCTCATTTTGCAGATGAAACTTTACAACTCAGAGAGACAGAGTAACTTGCTCAGGTTACTTTCTCACAAAGCTTATAACTGTGACATAGATGTGAGAAGTTGAAAGACATGGGTATGTATTTCTAAACTGGAAGCCCCTAAAGGAGGCAGTCAAGGGGGGAAATGCACTTAATGATGGGGGAGAAGTGCCTGATTTGATGAACATGATCATTTCTCTCAAGACTCTCAAGATCCCCTGTGTGGCTGGGACTGTGGTTCTTGACCTTTCTTTTCATCACTGAGCCTTTTGGGCCAGGCTTTGACATGTTCAGATGGAACGAACATGAGGGAAAGAAGGAGATGTCAGGTGAGGCTAGAAGTGGGCCTTGAGGCAGGTCATCTAGGATGCTGAAGGTCAATCTCATTAATCTGGGCTATTGAAGATTTTTGAGGATGAATGGAAATGTTTCTGATTCAGCCAGCACTATGTTTCCATGATAGAGACGTGACTCTGGAAGTGGAGAAATTGTGCTGTTATCTTCCCCTACCCCAGAGTCCAGACTGTTCTCTCCCAGGAGCTCACTGTCCCACCTGTGCGCCGGCAGGTTCCTTCTCTGACCTTTGCACTAAATGATAAACACACTTCACGTGTGAGCTTTTACAGCCTTGAGGAAACATTTTTAGCAGAAGATGATGTCCTGTGATAGCTGGAGAGACTGGTGAAGTTTTGGTCATGATTTCTTAGGATCAGTGATCCTGGAAAAGCCTAGCTGGGTGGTTCTTGCTTGGGGCATTTCACGAAGCTGTATTCAAGATGGTGGCAGGGGCTGCAGTCTCGTAAGGCTTGGCTGGGGTTGGTGGATCTGCTTCCAAGAAGGTTCCCTCACATGGCTGTTGTCAGGAGGACTTAATTCCTCACCATGTGGCCTTTCCACAAGGGCTTCTCACAACATGGTAACACACCTTCCCCAGAGCAAGCAAGTGAACAAGTGAGAGAGAGGTGATAGAAGGTTTTAAAAGACTTTTTTTTTTTGTCTTTTTCTCCGATGTGTTTTTTCCTTTAACGTAGAGTGGTTTGCAAATGTTTCTCCCTGGCTCCTTGGTCCCGAAGATTATTTTATTAACAGATTGGGGCTCCTTTTTTGTCACATTGAGGATATTGTATGTTGGTCACCCAACCTGTAGGTGGCTTGACTCATCAGTAGTCAACAGTCTATCCTCATCCTCTTCCTCCTAAGATCAGTGTCGCAGAAGCCATAGGGTCAGCCAGTGTTTTGGAAGCAGCTTTTATCAGCATCATTTTATGAATAAGAGAGTATCATCTAAGTCTCTGTCTTCCATCAGGAATTTTGACTACACTACCCCACTTAGTGCTAAGTTCCAACGCACCCATGTGCTCTTCCAGTTTATGCATTAGCCATTCTTTGTTTCGAAAAATCCTTTCCAGAATTTCACATGACTTTTTGTTTCACCTCTCTAGAGAAGCCTTTCTTGACTGTTTTACCATTTAAGGTAAAACGCTGCTGTTCTGTTATCTCTCACCAAAGTGTAAATTCCATGAGACAGGGGCTTTGCAGGGTTTCTGTACAGCTTTGTTGCCCAGTGCAATGCAGAAAAACTGATCCGTAGTATATACTTAATACTTTTAAAAATAAGTGAGTGACTGAAATTATGGCATTATATGTAATAAGGTTGTATGTGCTTGAAAAGGGAGAAAGGAGGAAGGAAGGAAATTAACACTGGTTGACAGACTATTATGTGCCATTCATTGTACTGGGTACCTTGAATATATTATCCCATTTAATCTTCATATACCTATGAGGCCAAGATCAAAGTCATACTGCTAATTGGTGACAGAGATAGATTTCAAGGTCTGAGTATACTGAATTTATATAACAAATACTTTTGAGTATACAAAGATCACTGACTATTTAAAGTAAGAAAGCAATAAGTTCTATTGTGTTATAAATAATATTTTATGGACTGTGATTGCAAGCTGTAGACATGGTCCATTATTTAGTTTTCAACATTCAGCTACCAAGAAATAGAATCTTGGAAATGTAGATGGTACATGGAGCCCATGCTGGGACAACTCCTTGCCCTTGGTCTATTTTTTTTTCCTTACAGGACCAGTCATAGGAACCACAAACAGCCCTTTGGGGCTGAAAACTTCTTTTGATCAAGTGAATTACTGCTGCCTTGAATTTATCTTCTTTGTAATAAATGAAGAAACAAATTAGCCATCCCATCTTCAAGATAGCCATCAAAAATCCTGGTAGAATTCCCATTGTTCTCTGAGCATCAAGACTTTAAAAGTGCAAATGTTTAAGTGTTTAGGGTATTTAGTTATATACCTTCTGGGAAAATATATGAAATGAAGTTGTCAGAGGCCTCTAAAAATCACTAGTGAGCAAATAATCCTCCAAGGCTGTCAGGGTCTAAGGGGATTTTTATTCAGCCTAGGGAGTTATCTTGTTGACAAGGGGCTTACTAAACACTGAACAGAAGAAAACCCATTTACAAGAAATGGGACAGTTGGTGCATCAAATCAGTGGATAATCTAAACCTAGCACAAAAACACATGGCTTGTGTTAGCTTAGTAGAATGCACATGGGTCATACATTTTCTTTCTCATTTGTTCCAATCACAAACCAGTTCAGCTCCATGGACTGTGTAGTGAAGAGAAATTGAGAAATACTGTGCAGAAAATTTAGATTATATCATCTATTTGGGGAGATACTTAAATATAGCAAACTGTAATCGAGCCCTCTGCGCTGCTTTAGCAATTGGAATATAAATTAGTTTTCTTTATGAAAAGTTATGAAAACTTTGACTATATGTGTATTATTTTCAGCACTCTGAAAAAGTAATTATTGAATTTGAAATTTCAAAAATTTTATAAGAAATCGAGAATATGGTAATCACTTAAATCTGAAGTAACATTTGGACCTTTTGGAAAGGCAATGCAAATCGAACTCAGTTATGCCACTAATGAAGAGCTCTGCATGGAGAAACCTTGGCCTGGAGTGGGGAGAGCTCAAGTAAAAGATTGAGGAGCCTTGAATTCCAGCCTTTGTTTTCTCAAACTCTTGTAATTTGACCTGGGTTAACTCACCTCATTTTTCAGGACTCAACCTCCTTGTCTGTGAATGGGGATTTACACCAGATCTATAGTACAAGTTTTTCGGTTTCAGATCTTCAAAATATTTATTAAAGCATTATATCTAAGCCTAAAAGAGAAAACAAATTAAAAAATAGGGCTGCTTTGTTTGTGTTTGCAGCAGAGTGGTAACTGAGGCCTTACACTTCCCTGGTCCTAACTCATGTTCCCTTTGCCTATGGGGGTATCCTTGGAAGACAATGGAAACATTTTATTTTTGGTAGATAGTTTCTAAAGTTCTTTCTAGCTCTAATGCTTTGAGATTCTGTGCTTTTTAATAATGAAAGACTCTTTGGATCAGATTTTGATTTTCAATTATGTAAAATGATCTCTTTGTTCCACAAATATTTATTGAGTTACTACTATATACCAGGTGTTGTTTAGGTGTTAGAGAAGTGAATGAACAAACAAGCAAACAAACAAATATCCTTATACTCACAGAGCCTGTATTTAATGAGGAATGACAAAATAGAAAAAAAAAAGTATGTCATATAACAGATGATAAGTACTATAAAGAAAAATAAATGCATGAGGGGGCTGGGGCTTCTGGGTTGGGGGCTGTATTTTGATTTCATATAGGGTGGTCAGGAAAGTCCTCACGTAAGTGAAGTAGTGGAGACTAAGGCCTTGGTTTCAATGATGGCATTCAATAGAAGAAAAAGCGTTAGTACAGTAAATTTTTTGATGAGTTTTGCTATAAAGGTGAGCAGAGTAAAGGTCATATGTGGTAACAAGAAGTTATTTGTAAGATGGAATATATTACTGCATATTTGTGTGCAAATGAAGGAGATGATGCCTTAAAGAGAGGAGTGTTCCTAGAAGTTAAGTGGGTAGGTGGAGGATAATGGGATCTAGGGCACAAGTGCAGAGGTCAGTCTAAGATTGGAGAGAAGGTGGACTATTTTGGCAGGGATGCAATATGGGCATAGGTGTGGTGATGGGAGCCTGTGGGAATTCTCTTTGCTTCAGATATCTCAATGAAATGGAAGCCAGGTCATAATTTGAGGGTGGAGGTGTTAAAGGTTTGAGGAAAGTGAAAAAGCTGTGAAATACTCACAAGGAAAGCTAATAAGGTAGGAAAATATACTATGATTGCTTGGGCAAAATAAAGGGCCTAATTGAGATTAATGCTCTTGAATTTAAAGTGAGACCAGTCAGCATGGTTATGTGTTTTTCTCCAGCTACTTGTACCCGTGTGAATATAGGTGCAAAGAAAACATGGGGTTGAATTTAGTCACAATGGGAAAAATGGTTGAGATGAGATTGTGAAGATGGACTGCAGAATCTGAGGTGTGTAAGGAAAGGGGTTAGAATATAATGGGGACAGTAAACTGTGAAAAAAATCAAGTTTGTAGTTTCCAGTGGGTAGAAGAAATATTGAAAATCTGGTACCAGAGGGAATGGAGAGACATGTAATAGGGGGTGGTGATAAAAGAGAATAATGTTTCAAATTGAGATTGTGAAAGGAATGCAGTTTAGGGCAGTGTGTGACTTAAGAAGGGTGGAGATCAAAGTTACTGAAAGAGTAGAGGTCAAGGAACTGCATGAATGTTGAAATATATGAAAATATATTGAAAATCACCAAGATTGAATATATGAAAATCACCAAGAACTATGATAGCAGTAGAGTTGGAGAAAATGATAGTGACTATATCTCAATTACGTTATCAAAATCATGGTGTTTTTTAATTCAACATTCAAAATAGTTAGGAATTAAAATAGAAGGACAAAAGTCTTTATAGAGCAGTTTTCACTGAAAGGATAAATTAAAAATCACTGCTCCAAACTACATTTTATTGAAAAATGATTTTACATCTCACAGGTTGTTTGGGTGGAGAAACTTAGCAGAAATGACTTCCATACATATACCCTCAGGGCTCCCACATCTTTGTGCTTGGCCATCACCTCTCACATGACAAAAAGTTACAGAATCCTATTGTGCAAAGAATTATTAAAAAAGTCGAATATTTATTTGAGGAGCAATTTCTGCTAACAAACCATTTATTTCATCATTCTAAATGGATACATTTCAAGTTTACCAGATTTTTCTCATAAAGTAGATGAATCATACCCATAAGACATAAATATTTATTTTTAGAATTAGACATAATCTGAACAGTAATATATATACTGACTATGCATTTCTTTTTTTTTTTTTTTGCGGTATGCGGGCCTCTCACTGTTGTGGCCTCTCCCGTTGCGGAGCACAGGCTCCGGACGCGCAGGCTCAGCGGCCATGGCTCACGGGCCCAGTCGCTCCGCTGCATGTGGGATCTTCCCGGACCGGGGCACGAACCCGTGTCCCCTGCATCGGCAGGCGGACTCTCAACCACTGCGCCACCAGGGGAGCCCCTAACTCTGCATTTCTTGAATTTAATTTTTCAAACAGTTATAATTGGATCCCACAAGTGGAAGATAAATGTCTGTGGTGGTCTGAGTTTGACTTGGCCCTGGTGATAACAGCAGAGACATTTAAACTTTGATCTTCCTACTTTTCAGCTACTTTTTGAGGGAAAAAAGAAAGGTCATTTCAGATTTTGGCATGCAGAAAAACTTCAGAGATATCACTGGGGAAAGCTCACTGTCCCAAGAAATTACCTATTAATGCAACTTGGACAAATTGCCATTCAGCATCTGTCTTTGGCAGTAAAGATTATATGCTAAATTGGTCCCCAGTAAAAGCAATAAACAGGCCACATCTTGTGGCCCTGTTTCTCCTGCAATTAGTGTCATTGTCTCACTTTTAATTTGTCTCAATTAGTGTCATTATTTCACCTTCAAATTAGAGAAGAACGTTCTAGGCTGTAGCTCTTTGATTTCAAAGCATTTTCTACTTGGAAGTGATCCTAGAATTCAGTTCAAATCATCTCATTTTACCAATAAGAAAACTGAAGACCAGGAAAGCACAGTGGTCTGTTCAAGTTCACATTATTAATGGGAGTTTGCAATGAGAAATATAGATCTCCTGTACCTACTATATCCAGTTGCCATTCAAATGTTAGTTGTAAATAAAAGTCGGCAAGTTAACAACTTGACACTTGAAAATGTTAATGATCCTTTACCTTAAAAGAGCTTCCTAAATTTAGACAGATATTCTGTTCTGTAACCACAGCACTATAGAAGCATAACTGGAGTCTGGGGGAATCTAAGCATTAACAACTATAACAGAGACATTTCTAAATAAAATCTGATTGCAAGTTTCTAAGTATGTTGGTAATTATGATATAGCATTACTACTAGAAATATGTAAGGTTCTTTTTCTAAAATATTTGTTTCTATTCTCGATTATAAAAGTATGAGAAGATGCGTTGCTGCTTTTAAAAATTCATACTAAGGCTTTTTAATTAATTTATTTATTTTTGCGGTATGCGGGCCTCTCACTGCTGTGGCCTCTCCCGTTGCGGAGCACTGGCTCCGGACGCTCAGGCTCAGTGGCCATGGCTCGTGGGCCCAGCCGCTCCACGGCATGTGGGATCTTCCCGGACTGGGGCACGAACCCGTGTCCCCTGCATCGGCAGGCGGACTCTCAACCACTGCGCCACCAGGGATGCCCCATACTAAGGCTTTTAATAGTAGTGATAATATATTCAAAGGTGAAGTATAATACTTCCTTGTAAATAAAAAAGAAGGAAAACTGTATTATGAGTTTCTTGATTAACTTTCATCCTGTTATTCTACATCATAACTCTGATATTAAAACCTTTCAATTTCAAAGGAATACCTCTTTTAAAACATTTTCAAGTTTTATTTAGTTAAAATTTACAAATAAAAATTGTATGTATTTAAAATATACAACATGGTGTTTTGATATAGGTATACATTGTGTGAAATGATTACCACAGTCAAGTTAGTTAACATGTCCATCACCTCACATACTCGCATAGTTACTTTTTTTTTTTTTTTTTTGGTGAGACTACAAGATCCACTCTTTTAGCGAATTTCAAGTCTACGGTACGGTATTACTAACTGTAGTCACCATGTTGTACATTAGATCTCTGTGACTTATTAATCATGGATAAATTAAAATTTATACCCTTCAACCAACATCTCCCCCATTTTCCCCACTGCCCCAGCCCCTGGCAACCACCGTTCTACTTTCTGCTTTTATGAATTCAACGTTTTTAGATTCTTTATATGTGAGACCATGCAGTATTTGTCTTTCTGTGTCAGTTTATTTCACTTAGCATAATGTCCTCCAGGTTCATCCATGTTGTCACAAATGGAAGGATTTCCTTCTTTTTAAAGGCTAAATAATATTCCATTGTGTATGTGTGTGTGTGTATATATATATATATATATATATATATAGTCCAGAGTGTGTATGGAAACATTTAGGTTGTTTCCATATATATCTTGGGTATTGTGAATAATGCTGCAATGCACATGGGAGTGCATTAATCTCTTCAGGATACTGAGTTCTTTTGCTTTGGATATATCTCAGAAGTGAGATTGCTGTATTGTATGGTAATTCTATTTTTAATTTTTTTGGGGAACCTCCATACTGTTTTCTATAGTGGCTGTACCAATTTACATTCCCTCCAACAATGTACACGGCTCCCTTCTCTCCACATCCATGCCAATACTTGTTATCTGTTGTCTTTTTGATAATAGCCATTCTAACAGGTGTGAGGTGATATTTCATTGTGGTTTTGACTAGCATTACCCTGATGATTGGTGATTGGAGCATCTTTTCATACACCTGATCGGTTAAGTTTTATGAATGACACAATTTCTAACAGCCTCAGATGCTTTCCAGAACCAGGTTAACTTAATTGTCTTGAATGAGTTGGTGATTTTACCCACATGCAGAATGTTATATTCAGTATATCCGAGGGAGAAAGGATATTTTTATTAATAACATATGGTCAGTGTGCTTTGACAGCAGTAGCAGTGGTAGTTCAGGTAGGCGTGGCTTTTCTGTTCTCTATATTTGTCACTCTGCTTATTAAAGGGGATTCATCCATAAATATTCATTAATGATTTTTTGCTACATGGCAAAGCAATAAACAAAAAATAGTCTTCTTCTTTTCTCCATAGATGTATTCTTATCATCTACCACAGTTTTAATATATGTTTATTGAAATAAATTAAACCCTTTATGTCCCTGCTCTCTAAGATCTTAAAGCCATTTTCTTTCTTGGGGCAACATTTGCTCCCCAGTGGCCTCCTATATCATACACTGCATCTGCTAGTTCCCAGGTTGCTTCCGCCTTATTTGTTCATTACTTTTATTACCACATGCTTTTTAAATTTGGCATTATTTGCTCATTACCACAACAGTTTTGTTTTTATCTTTCACACTCTAGATACTAGTGGTAGGGACTGGGGAGTTTCTTTCCCAGTTCACTCCTTTATGCAATTTGCTGATCTTACAGTAACAAACCAAAAGAAGATATTAACCTCTCTGAACTGGTTAATCTCTCTATGTTGACTACTCTTGGGTATAAGTCCTTTGTGCCTTCACTAAAGCTTCTCGTACCTCATGATAGTCTTACTACAGAACCATCCACCAAACAAGAACAACAACAAACCAGGAAACACAAACAAAACAGTCACACAAAAAGCATAAACTTGTTAACCCTGATCCATGTTCATGAAGGGTGACTATTGCTATTGAGGTGTGGTTCCCCAAAGGCTTTAAACTTCATCCTGTGGCTACAAGATCACTTGAAATATTTTCTATCTTGTGATCAAAAGGTATTGACCACATATTAGTAAAATTACTCTGTGGAAAGAGGAGGAGTCTGGGACATAGTAGGAAGTCAGTAAGTGTCTGGGTTAAATACTAGATTTTTCATTTTCTATTAGCTGTGAACAGATCATATGAGTTATGTGTTTATAGCTATGAATGAAGCAGTTATTTTGTTTTTTTTTAAATAAATTTATTTTTGTCTGCGTTGGATCTTTGTTGCTGCACAGGCTTTCTCTAGTTGCTGTGAGCGGGGGCTACTCTCTTCATTGCAGTGCATGGGCTTCTCATTGCAGTGGCTTCTCTTGTTGCGGAGCACGGGCTCTAGGCACGCAGGCTCAGTAGTTGTGGTGCGCGGGCTTAGTTGCTCCGCGGCAAGTGGGATCTTCCCAGACTAGGGCTGGAACCCTCGTCCCCTGCACTGGCAGGAGGATTCTTAACTACTGCGCCACCAGGGAAGTCCCAGTTATTTAGGAATATAGTAATAATTGTAGTGATAGTACCGGTTACAGAGTCCTCATATGCTGGAGAGTGTGCTGAATACTTTAATGTATAATATCTCTTTTGAGATTCAAGACAGCTTCATGATAGTTTTTGTTATTTCTTAAATCGAAACCTAGGAGAACTTGCACCCATAGACCTCAGACAATGATACTCATTGATGTTGTAAAGAATGCCCTCAAAACATTCCTGTTGTGTGTCAGGCTGTTCTAAGGACTGACCTGTTATCTTGTGCTTGGCCCCTCAGAAAAAAGAAGAAGATAAGTAAATCTTTAATTATTTCTTCTATTTGTCAGAATTTTGTTGTTTTAAGAGTTGAGATGATTCTGGGATAATTTTCAGGTTTTTTTCTATGCTATTAACATTTTCCTTATTTCCCCTTAAATCTGGGAGGGTTAGCCAGGAAGAATCCTGAACATTGTAAGGGGACAGTGCACTTCGTATTAGTAAGTTTTGCCATATTTGTGGTGGAAGGAAAGATACTGAAAAATATAATTCTGCTATACTTTTGTCCAGTGTGAGGTATCAGACCATGCCGATAGACCTGTGCCTCTTGAAAAAAACCTGTAAACAGTAGTCAACGTGTAGGATCTGACTAGGGAAAAGACATTTCTGTAGCTCTGCTAATTGGTTACAATTAACCACTCTTGTATTTATTGAGCACAGAGTGTTCACATCAACAAATATATATTGCACAGTAACTATAGTAAACATTATAGTAATTAATTCAGAGTATAAGAAGATAATTTAATACTGTGCCTTCAAGAACCTTGCCATCTTGTATTGGGTATGACAAATATAAAAATATCTTCAGATAGCTGTTTTTGTATTTTTTACACACACACACACACACACACACACACACACTCTGTGTGAGTCTGGTTTTAGCTTATTCTGTCATTAGTAGCAGAAGTCCAGTTGAATTTATTTTATGCTTGAAAAGTATCATATTTGTTGGAAGGCTAATGTCTGGCTCAGTACCTTTTTTTTTTTTTTTTTTTTTTTTGCGGTACGCGGGCCTCTCACTGTTGTGGCCTCTCGCGTTGTGGAGCACAGGCTCCGGACGCGCAGGCTCAGCGGCCATGGCTCATGGGCCTAACCCCTCCACGGCATGTGGGATCTTCCCGGACCGGGGCATGAACCCGTGTCCCCTGCATCGGCAGGCAGACTCTCAACCACTGCGCCACCAGGGAAGCCCCATTATATTCCTTTTTCATGTATGTCTTAAATAGAAATGCTTTCTGTATGGTTTCAGGGGAATGAAGCTATTGTTGTGCCTGACATCAGAGGCATAGAAAATTGGTCTACTAGATCCTGCAATTTCATTTATTTGTCTTTTTATTTTAAATTGTGGTTTAAACTTTTCATTTACCTTCAGAGCCTTATTATTAAAGGGTAGGAAAATTAAGGGTGGGATGGATGTTTTCTAGAATAACTGAATGTATCCATATGGATTTATTTCTGAGGAACCTATAAGAGGTTGCATGCAGATTACAAATTACTTTTTGTTAATTGCCTTAGCAGGCTTTTTCCTCCATGTAATATTTTTTGTCTTAGATTGAAAAGATTCTGGAGGGAAGATTGTGTTTGGATTTGCTAGAGAATATAGAGTAGGCAGAAGCCTGTGAGTGAGTGTGAATGTGAGTGTGTGTGTGTATGTTCGTGTGCATGGAAAAAGGTAAACATTTACAATTATTTGATATAGGAATATATATAACTTCCTGAAATTGCTATCCAAGATATATTGGTTTTCTCCTTTTAATCTTTGAGACAAGATAACTTTTTCTGTATTCCATAGCTTGTAGTATGTTAGACTTTTGGCCCTCTGCCATTTCCAAAAATCTTGGATTCAGACCAGATTTAGAAAAGATTCATAGGCTACCTAGCAATTCATATGCTGACCAGTACATTAATCTTCAGTGACTGCCAGGTGTTAAATCATGTGATGTTGGATACCTTGGCAAGAAAACAATTAAGAAGGAAGAAATATGGGAAAGGAAGACCAAAAAAAAGCAGCATGTAATGTCATAATGGTTTGTGATATTAGAGTGCCTAATGTCATCCAAAGCCAGAGGCTAAAAATGGAGGACTTGTGAACTTAACCTTGAATTTCTTCTACTGGTGAAAATTTGATGTACTTAAT
This sequence comes from Lagenorhynchus albirostris, assembly GCF_949774975.1. Classification (NCBI taxonomy): domain Eukaryota; kingdom Metazoa; phylum Chordata; class Mammalia; order Artiodactyla; family Delphinidae; genus Lagenorhynchus; species Lagenorhynchus albirostris. Next base: position 47,324,239 of record NC_083100.1, read on the forward strand.
TTTAGTGTAGTTGTAGAATGTTCATGTTAGAAGAGATAGTCTAATAAAAATGACTGTTTTCAAGATAAGAAAATTAAGATCCAGAGGGACTTAATTTGCACAGTTTTTCTCAAGATAACTTAGCTATTTGGGGACAAATTCTTGGTTAAAAAGCAGGTCTCTGTGTACTTACTGTTAATTCAGGCACTGAAAATTGGATTTTTTCCCAACTATAATTAATAAGCATAATAATCATGTATAATATTTGAGATAAACTAATTTACAGTTTTTATCTAATGTACAGTTTTCCTGATGAAGTTTCTGCTGGCCATTACTTCCTCTCAGTGTCTACTCTAGTTCTTAGCTCACACTCAATGTCATTATGACTTGTGTCCTATCCTTATACTCTTTTATTGACTGCCCCATCTCCTTTTCTTAATCTAGGCAATCTCACCTTTCTTTGGCAGCTATAAGAGACACGAGAAAAGTTAGTTGACTGTCAGGATTGCCACAAAGCCAATCCTATTCCCAAGTACTCAGAGAGTTACCTCCTCTGATTCTTAGTCTAAGAATTTGCACAGGTGCCAGTAGGCAGAAGAGTAGAGGAAGAGAAGCAACAGGAAATCAGATAATACTGATTTATTCACACTGGCTGGCTACTGGCTCAGTGGCAGCACTGAAAGGTCTGCAACCCTGAAATGTTCTAAGTAAGCATGCCAGGGTTTGCATACTTTTACAAATACAGATCTAACCCCCTTCATTGTTCCTTCTTTTGTCTCCACAAAGTTTCCCACCATTTCTGCCCTAGGAACAATATGTGCCACTTCCTGGATAGTCCTCAAAGAGCTACTTATTTTATGCCATTATTAGGCTTGGGCATCTACTTTATTATACTACTACTATTATGTCAGTATACTATGGGAAGAGGTTTGGGGTCCCAGGCTACCTTGCTTGGTAAGTGTATAGTACTTTCTAATCCTGGTTGGTTTGCTTCCAATACATGGAAACAGTATTATGCATTTGTAGTCTTAATTGTACACAGCAAACAAACAAACAAAGCCCAAGCTACTTAAGTTTATCCTACAGACACCAATTAGTGTTAAATTGACCAATCTATTTTATTCTGGTGTCTTTGTTCTTTGGTTCTGGTTTTGGTACAAAGGAATTCTTCCTTTGATGATTATACCTACTTATCTCTAAAATATTATTTGAACTTGAACCTATCTATGTAATATATTTTTACAATCATGATATTACTTCCAAGTTTTCTAAATAGTCTTTGTCTAATAATTTATGTTTCTGGACTTCTCTAGAATTCAAGGTCATTTCAGGTATTTATGCCCTTTTTGATATGTAAGGTGTTGGTGAAACAAAGCCACATATTATACTGGGTTGGGCTCCAAGTAATGGCAAATAATGAGGAAATGTGAGGTTTTACATTGAAAATCCTCGTTAGATTCTACAGGAGGGTGGATTCAGGGTGAGATTTTTCTATCAAATTCTAACTTCCTGGAGATTAGGGTTATTTCATCTTTAGTTACCTTTCTGGATGATGTGAGTTGTGAATAAGGACACTTTGTGTATATGGTAAATTTGGAGCACAGTGTAGATAATTTGTATTTGTATTATGAACATTTAACTTCATTGAGTTAGAAATCTATCTATTTAATTAGGACAAGGCAAATTTTCAGTGTGACAGAAGGACCTAGTCCTCCTTAAGTAGAGCATAGACCATACCTACCATGTGTTATGAGGTCTAAGAATGGGAAAATAAATTGCAAAAGGAAAGAAAATAATGGTAAATAATGATGAGTATTTAAGCAAAAGTAGTAGAACAAAATGTAAGGTAGATTTATTTATTTAGGTGATATGGGAAGATAAAACAGTTCAAGGGTAATACTGCCATTGTTAATAGTAAAGTTAACTTGGGCCTGAGGTGAGAGAAAGTTCATGCTCTAATACCATGAAATACTAATAGGCAGAATGTTCTGCTGTTACATGTGCTTCATCAGGCTCAAAAGTTAAAATGCCATTGCTTTCTTTGAACTTGCCTGTCATGTTTTATCTAGTGATGAATTACACAATATTACCTGCATAAACAGCATGTGAACTGTGGGGAACCTCTTTTCTCTAGTTATTTGGAAAGATGAACAACTCTTCATGCTCTAAAATAAATGATACTTCTTTAAATTCCAAGGTTTTAATTGTTGAATTGTAATCACAAGGTATAGATATATTTGTTTAATTAAGAAAGTCTGATGTTCAGGAGGAAATAAGAAAATGTGTAGCAGTGGCATACAAGAGTCAACACTGAGGGCTAAGTTTTTCATGACTGAGTTATCTTTGCACGTACAATTAAATACAATTCATCTATCATGTCTTATTTAAGGGAGATAGTTTAAAACAATTTATATGTTTATGAACTTACAGTTTACTTGGTATTCATCTGAACCCCTAATAAACTTGACTTTGAGGTAATTTTCAGTTGTATAATTTACCAGCAGCTTAATTTTTTTGTCTTTCAATCCATTTTAGTATTTGAATTTAAAATGAATTCAATTAAAGGGCAAATAAGCAATGATGAAAATAGAATAGATGTGAGAGCAAATTGTTGTCATTTGATAGAAAGGCAGGAGAACTGAAATGGCTGTCAGATCATGTAAATTCCGGTCCCAGGCTGACTGTCACTCACTGTGTGACCTTTATTTCCCTGGACTCCAAAAGCCTTTTATTTAAATTAAAACGTACAGATTAGAAAATTCCTGGGACATGAACTGGATAGTTGTTTAACAGATTCCCTTTTCCTATTGGACACGCAGCCTCCTTTGCATTTACAGGTGCCCATGTGACTGAATTATGGCCAGTGAAATCTGATATAAGTGATGTATATAATTTCCAGTCCTGGCCCATAAAAATTCCCACAGGCAAATGTCTCTTTATCTGTCTGCTAAATGGAGACAACTATAAGGCACTGTACAGGGCAGGTCACATGACAGAATAATCCTGGGACCCTGAATGACTGCATGGACCAGAACTACTTTTGCTGTCGCACATTTGGCAACTGTCTAAGTAAGAAATAAAACTTTTATTGTATTGAGCCACTGAAAATTTGAGGTTATTATTAAACAATAAACCTATCTTACTAATACAGTAGAGGTTTCCTTCTAGTTTTAAATTTTATGATTTGCGAAAAATCACTAAGAGTTAATACATGTGAAAACACTTTCAAAAGTAAAAACCTTTGTAAGTGTAAGTAACATTTTTTTTATATTCAAGGTAGACACACAGAAGTATTCAAAATAATTGAAATTTAACACTTATTTCAATAAGGAAGTTCTTGTTTTACATAATTCCAATGTACATGATCTTTAATTACCATGGTTTAGTTAAATGATACCAGTTTCCCAACAACACAGCTCAAATTTCAGTTACTGTAGTATATTAGGTACATAAAATACAGATTTCACTGTTACCTCTTCAGTCCACAAATTACTACATAAATAATAGATGAATATTATGATAAAGTGACCAATCATGTCACTTCTTTCAAAGTCTGTTGGTGATTGGTCAGTGTGCATGTTATTTGATTCATGCAAAGTGTGAAGTTGTGTAGCCTCTTTGTAACCCATTGGTAAATCAAGGTGACATTTTACACACAAATAGATATTTGAAGGAGGAAATTGGCTAATCAAGATGAAAGTGGAGCAAAGAAACAGAAGGTGATAATGTTTGACATGAAATTCCAGTTGAACGTAAATGACATTATAGAAGTAAAAGCTGACTGTGGGAATGTTAACAGTGATCCACTGGAGAGACTCTAGATACGCAGCCAGAGGAACTTGGTAAAGGTAAACTTATCACCATAAATGAGGAAAGTGGTTGTAATGAAAAGATGTCCCAGAGAAAGTGACACTGTCTCAGAAAACAACATTATAGGAACATTTGGAAATATTTTATGACATTGAAAATACAAAGATAAGAAGTTGGAGGTGGGGCGTGGGAACGGGAAGCCAAGCTGTACCTCCATTTTGAAAGTGAAGCCAACCCAGTTTTCTCATTTCCTTTTTGTTTTTTTGGAAAAAATTATCTAGGAATGTTTTTTGAGTTCTTTTCCAAATTCATATGGAATAAAAATCATATAGTCTCATGTTTTACAAAGTGCTTTGAGACATAATTTCATTTGCCTCTCATACTAATACTTTTAATTAGGTAGCCCAGGTATTATTATGCCCATTAAACAGATGATCATTGGGTAAACTGAGGCCCAGAGAAGTTAAGTGTCTTGCCCAGTGTCACAGAGTGGTAGAGCTGACTCTTTTTTTTTTAAAATATTATTTATTTATTTAGGCTGTGCTGGGTCTTAGTTGCGGCATGCAGACCTCTTAGTTGCGGCATGCGTGAGAGATCTAGTTCCCTGATCAGAGATCGAACCTGGGCCCCCTGCATTGGGAGCCCGGAGTCTTACCCTTTGGACCACTAAGGAAGTCCCTAGAGCTGACTCTTGAGTCCAGAACTTATAACTCTAAGACCAGTGTTCTTGTTCCTTCACCAATGACCATAAAACCTTGACCTGACTAATAACCTTTATGAACGAAGAACCTTGGCCATATTCATGGGAGCTGAGATGGTTCTAAAAGAGTGAACAGAACTAACAGGAGCATCTATTACACATGAACTTTTCTGTTGAGAGCACACCCTGGTTCTTGACTCATGGGAGAGTGGTGGGAGAGGCCACCGCTCCTGCCCTGTCCCTTCCCAGGAAGTCTGCCTCCTGGAAAAGAAAAAGAAAATAAAAGATAAAATGGTGGAAGCCAATCCAAACATAGGAATATGACAGTTTTCACGGCACAGAAAAGATGCTTGCTCTGTATTGTATTATATGACAAGAAGTAGAAGGAAGCACTGTTCATACTACTCTTGTTAGTACAGATCTTCCTTGACTTAGGATGGTATTATAGCCTCATAATCCCATCATAAGTTGAAAATATTGTTAAGTCAAAAATGCATCTAATACACCTAACCTACTGAGCATCACAGTTTAGCCTAGCCTACCTTAAATGTGCTCAGAACATTTACATTAACCTACAATTGGGCGAAATCATCTAACACAAAGCCTATTTTATAATAAAGTGTTGAATATCTCATATAATTTATTGAATACAGCACTGAAAGTGAAAAACAGAATGGTTGTAAGTGTATCGATCGTTTACACTCATGATTGTGTGGCTGGGTGGGAGCTGTGGCTCTCTGCCACTGCCTGGTATCAGGAGGGAGTATCATACCACATTTTACTAGCCTGGGGAAAGATTAAAATTCAAAATACGGAGTACAGTTCCTACTGAATGTGTATTGCTTTTGTACCACTGTAAAGTTGAAAAATCGCGAGTCCAGTGATAAGTCGGGGGCCATGTGTATTTTATAAAGAAAACACCTCCTTGGGAGCTTCCCGGGGAACCTGAAATGGGCCCCTATAAACAGAGGGTAGGGAGAGACTGAAGAAGGAGGCAGACCACTCTAGATTGGTAGGTGGCAGGTTTAATAAGCAAGAGAACTTACATCTGAGGCTTGTCTTGGGTGGCTATAATACAAGTAGATCTCCACACCCGTCTGCCAGAATCTTAATAGTATATATAGAGGCTTTAGTTAGGCTCAGTCATGTACACCATCTAGAAGGCCTCAACACCACCTTACTAACTCAAGGCTGTGACCTTGGGCAGCTTCCAGCATGGGGAAAGCAAGCGGAACGCACATTCCGTGGGCAAGGGAAGGGGTGAGGGAACTCCGAGATTGCCTGGATCCAGGTCACAGGTTATCTGGTGGTCATGTTCTTTCCATTACCTCTTCCAGAACGAATTTATAAATTATAATATGTTGAATAAATATCAGTTTCACTTTTAAAAAATTCCCTATATATTTATAACCAACAGTCAGAGAGTTTTGAATGTTTTAACAAATGTTTGTAAAGGTCACAAAATAATCGTTTTTTTCCAATTGATTTTTAGGATCACTTACCACAATTCAACTTGCACAATTGTTTTATATGAGTGGATCTTTTCTACAGTGCCATTCATCTAAACACCTAACACCAATACTAGCACTGTCTCGATTACTGTAGATTTATAGTAAGTATTGAAATCAGGTAGTTTGTCTCCAACTTTGTTGTTTTTCAAAAAATTTTTGGCTATACTACGTTCTTTGCATTTCCATATAATTTTTAGAGTCAACTTGTCAATTTCTACAAAAGCATCCTCCTGAGATTTTCATTGGCATATTGTAGAATCAGTAGCTTAATTTTGGAAAAATTCTTATCTTATAGCTTTGAGTCTTCTGGAACTTGAAGATGGTTCATCTCTTCATTTATTTAGGTCATATTTAATTTTCTTCAGCAATATCTGTAATTTTCATTTTATAGCTCTTGCATATGTTATGTTATGTTTCCTTTTTTATTACATTAGTTTATATAAAATGGTTTCAAACATTCACATACAATTTTTAAAAAAATTTTGTGCTTCACATTAGATTTTCCCCCAGTTTTATTGGGAAATAATCAACATACATCACTGTATAAGTTTAAGGTGTACAGCATGATGGTTTGATTTACATGTGTCATGAAATGATTACAATAGGTTTAATTAACATCCACTATCTCATATAGATACAATAAAAAGAAAAGAAAAACAATTTCCTCCTTGTGGTAAGAACTCAGGATCTACTCTCTTAAAAACTTCCCTATGTATCATATAGCAGTATTAACTATAATCATCATGTTGTACATTATATCCCTAGTACTTATTTATCTTGTAAGTACTTATAACTGGAAGTTTGTACCTTTTGACCACCTTCCTCCAACTCCCCCTCGATCCACTCCAGCCTCCGGTAACCATAAATCTAATCTATTTTTCTATGAGTTTGGTGTTTTGTTTTGTTTTGTTTTTAAGATTCCATATACGAGTCAGATCATGCAGCATTTGTATTTCTGACTTATTTCACTTAATGTCTTCAAGGTCTAGCCATGTTGTTGCAAATGGTAGGATTTCCTCATTTTTTAATGGTTGAATAATATTCCATTGTCTTTATATATATTACAACTTCTTTATTCATTCATCCATCAGTGGACACTTAGGTTGTTTACATGTCTTGGCTATTGTAAATAATGCTAAGATGAACATAGGGGTGCAGATATTTTTTTGAGTTAGTGTTTTCATTTCCTTTGGATATATTCCCAGAAGTGAAATTGCTGGATCATATGATAGTTCTGTTGTTAATTTTTGAGGAACCCCATACTGGTTTCCACATTGGCTGTACCAATTTACAAGCCCACCAATACTGCACAAGGGTTTCCTTTTCTACACATCCATACCAGCACTAGTTATCACTTCACACACAAATTTTGAGTGGATCTATCTATGTATCATCTTCAGTTCTTAGGGTAACTACATAGGAATAGAATTTTAAGTCATATGGTAAGTATAAGTTCAAATTTGTGAGAAAGTGCCCAACTCAGTATTTTTGAGTTGTATCTTAGAAATTTTGATATGCATTTTTCATTTTAATTAAGTTCAAAATATTTTAAAATTTCCTTTGTAATTTTCTCTTTGAACCATGGGTCCTTTAGAAATATGTTGTTTCATTCCCTAGTGCATGGAGATTATTCAGATTTCTTTCTCTTACTGATCTGTAGTTATTTCCATTTTGATCAGAAATCATGTTCTATATAATGTCAGTTTTTTTTTTATCTCAGTAAGTTTGTTGAGACTTGTTTTATGGCCAATATGTGGTCTTTTCCAATTAATATTACAGGGTATTTTTCAAGTCTCCTATATTTTTTGTCTGATTGTTTTGTCTATTTGTCACACCAGTTGCCAAGAGAGCAGCATTGAAATCTCCAACTGTAGTTGTGAGTTTATTTTTCATTTTCGTTCTGTCAGTTTTGCTTCATGTATTTCAAGCTCTGTTTTGGGGTGTATATATATTTATATATTGCCACATATTTTACTTATATTATAAATGTCAAAATACATTATTGTTTTTGCTATGAACAATGGATTATCTTTACAAGATTGAAAAATTTAAAACATTTTCTTTTATATTCATCCATAAATGCACTATTTCCATCTGGCATCACTTTTTTTCTGCCTGAAGATTTTCTTTTACATTTATTCTGTTCCAGGTTAGGGGTAAGTGGCATTGCAGTGAAACCGTTTATTTAGCTTTTGTTGGTTTCAAAAAGTTTCTATTTCATCTACATTTTGGAAGGATATTTTTGCTGAGTCTAGAATTTTAGATTAAGCTTCTTTCAATTTTTTCCAACAATTTAAAGATATCATTCTGTTGTCTTCTGGGTGGCATAGTTTCTAACGAGAATTTTACTGCCAATCTTATCTTTGTTCCCCTGTATGTATTGTGTCTTTTCTTTCTGTTGCTACTTTTATTCACTTTATGCCGGGTTTCCAGCAATTTAGTTATGTGCTCTGGTGTGGTTTTTGTTTATTATGCTTGGATTTTGTTTAGTTTCTTGGATCTGTGTCTTTATGATTTCTATCAAATTGGGAAAATTTTGGCCATCATGTTGTCACATATTTTTTCTCCCCCTGCTCCTTCGGAGGCTCCAGTTATATACATTGTAGACTTTTGATATTATCCCACATTCCATTACCACAACTAACAGAATTAACTGTAATTCTCTAGTATCATCCTAACTAGAGATACCATCTACCAAGTTCCACATGTTATATTTGGTTGTTATATTTCTTGAGTCTTTTTTATTCTGTAAAATCTTCCTCACCCTTTTTGTCTTTGACTTATTAAAGGTTTCAGATCATATATCATATAGACTAGTGCTTCTCAACTCTAATATTTGAGATATAAATTGTATAGAAGTCTTGTCAGATGAAGATTCTTTTTCAGCCCTGAGATTCTGCATTTTAAACAAACTGTCAGATGTTGTGTATTTTGATGGGCTGAGGACCACACTTTAAATAGCAAGGTTTTATAGGCCATCTAGACTTCCTGAATTAGAATCTGCATTTTATCAAGATCCCTAGTTGATTCATATGCACATTAAAGTTTGAGAAGCATGGCTATCAAGTGAGAAAGTAGGACCATATATGGTAAGGAAATGATCATTATTTTTACTTTTCTTAGTCCCTTAAGAGTAGAGTCTGATTCTTCGTAATGAAGAATAATTTTTCCCTGTTGGAAGCAGGTTTGAGTATCTTTGCTTCCTTTAAACACAAATAGACTAATATGTATTACTATTATTAAATCATCATCAGATAATTAATAAGTACCTCACGGTTTACACAATTACCTTCTATTACTGATTATAATTCCCTTTCATCTGCCAGTGCTTATAGATTAATTTTAATTTCCTCAGAACATTAGAAGAGAGTATCAACTAATGATGAGGAATTTGATTGCATCTCTCTCTTCTCAACACTCATACAAGTTCTTGGCTTTTATTTTCTTATTCTCACTTTTCAGGATTTTTCATTATTTAGAAATAAAGAAAATACTTCATGGAATACAGTGGGGATATTTGTTGCAAAATAAAATAGTAATTTCATACATTACCATAAAAAGAGCTAGGCAAATCTTAAGAAACCTTGACATTAACAGCAAAGAGAGATTTTTAACTCTTGAAGATTTTTTAAAACACCAAGATAAAAATATAATTTTAAAGCAGGGCATATTTTAAAAATAACTAATCTAAATATACTTTACTTGCCTAAATTATGTTGTTTGATTTTCTTCATTATAGATATTCTTCTTTCCAGGAGAAAGCACTTTTAAGAACTAATTTTAGTTTCATTTTCACATACTATTAATTACATTTGTATATGTCCATAAGCAGCACATACTGGTTTTTTCATGTGTGTGTTTAACTTTTTTATATGGTATCTTACTTGTAGGCATCATTATGAGCCATGTCTTTTCTTCATTTAATATTTAAATGTTTCTGAGAAATAACCATGTTTTTATATGTGACTCTAGTTCATTTATTTTTCCTGCAGACTAGTGTACCATTATGAGTATATCACAACATACATGTATATATTTTCCTGTTGAAGAACATTTAATATGTTTCCAAATTTTGCTATTGTAAAGGATGCTGCAAGAAACAGGTATATTACTTCTTATAATATATTTGGGCATTTCCCTATTATAGATACCTAGAGTTGGAATTGTTGGATCTCATCTATGGCCAGTTTCAGTTTCATTAGATGATGCAACATTGCTCTTTGCTCCCTGAGGTGATTTTAACACTGTAACAACTAGCAGCATATGAATTCTTATTTTTCTTTAGCCTATCTTAAAATTGCTGTTTTTTTGTTTTGTTTGTTTCGTTTTGTTTTTGTTGAGGTTAAGAAAATAGTGTTGTCTGGCTATCGTGTCTTGAGACAAGAGACTCTGATAGATGATCGGTTTGTTAATGTTTATTGCTTAATTCCATTCTCCTGAATCAATTTGGTAGTCTGTATCTTTATAGGAAAGTACATTTCAAATTTGTTGACAGTCTTTAATGTCCCTCAGGTTTGTTTCATTTTCCATTCTCAATATTGTTTAGTTTCAGCTTTCTTCTCTGTAAGTCTTGCTGGAGATATGTTGCTTTTGTTAATTAAAAATTGTTTTTTTGTGTGTTTTTTTCCTCTATTTTTCCTATATAATGTCTTTCATTGTCTTTTTAAAATTTCATCCTACCGTCATGTTGTAGATTTACTTTCTTGTTCTTATTCTAGCATGTTGAATTGAACACAACTCACTTATTTTTAATCTCTTGTTTTAAAATGTATGGGTTTATGGCTGTAAATTAAACTCTAATATCACTTCAGCTGAATCCCATGGGTAGTGCTTGCATTGTTTGATTCTTAATATTTTGTAATTGTCATCAAACAGGTATATGTATATGTCCCACCCCCACCCCCCCCACGCCCACACCACCGGGGCTGTTTTTACTTGCAGACTTCTAATTAAATTCTGTGATCAGAGAATATAGTGCATGTAATTGAATTCTTTGACATCTTTTGACTTTTCCTTTCTTACCATTTATGAGATCATTTTTGTAAGTGTTCCTTGTATATGGAAAAAAAGCTCATTGTATGTCTTAGATCACACGTGCTAATTTTGCTTTATAAAACTTTATATGAAATTTGTCCTATCAATATCTGATATGTATGGGTTAAAAATGTCCCCAACTGACTGAGAGGGCTTTTAAAATTCTCCTTGTATTTGAGTTCATTTTTGCTTTCTCTAGATATCAAGACTGAATGTTTTAGGTATATCTTAGGTATAACATAGCCATTATCATTTTATCTTCTTGAATTGTTCCTTTTCTTATTATGTAAGGCCTAGGAATTTTTTTTTTAATCCCTGTTAATGTTTTCTTTTTTTGCCTTAAGTTCTGCTTTAGACTCATATTGATATTTACCCCATCCAGCTTCTTTTCATTTGTATTGTTTGCATATTATGTTTTATTTCTTTTGTGATCCTGCCTGTGAAGGTATTCAGGCTAACAGATTCAATCATTGAGCCATTGTGCCCCTCAGTACATTCTTAGTTATAAGGCTTGTGCCTGTGATCTCTACCTACTAAGCGAGGCTACCTGCTAGAAGCAATCATTTTGCCAGTCTGGTCCCTGAATCAACTCTGAATGTTCCTGTTGGAATCTCTACTTTAAATCTCTTCTATTTGATATTACTCTTTCTTTTCTTTTTTTCTTAAAAATTTCTTTTTCTATATTCCTAGTAGAGTTTTAGAATTTCTTTTAAGGTTTTTTTCTCCTTCCTTCTCCAGCCCTACTGTTTATTTTAGGATGGTGGTTCACAGCCTTGACTGTGTATTGTATTCACCTGTGGAGTCTTAAAAACTTGAAGTCTGGGTCCCCTACCCTCCAAAGATTATGATTTAATTAGTTGGGGAGGGTAAGGCCTGGGCATCAGACTTTAAAGTGTTCCACAGGTGATTCTAATGTGTAACCAGTATTGAGAAGGACTATCTAGTTCTGGGTGCTCTCTCTAGACAAACCTCTCTTTTTGCTAAAGCCATTGCTGATTCTGGCTTGGCAAGGGGAAAGAGGAGAATAAAGAGTCTTTTGGTTTAGCTGTAGAATTTACGAAGTTCTTTACTTACTTCAGGGCCCCTTATCTTTATATATCCTGTTTCTGAGATTTGGATATCTCTGAAATTGCTCTTACCTTTGTGTAGTTTTGTCCTGCATTCATTTGGCTGTGGATTTTCTTTGTTTTCCTTTCCCTGTCAATTTATCTTCCTGGAATCCCCTAAATATTTGATCTGTCAATATCACTATTGTTTTCTAGTACTATAATATATTAATATAATAATTATAAATTATTATATAAGGTATAGTACTATACTATGTAATATATATATATTACACATACATTCTGTTGTTCAGGGGACTCTGAAAGAGAGGTTAGATGAATTTGCTCAGACTCTTTCTTGTTCTGATCTTTGCCTCTTCATTAAATTATCTCTTAAATCGTTGTATGAACTAATTGAATCTTTTTTTAGTTCCTTATAAACCATGTTATACCCCTCAGAAACTTGCCTCCTTTTTGAGATGACCCATAGATTAGTTATAATTTCCCTGGACTTTCTTCCCTGGGATTTTGGACCAGAGTTGGCCCTGGGAAATTTGAAAAGATAGGGAAAAGATAATTTCCATGGCTCCTGCCGTCACACTCTTGCCACTTTGAGTTCTCTACTCAGAAAGCATAAGATAAATGATTTACATGAAAGGGGGAAGATCTTAAAAGGCTTAGTGTACCATTTTAAACAGCTAATTTAATGCTTTAGTTGAAAAGAGAAACCTTTAATCATGAAGTTTTAAATATTAGGTAAGAAGTCAATTAGGGAAGGTAAAATCATCCAAGTAAACTTATTCTTTAGGCAGGGTTAGGGGTCTCCTAAATGTGGGGGTGAAAATATACTTCTAAGGTAATTAATCTGTTTTACCTAAGAGTGTGACTAGGGCTAAGATGTTTTATTATATTTTATATTATATATATTTCTTGCTTGCTCTTCTATTTGTTTCCTGTTGTGTTAAAACCTTAATTTGCTGTTTATTGTGCTTGCAGAATATATCTAATCCTAGATCCCAGGGAATGTATTTTTTTTTTTTTTTTTTTTTTGCGTTACGCAGGCCTCTCACTGCTGTGGCCTCTCCCGTTGCGGAGCACAGGCTCCAGACGCGCAGGCCCAGCGGCCATGGCCCATGGGCCCAGCCGCTCCGCGGCATGCGGGATCCTCCCGGACCGGGGCACGAACCCGTGTCCCCTGCATCGGCAGGCGGACTCTCAACCACTGCGCCACCAGGGAAGCCCAGGGAATGTATTTTGATCACTGCAGGGAACCATATGATGACAGGTTTATGGATTAATATTGGGAAATAATATTTACTAGATGAAGTACACAAAACAGATGAATAGATTTTGCTCAATCTTCCTTACAATAGTCACCAAGAGACCAGTTGAAAAATATTAACACTGAAGTATTATTTTTTTGAGAAAATTTATAACAATTGAAAGCAGAACTTTAAGATGAAGTTGCCAGTGCAGTCTTAGAGCATCATCCCAAAGTACTGTCAGTAAGATTGAAATTTTTGATCTCCATCATTATTTTCTACATAGTACATTCACAGACTGAGCACAGGTAAATAATATTCTTCAATGAATTCAGTTCATAGTGCCGGTATCTTGAAAGGCACTTTACATCAGTGCTTCCTATTATATGTCAGCAGGGGATTACTAGTCTCAGCTCTTCTGATTGTGTTCTGAAAACTCTGGTATTTATCTTAATCCTCTCTCTTTTCCCTTACCAAGATATCTTTTTCATATCTTTCAGGCAGTTTTGCCTCGGCATTTTCTTCGGGGATTACAGTTTCTTTTACATGTCCTGGGGTCTCCTCTAATACTTAGTAGGAAAGGAATTGGGGACTCCAACTTTGTTAATTTGTGTGTGTACACTAGTCCAATCTTGCAGCAGTTTTTTTATATTCCTAATAAACATATCAAGAGATTCAGCTTTCCTAATTGTGGTCACCTCTCAGATGATTGAATTCTACCAATCAACGGCCGGTAAATGACTTTACTAAGGAAAAAAAAAAATCACGTTTGCTTTCTTCTGGTAGGAGGGAGCCATAAAAACAATCCTACCATTGGAAAATTTTCTGAATAAAACATTAGGGGGAAAAAATCCTACTGATTATTAAAAGGAACAAAGTGAAATTCAATTTGACTGATTAAGACATAATTATCTTTTATAGCATGAGTCCCATGATAAATTTATTTACTTTTATCAATGATTAAAAGTTTAATTATAAAATAAATTTCTCTGTAAAATGACCTATTTTTAACCAATAACTTTATTGTGACAATTTAATAAGGGTACCTTAAATTATCTTATTTGTTTTATGATGGAAACCGGACACAATTTCCCCCTCACTTTGTTCAGGATACACTTAGGCTAGTCTCTCTCAATATCTTGTTTTTCTCTTCTCTCCCCTTGTTCTTACTCTGTGGTATTGATCCTTCTCAGGAACTTAAAGTTCTTAGGTTTTCTGTTCTTTTGTTTTCTCTTTAAAGCTCTATCTCAAGAAAGTACCTCATTGATTTATTCAAATTAACACATTTTATTAAACTATAAATTTGCATTTTTAACACAGGACAAAATCTAATTTTGCTTGCACCCATAAATGAAATTCAAATTAGTCATAATTTAGAGTGGGTAAATTTGGAAAAAATTTAAGCTTACATTGTGATTGAAAATCATCCAACAAATGACTGCTTCTAACAGCTTGTGCTGCATTGTCTGTTGTCAACTCAGCACAATCATCATTTCTTCTGAGGTTGGGAACTACATTTTCAAGAATGCTCTGTGTTCCCAGCCTCCTTGGAAGCTTCCTGGGTGTAATCTGAGACCAGTCCCCATACTCCGAGGGCAAGGAGGGAACAAAGAAAAAGGCAGACCACCCTAGTGTAAGGTCGGATCTTAACAAACGGCACCGGGAAACAGAGGAAAGCTTCGAGTGAGCTTTATTAGGGAGCGCTCCAGGGCGAGGTTCACTGGTCCGAGAGAAAGGGGCCAGAGAAGTCGCACCCGGGCGAGGGCTGGGCAAGATTTTATAGGGGAAGAAGGGAAAGGGGTGTGGTGAATCCGGGAGGGCGCAAGGTATTCCTTATTTGGTGGTCTTTTCGGGTATCCTGGTGGACCGTTAGTCCCGCCCCTCGAAAGGCGGGAAGGCTGGGCTGGGTTCAGAGTCCCCAGGTCAGTTCCTGGAACTGGCTGGTCCAGAATGTCTCCAGGGCAGTTTCTGGAACTGGGTGGTCCGGAGAATTTCGGTCTGATGCAACCTGTGAATCTGATTGTGTTCCTCTGCCTCGGGCCAGTTGGCCTTACACCTAGATCGGTAGGTGGTAGGTTTAATAAGTAAGGAAACTTACTTAACAAGACTTGTCTTGGGTGGCCACAAGATGAGAACAGGCATACCTCAGAGATATTGTGGGTTTAGTTCCAGACCACTGCAATAAAGTGAACATCGCAAAAAAGCAAGTCACATGAATTTTTTGGTTTCCCAGTGCATTTTAAATTATGTTATTGTAGTCTATTAAGTGTGCAATAGCATTATGTCTAAAAACAAAAGTACATACCTTAATTTAAAAATAGTGCTAAAAGATACTGTCATCTGAGACTTCAGTAAGTCATAGTAACATTAAAGATCATTAAAGATCATTGATCGCAGATCACTATAAAAAATATAATGTTACCGAGTCTAAGCTCGTATGCCGCACGACAGGCCAATAATTGAGAGACAGGTTGTTGGGGCGAAGAATAACGACTTTATTGGGAAAGCCAGCTAACCGAGAAGATGGTGGGCTGTACCCCCAAAGAACCATCTTGCCTGAGTTAGAATTCAGGCTTCTTTTATACTAAAAGGGGAGGGAGTAAAATCAGCACTTCCTGGTTCCCATCAGCCTCTGGAGGGGATGTGTTAATTTCTTCCTCTCTGCAGTCATTCACAGGTGGACCTGGTCAGGATGTTTCCTGTGAGCTAAACAAAGGTATTTTAGCTTAATGCTTATTGCCTGGGAAGCAGGGTTCCCAGAGATGGGCCATTATGTACAATTTAAGCTTACAGGCAATGTCCCTTTAGTGATTAACTTGTAACAGTATAGGAAAGGTTCTTCTCTATTACAGTTCCCCACTGTCAATGGCCTTTCCAGGATCTTCTTGTAAGGCCAACTGGCCCGAGGCTGGGGAACACAATCAGATTCACAGGTTGCATCAGACCGAAATTCTCCGGACCACCCAGTTCCAGAAACTGCCCTGGAGACATTCCGGACCACCCAGTTCCAGGAACTGACCTGGGGACTTTGAACCCAGCCCAGCCTTCCCGCCTTTCAAGGGGCAGGACCAACCGTCCCCCAGGATACCCGAAAAGACCGCCAAATAAGGAATACCCTGCGCCCTCCCAGATTCACCACACCCCTTTCCCTTCTTCCTCTATAAAATCTTGCCCAACCCTCGCCCGGGTGCGACTTCTCTGGCCCCTTTCTCTCGGACCAGTGAACCTCGCCCGGGAGCGCTCCCTAATAAAGCTCACTTGAAGCTTTCCTCTGTTTCGTGGTGCCGTCTGTTAAGATCCGACCTTACACTTCTGGGAAGAGGAATGAAGACCATTCTGTTGAATGGAGGTGATGAATATTCCTTAGAATCTTTAGTCAGTCATTTTTTAGCCACAACTATTTGAACCAGATGCAACCTCTTAGCACTGTGTTGTCTAATTCATAATTGGACTTGGGGTTTTGGTTCCAGTTCCCAGTACATATACTAAATTCCTGTGCTATTTATTTGGACAAAATTAAACAAATTGGTTGCCCCTTCTCCGCTACGATGGAATTCCCATCTACCTCAGTTGGATAGGAAGACCTGTTGGAGGCAAACTCATGAATAGCATAGAGCCCAAAGTTTTAATATAGTTGGCAACTGCTAGGTCTTTTAGCATTTATAGATTCTCCTATCTGGGCAGACACCTGGAATGGCCTACCATACAGTATTTTAAAGGGGTTAATTTAAGCCTGCTTCTGGGAGCCACTGATCCGTAACAGGGCAACCGGCAAGGCCTTATCCCAAGTTAAATGTCTCTTGACATATTTTAGCGACTTTCCTTTTTAATGTATGATTCATTTTCTTGTTTTTTTCTGTTGATGGTGGTCTCCAGGATGAATGTTGTTTTAATGCCTTAATCCAAATAAGGAGATAATTTCCCTAAGGAGGGCTTTAACCACTTTAGAGATTTTCTGTCTGTGGGATATGCTTCCACCCATCCTGGAAAAGTGTCCACACACACTAGCAGGTTATCTGAAATTTCCTGCAATTCAAGGCATTTAAGTAAAGTCTGATTTTCAGTCCTCAATGGGGTAGGTTTCTCTGTGTTGAGTCCCCATCTGGGGATGCCTGACAGCAGTCTTTGGGTTATTTTTAAGACCTTGGGGGGAAGAGCTCTGTCTCCTTCTCTGGGATTTTCATGAGCCCTCTGTAGACTTAAAGCATTCTGGTGGGACTCTGATGTCAAGCTATTCTGGTGAAAAACTTCAGGGTGAGGTCCGTCAGAAACTTATTCAGCTCATTCCCCACTGTCAGTTTTACCCACGGCCCCTGTGGGGAATTAGGTGCCTCAAGTCCGAGGGAGCCCCTGGGCCTCTTCATTCAGTGTGTTCCTCTCTTTCTACCATATGGCAGGCTCTCATCTTTTATCATTCTTCTGTTTTAGCCTAGGGCAATCTTTTCCAATGTTCCTCCTCCTTACCGTGAGCACATTGTTTCTTCCCCAATGGGGGCTTACCTCTCTTCGAGTTAGTAAGATGTTGATGGTCCAAGGAGAGATTATCAGTATGAATTTTAATTAGCGATGACATACGTCAGACCAGAGCGGAAACATAGTTTGGAATGGCTGGTTAAACCATGAACACTGGGCATTTAAGGCACAGCATTTTCACTGTGTTTTGCTGTAAGACACTGTAATATATACATTTGCACATAGCATGTAGGTCAATGATTATGATTTTAATGAATTAGTTATATGTACCTCAGTCATTTAATGTTTCATTGATAATGGTTATTCAAAGTATTTTTGTTGATAGGTAGAAGTTTTGAATTGACAAAGGACATTTTATTAATAATAAGTTGAAGGTATCATAATGCAAGTGAAGCCTATGGGATATAAAATTGATTTTTATTCTTCATTCATACTATAAAATTGAATATGAACCATGTAATGAAAAAAAGGGCTTGGGATGGATTTATTTAAATACCAGGAATGTTATTATTCTAACAAGAGAGGATCCATTCAACTTCTGTGTTACAAAAACCTACTGAGTTCAGGGCTTTAGAGATCTTTTCTTGCATAATGTACAAAGATGAATTCAAACATTACTATGTGAACAGTTTTAAGGAGGAAATGATATTTAGGAAGGCCTTGAAGCATGAGTAGGAGTTATACAAGAGGCCATGGGAAAAGAGAATCCCAGGCAGAAAAAGTGAAATGAGGAAGGAAGTGGAAATTCAGTGTATCTGCATGAGGCTGAGATGAATTCAGTTTGAACATCTGTGGGTGTGATAAAGATGATAAATTTGGGAAAATATTATGAGCAGACTTGAATTTCTGGCTCTCAAGTTTGGATGGAGATAGTGGACAACGATAAAATTCATTTGAGTTGGGTGAAAAAATAAAGGGGTCCAAGCTTTAGAAAATATAACCTGACAGTGGTGTGTCAAATGCACTGGTATCTAGAGAGGAAGGAGATGGGTAATCGGTTCTCTTGTAGTTGTAGCCTATGTGTGTGGTTAGGGTACAATGGCATTGCTGCATTCCGTGTGGTAGGAATGGCTGCCCTTTGCTCAGACCTGAGCCTCCCATTTCCTGTGTGAATCCTATGTGAGCTCAGCTATGTGTCACATTTTTTCTATGGGGCCCTTCATAGACAAATGGAAGTTTCTCTTTGCGTGTTTTTAACTTCTTGTTGATGGCAAAGCAACACTGCCTTCATTGTTTTTTAGCCATTTATTGTCGAAGCCAGGAAGTTTACCTTTCTCATTTTGCATTTTCGACTAGTGCATGAAAATTGTTAATTTTCTGGGAATCTTGGTTTTTCTGTTTCTCTAAAACAAGAGTTTTAGAGCCAGGCAGAATTGTGTTTGATTTTCTTTTCTCGTCCTTATTAGGAAAGTAGGAATTTTTGAGCCTCCAGTTCCTGACTGTGAGATGGGTGAAATAATACATAACTCAAGGTTTTTGAGAATTGTCAATGAGATTAGTTATGTAAAAAACATAGCTTATTGGCTTGTTCATATGGGTGATCAATGAATAATGCTAGCTTTCCTTCTCATCTTAATTGACTGTTTGTAGAATGGGCATTATTGATGATTTCTTTTTTTTTTTTTTAAAAAAACATTCCTTCCTCTTTCCTCTTCTGCAGTTCCTACTTATCTGGGGGTCTTCTCACATGCCTCTTCGGCTTCAGCATACTCTGCTTTTTCATTAGCTTTTCCCTTTTTAATATATGACATTTCCTGGAGTCTCATTCTCTGCCCTCTTTTCTCTATACTATAACTAGGTGATCTCCCTAGTGCCCACAATTTCAACTACTTTGTGAAAAATGATGTTTTCAGGTTTTAATGTTTAGTAGAATCTGTCCTCTTTGGTTTCATATCCATTTTTCCTACAACAGGCTAAATGTACACTCCTAGATGTTACACAAATATTTGAAACTTAACAAGTCTAAAACGTATATTATCTTCTTCGCTTTCTTGTGTATTTCCTCTTAAATTCCCAGTAAATGGTGTCACTGTTAACTGACGTTTGTAAGCCAGTATCCTAGGAGTTTTTCTAGACACCACCCTCTGCCTTACCTTCTGCTACTGATCTATTGTCATCTCCTAAATTCTTTTCAGTATGCCTCTCTTCTTTCTGAAAAGGCTGTATTTCAGGTCCTCTCTGCAGAGATTATTATAATATCCTTCTGACACGTTCACCTGCATCCTATCTTTTTCCTCTGCAGATTCTCCCAGAGTCATCTTTCTAAATGCATATATGATCTCCATATCCATCAGGGTAAAACTCAAACTTCTTATCTTGACATACAAGGCCAGCAGTTGTCAGACCTTTCCTATTTCTTTGGCTTCATCTATCTCACTAAACTGTTACACATCTCAGGGTATAATGTTAAAAACTTCTTTGCAGAAATTGTTTTCCCTATTTACCATGTCATTCCCTATCTTGTTTTCAAGTGTCTACATATCCTTTAAACACTCAGCTCAAAACTCAACTCATTTAATATTCAGAAATTCGTATTAAGCATCAACTATGTGCCAGGCACTGTGCTACTCAATTCTTTGTGAATAATTCCTTGACTCCCAGGCACTTCTCATTCTGCCCTGTGCACATCTCTATTATCAAATTGAATTGTCAAGAACTGCATATTTATCTGCCTCTTTCACTGAGCCATGTGCTTCCAGAAGGCAGGGAATTTATCTAATTCATTTAAGTATCATTAGCTCTTGACACAGTCATAGATAATCATTAAATGTTGAACAAATGAATGAATGGTTACTTTAAGCAAAATGTTAATAACAGTTCTTAGGGAGATTTGGAAAAACATAATTTTCCTTGAGCTTAGTAGAACACAAATACTGTTTCCTGAAATTCTAACCTACTGGGCTAGAAAATGAGTATTTTAAAATAAATGGAACACCTCAGCATTCTAGTTAATTGGCGTGAGTAATTTCTTACAGAAGGTTGAATATAAAACAGCTATCTACATTGCCTCTCTTTTGTATTTATCATATATGTTTTGATAGAAATTAGCAATAAACCAAAGAGATGTTTACTCACAGATACCATTGCTTTTCATTTGGATGTGGATATTGAACACTAAGAAGGCAGGCAGAGTTTACAGGGAGTAATTGATGTTGATGTTTTGTGCTATCATGTGGATATTATTAAAAAAAAAAAGAGGCACTAAACTATCATTACATGCCCAATAGTTACAAGCAAGGGCCATGCGGATCAGTGATTCTTTAATGAAATGCTGTGTAGCACATACTGTCATTACCTTGTTCTTACAAATAAGAAACAAGAATGAACTATTCTATTGAATTCTTGGGCAAGGAGGGCTGTTTGGATTGTATAACCCCAACTCCTCTTTTTATAAATGAGGGAATCGAGGGCTAAAGTTGTTACAGTATCAACTTGAAGTGACAAGGATAACTAGTGTTAGAGGTAGGATAGAAATCAGACATCCTAACTAAAATTTCTTTCAATTGTTTTAAGTTCTGACAGAAGCTCATACTCTGTCCACCATGTGGGCCTAAGATTGGTATTGTATTCCTTTTAAACAGTCACATTAATCAGTCTTATATGTATGTATTTATTGCTCATATGGTTAATATTTATGTGTCAAGTAGCTCATATTTGGTGTTAATTTTATATCATGAACCAAGATTTCACAGATTTTATTTTCCCTTTGTTAGCTCTTGAAAAAAAGTCAAGATTATGTCAGCTTTTCCTTCATCTCTTCACGGATAAATGTGATTTGCAGTGTCTAATGTAGTTACTCACCTCAGGGCCTATGGAAGATCAAGTCTAGGTTCCACGTTTTATATTTCCATTGGATTTCCTGTATGTCCTGGGAAAGTTGTTAGGAGGAGTTTGTAACAGATGGCCAGGTCCTCAGGAGCTCTGGGTTAGAACTTGCCAGGAAAAGAATGTGATATGAAGGCTGTCTGATGGTCTGGGAGTGGACAAAGAGCAGGAGAGAGAAAGGGAAGGAAGCAGTAGAACAGAGGAACTTAAGAAAAAAAAAAGGAAGTAAGGAAAGAACCAAGAATGGAAGGGCAGGAAAGTTTATTGAATTCCTGCCTGTTAGCTTAAGATACTGTGCTAGAAAATTTCACGCAGTTAATCCTCACAGCTTCAAAACATACAGGTGAGGAAATACGACCAAGTCACCTACTTAGTAAGTGTCAGGACTGGAATTCAAACCCTGATTTAGAACCTTTCCTGCTGCAGGAGGAAAAGCTCATTAAATGCTTCTCAGAATGCAAATTCATGGCTGGTAAGGACTGCCTTGAAAATTCAATCCTCACTAGGTTGATTCAAATGGCCTGGTAGTGCCTGCTTTTAGGAACTTCAGTGGGTTCCTTAGCAGAGGGCCCTGAAAAAATGAGGCCAGTTGATAAGTCCTGAATGGTCTGATTACTGAATATTATCTGAAAGATGGAAGGGAATTCTTTCATTAACAGGAACAAAAGAGTGAGAAAGCTGAAATAGTAGAAATTACAATAACGCAGGACCTCCCAGGAATGAGGGAGTAATGGTTTTCCCTCTTTGGCTGCAGAAATCACTCCTGTAAACAGATTGGAAACCAGTCCCCAAATGTGGAGGAGGGTGTGTGTGTGTTTGTGTGTGTGTGTGTGTGTGTGTGTGTGTGTGGTGGCGGCTATGGTAGCAGTCCCATTCATAAAACTGGGCTGGGATTTGGAGCCCTATATAATTAAGATTGTAATTACACTTTAGCTCTTTATTGTCCGCAAATATGGTCTAACTTGGGAACAAGGTTACTAGCAGGTTAAATTGCATTGCACACATTTAAGCACATCCAAATGCCCAACATCTGCATTAAAATATTTAAAAAATCTCAGCTTGAAGTTGATTTAAAAAGACTAATGTATGTATTATTTTCATAAGAATGGAACAGTTTCAGTACATATAAAGAACTAAAAATGAAAAATTACAAAGAAGAAAGTAAAAAAATCAGCCAAAGTCTTTGTGAGAGAATAATCACTTTAAATATTTGCTGAATAACATTTAAGATATCTCTTTGTGTACATACAGGTAGAAAGATAGCTAGGTAAAAATAATTTTGGAGCAGATGGGATAATAATTTATATGCAATTTTTTTCCTTTAATAATTTTTATTTTTTTTAACATCTTTATTGGAGTATAATTGCTTTACAATGGTGTGTTTCTGCTTTATAACAAAGTGTATCAGCTATACATATACATATATCCCTATATCTCTTCCCTCTTGCGTCTTCCTCCCACCCTCCCTATCCCATCCCTCTAGGTGGTCACAAAGCACCGAGCTGATCTCCCTGTGCTTTGCAGCTGCTTCCCACTAGCTATCTATTTTACATTTGGTAGTGTATATATGTCCATGCCTCTCTCTCACTTCGTCCCAGCTTACCCTTCCTCCTCCCCATGTTCTCATGTCTTTATATGCAATTTTAAATTAAAATGTGACATTTAACATGCATTTAATAAAAACCTGAAACTGAAGTAATTTTTAAACTTTACACTAAATACTTGGTTTTAATCACAGAACTATATTAGGCCTTGGAGTATCTCTCTAGAATTAAAAAAGATACTAAAAAAATTTAAGAAATTGGGTCATTGCATTTTGTCAATGATATTTTTTCAGCATTAGAGACTAGCTACAGATTTGCAACTATGAATAAAGACATTAGCATACGTAAACGTTTTTCCTTCTCTTGATTCCCCTTGTACCTGGTTCTTTCAGACATTTCTGAGTTTACTTTTGCCCCATTTTTCTTAAAAACTTTAAATTTCTGCTGTCTATTTATATTTTATGTATTTTTGCAAGTCACCCTTAATACACAACAGGAACAAGTTGGAATATAAATAAATCACAGATAAACATAAAATGTTAGAAGTTATTATAATTCAAAATGTCGATAATCCTCAATCATGATTTACCAGTAATTTTTCTGTGTTCAGTAGTATGTGTAAAGGTTACCTCTAAATTATATATTAATTACTAAAGGCACAATTTAGAACAATGCAGAAGTATCTCTTTTTAAATCAATATTCACCTATTCAACTAAGTCTCTTCTAAATTGTGTCTTCAATTTACCATTTATAAGCAATAGGAAAAAATTGCTTTGCTTTGCTTTGGTATTGAAATTTTGTGTTCTAGTATAGTGAGGCCATGAGGTGAGTGCCTCCTGGCTTACTGTTTTTTAAATTATAGGTTGTTAAGTAAGACCTACCAGAATCGGGTCCTAAATGTGAGTTATTTTTCACATATCAAAATCTAGGTTGTAACACTGGCTTGCTTATTAAGATTAATTAACTAGAGGTAATATTTGCACATTGGCTCGTTAACAGAAGAAAAATTGGCCCACTCTAATCACTCACAGAATTTTAGTAGAAAAGTTAATGATGAATGTAAGCAAACCTCATGTAAATACAACCCTTTTACTGTTTAGGAAAAAAAGAAAACATATTTTTTTTTTCCCCCTCCATGGAAGGGATAATTACCCAGTGTGTAGTTCTCCAGCAGCTCTTTTCTCTTCTTCATATGACCTCTCTTTCCTAGTGTTAGAAATCACAAACTTAACCACTTCTGATCTTGTATAGTTGAGCAGTATTGGATGTTAAAACAATAGTGAAATTAGGCACAATGGCTCTGTCATAAGTAGACTTGAACACGGACAAGTTTCTTAGTCCTATGAGCCTCAGTTTCAGCTGAAAAAATGATGGGGGTGAACTAGTAGGTCTTTAAGTGCCTTCTTTCTGTAAAATTTTTCTTCCTAAATGAGCTGTGTTGAAAATATAAGAATGCCTTTTTGGGTATTGCTTGTGTCAAGCAGCATTGCAACAATTTCAAAAATATACTTGCAGCAAAAATATATCGACTTGCTCTAATTTAAGCTTTAAGTGATTTTGTGAAATAAAACAATTGTAATTGAGTGTCCAGTCTCAACAAAGAGGGCCGTCACTGATCATGTTTCTGTGATCAGCAACACATTGTATCTCTGAAGCCCTGTAGCACTTCAGTCTGTTGGATTGATGGTTAATCTTTTCCAATTTCCACCATGGTGGCCATCTTTGAATATTTGGAGAAGGTAAAAGACTAATTGTATATGAGCCAATGTAGTCATCTCGTAAAACAGTAACTATCTGCCTGCCCACTCTATGGTCAGTACAAATCCTAGGACTTTCAGCCAGGGTACACAACCAATGAGATCAAGTATCTTCGACTAACTTTTAGTAGAATGTGTTTTGTTGTTGCTAACAAAGTTAGCAATGATAACGCATTTGTCAAGTTTTGATAATGGTTACTAATTAAGTACCGTATATCCTGTATGAAACTTCTTTATAGATCTGTCAGTAGGTTAAATGTAAGTTTTACAGTGTTGAGTTTTCATATATATTCTGTGTCTTCATAAATATTTCAGTGAGAATATTGTGTGACAGTTTTCTAGTCAGATGTTTTATATGTAGAAAACCATGTTAGGGTTTTTTAGTTAGATGCTATCTTAATCAGAAAATAGTTCCATGAGTCCTACTTTCTCTCACTAGGTAGAAAATGTCAGGCTAGATCATCTTTAGGGCCCCTTAACTCCAAACTACTGTATTTCTTTAACTTACGCTCAGAGAGTTTCTCAGTTAAGGGTAATGCCACTCATTCTGAGTCTGTCCAAACTGCTAGATACACATGCTACATGCTAGCAACTACTTCAAGATTACTTTAGAGATGTTAGTAGATTGATACAAACAAGTAGATATAAGCATTTGAAATGATTGAAAGTTGCATGTAGTTAAGTCATCATTAGAAAAATAGATTTTAAAAGTTCTCTTCGTCATCTGAGTTTAGCAGGCACAGTTATTGTGTCTAGCCTGGAATTTGAATCCTTTAATTCACTGCTTATCATAGGACTGGGCCCAACAGGAGTCATGTGTTTGTTTCTTCACTGAAAAGCTGTGACAGGTTCTCCTAGCAATCTTAGTACAAAGTGATTTCAAAATAATGTTAGTCTGGAAACTGTTGTTCTTCCCTGCCTGGTGAGTGAGGAAAGTTGGGCATGTTGCTTCCTGCTGTTGCATTGCTTCCAAAGAACATTGTAATTGTAAAGAAGAGAAGGACTAATGACAATGGTGAAATCTGCATCTCATTTTAGGGATTACTTTTTAAAAACCAATCTTTGTTTCAGAAGCTTAATTTTTTTTTTCTTCAGATTCTACCTTTTTGTTGATGGAGCGGTAATATGTGGCATAGTCAAAGAGCATAAGCAGCTTTGAGTTCACCATAAAGCTCTTATCTACCTATTAGTTTTTTTTTCTTTTAAAAATTATTAAAACACTCCAGGACTCATTTTTTCCCTTTGTAAAACTTCGTAGTATATGTAATATTTTTAGAAAATGGCATAGAGCTTATGAGGAAGTGTTCTTAGATTAGACTGGCTGATTTTGAATTTTGGCTCCAACCCTTAAGAACTGTGTGATTTTGCTTGGTCTACTTAGTCTAAGACTCAGTTATTTCAATGGTAAAAATGGGGAAAATAGTACTAACGGGCTTGTTCTGATCACTAAATCAGATAATCCATTGTAAAACATTTAGTA
This sequence comes from Lagenorhynchus albirostris, assembly GCF_949774975.1. Classification (NCBI taxonomy): domain Eukaryota; kingdom Metazoa; phylum Chordata; class Mammalia; order Artiodactyla; family Delphinidae; genus Lagenorhynchus; species Lagenorhynchus albirostris. Next base: position 47,350,661 of record NC_083100.1, read on the forward strand.
CAGTACCTGGCACAAATACATGCTTATTAACTGTTGGATGTTATTATTAACTCTTAGTAAATACAATGCAGACCCTTGTAGAAAGCACTCAAACTATTATTACTGAGCATGTAGGAGACTCAGTAGGTGTGTTATTAAGCAGTAATTATAGTTAGTCTCTTTTCTCTGTGTATCTATTATCTAATGACTTCTGAGAAGATATTGCTGATAGGACATCTATTCAGGCATTAAATTATGGTGGAGATCACTCATGTTTAGCCTGTTCTGCTTTTCCACATCCCTGGATTCTACATGATTTTTCTCAAATTGAATTGTCCTTTTTATTTCTAACTGCACACCAGGTTGTTGTCTAATGCCAGTATTTCTTAACTGAGAAACATCCAATTAGTTCTTATTCTGACGAAGGAACATCTTTAATATTCTATCATGGGTCTTTTATCTGGGATATTTAACAAGTTCTATGTTTTTTCTAATTGCAAAGGCTATAATGATACTGATTTCATTATCAGTATAGATTTGCGAGCAGCTATAATATAGTAAATAGGGCATTTCCCTGCTTTTTCTAAAAATGAATGCAGTTTAAGGGAAACCTTTTCTCTGAGTGATGGGTGATTTCAGTTATTTAAAGCAAATGTTTTTCCATGGAGTATACACAGCAGTAACTAGTAATATAGGTAAATAACACATAATTTTGCTTACATATTTCATAGCCTAATAGAATTTTTTAAAAGGAAAATGGTGTAATCTGTTTTGGAAGGAATATTTGTCAGAACAGTTCCTCTTATTGTCATATTAATGTGGTAATTAACATTTTTTTTTAGCTAAGGAAAGATGATTAAATTTTGCACAGTGTGCGTGTATGTATTGGGTTGGCCAAAAAGATCGTTTGGGTGTTCCCATAACATCTTCCATAAGATCTTACGGAAACACCCAAACGAACATTTTGGCCATTATATATATATTATATTATAAAACATGAGGATTTTGACTTTTAAAATGTACCATTATCCATTTTCTCAATTCTCACTCTTAATCACAGAATGTTGTACGTACTGTCATTGTACTTAGGTACTTCACTAGAGACCTTTTCAGGGTGGTTTAGCTCCTGAACCGCAGTTGATTCTTCTCCCAGCCACTGGGAACAGGTACTCAGAACCTCCAAAGGGAGCTGGGAGGAGAACACCCAGACAGGCTCAGATCTTTAACTTCCATACTTGTGACTGTGGATATCACCACCTGTAGTACTGAGATCCATCAAAATGTACTTGCCCTTCATACTGACTTCCTGGAGGGAAGACTAAGGAAGGGAAGAGGCAAAGGGGGGAGGGTCTTAAGATCCTTTTTGAGATCAATAAGCCTCTGACATCTTTTTATGTATTCTTTTTGTTTTGTAACTCTAGAGATTTCCCATCCAAATGCTCTTTTAAAAGTCTGATGGTATACTTTATATCATACATTTATCATTATGGCTTTGACATATAAAAGTGACCTTTTAGAGACCTTATTATTAAAGGTAAATCATTTTATGAAAAAAGGGAAAATAGAGAAATCATTTATCCTCTTTTGAGTACTATAGATTTGTTTACTATGTACTCATTTTTTGGTATTACAAAAAGAGAAGATCCTGAGACTTCCCTGGTGGCGCAGTGGTTAAAAATCCGCCTGCCAATGCAGTGGACACAGGTTCGAGCCCTGGTCCAGGAAGATCCCACATGCCATGGAGCAACTAAGCCCGTGCGCTACAACTACTGAGCCTGTGCTCTAGAGCCCATGAGCCACAACTACTGAGCCTGCGAGCCACAACTACTGAAGCCCGTGTGCCTAGAGCCCATGCTCCGCAACAACAGAAGCCACCACAATGATAAGCCCATGCACCGCAACGAAGAGTAGCCCCCACTTGCCGCAACTAGAGAATGCCGGTGCACAGCAATGAAGACCCAGTGCAGCCAAAAATACATAAATAAATTTAGTAATTAAAAAAGCATTAAAAAAATGAGAAGATCCTGCATTGTTCATGTTAATCTCTACTGGTTTATCTTGTACCCTATATTGTAGAATAAGATTTATCTTCTGTTTTAGATACATACAGTGATATTTCTTTGGTCTTGGAAGGTATTGCTATTTCCCAGGGCAATAAATCAAGGAGGCTGACTGAAAGCTCTAAAATAACTAAATAACTAAGTTGTTGAGCCACTAACAGGCATATGCAATTCATCACATAAATGATACATGCCATGATAGGTAAGAGTTTGTGAATGATATGCTATTGCCCTCTTTTTGTTTATTTATTTTTAGTTTTATCAGAGTAGGTCACTGGGGCAGAGAATATGAAGAGGAGGATATAGAGAGGAGAGAAAAAGGAAGGAAAGCTTTATATTTTATTGATTTCAGAGGATAAAAGTTTGTTATTTATAGGGCTGGAAGGGGATATTCAGGCATTTTCTCTTTATATTTTAGCACCATGACTATGCTAAGGATGTTGTTTTAACCGAGGATCAAGAAGAAAACTTTTTTTTAAGAATCATACTTTATTTTTTGATGTGGATCATTTTTAAAATCTTTATTGAGTTTGTTACAATATTGCTGCTGTTTTCCTTTTTTTGGTTTTTTGGTCGCAAGTGAGAAAGCATAGATATAAACTACATGATTAATTATTCACACTGACTAGTGCAGAGTCAGTGGAAAAAGCAAAAGGTCATCTGTGTCTAGAAATTCAATTTTTAATATTCTCCTTCATGACATTATTCAAAACATAATATTTCTCTTAAGATATATATTCATGTAAGTATAAAAATTCTATTCCATATTATATCCATGTTGTTTTTTAAATTTTTTTTTAAATTAAATTATTTAGTTATTTTTGGCTGCATTGGGTGTTGCTGCACGTGGGCTTTCTTTAATTGCATTGAGGGGGGGCTACTCTTTGTTGCAGTGCATGGGCTTCTCATTGCGGTGGCTTCTTTTGTTGCAGAGCATGGGCTCCAGGTGTACGGGCTTCAGTAGTTGTGGCACACAGGCTCAGTAGTTGTGGCTCATGGGCTCTAGAGCACAGGCTCAGTAGTTGTGGCGCATGGACTTAGTTGCTCCATGGCATGTGGGATCTTCCTGGACCAGGGCTCGAGCCCATGTCCTCTGCATTGGCAGGTGAATTCTTAACCACTGCCCTGCCAGGGAAGCCCCTCCATGTTGTTTTAATATGAATATAATGTTTAAAATGACTTGCTTTCAAAGAAAAGGAATACATCACTAGAATGAGACATATCTATTTTATTTCATATATTTCTTTGGATAGTACTGGATATATTTATCTTCGTTTAGGAAGCATGTTCTTAAAGTATGGTATCTACTAAACATGTATGGCCAAACAGGCACATGAAAAGATGCTCAGCATTGCTAAGTATTAGAAAAATGCAAATCAAAACTACAGACTACAATGAGGTATCACCTCACACCAGTCAGAATGGCCATCACCAAAAAGTCTACAAATAATAAATGCTGGAGAGGGTGTGGAGAAAAAGGAACCCTCCTACACTATTGGTGGGAATGTAAATTGGTGCAGTCACTATGGAGAACAGTATGGGGGTTCCTTAAAAAACAAAAAATAGAGCTACCATATGATCCATCAATCTCACTCCTGGGTATATATCTGGAAAAGATGAAACTCAGATTCAAAAAGATACGTGTACCTCAATGTTCATAGCAGAACTCTTTACAGTAGACAAGACATGGAAGCAAGCTAAATGTACATTGACAGATGAATGTGTAAAGAAGAGGTGAGATACACACAAACCCACAATGGAATATTACTCAGCCATAAAAAAGAATGAAATAATACCATTTGCAGCAATGTGGATTGACCTAGAGATTATCACACTAAGTGAAGTAAGTCAGACAGAGAAAGACAAATATCACATGATATCACTTATATGTGGAATCTAAAAAAATGATACAAATGATCTTACTTGCAAAACAGAAATAGACTCACAGACATAGAAAATAGACTTATGGTTACCAAAGGGGATAGTGGGGAGCAGGGAAGGGATAAATTAGGAGTCTGGGATTAACATATACACCCTTATATATAAAATAGATAAACAACAAGGACCTACTGTATAGCACAGGGAACTATATTCGATATCTTCTAAAAACCGATAATGGAAAAGAACCTGAAAAAGAATTTTTTATATATATATATATTATACATATATATATAATATATATATATATATATCTGAATCACTTTGCTGTATAACTGAAACATTGTAAATCAACTATACTTGAATAAAAAAAACTTTAAAAATATATGGCCACCTTTTTTCCCCGTTTATTCATTATATATGAATAAACTAATCAAGCTATGAAACAGAACACTTAGATAACAAAGTGTGTTATTTATTTGTTAAACAGAAAAACTCATTTTTTATTTTTAGCCTCATTAAAAATTTTTTTGAAATATTTTCTTAGAAAATATTGGCTGCATGAAATACTTGAATATTTTTTGGTTGATTGAAAACTGGAAGTGCCTTAAGATCCTTGTTTGACTTTATTCAGGAAAGTAAGCACTCCCTGAGAACTTCTGATTATATTTCAAAGTCCAGAGCTATGCCATGTGGCCACACCTAGGTGCATGGTGGGCTGGGAATCTCATTATTTTTAATAGGTGTTGAATGAGCCAATGTACACCATCTACTGTACTGATAGTGGTGGAGGGCATATGCAGGAGAGAGACTGAATAGGTGAGAGAGAGGGAGGGAGGGCTGAAGGAAGGGAGAGAGAGTTAGAGAAAGAGGAAGAGAGAGAATTATTTCAGTGGTCAGTAATCTAGACAAAGGAGTGCACAGTGGGCAGGTGGTGGTGGTGGAAATAAGTGAAACAGCCAAGCAGCATTCTGAAAAAAAAAATGTTTTTTTAAAAAGAATTTGTCAGGAGAGAAAGCCTCAATAGGAATTAAGTGGGACTGTGTTGAAGGGAATTTAGAGCTGCTGTACAAGCAAACAATAGTCTTTGAATGACATTGACAGAAGAAAGTGTTATTATTTTATCTTTTTCTTTTTAACTAAAGTTTTAAAAATACTACAATCAGGTTAGATTTTTATGTTATAGTAGAATTTTGATTGTATAGCTACAATTGTGTTTTTGACCCAATCTCTTTATGACAAGTATACTTGCTACTGTAGGTAGGTAATAATTTGTAAAACAGTTTAATTAAATGGTACCTAAAATGGAAGATGACAAAGAAATAAGGAGTTTTTAAATGAATGCTTTGAGAAGACTCTATATTCACTTCAAAGATAATTTTTTGTCAAATTAGTTGTATGCTAGAAAATTCTAAAAGACAAAAATATATAAGAATTATAGATTTAGTTGATTGCAGGGTTGTTTTTCCTCTAATTTGAAGAAACCATGAAAGGAAATAGTATATGATGCATTATGAGAGTGATTAGAACAATAATTTTAAAAAAACAAATCCTACGACAAAACATTGAGAAATATTTTATATATTTGTATGTTTAGAGTTAAAAAGAAAATGTTTAATATTTGCTTGTGGGACTTCTCTGGTGGCTCAGTGGTTAAGAATCCGCCTGCCAATGCAGGGGACACGGGTTTGATCCCTGGTGCAGGAAGATCCCACATGCTGCAGAGCAACTAAGCCCGTGCACCACAACCACTGAGCCTGTGCTCTAGAGCCTGTGAGCCACAACTACTGACCCCATGTGCCACAACTACTGAAGCCCGGGCTCCTAGAGCTCATGTTCTGCAACGAAGAGTAGCTCCCGCTCGCTGCAGCTAGAGAAAGCCCGTGCACAGCAAAGAAGACCCAATGCAGCCAAAAATAAATAAATAAATAAATTTATATATATAAAAAGATTTGCTTGCATTGGTATGTGTTATTTTTCCTTTTAACTGACATTTTGCTTAACTGATAAACTATCTGTTTTGGTTGTGTTAGATAAGAAGGTACTAGATATAAAGCTAAAAGATGCAACTGCATATAATAGGGCAGTTTAAAATAGGTATCTATACTGTGTTTGAAAAATAAGAATATAGTATGCTCTTACACATGCACATATATATTTCTAACATTTCAACATATAAAATTTATTAAACTTAGCTTCTACCATTAGCTTTTCAGTATATTACTGAATTATAATTACATTCATCTCTCTATCACCAATCTGCCTTTTTTTGATCCATTTTAAAGTATATTGCAGACATCAGTACATTTCTCCCTAAATATTTTAGCAATGCATATCATTAACTATAGTTCAATATTTTTTATAGTTCTTTTTCTCTAGAGGTAAAATGTACATGCAATAAAATTCATAAAGCTTAAGTTATGCTTTCTGACTTTGTCAAATGCATTCACCTTCGTAAACCAAATCTCTATTAAGATGTAGACCAATACATTACTCCGGAAAGTATTCTTGGGTCTATTTGCAGTCAATCTCTGTCCGACTTCCCCCTCAAGAGGCAATCATTTTACAAATTGTTTTTCATTTTATAATTTTTAAAAATTATGAATTAGCTTTCTCTTTTCTAGAACTCCATGTAAATGGAATCATACACTGTGTGCACTTTCAGATAAGGCCATTTTACCCAGCATAATGTTTTTGAAATTCATTTGTGTTGTGGGTATTGTTAGTTTGTTTGTTTATATTTCTGAGTATATATTCTATGGATACACCAGTTTGCTTATTAATTCTCCTTCTTATGAACACTTGGGTCGTTTCCAGTCTTTGGCTATTATTAATAAAGCTATAATGAATATATCTTTCCATTACTCTTAAATAAATACCAATAAATAGAATTTCTGGGTCATAGCGTAGGTATACATTTAGTTCTATAAGGAACTGCCAGACCTTTTCCAAAAGAGGCTGTATCACTTTACACCCCCAATCAACAATGCACGAGAGTTCTGAGTGCTCTACATTTCTGTCAAAATTTTATGTTGTCTTTTTAATTTTAGTCATTCTGGTGGATGTATAGGATATGCATTTTTTAAAAAGATTTTTGTTCCTGGGCATTCCAGCCCCTACTTTCATAGACAACTTCAGTATGCCTAGATTACTTGACCCTTGCATGTCTTGCCCTATAAAAGTTGAGTGTATAATCCAACTGACACTACTAAAGTGAATTTCTGATTGTCTTCTCTCTGAGACAGCCTGCATGAGTCAACAGGATAAGTATGTTAATTAGTTTGTGTAACTACTGTTGCACCCAATGAGAAAGGGAGGTGAAGGCTATTCTTCTAATTAGACAAAGAAAGCCCCAGTATCTTGGGGACCTCCAGACTGTTAGAATGGATGCACCTGTATAACTCCACGGTTGGTATGATTGGAATGCAGACTTGAGTAGTGAGAAACAGCAGCTGTTATATTCCTTCTTTGGCTAGAATTTCTTCTCCACTGGCTCTCAAGAGGATGAGAGGCAACATTAAGGGTAGCTTATATTATAGTCATAATTTGAAAGTGTGTGTGTCTCTGCAAAGGCTAATTTATGTGATAAAAAGGGATCTCTCTTAGCCTGATCTCATGAAGTAGGAAATCAATCCTTAGTTAGACTGATATGTTATGATCTACTCTTGGAGAATATATCTTTTGGGTCCTTCGGGAAGCAATGCTGAGAGTGAGTTAGGGCTGCAAGAAGTTTGTATTACTCAGCTAGGGCTGCCATAACAAAATGACAGAGATTGGGTGACAAACAACAGAAATTAGTTTTCTCACAGTTCTGGAGGCTGGAAGTCCAAGATATAGGTGTTGGCAGTTTTGTTTTCTCCTGTGGCCTCTACTGTTGGCTTGCAGATGGCTGTCTTCACCCTGTGTCCTCACATGGCCCTTTCTCTGTGCACACACTACCCTGGTGTCTCTTCACACTACCCTGGTGTCTCTTCCTCTTCTTATAAGGATACCTGTCATATTGGATTAGGGCCACACCCTTATGGCCCCCTTGGAGTTTTTTTTTTTTTTTTAACATCTTTATTGGGGTATAATTGCTTTACAGTGGTGTGTTAGTTTCTGCTTTATAACAAAGTGAATCAGTCATACATAAACATATGTTCCCATATGTCTTCCCTCTTGCGCCCCTTTAACTTTGATTACCTCCTTAAAGGTCCGGTCTGCAAATGCAGTCACATTGAGGGTTGGGGCTTCAATGTATGAATTTGGCGGAGACACAATTCAGTCCATTATAAGCCTTATTGATAGGTAATACCTGTGGAAGATAAAAAGGGAAAGAAGCATTAATTAGGCAAGGAAAGCTTTCAGACTATGATGCAAATCTAACACCTGTGAAAGGAGTGAGGGAAGGAAGCAGAAGTAGGTAGGGAGAACCTTAGCCAATAATGCAGATCTTGGCAAATTCAATGGAGAACTTGGAGCAAATACTGTACTTGCCTATTAGGATCCTGTAATGGGAAGAAATGGGCAGACCCTAGTACACCTGCTGTGCTCAGTCTTGGCTGAGGGCTTCATGGGAAGAGTGTAGCCTTTAGGGTATGAAATATATCCACTTAATACCCTGATGGTCACTTTGCTTATTTGATGTTTTTCCCAGTAAATTTATAGATCCCATGTTTGATTATTATAAACAATGCTAAATCATATACATCTTCCTCATAACATTCCAGAGATAAGGACTATCCTTTTATCAAATATCAGTATTCTATTTACCAGGTGGTCCAGTTATCAGCATTTTATAAGGAGATTAGACCAGGACCTAGGCCTTCTTTCTTTCCCCAGGACAGTCACCCCTCCGCAACCAAATGAGGAGGGAAATGAATCCCATCCAGTTGCTTTAACTCCTTTCTCCCAATTGATTAATACCTAGAATTTAGGTATTAGACTTATATGTTTATCTCAAATGTTCAGAAAAGACAGGTTTATAAGACAGAAAGTAAATTAGTGCTTTCCTGAGACTAGAGGTGGGAACAGGAATTAACTATACATGGACATAAGAGATCTTATTGGTGGAATGAAAATGCACTAAAAATAATTTGTGATGGTGGTTTTACCACTTGGTAAAATCACTAAAAACATTGAATTGTAAATTTGAAATGGGTGAATTTTACTATATGTAAAATATAGCTCTATGAAGTTATTAAAAAAATGAAAGCTGAAAGTAAAATTCTTGTTACAAAGACAGATAAAAACCTGTCAGATTTGGGAGAAAAAGCATATCTGAAGAACATGTTTAGTAAGTGCAATTCAAGCTATCAGTCTTGTAAATCACAAACCTTCTTAACAAACAGTTTTATCTTGAGGTAACATCCAGTTATTATATATTCTATACTTTTATAGTATGAGTAATTTTCTTTAATTAATTGAAAAAAGCTATATAAAATTGAAACTACATTAAATGAAAATTGCCCTCCCTACCCCAGATAACGAATGACAAAGATATAATAATTTTCTAATAGTGAAAGTAGGTCATTTTGAGAAAAAATAGGTATAAATAGCATCCAAAATTCAAATGATAGCAATGGGAGATATTTGATATGTCATGATATACGACAGATTAAAGAAATGGTCTGGAAGTATCCCACATATATGCAGTACATAGGACATATATTTGAATCCCACACTGAGAGGCTGTTCTGCATTGTTGCTCATAAATTGAATTGGTTAAGTAATTAAACTGTGAATTTCTGAAGGTCAAAGACATTGTTTCCCTGGCATGTTTTACTTGTTCTGTATATATTTATTAATAGTACATACTGGGCCAATTTCTTAAAGTAATTCAATTATAGTAAATGATAATACTCAACTAAGAGAGTCATTAATCACTTTTCATCTATCTCTTGCAGGCATTAGGTTCTTTTTATGGCATAGACTTTGTAATGATTTAGTTTTAGGCAATAATGCACAAATATATTTAGTCTTAGTAATTCATGAAGTACTAAAATATTGAACAACTTAAATCAAATCCACAATAAATTTATTGACTGGAAAAATATAGCATAATTTCACATATTTTAATTTGAGACTGTAAAGTTTATGATATGTTAAATATTTGGAATGAATAATTTTTCATTTCACTGTTACAATTTGTAGGTCTCAGGAGAAGCCTGTTATAGATACCCTGTTCTCTGTCACTTTTCTACTCATCTCTGGTAGGAAAAACAATTTTTGTAGCACTGGGAATTTTTTTCCTTACGTACCTGCTTGCTATATCACCATCATCATTATCATTACTTTGTTTATGCCATTACAGAATATTAGCTTCAGAGTTTTTCCTATTCTCCCTGTTTCTCAGGAAGATTTGAAGTAAGCATCAAGCACCTTATTTTCTAGGCCTTCTAATGCCCTTCCTCACTGTCTTCAGGGTCAAGAAGGGAGCGGTGGCAGAATCACTTGCATTAATCGACTTTAGACTCTCTGCAATTTGCTTGAATTCATTTGTTCTGCTTTTCAGTGCCAAATGTTTGAGAGAAAATAGAGTTTGGGGATATAATAAATTACGTGGGTAAGTATATACACTTTGAAAAGTATCAATTCATGATTACTTTCATGGCTTGATTGCTGGGGGTCCATGAGCTCCCCTATTCTTTTATCCTTTGCTTAGGAATCTTTAGACCTCTAGTGGACTTTAACTAAATCTTCATCATGGGCATAGTTATCTGTAACCAAGTGTGTTGGAGGGTAAAATCCTTCAATAAAAAATGACAGGATTGGGGCTTCCCTGGTGGCGCAGTGGTTGAGAGTCCGCCTGCTGATGCAGGGGATACGGGTTCGTGCCCTGGTCCGGGAAGATCCCACACGCCGCGGAGCGGCTGGGCCCGTGAGACATGGCCGCTGAGCCTGCGCGTCCGGAGCCTGTGCTCCGCAACGGGAGAGGCCACAACAGTGAGAGGCCCAGGTACCGCAAAAAAAAAAAAAAAAAAAGAATCCTCTGTTATGTGGCAGTTAAAAAAAGAAACCAACTTAGCTTGAGATATAGGAAAATTTACTGAATCAGGAAGGAATATTTACAGTCTTTGCTTGGAACATTCTGGATCTGAAAGCCATATTTGCTCAGACATATTAGGAAAACAATGGCTATATGGGAAGTCTTCAGAATATATAGTGTGTTTAAAGAAAATTCCTATAGCATGGAAGGCCAAATTTAAAATTGAAGGTCAAACTGGCCTCTTAAAAAAATCTAGTTTTAAAAATCTTGTTTTTAAAAAAGAAACTGGAAAATAGAAAAAGAGGTAGACTGAAACTGTGGGAAATAGGAATAGAAGAATTAGTAATAGCATAGTGAGGCCAAATTGGGGTACATTTAATAATTTATAACCCCAACTGAACTTATATAAAGTGCAGGTAGCATGGCAAAACTTGAAGAAAGGAGACCTAGGTCTTATGTGATGGTTGCAGAGGCTATTTGGAGAACCATGAAAGTAGAATGGACACCTAAGGGCAAGGAAAAGCAAGAGCTGAAAAGAGACTTTAAAAAATGGACTTTAAAAAATGAACTTTAGGGCTTCCCTGGTGGCGCAGTGGTTGAGAGTCCGCCTGCCGATGCAGGGGACACGGGATCGTGCCCGGGTCTGGGAAGATCCCACGTGCCGCGGAGTGGCTGGGCCCGTGAGCCATGGCCGCTGAGCCTGTGCGTCTGGAGCCTGTGCTCCGCAACGGGAGGGGCCACAGCAGTGAGAGGCCCGCGTACCGCAAAAAAAAAAAAAAAAAAAATTAACTTTAAAAAGACTTTAAAAAATGGAAAGATTTTTAAGGTAGATCTTAGAAAGCATTTTAAGAGCAGGTCTAATTCAACAATCTAGGAGCCAAAGTGGTGTGCAAACGTAAGAACCTGGAAAGACTCTTCTGTAGGAATAAGGAGCTAGAGGCTCAAGGAATTCCGAAGCAGGCAGTAATGACAGAAGTCAGGGTGACAGAAATCTGACATAAAAAATAAATGTGTGGCACATAATAAATTATGTGGGGAGGGAGATCCTGTGAATGTTTTTCAGATGGCTACCTGTATTGTCACTATTCTTCACAATAGTGAAGAATCTTTCTCAGAAAAAGAACAGAGGCTGTATCTCTTGACTGAGTCCACATAATTCAGAATTGAGGTGCAAGAATGTAGGAATAAAGGCGGACATGGAGAGGCTCTCAAACACATTGAAATGTGATGTTATAAGGAGACCCGGGCTTGTAATCATAGTTACAAAAATCTATAAATATTTTCAACACATAGTCTTCCCAATGGCAGTATCTAATCCAGTTTTACATTGAGGAACTCCAAAAAATTGAAAAGGATTTTTTCAAGACCCTAAAAAACCTGACCATGATGCTTTTCTCTTTTTCTTGCATTTTTGCCAGTCAAATGGAGTCTGATCAGTCAATGAAAAAAGTCTGTTATTGCATTAGAGAATTGTGCATGATTTGTAAAATACTATAGTATTCATTTGGGTCTTGGATTCAATTCTGTTTTTATCTTTACTGATACGTTGAATAATTATGAATCCTGTATTGTCATTTGTGCCTTGATATCAACCTTCCATCTATTCTAGGAATTTAAAAGTTGGACATTTAGGAGACAACAGGTGAAAGTTTCCACATAGGACTTAGGTCCAGGATCCATATTTAAAGTGAAAGATAAGTGTCTAGTTTGGATGGAGCTGTGATGCTTTCGTTGAAAACCTTCCTGGGACAACGCTTAGGCTCTGGTTTGATTCTGGAATGAAAGGCTTATGGCTTTGGCTAAGCTATGAAAGAAGAAAGGAGAGATCTTTCAATTATCTGAATTAATCTATGGGAGTAAAGGATTTGTAGTATTGTTTTATCCACAGAAGAAAAAAGATTTAGTGCCCCAAGTGTCAAAGGAAAAACTAAAAAAAGATAAATTAAACTAAAGATAAATTAAAACTAAAAAGATAAATTAAAATGCCTTGGCACGCTTTCTCTATTCCCTTTGGATTTTGGGGGTAGTAAGAGTGAGGCTACTATAGTTTTTTTTTTTTTTTTGGAGTTTTTGCTCATTTTTGATTTCTTGAAGTAGTAAAATATTAAAATATTAAATAATCTACTCCAGCATTTCTCAATTTTTACTCATCAGATTGCAGTAACCTAATGCTCAGTACCTAACACAAAAACAAGCAAACCAGCAAACAAAAGTTTACATGTCAAAAACCTTTAGAAAATAGGAAACACTATACCTCACCTCTTCTTTACATGGGTTAAGTGATGATTTTAAAATCACATTGTTGGTCTGTGTCTTCTCTTAGAAGAACATTTAAGATGTTTAAGTTAGTAAAACTCCTCCATTAGTAGCTTAACTTGCTCAGTATACTCATACCTTGTTTCTGTTTATAGGAAGAGAGCAGAACTAACTAAAAATTCCCCTCTGGCTAAATATACTCTGGCTAAGTATATTCTCTCTGTTCCTTTCCTTTCTGTTCCTTTCCTCTCTCTCACTAAAAATTATTAAGTACATAATTAGCTAAATGATTTTAACAAGATAAAAATGGTGCTTTTAAATTAAGAGTTGTCTTCCTTCTTCCTGGTACAGGGGAGGAAGACACCTTTACAAATGGAACTTTCCTTCGTAAATTTAAATTTCCTTTACAAAAGGAAAATTTGTGTTCTGTTTTTAGAGATTTTCCTGCATCTGCTATTCCTCAAATGCCTTCAGCTCAAAATAATATCAGAGTCATATTCGAGGTGGCATATTTTGTTTCTCTTCAATATATTTATATAAATATATAATTATATATATAAAGTACAGATACATATATCTGCTGTAATGTGTAATATGCATCTATGCTATCTATCAGCAATCAACAAAACTCATTTTGAAACAGAAAATAAATGATTAAATAGTTCTTATCCTCTTCAAGTTTTACTTTATTTTTTTTTTGGTAGAGATTTAAAAAGTTCTTTGGTTAGGTTTTGTCAAAGCAAAAATTGCACTGGATAAAGATAGACAAAGAGGATGTTATTCAAGGCAGTTGCAATAGGACAGTAAAAGCAAAACTAAGTCTCAACTCCACTGAAACAATGGGCAGGAGGATTTTTAAGCACTGAGGTAAACTAGTGGAAAAACACTGAAGGGGAGGTTGATCAATGGGATCTGTTGAACACATTCAGTTATTTCCTGAGTTTGCATCTATTTTTTCTCTGTGATTAGGCCATCTGTGTTTGCCAATTGGTGCTTATCAAAGAAGTTAGGCTCCTGCCCTCTTCCAGACTGGGAGATAGGGGCACTGTCTTCCTTGTTGATTACATTTCAAAAGGACAGATCCCAGGCCCTTGAGAAAGGTGTTCCTGGGTTATAAAACAGCCAAGAGGCCTTTTAAAAAATGTACCTCTCAAAGGGGCAAAGAAAGAACTTAAAATTACAAGTTTTCTAAAGCAAATGCTCCAAGAGAGACCAGGGCCCAGAGTCAGGAAGAAGCCTGTCTAAAATTTAACCAGGTCAAGGGGATTGTTAAGGCTCTCTTGGTCAGTTATTTAATTAGAACTCTTTGCTTATAAACCCAAAGTTCCTAATTATACAGACAAGTTTTTGATATTGAAGAAGCATATGAATGGTGTTTTGATCTTCAGTAAGTTTTCTTCTTGTGCTAGACTAGATGATGTAAACATGTAATCAAGTGATAATTAGGGATAATACAGATAATGTGAGCTTTTTTGGAATGAATTTTTTTTAGACCACTCCTATGGTGAGGTTTTGATGTATTAATTGATGTGGGTATTTCCTTTGCGTTTTTAAGTTTTTGAGAATTTTCCCCCAATCTTCATCAATTAAATATCTTTATTAGCATGTAGTTTAATTCCTTTTTAGTTGTCATTGAAATAAATAGGTTGCTTTGATGTGAGAACTATTGAGTTTCCTTTTATTAACCTACAGAGATGGATTTAACTAAGACCAAAAGCTCTGAATTTTCTGAGCTTTTCAAGCTCTGCTTCCCAACATCCAGTTTATAGCACGTTAGTTCTACAATCTTTGTCCTTGCCCCAATACAAGTACACGGCATTTACTCCATTTTTAATAGACAAGGAACATGTTCAGTGCCTGAGTCTGGTTGTTTTGTTTTATTCAGTCTTCTTGTTTTAACACAGCTTAGTCTTTCTCTTCAACTCCAAGTTTATAACAAAAACTAATTATTAAAAAAAATGAGTATCTGAATCTTACTGAGGAAATATAATTAAAAATAAAATCTCCTGCCAACCCAGTGAATCCTCTCCACGAAATGTAAAAAGAATGAAAGTTTTTTTAATTGTAAAATCATTAAATCAGACTGTGATGTGCATTATAGGCAATATGCTAAAGAAATTGAAAAGACAAAAAGAAATCATACTCTTTTTATGTAGCCAGGCAGACATAATCCGTTATGTACATGTTAATTGTCTTTATCCAAGGAAAAAGAAAACTTCCTTTATCTTCTTGACAAGCAGGAAGTTATAACTTGGAGCCAGGCACCTCAGCTAAACTCCAGAGGAGACAGGGCAATAGGGCATCATCCTCCCTGATGTTCACATTTCAAAGGGATCGATTTCAGGTCCCTAAGAAAGACCTTCCTGGGGTCTTGGCAAAAGACTCTTGGCAAAAGACTCATTTAGCTTTTAAAAAGATTTATATACATCTCAAAGAGACAAAGCATTCATACAGATAGGTCTTTTTTTTTTTTTTTTTAACCACAAACCTCCTCATTTATGTTTTTTGGAGGTTCATCAATTTCTTTATTTTTATTTTTAATTCTCTTTGGCTGTGTTGGGTCTTAGTTGCGGCACACAGGATCTTTTGTTGTGGCGCACGGGCTTCTCTCTAGTTGTGGCGTGTGGGCTCCAGAGCACAGTAGTTTTGGAGCTCAGTAGTTTTGGCACATGGGCTTAGTTGCCCCGTGGCATATGGGATCTTAGTTCCCCGACCAGGGATTGAACCCGTGTCCCCTGTGTTGGAAGGTGGATTGTTAACCACTGGACCACCAGGGAAGTCCCACAGATAAGTCTTTCAGATAAAAAATTAACTCTGGTAATAGCTTTCTTTCTGATAGGCCTCCTTTCTTAGATAGGCCTCCTGTATAAATTCTTTTAGATAGTTAAGGGAAAGATAAAAGCTTTTCTTGAGTCTGCCAGGTCTTGATTGCCTTCAGCTCAAAATAATCCATATGCCAAAATGACACATTTTGGGGACTTGTATTCTCCCCTCACTCCCAAACAGGTGCTTCCTTAACTAAAGGCATCCGTTGTGAATTAATGAGAACACTTTTACATTTCACTGGAAATTATTTTTAAAACCTCACAAAATCTGTTTCTTTAAAACACCATAGAGCCGGATCAAGATGGTAGAATAGAAGGACATGGAGCTCACCTCCTCCCACAAATACATCAAAAATACATCTACATGTGGAACCAGTCTCACAGAGTATCTGTTTAATGCTGGCAGAAGATCTCATAAAACCAAAAAATGCAAAAACGATCACCATGTAACCGGGTGGGATGAGAGAAAAAAAAAAGAAAAAAAAGAACTGGGATAGGATCTTACCCCTTGGGAGGGAGCTGTGAAAGAGGAAATGTTCTCTCACCCTAGGAACCCCCTTTACTGGTGGGGAGATCAGCAGGACAGAAAGTGAGCTTCAGAGGCTCAGAGGAGAGTGTAGCAGCTGGACTGTGACAGGCAGAACAGAGAGAGACCAGCACGAAGGGTCCTGGCCACCTCCCTGCGCCCCCCAGCCTGAGACGGGCACCTGTTGGTATGGGCAGGTGCTGGTGCAGAAGTTCAGGCTTCAGAGGACAGATATGGGGAGAGGACTGGGGTTGGCTGCACGGAGACAGCCTGGAGGGGCTGGAGTGTGCTCTGGGCTGCAACCAAGAGTGTGTGCGGGATGGAGCGTGGGTCCGCTATTGAAGCCCCATTGTTAACCTCTGTGCTTGAAGGGAGGGCAGGGCCTGCCACAGCAGCCTCATTGTCACCTGCTCACAGGGGGAGTGGCTTTGCCTCTACCAGTTCTGGCTGCTCACAAGTGCCAGTGGGTTACCCATTCGTGGAGGTGGGACTGAAACCCGAGCCGATCCCCAGGGGCTGTGTGACTTAGGAAGCAGGGCTGAAATCTGAGCTCTCTCCCCACGGCTGTACAATCCTCAGATTTACACCACCACAGGCTTTGTAAACTCAGCACCTGTGAGACATCCCAGCAGAATACTGGTGCTCCTGTGGCTGGGGCATGTCTGGCATTAGCAGCTGTGGGCTTTGTGGGTGCAACCACTGATACACTGAGGCAGAGCCAGGGTCTGGGCTATTTTCCTAGCTCCCACAGTGGGTCCAGGTGTGTGACTACTTCATCCTGGTGCCTGTCTTCAGTGGATCTGTGCCTACAGATCTGCACTGGTGGCTTTTCGACCACAGTGCCTGAGGGACACCAGGGCCTATTGCTTGCATTCCCATGGGTGAGGCAGGGCTGAAGGCAGTGCAAACAATAGTGTACTTTGTGAGCCTGCACATTGAGTGACAGGTGACACCACAGAGTGCACTTCCCAGTGAACAAGTGCTGCAGAGAAATACTCAATGGCTCATCTCCCAGGGGGTGTGTTTGAGTACCACCTACCTCACACCACAGTTCAGAAACAGATCTGGGGGCTTCTACTCTGACATCTGGGGAGGAGACCTTGCCCCTGACAGGGCTGTGACAACCACAGAGCAAGGAGGAGGCCCTGCTCAACATCCAGTGCAGGCTCTGGTCACCACAACACAAATCACACCCCCTATCAAGGGGATAACAGCCAGCACGCACCCAGGAAAGACACTGCAGGCATCCATATTAAAAAAGCCCTTGAACCCAGAACCTGAGACTCACGCAGGCTACAAAGGATTGCTCCCACATAAAAATAGCCCTCTAAGACCACAGTAGATAAGTGTTTCTCCTAAACTCAGAGTCAGAGAAATACAAGTAAAATGAAGAAGCAGGGGAACCATTCCCAATTAAAAGATCAAGAGAATTCCCCTGAAAGAACAAACAGTGAAACAGATCTCTCCAGTGTAATAGACTCTGAGTTCAAAAAGGAGGTAATGAAAGTATTGAAGGAATTAAGAAAGGCCATTGATAGAAATGCAGATTACTGTAAAAAGGAACTAGAAACTATAAAGAGGAAACAAGTAAAATTAGAAGACTCATTTGCCCAGATGAAAGCTGAGCTGAGCTAAAGGCAATAAATAGTAAACTGAATAATGTAGAAGAGTGAATAAGTGATCTGGAAGATAGAATAATGGAAAGCACCCAATCAGAACAGCAGACAGAAAGACAAATTAAAAAAATGAAAGAAGTATACAAAACCTATGAAATAATGTAACGCATGCCAATCTATGCATAATAAGGATCCCAGAACGAGAAGAAAGAAAAAAGGGGATGCAAAATGTATTTGAAGAAATTATGGCTGAAAATTCCCAAACCTAAAGAAAGAAACAGGTATCCAAGTAGAGGAAGCACAGAGGGTCCCAAACAAGATGAACCCAAATAGACATACACCAAGATATATTCTAATTAAAATGGCAAAAGTTAGAGGATTCTAAAGGCAGCAAGAGGAAAGCAAAGAGTTAATTACAAGGGAACCCCCATAAGGGTATCAGCTGATTTCTATATAGAAACGTTGCAGGCCAGAAGGGAGTGGTAAGATATTTTCAAAGTCCTGAAAGGGAAGATCCTGCAACCTAGGATACTCTACCCTGCAAGATTATCGTTTAGAATAGAAGAAGAGATAATTTTTCAGACAAACAAAAACTAAAAGAATACAGCAATACTATACCTATCCTAAAAGAAATATTGAAAGGTCTTCTCTAAATAGAAAAGAAGCAAGAATCTATAGGAAAGAGAAAATCACAATTGGAAAGTAAATCACTTAAGCCAGTACACAGATTAAAAAAATTTTTTTTGTGTGAAAGCAATGATAGCTACAATGGACAGCAAAAGGATAAACGTGAAGATGTAAAAGAAGACATCAAAATTAGAAAATTTGGGGAAGGAGAGTAAGAAAATGCAGATTTTTTTCTTTAGAATGTGTTTGAGCCTATATGACTACCAGTCTAAAGCAAGTAGATATAGTAATTGGTTAACGTACTTAAAAAGAAATAGGATAACCACAAATCAAAAACATACAATAGATTCACAAAAACCAAAAAGAAGAGAATACAAACATAATATAAAAGAAAACCACCATACCGCAGAAAGAAAAAGAAAGGAATGAAGAAGAAACATAGAATCACCTGGAAAACAAGTCTTTAAAATGGCAGTAAATACATATGTATCAATATTTACCTTAAATGTCAATGGACTGAATGCTCCAATCAAAAGACACAGTGTGGCAGATTGGATTAAAAAACAAGAGCCTAGAGCTTCCCTGGTGGCACAGTGGTTGAGAGTCTGCCTGCCGATGCAGGGGATGTGGGTTTGTGCCCCGGTCTGGGAGGATCCCACATGCCATGGAACGGCTGGGCCCGTGAGCCATGGCCACTGAGCCTGCGCATCCGGAGCCTGTGCTCCACAGCAGGAGAGGCCACAACAGTGAGAGGCCCACGTACCGCAAAAAAACAAAAACAAAAACAAAACAAGAGCCTACAATATAGTGCCTACAAGAGACCCACTTTAGAGCAATGGACACACATAGATTGAAAGTGAGGGAATGGTAAAAGATATTTAATGCAAATGGAAATGACAAGAAAGTGAGGGTAGCAATACTCATATCAGACAAAATACACTTTAAAACAAAGGCTGTAAGGAAAGATAAAGAAGGACACTATATATAGATAAAAGGATCAATACAGGAAGAGGATAAGACACTCATTAACATATAGGCACCCAATATAGGAGCACCTAAATACATAAAACAAATACTATTGTACTAGACATAAAGGGAGAAATTGATGGAAATACAATAATAGGAGGAAACTTTAACACCCCACTCACATTAACGGACAGATATTCCAGACAGAAAATTAGTAAGGCAACAGAGATCCTAAATGATACAGTAGAATAGTTAGATTTAATTGATATCTTCAGGACATTACATCCAAAAAAAGAATACACATTCTTTTCAAGTGCACATGGAACATTCTCTAGGACTGACCACATACTAGGACATAAACCCCAACAAATCCCTTGAGGAGGATAGAAATTATTTCAAGCATCTTTTCTGACCACAACAGCATGAAACTAGATATCAACCACAGAAAGAAAAACAAGAAAAAAATGATTACATGGAGACTAAGCAGTGTGTGCTACTAACAAACAAATGGGTCAATAATGAAATCAAAGAGGAAATTAAAAAAATACCTTGAGACAAATAACAATGCAAACAAACCATACAAAATCTGTGAGATGCAGCAAGAGCAGTTCTTCAAGGGAAGCTCATAGTGATACAGGCTTTCCTCAGAAAACAAGAAAAATCTCAAATGAACAACCTAACTTACCACCTAAAACAATTAGAAAAAGAAGAACAAACAAAACCTAAAGTCATCAGAAGGAAGGAAATCATAAAGATCAGAGAGGAAATAAATAAAATAGAGATTAAAAAACAATAGAAGAAATCAATAAAACCAAGAGCTGGTTCTTTGAAAGGGTAAAGAAATTTGACAAACTTCTGGCCAGGCTCACCAAGAAGAAAAGAGAGAGGACCCAAATAAATAAAATAAGAAATGAAAAAGGAAACGTAACAACCGATACTGCAGAAATACAAAAAAACCATAAGAAAATACTATGAGTAATTATATGCTAAATAATTGGACAACCTAGAAGAAATGGACAAGTTTCTAGAAATATACGGCCCACAAAAAAACTGAATCAAGAAGAAAGAGATAATTTGAACAGACTGATCACTAGAAGTGAAATAGAATCTGTAATAAAAAAACCTCCCTGCAAACAAAAGTCGAAGACCAGATGGCTTCACTAGGGAATTCTACCAAACACACAAAGAAGAACTTACACCGATCCATCTCAAACTCTTTCAAAAGATTGAAGAGGAGGGAACACTCCCAAAATCATTCTGTGAAGCAACCATCATCCTGATACCAAAACCAGACAAAGATACTACCAAAAAAGAAAATTACAGGCCAATATCTTTGATGAATATAGATGCAAAAGTTCTCAACAAAATATTAGCAAACCAAATCCAACAATGCATGAAAAAAAGCATACACCACAATCTAGTTGGATTCATCCTAGTGTCACAAGGATGGTTCAACCTACACAAATCAATCAACATGATATACCACATTAACAAAAGAAAAGACAAAAACCACATGATCATCTCAATAGATTCAGAAAAAGCATTGACAGAATTCAACATCTATTCATGATAAAAACTCTTAACTAAAGTAAGTATAGAGGGAACATATCTCAAAATAATAAAAGCTATTTATGACAAGCCCACAGCCAACATAATACTCAATGGTGAAAAGTTGAAGCCTTCTTGATGAAACCTGGAACAAAACAAGGATGCCCACTCTCACCATATTCTACATATTATTGGAATTACTAGCCAAAGCAATCAGACAAGAAAAAGAAATAAAAAATATCCAAATTGGAAGAGAAGAGTTAAAATTGTCATTACATGCAGGTGACATGAAAACCCTAAAAGTTCCACACAACAATTACTAGAACTGATAAAAGAATTCAACAAGGTAGCAGGATACAAGCTTAACGTACAGAAATCTGTTCCATTTCTTTACACTAACAATGAAATATCAGAAAGGGAAAGTGAAAAATAATCTCTTTTTAAATCACATTAAAAAATACTTAGGAATAAACCTGACCAAGGAGGTGAAAGACTTATATGCTGAGAACTATAAAACATTGATAAAGGAAACTGAAAATGATTCAGAGAATTGGAAAGATATCCCATGATCTTGGATTCGAAGAATTAATATTTTTAAAATGGCCATACCACCCAAAGCAACCTACAGATTTTTTGTGATTCCACTCAAATTATCCATGAGTTTTTCACAAAACTAGAACAAATAATCCTAAACTTTATATGGAACCATAAAAGACCCAGAATTGCCAAAGCAATCCTGAGGAATAAGAACAAAGCAGGAGGCATAACCCTCCCAGACCTCAGACAATACTACAAAGCTACAGGAATCAAAACGGTGAGGTACTGGCGCAAAAACAGACATACTGATCAATGGAACAGAATAGAGAGACCAGAAATAAACCCACACACCTATGGACAATTAATCTGTGACAAAGGAGGCAAGAATATACAGTGGGGAAAAGACAGTCTGGAGATTCCTCAGAAAACTAAAAATAGAGTTGCCATATGATCCAGCAATCCCACTCCTGGGCATATATCCAGACAAAACTGTAATTAGAAAAGATACATACACCCCAATGTTCATAGCAGCTCTGTTTTCAATAGCCAAGACATGGAAGCAATCTAAGTGTCTATTGACAGATGAATAAAGATGTGGTGTATACACACACACACACACACACACACACACGCAATGGAGTATTACTCAACCATTAAAAAGAATGAAATAATGCCATTTTTAGCAACATGCATGGATCTAGAGATTATCATTCTAAGTGGAGTAAGTCAGAAAGAGAAAGGCAAATACCATGTGATATCACTTATATGTAGAATCTAAAATTTGATACAAATGAACTTATTTACAAAACAGAAAGAGACTCACAGACATAGAAAACAAACTTATGATTACCAAAGGGGAAAGGGTGTGGGGGAGAGATAAATTAGGAGTTTGGGATTAACAGATACAAACTATTGTATATAAAATAGATAGACAACAAGGTCCTACTATATAACAGAGGGAACTATATTCAATATCCTATAATAAACCATAATGGAAAAGAATATGAAAAAAGAATGTATATGTATGATAACTGAATCACGTTGCTGTATACCAGAAACTAACACAACATTGTAAATCAACTCTAATTTAATTTAAAAAAATTAAAAAACACCATAAAAGGACTTAGATGCCTGTTTGGAATTGTGTAGTAATTTCAAATGAATGAGATTTAATAAGTAATTAATGGTGAGAACTTTTATTTGCTGTAGGACTCTGTTCTAGCTGTACACAAATTACAGAGCTAGATTTTCAAAGCCTCACATTTATTTATGAAATGGGAAAATTCTAATGGACATGTTTCTTTCAAACAATCATGTTTAGACTCCTTAAATTCATTCTTTTACTAATTCAAAATTGTTCATGGGTCAAAGCTGTAAAAGGTTTAAGAGTGAGCAGATTGGGGAGTAACAATGTCATCGCTGGTTCAAAATAGGGTAAAGGAATCCAAAGGAGAAGATCTAATGGAAGGAACAGGAATCATTGCTTTTTGTCAACTCCCTTGCTCAGAGAGAGATGATCCATCTAGGAATAAAATAATTGGAACTATTTTCTTTTGTTTCTTTCTGTTTTGAATGCAGGAGATCATTTATCATATGGATAAAATATGCAAAATCTCAGTCATTCTGAGAAAAACCTGTATGCTTTTATTTAAAATGGTTTTATACTGTTCAGTGAGTTATTAAAGTTTGCATAAAGAAGGTTGAGTTGTCTTATTAATATATTGGTCATTACTCTTTAGCTTCAGACCCTTCAATTATTTTTTCACTGCTTTTATAATAAAGTCCAAAGTCCCCAATGGGAAAAAAAAGGCCTTCTGTGGTAAAGCCCTTAGCAACTTCTCTTGACCTGTGTGTCCCAATTTATGCTTCCCATTCTTCATCCTAGAGGCTTGCTGAACCTCCTGCAGTTTTCTGGGCCTATTTCAGGCTACTGTGACTTTGTTTATTCTTTCCCCATCCTGCCCTCCTGGGAGTGAGTTGGACAGGAAAGGTTTCCTGAGTGATATGACACCTTAGCAGAAAAGCAGTTGTAACGAATGGTTCTCAAACTTTTGTGTGCTTCAGACTCTCCCAGCAAGCTAGCTTGCTAAACTATACATTCCTAGGCCTTCAGGGGATTTTAGATTCAGTAAGTGTGGGAGGTGAATACCAGGAACCTGAATTTTAACAAACACTGCAGGAGATTTCATGCAGGTGGTTCATGTTCATAGTTCTTAAAACCCTGCCTTGTAAGGGTGAGTAGCCCTCAGCTTGGCAGGAAGCAGGCTGCAGAATTGAATAAGATATTGCATAAGAACACCCTTGAGCAAAGGCATAAAGGCAGTGAGTGTGCTGGGGCCTTTCATTCTGGCTTGCAAGCATTGGTTGTTAAATTTTCAGGAATTTTGTGAGCCACTTGTTAAACACAGTCATTATTAAATTAAATTATATGAACTTGCAATTAAGTAAATTATATTAAAAGCAAAAGTAATAAACATGGAAAACATCACTTCCTAATAATTTTACTACATCTTATTATTATATATGTGCTCAAGATTATTTATGTTTATTTTGTCTAGGTGGTGAAAGTGCTATGTAATTATATACTACTGTGCATCTCTTCCCAACTTCATGTTCAGTGTTGCCATGTTAGTAGCTTGAAATTGGCCATGGTGGGAGTATTTATAATATGGAACTTGGCAAATGTTATAAATCAGTGTTCCACTTACATCCCCTGCCAGTCCCAAGGCAATTTATACCACATCACTGCATAAGGATGAAAAAGAGTTGGTTGTATGAAGTGGAATACGAGCAGTGTGATACTTCTGGATCTTTAGCTGGATTTAGCTAAATATGAGACCAAAGAAATAGATATTGGCTGTATCATGGAGTTCTTTGTGGCCCAGTTTTAAGAAGCATGGACTTTATTCTAGTGATGATGGGAAACCATTGTGTCAGTTTGGCCAGAGAGCACTATGGTCAGATTTAATTTTGGAAAGGTGGCTCTGTGGAGGATAATTTTGAAGGTGAAAAAAGTACAAACCAGGTGACCATTTAGGAGGACATATTCCATATGACAGATGATGATGAGTTGGACTATGGGAGTGAAAATACAGATGGAGGAGAGTGGACTAATTGGAGAAATATCTAGAAGTTAAACTTGACAGTGATTAGAATGGTGATGAGAGAGAGGAGGGGGTCATGTATGATTAATAGTTCTAACCTGGGTGACTGAGTGTGTGGTGATAGAAGCCAGTGAGATAGAGAATATAATATTGTGGCCCACATATAACCTGTTGGAGGCATGCCACTGGGAAACTTCCATACTGTATTCATTGTCTTCTTCTATCTCTATAAACTCATAAGAAAGTTTAAGGAAGAGGAGAGGGGGGTAAATATACATATGTTGTAAAATGTTCACAGAGCTCAGTTAAGTATCACATTTAATACTGATGTGACTTATTGGAAGTGGGAGAGTTGAAAATGAGACCAAATAAAAGAAGTGGTATAATGTAATGAGGTGCTCAACAGATTAGGCCAATTTATTATATGAAGAATATGTGTTAAAATAAACCAGTGTGCCAGAATGGATAGGTTTCAGTTAACATAATGCAGTTGGGGGATATCTTTTTTTTTTTTTTTTTTTTTTTTTGCGGTACGCGGGCCTCTCACTGCTGTGGCCTCTCCCATTGCGGAGCACAGGCTCCGGACGCGCAGGCTCGGCGGCCATGGCTGACGGGCCTAGACGCTCTGCGGCATGTGGGATCTTCCCGGACCGGGGCATGAACCCGTGTCCCCTGCATCGGCAGGCGGACTCTCAACCACTGTGCCACCAGGGAAGCCCGATAAAGCTATTTTTATTTGTAATTTTGCAATCTATATGCATTTCAATATTTTAATATTTGCAATGCATTGGACTTCTTTTGGCCATTGATAGTGATTCCTGAAGAGTAGAGAAATTAAATAAACCTTATTAACTTTACTGTGAAAGTATGGATATTTAACTAAAAAATTGGGAAAATATGTAAATGATATAAATATACTGTACCTATAATACATATCCTAACGCATTAGGCCTGTAGAACATTTCTTCAATTTGTGATTATATCTAAAATATGCAGATAGAAGTTACTGGAGTGAACCCCTTGTTCATAGTGGGAACCAATGAGGAATGAAAGCAACTTTTTTTTGTTTGTTTTTAATCATTTCATATCCTATTTAATGGATCTTTTAAAGTATTATTAGTGTAAAAGAGTAAATATTCCTTTCCTAAAAATGGTCATGTTTACTTTTAATTTTGGACTCAGAACATTTTTCTTACGAACATATTAGGTTAGAAAGTAGGATGTTCTTCATTAATTTTGAGGAAATGTTATATTTAAAAAAAATTCAGCAGTCTGTAGTTACGATTGCCAACATCAATGAGAAAACATAAGGAAGATTAACAAGAAGAATCACACTAAAATCCTATATAGGAGTCACAAAGACCTGCGGCCTAATGGTATGTCAACGTGCTCTTACAACAAACCAGCACAGAATGCCTTTAAAGCAACAGGATGTTGGTATGAAGTAATTACTGAGAAGCAATTTGAGGTGTTAAGTTTGATACATTGTGGTCTTTTCTATCTGTTCCAATTTGCTTCCATGGTAACCATTGCTACTTCTCCGGCCTGACTACCATCTAGCTGTCAGCATTTTCTTTTAATGGAAGATATTCTTTGTTTGGATGCAATTTCATTTACCCATATGTAGTTGGATTTTTAAAAATAATAATTCAAAACTTAATGATATAAATTGTTGATCTTCAGAGTATTAAGCCACAGAGAAGTTCATGTTGAGACTTGAATTTCCGGCCCCTTTCACTTTATTTACTTTGCTGGAATATTCAGTTAAAAAATAATTTCATAATAGCTTTGAACACTTTAGAGAAAACAACTACCAAAACAACTACCTAATGGTTATGCCATTGGCATTATGAGTCACTGGTTCCAAATTTTGCCTTCAGAAAGTTGAGAGGTAAAAAACCATGAATATTAATTTTTCATATTAATCTACTCAGTGTTTTACTTCTTTAATAATATGTCAGTAAAGTACTTTTAAAGTTAATTTCTAATTTTTCTCTCATTCTTCCCACATATATTGAAAAATAAATAGTATGCTTTCTTCTGTGAAGAGAACCTGGACTTGCAGGCACATGATTGAGGTGTGAGCTTTGCCTTTGCCAGATGTTACCTTGGTGACTCTGGTTGAGTTACTCAACCTCTCTGTTCTTCACCTTTGTCATCTGCACTGTTTAGGATGTTCTATCAAATAGCATATGTGACATTTCCTAGCACAAAGTAAAAGTTGAGCACATGTTACACAAACTGTAGTTCTATTTTGGTTCAAAGGACAGGGAGCAAAGTTATGATTATCCAGGGTTCTTCAAAAATCAGGTATTACTTCCCATTTTATATATTTTATATAGTTTCAAATTATGCAGACACAAATGATTTGAGACTGTTTATGAACACATTGCAATAAAGATAATTATTTTTTATTTTATTTTATTTTTTTTTGCGGTACACAGGCCTCTCACTGTTGTGGCCTCTCCCGTTGCGGAGCACAGGCTCCGGACGTGCAGGCTCAGCGGCCATGGCTCACGGGCCCAGCCGCTCCGCGGCATGTGGGATCTTCCCAGACCGGGGCATGAACTCGTGTCCCTTGCATCGACAGGCAGACTCTCAACCACTGAGCCACCAGGGAAGCCCTGCAATAAAGATAATTATTAAAAAATTTTTAACAAGGAAAAATTTTAGTTATACTTTCAATGTCACATGAAATTCGGAAAAACTATTCTGTGACAGAGTTCAACAAGAAATAAAATATAGAGTGATGCTTGCAGTATTCAATTCTGATAAGATTTTCTTTTCTTAGAAGATATGAAATCATGAATTTTAGTATTTTTATTACCATTACCATTAAAAGTAAAGCATGTGCTACATGTTGCAAAAAAGAATTGAGAATACTCACTGCTTTTGCTAGTATGATTGAAAGAGAAATGGCACGTAAATCTAGATCATTGTGAAGGGAATTTCAGGTTCTGTACCAGTCACGAAGAAAAGTTGTTTTCCACTGACTCAAAATCTCTAGCAGGAAACTTAGATTCCATTTTTTTTTCATAGTAATTGAATGGCCCATGTAATTTCAGTTTTACCCTGTAACTACATAAGTGAACCTGGGTTATGGGATGGAAAAAATTAAAACTATTTAAGCTTTGCTTCTATTTAATTTCTCCTTCCACAGACAATTGTATAAAATGTATTTTTATGTTGTTATGGAGGAAAATGCAATATTAAATTTTTTTGCAGTATTCAAGTTTAACCTTTGTTCAATGCAGTATTGTATACAAAACTTATATTCTAATTTTTAAAATTTAATTAAAATATAAAACATTTTATGTAGATTATATAACAAAATTCTTGAGAGGGTTGGAAAGTAGAGGAGAAAAGCCCATTAACTAAATAATGATTGTTAGTAAAAAAATACTTTAGGTAACTGAAGAGAGGAAATAAATATATTGATGTCTGCTCTTACATATCTTAGAATGATTAAGGTATCCCGCACTGCACTCTTGATCTTCTCTACAAAAATCCATCTCCAGTTTTTTCTATCTTTAAGTGAAACACCATCCATTTGTTTGCTTAACAGATCTGTAAGGAATCCTTAACCCCATTTTCTCACCTCTCACACCCTATTAATCAAGTTGTTGATTCTACGGTTAAAATCTTTCCCTCTCCACATCTGTCCATTTCCATTGCCACTGCTCTAATTCAATTCCACTTTTGTTTTTTGCTGTTATGAATAATACTATATGAAATTTGTATACACATTTTTGCATGGACATACGTTTTCATTTCTTTTAGGTATATACCTAAGAGTAGAATTGCTTTGTCATATGGTAACTCTGTTAAACATTCTAAGAAACCATCAAACTGTTTTCTAAAGAGATTCCATCATTTTACATTTCTACTGTCAATGTATGAGGATTCCAATTTTTCCACATCCTCACCAACACTTGTTACTATCTTTTTAATGATAGCCATCCTCATAGGTATGCAGTTGGTATCTCTTTGTGATTTTGATTTTTGTTTCTGTAATGACTAATGATGTTGAGCATCCTTTCATGGGCTTATTGGACACTTGTATGTCTTCTTAGGAGAAATGTCTATTCAGGAATTAATTCTTAAATATTAACATTCAACCAAGCATCTGTACGTACAGAGAAAAGCCTAATCCACAAGAATTGAGATAAACATATAGAAAAAAAAAGACCCTAGGAAAACAGTAATAATTCAGCAGAAGGAAAGAAAACTCACTTTGATAAGCAGCCTCAGAGACATGAGATCTTTTGCAGTCACAAAAGAGGATGCTCCTGAAGAGAAAGTTTGAGCAGCAAAGACCGTCTAGCAGTGTAGCTCTAAAATCTCTCAATGTGGAGAGGGGAGCTCTGAGACTTGCATCTGGAGATGGGAGAGGCGTAGGACCTCCTGGCTGCTGGATTGGACAAAAAGCATGTGCTTTCCAATAAATGTGTGTACTAGTGCATAGAGTTGGTTCATAATGTTCTGTCTGTGACTAACTAATCTTGGAGGCTGAGATGACAGCAGGGGTCAACCTGTGTTTTGGGGTTTTTCCTGTGCAGAATGTGGTTATAATTTTCTATCCTTGAAATAGCCTATATTCTATATTAACACATCCTTTATTAATATCAAGTATTCAGATAATAAGCATGTTTTGGTTTAAAATGTAAAATTTATAAAGTAAATTTTGTATATATTTGCACACTGGATAAAGAGCTTAAACAATGAAAAAGTCCTCAGCTTCTTATACAATACAATACAAATGGTACAGGACTGGTGAGTAATTAGCTTTTCTCTGTTGGTCAGATAATAAGAGAAGGGGCAAAGCCCCACTCAGGGATTGGATTTGCTGTGAGACATTAACTTGTTTGATTATAAGAAGTTTAAATACTAAAAACAGTTAATGTTGCAATTACTGTTTCTGTCTTCCAGATTACCTCTCTGTGGTCCATTCACTAAGTTATCCTAGTCATAACAGCTAGGGCTGAGATTAGAACCTAGGGAGTCTGATTCCATTTACCACTCTCTTAGTACACTCTGCCGCTTATTCTTTGCCAGGAAAAGCAATGGAGCAATTAAAAATGGTAGCCTTTCAGGGACTGTGTCTTGGTCTAAGAGTGGTCACTTAACATCAGTTTTTTGCTAACATATCTATCCTGTGGAAGAATGTCTGCCCTAAACCTAGCAGTAGAGATTGGGGGAAAGAGCACTTGATTTCTCTTTTTTCTTCTTTTTATTCATAACACACAATTAATAGGCCTTTTCTCCTTTTTAGTACTTGGTACTATTGAGTGGACTGGGGAGAAATAAAAGGAAGCTCTGTGAAGTAAATAAGTGAGCTCAGAAACAATTTTCTAACACTGCATGATAATGATTTTACTCCTTGGTATCAGGAATATCTGCCACCACCAAGGGTTTTTATAGCTATCAGAGAACTAATAAGAGAAAAAAAAATCACTTGACTTTGGTGTATAAAATTAATACTAACGATAGTCATCAATAAGAATAATGAAAACTGCATATCATCCATGGATAATTACCTTATGTGTAACAACTATGATGAGCGTCATTAATATCTGTCAAATTATTACTATAGATTTTATTTGATTACGACACTAAATTATGTTCAGATATGCCCAGGTTCTTCAGTTCTATGTCTGAAATCTTAAACTTGAATATCCCATTCTTTCATCATCATCTCCTTTCCTTCTAGGTTAATAATCTGGGTCAAACTCACTTTAATTCTTTGAACTTAAGTTTATCCATCAGTAAAATAAACACTGTTACAAAAGGTTATTGTGACAGCTGAATAACAATCACAAAGGCAAAGTACTTGGCAGCATGGCAGGCTCATTGCAGACACTGCATAAACATTCCCTTCTGCATTTTTCCTGTTTTTTGGTCTTCAGATTCTTGACCTTTCAAGTTTACTTCAGTTACTCTCTTGACTATATCCATAAGCTCCTCATCTCCTTGTTCTTTTAATAAATTACTTCATACTTCACACACTTTTCTGGTCCTATGCCTGAGTGCTCAGTGCAAATAAAATTACATGTTGATGAATTGGTCCCCTACAAGTTCAGTTTTTGTATCATTTGAACTTCCAATACCCTTTATCTATTCTCATATTTGTCCTTGTTTAGATCCCTCTCATTTGCACTTACTATTTCAAGAGTGTCCTCTCAAAATCCTCAATCTAAGATTCACACTTTATCATTCTCTATGGTCTCAGTGTTTGTTCCTCCTTCCCCCCAAATTCATATGTTGAAATCCAAAACTCCAAAGATGATGATATTGGGAGGCAGGCATTGGGAGGTGCTTGGGTCTTGAGGGTGGAGCTTTCATGAACCAGATAAGTGCCTTATAGGGGAGGCTCTGGAGAGATCCCTAGGTCCTTCCACCATGTTAGGACACAGAGAGAAGATGTCAGCTATGCAGCAGGAAGAGGGCCCATATCAAATGTGACCATATTGGTGACTTGCTGTTAGACTTCTCAGCCTCCACAACTATGAGCAATAAATTCTGTTGTTATAAGGTACCTAATCTGCTATTTTGCTATAGTAGCCTGAACAGACTAAGTCACATTCTAGACAATGAACAACCTCACCGCCTATATCACAGAAAAAGTGTGATGCCTTCAAATCTGACTGTCATTGACCAACATGGCTGCATTTGCAGAATCCTGTACTTTTTTACTGGTCTCAGGGGAATACGTGTTCATCCTTCTGTTCAAGGCATATCTTTCAACTTGTGCTTTTGATGCCATGTTCTGATCATTATTCTTTAGGACCTTGCTCTATCAATTTCTCTCTTTCAGTCTTCTCTCTTTTTGTCTGTCTCTCCTGCATCTTGAGTTTCTTCTTGTCTCTTAGCATGTTCATATTTATTTTAAAATTTTTAATTTTATTTTTAATTGAGGTATAATTGATGTTTAACCTTGTATTAATTTTAGATGTGCAACATAATGATTTGGTATATATGCACATACAAGGCATACCTCGTTTTATTGCACTTTGCTTTTGCTTTATTGCATTTTGCAGATACTGCATTCCTTACATATTGAAAGTTTATTGCAACTCTGCCTTGAGCAAGTCTATCGGTGCCATTTTTCCAACAGCATTATTTTTTAATTCAGGTATATACATTTTTAAGACATAATGCTATTGCACACTTAATAGACTACAGTATAGTTGTAAACATACCTTTTATATGCCCTGGGAAACCACAAAAAATTATGTGACTTGCTTTATTGTGGTGGTCTGGAACTGAACCCCTGAAATATCTCCAAGGTATGCCTGTATGTTGGTATGTATATATAAATATATACATATATGTATGTAAAAGTGATTACCACAACAAGTCTAGTTAACACCTATCACCACACATGGTTACAAATTTTTTTCTTGTGATAAGAACTTTTGAGATTTACTTTCTTAGCAACTTTCAAATATACATACAGTATTGTTAACTGTAGTCATTGTGTCATACATTACATCCCCAAGATTTATTTCTTATAACTGGAGTTAGTACCTTTTGACCACCTTCACTCATTTAACACCCTTTCTGACAACCGTCAGTCTGTTCTCTGTATCTATGAGTTTGGTTTTTTTTTTTTTAGATTCCACATATAAGTGAGATCATACAGTATTTGCCTTTATCAGTCTGATTTATTTCACTTAGCATAATGCCCTCAGGGTCCATCCATGTTGTAGCAAATGGCAGGATTTCTTTCTTTTTTATGGCTGAATAATATTCCGTTGTATACATATATATATGTACACATATATGCATATATTATATCATTCACAATTTCTTTATATATTTATCTGTCAGTGGACACTTAGATTGTTTCCATGTCTTCACTATTATAAATAATACTGCAGTAAACATGGGGGTGCAGATATCAGATATCTTTATGAGTTAGTGACTTTGTTTCCTTTGGGTATATACCCAGAATTGGAATTGCTGGATCATATGGTAATTTTATTTTTAATTTTTTGAGGAACCTCTACACTGTTTCTGTACTGGCTGCACCAAGGTACTTTCCCACCAACAGTGCACAAGACTTCATTTTTCTCCACATTCTTGCCAACATGTCTTTCTTTTTTTTTTGCTCTTTCTCCAGATTGTCCACTTGCATTGGCATAAAGGGTTGTGAAGTATATAACAAGTATAAAGTATAGTATAAGTATACTTATATTTTATAAGTCAAAGCCATTGTGTAGTATATAACAATTCTTAACGCCATTAAAAAGAATTTTCTAGGACATGACAGTCATCTTGGATATACTTCATTACAAATTGTTACATCTTTAATTACAAATTATTAGAAAAGTAAAACTGAAATTTAGGTTTTCTGTTGTGAAATGATCACATTATTTTATGCCTAGATAACAAAGGTTCCTTTTTACTGTCAAAATGTTATGTTAACTCTGTCCTTATGGCAAATTTTTAAGACATTTTGATGAATCAGTCCTTATTTTTTATGTTATGTTCCTAAAAATCACAGTTACATATTGCTATGCTTTTAAATATTACTTATATTAGTAATTATATCTTGTGTTTAAAAAATATACTTATATTCATGTCTTGTCTCACCTGACAATTTTCTTTACTTTTTTCTTTCCCTTATCACATCCTAAATTCTGAATAATAAAACTGTTAAGATGCCTTGAATTATCTGTGTGTTTTCTGGAGTGGCCACCATGGAACACAAAGATTTGCTCCCTCACCTTCTAAAGAAGGATAATAGAAATAATTAAGTTTGTTTTGGTCTTCTCCAAATGTAATTTATTCAAAACAATTGTGATTACCAAATTTGAGATAAAAGAAAGACTGGTGAATCACAAGAAAAGTAGTCTTTTTAGTTTAATTACATTTGAGTAAAAAGTATGTATATGAATATACTTCACTGATTGTAATGTTTAAGTTAAAGGAGGCATACTTGTGTTCATACATAAATACTGGTACAATATCTACCTGTAAAGTGATTTTCTTTCTAGGTTGCCTCAACCAGGGATAATCACAATACTTCCTAATACAAACCAGAAGTCCTAACAGTTTTTCAAGGTCAGCACTGATCAAAATATGTTCTCACTCCCACCGTAATCTTTGACTTCATTCTTATAAATTAATCGTGTGTTGTAACTTGAGAGAGAATGCTACTCTTCCATTCTGCCAGTGCTGATTAACATAATGCGTTAGCCAGAGCTGTTAGTGTTATAACCGTGGCAGGGATAAATTGACTACGTTTAAAAACCTGCATTGATGAGAACAATTTACAGAAAACGTAAAAGGATGTTTCTAGTGCCTGCCTACTGATGTAAGCAGGATGTCTTACCTGCCTGCAACGTAATCCTGGCAGAACTATAAAGCTGAAGTAGGACTGAAACCAAAACCTCATTGTTAGATTTAGTCCTAGATATCTTATAAATTTTATGTTATTTTTAAATAGGATTTTCCTTTCACTTTTTCCAGAAGACTGTGGTGATAAGAACAATGTAGTTTCTGGCTAACAGATAAGGCTCTGCAGCATTCTTTATGACTGTGGAAGGAAAAATGGCCTTTTAAAATGCAAACTTCTGAATTCACCAGAGAGCTTCAACTATTTTGGCCCGAGGTACTCACTTTAGCGCTGGCTGACAATTCATCCTATTCCTTCAGGATCACAAAAGTTGTCTCCATATGAGTTTATGGCAGCTCACACTTAATGAGATTGAGAATCTCAGTTTTCAGGGTAGATTTCACCCTGGTCTATGTAGATATAGCTAAATATTGTCAAGGTAATATTCTCAGAATATCATCAATATAAGGGAAACTAAAAAATATTTATAACTGAATGAAAATGAATGTACTACATGTTGATATTTGTGGGATGATGTCAAAATGGTACTTAGAGGTAAATTTAGAACCTCAATTGCTTAGACTAAAAAAAAAAGTTATGTGTTAAGTCAGGAATCTAGATTAGAACAATAGACTAAACAACAAAGAAGTAGGAGCAAAGCAAAATAAAAATGAGTAGGAAAAAATTAAAAAGAAACATTAGAAATAATAGGTTAATAAAACCAGAAGATGGTTATTGGAAAATATAATTATGTATAAATCTTTAGCTAGAATGATCAAGGAATGAAGAGAAGCAGCACAGATAAATAATAGTTGCATCACAAAAAGGCAACATGACCTGAAATATATTAAGATTAATAAAAGAAATCTTGGGCTTTCCTGGTGGCGCAGTGGTTGAGAGTACGCCTGCCGATGCAGGGGACACGGGTTCGTGCCCGGTCCGGGAAGATCCCACATGTCGCAGAGCAGCTAGGCCCGTGAGCCATGGCCGCTGGGCCCGTGCGTCCGGAGCCTGTGCTCCGCAACGGGAGAGGCCTCAACAGTGAGAGGCCCACGTACCGCAAAAAAAAAAAGAAAGAAAGAAATCTTAGGAGAAGTCTATGAACAATTTTGTGCCAATACATTTCAGAACTTGGATGAAATAGAAAATTTTTTAGTAAATGTAAATGAGGTTGAACAAAAAATAGAAATCCAAGTAAATCAATAAAAATTAAATAAATCAATAATTAAAATCTCCCTTAACAACGGACATCATAACTAGATGGTCTTACAGATTAATTTTATCAAACTTCTTTAAAAAAGATATTTCATATATATATACACAAGTATATATATATTAATTGATATAATTGACATATAATATTGTGTAAATTAAGATGTAAAATGTGTTTATTTGATACATTTATATAGTGCAGTATAATTACCAC
Source organism: Lagenorhynchus albirostris (assembly GCF_949774975.1). Classification (NCBI taxonomy): domain Eukaryota; kingdom Metazoa; phylum Chordata; class Mammalia; order Artiodactyla; family Delphinidae; genus Lagenorhynchus; species Lagenorhynchus albirostris. The sequence continues at coordinate 47,386,316 of NC_083100.1, forward strand.
TATAGCATTAGCTAACACCTCTATCACAACACATAATTGTCATTTCTTTTTTGTGGTGAGACTATTTAAGATCTAGTCTCTTAGTAACTGTCAAGTATATAAGACAGTATTGTTAACTATAATCATACTACTGTGCATTAGATCCCCAGAACTTATTCATCATCTAACAGCAAATTTGAAAAAAGGTACTTCTAATATTTTTATTATGAATACCTATCTATATGTATATGTATACTTTTCAGAGTAGAAACAGCAAAAACTATTCAAGTCATTTTTGAGGTTCCTATTACTTCGATACAAAAACTGAATAACTATAGTGCAAGGAAATAAAATTGTAGACCAGTTTGATTTATGAACTGAAATAGTTTATAAGTATATACTTACAACTCAAATTCAGGATTATGTAAAAATCAGTAATATGTCTCAATTCAATGATACATACCAGAAATGCAAGAAATTTTCAACATCCATAGATTAAAGAGGGTGAGGGATCATTTCTGTAGATGCAGAAAAATGAATTGATAAGTTTACCATTCATCAGGAGAAAAACCATTAGCAAATTAAGAGAAAAAATTTACTAACCTTCAAAAGTATATCTAAAATTTTTTATATCAAGCATAATGATGGTGAAATTGTACACAAATTCCCAGTAAAGTCAAGAACAAGAGAAAATGCTATCATTTCTTTTCTTCATCATTGTAATAGAGGTCTTAACCAATGCAATAAGGAAGCAAATGAGGTATAACATTGGAACAGAAATGTGTCCACTTCTTTTTATTCTGATGCTATAATTATTTCTATAGAAAATCCTAAAGAATTTATTAAAACTGTGGGCTTAGTATTTCCTGAAGGCAAAGCAACATAAAAAAAATAACATCTCTGTACACCAACAGTTGCTAACCAGAATATATAATGTGCAAAAATATTCCTATAAAAAACCATAAAATTTGTAAGATATCTAGGACTAAATCTAACAATGTGCAAAACCTATATGGAGAAACATAAAATCACACTGAAGGGTGAAAAAGAATAAGCAGTGTTTACCCAATATGTTAAATAACTCATTCCTTCTCAGTTTATAATCAAATGCAATTACAATGAAAAGTTTCTCCCTGAAAGGTGTCAAGCTGTTCCTAAGTAACATTGAAAAGAAAAAAGTCAAGAAGACAAATGTTACAAGAATAATCCTAAAAATCCAATAAAGAGAGATCAGAATCAGTACTATGCATAAATATGTATAAATTGATATTGACAGAGATGTGGATATAAACGCATCAGTGGAACTACAAATAAGTAGAAAGAAGAACATCTTCTCATTATGTGGTGCCTAGATAATTGATCATCTAAGTTTAAAAAAAAGACACATTATCTCAAGCTAAAACAAAGGAATTGGGGCTTCCCTGGTGGCGTAGTGGTTGAGGATCTGCCTGCCAATGCAGGGGATACGGGTTCGAGCCCTAGTCCGGAAAGGTCCCACGTGCCGCGGAGCAACTAGGCCCGTGAGCCACAACTACTGAGCCTGCGCGTCTGGAGCCTGTGCTCCCCAACAAGAGAGGCTGCGACAGTGAGAGGCCCGCATGCTGCGATGAAGAGTGGCCCCCGCTCGCCGCAACTAGAGAAAGCCCTCGCACAGAAACGAAGACCCAACACAGCCAAAAATAAATTAATAAATTAAAAAAAAAACAAAGGAATTTTCCAGGTGGAGTAAAACTTTCAATGTGAATATTTTTTTCTTCAAAAATTTAAAAGAAAATGTAAGTGAATGTCTTTCTGACACGAAATTCTGGAGATTGGTTGCCTCTGAGAGAGATGGATGCAAAAGTTTATGTGGAGAAGCATATACATCATTTCAACTAAGTTAATATTCTTTTATTCTTTAAAACGTTTTAACCTGATCTAATATCTAACATCAAATTATAGCTCAAGCCTTGATAGTTTTTTTACCTGTATTATTTGCATTTTTTCTGTATGTTTGAAACACTTAAAATAACAAAATAAAGAATGTACCAATCTGGGATTACTTCCTGGACAAGAAGAATAATTTTACTCTTTCTACAATTCTTTTTGACTAGTGAGATATAATTAAGGCCAAAGGCGAAAAAGTGGCTGAAGCTGTAGATTTTAAATCGTCCACTTTTTTTTATAGAACAAATACATATGTATCATATAATTACAGCTTTAAGAAAGTGATAGCATTGCCCTATTATCTTTCATTTAAAATATGACCTTTTAATTATTTATTGATAGACACAAGAAATAGTGAAAATAGGAAAAAGGTAAATGTTTTGAAGGAAATTTTAGCAGATAAAATTGAAATATGAGAAGTACTTAACAATTCATAGCTTATAAATTATATAGGCTGATGTTAGCCACTGAATTGTAACTCCATGAATACATTAATGTTTCTTCTGTCTTTTCACTCAGAAATTTAAGGTGAAATAATATTTTGTTTAGTGTAAATTGTATGTGCATGATAGGGATGTTAATTTTCTTTTCAACCGTTTCCTCTGAAGTGGATTATAAAATCTATCTCATGAATTTTCTCTTTAAAATGTATTTTTCTGGATCAAAAGAATTTGATCCAAAAATATAGATATTAGATATTTCAGATAAACACTATTCAAATAACAGTTTATCACACATTATTTTTAATGCAACCTTAATTTTTTCCGATATTTATGAACAAAATATTGGTAAGGATAGAAAGCAAATCAAATTTTAGGGAAATAATTGCACATTCCAAGGATGGTGATAGTTATTGTATTACTTTTGTGTCTTCAAGTTGAAGGTGCCAAACAAAAATCTTTATCTGTAAATATATACGTTTCCGAAGAACTTTATAGGTGCAGCAAAAAATTGTGAGGATTCTGGGTTCTCATTCCATTGGTTAGATGCCCAATGCACTTTGTATGTTTTTGCCAGTTTACTTTTTGCCTTTCGTATCAACAACTTTATCTGACTTGTCTCCTACAAGATACAGTATGGTTTGTATTTGTTTTCCATTGCTGTGTAGCAAATTACCACACACTTAGTGGCTTAAATGAACACAAATTTACTATCTCGCAGTTTTGGTGGGTCAGGAATCCAGCATGATTTCACTGCAACCTGTTCTCTGGGTCTCACAAGGCTAAACTCACGGTGTTGGGTGGAACGGGGTTCCCATCTGGAGCTCAGGGTCATCTTCCAAGCTCATTCAGATTATTGACAGAATTCAATCTTTGCAGTTGTAGGACTGATGGCAACTTGTTTCTTCACGGATAGCAGGAGAATTCTGACTTACGTCTTCTAAGATGAAGTCTAATATAGCCTAGTCAGAGGAGCGACTGTCCCATCATATTTAAGTTCTACCCACACTCAAGGGAGAGGCATAATCTACGGTGTGCCCACCAGGAGCAGGAATCTTGGGGGCAGTCTTAGAGTTCTGTCTACCACTGGGTGTTTTATGTCCTGACCCTGACTTTAATGTAAAAACTAATACAAAAACATCAATTAACTAATAATCTTGCTTTTCCTGTTTTTGGGTTATTGTGCCTGAGCAATTCAAAGAACTGTTTTCTGATAATAACTTGCATGGCTAGTGGTAGGTATGTTTCTGATCTTCTGAATCAAATTTGGAGAAGCAGCTAGCTATAGATTAGCTCATGTTGCTTAAGGATGGTGAAATTATTTCTTCATTTATTTAGAGGTATATAAAACGCTGTGAACCTCATCTGTCAGCAATAATAGATCACTTCATAGGAACTAGTATTTATTGAAGTAAGTAAAATTTGCTCTTTTAAATAAAATTTTTGGTAATTATATTTTAAGAGCAAAATTAGTAAAATAGTATATTGTCTAGGAGGGATATTAAAAATGGACTCAAATTTTATGGAATATTAAGATGAGAAACTCGGGGGAAATTCTTATTGTTAGACTGGATGCCACAGAAATTTATGTTCTCACCTTCTTAAGTGATATCAACCTTTGGATGAAAAAAAAATAATGATCGTGAAGTGGATTAGTCATGGAAACATGATGCCTTTATCTTTTCTGTCTTTCTTTTATGAAGAGCATAGAATTGAAAGTTTTATTTTTTAAACTAGAATTATTTTAGTCAGCAGTAAAGAGGGTGAATTGACATAAATCATAACAAGATCTTTTTTTTTTTGCGATACGCGGACCTCTCACTGTTGTGGCCTCTCCCGTTGCGGAGCACAGGCTCCAGACGCGCAGGCCCAGCGGCCATGGCTCACGGGGCCAGCCGCTCTGCGGCATGTGGGATCTTCCTGGACTGGGGCATGAACCTGTGTCCCCTGCATCGGCAGGCGGACTCTCAAGCACTGCGCCACCAGGGAAGCCCGCAAGATCTTTTTTGATCCACCTCCTAGAGTAATGGAAATAAAAACAAAAATAAACAAATGGGACCTAATGAAACTTAAAAGCTTTTGCAAAGCAAAGGAAACTACAAACAAGACAAAAAGACAACCCTCAGAATGGGAGAAAATATTTGCAAACGAATCAATGGACAAAGGATTAATCTCCAAAATATATAAACAGCTCATGCAGCTCAATATTAAACAACGCAATCCAAAAATGGGCAGAAGATTTAAATAGACATTTCTCCAAAGAAGACATACAGATGGCCAAGAAGCACATGGAAAGCTGCTCAACATCACTAATTATTAGAGAAATGCAAATTAAAACTACCATGAGGTATCACCTCACACCAGTTAGAATGGGCATCATCAAAAAATCTACAAACAACAAATGCTGGAGAGGGTGTGGAGAAAAGGGAGCCCTCTTGCACTGTTGGTGGGAATGTAAATTGATACAACCACTATGGAAAACAGTATGGAGGTTCCTTAAAAAACTGAAAATAGAGCTACCATATGACCCAGCAATCCCACTACTGGACATATACCCAGAGAAAACCATAATTCAAAAAGATGCATGCACCCCAATGTTCATTGCAGCACTACTTACAATAGCCAGGTCATGGAAGCAACCTAAATGCCCATCAACAGACAAACGGATAAAGAAGATGTGGTACATATATCCAATGGAATATTACTCAGCCATAAAAAGGAACGAAATTGGGTCATTTGTAGAGATGTGGATGGATCTGGAGACTGTCATACAGAGTGAAGTAAGTCAGAAAGTGAAAAACAAATATCATATATTTAACACATATATGTGGAACCTAGAAAAAAGGTAGAGATGAACTGGTTTGCTAGGCAGAAATAGAGACACAGGTGTAGAGAAAAAATGTCTGGACACCAATGGGGGAAGGGGGGGTGGGATGAATTGGGAGATTGGGATTGACATATATATACTAATATGTATAAAATAGATAATAAGAACCTGCTGTATAAAAAAATAAAATTTAAAAAAGTGAAGATCACAAAATACAAATGGATAAATAAAAATTCTGTATTTTGTGTTATTGGCCAGTTTCAGGACCTGGTGAGTTAATGGGGAGAGACTTCAAAGAAAAGACAATAGAAAAATTCAAGTCTATTTCAAGCATATGTAGATATAATCCTGTAATAGGATAGAAGTATGGTCGGAAGAAATGTGTTAAAGAAAGAAAAAAAAATTAGAATTACTTTTGAGGGACAGGGAACCCAGGTGCAAACTCTTGTCAGTCTGGGTAGATTATTAGTTCTCGTCACATTATCAGACCCATAAAATGCAATGAATATGAAGTCTTCACACCCCTAACCTTGGTGCCCTCCTCCCCTCATTCCCAGGAGGTATTGAAAATGAAGTTGAGATATGAAATTCTAGATGTAGTTCTACTGTCAATGCAGATCCTTTTGCATTTAGTGGCCTCTACTGTAATGCAAATTATAATTTTGATCTGAATGCTTCTTTTTTAACCAGCATTTATACTTAAGCTGACATGATTTTACAAAAGATTTTAGATTTACCTAACTTCCAAATTTAACAGTTTAATTTTTGTAAGGAATAGAAGAAACATCCTTTATCAATGGTGACACAAAAAAGGGATAGTACATGGAGGGATAATGGATAAATTCTACCCAAATAAATTCTCAAGAGTTTGAGATATGCTTACATCCTGATAAGAATGGAAAATGTTGAGTTTCTTACTTTTAACACTTTTTATGATGGATGTTATAGACTGTGGTCAATTTTTTTCTTTTACAAAGTTTAGATATCCATTTATATCTGATTGCTATATATGTTTTCACTTTACAGCACTGTACAGAACCTGAATCAGAACTTTATTTTGGTACGTTAGTACGGTTCTTTTTGGTACATTATTGCAATTAAATATTTTAGTTAATAGGTAATATAGAAGCAACTATAGATATATTTAAAATCATCTAGGCAAAAAAAAGTCTAAGGTTTTAAGGAAAATCATATCACTCATCTCTTGCATTATGTTGAAATGACACTGAAGCCATTTGCCAGAAATATAGTAGGTATTATTTATAGATTTCAGTCAATTTTAAGCAATTGAGCTTAGTTTTTGTAACAATGACATTTGGGAAGTGTATCATGTATTTCCAGAAATTAGAAATAATGTCTTAAATTAAGCCAAATTCTTTTGAGATATACCATACTAACAAGGAGACAGGGAATTAATATTTGAAATAAAATGAGCATATTAAAATGTGCCAAGCTGAGTCTCAGTAAAAATTAGAAAAAAGGAATAATAAGGTTACAACAAAGTAACTACTTTCCTACATATTGAATAATATCTTCAGCAACCCAAACGAATTGGTCTAAGTAACAAACTAGCTAATAAGTAGCTTAAAGATAGAATACAGAAGTGCAGATAATTGCTCATGTTCCTTTGAAGTAGTGAGGTATTCTTTTTCATGTTTTTCATTTCCAAAAGGAAATATGCCAAGCTACTTATGTCTGGTGAATTAATCTGAACTCAAAATTAATCAAGCTTTTTTTCCTTCTTAGCATATTCAATTGTTAAGTGTAAATGACTGGAGTCAATTTTTTAAACCCCTGGAATTAAAATTGGGAAAGTGGAGGAGTATTAATGATAGTGCAGTAGACTTTGATTGGGGCAAAAGTTCAGAAAAAGAATAGCAAGTCCCTGAATTAAGCACTATAACTGGAATGTTTAATATTAGCAAGCTATAATCATTCAGAAACATATGAAATCAAGCAAAGTATCTATAAGTTAAGATGTAGCCAGTTAAAATAGCAATACAACTTACTTCTAATGGATTCATTCTCCATTCCACTGCCAGCTCTGTTAGTTATATTTGACAAAGCTTAATCCACCAAAGCAATGTAGTCTCTACTTTTCCTATCTTTATTTTCTGTTATATTGGGATATTGATTGACAAAAGATATATTCCAAAAACTGTTTTGTCAAAAATTTTATCATGAAGAGTAGATATGTTTCTGATTTTGCCACTTACCTGCTATGAGATGTTCAGGAAAGGTCTCTCTGGTAAGATGACCTTTGAACTGAGACCTGAATGGTGCAAAGAGGCCAGTCCTACAAAGATCAGGAAGAAATAGTTATAAGCAGAGGAAGGAGACAATGCAAAGTTGAGTAAAGTGGGGAACTGGGAGTCAGGGGCCACATCAGGTTGGCTTTTGTGCATCAAAGTTAGGATTCTGAATTTTATTCTTAGGGTAGTGAGAAGGGCAAACACTGAAAATTTAATGTAGTTTTTCATTGTAAAATATATAATACACATCAAAGAGTCTGTATCTACCGCTTAAATTAGGAAATAGACTGTTGCCAAATAATGCTGAAGCCCACTTATTTGCTTCCCAGTGGGACACAACTCCCCATATTCCCACCGGTCCGAATTTTTTAAAAATTAATTTTTATTGGAGTGTAGTTGCTTTACAATGTTGTGTCAGTTTCTGTTGTACAGCAAAGTGAATCAGCTATATGTATACATATATCCCCTCTTTTTCTGGATTTCCTTCCCATTTAGGTCACCACAGAGCATTGAGTAGGGTTCCCTGAGCTATACAGTAGGTTCTCAGTAGTTATCTATTTTGTACATAGTATCAATAGTGTATATTTGTCAATCCCAATCTCCCAATTCATCCCACTCCCCTCCCCCTCCTTGGTATCCATACGTTTGTTCTCTACGTCTGTGTCTCTATTTCTGCTTTGCAAATAAGATCATCTGTACCATTTTTCTAGATTCCACATATATGCGTTAATATTTGTTTTTCTCTTTCTGACTTACTTCACTCATGGACCTAGAGACTGTCATACAGCCTGAATTTTAAATTTTGCATTTCCTAGACTTTCTTCCTAGTTATTTCATATGCTACAATTCGTGGTTTAGTTTTCCATCTTTTGAACTATAAATATTGGATTCACACTGTATATATTCTTCTGTGACTTGCTCTTTTAGCTCAGCATTATATACTTGTATTTCATTCATTTTTATTGCTGAATAGTATTTCATTCTGTTACTACACCACAATTTATTTATCCATTATATTATTGATTGATATTTGACCTATCCCCTTCCTTTTTTTGCTCTAAAAAAATGAATAAACTATGTACTGTGCTATGAGTAAACTTGTATACTGATGCACATATGTAAGAGTCTTCCTAGAGAATTGTTGGATGTAGCCTATGTGCATCTCCAGTTTTTGAGGAAATACCAAATTGGTTTTCCAAGTGAATGTATCAATTTATATATGCATCAGCAGGGGATGGGAGTCCCATTTACCAAATTTTAACTTTTTTAAATGAATTCAATGAAGTAAAATATTAACTGTTTATGGTTTTACATTGGATTTCTCTGAATGTCAATGAGGTCAAGCACATTTTTTATGCTTTTTTGTTTGGGATTCATCATCTTTTCTTAATTTGTAGATGCATGTGGTTTTAAGACATATTCTAAATATGAGGCTTTTTAGTTTTATTTGCTGCAGATATCTTTCACTCTGTCTTTTCTTTTAATTCTGTAAATGATGTCTTTTGGCAAATATAAATTTTTATTTTAATTAAGCCTAATTATGAACGATTTATTTTATGATTAGAGCTTTCATAATCTTGTTTAAAATGCTTTTAATACCCCAAGTCATGAAGTTTATTCTGGTATATTACCTTCTAAAAGCTTTATTATTTTGCCTTTTACACATATTTACTATGAATCAATTTTAGTGTTTTGCATGAGAGTAACTTTTCTTTTTTTCATGTGGATCTGCAGTTATGTGGCTTTGACTCTTACTCATAATTGATTATTTCCTTGTATGTTTAGGGATATGTTTAATTCAAAAATCACTGCTTTGTTTTCCCATACTGGTTGTAATTCAGTGGGCCACATGCTCAATAATTGTCCCTCCTTTGTAGATAATCTCTCTTATTTCTCATTTTTTTTAGTCTTTTTGAATTTTTATTTTAAAATATTAGGTGTATGTTTCCTTTTTTCTTTTGGAGGGAGGCTTGGGATGGGTTCCCTAAAACTCAGAAAGGATTTATTATATCAGTTCTGGACAACTCTTGGTCATTACCTCTTTTTTTTTTTTAACATCTTTATTGGAGGATAATTGCTTTACAATAGTGTGTTAGTTTCTGCTTTATAACAAAGTGAATCAGTTATACATATACACATGTTCCCATATCTCTTCCCTCCTGCGTCTCCCTCCCTCCCACCCTATCCATTACCTCTTTACATAGTACTTTCTCTCATTCTGTCTCTCATCTCCTTCTGTCCTCCATTGAGATGTATGTTGACCAATCTCACTTGGTCTTCTATGTCTTCTAACCTATGTTCAAATTTTTCATCTTTGTCTCTTGGTGAATTTATTCCAATTTGGATTCCAGTTTACTAGTTTCTCTCCACATATGACTAGTCTTGCTAATACAAGCATTGAGTTTCTATTATCTATTATATGCTTTATTTCTAGATACGTATGTATCTGGTTATTTTTCTAATATGCCTGGTGTATACTGATATTCTTTTATTCTTTGGTCTTCTTTTCAACCTCTTCATTTCTTTAAGCATATTTCATATTATTTTTTTCATAATTCTAATATCTGCAGTAATTGTGAGTCATTCTATACTGCATGGCCTTTGCTAAATCTTATTCTTATTTATTTTTATTTCTTTGTGAGTTTATTGTTTATTTTTTTGTGAGTTTAATGATTTTATGTACTGTGAGTTTATATGGTAGGTAGAATAATGTCCTCCAAACATGTGCATGTTCTAGTTCCCGGAACCTGTGGATATATTACTTGACATGGCCGAGGGACTTTGCAGATATTATTGACATTATGGACCTTGAGATGGAGAGATATTCCTGGATTATTTGGGTAGGCCAAGGCTAATCACAGGAAATTAATAAGCCAAAGAGAAAGGCAGAAGAGAAGGAAGGAGAGATGAAAGATAAGGGATAGAAGCACAATTACTGACTTTTAAGATGAAGAGAATTGTAAACAAAAGAATGCCAGTAGTCTCTAGAGGCTGAGAATGGACATAAGCTGACAACAGCAAGGAATTGTGGCTTTGGTCTTAAAAGAATAACACTATCCTGATCTTGTGTTTATATTTACTTTGGTTTTTAAAAGATATATTTATCATTTATTTTATTAAAGGTAAATTGCTTGGTTTTAGTTCTGTTTTGTTTTTAACTTTTAAGAAAAGGATATCAGATTTTCAGTTCCTGCTTGTAAAAAACATGTAAAAAACTTGAAAGACATCACTTCTACTCTCATAACAAGAAAAACACTGAACAAACTGAATATCAACAACTATTCTTAGATCCATTATTGGCAAATATCTGCTCTGTAAACTGGAGAGACAGGTGAATACAGAGAATCATAGCTTATGTGGAGTAAAAACCAGAAGAACCAGTTACTGGTAGGAATATATAAATAGTAATTAACAAATTGCTAGAGACTAAACATGGACTAGCTTAATAAAAAACTCCTGGGACCCAGCCTTAGGGGTACTTCCACACTTTTGTGAGTTTTACCTCCAGGAACCCCACCAAGTGCTCATAATGAAGATTTGAGAAAAATGCTTCCTGCTTCTGACAGTTGGAGGTGAAAAGTAACCATTTAAAAATATGCCCAGAAAGTTCTGTTCTCTGTAACAAAGGCCTGTCCTCAATGGAAATAATCTACCAGAATCTGATTAACATAGGGAAAGAGGAAAACCCAACTTTATCCCCATCTAGCCTTTCTGACTCAACTAGGGAGGACAAATAACTGAGAAGCACTTGTGAAGGTCATAACTCATGGGTCTAGTAAAAGGATGTCATCTAATCATATGACTAGAGAACATTTCTCTTCCCCCAAACTTTACCACCACATCAACAAGGCTTCAGTATAATGGGATTATAGCTGAAACTGCAAGGCTCAGACTGTTTAAGACTAGAATATGCATTCTTCTCAAGCTCACATGGAACATTCATCAAGATAGGCCACATTCTGTACCATAAAACAGGGGTCCCCAACCTCCAGGCCATGCACCGATATCTATCCACAGCCTTTTAGGAACCAGCTGCACAGCAGGTGGTGACCAGTGGCGGGTGAACAAGCGAAGCTTCATGTGCCGCTCCCCATTGCTCTCCATTGCTCGCATTACTGCCCGAACCCTCCCCTCCTTCCGGTGCGTGGAAAAATTGTCTTCCACAAAACCGGTCCCTGGCGCCAAAAAAGTTGGGGACTTCTGCCATAAAACACACCTAACAAACATAAAAGAATAGAAGCTATGTAACGTATGTTTTCAGATCACAATGGAATTAAAATAGAAACCAATAACAAAACGATAGCTGGAAACTCCAAAGATATTTGGAGATTAAACAACATACTTCTAAATAACACATGGGTCAAAGGAGAAATCTCAAAACAAATTTAAAAATATTTTCAACCAGATGAAAATGAAAATACAAGTTATCAAAAATTTTCAGATGCAGTGAGGGCAGTACTTAGAGGAAAATTTATAGTTATAAATGCATATATTACAAAAAAGAAAGATCTAAAAATCAATAATTTAAGCTTCCACCTTAGAAAAGTAGAGAAAGAACAACTAAATCCAAAGTAAGCAGAAGAGAAATAATAAAAGAGCAGAAATCAATGAAATAGAAAACAGGAATTCAGTAGAGAAAATCATATTTATGAAAAGATCAATGGAATTGATAAATCTCTAGCCCAGTTAATCAAGAAAAAAAGGAAATGCTAGTTACTAATATCAAAAATGAAAGAGGAGGCATCTCTAATAATCCCATGGACACTAAATGGATAATAAAGGAATATTATGAACAGCTCTATTTGATAACCTAGATGAAATGGATCAACTCCTTGAAAGACACAATGTACCAAAACTCACTAAAGGAGAATTAGATAATCTGAATAGGCTATATCTGGCTATATCTGTTAAATGAATTGAATCAACAATTAATAACATTTAAAAAAACAGAACACCAGGTCTAGATGGTTTCATTGGTGAATTCTACCAAACATTTAAGTAGGAATTGATACCAATTCTCTATAATTTCTAATGGAAAATAGAAGCAGAGGGAAAACTTCCTAATTCTCTGAGGACAGCATTATCCTAATACCAATACAATATAAATATACTGTGAGACAGAAAAGCTACAGAAAGGTATCTCTCATGAATATAAATGTAAAAATCTTCAACAAAATATTAGTGAATCAATTCTAACAATGTATAAAAAGAATTGTACATCAAAAATGAAAGCCCATGATCAGATGGCTTCGCTGGCAAATTATGCAAAACATTCAAAGAAGACATTTTTCTTTCATAGATCTTGCTTTTGGTGTTGTACCTAAAAATTCAACCCTAAATGCAAGGTCACCTAGATTTTCTCCTATGTTATCTTCTAGACGTTTTACGGTTTTGTGTTTTACATTGAATCCTATGACCCCTTTTGAGTTAATTTTTGTGTTAGGTGCAAGGAATGTGTTTAGATTTTTTTTTTTTTTTTTGCATGTAGATCAGCTGTTTCCAGCACCTTACATTGAAAAGATTATCCTTTCTCCATTGAATTGCCTTTGCCCTTTTGTCAAAGATTGGTTAATTATATTTGTGTGGGTCTGGTTCTGGGCTCTCTGTTCCATTGATTTGTTTGTCTATACTTTTCTTTAATGGTACACTGTCTTGATTACTGTGGCTTGATAAGGAATTTGAAGTTGGGCCTTGTCAATCCTTCAACTCTGTTCTCCTTTAATATTGTGTTGGCCACTCTGGGTCTTTTGCCTCTCCTTACAAACTTGAGTATCAGTTTTATAATATCTACAAGATAACTTGCTGAGATTCTGGTTGGGATTTCATTGAATCTGTTGGTCAAGTTGGGAATAACTGACATCTTAACAATATTGAATCTTCCTATCCATGAACATGGTATATCTCTGCATTTATTTATATCTTCTTTGATTTCTTTCATTAGAGTTTGAAGTTTTCCTTGTATAGACCTTGTACATATTTGATTAGATTTTTACCTAAGTATTTCAATTTTTGATGCTACTGTAAATGGTATTGTGTTTTTAATTCCAAATTTGAAATGTTCATAGCTGGTAGAAAATCACCTTGTGATTTTCTACCTGACAATGATGTCAGGTGTGTATGATTCCAACCATATAACATTCTGGAAAAGGCAGAACTATAGAGACAGTAAAAAGATTGGTAGTTGCTAGGGGTTCAAAAGGATGAAGAGAGGTAAGGATGCATAATTAGGGTGGAGAAACTATTCTGTATGGTACTATAATGGTAGATACATGACATTATGCATTTTTCAAAATGCACGCAGCTATGCAACACAAAGATAAACGTTAATGTAGTCTCGGACTTCAGTTAATAACAATGCATCAATATTGATTCATTAGTTGTAACAAAGGTATCACACTATGCATAACGTTAATAATAGGGGAAACTTTATGGGAGTGAGGGGGTATGTAGGAACTCTCTGCACTGTCTGCTCAGTTTTTCCCTAAATTTAAAATTGCTCTACAAACAAAGTCTATTAAGAAAAGAAGGCAAAAAAGAGTTGCCAGACTACATCTTCTAGAGTTGTTTTTATTCCATGTTTTGCATATGAAAGCAATTCATATTTGACTGTTAGATACTATTCCACTGGTGACTGAACCACAGTTTACTCATTCTTCTGTGTTCTTTTGGAAATGGTTCTAGGATTTTAAATAGTGCTGCTATGAACATTCTTATGTATGTCTCCTGGTCTGTTTTGTGAAGAGTTTCTCACTGTCATATCTTGCTGGAGTACTATCCTAATTTATACTTCAGCCAGCAAAGCATAAGAAATACTATCTTCAGTTACTGTAATGTTAGACATCTTCGTTTTTGACAATCAGGTGATGAAAATGGGTTTTTTTGTTCCATTTCCCTGTTCACTATTGAAGATGACAGTCTATACATACATTTATCAATATGTGATTGTTTTCCTCTTCTTTAGAATAACTGTTCATGTCTTTAATTAGGTTGCCTTTTTAACAAATATTGTATTATGTGTTCTTAATTCTAGTTTTTTGCATTCGTTGTAAATATCTCACTTTTCGTAGTTTTTAAGTCTTTAAATTAATAGTTCTTAATTTAAAATAAATTTACATATTTTTTCTTTTAGAGTTAGTACTCCTTTCTGTCATGTTTAAGAAATACCTCCTTACCACAAAGCCAGAGAGAGAGTTTTCACTAATAGTTTTAAACTTTTGGTTTTGACATGGTCATCCCTCAATATTTGCAGGGAATTGGTTCCATGACCCCCTTGGATACCAAAATCCAAGGATGCTCAAGACCTTTATATAAAATGAAGTAGTACACTTGGTCCTCTTTATTTGTGGGTTCTGCATCGGTGGATACAGAGGGCCAACTGTATAAATACTTGATTCATCTGGAATTTTTTTTGTGTGTGTATAAGGTAGGGAATACAATTTCATTTTTTCCCTTATTTATTTTTAGCCTCACTTATAATAGATCCTTCTTCACTGATGTGGTAGACCATCTCAGTTATATATCAAATTCCCTTATGTCTGCTTTGTTGCATTCTTCAATTTGTCTGTGTCTAAAGTAGTACTACAGTGTCTCGATTACTATAGCTTTAGAAGACCCAAATCTTATCAGGGTAATTCCCCCTCCATGCTCTTCTTCAAAAATGTTTATCTATCCTTGGTCTTTGCATGTCCGTATAATTTAAAAATTAGTTTCCCAGTTCCAGTTAGAAAATACCCTGTTAGGATTCAGACTGGAATTGCATTGTGGGTAGAGATGAGTCTGGGGAGAATTGACAGCTTTGTAATACTAAGTATTGCCATCCATGAAAACTGTATATCTTTCTTTAATTTTTTTCAGTTTTAGATTTTTCCACAGTTTATAAACATCTTTTGTTAGAGTTATTCATCAGTATTTGATCTTATTGTAAATGATGTTTTATTTTTCCCTTCCAGATGATTCTTGTATTTAGAGATGCAATTGATTTTTGTATTTTGATCATATGTCTAGCCACTGTGCTAAATTCTATATGCACTGTTTTGTGTGTAAGTATGAAGGAAGGAGTGTGCACAGAATGGGAAGTGCAATAGAGTTAACTCAATCCATTTTCTTGAAAAAAATCCTTCTGAGGTAAGACTTTTAAAAACATTTTTAAATTCTAAAAAGAAGACAAGCTAACAAAAATTCAAATTATGGACAGCACGTAAAGGAAAGGGACTCTGTATTATATAATTCACTCTATGGAAATAATGATTATTTACAGTGTATCCTTCTAACGCTTATTCTTTTTCTCTCCCTTACTACACCTTTTGTGTATATATAGGTTGTTAGTAAACTGGGATAACAATTTACAGATTATTTTATTTCAAATAGCTATTTGGACTGTTAAAATGTCAAACTGATGTGCATTTTTATTGTGATTCAAAACTGTAATCCATTGCCTCATTCAAAAGCACTCTAAGGATCATAAGTTTTACTATGATCTATAATATGATTCATCGTAAGTCTTAAATCATCTACACTAGTTTCTACTTATCCTATAAAAAGGGAAAATGCTTTGGACAACTGCATCAATCTCCTTGTCTGAGCTGATATATTAGACACAGCTCACCACAATATTATGAATCATTTTATTCCAAGGCAAGACGTTTTTTTGATGCTATGTTCAGAGAGTCACCTTGCCAAAAATAACATAAAGGGAGTTATCTTAATTCCAGCCTCAGCCTTTACTGAACATGCCTTCTGGTGCTAATAGTGGCCATGCATTTACTTCTCATCCTATTTGCATCTACCATACTAAACTGCTTCATGGTTGCCTATTAGTTTTTTCCTTTTCATTAATATTTCCTCTTTTCAAAACTAGATTTATCTCACTATACCATTTCTATTTTCTACTATCTTGTATTTCATATCTGTACTTTTCTTGCTTCAGTCTTCTTTTAATCTGGTTTGATTTTCTTGGTACTGCTTTGCTTATGATCATCTGATATAATCTAGTCTGAGTTTGTTTTTGTTCAAGCTGGATGCAATTTTTAAAGATCTTTAAAAATGAAAAGCACCAAATTGTATTATTTTAATTGCTCCAAATTACCATGATAATGAATTCTCTCAAATTCGTTTTCAAATATAAAACATTAAAAACATTAATTGTGGAATGATATTCAATTTTTTTTCTGGATTGAGGCACTAAGATAGGAAGATCATAATTCTTCTTTTTCATAAGAGATTTTTTAAAATATTGCCTAAGTTTTTATTTAAAAATATATGTAGACTTTTATTGCAAATGACACTGTTTTCTTTTTCCTGGCAAATGTCAAGAAGTGCATAGAGAAATTCAGAGAAAGACGAGTTATTTATTCATGTGAGACGTTTTAGTTTGTTTTGGTGATATTTTTCAATTCCTGATGTATGAGAGGCTTGAATGATTTTTTATGACTTTTCTGATCAGATAGTAACCAATTAAATACAGAAGTCAAAAGTTCAGCTCACGTTAGATGCTTTCAATGGTCATAATAGCACTTCCTCTAATTTTAGAGAGCTCAAATCAATACATTATTTCTTTTATGGGTACTAATTTGATATATATTTACCACTGTATTTTCCTCTTCCTTTTCAGAAATAGATATTAATTTACTCTTCGATTAATACGTAATTTTTTAGTTTTTGAATGTTTATTATTCATTACCAGTTACTAAATTTTCATGACTTTGATTATGAATATAGGCATAAATCATTTAGCAATTCATTCTTTTTTTGATTGAGCAGTATGCATTTATTAAAATAACTGTGCCAGCAGGAAAATACAAAAAGCAGAGCAAAATCATATGCCTACCTATAATTTTAATCTTGTAAAAATTTGTATTCATAGAGACAAAGACTAGAATATGAAAATAATTATTTCAAGTTCAATTATGGGTGTTCTTCCCTCTGTTCTTTTATTATAATTATAAAACATAATCATCATATAAGTGCTATTTCAGAACCTTAAAACTAATTGAGTTATTTTACAAGTGTGAGAAGCTGAACCTCAATTTTATCGTTTAGTAAAAATCAAACTGTCCACATTTTTACGATGCTATGTTTTCTTTTTTTTCTTTTGGGGGGGACTGATTCTCTTTATTTTTAATTTTTATTTTTTTAAACATCTTTATTGGAGTATAATTGCTTTACAATGGTGTGTTAGTTTCTGCTTTATAACAAAGTGAATCAGTTATACATGTACATATGTTCCCATATCTGTTCCCTCTTGCATCTCCCTCCCTCCCACCCTCCCTATCCCACCCCTCTAGGTGGTCACAAAGCACCGAGCTGATCTCCCTGTGCTATGTGGCTGCCTCCCACTAGCTATCTGTTTTACGTTTGGTAGTACATATATGTCCATGCCACTCTCTCACTTTGTCACAGCTTACCCTTCCCACTCCCCATATCCTCAAGTCCATTCTCTAGTAAGTCTGTGTCTTTATTCCCGTCCTGCCCCTAGGTTCCTCATGACCCTTTTTTTTTCTTTCTTAGATTCCATATAAATGTGTTAGCATACGGTATTTGTTTTTCTCTTTCTGACTTACTTCACTCTGTATGACAGATTCTAGGTCCATCCACCTCACTACAAATAACTCAATTTCGTTTCTTTTTATGGCTGAGTAATATTCCATTGTACATACGTGCCACATCTTCTTTATCCATTCATCTGTTGATGGACACTTAGGTTGCTTCCATGTCCTGGCTATTGTAAATACAGCTGCAATGAACATTTTGGTACATGACTCTTTCTGAATTATGGTTTTCTCAGGGTATATGCCCAGTAGTGGGATTGCTGGGTCCTATGGTAGTTCTAGTTTTAGCTTTTTAAGGAAGCACCATACTGTTATCCATAGTGGCTGTATCAATTTACGTTCCCACCAATAGTGCAAGAGGGTTCTCTTTTCTCCACATCCTCTCCAGCATTTATTGTTTGTAGATTTTTTGATGATGGCCATTCTAACTGGTGTGAGATGATAGATATCTCATTGTAGTTTTGATTTGCATTTCTCTAATGATTAATGATGTTGAGCATTCTTTCATGTGTTTGTTGGCAATCTGTATATCTTCTTTGGAGAAATGTCTATTTAGGTCTTCTGCCCATTTTTGGATTGGGTTGTTTGATTTTTTTATATTGAGCTGCATCAGCTGCTTCTATATTTTGGAGATTAATCCTTTGTCAGTTGCTTCATTTGCAAATACTTTCTCCCATTCTGAGGGTTGTCTTTTCGTCTTGTTTATGGTTTCCGTTGCTGTGCAAAAGCTTTTAAGTTTCATTAGGTCGCATTTGTTTATTTTAGTTTTTATTTCCATTTCTCTAGGAGGTGGGTCAAAAAGGATCTTGCTGTGATTTATGTCATAGAGTGTTCTGCCTATGTTTTCCTCTTAGAGTTTGATAGTCTTTGACCTTACATTTAGGTCTTTAATCCATTTTGAGTTTATTTTTGTGTATGGTGTTAGGGAGTATTCTAATTTCATACTTTTATATGTACCTGTCCAGTTTTCCCAGCACCACTTATTGAAGAGGCTGTCTTTTCTCCACTGTATATTCTTGCCTCCTTTATCAAAGATAAGGTGACCATATGTGGGTGGATTTATCTCTGGGCTTTCTCTCCTGTTTATTGATCTATCTTTCTGTTTTTGTGCCAGTACCATAGTGTCTTGATTACTGTAGCTTTGTAATATTGTCTGAAGTCAGGGAGCCTGATTACTCCAGCTCCGCTTTTCTTTCTCAAGATTGCTTTGGCTATTAGGGGTCTTTTGTGTTTCCATACAAATTGTGAAATTTTTTGTTCTAGTTCTGTGAAAAATGCCAATGGTAGTTTGATAGGGATTGCACTGAATCTGTAGATTGCTTTGGGTAGTAGAGTCATTTGCACAATGTTGATTCTTCCAATCCAGGAACATGGTATCTCTCTCCATCTAATTGTATCATCTTTAATTTTTTTTATCAGTGTCTGTTAGTTTTCTACATAGAGGTCTTTTGTCTTCCACCATTGAGGATTATGTTTGCTGTGGGCTTGTCATATATGGTCTTTATTATGTTGAGGAAAGTTCCCTCTATGCCTACTTTCTGCAGGGTTTTTATCATAAATGGGTGTTAAATTTTGTCAAAAGCTTTCTCTGCATCTATTGAGATGATCATATGGTTTTTCTCCTTCAATTTGTTAATATGGTTTATCACATTGATTGATTTGCGTATATTGAAGAATCCTTGCATTCCTGGGATATACCCCACTTGATCATGGTGTATGATCCTTTTAATGTGCTGTTGGATTCTATTTGCTAGAATTTTGTTGAGAATTTTTGCATCTCTGTTCATCAGTGATATTGGCCTGTAGTTTTCTTTCTTTGTAACATCTTTGTCTGGTTTTGGTATCACGGTGATGGTGACCTTGTAGAATGAGTTTGGGAGTGTTCCTCCCTCTGCTATATTTTGGAAGAGTTTGAGAAGGATAGGTGTTAGCTCTTCTCTAAATATTTGATAGAACTTGCCTGTGAAGGCGTCTGGTCCTGGGCTTTTGTTTGTTGGAAGATTTTTAATCAGAGTCTCAATTTCAGTGCTTGTGATTGGTCTGTTCATATTTTCTATTTCTTCCTGGTTCAGTCTTGTCAGGTTGTGCATTTCTAAGGATTTGTCCATTTCTTCCAGGTTATCATTTTATTGGCAAAGAGTTGCTGGTAGTAATCTCTCATGATCCTTTGTAGTTCTGCAGTGTCAATTGTTACTTCTCCTTTTTCATTGCTAATTCTATTGATCTGAGTCTTCTCCCTTTTTTTCTTGATGAGTCTGGCTAATGGTTTATCAATTTTGTTTATTTTCTCAAAGAACCAGCTTTTAGTTTTATTGATTTTTGCTATCGTTTCCTTCATTTCTTTTTCATTTATTTCTGATCTGATCTTTATGATTTCTTTCCTTCTGCTAACTTTGGGGTTTTCTTGTTCTTCTTTCTCTAATTGCTTTAGGTGTAAGGTTAGGTTGTTTATTTGAGATGTTTGTTGTTTCCTAAGGTAGGATTGTATTGCTATAAACTTCCGTCTTAGAACTGCTTTTGCTGCAACCCATAGGTGTTGGGTCGTCCTGTTTTCATTGTCATTTGTTTCTAGATATTTTTTGATTTCCTTTTTGATTTCTTCAGTGATCTCTTGGTTATTAAGTAGTGTATTGTTTAGCATCCATGTGTTTGTATTTTTTCCAGATTTTTTCCTGTAATTGATATCTAGTCTCATAGTGTTGTGGTCAGAAAAGATACTTGATATGATTTCAATTTCCTTGAATTTACCAAGGCTTGATTTGTGACCGAAGATATGATCTATCCTGGAGAATGTTCCATGAGCACTTGAGAAGAAAGTTTATTCTGTTCTTTTTGGATGGAATGTCCTATAAATATCAATTAAGTACATCTTGTTTAATGTATCATTTAAAGCTTGTGTTTCCTTATTTATTTTCATTTTGGATGATCTGTCTACTGGTGAAAGTGGTGTGTTAAAGTCCCCTACTTTGATTGTGTTACTGTCGATTTCCCCTTTTATGCCTGTTAGTATTCGCCTTATGTATTGAGGTGCTCCTATGCTGGGTGTATAAATATTTACAATTGTTATTTCCTCTTCTTGGATTGATCCCTTGATCATTATGTTGTGTCCTTCTTTGTCTCTTGTAATAGTGTTTGTTTTAAAGTCTATTTTGTCTGATACGAGAATTGCTACTCCAGCTTTCTTTCGATTTCCATTTTCATGTAGTATCTTTTTCCATCCCCTCACTTTCAGTCTGTATGTGTCCCTAGGTCTGAAGTGGGTCTCTTGTAGACAGCATGTATACAGGTCTTTTTTTTGTATCCATTCAGCCAGTCTGTGTCTTTTGGTTGGAGCATTTAATCCATTTACATTCAAGGTAAATATCAATATGTATGTTCCTATTACTATTTTCTTAATTGTTTTGTGTTTATTATTGTAGGTCTTTTCCTTCTCTAGTGTCTCCTGTCTAGAGAAGTTCCTTCAGCATTTGTTGTAAAGCTGGTTTTGTGGTGCTGAATTCTCTTAGCTTTTGCTCGTCTGTAAAGGTTTTAATTTCTCCATCAAATCTGAATGAGATCCTTGCTGGGTAGAGTAATCTTGGTTGTAGGTTTTTCTCCTTCATCACTTTAAATATGTCCTGCCACTCCCTTCTGGCTTGCAGAGTTTCTGCTGAAAGATCAGCTGCTAAACTTATGGGGATTCCCTTGTGTGTTATTTGTTGTTTTTCTGTTGCTGCTTTTAATATTTTCTCTTCGTATTTAATTTTTGATAGTTTGATTTATATGTGTCTTGGCATTTTTCTCCTTGGATTTATCCTGTATGGGACTCTCTGTGCTTCCTGGACTTGATTAACTATTTCCTTTCCCATATTAGGGAAGTTTTCAACTCTAATCTCTTCAAATATTTTCTCAGTCCCTTTCTTTTTCTCTTCTTCTTCTGGCACCCCTATAATTCGAATGTTGGTGTATTTAATGTTTTCCCAGAGGTCTCTGAGACTGTCCTTGGTTCTTTTCATTCTTTTTTCTTTATTCTGCTCTGCAGTAGTTATTTCCACTATTTTATCTTCCAGGTCACTTATCCGTTCTTCTTCCTCAGTTACTCTGCTATTTCTTCCTTCTAGAGAATTTTTAATTTCATTTATTGTGTTGTTCTTCATTGTTTGTTTGCTCTTTCATTCTTCTAGGTCCTTGTCAAATGTTTCTTTTATTTTCTCTATTGTATTTCCAAGATTTTGGATCATCTTTACTCTCATTCTAAATTCTTTTTCAGGTAGACTACGTATTTCCTCTTCATTTGTTTGGTCTGGTGGGTTTTTGCCTTGCTCGTTCATCTGCATTGTGTTTTTCTTTCTTCTGATTTTGCTTATCTTACTGTGTTTGGGGTCTCCTTTTTCAGGCTGCAGGTTCATAGTTCCCGTTGTTTTTGGTGTCTGTCCCCAGTGGCTATGCTTGGTTCAGTGGGTTGTGTAGGCTTCCTGGTGGAGGGGACTAGTGCCTGTGTTTTCGTGGATGAGGCTGGATCTTGTCATTCTGGTGGGCAGGTCCACATCTGGTGGCGTGTTTTGGTGTGTCTGTGGCCTTATTATGATTTTGGGCAGCCTCCCTTCTAATGGGTGGGGTTGTGTTCCTGTCTTGCTAGTTGTTTGCTATAGGGTGTCCAGCACTAGCTTACTGGTCGCTGAGTGAAGCTGGGCCCTGGCGTTGAGATGGAGATCTGTGGGAGATTTTCGCTGTTTGATTTTTCGTGGAGCTGGGAGGTCTCTTGTGGACCAGTGTCCTGAACTCAGCTCTCCCACCTCAGAGGTACAGCCCTCATGCCTGGCTGGAGCACCAAGAGCCTTTCATCCCCACGGCTCAGAATAAAAGGGAGAAAAAATAGAAGATAAAATAAAATAAAATAAAATTAAGTAAAATAAAATAAAATAATTAAAATAAAAAGTAATAATTATTAAGAAAAAAATTTCAAAAGTAAACAAAACAAAACAACAACAAAAACATGTACAGACAGAACCCTACGACAAATGGTAAAAGCAAAGCTGTACAGACAAAATCACATACAGAAGCATACACATACACAGTCACAAAAAGAGAAAAAGGGGAAAAAAAAATATATCTTTTGTTCCCAAAGTCCACCTCCTCAATTTGGGATTATTCGTTGTCTCTTCAGGTATTCCAAAGATGCATGGTATATCAAGTTGATTGTGGAGATTTAGTCCGCTGCTCCTGAGGCTTCTGGGAGAAATTTCCCTTTCTCTTCTTTGTTTGCACAGCTCCCGGGATTCAGCTTCGGATTTGGCCCTGCCTCTGCGTGTAGGTCGCCTGAGGGCGTCTGTTCTTCGCTCAGACAGCCCGGGGTTGAAGGAGCAGCTGCTTTGGGGGCTCTGGCTCACTCAGGCCGGGGAGAGGGAGGGGTACGGATGCGGGGCGAGCCTGCAGCGGCAGTGGCCTCCGTGACGTTGCACCAGCCTGAGGTCGCCATGGGTTCTCCCGAGGACGTTGTCCCTGGATCACGGGACCCTGACAGTGGCGGGCTGCACAGGCTCCCGGGAGGGGAGGTGTGGAGAGTGACCTGTGCTTGCACACAGGCTTCTTGGTGGCTGCAGCAGCATCCTTAGAGTCTCATGCCCGTCTCTGGGGTCCGCACTGATAGCTGCAGCTCGCGCCCATTTCTGAAGCTCCTTTAAGCGGTGCTCTTAATCCCCTCTCCTCGCGCACCAGGAAACAAAGAGGCAAGAAAATGTCTCTTGCCTCTTTGCCAGCTCCAGTCTTTTTCCTGGACTCCCTCCTGCCTAGCTGTGCGGAACTAGCCCCCTTCAGGCTGTGTTCACGCAGCCACCCCCAGTCCTCTCCCTGGGATCCGACCTCCGAAGCCTGAGCCTCAGCTCCCAGCCCCCGCCCGCCCTGGCGGGTGAGCGGACAAGCCTCTCGGGCTGGTGAGTGCCGATCGGCACCAATCCTCTGTGCGGGAATCTCTCCGCTTTGCTCTCCGCATCCCTGTTGCTGTGCTCTCCTCCGTGGCTCTGAAGCTTCCCCGCTCCACCACCTGCAGTCTCCGCCCGTGGAAGGGCTTCCTAGTGTGTGGAAACCTTCCTCCTTCACAGCTCCCTCCCACTGGTGCAGGTCCCGTCCCTATTCTTTTGTGTCTGTTTTTTCTTTTTTCTTTTGCCCTACCCGGGTACGTGGGGGAGTTTCTTGCCTTTTGGGAGGTCTGAGGTCTTCTGCCAGCGTTCAGTAGGTGTTCTGTACGAGCTGTTCCACATGTAGATGTATTTCTGAGGTATTTGTGGAGAGGAAGGTGATCTCCGCATTTTACTCTTCCGCCATCTTGAAGCTCCTCCGACCGCAGTTCATTCTTTTAAACTTTAATTATATAGCATGTTTGACAGATAATGCTCCTTTATTTTTATCATAGTCAAGGTCTAACCATATTAAAAATATAATATGCCTTTATTTTTTCCTACTTCTTACAAATTAAGTATGAGGTTTTGAAAGACTTTAATGCCAGAAAATTTTTTCATATGAATTAATATATTGGCTTTTTCTGAGCGAGAGGTTTCAGTCAGGTATTACTTCAATCATATTGTCCTAACTTGGTGGCTTAAAACGATGCTGCCTCTTACACTTAGAGCTATGTGCAATTGCTGTGCTTCTGACTCTGCTTCTGGCTGCAAGTGTGTGAATCAGTCAGGGAAGCTGTGGTCCAAATGCCTTTTGGTTCCCAAAATGCAGGGAAGTGGCTACCTGGGGCCATCTTTTTTGTTTTGTTTTGTTTTTTGTTAACGGTGGTGGTGGAAAGGGTGAGTGGAAATATCTTAAGCCCTGGGCTTGAAACTGGTACTCTGTCACTTCTGCCTACATTCCAATGGACAAACCAAGTCATGTGATTTAGTCCAATATCAATGAAATGGGAAAATGTACTCTTTCCATGGAAGTTTAGGATGAGGAGTAGCATTTGCTGAACATCATGGAATTTACCACACTGCCTTTCTACTGTTAATTAATAGCTACATTATTTACAATAAATGTAGTGGTATGCTTTTGTGACCAAATAAAAGTTTACATTTAGAAAAAATATCCAATTATATATTCACAAAGAATATTTTTATTTTCATTTCTTTGTGTTGATACTTGGAACAAATATTTTGTTTTTCCTGAAATCATGTTCACCGGGATTTTCTCACTAAAATGTATGCCATGTATTTTTAACCTCAAACAGCCTGAATTTACAACCTGATCTGTGAGCTTTGTGCAGAGATTAAAGTTGTCATGAAAATAAGATAAAACTGTCAGCGCTTTGTAAACATTGTGTAAAAAGAATTAGTTTTCTAATGTTTTATAGGTCATATAACTTCAGTTTTGGTCTGTGATATATTATTTGCTGCAGAAATTATAGACTCAATCACATATACATTATATATACATTACTTATTCAGTGCAAGTCCTAAACAGTTTTTTATTGATAAAGTATTTCATCATCTTGTAATTTTAGTGTGAATTCAGTCATATGTGACAGTATCACCAGTTCTCCCCCTGTCCAAATCCTAAAATTTATACAGTATTGCTGTGTAAAAAAGAACAGTGTTTCTTTCTTTTCTCCATTCTCAATGATAGGATACATTACTATTTGAAAGTGGAAAATGATAGTGTTTAATAGGATTGTATCAAAAAGACCTTTCTTCTCTGGTCATCTTTTAGTTGTTGTTATTTCTCATGGCTTTCTTTTGGAACTTCTCTTCTTTATAAATTCTCTGAGTAATATAACTACCTCCCATGGCTTCAATAAATATCTTTCCGTATCCTGATGACTCTATTATGTATAGCTCATATCTCCTTCATAAGTTCAAAACTCTGTATTTACAAAATCCATATTAATCATCACATATGAATATATTATAAATAACTCAAACTCAACATATTAAAAACAGTTTATTTTATTTCTTGGTCAACCATACTCTTCCTCGTTTAATTCTATTTGGTTAATGGCATTGCTGCTCACATTGTCTCATAACCAGGAAACTTCACTGGCCCAGAAATGAATAGCCAGGTCATACCAGAACTTTGAGAACAGAGTATCTCCTTTCCCTATTATCAGGATTTATTAACCTAACCACTCTGTGATTCAGTTAATTTCATCATACTTCAAATATCCTTATTTATCAGCTAGGAAGCCCCTCCTCTTTCTTAATCTTTTTGTTCTAGGTAACTATCGATGGTTGCAAACTAACTCACAACTTAATGGCTCAAAACTGTAATGTATTACTATTGCTTAAGTTCCTATAGGTTGATGGACTTAGCTGGGCAGCTTGTCCTTCGACACTCTCATGCAGTTCCAGTCAGATTTTGAATTGGAGTCACCTGAAAGATTGACTTGGCTGGACATCCAATAGGGCTCAGTCACGTGGCTGGCAGTGGATGGTCAGCTGGAGTGGTTAAGCAGAGCACCTACCTGTTGCCTCTCTGAGTAACTTGGACTTCTCACAGTATGGTAGTTGCTGTATTATATTGATCAAAGCAGTCATAAAATGGTGGAAAAATAAACTCTGCTCCTCAATGGGGACAAGATCACTTTGTAGAAGAGCATAGGCCATGGGAGATAGTTCTGCAGCCATCTTCGGAAAATACAATCTTCCAGACTTACAAATCTTAGGCTCCAGATCGGTTTACCAGAAGCTTAGGTGTTGAAAGATCAGTCCACCAAATGATATGTATTTTATTTTAACACATTCACCAATTTACCTAAGACCTATTTATTTAAATTATCTTCAAAGTTTATAGTAATATTTAAGGGGCCCTTGGCAGGCTTTGGAAATCCAGGGTTCAAGAGCCTTCAGTCTCTTCCAGTGACCCTCAATCTTACCTTTTTATGCCCTCCTCTCCTCTCTTCACTGGCCTCCCTCTCTACTGTTTCTTCATCTCCCAAGCAGCTGCAGCTCAAGCTTGTGTTCAGTGTTGATTGTATTTTCCATCTTTCTCTCAACAACTACTCATTTTTTTTTTCAACATGGCACTCCTACAGTACTTATCACATTGCTTATTTATATTATTTACCTTTTAATGTCCCTTCCTAGGCTGAGCAACTAGAGGTCAAAGACAGTGTCTTGTTCATCTTTATAGCTCCATTACCAGGCTTGACTCCGAGTAGGCCATCAATAAATGTTTGCCTATTGAATTACTTATGATTCAAAACATCTTGATAGCTTTTAGTGCAGGTCTAGTTACAAGAAGGTGAAACTTAACAGCAGTAATATAAGTTTCATTATTTAGGCTCAAATGGTTTGCTTTAGTGCGTTTGAGAATGACTCTGCTTGTTGGCAATTCATGTGAAAAAAATTCTCATGGGATTTTGGCAAATACAATATTAGTCATGCATTAAAAAGTATAATACAATGTTAGGCATGATGAAGACCCTAGAAATAACTTCATTTAAGGAAATATAAAAAGGAGTGAAAACAGGTGTCTTGGAGAAGACTTGAGAAAATGTGATAAGTTTTTCAAGCAATTGATAAGAAAGCATGTGGAGATTCTGCTAGCTGCTGAGTATGTCTATTCTAATTATGGTTTTTGGAACTTGGGGGAATAATTACAGAATAGGTTCAGGAACCCACTGAGTCCACTGTGAGACCTTATCTGAAATGCCATTGATCTCCTGATCTCCATAAGCCCCTACTCTGGCTGGTGGACCACAGTGATGTTTTGGATCCCCTGGAGTTCGTGTCAGTTCAGAGCCACTTTGTCCAGTAGTCCTTGAAAGGTCTGATTATGTTCTTTTTGCCAAAGTACAGTTACTTTGGTAAAAGGCTGTAAGTCCCCTTTGGGGAAGGCTTGGAGAAAGATTAACAGTATACATTTTTGGCATCCACTTCATTTAAGAGATTCTGAGTCTGTAACCTGGCTAATCTGGGAATTAACTAAGGCACCATGACTCTGTTTTTATGACTCAAGTTAGCCATTTGTTCACTTGACCTAAGAAATTTTCTACTTATACAGAACAAGTAAGAATTTAGTGGGCTTCCTATCTATTTCAAATCTAGCACCACAATGATCAATTAGCCACTGCCACCGGTTTGTGCAAATCAGATTATTCTGATTGTGGCTTTGACTCTGCCATCCATAATGGTAACCATGCCCACCTTACCCTTGACAGTTGAGTGCTGCCATTGGCCATGCTACCCTGGAATCCAGTTACTCCCATTGTATTTAGGTTTCTTGTTACAGTGACTGTAGTTCCCACTGTAAAATCTGGCTTACAGAGGAGAGTGATCACAGAGCTCTTCAAGGATTCCAGGGCTCCCCTCACAAATTTATTCCTTATAGCTGTGGTGAAAGGTATGTCTTCTTGACCCTCCCAGTATGGTTGAATAGATCTAAAATTGTAAGTCCACTCTTACAATCCAATCTCCCTAAGCCTCTGAATCCCTTCCTCTACATTAAACCAAAGAAAGTCTGGCATTTCTAACTTGCTTATCATGGGCAATTTTTTGGCCCATGTTTCAGCCAATCAACCAGTCAAATTGTTAGAGACCTTTTTGACTCTCCAAGCTGCATTAAATGCAGAATCTCTGCTTGGTGAGTCCATGTCAGCAAATGTAGCCTGATCCAACTTTATGTTCTTTTTACCATTATCCCACACCCTAATATTCATTTCTACACATGTTCCCAGATTTCTATCTGTATATTAGAAAATTCAAGTAGTTCTTTGGGAGTGTAGTACACCTTTTCACTGATCACACTTTGTACTTCACAAGAGCCAATAGCATAGTTCCAGTCTGAATGCCAGCAAGCTCAAGACCCAGGAGAGTCAATGTTTCAGCTCAAAGCTGAAGGCAGGAAAAAACAGACTGAATCAGTGTTGGAAAGAAATGAAGGGTGGAATCTGAAGAGAGGCAAGTTTCAGTCTAACATTTGGAAAAACTTCTGCAGAGTTATAGTTGTAAAAACACAAAATTTATTTCTTAAGACTAAATTAGTAAATTCACTTTTATAGAAAGTATTCAGAAGATGAAGACGTATGCCTGGGATTTTTAGGATGGATGCCTGTGTTCAACTAGTCATTGTTTCCTCTAACAAACATTTTTCCAGTAGTATGTGCAAGACATACATTATAATGAAAACAATGTGTTTTGCTTCATTATTGCTTTTCATAGGTTTGAGGATTATAGCCTAGAGGATCATGTAAAAATGATAATATGATAAGTAATTTGGAGTCAAGAACAGGGGTGGAAGTAATAAGAGCACTTCCTTAGAGGATGAACTAGGTGATCTCTAAGATTCTTTCAAATTCTAAGGGACTCTGGTTCTTAAAAATGATATTGGAATGCAAGTAAATTTGTTCTCTTTAATTCCCTTGGCTCATTTCTTAATTTCTATAAGTTGACACTTTAAGAAATACTTATTTACTTTTGTAACAAAACACTAGTTATGAAAACACTTATGAATGATGACAGAAGTGTGTTGCATTTATAAAAATACCTAATTCATCATTTAGGCATAGTTTTTTTAAAGTTTTATTTATTTATTTTATTTGTTTGATTTGTTTATTATTTTTGGCTGTGTTGGGTCTTTGTTGCTGCGCAGGCTTTCTCTAGTTGCGGCGAGCGAGAGCTACTCTTCGTTGTGGTGTGCAGGTGTCTCATTTGCAGTTGTTTCTCTTGTTGTGGAGCACGGGCTTTAGGCGTGTGAGCTTCAGTAGTTGTGGCACATGGTCTCAGTAGTTGTGGCTTGTGGGCTCCAGAGCACAGCTCAGTAGTTGTGACGCACGGGCTTAGTTGCTCTGTGGCATGTGGGATCTTCCCGGACCAAGGTTCGAACCTGTGTCCCTTGCACTGGCAGGCGGATTCTTAACCACTGCACCACCAGGGAAGCCCTAGGCATACTTCTGGTGTATCTAAGAAGATTCATATGTTTTCTTTTCAAGACAAATAATATTTATGAGACTTAGTCTTTCTTTCAGGTTTAATAATTTAAAAAAAGTTAACTGAAAGAGCAGACCTGGGAGGTGATAACTTAATTATATCAGTTAAAAAATGGAGTATTTCTTTATTATTTAGGAGTCACAGCTGGCCAGTCCAATAAAAGCTTATAAACTAAGATTGGAAATTGCATTCTGTGAAATCAATGATTGGAAATATTAAACTTCCAGGTTAGAATGGTGGCATAATAAAGAGCTGATTTGCCCTTCTCAACCTCTGATTGGAATTCTAAAAAAGACGTAGAAAAGTAAAACCTACATGGGCATTGGAAAAATGGAGGCAAGAGTTTACTACAAGAAGGATAGGAAGTGATAATTCCATGTTCTTTAAAACTGATGAAGATGGCTTCAGAAACATGATTTAACAACTGCATCCTCTGAGCCAAAACGAAGTTTTTCTGTAGAGTAGTTGAGAGATTTCTGTGATCATCTCCAAGGCTTTAGCTAAGAGAGAAAGAATCTTAGATCAGGTAGAGGATCAAAATTCTTGAAATTCTTGAAAACTCAAGAATTGTAAGTTATCATATGAAAGGACTTGTGGTGAGTGAAATCATAAAGTGAAAATATTATCACAGAATTAAAGGCACATTTTAGAAATTATTATAAAAAAGGATGATTATATTTTAAAAGATGAAAATAATAGAAAAGCATAATCTGGGTCTATAGTCCCCAAATCAGCCAATAGAAAAAAAGAATGGGGTGAGGTGAAAAAAGTACTGTAAAACTTCCTCTTATATACTATGTAGACAGGAGTAACTGTTTCATTTTTTACTTTATACTTAAAGAACATAGACTGGCATGTGTTTCTAAATGTATACCCAGGGCTAGTCTTTCCCTATTTGGCGAGTTAGACTGTTGAGTTTTTTATTTTGTCCTACTTGAGTTGTCCACATTTTAGTTTTCCTTATGGTAACACACTCTTTCCTATACCTACTGTCTTCTTTGGAACCCCGTTTTACTTGGTGCTGGTTACTGAAAATTCATGAACACAGATATTCCAGCAGTATGCTACTGTATATTCCTTTACTATGTTACATATTTATTCTCAACAATAGCCCAGAAGAGTTTGGGTAGTTAAAGAATATTACAGTGTGGGAGGGGAAAACTAAACCTGTATGCTAAATATGACTGTTCTATGGGAAAGCACACAGGAATGACTCTTTATAGTGGCTTTCCATTGGTCTAGGCTACTTCCTTACCTCAGTCGTCCTTGCTCAGATCTGGGCCTCCCTGACAAGAAGAAGAGAATCTCATATTGATTTTTCAAGTGTTTTCAAATACAGTAACTACAAAATTGGAAATAAAATAACCAGGCAAATATAAATCAAGAAAACAGGAGTGGTAAATTTAATTTCAGGCAAAATACAATTCATGGCCAAAATGTCATATAGGATATACAAAGATATTTAATATAGTTGTGAACATATTTGCAGCCAACAATATATTCTTAATATAAATAAAGCAGGAACTGACAGAACTACAGAAATAAGTAAATAAACCAACAACAAATATAGGTGGAGATTTTAATATATTCCTTTGAAAATTAGATAGTAAGGAAGAAATAAGTAAAACTGTTTGAATAATACAGGTAGGATACTTTTGCTTTTACATAAATTTATGCCCAGCAAGAAGAAGAAATTCTTTCCAAGCACACACATGAGATATTTATAAAAATTGACAGTAACCTAGTTCGCAAAGAAAGGTTCACTAAATTCCCCAAATCAGTTTCATGGAGAGTGTACTGTTTTACCAAGCCCACTGCTGCTGAACTACCCTGGCTTGAAAAAGGAGCTGAGAAGAAGAGTTATGAAATTCTTAGAAGAGTGAGGCATAGCTCAGTCAGGTATACTTAGGATCTGTGTACTTTCTGTTATATGTGTTATAAGTCAGTAGCATTTATTTAAAGAAATAGAGGTCACCCAAATTTAAAAAGAGTAAAATTAAATCCCATTGGAGCTTTGGTTGGAATTACATTAAACCTTGCAAATAATTTGGAAAAGATAAACATCTTTAAAAGATTAGCATTTAATTTTATTTTGAAAAAGTCAATATTTTGACTAAAAATAGCTATTATAAAACACAGTGTATAGAAGTGATCTAGAATGGCATTCTTGGTAATCATGTAACTTGATTATTTTGAGTTTTCTTGATATTGGATCATTTAAAAGTTGTTTTGGTTAATGCAGTTGTTTAGATAGATCGTGGTACAGATGAGTTCAATGTAGCTTGCATTGATCCATCCGAACTCTTATAAATTATATAAATGGCAAGTCAATATTAGCATTTTATTTACCTAATAAATTTGAGTAAAATTGCTAGGAGACTCTACATTTTGTGTCTAAAGACAATACTTATTTTTATATTTTCTGCATGGAATAATGTCAATTTTATTGTCAAGCAGATAACAGCCCATACCTTTATTTTGCATATTTTACTACTGTATACTTGAAGGACATTGAAAATTCTATTTGAAAAATGTTGTAGTAGGCATATTTGTTCCATGAGGCTTGTTTATTTCTCTACAGAGAAAACATTTCTTTTTTTTACATCTTTATTGGAGCATAATTGCTTTACAATGTAGTGTTAGTTTCTGCTGTATAACAAAGTGAATCAGCTATATGTACATATACCCCATATCCCCTCCCTCTTGCGCTTTCCTCCCACCCTCCCTATCCCACCCCTCTAGGTGGTCACAAAGCACCAAGCTGATCTCCCTGTGCTATGCAGCTGCTTCCCAATAGCTATCTATTTTACATTTGGTAGCGTATATGTGTCAGTGGTACTCTCTCACTTCGTCCCAGCTTCCCCTTCCCTCTACCCCTACTGTGTGTGTCCTCAAGTGCATTCTGTACGTCTGCATCTTTATTCCTGTCCTGCCCCTAGGTTCATCAGAACCATTTTTTTAGAAATTCCATATATATGTGTTAGCATACGGTATTTGTTTTTGTCTTTCTGACTTACGACAGACTCTAGGTCCATCCACCTACAGAGAGAACATTTTTGAAAATGAGCTTAGAACTCAACTATGCTTGTTGTAGTAACAATACCAGAAACAACAGCATAGCTTTTATAGGTTAGGTAAGGAAATGAATCAATTACTTATCTATGTCACTTTTGAGAGTATAATTTTTTATGAATTCAGAAATATATTCATATAATCCTGATAATAGTAAATTCCTATTAATCATAATAGTTTATGCATCATTTAGGGGATAATTACACATTATTTATAGCTTTTTTTGGGTCAAATTCGATTTGCAATTTCAGATAACGTAAATGTCTTAATTTTTAAATGCAAAGAATGTGACCTATATCCTTTAATATATTTCCTGACATTAAAAATGTTCATGGTCTTTTTTTTTTTAAACCTTTTATTATAAAACAAAATATAGATACAGAAAATTTTCTATACAGAAGCTACAAAACATTACTGTTGATATATTACTAGTCAATCATTATTAATAAATGAAGGAATAGATCATGTTCATGATGGAAAGAGTCCATATTGTAAAGATGTCTATTCTCTCCAAATTATCTATAGAATCAATGTTATCCCAATAAAAATCTCATGGTCTGTTCCTTACAAATATCTATTTACACTTATAGTAACAAGATTGTGAAGAGCTGTTATTACCAAGAGAGATACCAGTTGATCCAGATGATAGGATAAATATAAGTGATATAATTTTAATAATAAGCTTATCTGGTTTATTATTTAAACAACTTTAAATCACCCTGATCTGCACATTTTTTTCTTCTTAAGATTAAATTATTTTCAAAATATGTGACTAGAATTTGTATAGTGCATTGCATTCATGAACTGAAGGAATAATATTAATTCAATTTCTCTTAATTTTTTACATCTCTTAAAAATAGCTGCTGATATGAAATTGTTTGCTTTAGTCTTTGCTTAGAGTTTTCTGGTGTTGATTATTTAATTGATTTATGATAAGTATACTTGGTGCTTTTCATCTTTTCTAGTGAGAGAGGTACAAGAAAATCACCTTGAAATTACTGAAGTCACTCTTCCTCTATTGTCTGAAGAAAGGGGTCATAATATAAACATGTCATGTATGTCAGCCTTATGCCAGGCTCAATCCTCATGGAAGGGGTTGGAATTCTGGACCCTTGAGGCTGCTATCACCAGAATCAGTCTAGACCCAACGCTGCTCTGGGGTGGCTGCCTGCACTAGGACAGAGCTGCATCAGTGAAATGAGAGTTCAGCGTTAAAGATAATTCCCTTAGCACATGCTCAGGGGACCATGGTGCTCTGCACAGGGATAGAGTCTTCTGAAAAAAGTCAGAGGAAAGGAATGTCATTATCATTAGGACCTTTCTTCTCTCAAATTCCCTAAATCTCTCATGTCTTACTAAAAATAACCTGAAAATATCATCTTCTTGAACTTTTCTCTTTATTATTTTCTTCAATTGTTACTGAACTTCCTAAAAAGTGAAATTTGCAAAGCAGATGCTTAAACTCAGGCTTGTTAATTATGTCAAATGAATTTTTAATGTCGGTTAATTTTGCACTTAACCTGTTTTTTTTTTTTTTTGCGGTACGCGGGCCTCTCACTGTTGTGGCCTCTTGCGTTGCGGAGCACAGGCTCCGGACACGCAGGCTCAGTGGCCATGGCTCACGGGCCCAGCCGCTCCGCGGCATGTGGGATTTTCCCGGACCGGGGCACGAACCCGTGTCCCCTGCATCGGCAGGCGGACTCTCAAACCACTTCGCCACCAGGGAAGCCCCTTAACCTCTTTTAAATTTGTTTTGAGGAAATAAGTATCTGCTTTTCTATTATGTTTTATCTTAAAAAACTTAAATTGGAATTTTGATGACATATTTAAAGATGACTTGCTTCTAATTCAGGAATATTTAATATAGTATTTTAATGCAAAAACAGGTGTGTTTTGATGAGTGATCAGAAAAGAAGTGGGACATGGCTTCAAAGCTTTGGTCCAAATGTCAGTATTCCAGCCAACCAGAAGATGTCACTATTGTGTATACAATGTGTAAAAGAAGAAGGAAAAAAAAAAAGAGCCAATAACTTTTCTATAGTCCCATTGTGCCTCTCCTAATCTTGGTAAATTTCCTCTGGAGCTCTTTGAAAGAAAACACTGGGGTGAAACACTGTCTTCAAGCTGACAGGCACCGAAAAATTACTACCTTCATTGGACAGGCAGGCCAGTCAGTCACACTCCTACATCTTTTCATCTGGATAAGAGAAATTAAAGTACATTGGCAGAAAAATTCCACCTCAATTAATAATTTTGTATGGGGCAAACTGGGGATTAATAACCACACGCCAGATCTGTTTTACCTCTAGCAAAAGAATGTGTCCATCATAAGTAATTTAGCACACATTAATTAATAAAAATCAAACTGTTTTGCAGATGCCTGTGATTAAAATAATAGTTCATTTAAAACAGAGAAAATAAGCTGCCAAATATACATTTCAACTTTGGATTAATGGATGTCATTAAGATAATACATTTTTAAACAATACATTCGTCTGTTAAATTAGAGGTCTTTTTTTTTTTTTAAAGAAAATGATGTTGACATTCCTGTACATGGTGTTATGAGAGACATTACAAAAGAATTTTACTTCAGTTCTTTTCACGGTTATTTTCCGGTTTAGGCAAGGAACCAAGATTGGTGGGGTAGCTTCTCTGTGGGTGAAGAACTTTCCTGGACATATTTACTCCAGGAGCAAACAGTGAGGGAAGGCAGGAAGACATGAACTGGATCCCAGTAGCCTGAAAGGCTTAGCAGGGTGATGTGGTCTGAACAGCTGGACTTATTTCGGGTCGCTGGTGGGTTTGACAGGCAGGATATCAAAAGGAAGGCAGCTAGGCAACATCAGGAATGTTTCCCACTGAGTTATTTATTTATTTATTTTCATGAAATGTTTTGTTATCTTACCCTTCTCTTCATTTAGCGCCCAATTGAAGTCTACCATATATTTACACATTGAGAGATAGTGACTTATGCGTTGAGACATAGTGACTAATGTTTCTGAAATTAGAAAGTATTCCTTTTTCTGGTTTAGGTAGTGAAAGCTACTCACTAAAAAAAAAAAATCTTAAAAAAAATAAGGATAGCAAACTCTAATTTGTATTTAGCCAGTGCTTACTATATATCAGACATTATTACAAGTCCTTTGCATGCAGTACCTCCTCAATAACTCTGTGAGATAGGTTCTACTATTATTGAAACCCAGAGAGGGTCAGCAAATTATCCAACGTTGCTATAGGCTAAAGAGAGGCAGTGCTGGCATTCAAACCCTGACAGTGTAGTGTTAGAGACCAGTTTTAACCCCACTATTCTATATTGCTTCTCTGAAATATACGTAATACACCATTTAACTGAGGTTATCTCTTTTGTAAAATCTGTTGTTGCAGTTTTTTGCTGAGAGCAAGTGGGTAAAGGATTTCATGATCCACCCTAACCTACCAACATAGATGAAAATAATTGATCCTATTAAAACCTAGGCACTGATTTCATTTTTTAATTCATCTTAACCTATCTTAATATTTAGAAGAGCCAGAGAACATTTAATCTTACTTCAGTGAATAATTTTTTATTCATAAAACAGATGGTCATTTTTAGTGAAGGATCATTAGAACCCAGAGGTCTCTGAACTGTGATCTCATTATTTAAGAAGGGAAAGAATTGGAGCTATTTTCTAGCTTTGTGAACAACAGTGCCCATTTGAAAGTCTGCGATTAGGGTGAATATTTTAGCCCTAAAGAATTGCAAAACTTATTGACCCAAGTACTACTACAGTGTATGACCTGGGACCTAACATAACAAATAGACACTTTATCAGTTTAAGGCTGAACTTAAAACAGTGTGCATTCTAACATGTATTTCTACAAAGAACTTTTTTTTTTTTGATGTGGACCATTTTTAAAGTCTTTTTTGAATTTGTTACAATATAACTTCTGTTTTATGTTTTTGTTTTTGTTTTTTTTTGGTCCAGAGGCATGTGGGATCCTAGCTCCCTGACCAGGGATCGAACCCACACCCCCTGCATTGGAAGGTGAAGTCTTAACCACTGGACTTCCAGGGAAGTCCCTCTGCAAAGAATTTTTATTGTAAAAGAGAAGAGAAACACTTTAAGATAAATATCTGTGCTAATTTTTATATGGTTTGTTGACTCTAACAAGAATTTGGGAATCTTTTGAGATTTCTTAATTGAAATTAGAGTTGAATTATTTATTGCCTCAAGGCCAAAGGAATGCAATAGTTTGTACTGACAAGTAGAGATTTCCAGATTATAAGCTCACTAGGCAGTTCACTTGAGCCATTTATTTTTACTTTTATTGAGATATTATTGACATGTAACACTGTGGAAGTTTAAGCCTACAACGTGTTGATGTGGTACATTTATAAATTGCAGTATATTACCAGGAGAGTGTTAGCCAACATCTCT
This sequence comes from Lagenorhynchus albirostris, assembly GCF_949774975.1. Classification (NCBI taxonomy): domain Eukaryota; kingdom Metazoa; phylum Chordata; class Mammalia; order Artiodactyla; family Delphinidae; genus Lagenorhynchus; species Lagenorhynchus albirostris. Next base: position 47,423,668 of record NC_083100.1, read on the forward strand.
ATCATGTTATAATTATCATTTCATTTTTGTGATGAAAACATTTAAGAAGTATATAATGCATCTTTGAAGTATATAATGCAGTATTGACTAAAATCACTAGGCTGTACATTAGATATCCAGAACTTATTTATCTTCTAGTTGCAAGTCTGTTTCTCTAACATGTCCCCAGTTCCCCAGGCCCCTTACCCCTGGTAGCCACCATTCTCTCTTGGTTTCTATGAGTTTGGTTTTTTTTAGATTCCACAGATACAGCTGACCCTTGAGCAACACAGGGGTTAAGGACGATGACCCTCTGCTCAGTGAGATTTTTGTGTGTAACTTACTCTACCCTTTGTATAAGAGGTTCCTCATTATCCGTAGCTCCACATCTGTGGATTCAAGCAACCTGGGTGGTGAAATACTCTAGCATTTTCTATTGAAAAAAATCTTTATGTAAGTGGACCTGCACAGTTCAAACCCGTGTTGTTCAAGGGCCAACTGTAGGTGATAGTAATTGTCTTTCTCTGTCTCATACCTCACTTAGCATAAAGCCCCTAAGGTTCATTCATTTTGTTGCAGTGTTTCTTTCTTTCTTATGGCTGAATAATACTACACACATGTGTGTGTGTGTTTGTGTTCTTTCACATCTACTTTATCCATTCATTTGTGGATGAACACTTAGGTTGTTTCCACATCTTGGCTATTGTGCATAATGCTGCAGTAAGCATGGGAGTGCAGATATCTTTTCCATACCTTGTTTTTATTTCCTTTGGATATATACCCAGTGTGGGATTGCCAGATCATATGGTAGTTCTATTTTTAATTTTTTGAGCAACTTTCATACTATTTTCCATAGTGACTGAACCAATTTATTTTCCCATCAACAGTGCACAAGGATTTCTTTTTCTCCACATCCTTGCCAACACTTGTTATCTCTTGTTTTCCTGATGATAGCCATTCTAACAAGTGTGAGGCGATATCACATTGTGGCTTTGATTTGCAGTTCCTTGATGATTAGTGATGTTGTGTGCACTGATCAGTAGCTCAGTAGGCAGAGTAAAGGACTGTAGACTGGACATGTTTGAGCCATTTGTTTTAGTCATGTATAACGCCAGGGAGTAGGGCAGGAAAATCCCATCAGAATGCCTTAGTTCTTATGAAATGTATACAATGAGGGAGCGATGCCATTTTGAATAAATAGATCAGTGTAACAAATATTTATTAGTCATTTTACTATCAAGTCAAATAACTTAATGAGGGTTATATGTGCTCTTATAAACTGAAATAAGGGAGCAGGGATTGTGCTTATTTCTATCTTGTAAATTTACTGAGTATATAATTCCTCTTATTATTCCCTACTGTCTTTAGTAGATAATCCTGGCTATAGAGTCTGGTTTCTTATTGAACTTTTGGTCTAGTTAGGGAAACAAGTCATAAGCTCTATATTTGTATATCTGTGAGTTATATAGACAATCAGATCCGTATGCATTCAGGGATGAGGGAGAGGTTGCTGTAGACTACGGAGACCAGAGAAGACTTCGTGGGTGATGTGGAGCCTTAGCTGGGCCTTGCAAAATTGATAAGGTTTAGAAAGAAGAAATGCCCAAAGGTGCCTTCCAGACAGAGGCAAATGTAGAAAGGCAGGGCTGAGTAGGGAATAGTGTTACATGAGTATGCTTAAGTCAGAAGTTCCTGGAAGATGACTTTTGGTTGACTTAACACAAACCAATTTCTATTGGTAGAAATTCCTTAGAATACACATAATGCTGGTAATCAAGGTCCAGGATTGGCTTGGGTTGAAGAATTTCATATTAATTCCAATTCAATATGACTGAAGGGAAAAAATTCTCTTCTTATTTCATTCTCCTACAGGTGAATAATATATATTTCCTATCAATTAAATTATGTTGGTATTTAATTTTATGTGTGTGCTCAATAGTATATAGCGCCAGTATTCTGGGATTAAATTTGTGATAAAATTTGCTCTGAAATAGAATCCACTGGAACAATCATGGCTTAGGAATTGTTAAGGCTAATGCTCTTTCCTCTGTATTGAGGATATTGTTTGAACAGTGTCTTACTGGAACTGGAGGAAATATTAAAGTACAAAGTGTGAAGATATTTATGGGATTTTAGTGAAAAATGGGATTTATTAATCTAATGCTCTTTCTTTTTTACTTATAAATTTATTTTATTTATTTGTTTTTGGCTGCATTGGGTCTTCGTTGCTGCATGCGGGCTTTTCTCTAGTTGCGGCTAGCAGGGGCTACTCTTCATTGCAGAGTGTGGGCTTCTCATTCTCTTGTTGCAGAGCACGGGCTCTAGGCACGCAGGCTTCAGTAGTTGTGGTACGCGGGCTCAGTAGCTCCGCGGCATGTGGGATCTTCCTGGAACAGGGATCAAACCCGTGTCCCCTGCATTGACAGGTGGATTCTTAACCACTGCGCCACCAGGGAAGCCCTCTAATGTTCTTTCTTAAATACTATAATGACAAAATAACATCATCCTCTGAATGAGGGAGTACTCGATAGAAAAATAGAGTTAATCTAAGAAGTAGAAAAAAAGTTTTCAACTCTAACTTGAAATTTGATATTTATCTTTCTGTCATAGGGAACAGTTACAAGTTTATTTCATAATTACATAATTAGAACATATATGGTAGAAATAATTTTGATAAATAACAACATTGTGCTTGTTACATTCAGTGCACATACTAATAATAAGTAACAACTAAAATTTGAGAGCAGCTGATAGATTGAAATGATTTTAAAATAGGTGAATATATTTCAATAAACATTTTTGTCAAAATAATTGCAAGAATAGAGAACGGATCTTTTGTGATGGAGTAAAAAGATTTCATCTGTATCTCAAAAGCAGACTTCAACAAACTATTACTCTCTGATAGAATTCAATAAAATTTAATTATTTAGATGCTTAGATGAGAGCTGGGATGAAGGTTACAAAAACATATTTTGAGAAATTGGGTGACATTGCAATTTAGGTATGATTACAAGCAAGCATGATTTTAAGTATATTTTTCTTAGCTAAACACTGGTAAAAATTTAAATATTTGAAGACTTTTATCAATATTGAGTCAGGGAGTTATTCTTAAAATCATATGTAACTTTAAGGTAGTTGCTGTGATAAGTCACAGAACCAATTCTGTCAAGTTATACCCTACTTAGGACATTATGATGGCCATTAAACATTAGCAGCTCTGGCACTTCCAGGAAGTATCCTTCCGTGTTTCAGGGACTGTTACAGTCCTTGATGTTCAAAAATCACATGAACAGAGAGTTTGACCAGAAATGGAAATCAGATCACCATTTTTTCTTGCTGTGTTGGCAATATATAAAAAAGGTTGTCAGGAATCTTGGCATTGTGATAGTATTACAGGTTTACACACACCCTCATTTTAAATACAGCAGCCATTTCTCTCAAATGTAGCTTATTCAACCCTTTACTGAAATCTCTGTAATTTACTTAATTTGAAATCTCTGTAATTTTTAGGCCTGACCAAATAGTCTTCATCATTTGAAAGTTTTATTTGACCCTACTGAATCTCTTGTCCACAACATTCTGATGGTTTTCGCTTTATGGCCTATGGTTTCTATCTGTTCTCATATTTAATTATTTTCCTTAATTACATGGCTATTTATTTTCTTATGTCTGTAGTATATAGGAATTTCAATAAAAGTTATTGAATTTACTTTCTGTCCATAGGTCCCTGGGAAAACAAAAGCATATGCACAAGCATACAAACATTTCCTTTCTTTATGAAATGGTTTACTGAAATTTGACTAAAAATAAAACCATTTTAATTTTAGTATAAGTTGGCATTTCCTAGGAATTTCCCCAGTATTCAAATAGGAATTGTGAAGCATACATCCCTGAAGGAAATCTCTGTATCCTTGGCCTTTTGTTTCCATGTGGAGGGACTTCATGGAGTATAATGTTCCAGTTTCTATCTCTATCTTCCATTTATTTCTCTTGAGAGAGAATGACTCACCTGGCGAGTTTGGGAAGAGGAACTGAGTCACTTTATCCTCCTTCTTTCCCTTCGTCTTGTGTTATTCAGCCTGACTGCCGCAGAGTACTTGAATTTGGGTCTATTTCTGCCTGCCTTTGGGGGAATCCTGGACAGTACTGCTTTTGCCTGAAGATATGTCTGTCTTACTCAGGGAAAGTATTAAGATTCCTGACAAAGTTGCAGATCAAACCATATACTCCAACCCATTTCATTAGAAATGAGTGACATTTTGTGTGAAATTTGAATCTTATCAATTATTTTCAAAGCTAGGAAGGGAACAAGCAAATATTATTGGTTTGACTTCTTAAATCCCCAACAATCATAACATACCCTTTTTTGTTTTATTTAACACAATAACCACTTAAGCTCTTGTTTTCAACTTACTGGGGGGAATGTCTTGTTCATTCAGCACTTTTCCCCTGATTCCAAATGATAAATTTAGCTTAGTAGAAATGAAGTACTACTAAAAATCTCGAATCTTTTGCTTGGAAAATGAAGCAATTCCGAAAGAATCACATTTTAGGTTTATCACCAAGTGAACAAAGAATGACTCCTTAAAAGTGATTTAAATCTTTTGGGATGTTTTTAATATTTTATTAGTTCAACTCACAAATTGTAGCAAAGATTGTACATGTACCTTTACAAAAAATTTTGGCCCTTGGAGAAAATGAAAAGTGACTGTGATAATTTAGAATATTTTTCTATGCTTTTATAACTACTTTTAGTTTTTTTTCCTGCATTTCTGCTGATATTTATCTTATAGCTGGAGATTTGAGGCATCTCCTTGTGCTGAAAAAAAATGTGTGAGAGAGGTACAATGACCACCTATTTCAGTTTTCCAGATGTAGTCCTGGTATATGCTTGTTGTCTCAGTATAATTATTATTTTTTTCATTATTTTTAAAAATTTTTACTGAAATACAGTTGATTTACAATGTTGTATTAGTTTCAGGTATACAGCAAAGTGCTTCAGATATATATATATATATATATATATATATATATATATATATATATCTGGGGCAGAATCCAACTGGCCTGCTCCTTGTCCCATCACACCCCTGGGATGAATCTTAAAGCAATACTGTATTAGGATCCAAATTCAGAGCCTTGAGACTGGCTTCTTCCATATTCAGGAAGTCTTCCCTCCCCCAACATCTTTTTTTTTGTGTGTGTGTTCCAATAAAACTTTATTTATGGACATTGAAATTCATATAATTTTCACATGTCACAAAATATTATTCTTCTTTTGATTTTTTCAACCACTTAAAAATGTAAAAATCATTCTCAGCTCACAGGCTCTACAAAAACAGGCAAGTTGGCCAGGTTTCATAGTTTGCCCATTCCTATACTATTCCATGAATTTTTTTTTTTTCAGTTTACACTGGTTGTCACTATTTTTTGTTTTTCAGAATACTGTTTTAGTTCCTGTTGTACACCAAAGTGAATCAGCCATATGCATATATATATCCCCATATCCCCTCCCTTTTGAGCCTCCCTCCCATCCTCCCTAGCCCACCCCTCTAGGTCACACAAAGCACTGAGCACATCTCCCTGTGCTGTGGTGCTGCTTCCCACTAGATAACTCTTTTACATTTGGTAGTGTATATATGTCGATGCTACTGTCACTTCACCCCAGCTTCCCCCTCGCACCCCGTGTCCCCAAGTCCATTCTGTATATGTCTGCATCTTTATTCCTGCCCTGCAACTAGGTTAAACAGTATCATTTTTTTTTTTTAGATTCCATATATATGTGTTAGGATAAGCTATTTGCTTTTTTCTTTTTGACTTACTTCACTCCATATGACAGACTCTAGGTCCATCCACCTCACTACAAATAACTCAATTTTGTTTCTTTTTATGGCTGAGTAATATTCCATTGTATATATGTGCCACATCTTCTTTATCCATTCATCTGTTGATGGACATTTAGGTTGGTTCCATGTCCTGGCTATTGTAAACAGTGCTGCAGTGAACATTGTGGTACATGTCTCTTTTTGAATTATGGTTTTCTCAGGGTATATGCCCAGTAGTGGGATTGCTGGGTCATATGGTAGTTCTATTTTTAGTTTTTTAAGGAACCTCTATACTGTTTTCAATAGTGGTTGTATCAATTTACATTCCCACCAACAGTGCAGGAGGGTTCCCTTTTCACCACACCCTTTCCAGCATTTATTGTTTCTAGATTTTTTGATAATAGCCATTCTGACTGGCATGAGGTGATACCTTAATGTAGTTTTGATTTGCATTTCTCTAATAATTAGTGATGTTGAGCATCTTTTCATGTGCCTCTTGGCCATCTGTATGTCTTCCTTGGTAAATGTCTATTTAGGTCTTCTGCCCATTTTTTAATTGGATTGTTTGTTTTTTGATATTGAGCTCCATGAGCTGTTTGTATATTTTGGGGATTAATCCTTTGTCTGTTGTTTCATTTGCAAATATTTTCTCCCATTCTGAGGGTTGTCTTTTTGTCTTATTTATGGTTTCCTTTGCTGTGCAAAAGCTTTTAAGTTTAAATAAGTCCCATTTGTTTATTTTTGTTTTTATTTCCGTTACTCTAGGAGGTGGGTCAAAAAAGACCTTGCTGTGGTTTATGTCAAAGAGTGGTTTTCCTATGTTTTTCTCTAAGAGTTTTATAGTGTCTGGACTTACATTTAGGTCTTTAATCCATTTGGAGTTTATTTTTGTGTATGGTGTTAGGTAGTGTTCTAATTTCATTCTTTTACATGTAGCTGTCCAGTTTTCCCAGCACCACTTACTGAAGAGGCTGTCTTTTCTCCATTGTATGTTCTTACCTCCTTTGTCATAAATTAGGTGGCCATATGTGTATGGGTTTACCTCTTGGCATTCTATCCTGTACCATTGATCTATATGTCTGTTATTGTGCCAGTACCACACTGTCTTGATTACTGTAGCTTTGTAGTATTGTTTGAAGTCAGGGAGCCTGATTCCTCCAACTTCGTTTTTCTTTCTCATGATTGCTTTGGCTTTTTGGGGTCTTTTGTGTTTCCATACGAGTTGTAAAATTTTTTGTTCTAATTCTGTGAAGAATATCACTGGTAGTTTGATAGGGATTGCATTGAATCTATAGGTTGCTTTGGGTAGTATAGTCATTTTCACAATGTTGGTTCTTCTAATCCAAGAACATGGTGTATTTCTCCATCTGTTTATGTCATCTTTGATTTCTTTCATCAGTGTTTTATAATTTTCTGAGTACAAGTCTTTCACCTCCCTAGGCAGGTTTTTTCCTAGGTATTTCATTCTTTTTGTTGCAGTGGTAAATGGGATTGTTTCCTTAATTTCTCTTTCTGATTTTTCATTGTTGGTGTATGGGAATGCCAGAGATTTCTGTGCATTAATTTTGTTTCCTGCAACCTTACCAAATTCGTTGATTAGTTCTAGTAGTTTTCTGGTGGCATATTTAGGATTTTCTATGTATAGTATCATGTCATTGGCAAACAGTGACAGTTTTATTTCTTCTTTTCCAATTTGTATTCCTTTTATTTTGTTTTATTCTCTGATTGCCGTGGCTAGGACTTCCAAAACTATGTTGAGTGAGAGTGGCAAGAGTGGACATCTTTGTCTTGTTCCTGAACTTACTGGAAATGCTTTCAGTTTTTCACCATTGAGTATGATGCTTGCTGTGAGTTTGTCATATATGGCCTTTATTATGTTGAGGTATGTTCCCTCTATGCCCATTTTCTGGAGAGTTTTTATCATAAGTGGGTGTTGAATTTTTTCATAAGCTTTTTCTGCATCTATTGGGGTGATCATACGGTATTTATTCCTTAATTTGTTAATGTGGTGTATCACATTGATTGATTTGTGTATATTGAAGAATCCTTGCATCCCTGGGATAAATCCCACTTGATCATGGTGTATGATCCTTTTAATGTGCTGTTGGATTCTGTTTGCTCGTATTGTGTTCAGGATTTTTGCATCTATCTTGATCAGTGATGCTGGTCTATAATTTTCTTTTTTTGTGATATCTTTTCCTGGATTTGGTGTCAGGGTGATGGTGACTTCATAGAATGAATTTGGGAGTGTTTTTCCCTCTGCAATGTTTTAGAAGAGTTTGAGAAGGATTGGTGTTACCTCTTCTTTAAGTGTTTCATAGAATTCACCTGTGAAACCATCTGGTCCTGGACTTCTGTTTGTTGGAAGATTTTTAATTATGTTTTCAATTTCATTACTTATGATAGGTCTGTTTATATTTTCTAATTCTTCCTGGTTCAGTCTTGGAAAATTGTACCTTTCCAAAAATTTTCCATTTCTTCGTGGTTGTCCATTTTATTGGCATATAGTTGTTTGTAGTAGTCTCTTATAATCCTTAGTATTTCTGTGGTGTCAGTTGTGATTTCTCTTTTTTCAATTCTAAGTTAATTGATTTGCATCCTCTCCCTTTTCTTCCTGATGAGTCTGGCTAATGGTTTATCAATTTTGTTTATCTTCTCTAAGAACCAGCTTTTAGTTTTATTGATCTTTGCTATCGTTTTCTTCATTTCTATTTCATATATTTCTGCTCTGATTTTTATGATGTGTTTCCTTCTACTGACTTTGGGTTTTCTTTGTTCTTCTTTCTCTAGTAATTTTAAATATAGGGTTAGATTGTTTATTTGAGATTTTTCTTGTTTCTTGAGGTGAGATTAAATTGCTATAAACTTTCCTTCTTAGAACTGCTTTTGCTGCATCTCATAGGTTTTGGGTCATCGTGTTTTCATTGTCTTTTGTTTCTGTGTATTTCTTTATTTCTTCTTTGATTTCTTCAGTGGTCTCTTGGTTATTTAATAGTTCACTGTTTAGCCTTCATGTATTTGTGTTTATTACAGTTTTTTTCCTGTAGTTGATTTCCCATCTCATTGTTGTGGTTAGAAAAGATGCTTTATATGATTTCAATTTTCTTAAATTTTCTGAGGTTTGATTTGTGACCCAAAATGTGATTTATCCTGGAGAATGTTCTGTGTGCACTTGAGAAGAAAGTGTATTCTGCTGCTTTTGGGTGGAACATTCTATAAATATCAATTAAATCTATCTGATATATTGTGTCATTTAAAGCTGTGTTTCCTTATTTATTTTCTATTTTCTGTTTGGATGATCTGTCCTTTTGTGTAAGTGGCTTGTTAAAGTCCCCTACTATTATTGTGTTACTGTTGATTCCTCCTTTCATGGTTGTTAACATTTGCCTTATGTATTGAGGTGCTTTTATGTGGGGTGCATAAATATTTATAATTGTTATATCTTCTTGGATTGATAGTTTGATCATTAGGCAGTGTGCGTCCTTATCTCATGTAAGAGTCTTTATTTTAAAGTCTATTTTATTGATACGAGTATTGTTACTCCAGCTTTCTTTTGATTTACATTTGCTTGGAATATCTTTTGCCATCCCTTCAACTTCAGTCTGTATATGTTCCTAGGTCTGAAGTGGGTCTCTTATAGACAGCATATATATGGGTCTTGTTTTGTATCCATTTAGCCAGTCTGTGTCTTTTTTTGGGGGCATTTAATCCATTTACATTCAAGGTTATTATCAATTTGTATGTTCCTATTACCATTTTCTTAGTTATTTTGGGTTTGTTTTTGTTGGTCTTTTTCTTTTGTGTTTCCCACCTGGAGAAGTTTCTTTAACATTTTTTGTAAATCTGGTTTTGTGGTGCTGAATTCTTTTAGCTTTCGCTTGACTGAAAAATTTTTGATATCTCCATCGAATCTGAATGAGATCCTTGCTGGGTAGAGTAATCTTGATTTTAGGTTTATCTCTTTCATCACTTTAAGTACATCCTGCCACTCTGTTCTGGCTTGCAGAGTTTCTGCTGAAAAATCAGCTGATAACCTTATGTGGGTTCCTTTGTACGTTAATTTGTGTTTTTCCCTTGATGGTTTTAATATTTTCTTTGCATTTAATCTTTTTTTAGTTGGATTAATATATGTCTTGGTGTGTTTTTCCTAGGGTTCGTCCTGTATGGGACTCTATGTGCTTCCTGGACTTCGGTGATTATTTCCTTTCCCATGTTAGGGTAGTTTTCGAGTATAATCTCTTAAAATATTTTCTCAGTCCCTTTCTTTTTCTCTTCTTCTGGGACCCCTATAATTCGAATATTGGTGCATTTCGTGTTTTCCCAGAGGTCTCTGCGATTGTCTTCAATTCTTTTCATTCTTTTTTCTTTATTCTGCTCCTCAGCAGTTATTTCCACCATTTTGTCTTCCAGTTCACTTATTCATTCTTCTGCCTCAGTTATTCTGTTATTGATTCCTTCTTGTGTATTTTTCATTTCAATTATTGTGTTGTTCATCTCTGTTTGTTTGTCCTTTAGTTCTTCTAGATCTTTCTTAAACTTTTCTTGTATTTTCTCAGTCTTTGCCTGCATTCTATTTCTGAGATTCTGGATCATCTTTACTATCATTAATCTGAATTCTTTTCCAGGTAGATTGCCTATTTCCTCTTCATTTATTTGGTCTTGTAGGTTTTTACCTTGCTCCTTCATATGTGACATATTTTTTTGCCCTCTCATTCTTTTTCTTTTTTTTAACGAGTGGAATTATGTTCCTTTCTTACTGGTTGTTTGGCCTGAGGCTTCCAACACTGAAGTCTGTAGGCTGTTGGGTAGAGCTGGGTCTTGGTGCTGAGATGAAGACCTCTGTGAGACCTCACTCTAATAAATATTCCCTGTGGTCTGAGGTTCTCTGTTAGTCCAGTGGTTCTGACACGGAGCTCCCATCGTAGGAGCTTCTGCTTGACACCCGGCTCGTGAATCAAGATCCTGCAAACCACGTGGGGTGGCAAAAAAAAAAAAAAGAACAATAACAAAGTAAAGGGCTTCCCTAGTGGTGCAGTGTTTAAGAATCCACCTGCCAATGCAGGGGACATGGGTTCGAGCCCTGGTCTGGAAAGATCCCACATGCCGCGGAGCACCTAAGCCCGTGCACCACAACTACTGAGTCTGCGCTCTAGAGCCTGTGAGCCACAACTACTGAAGCCTGAGTACCTAGAGCCCATGCTCTGCATCAAGAGAAGCCACCACAATGAGAAGCCTGTGCACCGCAGCGAAGAGTAGCCGCCGCTGGCTGCAACTAGAGAAAAGCCCACACACAGCAACGAAGACCCAATGCCACCAGAAATAAATAGGTAAAATAAATAAATAAAAAAAAATGACAAAGTAAAAAGTAAAATTAGACTAGAAAACTAACAGATATGTTAGAAAGAATATAAAAATATAGATGATTCAACAACTGGAAGTTATAACAGTACCATAATAGTAAAAAAGAGGAGGAGGGAAAAGGGAAAAAAAAAAGGGGGGGTATGGCCTTCACTGTGGAGGGTGGGGCCTAAGCAAGGGAGAGGTTTGGGTGGTGGGCGGAACCTATGCTAAGGACCCACAGGGCTGGAAAAGCTCCTTGGGGCTGTGGGGGTAGGGGCTTAGGCTCAAGGAACAGAAGTGGCCCAGACGTGCCCCCCATACCTGGTCTCAGCGGGCGGGGGACCTCACCTGGGAGCCCAGCAGCCTTCCTGGGCTCAAGTGGGTGGGGCAAACGCCCTCCTCTCCTCTCCTGCCCCTCCCACCTACCTCTCCTGATCTCCCCGGCCTCAGAGACTCAGATCCTGTCTGGCCTCCACTTCTCCTCCTCCCCTCTGTCCCCCATCATGTCCCTTCCATCTCCTTGGGTGTCAGTGTTCTTCACCAGTGGCCGGCAGGCACCCTAGTTGTGGGGAGATGCTAACTCAGGGTCTTCCCACACTGCCATCTTGACTCCGCCCTCCTCAGTATAATTATTAATAACAATTCTCTTCACTCTGAAAATGTCCCATTAGGATGATAAATTATATGATCACCCCAAGAACAAAGTACATAGTTACTGGTATTTGTGCATGGAATCATTATTTTAGGTGTTTTAATGTTATTTGCTTCATCAATTTACATTCAGAATTTATCTTAAAAATTTCTATATGTTAACTTGAACTGAAATTTAATGTTTTTACTTTAGTTTTAATATTAATTTTAACTTTGTTTTGATTAGGAGTTTATACTTAATTTTGTTAGTATATATTTAAGAGGAAATAATAATAGTACTTGCTGCCTAATATTACTAGGAGGAATTAGCACAAGTGATTTTGCATCCTCTAGGACAGTTTGTAAATTGTCTATGATGGTGAAATTTTTTAATCAGTGCAGATTCTGCATTAGCTGAACCTCACCTGTAAGTCATGCTGTTTCTGTGCCTGATTTTTGTGTCCAAAATTGCATTGTATCAAATGACATCTAATGTTATTTGACTTTCAGAGTGTTGGTAAAAATGTCTGACACTTAAGATGACATTTTCTAGTGTCAAAATAACACAAGTTATCCCATTTCTGCTCTTGTACTCATGTTGAATTTTTAGCCATTATTAAGAAAAAAATTATGTTTTGCAGTAAGCAATCAAGTCACATGGCATTTTAATACAAGAATTCTTTAAGTTGTTTAATAAACTGTGGCTTTAAACTGACAAGAAAGAAACATGGAATATTGGAGAAATATGCTACTTTAGTTATTTTACAGTACTGAGAAAAGAATACTGGCAGAAGTTAATGTATAAATGATGTTTCTTAAGAGATGGTCAATTTTCATCTCAATCTCATTTAAACATCTCACAATAGTTCAAATAAAGAAAAGTTTCGGGAGAATAAATTTATCATGGCTTTCCAGATTCAAAAGAATCAACTATATAGTGTGCATGTGCATGTGCATGTGTTTACCATATTTTATTGAGGATAGATGTTGCTCAAAGGTTCTGTCTTCATATTTAATGACTTGAATCAATTCATTAGTAGTAAATGTTTAAAAAAATACATAATAAGAAATTATTTTTAAATGATTGTTTTAATGTTAATGTTTTTTTGTATCCACTGTTAAGTAGAGTAGCCTATCAAAATAATGCTTTAGTGGTTTAAGTTCAAAAAAAAGCTATGATAACACTAATGTTGAATGAAATCCCATTATGCTCAAAATCAAAGTCAGTTTAATACTATTTACAACTAAACCCATTAATGACAATTTAGCTTCAGAAAATGTTTAATATATCAATCTATTTTTTTTTTTAAGATTTAATTTAATTTTTATTTTTGGCTGCATTGGATCTTCCTTGCTGCGCACGGGCTTTCTCTAGTCGAATGGGAGCTTCTCTTGTTGCGGAGCACGGGCTCTAGGCATGCGGGTTCAGTAGTTGCGGCACGTGGGCTCTAGAGTGCAGGCTCAGTGGTTGTGGTGCACGGGCTTAGTTGCTCTGCGGCATGTGGGATCCTCATGGACCATGGGCTGAACCTGTGTCCCCTGCACTGGCAGGTGGATTCTTATCCACTGTGCCACTAGAGAAGTCCCCAATCTATTGTTTTTCACTTTAAATATTAATTTTAAAATTTGTTTTTGATTAGCCATGTATAACTTATGTGGATGTATTTTAAGTCTCATGTTGATGAAATTATTTGTCAACAAAAGGATTTAATAAATATTTTCTTTGAAAAAATTTTATTATATTATGGATGTTTGATAAACTTCCCTGGAAGACATGAGATGGCCTCTCAATAGAACTGAAATATATGGATTACAGTAGGGACAATACAGTAGACAGTAGAGACTTCCAGATGTAGGCCTTTCAATTAGAGTTTATGTTTTTTGGCTTCTTTTATTGTTATTTTTAGAGGGGTGGGCTCAATTCATAAGATGTACTATACTTATACCAGTTTCTATAGACTCAGGTGGCAATTTTTGGCTTGAATTAAAATGTCTGTCAAATTTACCAAGGATATTGTGTTTTTTTTTAAAAAAGATGTCAGTTGCTCCTTATATTTTGTGCTTCTAATCTTCAGGCTGATGGAGGCACTGTGTATTTTAAAGGTTAAGTGATTCTGGGAGTGATTACTAGGAAAGACATTATACCAATGGTCTGTAATCTAAATGAGTATCAACTTGCCGAAGTAAAGTTTAAGACGGGTATTTTAGTTCCTTAAGTACTGTTTGGTCATCTCTTTTATGTACTTGCATTACAGTTGTCGTCATACAATATATATGATGTGGTAAAACAGAGACTTAAAGAACACTGTTCTCTGGTAATTATTGCTTCTTTTAATTCAGTACAGCCCTAGGTTACTGACTTGGAATGGGTTTAATGTATAGAATGCCAGTTTGAAGCTCTTTTAGTAAATGCTTAAAAGTTTTTTCATTACTAGATATTGAATCTAAAATTTCTAAATTACTTCCTCTGTTGGGTTTAGAAGGCTGAACTAATTCTCTTAACTGTTGGAATACCATTTTGGTAAACGTTAGTGAAACTTCATCAGATACCTGGTGGTTATTAGATTCTTTATAACCGACAATGACACTTAACATAACTTTGAATTTATGATATATGAATGAATATATAATAATTTGAACTAATAAAGTGATGTGAGTTTTACAAAATCCACAAAGATGATATCTAAGAATGTAATTAGTAAGCCTGAGTATTGACTGGTAATTTATCATAATTTTTCCAATTATTACATTGTCCTTTGCTTGGACTTGAAAATAAAATTACAAAAAGCAAAAGAAATAGGAGTAGGACTAAAATTCTTGATCTGTCTGTGGGGCAGAAACTTCTTGCTGTCTGCTCAGTGTTTACTCTCTCCTTTTTCTTTACTAGTAGAACTCTGCTTGCGTGTCTAACAAAAGTTCAAATCTTCCCATATTCCTCTGCAGCTAGAGATGGATAAAGGACTAAGGCAGAGATCAGCAAACTTTCTTAGTCACTGAGCTCTTGGGCCTCAGTAACTTTTCCACACTGCCCTGAAGCCAAAAGAAACGCCTAACAGTTTTGTTAAGTGGTTCTATTTAAACAACTTAGTAAATATCTATGTTCTAACAAGGTAATACCTATTTGAAAAAATAATACATATAAATTAAAAGAAAAACTATTTTTATTCCATTCTTGACCAACCAAGATTACATATTAATGGGGGGCTTGTGCCTTGAATGCTACACAACTTTTCAAATTTTGAAATCAGATTGGACCCAGTTGTCTTCATTTCCTGTTCCACATTGATTTTCGTATGGTACTTAATTTCTTTAAACAATAGTATTGTCAAACTCCCAGCTTTTCAAAGATATGTCATTTCAGTATAGCATGATAAATGTTGAAACTGAATTTGCTCAAGTTATTAGTTCAGTGTCTGATAGGTGTTGAATATTACTATGCTTTCCTCAAATATTTAAAATATCCTGTTATGCCCCAGTGAATTTGTTATACTTGGCACATGGTTTGGGAACTATGAGTGCAAGGAAAAATTGTTGAAAGGAACTTCAGGGAACATTTGGAAATAGGCCAAACTCAGCTGGCAGGTACCTTCTGCTCTCCATCCTCCTGCTTATAATGCAGATACAGTGTCTCAAGATGGAGTAGCCATCATATAATCATGAGACTGAGACCCTAAAGATGACACAACAGTAAGTTAGAAGGAAAGTGAGTCCTAGATAATTGTTCCATCAGCCCTATGGGTTCTGGATTGCTCACCAATGGACCTTTTGTTACATATGAACCACATTGTGGTACGGTTTCTACTGAATGCAGCTGACTGCACTCTTAACTGATTTTATCTAAATTTTTAGCGAAGCATCAGGTACCAGACTGAACTTGAGGTTTCCATATATATGATTGCCATTTCAAAATAACAATCAATATTTGAAAGAATAGAATTTATCTGAAGGCTAAGCAGATTTATTGAGGATGATGCTTTTAATATTCTCCAGGAAAGAAAATGCTCCAACTTTCCCAGTCTTGACAGTGAGTTGGCAAAACTGTGAGGTATTGCTGCAAGAAGATCTGAGTTTAGTAGTTGAGTTTAGGAATGTTTGTTTAGAAACACGCATGTTTAAAAGACAATCTGACTAACCCTATTAACAGCAACCTTTCCAAACTTTTTCTATGGAAGGCATGGCATTGCAAACACATTGGGCTGTTGCCACTGAAATAAATAAAAATGCCAGTATCCATCCATTTGATATTAGCAACCCTGCTTGTCTTCAGTTTCACTTTATGTCCTCCTTCCATGCTCTCTTGCTGTCACCCAATATGAAAGGTCCAAGGACAAATGCTCTTACTGTTATTTTAAAATGGAACTTTGAGTTTGACTTGCATATTGATTGAAAAAGAATACAATTCCTTTACAGGCGACGGAGAATCTTTTTGGGACTGTGGGTGATAAAGGAAAAAGAATCAACTATTTCAAACACAAAAACTCTGTTCACAGGTTATCAAACATTTAAACATTAAAGATGTGTGCAGAAGTTCTTAAATTCTTCCTTTTATGACCCTCAATCTCCAAAACCATTTTATATCATTACCCCTTACCTGCCACTGTCACCTCTCTACTCCCTCTACCTTCAGTCCAGAGAAATAGATGCATATTATTTCATTTACTTACAAGGAACAGGGAAGGAACTTTATTGTACATGTTCAGAAAGTTTTTGGTGTGTGTTGTGTCTTAACTACTTTCCTTTATTTAGACCCTTTTCTCTTTGTCATTGAACTTAAATGGAGAGCAATAATCTTCAAAAATTAAGGAAGGAAATTAATATTTACTGATACCCACCATGCACCAAGTTCTAGAAAGTGCTTTCACATATTTTACGTAATTTTCAGTTACTGCAGCATAAGAATGAGAATAGGCAAGGTGGTACGGTGGAAGGCTTGGAAGTCCATCAGACTGGGTTTGTATCCCACCTTTTTCATTTAGTAGCTATTCGATCTTGCTCAATACCTCAATGGAGGTACTATTTCCATGTTAAAGATAGAGAGATCGAGTCTCAGGAGGATTTAAGGTTTTAATTGTTTATTCTTTAATAGATGAGCCAAAATTTTTAGGAAAATCCCTCAACTGTCTAAAAGGACTCAAATACTTCATAGAAACCTGCAGCCTAACGCCGTCTTTTGTAGTACTAGTTTTCTGTTTTTGTAAGACTTCCAAATGAGCTTTAGAATTCTATTCTTACCATTGAGAGTTGAGACCACTTACATCCACATTACTAAACAATTAGGGGTGAGAACTGAGATTGCCTGTGTCAACATGCCTAAATATTTGTCTCAGGAAATTCTTACCCAGGAAGAGATTGCTCACCTGGGCAAATAGCAAATGTATCAATAGCAGTTCACTTATGAAGATGTGTTTCATCTTCTTGTGAAGAAAGAACGCAATGTGCTCCTCATGTGCCTACCAATCCTAAACTACTATATCATGAACTTTGCCCAATCCAAATTAGTTTCCTGCCTTGAAAGACCAGCCGTAAACCACTTTAGCCTAGACCCCCAAACTCTATAAATAGTATTCTCTCTTGTCTCCCTTTTTTTTTTTTTTTTTTGCAGTACGCGGGCCTCTTACTGTTGTGGCCTCTCCCGTTGCGGAGCACAGGCTCCGGACGCGCAGGCTCAGCGGCCATGGCTCAAGGGCCCAGCTGCTCCACGGCATGTGGGATCCTCCCGGACCGGGCACGAACCCGTGTCCCCTGCATCAGCAGGCGGACTCTCAACCACTGCGCCACCAGGGAAGCCCTGTCCTCTTCTTTTTGAGACACTATGATGACTTTGTTGATGGTGATGTTCTCCCTTATTACAGTAGGTCTAAACAACTTAGCTTTGTTTGTTTTCTGATGGTCTTTCGAGGAGTTGTCAGTCAACAACAACACCATTGACAACTCTGTTTTATATTCTATCATTTGAAAAGTGCTGTGTAGTATAGATTAACGTTACTCACAGAGAGATCTGACCTTTGTTCTTGGGAGATACCTCTAAGCCCTTGGATTGATCTGCCTGATAAGAGTGTCTTTGTTTACCTGGGATCTTGGGCCACACTGTGTAATCTAACACTATGATTTATGGTATGGGCTTTTGGCCAACAGTGTCAGCTCAGCTTCCAGAGGGGCTGCAAACTTAGGGTCAGTCATGTGGGTGGTCAACCATGTCTATGTGCCTAAACCCCAATGAGGACTCTGAATACCAAGGCTTGGGTGAACTTCCGTGGTTGGCAATATTCCATGAATACTGTCACACATCATTGCCTGGAGAAGTTAGCACTGTCTACAACTCCACTGGGAGAGGACAGCTGGAAGTTTCAGGTGTGGAACTATCTTGGACTCTGTCCCTTGTGCTTCTTCCCTTGCTGATTTTAATTTGTATCCTTCTACTGTAAGAAACCATAACCATAAATGTAACAGCTTTTGGTGAATTCTCTGAATCTTTCTAGTAGATTATGGAACTTGAAGATGGTCTTGGGAACTTGCAATTGGTGTCAAAAATAAGTGTTGTTTTGGGGACTGCTGAATTTTGTGTTGGTGTCAAGATGATATTAGTTTTGGGGACTCCTGAACTTTGTAAGCAGGTGACTCAGTAGGAGTATAGCACACTCCAGTTTTAAAAAGACCCTCAGGAATAATTCTGACACTTACCAAATTTCCTTCTTTTCTATGGTAAGAGAAAAGAGTGGAGAAATGTTGAAGAGCAAGGTCATCTAGTTATAGCTTTACTCTCTTAGGATATAAATGAATACATTCTATTTATAGGCTGGAGAGTGTAGAAGAAATCATAATATTATTACTCTACATGTTTCTGATTCCCCAATATTTCTATAAGGAATCTTTATTTTACTAATGAGGAAATTGCGGGCTCAGAGAAATGAAGTACTTTTCTTAGACCCATGAAAATAATAAAACCTTTACACCTAGGTTTTCTCATTAAAAATTCAGGGTGGTTTCTTTTAAATGTGTCATGTCTTATCCAAGTTACCCCCATAGAAACTGCAGGTGCACATATACTTTTGTGAAATAAGATTCTCTGATCACATTGCTCAGCAACCTCAGCAGTATACCATTGTGGCACAAAAATGTTTGACACATTCATATGTGTTTTCTTTTGCTAATTTCCCATTTTCCTCATCCTACTCAAGCAGGCAATCAATTTTGTAATTTTTCTACTGGCCGTGTAGGAGTAGAAGTTGTACACCAGACTTATTTCCTGGATTTTGTTTCCAAAAGCTTCAGCCCACTGAAGAGAATAGGATCCAGTGAAAGAGAGCTTACAGAGAGGGATTTCCCACAGATTGCAAAGAATTTCCTTTTCTGCTGGGGATAGGAGGGAAACATCTGTGGGTTTCATGTACCACAGAAATCTACTCCCTGTTCCCTGGTAATGAATCTCAGATGTGGAAGTCCTCAGAGGGAATGGCCACTAGGTACATCAGGGAAACTGATTTTAGTCCAGGAAATCCTAACTTCATTAAAGACTTGGTACCCAGTGTGAACCACAGAAGTGAGAGAGTGAACAATAGATCTGAAAGGTCCATGTGGGCTGGACTAATGGAAGACTAAGTGATATTCAATATAAACAAATGATGACTAAAGTAGTCCACCCCCCAATATCCTAGTATTGACTAGGAACCCAAGACCTTAATTCAACCCTAAAGAGGAATCCCAAGAATGGCTGATGTCTGAATTTCATTCCAGCTTGGCAGAATGTAGACTTGGGTTAAAAATGAATAAATTTATACAAAAAAGTAAGGAATCATTTAAAAAATTTCTTATACGCCTAATGTTGTGAACTCAATTCATATATGCTCATCATTCCTTCTGTTTCTAATAAGGCTTTATTTAGTATATCTCAGACCATTTGTTTATTTCAGTTTTTGGTGAAAATTTAGATGCATCTGTTAGGAACATACATTTCTAGATTTCTAACAAATTTAAATGCCTCTTTTTTTTTTAAAAGACAGTTTTTTTAGAGAAGTTTTAGGTTGACAGCAAAATTTGAAAAGAAAGTACAGAGATTTCTCATATACTTCCTGCCCCTAAACATGCACAGCCTCCCCCATTATCAACATCCCCTCCCCACATAGTGGTACATTTCTTACAACTCATGATCCTACATTGACAAATCATAATCACCCAAAGTTTACATTATGATTCACGCTTGGTGATGTATATTCTGTGTGTTTGGACAAATGTATAATTGCATGCATCCATCATTATGGTATCACACAGAATATTTTCACAGCCCTAAACATCGTCTGTGCTTCACCCCTTAAGCCCTGATCTTTTTATTGTCTCCATAGCTTTGCCTTTTCCAGAATGTCATATAGTTGGAATCATATGTAGAATTTTCAGATTGGCCTCTTTCACTTAGTTATATGCATTTAAGTTTCTTCCATGTTTTTTTCATGGCTTATTAGCTCGTTTCTTTTTTGCACTGAGTAATATTCCATTGTCTGGATGTACCACAGCTTATTTATCCATTCACCTACTGAAGGACATCTTGGTTGCTTCCAAGCTTTGGCAATTATGAATAAAGCTGCTATAAACATCTGTGTGCAGGTTTTGTGTGGACAGAAATTCATTTTCAATTCAATTCAATTCATTTGGGCAAATACCTTACCTCCTTGCTTAGGTGTTTTATTCTTTTTGATGTAGTTGTAAATGGAATTGTTTTCTTAATTTCTCTTTCTGATAGTTCGTTATCAGTGTATAGAAAAGCAAAAGATTTTTGTATATTGATTTTGTATTCTGCAACTTTACCGAATATGTTTATTAATTCTAACAGGTTTTTTTTTGGTGAAGTTTTTAGTGTTTTCTCTGTACAATATCCGTCATCTGAAAGTAGTGACAGTTTTACTTTTTCCTTTCCAATTTGGATGTCTTTTATTTTTTCTTGCCTGATTTCTCTGGCTATGACTTCCAGTACTATGTTGAATTAAGGGTGAGAGTCAGCCATCACGTTTTAAAATAAACTTTCTGTCCCTTTCTCCCTCTCATCTTTTCAGACTCCAGTGATACATAGATTGTTTTTCTTAATGGGGTCCTGTAAGTCCCAGGTTCAGTGGTTAGGGATCAGGGCAGACAGCAGTGGTGGCCAGAGCCAGTGGTATACACACACTTAGCTGAGAGGGCCAGCTGCAAGTGCCTCAGTAGGGGTAGTGCTGGTTGCAAACACACAAATAATGGTGGGATCTAGTGCAAGCAGCAAAGGCTGGGGTCAAATGCAGGAACACTAGAAGTTGCAGTGGCCCTGGCTGTACACTACTGTGGGTGCTGAGTCTTGCTATGGGTGCATGGCAGTGAATACTGTTGATGGGAGTCAGGCTGGGGGCATTCAGTTGCACAGCTCAGGGAGCTCACTGCAAGTGAGCCCAGTGGTAAGAGAATGGGTCGAATTGGGGCTCACAAGGAGCTGGGAGGACCTTGGCTCTTGGTGAACACATCTGTGGCTGCAGGATCTTGAAGGCTGTTGACAGGCATCAGGTCAGCACCGTGCAAGTGCACAGCTTGAGAGCCTAGCTCCAAGTGTGCATACAGTGGTGGGGGTCAGAGTGGAGGTTGAGGCTGGTATCTAGTACTCATGAAGCTGTAGAGGCCTTGTTTGGCTGCTGGTGTGAGTCCTGGGCTCTGGCAGGGGTAAGGTAGGGGAGGGATTGTTGAGGAGTCAGGCAGCTGGCAAACATGAAGACTTGTAGGGTGAAAACTGGTAAACTCTGCAGGAGGTCCACAGGGTCTGTACTGGCCATTGATTTCTTCAGTGGTGTAACTGTTGGGGCCCTCTTCAGAACTGGCCGCTGGAAACCGTGGTTGCTTCTACTGCATGGCTGATACTGGTAGTCCTGGCTCTTCTTCCTTGTTCTTAACCTTCTCTATACATCTCAGCTTTGTCTCTGGGTGGGGTGAAGCCAAAGCTGTTCCTTCATATAGTGCCCTGAAAGGCTGGGGAAGCTGGTCACTTGTCTTGCTTTTCCTTTCCCAGGAAGGGAAATTCTTTCTAGTTGGGGAGTTTCTTCTTGGCTGTGATTGGGGAATGGGTTGATGCAGCCAAAATGAAGCTGTTCTTTCTTCCCTTTTTGTGTGGTTATTGTCAAGTTCCTTCTCTGTTGAAGTTTCTTAAGTGGACTTCAGAACTCTCCCAGAGCTGTTTTTTCCATGGATAGCTGTATAATTGTTGATCCTTGCAGAGGCACAGGGGTGAGGGTTTCCTACTTTGCCCTCTTGGTGACCTCACTCTTAAGTAATTTGTTTTTGTTTGCATCCAAATTGCTCTCTATTGTTCCCAGTTTCTGTTTCTCTGATTCTGGGACTTCCGAGGTGCTCAATGGGAGAAATCTACCCATTGTTTTCTAGGCACTCTTCTCTTTTGCCTGTGTTGAATCTTAGGCTGATGCATCCAACTATCAATCCCTTACATCTCTCATATTCCTGAAATTCCTGAAACCCTGTGGTTGATTGAGGTGAATCCTTGCTGCGTATATATGTGTGTGTGGGTGCACGTGTGCACATGCATGTGTGTGTTTTACAGATAGTAGATAACAGATAAAAATCTTCTTTACTTTTCTTTCCTTAATTTAATGATAGTTTAGAGGTGGAGGAAATAGTCCTAAGTGGCTTAATTCACTCAAGTATCTTCTTAAAACCACTAAATTGAATTTTGGTCAGGGGAATAGCATCTACAGGATTTAGAAGGTATGTAAGTGCTGTGCTGTTCTCAAAGGATTTATTTTTCAATCTTTTAATGATTACTACTTCTTTGATCTACTTCCAAATTTCCTACATGCATCACATACATTTTAAGGTCATAAATTATCTGTATTACTTTAGCACTTTTATTTTGTAGCTTTAAGAAATAATTGTATCAAAATGTTTGGAAACAATTTTCTTGATGTAAACACAGCCTAAATTCATCCCAGTTGGGCTACTATTTAATGACTTGGATTTCAGCTAGATTGACTACACTTAAAAGAATGGCATGTGTACCCTCTAATGATCCACTGGAAACTTAAAAGTCAAATTAAAGACCTATAAATCCAGTCATCTGTGACAGTGACTTTAATCACCTCTTGGAGGAATTTACTAGGAACCTAAATTTTTCTAGTTCAGAAAAGAACTTTCTTATATCAAATGGAAATCTCAGGTAAAATGTTTGATAGTGAAGAAGGAAAACTTAAGAATGTGTCATGTCTATGTTTTCTCATCAGAAATATGATGAGATATAGTTTTTTTCAATTAGTTTTTAAAGGAAGGATATTCATAAAATGACAAAAAGTAAATGAAATACAGTTTATTCATAATATAAAAGTTTCTTGATAAAAATGATTTTCCATTTTAACCCAAATGGTATGGAATGAGTACGATAAATGATAATGCTAATATAAAATGTGTGTTGAATTTTCTCTTTTATTTTTAAATAAATGAGATTATTTATACACAAAGCAGAGCTATTATTAGTTATTAAAATGTAAACAAAAAGAACAAAGAGTGTTGCTCATCATCCCCTTGTACAAAAGGTTATGTCACAACCCACCAACAGTGTGCCCTGAGGGGAATTCAGGATGGAAGAAACAGGATGAAGCATTCTGTGTTTTGGATATTTGGGTACCTAGATAATTAAGTTGCGTATCTAAGGAAAATTTCAATGACCCCAGATTTGTGCATACACAGAAAAGCACTAAAATCATTAACTTGAGATATCTGCTCTTTGTGACTAGCAGTAATCTTTTTATGCTTGACTACATGTATTTCACAGCCAAAAAAGTATCTATATATATATTTGCTTGTCCCCTATCTCTTCAGAGCTGTTCCTCAGAGCTGAGAGGCTGTTTCCCCAGCTATAGTCCTCATTAAGGTCCCCACATAAAACTGAAACCCATTGATCTTACATTGTATGTTTTCTTTCAGTTGACAAGAACAAGAGCTAGTATTTACTGAGTGTTTATTATGTGCCAGGCCCTGTCCCAGAAGTTGTATAAATATTATCTGAGTTAATCCTCACAACATTTCTATGAGGTAGGATTCATCATCATTCCAATGTTAGGATAAAGAAGTGGAGACTTAGGGACTTCCCTGGTAGTCCAGTGGTTAAGACTTTGCCTTCCAGTGCAGGGGGTGTGGGTTCGATCCCTGGTCAGGGAGCTTAGATCCCACATGCCTCCTGGCCAAAACACCAAAATATAAAAACCAGAAGCAATACTGCAACAAATTCAATAAAGACTTAAAAAAAAATCCTAATTAAAAAAAAAAAAGAAATGGAGACTTAGAAAGTTTCACTTTTTTGCTATGTCCCCAAATCAGTAAGTGTTGGAGTATTAGAATCAGGCAGCCATACTCAATCTGTTTTTCAAGAATATTTAATTTTCTTGGTCCTTGGAATACAACGATGGAAATATGTTGTCTTTATCCTCAAGAACAGTACAGTTTGTTTCAATAAAAGATAATTGTTTTATAGGAGTAATCTGGTTGAATAGAAGTGTGAGTATGAGTCTGCCTAAGCAGCTTATGAAGATACAGAAAAGGTAGAGTTTGTACTAAATGTTCTAGAATGAGTAAAAGTTTTTCAACTGTTAAAGCGAGGGTTGGCATTCAGGGTGAAGAATTAGTGGGTGATATTCTAAAGGTTTATGAGAGCATTATATAGCTGAGAAAGAAAAGTAATTGATATTAAAGTTTCGAAGCAGAATGTCTTCTTAAAAAAAATAAGTCCTGTAGTTTTGACAACTCTTTCTCTCTCTCGCTCTCTCAATTTTACACACACACGCACACACACACACACACACACACACACACACACACACACGTTACCTGAGAAAAGATATGTTTCAGGCTCCTAAATTACTGAGAAATGACACCTCTATTTTTTCCACTGTTTCTACTGAACAAAATAATTTGGTCTTTACTGGACAGCCCTAAAGGGTTAGCGTGTAGACTTCATCCAGCAGAGCAGCTGCAGTTTTCTCTTATTTTCACTTATCTTTATCCTTAACAAAACAATTACAAATGAATGCGACGCCTAGGCTGTTGCTGACACGGATGTGAGGGTAAATATGGCAGCAGTCTGGTAGACTTAAGCATTTAAAAATGTGAATCACCTAAGGTAAGGAATATCCAGTTTCAATGGATTCAGCTAAAAAGCAATAACATTTTCAGTGGAAGACTAAAGTAGCTTTAGTCTGGGAGAAAGTTAAACTGTATTGTCAACAGATTATCTTTTGAAAGTCTCTTTCTAGTTGTAAGAAAATGTAAAACTAATAAGAAGACTGATATATACTGCTTCTTATTTGGAAATCTCACAGGAGCGTAGCCTTAGTAATTAGAATAATCATGGAACTATTGTAGATATGCATTTATCTCCAACTACATCCATATAATTAAGATGTTCATGAGCAATTAAAAATTATAATTTGTTTTCTAGTACAAAATAAAAATACTCTGAAAAAAATTCCATATGGATGGGGAGAAGGGAGGCAAACATTTCTCACGGTCTTACTATCCAGAGAAAATCATGTTAATGCTTGGTGTTTCTTTTCAATATCCTTATAAATGAAGTATGAATATTGCCATATTTCTTTAATCTATTAAAAGTGGGCATAGATTTTTAGGATTGTAATATGAATAACTTGATAATTATGGTACTTTATGACAGAATTCTTTTTTTATTGAAGTATATAGTTGATTTACAATGTTGTGTTAATTACTGCTGTACAGCAAAGTGATTCAGTTATACATATATATACATTCTTTTTTATATTCTTTTCCATTATGGTTTACCATAGGATATTGAATATAGTTCTCTGTGCTATACAGTAGGACCTGGTTGTTTATCCATTCTGTATATTAAAGCTTACATCTGCTAACCCCAACCTCCCACTCCAGCCCTCCCCCCTCCCCCTCCCCCTCGGCAACAACCAGTCTGTTCTCTATGTCCATGATTCTGTTTCTGTCTCATAGATAGGTTCATTTGTGTATAACAGAACTCTTTATATATTTCTGCTTTGAGTGGGCTGGTAATCACCATCAAATCCATGGGATTTTGCCTGTAAGCCATCAGATTCTATTCCCACTGTGGCTCCTCTTAGATAAATACCAAATGATGTATCCTTTTTTGATATGTAGCAAATACCCACTTGGGCCAATTAGCATTTGGTAGCTGTGAGAAATTTTTGGAAAGCTAAGGTAGTCTGATTATCAGCTGGGGTCTCCCTGCTGCTTCAGAAGTCGGTATGTTTAGCTTGAGCCTCCATTTCAGACCCTTTAGAGGTTCACAGCCCTCTTCAGCACTTGTGTAAATTCCCTTAGGACTTTCATTCTTCAGTAACCTCTTGCTTTTAGCCTCTGGTTCTGTTGACTTGGTTCAGGTTATAGATTATCTCACCTCCTCTAAAGGTTGGCTCAGACCTGGAATTCATCTCTGTTCTGTGACTTACATCAAGTGAACAAACAAACAAACAAACAAAACTGTTACTCAAACCATATGCCTGCCTAAGTTTAGGAGAGAGGTGTGTGACTGAATGAGTTTGGGTGTTTAACATTCTCACAGCGTAACCAACTTATAATCAGATATTTCTGTCTTAAAAGTTCTTTGGCTACCCTACAACAGGGGGTTATTAATGGGCATCTCACCTCATATAGCACTTTTGCCTGAAACTAGTTTGCTAAATTCTTTTCCTCTTGTCATTTTCCTGATTTTTTTTACCTTATCCCTTTTCCTCTCTTGCCCCAAGTAATCCCAACTTATTCTCAATTTTTGAAGAGGAATAAATTCATGTCTTTCCAGCTCCTAAACTCAAAATACTGCATATGCAAACTCATGAAGAAGCTCAGAAGAATGGTGTATTTCATTTATACATAGAAAGAAATGCCGTAAATAGCATTATTTCCTTTCCATTATACAAGTTTTTAAAATAAACTAATTCTCATGTTTTTCATAAATTATTGTCAAAACCAAATATCTAGATCTAGCAATTAGAAAATTAATAAGTGCAACTGTTCTTTTTTCTTCTTCCTTTTCCTCCTCCACTTCTTTTTCTTCATCTTATTTATTTTACTTTTTCTTATACAAATAATTCTATAAAGATATTTGTATTTTAAGTACTTTTAAAATATTCTGAAATTCAGAGTTTTGAAGTAAAATACAAATAAAATCATGTGAATTTCTTTAAAAATGTAACTACTTGCTCAGTAACTATGACTAGTTAGTGTATCATATACTCAACATGATATGGTGTAATATTAATTTTATAGTTATTTTATTGTTCTTATGGATGAGACAGTTTAATGTGTGATAAAGTTAAGAAGGTACAGATTTCAGATCCAGTGGCAAATTTGGGAATGAGGAGCAGAAATACAAAATATTAGCTGTGGTAAAGATAACTAAGATTAGGATAAGGTGGATGAGCACGAGGCCTCTGAATTCCATTATTTTGTTACAATATCTTGCAGAGAATGTTCTTTGTTCACCAATGGCTTGCACTGTGTCAATTTTAGTGCCCTCATTTTAAAACCTATATGTTTACAACTACTCTTGGGGTTCTAAAATAGGAGAGACAGTCGAGAATTCAGAGAAGTTCAAGTGGTTCCTTATGGCTGGAACATAGATTAGGAATATGGCAAGAGTCAAGGTTGAAGCTATGGGCAGGGCCCCATTAAGGGAGTCAGGTTATGGGGAGGGAGAACTTATATACTTCATTAAAGAATGCATACTCTATTCTGTAGACAGTAAGGAACCATAGAAAAATTTAAGTTGAAAGTGATTTGGTCATTGTATTGGGAGATGTTCTTTATTAATAATGCTATTTATTTGTTGATTGATTTTCCTTACTGGAGAAGAAAGAGCAGTGCCCTTGGCTTGGAATTACTCAGTACCCCTGGCCTGTCTTTTAACTACTTGGACCTTTGAAATTGAGGTACTATTGATAGTTATGGCCATGAATAAATTACTACTATTCATACATGCTTTTTTTGCAATTTCATTAAAACCTGGTTGTATACCTGTCAACATCTTTCATTACATTTCATTACACTTCTCAGAAGAAAAGCAGATTGAGAGTGACTAATGTAGAGAGCATAGAGAGGCAAGTAGGAATACCAGCTGGAGATCTGTTATCTTCACGAAGGTTGATGTGACCCGAAGTAAGGAATCGTTTTTGTGGATGGAAATTTGGGGATGCATATGAAAATGTCAAGTGGTATAATTAGAAAATGCTCAGCAATAGGATGTGGAAAATGAAGAAGAGAAGGGGAGGTAGATAGTTACAACTGTTTTTGTGTGTGATTGATTGTACACTGATATGCAGAGAAATCCAAATAAAGGATTAGACATTGTTAGAAAACTGGTGTGAGTGGGTTGGCAAATGTTAGTTTTGAACACATTGAGTGTAAATGTTCTGATTCTTGATGCTTTGTGTTTCAGAACCCTCTACTACTTGCTTTAAATTTATGTTGAATTTTCACTAAAAGAGGAAATTTCACCTTACAATTTAGCAAAGACAAATGATATCTATGGTAATATAAATAATAATTGCAACAGTCTAAGAATAACCTCCAACTAACCTATGCTTCTCAGTGACAGCTGGAAAGATTTTGGCCCATGCCTTCCAGTCATCCTTTATTCTTATTTTTTTACTAGCATTATATTTGTTAAGAAATGAGACCTTATATCTAGTTTAAGGAACTAGGTAAATTTAACAATGTTAAAATTATAAAACTTAATTGTCATTAACTACAACATTCTTTTTTCAAATTATTTTTCATTATGGAAATTCTGAAATATATGCAAAATTAAAGACAATTGCTTAATAAACCCCTGACGCCCAAAACCCAGTCTAAGCAATTATGGCTGTTTCATTTAATTTCACCTACTCCCTTCTTTAACCCTCTGGAACGCTAAAAGCAAAACAGCTT
The DNA here is from genome assembly GCF_949774975.1 of Lagenorhynchus albirostris. NCBI lineage: Eukaryota > Metazoa > Chordata > Mammalia > Artiodactyla > Delphinidae > Lagenorhynchus > Lagenorhynchus albirostris. The sequence continues at coordinate 47,452,380 of NC_083100.1, forward strand.
TACTGAATCATAATCATAACCATTTTTAGTGTAAAACTCAGTATCTTTTAGTAAGTTTACAGAGTTGTACAAATATCACCACACCAGTTGTAGAACATTTTTAATCACACCAAAGAGATTCCTTGTACCCATTTTCCTTTACTCTTTCCCACCCTGAGCCCTCTGCAACCACTAACCTGCTTTCCATCTCTATAGATTACAACATTCTTTTATTGGTAATGGGAATGATATTTATTATAGAGCTGTTTTATCTGAGGAAGTTTCTCAAACCATATTTATATGATATTTCGTAATCTTATCATGTAAGTAGTCATTATCACCATTTTAGAGATGAGGAAATGTAGGATTAATTGATTAACTAATATACTCAAGATCACATCTTGGAGATGGTTAAGAAGTCATTCAATCTAAACCTGACAGAAACCCAGGCTCCTTTTTCTACACACACTGCTTTATAGCTTATGCCATAGTGTTTACAAATATTCTTAGTGTTTCATATATTCAATTATCCATCAAGCAATCATTAGCTAAATTTAAGTGTATCAGGCATTGGGGTCTCAAACATAGCTTTATTTCTGTTGTTAAGGAACTCATAGTATGTGGAAGAATATGACAAATATGTGGGGGATATTGATAAATTAGTGTAATATATATATGTATCTGTGTATCTGTATACATAGTGTATGTGTCTGTGTATGTGCATGTATATGTATATGTATGTGTGTGTACAGAAGTGATCAATTCTGCCTGGAGATTCACAAATGACTTCCCATCAGAGAAGGTGTTTAAGTTGACACTTCATGAAAGGGTTCACAAGTTGAACGAGGGGTCTTAAGGTCATTCCAGCTAAGAGGAAAGGCATTGCAAAGACACACTGGTATTATTTTGCCCATCTCTCTTCTCATTTTTTTTCTCCTTTTCCTTCTCATTCATGCTCTTCTTTCCTCTCCCCCTTTCTCTCTGGCATATGCTTTGCTCTTCAATTTCTTTTCTCTCTAATGCCTTCCTCTAGACTTCTGCAAACCCATAGGTAACTTTGTACAAATTTTTAAAAAAGATGTCCTTTCCTTGAAGTATGCAACCCTGTACCAAGATGCAGGAGACAAGTGAGTAAATCTGAGGTTCATCTCCAGTCCCCACTCTCTAGAGGCCCTGAGTAGGGCACATCCTGCACCACCTGATGAGATGAGGTGGTTCTAAACTCCTCTTGATGCACGTGTCTTCCCTTCCTTTAATCTCTTGAGATATCTTTCTTTTCTCCTCTTATTCTTTTTTCTTCCCTTTCTTTTTCTGTTCTACTGTCTTTTTCTTTTTACCATTACCTCTGCTCTGTTGATCATAATATGAAACTTAAGTAGACATTTAGAGATTTTTATTTACTTAACTAAAAATAAATGAGATAAATAAATGCTTTCATTATGTACACGAAAAACACATAAGTAAATGTGCTTTTATATGTGTCCCTGAAAAAAAAATCCTTACGATGATTTTCTGTAGAAAAATACTTTCCCTATCTGTATGTTTGATACTACTAAAAATGGCTAGTTATTTTCTTCCTGACAGAAAATGTGCTGCCATTTGTCGTGAGCTATGGAAAAATCTGTGAGCAATAGTGTTGCATCAGTAGAAACACTTTCCTTCAGATTGCTAGAAATCATCGAAATGAAACCTGTAATGCTTTTCAGTAGGCTCTGGCATAACATTTTGTAAGTAAAGGCAGCAATGATATGCTTTGTTGCAAAAGTCGGAATGATCTAGGTAGGACTTTCTAGGCAGTTTGGATACTAGAATGGGAAAAACTGAGAAATCAGTTACCTGACAGTCAGCAAAAATGAAAAGTATCTCTGTAAGCATGCTGCAGAGGGCAAATTGAAATGATCAAATAACGTATACTCTATCAATAAAAAGATCTACATGAAACTCTGGACATGGGGCAGTGAATAAAAAGTTGGGAAGGAGACTCTGGCAGAGAGTGCAGAAATCCATAAGCAAATGGTTATGTTGGATTTGCAGGTTACAGCTTAATTCTGGCTGCACATGAGAATTACTTGGAGTATTTAAAAAAAAAAAATACCAGCACCAATGAGGTACCTGAACAAGGTTTGTTTTGTCTTGGTTTATTTTGCTCTCCAAGTGATTCTGGTGATCTCATGAGGGCTGAGAACCACAATATTACATGACTTGTCCACAAAACTCTTTCCTGTCATTTTTTAGTGAGGAGCAAAAACTACTAGATTAACTGCTTTATATCATCTGTTATAAAACTACAGGCATTAATGGGGAACCAAACCCAAAATACTGAAATTTAACTACGATGCACCTCGCCCCGTCTAAGCTTCATTATTTTAAAACCAGAACGGGAGGAAACTGGGGACTCTTTTCTCTGAATCATACTAATACTAATAGAGAATTACTGTTTTTCTTCATTTTGTGGCATTCCAGGAGGTGTTGTAAAAATATCAGCTGTATGTACCTCTAAAAGTTATTGTTCCTTTAAAGAAACTTAAAAAATCTAGTTATTGAAATATTGTTTTGAGGAAGTCCATGTGGGGGAATCATGCATGTGAGTTGTGAACGATAAGGGAGAGACCATAACATCAAATTTGTTACTCATGTCGATGTTCATATTAGTTATCTAATCTCTGCCAGAAGAGGGACGGTCTCTGTCTTGTTCATTGTCAGAGAGATGCCTGGCACTGAGCCTGGAAAAGAGTAGGTGTTCTGTAAATGTTTATTGAATGAATAGAATTTACTAGAAGGGAAGGAAGAAGCTGATGGTAGGAAACCTGTTAGAGAAAATATCAAGTGCCGAATGTGTCCATGGCTAGTGGAGAGGGGAAAACCTTACTTGATGTAACAATCTTGGGTGTTTCATAGAATTAGACCCCAGATTTTGGTGGCAGGAGAGGGGCATCACTAGGGTTGGATGAGTCTTGGTGAAGGGGTGTATATATTGTTTGGGTTATCAGGCTGATGCCTGATCCAACTCTTTGGGTTCCACCTCCTGCAGAAGCAAGAGAAGCTAGGCCCCAGGAACAGGCAGTCACGATCTCAGAGGAATCACTATTTTAATGTAGTATTCATTTAAGGGTAGGAAATACCACAAGAGAATGCTCTGACATAATGAAGAGTGAGAGACTTGGGGGCAAGGGGAAGTTGGAGTTGCTCTTTAAAACATTGTTTTAAGATGGATAATTTCATTAGATCTTTGTGACTTGGTTGGGATAGATTTGGATAAGCTTCTTCTGTTTTCTCTGAATTCTTACAGTTAAGGAATACCTGTAACCACACACCACCTAGCGAAATTGTACCTTCACACATTTCATTTGTATTATGTTACACTGTTATATTAATTGCATTATATCATATATATTACCTTGCAGTTTGATATATATTACCTCTTCTTGTTCAATTCTGTTTTTTTAAAATGGATTTTTCTCTTTTCAGCAACACAGGGTGAGAGTGAACAGGAAGAACAATGATAGACTTTTAACGAAAGTTACTGAGCAAACACTATCCAAAATCTGATAATATAAATATAGGAAATGGAAAGTAACAGAAAAGGAAGACAAAAAAACCCCCACATTTTTATCAGAGGAACCTATCATATTAAACATCAACTTTCCCTTATTTACAGACATAATAATTTTCTATATTTATAAGAAACAGATATTCCTGCCAATTGGGTGATAGAAGATACCACTTCAGCTTTTTTTTTTATTTTCAAAATTCTGACAAAACTTTTGTCAAAATTTATGAGGGGAATTTCAAAAGAAAGTTATTAAACTGTGTTGGACAATCATTTAATAATAGAGAAAAAATGTCAATGTCAGCAGTTAACGTTAGCCAAGTCAGCCAGCATTATAACTCAATAATTCCAACTTAGGCTCGATATGAAATAGTAGAGACACAAAAGGAAAAGTCACGTGTTTTTGTTGTTGTTGTTGTTGTTTGGGAAGTCTTGCCCTTAATTTGAACTCATTTGACTCAAATATAAAATCTCAGGAAATTCAAGCCAGTAGAAATTCCACTGATTTCTTGGCCAACAAAGTAGCACTGTGGAACAGCTGAAAACCACATTTTCATGTGTTTGTAATTGAATTCTCTTCTACCACCTGCATGTGGCAAACAGTTTCCTCACAGTTGCCAATTATAGCTTTGCCAGCTGCTGGACAAAATGGAGGATAAATTTAACTCGTAAAAAACATTTTGATTCACTAGTTATGCTTACATGTCTGTCATATAGACTGGCTGTCATTCTCATTGGTCATCTAGAATTTGCTACTGCATAAGTGGAGTGGGTACTGTAGGCTCAGGCAGTTGGCACTGTGCTGAGATAATAATTGCTGTTTGAAACTGTTCATCAAAGCTATTTAAACTAAAGGGAAGGGATGGGCAAACCTGTCATAAGTTTCTCTGTATATCTGATTAGCTGAGACAGTTAAAATAAAGGGAGGGGTTCAGCTGAATAAGTGAATTGACATTAGAATTCTACATACTTGGATTTGAATTCTGCTTCCTCCTTATTGCAGTGTGACTTAGAAGCAAGTTTTATTATCTTTCTAAGTTACAGTTTCTGTATCTATAATATACAGATGTATTTCTACCTTAAATATTTATTAAGTCTTTATTATGACGCGGAATAAGTGCTAGGGTTACAGCACCCAGCAAAACAGCTATGGTTACTGATTTAATGGAGCTTAGAGCATAGAGAGGGAGATGCATTAAGAATATCCACGAATAAATCTATTATTTCAAATTGGCAAACTGTTGTGAAGGACAGTATTGTGAACTATGAAAGATCATAATATGAGAGCCTAATTTAGATTGAACAGTGAAGTTTTCTCCGAAGAAGTTATGTTTGATTTGAGATTGGAGTAATGAATATAGATACTTTGTAAAATGGTAAGAGCAAGGAAGGAAAAAAAAATTCATTTTACAAACAGGAAACAGCATGTGCAAAGGGCCAGCACTTTCAAGGACCTGACTTTAGATAAAAGAGTGATAATGGTGTGACACGAGGCTAGAGATGGAGATTATAGAGGGACTTGGCCATATAAGAATTTGAAATTTCATCTTAAAAGCAATATGAAAAAAGGTTAAAGCAGAAAAATGATAAAATCAGATTTGTATTTTTAAAAGGTCAGCTCATGTACTGCTTTGAGAATGGACTAGGGAAGGGAGACAGTGTAGATGAAAGGAGAATGGCATAAGCTGGGTGGGTCTAGGTGTGGTCCCGGGGAAATATGATGGTAGCTTCTAATAAGGTTGAGATGAAAAGAAAGGATGGAATTCACAGACAGTTAAAGAAAACATCATTAGACTGGTGATTAATAGCGCATAGAGGAAGGGGTGGTAAAGAAGAGAGACTTGTCAGTGTTGATTCTTATTCAGTCTTGAGGAACTGAATATATGGTTGTACCATTCAGTGAACAAGGAAACATCAAAGTAAACTAGCTTAGGAGGAAAGAACTTCTGGACATGTTGAGTTTGAGGCAACTTTGATCCATTTGATACATCCAGGAGATCTTGCAGATATGTAGATCTGAAGCTGTAGAACAGGTCAAAAATAATGGGACTTATCAGTGATTGGATGTTTATAGAAGTCATAGATGTAGATTAGATTGCCTGGGTAGAAAACACAGTATAGGAAGGTAGAGTGTGAGAATAGAAGAGGGACAATAACTGAGCCTTTAGAGATATCAGTATAGTCTAGGTAAAACACCAGATGCAGGTGAGGGTAACTGAGAAGGAGTGATTGAAAATTTAGGAGGAATGTGGCATCGTTGGTGAGTATATATTTCACTCAGTAAAAAAACTGCTAAACTGTTTTTGAGAATAGCTGTACCATTTCGCGTTTCCTCCAGCAAAATATGTGAGTTCCAGTTTATCCATGATCTTGACAAGCACTGGGTGGTTTCAGTTCTTAGCCTTAAATTTTTTTCCCATATTATTAGGTGTGTCTAGTACTATTTCAGTGTTTTAATTTGCATTTCCCTAATGGCTAATAAGTTTGGGACTTTTTTCATATGCTTATTAGTTGTACATCTTCTGCATGTAGTCTTTGGTGAAGTATTTGTTCAAATATTTTGCCTGCTTAAAAAATGGGGTTATTTATTTTTTACTGCTGAGTTTTGAGAGTTCTTTGTATACTTTGGATATAAGTCCTCTGTTGGATATGCAAAGTATTTTTCCCCACCCTATATAGCTTTTCCTTTTCTTGTCAATATCTTTTGCAGAAGAAAAGTTTTTTGATCTTGATGATGTCCAGTTTATCGTTTTGCTTTTTATAGAATCATGCCTTTGCTGTTTTATCTGAGAACTCTTTGAAAAGACCATCATTTCTACACTGAAATTTCTTTACCTTTGTAAAAAGTAATTATCCATATATGTATGGGTTCATTTCTGGATTCTCTATTCTGTTCCATTGATCTATTTGTTGATCTTGATACCACATTGTAACGTTGCATTAGATATTGAAGTCAGGGGGTGTTAGTCTTTCAATTTTGTTCTTTATCAAGATTGTTTTGCCTATTGTAGGTCTTTTCCATTTCCATATGAATTTTAGAATCAGCTTGACAATTTTTATATAAAAGCCTGCTGGGGTTTTTTTTGGAATTGGGTTGAATCTGTAGAACAATTTGGGGAGAAATGGGACTAGGTAAGCTTCAGTGAGGGAAGAAATAAAATTCACATTTTGCCTGCAGTGGTTATGCCATTGAGTGCTGGTGTTTGGACTGGTGGGCAGAAGAAAATGTGAAGTGGGCTTTGAGAAAACATTGTGAAAAGGGGTAAAATATAGGAAAAGAATATTTGACTATTAGGAATGAAAATCTTGGTAGAATCGAATGAATGATTATTGATTACTGTGGATTCAATACACATACAAAAGACATTAGAAAGCTATTGAGCGATTTAAATTTGAGAGAAAAGCACACTCTTTTCACATAGAAGGAACATTCAAGACTTAATGGCTACTCTAATGGATGCAAAGCAGAGTAATTATTTTAGCTGGGTTGGGGAGAGATTATACCAGAAGAGTTGAACTGAATTTTTGTATAATTTCTGTCTTAAATAACAGTAAGCACTGTGATGCTATCCATTTCCCTAACTCAAATGGCTATAATTAAGCAACTGAATTCACCCCCTTACTTACTATGAATGTCAGAGTTTTTAAACCTTAATAGCTTTCACAATGCTCCTCAACTGAGCAAAATTTCAGACTAGAATAAAAATGTCTCAGGGATATCCAGGAGCTAATGAATAGATGACTTGTTTCCTTGTTCTCTATGTCTTTATTAATAGATACAAAGAGAGCTATATTAGGTGATTTTCCTTATAGACCTTAAAGTTCCTGCTTTCTTAGCATATTTATTTCTTTTACTATTTTCATACTCAATACCATTTGAAATACTTAGAGAAATGCCTTAAGAGGTATGTAATGATGCAGAGACCAAGGAGTAAGGGACTAGTCAAGGAATTAGTATAGGAAGATGCCCATGAGGGTTGGATATACAAACAAAATCCTTTCCTTTTAATATGAAAGTGTTTCAAAGCAGGCTCTGTTGGCTTATCAACACCTCTCCCTCCTGCAATAGCAAAATAGGAGTTAACATTCCAAATGTTTACTTTATAAAAGTCAGGTAGCTAAGGTCAGCTCTAACCCTGTGGAACACTAAGTGCTTTGTTTCCCTGCATTTCTCAGGGACACTGTGGTTATGTGTAATAATTAAAATCAAGGCTTGAGATGAAGTAGAGTCTATACTTTGCAATAATCATCCTCTAAATGTGAGTCATTTTCCTGAAAGGGAGTTTCTAAAGGTCTGACATCACCTTATCATCAAGGGTTTAAAATTATCTGGAAAACCTGTAAGCTTGTAGTGTAGATAATTTGATCTTTCTTCCTAGGGAGTGATCTTGTTCGCCATCCACTTAACACATCTGTAATATCTTAGGACAGGGCTTTGAGGTGTTCATTAAGTGTTTGTTGAATATATTGAATGATTGATAGAACTGGGACTAGTTCCCTTAATTACTAGTTCTTTTTTCTAATTACTTTAAAAGTAAAATTTAAGCTCCAACAAATTAGACACAGTAAATAAATTCCCATACAAGAATCTGGTTTACAAGTGTTTTTTTAAAAAACCCAAGTAACAGTCCTACAGCCAACAAACTTACTATCCTTAAGAGTTTGGAAAAGTAGTCCCGCTAAGCCTCCAACAACTGACAATTCCTTCCTTGTATTTTGAGTTGCTTCTTCATTGACTCACTGTGATGCCAATATTGCATTATCCTGCTTTACAAAGGAGTAATGGAGAGATTAAGGAGGTTAAAACTTTTGGAGACATATTTGACAATAAAAATATCAAATCTTTCACTAGGCTACTGACAGCATTTGGACCACACACAGATCAAATCTTGAGGCATTTTGAGTCACAAAATTGAATTAAAAGGGCCAAGAAGCAATGTAAAATGAAACTCTGGGTTTCAACACACGTGGGACTTATTAACATAGCAGTCTCCACTTTTTTTGCAATACAAAAAATTCTAAATGTTGCCATCAAGATAATCTGGGAGTCTCAAATGATAGAATTAGTTATATAGCACAGGAGCTCATTAAAGGGAATATGTGAAAGAGTTTTCTGAATTTTATTTTAGTCTGTATTTTCACAAATTCTCAAAGGCCTCCAGGGCTATATCTGTCATCACAGTTCTCAAGAGATGAGTAGTCGTTTTAAAAAATATAAGTTGTGGGGCTTCCCTGGTGGCGCAGTAGTTGAGAGTTCGCCTGCCGATGCAGGGGACACGGGTTCGTGCCCCAGTCTGGGAAGATCCCACATGCCGCGGAGCGGCTGGGCCTGTGAGCGTCCGGAGTCTGTGCTCCGCAACGGGAGAGGCCGCAACAGTGAGAGGCCCACCTACCGCAAAGAAAAAAAAAAAAAAAAAGTTGTGGAGAGTTGTTCATATAACAGTGGTGAGTTTCCTGTAGGAGTGTTACATTTACCTTTATAATTTAAAAATATTTTAAATTAAATACATAATCATGGTTTAAAATGTCCAATAATGCTAAACATTATTAAAAATGGTCATGCCTGCCACCTCCCCAACACTATCTCACAGTGTTTTGTTTATTACTTCTGGCATTTACTTCCATGTATCTAACCAATTAAATACTGCATGATTATTATTATTTTTGCAGTATGCGGGCCTCTCACCGTTGTGGCCTCTCCCGTTGCGGAGCACAGGCTCCGGACCCGCAGGCCCAGCGGCCATGGCTCACGGGCCCAGCCGCTCCGCGGCGTGTGGGATCCTCCCGGACCGGGGCACGAACCCGTGTCCCCTGCATCGGCAGGCGGACTCTCAACCACTGCGCCACCAGGGAAGCCCCGATTTTACCTCTTTTATGTCCCCCTTTTCTGCTTCTTTAACTGTGTATGGTGATATTAAAAGTTTCTGTTAAATCTATGGTCATTCTTTCCATAGTATGATTACGTAAGAAAGGTTAACTGCCAAGCCAAGTAGTGTGCCTTGTTTACATTTCTGTTCTTGTACAACGTTTTGTTTTTCAGCTAAGAATCATATTTTTTCTGCTTTGAGAATTACCTAATTTTCTTTTCCTTTTGTTTATTTTTTTTCTTTCATCTGCTTAATTTTCTTTAATCTATGACATCTTGGTTCTTTTATCCTCTCCAGGAGCTCGATAAAATGCCTTTCATTACAGTTTTCCACGGAGTCAAGTCTTATCAGTTATTATATCTGTTCCAGTTTTGTTTGTCTTTGGTAAATTGCTCATAAATCTGACACAATTCCGGTCTCCTCAGCTATAGTTGCTTGCTAAGATCTGCAGAAATGCTATTTTGGGAATTCCTTTTTCCTCTCCCCTTGGATCTCTAGTTTTCCAAATTCCATGTCTTCCTCTTCCTTGCTGTATTTCCTCTGGTAGCTTCATGATACTGAATTCATGAGAGGTAAAATTTTGATATGCTTAATGTTAGAAAATGTTTTTTTCTCTACCCTATTTTTTGACTAATAATTTGGATTGATATACACATTAGGCCAGAAATAATTTGGCCCTAGAAATAAGAAAGTCATGTTCCACTGCCTTCTAACCTTCATGTTGGTGTGGCTTTTAGACAGATTGATAATGTTATTTCTCATTCTTTTTGTGTGACCTAATCCTTCTAGGATCATCTCTTTTTTCCTGTTGTTCTCAAATTGTATAAGGATGTGCCTTGGTGTAGATCTTTTTACATCCATTTTGCTGGGCACTCTTCAAAGGAGACTCATTTCCTTCTGTTCTAGAAAATCTTCTTGTAGTTTTTGTTTAAAATTATTTCCTTTCTTCCACTTTCTCTGTTCTTTTTTTCCAGGAGTGCTTCTTCCTCCCAGCTTAACTGAGATATAATTGACATATGTCTTTGTGTAAGTTTAAGGTGTACAACATGATAAATTTGACATATCTACATATTGTGAAATACTACCACAATAGAATTTCTGGAAATTTTTAAATTCACCTTTGGGATTCCTTGTGCCATCCCATAATTCCTTCATTCTTTTCTTTATTTTCTCTCCCATCCTCTTCCCTTCCTGCTCCTCCCCTTCCCTCTTTTCCGCTTGTTCTCTCTCTTTCTCTCTCTTGCCTCCATCTCTTCCTGTCTTCCTGCCTTTCTTCTCTTTCTGGCCATCATTTTCTCTCTCACTACATTCTGGGAGATATATTTGACTTTATCATCTAACCTTTCTTTACTCATGGAAAAAAAAAAACTTCATCTGCCATTTTTTTTTTTTTTTTTTTTTGTGGTACGCAGGCCTCTCACTGCCGCGTCCTCTCCCGTTGCGGAGCACAGGCTCGGGACGCGCAGGCTCAGCGGCCATGGCTCACGGGCCCAGCCGCTCTGCGGCACGTGGCATCCTCCCGGACGGGGCACAAACCCGTGTCCCCTGCATCGGCAGGCGTACCCTCAACCACTGCGCCACCAGGGAAGCCCCTCTGCCATATTTTTAAAACCTGAGAACTTTATCTTGCTCTGTAAATATTCATTTTGATCCTTGTAGTATTTTGTCTTTAATAGATGCATTATCATTTTTTATGTCACTGAGAATATTATTCATAGTTTAAAGTTTCTTCTGTACCTGCCATTGTCTGTGTCATCTGAATTTCTTTGTTTTCTTCCTGTTGATTTGGTATGTATTTCCATATGGAGATTTTGCTTGTATGTTTGGTGTTTCTTGTCTTTCCATTCATTTTAGAACGAGTCCCTAAAACACTAGTGGAAGTTGTATATCGGGTTGGCCAAAAAGTTCGTTCGAGTTTTTCCTTAAGATCTTATGGAAAAACCTGAACGAACTTTTTTGGCTAACCCAGTACATTGGTGGGCATGTTTAAATCATGGGTTTTTCTTGAGGATCATCAGGTAACCAATCAATAGTCTTTTTTTAAAAAAAACTCTTGACCTTCAAATGTCAGTATATAAAACCAGGGATTGACTAGTTTTTTCTATAAAGGACCAGTACATATTTCAGACTTTATGTACAGTCATCATCACAACTGCAGATGGTCCCCAACTTATGATGTTTAACTTACGATTTTTTGACTTTATGACAGTGTGAAAATGATATGCATTCAGTAGAACCTGTACTTCAAATTTTGAATTTTGATCTTTTCTGGAGCTATGATATGCAGTACAATAATCTCCTCTGATCCTGGGCAGCAGCAGACAGCCACAGCTACCAGTCATTCACACGATCATGAGGGTAAGCAATCCATACACTGACAACCATTCTGTACCCATACAACCATTGTTTCTCACTTTCAGTGCAGTATTCAATAAATTACATGAGATATTCAGCACTTAATTATAACATAGCCTTTGTGTTAGATGATTTTGCCCAACTGTAGGCTAATGTAAGTTATTCTGAGCACATTTAATGTAGGCTAGGCTAAGCTATGATGTTTGGTAGGTTAGGTGTATTAAATGCATTTTTGACTTTCAGTATTTTCAGCTTATGATGGTGTTATTGGGAAGTGACCGGTTGTAAGTTGAGGAAGATCTATACTCAACTCTGCCCTTATAGTGAGTGAAAAGAGCCACAGGCAATATGTTAATGAACGGGTGTGGTTGTGTTCCAATAAAACTTTATTTATAAAAAACGTAGTGAGCTAAATTTGGCCTGAAGGCTGTAGTTTGCTGATCCTTGTCTGAGAACATTACTTTTAGGGGTTCATTTTCTTTAGAGATGGTTTCTCCAGATTTTTAGCAGGAGTTGAGGATAAGGCAGGAAATCAGTCTGCTGGTGATCTAGAGCTGGGTAGGGGAAGGTAGCTGAGGGTTGTACCATTTAATACAGAGATCTTCACTTAGTGTCTCACCTTTACCCTCTCCTACTTGATATTCCAAAATCCTATGCTCCTGTAGGTAAATTTCTTGATAACAGTGTTTCTCAAACTAATGTGCATGTGAAATACCTGGGGATAGTATGAAAATGCAAGTTCAGATTTATTAGGTTTAAAGTTGGGCTGGAGAGTCTATATTTCTGTTAAGCTTCTGAGTGATGTTGATGCTGCTGGTCCTCATAAAACATTTTGAATAAATAGCAAGGGAATAAATACCACATTTCCTATGGATAGAACAGAGAAGATAATCTAGTTTTCTCTCTAGAGACTTTCAAATAATCCTTATGTTTCCTGCCCCATTTCTCACTTCTGCCTTCCATGGCTCAGATCCCTGAGTCTTTCCAGTCTTCTGTGGGTAAATTGACTAGCTTTTTGTCAGTGTCCTTCTCTGTAGGAAGCTAGATTTTCAATTCCTGTTCTAAGTCATGTTCAACTTTTTTCATTTATTCTCCAATTTTATGTATATATTTGGGGTTCCTCTCTTGGTTTTAGTGAAGATGGAGTTTGTACTTTGGGCTTTTGAAAAAGCATTTGGAATAATATTTGTGAGGATAAAAAGGAGAACATGTTTGAAATTGAAATTTAATTAGAAAGTAGACCATCATAAAGTATTTTCTTGAATTATGTTGTGGCCATCAGACATAATAACAAATCAAATTTTTATTATATCCAACCTGAAATGGTAAAGGAATTTAAATGTATTCATATAAGTAATTTCTGGAATAATACTTCAAAATGTTTGCTGAGGGACAATCATGATTATTTATTATTTGACTTTGGATTTTGCCAGTTGCTAATTTGTTATTAAAAAGATCCTTGAGAAAAGCTTCTTTCCTCCCATTTCTATTGTCTGAATTTATCCCTTGAAATATTTATATTCATAATAAAATGAATTAGAGAAATAAACAGCTTTCTGTCATGGAATTACATATGGCCAGCCTGAAGCAAACTTGGGAAATAGATGAAATTTGTTTTCATTATCCTAATTCCAAACAAAGATAGCATGCCTTGACTCATCCCTGAAGTTCCACCTTTGCCTAAAAAGCTTGTCCTCTACTTTATGACTCAGAGTTTCATGTTCTGGATATTTTCTCTCTATCGTTCTTTGGTGTCCTTCCTCATAAATTATGGATTCTGAATCATAATATAATTTACCCGTTTAATAGATTATGGATAACACATTGTTAATGTAAAATAATGGATCTTTAAATAGTATTTCAGGAGTTATTCTCAAAATAGGCATATTATTGTTCTGCTGGTCCAGATTATTATCTGAATGCTTCAAATCATAACACTTAATCTGCTCTAAAGGAGTATTAGATTGAAAGTCATAAAGATTGCCATAAACAATAAGACATTGGATAAGTTACTAAATGTCTCTAAAGTAGGGCATTAGGTTAATTCATTTTGAAAATATATGCTATTCTAACTTTATGTCCTTCTAAACATCATATTATATTAGTCATATTAAGGAGATATAAATAAATTAAATAAATAAATAAATAAATAAATAAATATGGCTTTTGTACTTGGTAAAACAAAAGCCAAACTGCATTCATATGTAAACTCTTTCTGAGGATTATGTGACTATTGTGTATACTAGGTAGGAAAATATCTTAAAAATTACATTTTTTATGCAGAAATTTTATAAGAGAGTATTACTAGTTTAAAATATTTTATTTTCATGGACTAAAGCTATGGAGAAGTGAGACTAGTTGCAATATATTTCAAAATGTACAGGTGACCAAAATTCCTTTTTATTTCCTCAGATTATCTTTATTATTTCTGCCAATAATAAAATTAATGCTTTCTTATAAAAATTCCAACAATATGGATGATTATTTGCAGTGTGGAACCTTTCCTTCCAGAAGTTTTATCCATATAAAAGATCTATGTATAAATTTGTTTATGTTAATATTAAAGGATAACACCATACATAATATTCTGTAATTTGATTTCATAGTTTTTTGAATTATAGGTAGTAATGAATTTTATAGAGGGCAATAAAATAGTTCACATTATAGAATCTGATTTCATAGCCATATCCATAAAACTCTTGTTAGTTATCGAAATGTTACAAGAAATGCTAATAAATTTTGTCTCTGATCCTCTAATTTATCTCTTATTTTGACAAGCATATTTTAATTTTAATCCTTTATGAATTTGTTTAATAACAAACTACTGAATGTGAATATTTAAAACTTACTGTCTTAACATTATGAGATCTTACTAAAACTGTGCTGTTTTTGGTGAAATGTGTGAATTACAATTTGGTGAAATTATGATACTATGGATTAGTAAAAAATCATTAGATATGTGAGCAATGACAGAATTCTACAATTTGAACAAGGATGTCTCTATATTTTTGTGCAGAGGAACTACCTTTCATTTTACTGAAGACTTGAGCTCTTGAGGGGGATGAAAAATTCAGAGCTGAGAGTGAACAGCAAAGGAGGTAGTTATGCTACCTGTGCATCCCCCCATTGATTGGGAATTCCAGGAATCCACAGAGAAAACTGTGAAGTTATCCAGGATATTCTGGTTTCCTGTTTGGGGGCCCATGTGTGGGCAATGGACTGGTGACCAAGGTCCAATCACTTCAGCCTTTTCTAGGGATGTTCCTTTTGAAGAGTTAGTAGAGTGTGTTTGAGAAGAAGCAAAAGTGTATGTTAAAATTATACCACTTGGAAACATCTGGAAAGTATTTCTGAGTTGCTGTTTTCTCTTACCTTCCCATCCATATCTTCCTCCACCAGACTCCAACCTCAGCAAAGATAAAGGGTAGTATTTACTGGGAACAGATTTTGCAAAGAATTGATGACATGTCTTCATGGCAATTTTCCATGCTAGAAACATAGTGGCTACAGAGTTGATTGTAATATTTGACTTTATGTTACTCTCAATAACTTTTCACGATGATCCTCTGACCAAGTTATAGAATGGCGGGGCTACCTTACCACTTGCAGACATCTCCAAACATTTGCTGATGATTTGTCAGTTGGTCTTTTGGATCCTTATGGCTTCTAGTCCTATACACCAGGCAGTACTTCATGCCAGGAGAGCTATGTATATATATCAGCCAAACAGTGGTCCAAGTCAGGGTTGGCAGTTATGCAGCAGCCATGCTTCCATTCTCAGCTCCCGCACCCGTGGCAGACATTGCTAATCCACCTTGGCACTCTTTCTCACCGGGCTTAAATGTGACCTCAGAATTCTTTTCCACCAAGTGTTCAAGAATCTAGTCCCAATTTTTTGAAGTTTGTGTATAAAATGAAAATGAATTTGGTCTTAGGTCCAAGCTAAAGAGACAAAATTCAAAAGAAATTAAGATCACCTCCTTTGAGGTCACTTTAGTTTGCCTTCTCTTTCCTGGGTCTGGATTTTATCCTCATGATTTCAGCCTCAGATACTTTGGATTTTAGACTTTATGTACTTTACTCTCTTCTTTTTGCTTACTCCACTGATCCAAGCATGCCTCTCTAGTGGAGGAGTACTGTGGTAATCGTTCACAAATGGTCATTGGTTTGAGTCCTGGCTCTGCCCTTTACAAGCTATGTTATTTAAACCTCTTAAGTCCAGGTTTCCTTCTTTACAAAATAAGTGCTGTGATACATGATATATAAGGTACTCTGTGTGAAAACATGTTCCAACTTAACATTACATAAATGTTGGGTATGTTTATTATTGATGAGGATTCAATTTCAATATTCAACTAAAAAGTGGAAACCTTGTACATTATGTTGAAAATAGTGAAATTATATTCATTAGAATGCTGCGTGCACCTGTTGTTGTTCAGATAGATTAAGTTTGAAATACTTTACCAAAATATGATAGTCTGATCATCTTAAGTGGCATAAAACTATATGAAGACATACTAAAATTGCTCACTAAACTCAGTCGAACCTGGACTTCTGCTAAAATAGCTGCAAGTGTTTAAAGAGACTATCTTCTGAGTTCTTAGCTCTAATTGGTCTACCACTATTTAGACAGCACTACAAATTTAATTCCAGGTGGAAATACTATGCCAGTGTCATTGGAGACATAGTCTCTCTCTTTTCTTAAATGATAAGTTTGGGAAAGTTACAGTACATTTTCCTGATACTCACATATCCAAATTCAAAGTTGATTGCTCAGTCAGATTTGTAAGATTTGAATTGTTATTGCAAAAACTCACTTGAATTCATTCCTAGACAAGTTTTGTTATGGAATGCCTTATTAAAATAGTCATTCAAAATAAATGTATTTATATATGTTACAGTAAGGATGTCAGTTAATATTTGCTCACATATTTCTACCTAAAACATATTTCATACAGTCCCTTCTTCCTTGGTGGCCATTTTTATACCTCAAGATCCTATCTCTTGGCTACAGTTAAGTGGACTAGGAATGAGAATTGATGGTAAGAAAAGTTACAGCCAATAGATTGGCTTAATAGAAGCCTGTGACTTGTTCTGCTGTAAACAGGTGCATTAGGTCAATCAGATTCTCACCCTTGGGAATTTGAACTGGAAAGCACAAAGTCTGTTAGCAATAGGCATAGCAGCTGAAAGGATGCTTTTAGGTAGTTGCCGCATCGAAGTCATGTACAAACTGAAGTTATGAGGGAGCAAAAACTGGATAAACAGAGGAAACCACATAGCAAAGATGAATGATGTAGGTAAGGAGAGAGAACAGTGACACTAAGAAAGCTAATTTAGCTATTGATGGAGAGAGAGGTTAGCCAGCCCTTAAAGCTGATTCTGGGCCAGTTCCTGTATCATTACAACAAATTCCCTTTAGTTGAAATAAAGTGGATCTCTTTTCCTTGCCTAACCAATCCATGTGCTAATAAACATACATAATTCAGTTTTGTCTTGCAATCACACTTTGTTCTGATGCTTATTTTGAATACATTCTTGGTAAGAAATATGCGATAATATGGGCATGAAGTAAAGTTTTACTAGGATCTATGACTTTTAATACTTTACTGTTACATTAGTGTTTGGTAAATTTATGGTGGCAATCATGCCTGAGAGATTAAAAAGATTGTTTTTGTTTCATTATAAATAAACTACAGAAAAGTAGCTTGTTTTCTGTAACAAATTTTGAAAGTACAGGGCACCAATTTTTGAAGTGAACCTTGGGCAGATGTTAGGAATGCCACAACATGATGAGGAATATGTGTTCATTTAAGAATGGCACTGAGTCTGGAGGGAAGATCATTAGAGCAATAAAACAGATGTGGGGAACATATTAAAGGTGCTGATGGGGTAACTTGAAATGTCCTGGATGGTCATTTTCACTATTCTGTTTCATCAGGAAATTATCATGGCTTAAAAATATATTTTTAAAATTGTTATCCAGAAAAAGTAATTTATTTTCTATAAATAGCAAAAGTCACAATTTGAAAATAGCAAGTATGTTACATTTAAGATAGTTCTAGAAATATGTTGCAATTTTGTTTTACTTTATAAATACATTGCAAAAATATATTTAAAAAAGGGAGACAGGCTTCTGTAAAAGCATGCACACGTGTGTAAGGGTAGGCAGCTATCAAGAGATATATTCTGGCTCTAATACCAGGGATGTGCATATATTTATATTTTTCAACATCTTGGATGTGATTTAAAGGATGTTATGCACTGTGGTTTGGAATTGTAAATTGTTCTATCTTCTCTAAAGAGAGCTTATCTTTTCAAAAATCTTTCATTCACAATATTTATTACTGATTTTATCACATCTGATTTATGTTATTTTCATAAATTGTTTCTTGGGGTAAAATTGTACTCGGTTAAATAGTAATTTAAAATCTGTCTTCCAAGACTATAACAGAACTGTACTGGCATGCCATATTTTTTAAAGTGTGTTTTACTTGAGGACTATCATATTTCTGAAACTGGCAGTTCTAAATGAAATAACTGTTTAAACTGCTTGCCAGTAGAGCGCTTACCTGGTAAGAAAAATATTGGAACTAGCCAAGCAGGAAGGTGTTTTAATTTCTATTTCATTACAGCTACAAAAATTTGTTTTTCTCTTTTAGGAATATTTCTTTTCTATACTCCCTTCTCCAAAGTTTGAGTCACTTGCTTGCTTTATAACTCTATGGAGTTTGGGTCCATTTAATTCCCTATAACTGATGAAAATTGGGAGGACAGATGTACCAACTTGTTGAAATTATACATTAATTGATTTTTTTTTTAAGTCAGGAAAACCCCAAATATAATACTCTGGAGACTGCCATCTTAACAAAGTTGGTAAAATAATGGTACAGAGTTGTTACCTGTATATAACAAATCAGAAAACAAAGTATCCATTTCTATAACTAATGTATTGAGGACATTTAATGAAATTATTTGACTAAAGAAAACATGTTTTTACCAAGTGGAAACATTTATGATTCGACTTTGAGAAGTATTGGACCATACAGATGTTTAAAAATTTAGATAATATTTTTTTCATATATTATCTCTGCTATATTTTAGTATATTTTTTGGTAATGAAGTTATGAAATTATTTTCAAAACTCCGGACCTTTTTAGAAATACTGTGGAAAGCCGGTGAGGAATATAACCTATAATCTATGAATATAGTCTATTTTGAGTTCTGTTTCACCCACCTTTTTTTTTTTTTTTTCTTTTGTGGTATGCGGGCCTCTCACTGTTGCGGCCTCTCCCGTTGCGGAGCACAGACTCCGGACGCTCACAGGCCCAGCCGCTCCGCGGCATGTGGGATCTTCCCAGACTGGGGCACGAACCTGTGTCCCCTGAATCGGCAGGCAGACTCTCAACCACTGCGCCACCAGGGAAGCCCTCACCCACCTTTTGATGTATATATTATTACTACCAACTTGTGCTTATGAAGAAATAAAAATAGCTGTATTTGTAGACATTATAGTAAGTAAAGTTGTCTGAATAAATTATATGATTTGATCATTACAAAAACTTATTGAGGTGGTGGGCACTATGTTCCCACAAGCTGAAAAAGGAACAATTAACTAGTCTATCCACAAATTTGGGTTCATAAAACTGGAGCAAATCCAGTGTCTTGGGTTCAGATGTAGTACTCTTTTCCTAGAGGTCACTGTCTCTTAACAAGGAATGAAGGCACATTCAGGTAAAGTACTACTTATTTTCTTGGCTTGAGAGTAATGTAAATAAAAAATGAACTAAAAACTCCCCAAAGTAAAAGATGCGTTTAATGTCATTAAATAGTGGAAAGAGCAATGCAGTACAAATCATATATTAATTTAAGACTCATTTTTAAGTTGATCAAGTTACATAAAAGTCCCACCCTATTACATAAAATTAAAATGTCTTGGGTATAGCCACAAACATTTGACTTAATATTGAAATTGTGTTGATAACCTTTCCTAGTTTGAAGTTTCAGCCCTTTATGAGTAAAATTTGAGGATTAACTGCTATTACTGGTTCTGTAATTAATCCTAAATGGGGAAGATGGAGGCAGATGGGTCAAAGTTTCCTTTTAATTGAACACCGTCCTTTATTTGCCATAAATATGTTTCTTAAGTTACAAGGCAAAAAACTATCTTGAACGAGAATCCTACTCTTTGATGAATTAGAGCATTTAGTCCAGAGACAGTTCCAAGAAAAAGTTCAGAGAGAAATTTATTTTTAGAGAACTCATCTCACTGTTAACAGGAATAATGAAAGAGTGAATCATAGAATGCAATTGGAGCCTGGTCCTGGCAATTATGCAGCCATTTACCCCTCAGTGACAACTTGGGAGCTAGAGCTTCAGCACATTCTGGGTGTTGATTTGCTACAGGGGCATGTTTATGTTGTAAATGAAGCACAGGCTGCTTGGAAGGCTTCAGATGGTTCTATTGGGTTGAGGATTAATGAGGTTAAATTAACTCAGTCACTTAATGCACATTTTATTGAAGTTCAAGCTGTTCAGACTGTTGCAGTTAATATGAGTAACCCAGAATGTTGCCAGTTAAATGTAAGTCACACATTAGGGATGCCAGGATCATTACTGACAGGAAGAAAGCAGTTTTATTTGGTTATAACATTTATCATAAAGGCATTCTCATGTTTTTAAAGATATATATATATATATACATATTTAAAAAATATGTTATGTAAAATGTATCTATAACTATCTTTAAATCATGAGACCACCTATATGATATATATGTGAAATATATGTATTTATATATATGATATATGTATATTTTCTCCTAAATGCCATTCATTTAGGGGTTTGATTGTCATCTAGGGCAAGATTATGATCTTAGCTTTGAATATTTTTGTCCTGATTTTAGAGAGCAAAATGTTGACTTGAGGAATATAAGTGAAATGAACAAAATTTCCTTCCTCCATGAGTCTGCATAAGAGGAACATGTTGGGATAGCTGTTTTCTCAAACCCTATAGTATCATAAAAACAATGTCCTGAAAAGCTCCCATGTTGAGAAGATATGAGTCAGACACATAATGCAAAACCCAAGCACCCATTCATTCACTAATTCATTCACTCATTGTTTTTTGAGCACCTAATATGTACTACCTCTTATGCTAGTGCTGGGGATAAATAGTTCTAGCTTCCTTATATTTAATGTGTGTATTAGCTTATGCATTTAAGTATGCATATCTTAAGTTATCAAGGGCTTTATGACTTCCTGTGGAACATCTACAGGTATACTATTGGCTTTCAAAAAACAATTTCTAGATGCTCATAAAGTAAATAAGCCCCCTAGGTGATGGAATCTAATATTCACATAAATTGCTCCATTTTTACTCTAGACAACAAAGGTGGACTTAGAACATCATAAATGACAACACCCTCCTCTACCAAAGGACTGCAAACAGACACTTTACTGACCTTTTGTGCAAGTACTATAGAGCTCTCACAATGTATAGAATCTCATGACCTATTCTACTTCCTATTGGCTGAGCTAACACTTGAAATGTCCATTTTACTTTCAGGCCAAGCATAATGACATTGGAAAAAATAATCCAGAGTGCATCTGCAGATAAAAACACACACACACACACACACACACACTCTGAATAAAGAGCTCATGGCAAGGCTCCAGGACTCTAAACGCAGACTTGCCTAGCACAACTGGTGCACCGCATGTTGCCACTTCTCTCCACCCCTGGCACAGCACTCCCCTGGTTTGGAAGTAGGGCTTTGCCATCCCTACTGAGAACAGGGCACTGAGAAGTGATTGCTAGAGGCAAGAAGCTTACAGTTGTCAACCACCACTGCAGTTTTATTGTTCTTCTTGTCATTTCCCTACTGTTATTTTCTGATAACTCTCCAGCTTAAAGGCACAAATGGTATTTATTTAATACAACAAATTCTTTTTAATTGCCAAGTGCTCTGTAGTCTCTTTAAGGAATATACCTGACTTTGACCGTTCAGGCATTTGGGGGTGGGGAACAGTAAAAGAGAGAAAGATCACATAAAGTCATAGTGATACAAAGCAGTATTAAGTGACATAACCAAGGCACATGTACATCAGGTACTCAAGACCTGATCACAGGTACTCAGTACATTTTAGTTTCTTCTTTGCTAGTCTTCCATATCTGCTTGGAGTAGGCTGGGTGTACATAGAGCTCTGAAACAGCCAGAGGTGTTTGTCTTTAACTTGGTCGGCTATCAGAAATTACTGAAGCTTATTTCCCTAAGAAAATAAAACCATTGGTATAAAAGGAAAAATTTGGAAATTAACTACTTTTGTGAAGTATATGTGATATTATATAAACCTAAATTTAAAATATGCCTGGAGATGTTTAATGTTGAATCATTTTTTCTGGCACATTCTGTATGCCTAAACTTAAGGGTAATGCTTCTAGATGAGTTATTCATTAAAAATGAAAAACATATATTTATTCAAGGTTGAGCATTAGAATTTTTAAAATAATATATGTTACCAAGTTAAGATAAAATAATTCTAAAATAAGAAGAAAAAGAAAAATGTCCAGAGATTGGTGAAAGTTTAACTTTCAGAATATGGTAGAAAGAAATGAACAAGATAGACGTGTGTTGATGTGTTCAGTTTTCAGAATAAAATATTGAAGTATGTTATAGACATGATGATGGTAGATATGGTATCTCTTCAGCATGCTGAAATTGACACTGTAAAGAAACTTCAGACACATCAAGATCTGGGGACAAGATCAGCAGATTTTTAAATTTTTATTTTATTTTAACATCTTTATTGGAGTATAATTGCTTTACAGTGGTGTGTCAGTTTCTGCTTTATAACAAAGTGAATCAGCTATACATATACATATATCCCCATATCTCCTCCCTCTTGCGATTTTTAAGCCTATGTTACCTTGACATGACAGAAGTACCCGTTATCATTTAATATGGAGCTGAGGGACTTCTCTGGTGGCATAGTGGTTAAGAATCCACCTGCCAATGCAGGGGACACGGGTTCGATCCCTGGTCTGGGAAGATCCCACATGCCCTGGAGCAACTAAGCCTGCACCACAACTACTAAGGCTGCATGCCACAACTACAGAAGCCTGCGCACCTAGAGCCTGTGCTCTTCAACAAGAGAAGCCATCGCAACGAGAAGCCCGTGCACTGCATCGAAGAGTAGCCCCCTCTCAACGCAACTAGAGAAAGCCCGTGCACAGCAACGAAGACCCAAAGCAGCCAAAAATAAAAATAAATAAATAAATTTATTTAAAAAAAGAATAATATGGAGCTGAAATAGAGCTTTGAAAGAAATGGCACATTTTCTTTGATATCTCAGGTTGATTCCCATGAAAATGTATAAATATAAGAATTAGTTTTTCCCTTATTATATAAAGTACATTATATATATTATACATATGAATACATATATACTTGTCCTTTATCATCAAGTAATATTTATGAATTTATAGTCTCATTGTAGGAAAGTTAAGGAATGAGAGCAGAATGTTTTGTTAGAAAATAATTGAAAGGAATAATAGAATATATAGAAAACAAATTAGGAAGAAGTAGAGTATTTAGTGTCAGCTAAGTCCAAAAACTTCATTATGGCTTAGGTTTTCAGAATATATTACCTATCTTCCACCTGGTTTTCTGAGCCTCCTCTCCTATATTAAGTATCTTGCTACAGTAAGCTGAATTGTTCATGTCAGTTGTCACTAATACAAAACCAAAAAGAATTTGGCAAGAATTTCAGCTGATAATTTTTGGAGCTACAACTTAAGATCCCTAGTAAAATATTTGAATGATACATAGGACAACCTAAAGCTGAAAGCTGGTATATTCTAGTATAAGTAGAATTGTCCTGTTAACATGCTGAGGTAATGCAAGACTACGAAGATGAATGTTTACTGGGTACTTTCAGTAGACAATCTGATGTGCTTTGCATTACTCAATTGTGTTGACAATAGAATCTTGGCAAAATAAAGTCTAAGCACAAGGGAGGAAAGTGATGATATACCAAATGCAAATCATTGAAATCAAATTGTTTTGGTAGTTCTTTCTTCATATAATCTCATATTTTTAGTTGATTTTGACACTTAATGGGTATACATTTTACAAAAGGGTTACAAATATCCATTATCTTTTTTTAAATCTCCTGTCCGAAATATGTAAAACTAAAATAAAATCATGTTATAAAAGAGAGCACAGGATCTAGACTCTGGAGTGTTAATCATGCAACTGGTACTAAGAAATTAGTTAAGAGGAACAGAGTAAGAATAAAAGCTCCAGAAATATGATTAAAATTTGGAACTTAAAATAACTCCAGAGTTTACTAATTCCTGTGTTCAGGACTAATAAGCTACAAGGTGTCAAAATGTAAATTTTTCTAGGCTAATTTATATTGTCAGAGAAATTGCAAGTCCTCATTTTTATTCATTCCTTCATTAATGAAATTGATAGATAAATATACTGAGTTCCTACTTTGTGCCAGGCACTCTGCTAGGCCATGGGGTAAGTAATAAATAATAAATACTAAGTAAATAAGTTCCAAAACAGAAGTAGAGTCATGGATGTAGAAAATAAACTTATGGTTACCAGGGGATAAGGTCGGGGGTGGGGGAAGGGATACACTGGGAGACTGGGACTGACACATACACACTACTATATATAAAATAGATAACTAACAAGAACCTGCTATATAGCACAGGGAACTCTACTCAGTACTCTGTAATGACCTATATGGGAATAGAATCTAAAACAGAGTGGATATATGTGTATGTATAACTGATTCACTTCACTGTACACCTGAAACTAACACAACATTGTAAATCAACTATACTCCAATAAAAATTTTTTAAAAATGGTAATTAGTAAAAGTATAAATGTGATAATTCTTATGAAGAAAAGATTGGTGGTATAGAGAGAGTGTGTCATAGGGAAAATTGACTGATAGTCTGTGCCAGGAAAATCTTCCCCAAGGATGTGACATTTGAGTTGACGTTGAATGATGAATAAGAATCAATTAAGCAAACGGGAGGCATGAATGTTTCCTGTGGAGGGAACAGCTTGTACAAAGAGTCTTGGCTGAAAGACATACAGCATGTGTTCTGGGTTAAGTTTTGTTCCCCCAAAAGATATATGAAGTCCTGATTCCAGTATCTCATAAAAGGGCCTTTTTGGGAATAGGGTCATTGCAGGCATAATTAGTTGTTAAGAGGAGGTCACTCTGGAATAGTATGAGCCCTTAATCCAGTGTTACTGGTGCCATAATAAGAAGAGGAGAAGAGTCACCTGAGGGAAAATGTTATGTGACAATGGAGGCAGAGCCTGAAGTGCTGAAGTTGCAAACCAAGACTCACCAAGCCTCCTGGTAACCACCAGACTCCAGGAAGAGGCCAGAAAGAGACTGTTCTGATTTACAGCTGTTCGGCTAGCCTAATTATTAATAGCATCTACTTTCACTCTCGTCTGGATGATAAGCTAATTGATTACTCTGGTTATAACTGGCTAGTTACTTAGAACTTGAAGGAAACCAGAATATGTCACCCTAAAATATACCTCTTTGACCTAAAACTTATTTTGAGCTGAAAGTAGTTAAGAAGTAGCAAATGCAGGAGAAGCTCTCTCTACCTTCCTCTTTTTTACCTAAAGGCAGAATGACTCTAGACTCTTATCAGCCCAGATAGGCACCAGAGGAGCTTGCAAACAAATCTTACTCCATTAGTTTCCTCTCTTACATTTACCTTCTCACAGTTTGCCACCCTCGGAAGCCTAAAACCACTTTCCTTTGTTCTGTCATTTCTGTACAAATGTATTCTTCTTTGTTGAAGATACTATTATCTCTGGAGTACTAAACCACCTCTTTGAGTTGCTCATTCACTGGTTTCTCCTAGGAATATGTAAGATGCACATGTTAATAAACATTTGTTTTTCTCTTTAATCAGTCTTTCATCACAGGGGCTCCAGCTGAGAACTTAGAAGTGTAGGTGGAAAAGGACTTTATCCTCCCATATACCTCTTTCCATATTCTCATATTTTATGCTTTGTAGGAGCAGTGTATTTGTTCTTTCCCAGGACTCATTCCCTTCTTTCTCACCAGTAGTGCCCCAGTTTCCCTTTGAAGAGTTCATACTACCTTTGTTTTCATTTATGTGGGTTGATTCAAGGGTGGGTCTCTGTTGGCTTTACCCTATTGTTAAATCCTATTCCATTAGGCACAGTGGTTGGATTGGACATATTTAGGGATATTAAGGGGCAGTGAATTCCAGGACCTTGTATGGGAAGAAAAGAGACTCCATTTCCCTGGATGATGAATTGTTAGTATGTGAGGGCTGGACCAGTGGCAGCCGTTATCAATCATAAGTGAATAATTTGAAGCTTATGTTGGTGGGTGATAAGAGGCAGTGTGTGGCTTAAGGATTAAGGACACCAGTGAGGGCTGAGTAGAGAGTGAAAGAGAAACTGGTTTTATGGTAACATTGTTTGAGCCACTAGATCATGACTAGCCTGAATCCAGACCTGCTACTGGAGCTTTATTCATGTGAATTAAAATGTGTCCCTTATTGCTTAAGCCAGCTTGATTTGAGTTTTGTCGCTTATAAGTCCTAAGTGGTAGGCTATTCTTCCATAATTGATTTTATGTTGTACTATTAAATGTGTGTCTTCTTGGGTAGCGGGGTAGGTGGATGGATGTTAAGTAGAGTTTGTTGTTGGTTGAATGAAGGCAAGAGATCAAATATTATGCCTTTTGCATTTTTCCCCTCTAGTTGCAGATTGAGGAGGGAACCCTGTGACTTAAGGAATCTTCAAATTAACTGTATTTGAAAGGAATAAAGATGGAATTCTCTGGCAACCATGCAGAGCAATGCATTCAGAGATATAGCAAGTAAGATGTACAAAGTTACTCAAGTAGCATCTTTAGGGTGCTCATCCTTTGGCATCATGGGTATTTGGCTCATTTTTGGATCATTATTTTGTCTTACTGTTTATTCACTTCTACAAATATGGACTCCATCTCTAGTATATCAGTGTCTTTTCTTCTACTATTTAACCAGTCAGATATATTTGGAAATTTAAATATATTCTCTAGGTCCTACCAGAGCATCTATTCATGCTTATGTTACATTTCCGTAAATAGGGGCGATTTTGAAGGTTTGATTCTGGGATTTCTGTATCAGGAATCTATTTACCTTGTATCGTATGCCTCTAACCACTGTGTTTGGTACACATGTGGCCAATAGTAATGAGGATGCTAGATTTATTTCTCATTCTTTACCTCTTGCATTTCAAAGTAATATGGGTTTTATTATTATGCTTTAGACAGATGCCACACTCAGGCTGGATAATTAAGGAACATGTAATAAAGAAAATATTTACCTTTTAGAGAAAGCAACAATGTATGGTGCAGTATACTGAAGCTAGTAGCAGCAGTGAGCCTTTAAAGGTACCAGTGGGGAGTGGTTACTAGAACCTGGAGAAAGGATTTTATGAGGAGGATTCCCTGATGGGGGTTAAAAGGAAATATCAGCTTTCTAGGGCACAGAAAAAGCAAGAAAAGTATAGAGTGAATCTGGAAGGGTAAACAGAAGATATCTAGCTTAAAAGTTGTTGGGGTTTAGGCAGGATTTGAAGCTACGAAACTAAATGAAATCATAAGGCAATGAAGGGAAATAGGGAAGAGCTCCAAGAACTGAGCCCGAAGACTGTAATGTAAAGAAGAGAGAGAAGAGAATGAAGGCACAATAGATATGGAGAAGAGCATCTAGTGATGTAGAGGAACATGGGCAGTGTGAAGACCTGGAACCCAAATGAATAAAGTATTTGCAGGAGGAGGAAGTGATTAACTGTCAAATGATGCTCACAGGTCGAGTAAGAAGGGAACTGGGAACAGATAATTGAATTAACCATATGGGGAATCACCAGCATCTTTGAATTGAATTTCAGTGGCCGGTTGGGTAGAAAGTTATTGGAGTTGTTTTAAAAGAAGATGGAAAAATAAGAATTTGAGATGGCAAATATAGACAAATATTTCCAAGAATTTTGCTTTTAAGGGAGCAGAAAAATGGTGGTAGGTGGGGCAAAAAGCAAAGTCAAGTCAAGGGAGTATTTAGGATTCAAAAAATAGCATCCCACTTATTCACTCTCCTATGTGTGTTTCCAGTATTTCACACTGTCAAACAGTGTTGCAGTAGAGTAACCTTGTGCATGTGTTTTTGTGCTGTGTCAGTTTGCATTTTCAAATATGGCCAATTTTTTTATGCTGAGGAAGATTATCTATCATCTATCGTCTATAATCAGCAAAATGAATAAACTCCAATTAGCTTAAAGAAAATGTTTCAAAATTGAAGAAAAGAATGCTTTCTGCTTTGTTCTCAGCAGAACAAAGCAACATTTCAGCTTAGTTTAAAAAAAAAAACAGCAAAAAAGAAAAGAAACAGATATGGATTATGCAAAGAAGTAAGAGGATAATGAATCATGAAAGGTAAGAAACATGGAAAGGGAAACTAGGATTGTCACTTCTAAAATATTTCTTTTGTTTAACTGATGCTTTATTAACTTTTCTCCTTTCTCTTTCTCACTTCCCCATTCCTATTCTTTGCTAACTGAGATCTCTTCCTAAATAAACCAATTGCAGTTAGTCCTATCTTAGATCAAGTTTTGATGGCAGACCACATGCCACAGACACAAATTGGAATTCTTTTTTTTGTTTTTTTTAAATTTACCTTGTTTTTTTAGGCATCAAATGACTTCCTCCTAATTTATTAAATTTATTTATTTATTTTTGGCTGTGTTGGTCTTCGTTGCTGTGCACAGGCTTCCTCTAGTTGTGGCAAGTGGGGGCTACTCTTCGTTGCAGTGTGTGGGCTTCTCATTGCGGTGGCTTCTCTTTGTTGTGGAGCATGGGCTCTAGGCATGTGGGCTTCAGTAGTTGTGGCACGCAGGTGCAGTAGTTGTGGCACACGAGCTTGGTTGTTCTGTGGCATGTGGGACCTTCCCAGACCAGGGATCAGACCCATGTCCCCTGCATTGGCAGGCGGATTCTTAACCACTGCGCCACCAGGGAAGTCCCTTCAATGTTGCTAGACAAAACATTCCCCCCTCTTTTTTTTTTTTTTTAATACACGCATTTATTTATTTGGCTGTGCCAGGTCTTAGTTGCGGCATGCGGGATCTTTAGTTACGGCATGTGGGATCTAATTCCCTGACCAGGGATCGAACCTGGGCCTCCTGCATTGGGAGCACAGAGTCTCAGCCACTGGACCACCAAGGAAGTCCTGGAATTCTTTAAAAGGATTTTTTCTCCTCACAATTGTTATAGATACTGATACAAAATAAGAATCCAGTTGTATTCTGCTCTTTCATAAATTTTCATGGGAACAAGAGATTTCTGGGCCATTTTCTTATTTGGAGGGGAGGAACTGGTCCCAGTTTGTTGGCATCGTAATGCACATGAGGTTAGAAAAACAGAGCTCCATTCATTTCTTGTACTGTTCAGGTTTTTAATGGTTTAGATTAGAACTTATATTTCCATATGTTGTATACAACATTCCCAAAATAATAATGAAGTCTATTAGGGCTGTTTTAGACCTTACATTTAATGTACATTTAACAGGTACGATATTTTAAAACTGGGAGTCTTAGTCATTTGAAGGGAATATAATGAAACCTCTTTCAAAACCAAGAGAAATAAGTGCTTTTTGATTATGAAACCAGATTTCTTTAATTGATGAGAGAGATTGAGAGAGGAGAGGGAGAGAGAGAGAGGGAGATAAAGAGGGAGAGAGAGAGGGAGACAGAGAGAGGGAGGGTAGGGAGGAAGGGAGGGAGAGATTCCTTTGATTCATACAGCTTAAAGTGCCTTGGCATCATGGGCATGTATTATTTTAAAATGTATGAATCTGAAGAGGATGTTATTTGTTTGTAGGACAGCATGTTTTATGTTATATTTGAGCTTAGTCCCACTCGGCTCACCCAAAGTTGAAGTATAAAAACAAATTCTACCTCCATACTCTTTTTTTCCTCTTTTAGTATTTTGCAATATTTATTTCTGCTGGATTATCTGATTGCACCATGTTTGTTTGTGTGTTGGTTCTTATGGAATTCAACATTTTGTGTGCTTCGTTTGAGCTATTTAGTGCATGGCACCTTGTTTTTTGAACTTTTGAGAGGATTGCTGCAAAGGCCCCTCTTCAGCCAACATTCTGGATATGTTTCTTTGGCTTCTATTTAAAAAATGTAAATTCATTTTTTTCCTGTTTATTGTGGCATTCTTCATTCAAGTTGTGCTCTCCATCAAAAGATGCATTATTCATCCAGCAACTATCTAAAAATATTTAGTATGTGCTGAGACCTGTGTGAAACACTGGTAATACACAAATATTCAAATAGTCATTGTCAAAATGGAAAAACTCTGTTATATTATAGAGAATGCATATCTTGTAGAACAGGTCTATTTTAAGCCATAATGAATTAAGCCTATTTGTAGCAGAAATTGTCAGTGCCCTGCTCAAAGCCCTTCAGCCCACCTGAGAGTTCACAGGGAAACAAACATGCTAAATACTGCTGCTTCCTGCATTCTTCTCCCCAGGAGGTGGGAGTTGTCATGATAAGGAGTTACTGTAGTCAAAGAGGAATGGGAATTGGTGAATAAAAGCCTCAGCATCTCAGTAGGCAAATTCTGAGGTGCATTCTACATAGCCCTCAGAGAGGTCCCCACAGGAACTGAGCCCCAGTTGTCACATTAGCAACTAACATTCTTTATTAACTTTCTCCTTTGTCTTTCTCACTTGCCCGATCCTATACCTTGTTCATTGGGATCATTTCCCAAAGAAACCATTTGCAACTTAAATCCTATCTAAGAATCTGCTTTTGGAAACCCACACTAAGATATTTAAGCTATAAAGTTTTGGTATTTCTCTTTCCAGGTGTTTTTTATTTTGACTATTATTTAGTAGAACAATTTAGAAATGAGACGTTCTGTTGGCTTTCTTTGCAAAAAAATATTTTTCATTATCTGACTCAAGGCTTCTTCCTGCCTTTGGCAAATTGAAAAATGACTGTCTCTGAAGGGCCAACAGTCACCAAAGATAAAGTATCACTTAACATTCTGTTGCCCCCGCCGTATTTCTGTCTCAGGCAAGTGCCAGAATGGAGGGGACAACTATCTCGATTTCTGAAATAATAAAGCTGACTTTATTACTTTTCAAGATTATGTATATATATATATATATATATATATATATGTATATATATATATGGATTCGTTTCTCTAGTTCCTGCTTATTATTCCCCTTTCAGATTTTCTTCTAATAGTAGACTTCTTTTGATACTGACTATTTTATCCTTATTTGTTCTGTTTTTGGAGTATTTGACTCATTAGATGGGACCGTAGATATTTTTATTTCTTCTCAGTGAGAAAGAAAGTGTGATGTGTATTACTGGCAAAATATATTTTCTTTAAACCTTTTCAAAATTGTATATATGTGTCCATATACTCATAAATATATACACATGTATTCAGTACTGATATACATATATCTATATGTATCCACACATGTGAAATAGAAAGGAGTAAAAATAAGAAGAGTAAAGAAATATGAAGACTATCACAGTTTCAGTTTCATTTTTCTGTCATTGACACCTGCAGTTAGAACTGGCCTCAAGTATAATGGAGTATCCAATTATAGGAAGAATACTGAAACGCCTATTTTAATCTCAAATATCTTCTTCCTCAGTCCCTCCAAGTTGCTTAAAACTCTCATGAGTATCTTATAATTTAGAACTTATTAAAAACATCTTAAATGTCTTACAAGTATCTTATAATTTAGGAATTATTAATAAAAAGTGATAAAATTCAAAGAAGATAACTTTTCCTTATATTTCATCAAAAGGAAATGGTTTGTATTAAACCATTAATTGGTTTATATTAAAGTACATATGCTTATCATTTTAAAGTACATTCTTGTAAATGTAATTTCATTATATGCATGTTCAGGATTAGCTAGTTAATGTGCTAGCATGAGCAAAACAGAACGACAGCCTCACTAGTTCCCATTTCTGAGAGGTCAAGGTTTTCCTAGGAGGCAGTCAAGGGAGGTGGAGTGAATGTCAGAAACTTAAGATGGGGCCAGTACAATATATTGTGGAGTTGAAGATGGTTGAGTGAGGAGGATAATTCCAGAGATTCAGGAAAACTGAAAAGAAGAGTGGAAGATAAAAATACCATAAATTATTGAAAACAGATCTATTACAGATTTGTTTCCAGAACCAAGCCTGATGAAAGAGTAAAGTAGTAACTTATATAGGGGTGACTATAGTGAAGACAAGGAAATATGAAATTTTGGTACTCATGATAATAGGAATCCTTTGTTTTTTTCAAAACTCTCTTCCTTTTTACCTGTTATCTTTTCTTTTCTTCCTCCTTCCCTTCTCTTCCCTCTTCCTCTTGTCTGCCCTTCCTTCCATATACTTTTTTTCTGTTAATGTATTATTTTTTAATTTTGTCGAATACAAAAGGGGAATAGAGACAATTGGAAATTTAAAAATGCCATGGATCTGTAAAGGCTGTGATGAAATTTTATCTGATCAATTGTGTAATAGTTATTCACAACTTCAATGAAATAACTTAAGAAGTCACAGATAATACTAAACATTATACAAAGAAAAAACAAAATTTGCAGTAAACCTATGACAAGATTTTGGGAACACTTGTCATTAATGGCATGACTAGTGGAATTTATCCATGTTATCTGTACTTTACTGCCAGGACAGAGCAAATCTGCCATTTCAAAGGAAAGTGGCACTATGCTTTTTCTGATACTGGTAGAAAAATCCAAAGTTTATATTAAATGAAAACTTCTTTCTCCTGCATGAATGTTATTTTTCTGAGATAGAGAACTAAAAACTGTGATGCCCCATTTGATATTAATGCTTTAAAAAAAATCTGCATCTTGTCAGAGACACTGAAGTTTCAAGAAAGACTACAGGAAATTGGGATGTGTGAGAGCAGCAGTGATTTGTAGACTTACTGGAGATGAAATCTCCTCAAGTAATGTGGTGTAGGTGGGAGCTGAGGTTTAGAATTGTGTCTTTGTATATGCCATGTTTATTCCAAGTACTGGATAACCAGTAGGTGGGTATAGGAGATGATCCCAGTTTAGAGCTACATCACCACTCTCGGTGAATGCTCCAAGAGATAGTGGGACTTAGGTTGAAAGCTGAGCATATCAATCTGTCATCCTGCTGTAGATTTGTGAAGTATGATTCAACCATACCTCAAATTATCAATGATTAGGGCCAGAGACAATGTACACACTGTTCATTAGCAAACCCTGAATACAAATAGAAGTCTCCTCATTCAAGTGCACATGAAAATGTACTGACAACTGGTTTGGTTATGTATTGCTGTATAACAAACCACTCCCAAAGCTTAGTAACTTAAAAAAACCACAGTTTTATTATTTCTTGTGATCTATTGTTGACTAGACTCTGCACTCTGTGTGTTGTCTGGGGCTGACTCCATCTAGGGGCTTGACTGGGCTTGAACATTGAAGATGGTTCACTCACATGCTTGGCAATCGATGCTAACTACTTTCTCCCTGCCTGTATAGTAATTCTACGAATTTGGTGGCTTGATCCCACTCCTGGTTTCATAGGAGGGCCTTTCTCCCTTGCCAGTGATTGGTTTAAGCCTGAGCCAGTTAGTTCATGGCTTCCCCATTGATCATGGTGACTAGTTGAGGGATGGTTTAATAAAAGTGACTTTGAGTACTTTTATTTGATTGTTGTAGGAAACAATCTGCTATACTTTTCTTTGGAGCCTTTGTTTGGTGATCCTAAACATCTCACAGTCACTAGGGAAGCCAGTCTAAGTAGGAAGCCAACCAAGAGACAAGTGTAGAGCTGAAGGAATTACAGAGAAATGGAGCTGGAGCCCTTATCAAACATTGCCTGAATCTCCCCTATCTCTAAACATTTCAGGAACAAAAATGAGCCACTAAACCCACTCATTTGTTTAAACTAGTGTGGGTTAGATTTTCTGACACTTGCAAGAGAAAGCACTTTTTTTAAAAAAATTAATTTATTTAGTTTGGGCTGTGTTGGGTCTTTATTTCCGTGCAAGGGCTTTCTCTAGTTGCGGCGAGTGGGGGCCACTCTTCATCACGGTGCGCGGGCCTGTCACTGTTGTGGCCTCTCCTGTTGCGGAGCACAAGCTCCAGATGCACAGGCTCAGTAGTTGTGGGTCACGGGCCTAGTTGCTCCACAGCATGTGGGATCTTCCCAGACCAGGGCTCAAACCGGTGTCCCCTGCATTGGCAGGCAGATTCTCAACCACTGCGCCACCAGGGAAGCCCCGAGAAAGCATTCTAATAGATAGACACAGCTTTAAAAAATGACCCGAAAAGGATGAAATAAAAGGTTGGGCATAGTTGTGGCTACTCAAGGGAAAATCAATCGATCAATCAGTCAATCAACCAACCATAATGTAAATCAATGGATCAACAAAAAATGAGAAAAATAATAAGAAAGGTGATATGATAAATGCAGAGGCATTTGTATCTTAGGAAAGGATAATAATAGCAATAATAATAATAATAACAAAGTTTAAGTGCATACTGTGTTTGCTGTTCTAAGAGTTTTGTGTGTTTTAACTCTTTTAGCCTTTTAAAAAAACACTATAAAGTAAGCATTTTAATACTTACTTGAATAATGAAGATTATGAGGCAAAAAGAAGTGTAGTTACTTATATAAGTCATGGCAACAGAACCCATATTTTATTATGTGTAATTTAACAAAAATACTCTGAAATTCTTGGTGAATTGAGAAATATTCTTGGATTATTTATATTGCCAAAATCAATTCAAGAGGAAAGGAGGGCTTCCCTGGTGGCACAGCGGTTCAGAGTCCGCCTGCCGATGCAGGGGACACGGGTTCGTGCCCTGGTCTGGGAAGATCCCACATGCGGCGGAGCGGCTGGACCTGTGAGCCATGGCCGCTGAGCCTGCGTATCCGGAGCTTGTGCTCCGCAACGGGAGAGGCCACAACAGTGAGAGGCCCGTGTACCACAAAAAAAAAAAAAAAAAGAGGAAAGGAAAACTTAGACTAATAATTGTGAAATTTGAAGTTACTAAAATATTACTTCCAAAAAGACTATGGAATCAGATGATTTTATTAGTGAGTTATTATAGAAACAGATAATCTATTCACAAAGCCACTTAATTTATGTTATGTTACCATAATCCTGCTGTCCAAAGCTGATATCATATAACAATGGTAGACGTTTTATGAATGTAGCCACAAGTGTCCTAAATGAAATATTTTCAAATTATGTTCAACTTTACATTTAAATTAATTGCCAGTACCAAATGTTACACTTTCTCTCCTCTATCTAGGTTATGTCAGTTCTTATTTTATTTTCTTATTATTCTGTATTAAATAGATTTCCAGTTTTAAGATCATCTGCTTACATTTCTGAAATGTAATCCACCTTGATTTTGAGCGGTGCCCTTCTTAACAGTAGCTACGGTCGATTCATAATAAAAGCATGGCACTTGAAGACATAACACAAAAGGGAAATGTAAAAACAAAAGGAAAATGATCTTTCCCGGAAGGCAATTCCACAGCTTCACACTGAGCCAAGAACAGTGCCTTTATCTTGAATTTCACTAGGTAGTATAACTGCAATGGAGATAGATAGAATGGAAAATGGGAAAACCTGCACATTCTATGAATATTATATCCCATGCGAATGATTCAGAAATAGGCTCTAAGGGGCACCAAATGGAAATGACTTCTTACAAGTATTCTAAATGTAATAACTTGAATTTTTCTTTATATATGCTGCTTTTTAACATGTGAATTTTATGAAAATGCCATGTATTTTAATATTTAAGTCATTAATAAAACTATTTCCTAGGGATATACCTGGGTAATTTCCTTGATATACATCACTGCAAAGAGTAATCTCTGAAAAATGAGCAATAACTAATTACTCCTCCAAGATTATGCTCTAAACCGTAGTTTACTACCCTGTGTATCTTCTGAGCGTTACAGTCCAAAGCCTTGTGAAGCCAAGATATATGACTTCATTTGTTCCCCCACATTTATAAGGCTGTCACTGGGTAAAAGGGGATTCAATTGGACTGACATGATTTGTTGTCCACCAAGTCATGTTGGTTATTACCCTGCCTCCTGTACTTTCTAGAGCTTTGCAAACTGCTTGCTGGGGGATTTGTTCCAATATCAGGAAAGATATTGAAGTTAAAACAAACTGATCTCTAATTTCAAAAGTGTTGTCATAGCCTACCTCTCATCAACTTCTCACCTTTTAACTTTCTCAGTCCCTTAGAAAAGAAGAGGTATACATCACCTGTTCCAGTCCCTTGAAACATAT
This sequence comes from Lagenorhynchus albirostris, assembly GCF_949774975.1. NCBI lineage: Eukaryota > Metazoa > Chordata > Mammalia > Artiodactyla > Delphinidae > Lagenorhynchus > Lagenorhynchus albirostris. The sequence goes on from NC_083100.1 coordinate 47,488,541, forward strand.
ATAGCTCATAGCTGTTAAAATTTTAGTAAAATCCTTAGGTAACCTAAGTCATATATCACTGATAGTTCATACCTCAAAGTATCTGGCGTTTTGAAGTAATTTTGGACCATCTTCCTCTGTCTTTTGTTACATCACAGATATTTGGCACAAATTTCAATCATTTTTAGTAATTGTGATTGGCCTTAGGTAGTTATTTTTGGGGGGATGCACTTGAAAATCTTCCTAAAATTTGACTATATGAAATGAAATATTGTCACAATCCCCACCCCACCCACCTTGGCTTGAAGGTGGTTCTTATGAATAATTGTTAAAAGCAGCATTTTCAAATGAAAAGATGAGCATTCTTGTTCTCTGAAGTCAGAATAACTATAGTTACTATTTGTTCCATGAAAAGAACAATAATTCAGCTCACAGCTCAAACAGTCACACAAGTACTTTTTCTTGAGGCCAACATTATATTATTGTTTATTGAAGTATAGTTGATTTACAATGTTGTATTAATTACTGCTATACAGCAAAGTGATTCAGTTATACATATATATTTTGTGTATGTATGTGTATATATATATATATATATATATACACATTCTTTTTTTATATTCTTTTCCATTATGGTTTATTATAGGATATTGAATATAGTTCCCTGTGCTATATAGTAGGACCTGGTTGTTCATCCATTTTATATATAAACACATCTGCTAACCCCAACCTCCCACTCCATCCCTCCCCCAGCCCCCTCCCCCTTGGCAACTATCAGTCTGTTCTCTATGTCCATGATTCTGTTTCTGTTTCATAGATAGGATCAGTTGTTTTGTGAAATATGAAACCATACTAAAGAACATTTTGTACTCTATTTTATTAAAATTCATTGATTTATCTTGCACTTAGAATTGGTCTTTTACCCAGTGCATGATTTTGTGACATAATTTATTGATCACTTGCAAAATATTGGTACACGGAGACCCGAAAAATGTGGGTCACCCAAATGTTCATCTATTAATTATAAGATGTCCAAAATTGATTTATTACTATCACTACTAATCTTGTCAGATTATTAGGAATCTAACTTTCTCTTGAAATCCTGTATTTTATTATTGGTAACAAATGCTGTTGTTTTTTTTGGCTGTGCCTGGTCTTAGTTGCAGCACGCGGTATCTTCGTTGCTACGTGCGGGCTCTTAGTTGCGGCATGTGGGATCTAGTTCCCTGACCAGAGATTGAACCCAGTCCCCCTGCATTGGGAGCATGGAGTGTTAACCCCTGAACCACCAGGGAAGTCCTGATACTGTTGTTTTTCTTGAAGTGAAGGTTTACTTGGTTCACTTTTGAGAAGATGTCTGCCAGATACTGAAGTCAGAATAACTCTTGTTACTATTTGTTCCATGAAAAGAACAGTAATTCAGTTCACAACTCAAACAGTCACACAAGTACTTTTTCTTAAGGCCAACATTATACTTTGGTGTGTAGTAGAAGTGCCTTATACATACTTCCTATTTAGTCATGAGGAATATTTAAAAGAGGTATACATATGTGGGTAGGATACAGAGAAAAGCTTAGAAATCTTACATGTAATTGAAGTCTTACTCTTGTTATTTTCTGTGTATCCTTTTTGTACATGCTGAATAGTGGGATAATGGAAATCAATCTGCATGTGTTTCCTGATGATACAGTGGGAGATTTTCCAGTTCCACACATGAAGTCATCAATAGTCAATTTCTCACAATTCTTCACAGACTGTGCTTAAAATATGGTATTGTGTTAAGGTGCCTTTTTTGTGTTGAGTCAAATTAGTGCATTTAAATGATTTTCCTTACCAGTGATCTTGATTTATGGACTAAATATAAGCTTCTCTCATTCCTTATTTTAAAAGAACTACCTCTAAGCTAAAGCTTAATTGCACCTTGAAAAATATGGGGGCATTTTTATAATGCTTTTGGGAAGGTGGCTGTGAATTAGAAGTAAATAAATAATGCTGTTAAATGATGTAAATATACATTTATTTATTTTGTTTGTATAATAACTGTCTCTCAGGAGTTCAGATTTATATATTGTTAAATTCTAATCCTTGGGAAATACTTGTAAGATAGGACTTTTAATTTTCAATTTATAGAGGAGCAAATGTGAGAATGGATATTGTAAACCAATTTATTTCCCACTAAGGAGATCATCAGTCACCTCCACACTGCCAAAGGCAGTTCATTTGTGTTCATCCTTTTCTTACCAGATCATTCTGTGACAGCTGGCAAATTTTACTACTAATTCATTTAAACTCTCTGTGTAACTGTTTTTTAAAATAATACTTGTCTCATAATTCCTTTTTAGTATTCTTTGTATCTTTTACAAAAATCATCCTTTTAAGTGTCTGTATTCTTGTGGCCTCTGTCCCTGGCATTATGCTCCTTTGAATCCATGTACTCTTCCTGTGTGGCCTCATTTGGAATACTCATGCTCCTAGTGACTTGCTACTTGATGCTGAGTCCTATATTTATGTCTGCAATCTAGAACAGCAGACCTCCACCCAGCTGCTTTCTGAATATCTACATATGATCATCCGTCTGGTGTCTCAAATTTCTCATATCCCAAACTGAACTTATTATCTTCTTCTGAACTTGCTCATCTCTTTGTATTCCCTGTCTTGGTGAATGATGTGGAGATGTACCAACTACCCAAGAGAGAACACTGATGGTAATCCAGAACCCCATTCAACCAAATCCAGAGGGTCACCAAGCCATTTTGATTCTACGTTCTTAATCTTGTTCCATTCCCACTGCCACTGCCTTCCTGCTGCTCACATTATTAATAATACTCTCATAATAACAATGATATTTAGTGAACAAGAACTGTATTTGGAAAACTTTACATGTATTATTTCCTTTAAGTTTCATGATAACCTTATGGTGTAGGTACTATTACTATTTCTGTTGTACAAAATAAAAAAGCCGAGCCTCAAAGAAGTTATGTACTTGGTCCAAGATCACACAAGTAAGTTTGTCAAGTAAATGGCAAACCCAGGATTTCATGTTGGATCAGTAAATGCATTAGTGTCCAAGCTCTTAATCAGCTTGGTAGTTGACATCTCTCTGCACTGTCAGAACTGAGTCTAACCTAGGCTCTACCCTACTTCACAGAGAAGCTTCTAAAATCTGGTGAAATTTGATGAAAAGAAATCACAGCATGATTAGAACCTCCAAAGAATCCCATTGCTTCCAAGATAAAGTTCAAACATAGTCTTTGATGATGTGATTCCTGTGCATGTCTGTAACATTACCTTCAGTTTTTTATTGTGGCATACATTCTCCCCCAGACATACTGAGTCCTAAGGAATCCCTGAATGTATAATGCCACTTCACATTTCCTTCCCTCGTTCTAATATGCTATTTTCTCTACCTGGAATGTCTTTTCCTTGTTAACTAGCTAATGTCTGTTCATTCTTCGAAGCTCAGTTCATATATCGCTTCTGGTAGGCTTGACCTCCCATTATAATTTACACACCCCTCCTGTCTGTTTCCAGTACATTCCTAGCATTTACCAACCGATACGTAATAATTGATAGACCAGATATTTAAGGGTAAGAATCATGTTTATTTTACATTTACCTCCAGGGCTAGTGTGCTTCCACAAGGCACTAAAATATTTTTTGAATGAATGAGTGATTAAGGTTATTTCAGAACTCGCCTAGTTTAAGTTGCCTCCACATATTTTGATCAAATTTTGTAACATATTTTAAAGAATTAAATTAGGTGTAAGGTTAAAAATCCTCTAAAATTTTGTTAGTAAACTTATTCTTCTGCTTTGCTCTTCATTTCATTTTTAACAGTCTGTTTCATAAAGAAAATGTAAATATAAGTGCAAATGTAAAAACAGTGCTAAAACACTGATGAACTCTAATAAGTTGGGTGGGAATAGAGATGGGTCAAGGCCAGTGGACAGCAAATACATATCACACAAGAAATTTTTTGAAATTGGGATATAGTTGAACTTTTCCTCAAAAATATCTGTCATGGTGTTTTTAGGAGGAAATGATATTTTATTACAGGAGAAGACTAGAGTGCATGGCAATAAATCTAGATTTCTTTCCAGATTTTGGATTAGTTATCTGAAAACCTTGTGATTTCTCACATGCAGAGAAGTGCAGGAGTGTATTAAGCAAACAATAAATAAAATCACGGAAACAAATAAATAAAACATATGTTCTGTTTGCCTATTTCACAAAATAGAATACATTTATAAAAGTTTAGCTTTGTCAGGCTTCCCTGGTGACGTAGTGGTTGAGAGTCCGCCTGCCGATGCAGGGGACACGGGTTCGTGCCCCGGTCTGGGAAGATCCCACATGCCGCGGAGCAGCTGGGCCCGTGAGCCATGGCCGCTGAGCCTGCGCGTCCGGAGCCTGTGCTCCGCAACGAGAGAGGCCACAGCAGGGAGAGGCCCGCGTACCGCAAAAAAAAAAAAAAAAAAAAAAAAAAAAAAAAGTTTAGCTTTGTCATTATAGAACAGAATAGCAAGAAAATGATCTTTGACTTTAACCCTATTGAAAGATGCACAAATTGTCATCTCGAGGCCTGAATTTACATTCGGGTTATGATTTGTTTGCTGGCACAATGTTTAAAACCCAGTTTGTAAAGAAGGCATTCTGACTGTGCATGTAGCCTCCAATTCAACCACAGATTACATCACCTCCTGTTATGTTGCATCTAGACTTTTCCACTCATTTTTAAAAATTGAAGTATAGTTGATTTACAATATTATATTTGTGTCCAGTGTACAGCATAGTGATTCAAAATTTTTATAGATTATACTTCATTTAAAGTTACTATAAGATATTGGCCACATTCCCTGTGTTGTATAACATATCCTTGCAGCTTATTCATTTTGTACATTGTAGTTTGTGCCTCTTACTCCCCCGCCCCTATCTTGCTCCTCTCCCCTTCCCTCTCCTCACTTGTAACCACTAGTTTGTTCTCTTCATCTGAGTCGGTTTCTGTTTTGTTATATTTGTTTGTTTTATTTTTTAGATTCCACATATAAGTGATAATGTACAGTATTTGTCCTTGAAATGTCCTGACATTTCACTAAGCATAATACCCTATAGGTCCATCCATGTTGTTGCAAATTTCATTCTTTTTTGTGGCTGAGTAATTTCATTATATATATACCACATCTTCTTTTTCCATTCATCTGTTGATGGATGACATTTAGGTTGCTTCTATTTCCTGGCTATTGTAAATAATGCTGCTGTGAGCATTGAGGTGCATATATCTTTTCAAATTAGTGTTTTTGTTTTTTTTGGGTATATATCCAGGAGTGGAATTGCTGGATCATATGGTAGTCCTGTTTTAGTTTTTTGAGGAACCTCCATACTGTTTTCCATAGTGGTTGCACAAATTTACAATCCCATCAACCTTTTCTCTACATGCTCACCAGTATTTGTTATTTGTAGACTTTTTGATGATAGCCATTCTGACAGGTGTGAAATGATACCTCATTGGGGTTTTGATTTGTACTTCTCTGATGATTAGTGATGTTGAACATATTTCCATGTACCTTTTGGTCATCTGTATATCTTATTTGGAAAAATGTCTATTCAGGTCTTCTGCCCACTTTTAAATTGGATTGTTTGTTTTTTGATATTAAGTTGTGTGGACTGTTTATATATATTGGATATTAACCCCTTAGTGATCATATTATTTGTAAATATCTTCTCCCATTCACTAGGATTTTTTTTGTTTTGTCAATGATTTCCTTTGCTGTGCAAAAGATTTTAAGTTTAATTAGGTCTCCATTTAATTATGCTTTTGTTTCCTTTGCCTTAGGAGACAGACCCACCAAAATATTGCTTTATGTAAAAGAGTGTTCTGCCTATGTTTTCTTCTGTGGGTTTTATGGTTTCTGGTCTTACATTTAGGTCTTTAATCCATTTGGGGCTTATTTTTGTATATGGTGAGAGAAAATGTTCTTAATTTCATTCTTTTAATGTAGCTGCCCAGTTTTCCCAGCAGCACTTATGGAAGAGACTGTCTTTTCTCCATTGTAAATTCTTGCCTCCTTTGTCATAGATTAATTGGCCATAGGTGTGTGGGTTTATTTCTGGGCTTTCTATTTGTTCCATTGATCTTTGTTTTTGTGCCGGTCTCGTACTGTTTTGATTACTATAACTTTATAGTATAGTTTGAAGTCTGGAAGGGTTATACCTCCAGCTTTGTTCTTTTTTCTCAAGATTGCTCTGGCTATTTGGGGTCTTTTGTGGTTCCATATAAATTTGAGAATTATTTGTTGTAGTTTTGTGGAAAATGTCATGAGTATTTTGATTAGGCTTGCATTGAGTCTGTAGATTGCTTTGGGTAGTATGGATATTTAAAAATATTAATTTTTTCAATCCATGAACATGAGATATCTTTCTATTTATTTGTATTGTCTTTAGTTTTCTTTATCAGTGTCTTACAGTTTTCAGAGTATAGGTCTTTCACTTTCTTAATTAAATTTATTCCTAGATGTTTTTTTCTTTTTGATGCAGTTGTAAATAGGCTTATATTCTTGAATTGTCTTTCTGATAGTTCATTATTAGTGTGTAGAAAAGCAAGAGATTTCTGTATATTAAGCTTGTATCCTACAACTTTACTGAATTCATTTATTCTAATAGTTTTTTTGGTGGAGACTTTAGGATTTTTCTATATATAGTATCATGTCATCTGCAAATAGTGATTGTTTTACATCTTTTTGGATGCCTTTTATTTCTTTTTCTTGTCTGATTGCTGTGGCTAGGACTTCCAGTAGTATGTTGAATAAAAGTGACAGTAATGGGCATCCTTCTCTTGTTTCTGATTTTAGAGGAAAAGCTTTCAGCTTTTCAGCATTGAGTATTCCACTTATTTATATTACATGCTTGGTCTTATAAACATTTGGACGAGAGCCTGAAACTTGACTAAAATCTAGCTCTTTGCTTTGAAAACAAAATCCTTAATTGGTGTGAGGTAGACTGAACTCGAGAATGGTGGTAAGAGTTTGTGTTTGATTGGTTGTTTTCTTAAAGAGGGCCAGAATTTGGGTCTGGCTTTTCCATACCAAAATTAATGATCTTGCTACATTCTTTAACTTCTCTAAGACTTAATTTAAAAAAATCTTTAATGTGAAGCTATAATTCTTTACAGATAATTGTGAGAAGATAATTACAGAAATACTATATTGTAAACTATAAATTATTTTAAAATTGGCAGTTGTTTGAAGTTCTAACATAATTCCTGGAACCAGGTGCTTAATAACTGTTGAATTAAATTTCATATAAATGAAAATCCATTTTCACTTCCTGGTATACCTTCTCTGACCAAAATTGAGTTATATTTAAAAAGCAACTTAGTCTTCATTGTATGGGTTACTGTGTTAGTTTGCTAGAGCTGTCATAACAAAATACTACAGATTGGATGTCTTAAGGAGAAGTGAATTTCTCACAGTTCTGAAATTGGAAATCCAAGATCAAGTTGTTGGTAGGTTTAGTTTCTCCTGAAGTCTTCCTCTCTCCTTGGCTTACATACGGCTGCCTTCTTGCTGTGTCCTCACATTGCCTTTTCTCTATGTACACTTCCTCTTCTTATAAGGACACCGGTCCTATTGGATTAGTGCCACACCCTTATGACCTCACTCAATCTTTTAATAACCTCTTTAAAAGACCTATCTCTAAAGTCACATTGGGGTTTAGGTTTTCAACATATGAATTCTGGGGAGACATGATTCAATCCACAGTAGTTACTATAGTTTAATAAATGCCTAAGAGGTAATAAAGAGTCAAACATGCACCCCAATGTTCATTGCAGCACTGTTTACAATATCCAGGTCATGGAAGCAACCTAAATGTCCATTGACAGACAAATAGATAAAGAAGGTGTGGTACATATATACAATGGAATATTACTCAGCCATAAATAGGAATGAAATTGGGCCATTTGTAGAGACGTGGATGGATCTGGAGACTGTCATACAGAGTGAAGTAAGTCAGAAAAAGAAAAACAAATATCATATATTAACGCATATGTGTGGAACGTAGAAAAATGGTACAGATGAACCGGCTAGGCAGAAAATGAGACACAGATGTAGAGAACAAACGTATGGACACTAAGTGGGGAAAGCGGCAGGGGGGTGGTGGTGGCGGTGTGATGAATTGGGCGATTGGGATTGACATGTATACACTGATGGGTATAAAATTGATGACTAATGAGAACCTGCTGTATAAAAAAATAAATAAAATTCAAAAATTAAAATAAATAAATAGTCAAAAGAAAATGTGAACTCTGCCAAATTCATGAGTTGAAAGAGAGAGTTTAATATGTAAACATCCAAATATGCCACTATTTTTTTTCTCCAGGATTTTCTAGCAGTGTTATGAAACTAAATCAAATTTTCCCTCCCAAATAATAAATTTCTGAGGGAGAGACATGGCATAATTCATCATCTTCAACATGAGAAAAGTGCAGCCCTGATCAAGCTCTAATTCCATACCTAAAGCACCCTCTAATTCAGTCACACCATTTGCCAAACTCTCCATGCCCTCTCAAAATTCTTTGCTACTGTCTGTCTCTGCTGGAATGCTTATCTTTCCGTTCCTGGGTAGCCAGCTCCACTTCGATTTGCTTAAATTAACCTAATCTGCTTCTCTGTGGTCCTCACTATCTTGTTCATAACTCTATAAATGTGTGCATCACACTGTTCAGTAATTTTTTTGTTTGTCTGTCTCTTTGCCTTGAGGCTAGGATTGTGTTCCAATTTACTGTTTTCTACCAGTCTGGTATAGTATACCTCATTCACGAAGATGCTCAATGAATGTTGTCAAATAAATGGATTACCTGTTATGAGTTGGAAATAGCTTTTTGGAACACCAAATAGCTTGTTTTTTTCAGGGAAGTCACAATTTTATAGTACGTGGTGCAGGAAGGGAACTCTCATGGGTCAGAGACAAGGACTTTATTACTCGTACCAGAACAAGCAGCATAAATTGCATGTTTGTATCTGTCCTCTTTGACTCCTGAGTCCTGCTGGGGAAGTAGAGGGGCTCCGGTGGGTGCTACACAGGCTGTGAGCTTACATTTCAGCTGAGGAACCACAGCTTAGACCACTTCAGTCTTTTACAATGGACTGCAACCCAGCCTGCCCAAACTCCCCAGGGGGAGACATTATCTTTAGTATACTGGACAGTAAATAAACCTGTTCTTTGCCCTGGAGGGAGACAGTTTATAAATATCCTTGAAAAAATAGTCATGAATGTACATAACTGTGAGAAACCCATGGAGAATTGTCTGTCAACAGAGCACATCCAAGCAAAGATGTGGGTTGAAAGCTTTCCAGACAAGAGGTACAGAGAGACACACAAGCCTGGCATGTTTGAGGGAGGAAAAGAAGGTCAGTGTGGATAGAGTGTAGTGAGATGGGAACAATGTGTAGAAGAGGAGATCTGAAGGGTACACAGGGGCCAGGACTTGAAGGGCTCTCTAGCCATGGCTTTGTATTAAAAACCAATCCATGAATCTCTGGTTAGAAAAGTTTAGCTAATTATCTGTAAGAAGAGTTGTTTCCAAAAAATAAATGCACACATATGTATGTGGTGGGTTTGAAATTATTTATACTTCTTCAGATTTTATTATGTATTCATATTGTGTGATTAAATTTTTCTCAAGCAAATCTATTTCTATATGAATTTAATTTATGTGTATATAGAACTCTCTATGCGTATATGTATATATATATTTTATAAATGAGAAAATCGAAGATATTGGCTACATTTAAATATGTTCAAATCACGATGTTCCCTTACATAATTATCTTACCCATGAGAGAAAGGAATATTTCATGATTTTGAAGCCCATGATTTTGTACCCCAAAGATTGTTTTTTTTACATTCAAATGTATAATCCTGATAAATCCTGATATATCAAAGACACTGGCCGTGGCTCTATTTTTTTTTATATGCCTAAATTATTTTTCAGATAAAGTTGACTTACTGATATTTCCACATTCTTGAAAAGACCATCTGCCATCAGTTCTTTCCAAACTCTTTGTACCTTTGAAAACTGAGCATAACTTTATGGATGCCTGGCTTTTTGGAGTTGTAAAGAAACTGGGAGATGATTTGCTTTATGCCTTCTTTCAAATAAATGAATATTTTCTAAAGCATTCATTCACTCATTCATTCAACAAAGAGTCACAGAGGGCCTGTCTTGTGTCAAGCAGTGTGTCAGACACCAGGGATGGTACCAAGATTTAAAAACACCACAGGTTTCTATCCTTAGATGAGCAGATTTTATGCAGTCCATCAGAGAGAGACAATAGAATAATCAAGGTGTGAATGAAGACCCAGGGGAAACCAGAGAAAGTGAGTGCCTTATTTTTATTGAAAGGTTATGAAAGACTTCAAAATAAAGCTAACAGTTACTTTATCTCCTCAGAGGCAGCTATTTACACTGATGAAAAGCATCAGTTAAAATTAAGTTTGGTCTAAATATTAAGCTATTATAGACTTCCTTTTAAATTTCACCCTTTGGGCAGAGTTTAGCTCTCTGGAGCATCATCTAAACTCCTTTGGGTGGAGTTTAGCTCTCTGGAGTATTACTCCCCTCCATCCCCAAAATGCCCGTCCCCATGGCAGACCTTCTAATTAATATCTGATCACTCCCTTTATATTTGATTTTTTTGTTCCTTATTTATAAAGCTATACAGAGTTTTGTTAAACTTTGCTTTCTTCCTTTTTCCCACAACAGTAGAATCTTTGCTCACAATAAAAATTTATTGCTGTAGTTTGTTTTACTTTTATATATTTTGGACCATCCTTCTAATAAATACTTGCTATGTTTCTCCCTCAGACCCACAGTTTATAAATACTTAGAGTACTGTAGTCAGCGCTTAGTGCTATACTTTAAAAGGGTTGTAAACAAAATTAAATGGTCATAAGGTAACAACCAATGTGCATAGTAATGGGGAATTACTTCTCTTGTGAAATAAGTGAAGAAACTAGAGCTATGTAGCCAGGAGTAGCAAAGACAAAGGCAGAATCTAAGAGGCCTCTTTAAATATTGGGACCACTGTTACTAGAAAAAAACTGATTAGATGTGTTCAAGACCCTCCCAGCACCTCTATCAATCTATGTGTCAGGAAGGGAGAGGAGAACTGAAAATACTGATGAGCATTTGTAGTTTATAAAGATGCTTAGGCATGTGAATAGGAATTTAGCATTGATCCAAAGGATAGGGCAAATCAGAGAGATTAGGGAAATAATGTAGTCAACTTTTAATATTTATTTAGTATTTGTGTCTGAGTTGTATTTGAGGTAGAGGAGAAGTCATACAAGGTGTGAAAGTGATTTTAGCTTGGCTAGGATGATACACTTTGAGTTGTGCAAGTAGACAACAGAAGTCTCAGCTGGATTACCTATGAAGAAACTCAGGTACTGAGACTAAGTAAGTGCCAAGGTTAAACAATTAGTATGTAGTTGAGTCAGGTTTGAACCTAGGTGGCTGACTCCAAAACCTAGACTCTTAAAAATTACACTATGCAAAGAAAAGTAACAATATACTGTCAAGTAAAAAAATTCAGTTTTCAAAAACTAAGATCTAACTTTTGTAAATGAATTACCTGTCTGTGCCTGAAAAGTTTGGGTAGGTAAACCCTAAAATGTTAATAGTAATGATGGCTGGGCAGTTTGATTTGGGGCCTTTTAAAAAATTTCATCTCTATGCTTTTAAATTTTCACAAGAAACAAGTATTTTCTTTATATCTTTTATGTGCTGAATGAAAATACGTACCAACCTACAATTATGTACCAAGAAAAAATATCCTTCAAGAATGTGAGCAAAATAAAGACAGAAATATAAAAACAGAGTTTGTTACCAATAGACCTTCAAAAATAAAAATTCTGAAGCTTATATATATATACAGAAGTTAGTGATACTTGATAGAAATTATGAGTTTCCAAACATATATGAACAGCAAGTAAAATGGTAAATCTGTGGATAATTCTGAAGAAACATTAACTCCAAAAAGCAATATAACAATATCTGTAGGTTAAAAAGAGAAAGCGTTAACGCTTTTTCTTTTTAAGAGAAAATTTTGAAAACCTAATACAAATTATCTACAAAAAGTGAAAATATTAATAAATGGATTGTAAAAATATTATCCATGGATAGGGAGACATAATATTGTATTGATATCCATTTCACTCCCCCTGAGCCAGAGAATCATTAAAATCCACTCAAAATATTGATATTTTTTTTTGGGGGGCGGTGATAGTATTTGGTAAGCTGATTGTAAGGTTTAAATAAAAGTGCAAAGGAACTCTCTTGAATTGGAAGAACAATGGTAGGATTTGCTGTAGCAGATATCCAGATTCATTATAAAGCTACAGTTGTAATTAAAATGGTATGATATTGGCACAAGAATAGACAAATACACCCATAGGACAGAATGGAAAGCTTGAAAACAGACATAAATAGAGACTTATTTGGTTATATCTGTAACAGATGAGGGCAGGTAGATTTTTACAATATATGGTTCTGGCAAAATTGGTTATCTACATGAGCAAAAATTGGATCCGTAGTTCACATTGTATAGAAATAAACCAGTTGCAGGTGTATTATTAATCTAAATATGAAAAACAAAACTATAAACATTTTAGAAGATAACAGAGGGAATATTGTCATGACCTTAGGGACAGGGAAAGATTTAATTCAGACACAGAATGAAAACTTAAACGAAAACGTGATAGATAATTCCAACTGCATTAATATTCAGAATTTCTGTTTTAAAAAATATGTCATAAAGACAAAGAAAAAGGCATGGCAAGCCAGAGATGTTTGCCATACATATTTAAATAAGAAGTCATATCCACTATGTATAAAGACTTCTAAAATTCAATAAGAAAAAAGACAGTTTATCTAAATTTAAAAATATATGAAAGAGATACTACAAAGAGATGGAGAATCAAATGGTCAATAAATTTGTTAAAGGCACTCAACTTTAATCAGAATCAGGTGTGTAGTAAAGAGTTAACCTTTCCCTCAAGGAGGCCTGACTTTTGCCCTCTGCTTCTGGGAGTTAATCTTTAAGCTCTAGGAATGTCATTCCTGATTGAAGTGTCTTTGTTTGCCTAGGAGCATTGTGTTGGATAGTCTAACATTGTCATTTGGGGTGGGAGCTGGCTAAACCAGTGTGATTTAGAGTAAAGACCACAGACTAAGCCAGTTGATCACAGTATGATTAGGGTGGGGCTTTGGGTCATGAAGCCTGACCTCTGAGGCAGTAGAGCTTGAGATGATCTTGTGGGAAGTCTACCATTCCTATGTGATGGAACTCCAGTAAAGCCTCTAGACACCAAGGCTTGGGTGAGCTTCCTTGGATGGCAACAATATTCCACGCCTATTGCCACACATCAGTTAGTACTGACTCCGTGGAGTGTTTTTCCCTGCATTCTGTCCTGTGTGCTTCTTCCCTTGGCTGATTTTAATCTGTATCATTTCCCTGAAGTAAACCATGATCATGAGTATAACAGCGTTCAGTTAGTTCTGAGTCTTTCTAGAGATTTATCAAACTTGAGGTGGTTTCCAGAACCCTCAGACTTGCCACTGGTGTCAGAAGTGAGGGCCTTCTTGTGTGGACTAATTTCACAGTTGTCTAAAGTCAACATTATTTAAAAGCCACATGAATATTTATTGCACACCCATTGATTGGCAAAAATTTGCCATACTGACTTTTGTTGAAAATTGGTATTAATTTGGAAAACAGTAAGAATGAAAGTAAAGTTGGGATTGTAATTACAGCTATGGTAGAGGAAGGTGGATGCACAACATCTGGGAGTGGTACACTAGGAATAGGTTTTATGTACCTTTTTTCTTTCAGTTTATTTTGTATTTTAATGTAAAGGCAAGAATTTAAGTAAAATTTTAAAAGACTGGATAGATAATAACACCATAATATCAATAATGATCTGTTGGATTATTTAAAAATCTTCCTTTTTTCTTTTCAGTTTTTTGCCACTGAATTGTATTATTTTTATCATAAAAAGAATAATTGAAGTGTGTTTTAAGGAAAAAGAAGTAAGGTTTTTGTGAGGTAAATGTGGTGCAAGGGTTAAAGAAAAACTTTTTTAACATGGATAAACAAGGTCCTACTATATAGCATAGGGAACTATATTCAGTAGCCTATAATAAACCATAATGGAAAAGAATATGAAAAAGAATGTATATATATGTATAACTGAATCACTTTGCTATACAGCAGAAATTAACACAACATTGTAAATCAACTATACTTCAATAAAATAAATTAAACAAAACGAGGTCAGGTCTCCAGTGTTGGGACCCAGAAATAGTTTTGTGAGTGCTCTCAAAGTTGATCTACTAGTTGGGGACAGGTGAGTAACTGGCACGGATCTCTAAATTCCAGTTTTTAAATTCATAATTGGAGATATTTTCTTCCTTTGTAGCGTATCAGAATGCTTCCTTCCCTGAGTATGGGAATGTGGACAACTGAAGGGGTCATCAGAAAGTAGCTTTGGTATACATTCTGCAGGCTGTGGCAATGCCTGATGATCAAGATTCTCTCTAAATGGAGACCTCCAGATACAGGTTGTCACTGCTTTGGAGAATCCTGGATAAGCCCTGGCAAAATACTTCCTGGATCCATTTTCTAAGACTTTATGTGGGATCCTCTTAGTCACAAATGACTTTGTTTTCTTTTTTTTTCTATGAAGTTTTCCTTCCACGAATTAAATTAACACCGTCTTTCAAGTCCTATTAGGCGTAATTAGATTTGTAGGCTTTGGTCTTCGAATTTTGTCCTAGGCGACATCCTTTCTTGTTAGGAGGCTCCTAGAGACAGTTAATCTCATCCGTTATGTATTGATTTTAGGAGGTTAACTCTCAAAGGGCCAGGTCCTGTTCTTTTCTCTTTGCTATGTACTCTATCTCTTTCCTTACTCACTATGTGTGATGTGTGATATTTTAAAATTTTTATTTAGCAAGGTAGGATAAAACACTTACTTGTTAAAATACCTTCTCCCTAAGTGGGATTTATTACTGAGTGAGATAAATGGACCTGTTGTTATCATTTCTGCCCCATGTGCTTATAAAGTACATTCTTCTTTTGTGTTAGAAAAAAGGAATGTATTACTTGGTTTCCTTGAAGCTTTTTTTTGCTACCAAAATATTTTCTAGGCTACACTAATATGAAGATTTTTCAGCAATTTACAGAAATGGTGCTTCTGAGCATACATTTTCTTTTTACTATTGAAAGGAAACCATGGGAATGCAGTATCCAATTTTGTTTGACAGGATTCTGGTTAGCAAACCACATGTGGTGTGTTTTTGTTTTGTTCTATAGTTGTTTCCATTGTGTTGTGTAATTCAGCCCAAGGATTTTGAGAATGGAAAATGTCACAAACCAAATATACAAAATTAATGAGTAGTTTACTCCATTGCAAGGGGCAGGCAGTGAACAGTCAGGCATAACAAAAGCAACAAGAATCCTGGGGCATAAAGCTGTTTCACCTAATGAAGTTCATGTTTCTGTGTGTGATATGAAGTTGTCAGGGCACTGATAGCCGTCTTGCTTAATTTTTAAATCTCTGAAAATCATAAATGATTATTCTTGCATTCAATTTACATGACTTATCAATTAAGTATAATCACATGTTTAAAGCAACTAAGAAAAACAGTTGCATACACAGCTATTAGTATTTTCAGAGCAATTTTAGAATGAACTTGTTACTAGCACCCAGATTCATTTCTTTTTTATTTATTTATTTATTTATTTTTTTGCGGTACGCGGGCCTCTCACTGTTGTGGCCTCTCCCGTTGCGGAGCACAGGCTCCGGACGCGCAGGCTCAGCGACCATTGCTCACGGGACTAGCCGTTCCGCGGCATATGGGATCCTCCAGGACCGGGGCACGAACCCGTGTCCCCTGCACCGGCAGGCAGACTCTCAACCACTGCGCCACCAGGGAAGCCCCCATTTCTTTTTTTTTTAAAAAATATTTATTTATTTTATTTGGCTGCGCCGGGTCTTAATTGTGGCATATGGGATCTTTTTCGAGTTTCAGCATGCGGGATCTTTAGTTGCAGCATGTGGGATCTTTTTTTGTAGTTGCGACATGTGGGATCTGTTTCCCTGACCAGGGATTGAACCCAGACCCCCTGCATTGGGAGTGCAGAGTCTTAACCACTGGACCACCAGGGAAGTCCCCAGATTCATTTCTAATGAGTCCTGTGTTACTGTGGCAATGTAAAAATGTGGCATCAGGTTTGTTCTCTTACACTTATGAGCCAGTGATGTTATGATTATGTTTGCAAAAAGTGAGTTATGGATGTCTCTTACCTAGCTCATTTTGACCGAAACATACAAGCAAAAGGAGAGAAATACTAACCAGAGACCCTTGAACTCCAAACTCCTGCTTCTTCACTAACTGCAACATTTTATAATTCTCTCCCAGTTACATCACCCTTACATTAGGAAGACAACTATGGTTTTTTTTCCAAGATAAAGTCAGCTTACTTCTGAGTTCTCTACTTCAAGTTCAGAAGGGTTTGCACTCAACGGTCTCTTCCTATACTCTTCAGAGCTTTTTGGTTTCTTGTGACTTGAAGCTACAGCTGTTTACCTTGGTACCAAAGATGTCTCCTGAGCCTTTCTTCGTTTCCATAATCAATGGATTACTTCAAAACCCAATTACTAAAATCCTACATGATTATGAAAGGATGAAACGTTTTAAGACAAGAGGAACACAGGATGTCGTATCTGTTCAAAAGATAAGGGGCTTCCCTGGTGGCGCAGTGGTTGAGAGTCTGCCTGCCAATGCAGGGGACACGGGTTTGTGCCCCAGTCCGGGAAGATCCCACATGCAGTGGAGTGGCTGGGCCCATGAGCCATGGCTGCTGAGCCTGCACATCCGGAGCCTGTGCTCCGCAACGGGAGAGGCCACAACAGTGAGAGGCCCGTGTACCGCAAAAAAAAAAAAAAAAAAAAAAAAAAAAAAAAAGATAAGGAAATTCAGGATGGTATATGGGCCAGATATCTTCATTTCCTTTCCAGATCGTCCCCCCTCCTCCACCTTGCTGTTTCCTGCGGAGAATGACTGTCACTCAGATTTCCCTGCCTTCTGGCTTCTAGCTGGGTTTGTTCCTGGTGAGTTCCAGCAGGAAATAGGGAAGGATGAAGAGTGAGGTTCAGGCATTCATTCTCCCTGGGGTTTGTCATATCCCTTAAACAAAGATTCCTGATCCTTTCCAGGTCACCTGTTCTGCATGAATTTCTCTTCCTTCAGGTTCCGGTAACTTCTCCCCTCATCTCCTGAGGCTGAGCTCTGCTGCTGCTAGCTCCGGGTCCCTGCTGTCCCCTGCCGTTCCCTGCATCCCATCACACTTTGATGATTTAGCGTCTTTTCAGTAAACTCTTCTTGAGTTAACTCATTTTTAGTATGAAATCTTTTCACCATTGAGAACCTGATTGAAACACCCCAAATGGTAATAATGCCTAAATCTGAAGCACAAAGTAAAAGAAATAATAAGAAGACCAGTCCAAAGTCCAAACTCTTGTTTTCTTAATCTAAAACATTTCGTCCAATTTTAAGTAGACCTACCCTCAAGTAGACAAGTAAAAAAAAAATGAAATCTAAAAAAGTGAAGGCTAAAAGAAAATCTGTAAATGTGCATGGAGTTGCTCTTTCCCTGGAACTTTCCCTCCCACAGCAGTGTATTCTCCTGTTCAAAACTGGACCCACTGCCTCCCAGCCCCCCACACATGTGCTACCCCAGGACTTTCCCTTTACTGCTTTCCTTCAGTGGACCCACTGCTTCCTGTATTTTATGTCTTTGGTCTTTCACTGGTTTTGTTTGGTTTGGTTTGGTTGTGACATGGTGAGATGACTGGTTTTCTGAGACTCTGGAAAGTAGTAGGCAGCGATATTTTTCAGGAACACCTGGGCACTGACTCTGCTTGCCTCTGAGAAAAAAATACCTTTCTAGTATTAAGTTTGGTTTAAAATTTAGGAAAGCTTAGTTTTCTAAAGATTTCCTTGAACAGAAGTACATGGGTGGTGAGGTTAAGATCTGAAATGGAACTGAAATCATGGTATAAAAAGAATAGTGGCTTAGCAGGAATTTTGAGTTTTACCAGCAGCTGTGTGCCCTGTAGGGATACAGGGTCCAGGAAAAAGTCACACAGAGATATGCTGCATCTTCTTTGTGTGGATATTTCTGTTGAATTCTGTTTCCTTTTCCACAGAAATGAAAAACTTACAGGTGGTCTGAGCCTGTAGTTTTATTTCTGTTGATCCCTGACCCAACCTTCAATGCTGCTGTAATATCCATGCTTCCTAAGGAACTTTTAAGAAAAGATGCATGGAAAATTAACTTACTGAGCCTTTGTACATCTGAAAATGCTTTCACTCTTGATGGATGTATTGACTAACATTGCATTTTAAGTTTCCTCTGTATTTTGAAGCTTTTGTCTCCATTATTTTCTTGACACAGTATTTTTGGTGAGATACTGCTTTCCATTTGATTCTCATTCTGACTCTTTTGTAGAAATTATAAAAATATTTTCTTATTTTTAGTATGATCTCAAATTGTATGGGCTAGTATCAAGATTTGTTCCTTTTGTATAGCCCATTTTAGTCTAAAGGCTTGCTTTTCTTTAGCGTTTGGAAATAATCTTCTACTATTTCTTTATTCCATGCATTCTCTCTGGTTTTGGAATTCCTGTAAGATAAATGTTGAACTCCCTGGATTAATTCTCTATGTAATTTCCCTCATATTTTCTGTCTCTTTGTCTTTTTGATTCATGTTCTGAGAGATTTCCTTGGCTTTTCTTCTAGCACCTGTCTATCATTTAAAATTTTAGGTACTATCCTCTTACTTTCTTTAGACTTTTTCTTGTTATGACTGCTTCCTCTATTCCCATTCCCTGAATGGGAATAGTATCCCAGTCTTCATTTACAGAATTAATGTTTCCTTACTCTTCTCTGAGAATATTATTATACTGTATTCTCTCTCTTTCTCCTCTCTCTTTATTCCTCCCTCCCTCCTTCCCTTGGAATTAGGTTTTCATTTTGCATCATCTTTGTCTTGCATGCTCTTGATTCTCCTCATATACTAGTGACTTCTTGCCCATTCATATTTTAAAAAGAAAGAGGGTAGATTTTTACTGTGTGTGCGTGCATGTGCGTGTGTGTGTGTACACATATATGCACTCTGCATATAGGCATCACATTAATTTTATTCCCTGAATTGGCATTTTGACCATGAACTCTATGTATGTGAGTTGAGTGGGGCATGAGGACCATCAGGTTTTGCCTTCAGATGTAGGTCACCAAATGCTAGAAGGAGAAGAGCTCTACTTTGAGGTGCCAATATTTTCCTTAGAAGCATTAGAGTTCCTCAGATGATTTTCTGTATTCCTTGAGAGATGAGCCCTCTGTTCTTTGCCTGATGGTAGATGACTGATGGTGGGAATGCTGAGAGCTGGGAGAGATTTTTTTCTTCAACATCTTTCCTGATGTCCCCAGACTGCTTCCAGCCCCAATATGGGCTAGATGATTCCTTGGCACTCATATTTCCAGATGCAGTTATTGCATTCTGCTGTCAGAATGTGTCTTTTATTTATTTATGTGTCTTTCTCCTGCATTAGCTTATGACCTCCGGAAGGGCAAGGGCCATGCATTATTATTCTATTGATATCACTTACTTTTCTATTCTTCTATTGTTAGAAAGAAGAAGGTCTTTGGTGGGGCTAATGGCGGACTCGGGGAGGGCTTATGCCAAGGTGTACTTCCCAGAACTTCTGCTTTCAGTGTCCTTGTCCCCACGGTGAGCCACAGCCACCCCATGCCTCTGCAGGAGACCCAGCAACACAAGCAGGTCACCATGGAGTCCCGAGAGGAGTTCCTTCTGCTATAAACCATGTCGTTGACAGGGTCTTGGTGCTCTGGCTGGGTGTCAGGCCTGAGCCTCTGAGGTGGGAGAGCTGAGTTCAGAACATTGGTCCACCAGAGACCTCCCGGCCCCATGTAATATCAAACAGCAAAAGCTCTCCCAGAGCATTCCATCTCAACACTAAGACGCAGCTCCACTCAACGACCAGCAAGCTACAGTGCTGGACACCCTATGCCAAACAACTAGCAAGAAAGAAACATAACCCCACCCATTAGCAGAGAGGCTGCCTAATATCATAATAAGGTCACAGACACCCCAAAACACACCACCGGATGCGGTCCTGTCCACCAGAAAGACAATATACAGCCTCATCCACCAGAACACAGACACCAGCCCCCTCCACAAGGAAGCCTACACAACCCACTGAACCAACCTTATCCACTGGGGGCAGACACCAAAAACAAAGGGAACTACGAACCTGCAGCCTGTGAAAAGGAGACCCCAAACACAGTAAGTTAAGCAAAATGAGAAGACAGAGGAATACACAGCAGATAAAGGAGCAAGGTAAAAACCCACCAGACCTAACAAATGAAGAGGAAATAGGCAGTCTACCTGAAAAAGCACTCAGAATAATGGTAGTAAAGATGATCCAAAGTCTTAGAAATAGAATGGAGAAAATACAAGAAAGATTTAACAAGGAACTAGAAAAACTAAAGAGCAAACAAACAATGATGAACAACACAATAAATGAAATTAAGAATTCTCTAGAAGGCATCAGTAGCAGAATAACTGAGGCAGAAGAACGGATAAGTGATCTGGAAGATAAAATAGTGAAAATAACTACTGCAGAGCAGAATAAAGAAAAAAGAATGAAAAGAATTGAGGGCAGTCTCAGATACCTCTGGGACAACATTAAACACACCAACATTCGAATTATAGGGGTCCCAGAAGAAGAAGAGAAAAAGAAGGGGACTGAGAAAACATTTGAAGAGAGATGATAGTTGAAAACTTCCCTAACATGGGAAAGAAAATAGTCAATCAAGTCCAGGAAGCACAGACAGTCCCGTACAGGATAAATCCGAGGAGAAACATGCCAAGACACATATTAATCAAACTATCAAAAATTAAATGCAAAGAAAAAATATTAAAAGCAGCAAGGGAAAAGAAACAAATAACATACAAGGGAATCCCCATAAGGTTAACAACAGATCTTTTAGCAGAAACTCTGCAAGCCGGAAGGCAGTGGCAGGACATATTTAAAGTGATGAAAGGGAAAAACCTACAACCAAGATTACTCTACCCAGCAAGGATCTCATTCAGATTCGATGGAGAAATTAAAACCTTTATAGACAAGCAACAGCTAAGAGAATTCAGCACCACAAAACTAGCTTTACAACAAATGCTGAAGGAACTTTTCTAAGTGGGAAACACAAGAGAAGGAAAAGACCTACAATAACAAACCCAAAACAATTAATAAAATGGTAATAGGAATGTGCATATCAATAACTACCTTAAATGTAAGTGGATTAAATGCTCCAACCAAAAGACATAGACTGGCTGAATGGATACAAAAACAAGACCCGTACATATGCTTTCTACATGAGACCCACTTTAGACCGAGGGACACATACATACTGAAAGTGAGGGGATGGAAAAAGATATTCCATGCAAATGGAAATCAAAAGAAAGCTGGAGTAGCAATTCTAATATCAGACAAAATAGACTTTAAAATAAAGACTATTACCAGAGACAAAGAAGGACACTACATAATGATCAAGGGACCAATCCAAGAAGAAGATATAACAATTGTAAATATCTATGTACACAGCATAGGAGAACCTCAATACATAAGGCAAATACTAACACCATAAAAGTGGAAATTGACAGTAACAGAATCATAGTAGGAGATATTAACACCCCTCTTTCACCAATGGACAGATCATCCAAAATGAAAATAAATAAGGAAACATAATCTTTAAATGATACATTAAACAAGATGGACTTAATTGACATTTATAGGACATTCCATCCGAAAACAACAGAATACACTTTCTTCTCAAGTGCTCATGGGACACTCTCCAGGATAGATCATATCTTGGGTCACAAATCAAGCCTTGGTAAATTTAAGAAAATTGTAGTTGTATCAAGTATATTTTCTGACCATAATGCTATGAGACTAGATATCAATTACAGGAAAAAATCTGTAAAAAATACAAACACACAGAAGCTAAACTATATACTACTAAATAACTGAGAGATCACTGAAGAAATCAAAGAGGAAATCAAAAAATATCTAGAAACAAATGACAATGAAAACATGATGATGCAAAACCTATGGAATGCAGCAAAAGCAGTTCTAAGAGGGAAGTTTATAGCAATAAAATCCTACCACAAGAAATAAGAAACATCTCAAATAAATAACCTAACCTCACACCTAAAGCAATTAGGGAAAGAACAAAAAAAACCCCAAAGTTAGCAGAAGGAAAGAAATCATAAAGATCAGATCAGAAATAAATGAAAAAGAAATGAAGGAAATGATAGCAAAGATCAATAAAACTAAAAACTGTTTCTTTGAGAAGATAAACAAAATTGATAAACCATTAACCACACTTATCACAAAAAAAAAAGGGAGAAGACTCAAACCAACAGAATTAGAAATGAAAAAGGAGAAGTCACAACTGACACTGCAGAAATAGAAAGAATCATGAGAGACTACTACAAGCAGCTATATTCCAATAAAATGGACGACCTGGAAGAAATGGACAAATTCTTAGAAAAGCACAACCTTCGAAGACTGAACCAGGAAGAAATAGAAAGTATAAACAGACCAATCACAAGCACTGAAATTAAAACTGTGATTAAAAATCTTCCAACAAACTAACACCGAGAACCAGATGGCTTCACAGGCGAATTCTGTCAAACATTTAGAGAAGAGCTAACACCTATCCTTCTCAAACTCTTCCAAAATATAGCAGAGGGAGGAACACTCCCAAACTCATTCTATGAGGCCACCATCACCCTAATACCAAAACCAGACAAAGATATCACAAAAAAAGAAAGCTACAGGCCAATAGCACTGATGAACATAGGTGCAAAAATCCTCAACAAAATACTAGCAAACAGAATCCAACAGTACATTAAAAGGATCATACACCATGAACAAGCGGAGTTTATCCCAGGAATGCAAGGATTCTTCAATATATGCAAATCAATCAATGTGATACACCATATTAACAAAATGAAGGATAAAAACCATATGGTAATCTCAATAGATGCAGAGAAAGCTTTTGACAAAATTCAACACCCAGTTATGATAAAAACTCTCCAGAAACTAGGCATAGAGGGAACCTACCTCAACATAATAAAGGCCATATATGACAAACCGACAGCCAACATCATTCTCAATGGTGAAAAACTGAAACCATTTCCTCTCAGATCAGGAACAAGACAAGGTTGCCCACTCTCACCACTCTTATTCAACATAGTTTTGGAAGTTTTAGCCACAACAATCAGAGAAGAAAAACAAATAAAAGGAATCGAAATTGGAAAAGAAGAAGTAAAAGTGTCACTGTTTGCAGATGATATGATAATATACATACCGAATCCTAAAGATGCTACCAGAAGACTACTAGAGCTAATCAATGAATTTGATAGAGTAGCAGGATACAAAATTAATGCACAGAAATCTCTTGCATTCCTATACACTAATGATGAAAAATCTGCAATAGAAATTAAGGAAACATTCCCAGTTACCATTGCAATGCAAAGAATAAAATATCGGGCTTCCCTGGTGATGCAGTGGTTGAGGGTATGCCTGCCGATGCAGGGGACGCGGGTTTGTGCCCCAGTCTGGGAGGATCCCATGTGCCGTGGAGTGGCTGGGCCCGTGAGCCATGGCAGCTGGGCCTGTGCATCCGGAGCCTGTGCTCTGCAACGGGAGAGGCCACAACAGTGAGAGGCCAGCGTACTGAAAAAAAAAAAAAAAAGAATAAAATGCCTAGGAATAAGCCTAAGGAGACAAAAGACCCGTATGCTGAAAACTATAAGACACTGATGAAAGAAATTAAAGATGATACAAACAGATGGAGAGATATACCATGTTCTAGGAATGGAAGAATCAACATTGTGAAAATGAGTATACTACCCAAAGCAATCTACGGATTCAGTACAATCCCTATCAAACTACCAATGGCATTTTTCACAAAACTAGAACAAAAAATTTCACAATTTGTATGGAAACATAAAAGACTCCAAAAAGCCAAAGCAATCTTGAGGAAGAGATATGGAGTTGGAGGAATCAGGCTCCCTGACTTCAGACTATACTACAAAGCTACAGTAATCAAGACAGTATGGTACTGGCAGAAAAACAGCAATATAGATCAATGGAACAGGATAGGAAGCCCAGATATAAACCAACGCACATATGCTCACCTTATCTTTGATAAAGGAGGCAAGAATATACAATGGGGGAAAGACAGCCTCTTCAATAAGTGGTGCTGGGAAAACTGGACAACTACATGTAAAAGAATGAAATTAGAACACTCCGTAACACCATACACAAAAGTGAACTAAAAGTGGATTAAAGACCTAAATGTAAGGCCAGAAACTATCAAACTCTTAGAGGAAAACATAGGCAGAACACTACGATATAAATCACAGCAAGATCCTTTTTGACCCACCTCCTAGAGAAATGGAAATAAAAACGAAAGTAAACAAATGGGAGCTAATGAAACTTAAAAGCTTTTGCACAGCAAAGGAAACAAGACCAAAAGACAACCCTCAGAATGGGAGAAAATATTTGCAAATGAAGCAGCTGACAAAGGATTAATCTCCAGAATTTACAAGCAGCTCATGCAGCTCAATATCAAAAAAACAAACAACCCAATCCAAAACTGGGCAGAAGACCTACATAGACATTTCTCTAAAGAAGAGATGCAGATTGCCAACAAACACATGAAAGGATGCTCAACATCACTAATCATTAGGGAGATGCAAATCAAAAATACAGTGAGATATCACCTCACACTGGTCAGAATGGCCATCATGAAAAAATCTACCAACAATAAATTGTGGAGAAGGTGTGGAGAAAAGGGAACCCTGTTGCACTGTTGGTGGGAATGTAAATTGATATAACCACTATGGAGAACAGTATAGAGGTTCCTTAAAAAACTAAAAAATGAACTACCATATGACCCAGCAATCCCACTACTCGGCATGTACCCTGAGAAAACCATAATTCAAAAAGAGTCATGTACCAGAATGTTCATTGCAGCTCTGTTTATAATAGCCAGGACATGGAAGCAACCTAAGTGTCGATCGACAGATGAATGGATAAAGAAGATGTGGCACGTATATACAATGGAATATTACTCGGCCATAAAAAGAAACAAAAGTGAGTTATTTGTAGTGAGGTGGATCCACTTAGAGACTGTCATCCAGAGTGAAGTATGTCAGAAAGAGAAAAACAAATACCATATGCTAACAAATATATATGGAATCTAAAAAAAAAAAGAAAAATGTTCTGAAGAACCTAGGGGTAGGACAGGAATAACGACGCAGACGTAGAGAATGGACTGAGGACATGGGGAGGGGGAACGGTAAGCTGGGACAAAGTGAGAGAGTGGCATGGACATATATACACTACCAAATGTAAAATAGGTAGCTAGTGGGAAGCAGCCGCCTAGCACAGGGAGATCAGCTCTGTGCTTTGTGACCACCTAGAAGGGTGGGATAAGGACTGTGGGAGGGAGACCCAAGCGGGAGTAGATATGGGGATATATGTATACATATAGCTGATTGTCTTTGTTATATAGCAGAAACTAACACACCATTGTAAAGCAGTTATACTCCAATAAAGTTGTTAAAAAAAATTATTCCCAGTGAAAGAAGCCAGACACGAAAGACCACATACTATATGACTCCATTGATATGGAAGGCCAGAATAGGGATAGAAGGTAGGTTAGTGGTTGCCTAGGGTTGGGGGTGGAGATGGGAGACACAGGATTGATAGCTGTCGGTGAAGAGTTTCTTTTTTAGGGAGATGAAAATGTCCTAAAATTGACTGTAGGTATGGTTGCACACATCTATGAATATAATGAAAACAATGAATTGCACACTTTAGGTAGATTGTTTATGTGAATTATACCTCAATAAAGCTGTCAAAAAAAGAAAAAAAAAGAAAAGAAATATTATTATTATGTCTAATTCTAAGAAAACTATCCCATAACTAACACTTAAGGAAGACTTATTTTGTTCCAGAGTTTGTTCTATGCATTATACAAATATTATCTTGATAATCCTCTACACTTCCTTACTATTTCCTAATTTTCAGAAATGCTAAGGCACAGAGAGATAGTTACTTGCTGATAGTATAACACATAACAAATGATAGAGTCACAATCTGACCCTTTGCGATATGGATCCAAAGGAAGATAAGGAGCTGCTCTTTTTACTTTCAAAGCAGACATCATGACATACCTTATGATAATGACTGATTCATGTCTTTGTATGATTATGAATAGACTGTTTTCCTTTTGCAAAAAAAAGTTTTGTGACATTAAAACCACTTTTCATTGTTGTTCAAATAGATATTTTACAATGTCAATTTATATTCAGTGAGACACTCAAATTATGTTCTGTTCCTTTAATGGTTTTCCTTGCACTATGTTTTCAGAATTCGGTATCTTCAATAAAACAAGTATTCCTTGATTTTGTAGATACTGACTTTCCTCCATGTGATTTGTCTTTGTCAAGTGAGTCAATTTTATATGGCTCATTTAGTGCATTTTACTTGTGATCACCTTTGGGGGGAGAATTATGTAAAATGAATTTTTCTCCACTTTTTTTTTTTTAACGAAGGAGGCAAATAAGTATAAATTAGCTTCATAATACAAAGACCTAGACATTAGAGTACAAGGATTCTTTTGGGGAACTGATTTCTGGTCTTGTTGTGGTAGACATGGGGGTGCACTGCCCAGATCCCCTTCAAAATAAGACTTCCTGCTCAGATGTGGGTGAGGAAGCAGCTTCTGGCTGTTACTTTTTCAGGATCAGCCTGTGCTGCCAAGTGCTACCTTATTCTACCTGAGGTCCTGCACTTCCTGGGCAGCCCACATCCCTTGATTGAGGAAGACAGAGGTAGAAAACACCCAGCCATTTCAGCCTATCACGGGGATCTTAGATGCCAGTACTTTCTCCAGACTGGAGCTGGGTTGGCTGAGGCTTTGTGGCATCTACACTGTAGTTCAGCTTCTTCTTCTGCCCAGTGCTTCTTTTTCTCCCTTCCTTTTGTAGATATTAATCCCCAATAAACTATATTTCACTCCAAACTCCATTTTAGCACCTGTTTTGGGAGAATCCAACCTGTGACACCTATACTCTATAGACTATAGTTCCTTCCTATTGTAAAATGATGGGGTTACACTTTACTCTTTATTATGTAAACATATTATTGTGGTAATCATTATCAAATTTTCATATATTTTAGGTCAAGAAATCAAGACATGGTTTTGTGTTTGTAAATATGATAAACCACTTGGCTTCTAGCCCCCTCAACATTCTAATCCCCATATGTGAACTCTACCTTTGTTTAGGTCTAGCAGCCCAATTCTGTTCATGGCCAAGGGGACTATAAGGAACATGGTCTTAGTCATTGAACAGCTTAAGAAGTTGCCTTCTTTGTTGTTTTCATAACAAGTAGAGAGTGCTTTCCATGGGCCTGTCAGCCTCCCCTTCCCTAGCTGTTATTGGGATCTTGCAAGAACACCAGCTCTGTTAGTTGGCCTTACCTCTGACCTCAGATACAAATAATTGAAGCTAATGGACTGACTAAATCAGTTGGTTCTTTTTCATGATGTTGACTCATACTGAAATTTGTCTTTTTCTTATTGCTGGGGTTTTTTGGCTTCTAACACTTCTTGAAACTTACACAGATGCGCATGCACACACGTGCGCACACACACAGAAACTTGTTGCCAAATTTTTATGCATAAGGAAAAGCTTATAAAAGTCTGACAGAAAGCCTATATATCTCAAAAGAACTAACAAATTGCAAAGTGCCTGCAAAGGCAACTTCCTCTCCACCCTCAATTCCCTGAGTGCTACTGTGATGGGGATTCTCTTTCTCTGTAATCCATCTATGTCCTTATGCTTGAATGCCTTAGAGGTGTCTAGAATTCAAGAGATAGAGTAAAATCTTCCTTGCATTTCTTTACTCCTTTGTACTTTTGTTTCTATCTCTATTTATTTTGTGGTATGTGAGTTTTTTTAAACAAAATTGGAACAAAATACCACCCCCCCTTTTTTTTTTTTTAACGAAAGCCAAATCTCATGAGTGGTAATTTATTGTTGAATTCAACATTTTGTTTTATGAAAAGCAGTTTATATAACTGAGAGATTAAGTATTACAGTGTGGTTATAAATAGGTAAAATCATTTTTCTGCTTTTTATTGATATAACAACAATGACAGTCTTTATTAATTTACCAGCTAATGTCTAGACAGTTCTAATAAAAAGATAAATGGGAGCATTAAATATCTCTTCATTGTAATACAGAAGCATTTTAAGGGAGATCCTCAAAATACTAAATGAAATTTAGATCTAAACATCCTTATGGATCATCAGATGTGATCCTTGTATAAAATGAGTGTTCTACCTGCTGAACCAGAATATTTTAAAGCCCAACCACTTCACTTTCAAGTTTCTTTCTGCTCTACTAATGTTAAAGGTTACCTTTTCTTCCTAACCATGAAAGCTATTACTCCCCAGTGGCAGGGAAAATGCTAACTTGTTAGTTCCAGTACAAGTGTATTCAACAGCACCAGTTTTTTCTTCATAATAGCATATCTACTTTTCTTATGTCATCCCATAGGGAAGTCATCATAGGGAATTTGAGATACCGATAAAAAAAATAGAGGCTTCCCTGGTGGCGCGGTGGTTAAGAATCCGCCTGCCAATGCAGGGGACTCAGGTTCAAGCCCTGATCTGGGAAGATCAAACATGCTGGGGAGCAACTAAGCCCGTGTGCTACAGCTACTGAGCCTGCGCTCTAGAGCCCACGAGCCACAACTACTGAAGCCTGCGGGCCTAGAGCCCATGCTCCGCAACAAGAGAAGCCACAGCAATGAGAAGCCTGCACACCACAACGAAGAGCAGACCTTGCTCCACACAACTAGAGAAAGCCTGCACGCAGCAACGAAGACCCAACACAGCCAAAAATATAAATAAATTAAAAAAATATATACATAATAGTCCATCTAAAATCACAGCAAAGATAGAAACCTGAATGGACCTTGATTACAGAACTAGGTAACTTCCTGTAGATATTGGCTATTGAACTTTTAGTGTGAGAAAGTTGGAGTCCTGGGATACTGTAGGTTGGTGTATATCTCAATGAACAAAATTTAAGACTTCCATAATATAACAAATGGTTATGACAAAGGCTAAATGTTAGTAAAACAGTTGCTTGTCTTCACTGGCAAGCAGTGAAGACAGTTTTCCTCTGCCTGGAGAAGACAATGGGAGGGAGGCCTGTGAGGGAGAATTTTAACACCTTCTCCAACCTGTGAACCCTGACCACTGGGAGGAAAGGTGGACTAGGGGCTTCTCAGGGCTATAATCAGGGAGAGGGAGTTTAACTGGTTAGACGTGCACTTGGGGAGACTGATTCATTTATATTTGATTACATTCCCCCAAATTCAGGTAATTCCTACCAATGAAAATGCTGATGGCAAGCTGTAGACAAGAGAAAAGATGTTTAAATTTTCCTCACTTATTTCCATCATATAAATATGAATGTAATACTGTTTACACATACATAAAGTTATAAATATAAATATTACTCAATGAGTCATAAAGTCTTAGATTTAGAAAGACAGAGATCTTCTAGTGCAACTTCCTATTCACTATGGAAAATTCTTTCTTTTTTTTTTTTTTTCTTTTTTTTGCGGTACGCGGGCCTCTCACTGTTGTGGCCTCTCCCGTTGCGGAGCACAGGCTCCGGACACGCAGGCTCAGCGGCCATGGCTCACGGGCCCAGCCGCTCCACGGCATGTGGGATCTTCCCGGACCGGGACATGAACCCATGTCCCCTGCATCGGCAGGCGGACTCTCAACCACTGCACCACCAGGGAAGACCAAATTCTTTCTTTATGACAGATGTTCAATAGATATTTACTGAGCACCAACTTAGTGAAAGAACAAAATATAAATAAGGCACATTCTCCTCCCTTTTAGAACACAAAGCCTAGTTGAGCTTGAAAAGATATTGAAGATAGCAACAATTTGGACCTCCAAAATGATGTTTTTTTCCCTTATAAATTATGCTCTTAGATATTGATGTTTAACTCTATTCACCCTGAATTACAGATTTGGTTCTCTTAGAGAACTGATAGCACTTAATGTGAAAATATATCGGGCTACTCTAGCTTTTGGCTTTCAGAAAAAGCCATTCACAGGACATCACCTCTGCTAAGTAGGACTTTTTGTGCTTTTCAAACGTTAATGTACAAGCACATCACCTAGGATTTTAGTAAAATGAAGATTCTAATTTATTTAGTTGGAGTGGGACCTGAAACTCTGCATTTCTAATGAGCCACTTAGATGCCATGCTGCTCTTCAGAGGGCCATTTTGGACAGCCTACTGCTCTTGAGCTTTTCTCTTTACCCAGTTATATTATTATTTTCCGAAGAAAGACAATGGTAGTGATAAAATTCCAATCCCATCAATGATTTCTCTAATCATGGCAAATCAAACCTGATTCTAGTATTCTAGTCAGTTTTATTATTGCTTATAAAGTTCTGTAATTGATTTGTAACTTGTGGGAGCATCTTAAATTTACTTTCAAATGTTCTGGTCTTTGAACATCTCAAGCACTGGTAGTCCAATTTAGTTTTCTGTGAAAGGCAAATAGTTTTCCTTTTCCTTTTTAAATGAATAAATTGTGGAATTTTAATTCTTAGGCACTTTTAACAAGGAGGTCTTTAATACATGGTTATCTATTGAGAAAAATGATTTTCAATATGATAAATATTATGAATTAAAATAAATTAATTCTTTTTTCTGCCTTGCACTGTTTCATAGGTGTCTAACTGGCCTTTAACATGGTATTAATAATTTTTATATTTATTTATGCTTTTGAATTTTTACATATATAAGAAAGAGCACCTGCTTGTTATGTAGAGAATAAATTCCTCCAGCACTGCTGCTTCCTTCCAAGTGAAGGGAGCTCCTCTTAGATAAACCTTCTGTTTTCTCTCCATACCATCACTCATTCCTCTGGAAGGAGGAAGAACACCTTACTTTATTGATGATTTAGGGTAGATAATAATTGTAAGCCAAGCCCTTTTTCTTTTCTTCCTCTTTGTTAGCTGGCTTTCAGCAGAGAGCATATTATCTGCTTTGTCCCTTTATGCCATGGGATTTATAAGGCCACGCCCCACTTCCTACCACAGAGATGTGACCAGATGGATATCTGTGTAATTGTAGAGGTCAGTATCAGAGAGCTCACTTAGCCACAGGTATGAATTATGTCTTGCAATATTGGCTGATTGGTAATACAGTTGATATTTTAATTTCCATAAGCTGATTACTTTGTATGGATTGGTTCAGATTTGGGTGGAAAGAGAGGTACATTTAAAAAAATATATTGTCATACTGTAATATTACTATGTGCCTTTCATTTATGTAAGTCATACCTAAATAAAAACTGAATATGAGACAAAAATAATTGCTATAGAAAATGAAAACACTAGCTTGAAAAGATATATGTACCTCCATGTTCATTGCAGCATTATTTACAATAGCCAAGATATGGAAACAACCTAAGTGCCCACTGATGGATAAATGGATAAGGTAGATATGGTATATATATGCAATGGAATATTATTCAGCCATATAAAAGAATGAAATCTTCCCATTTGTGATAATACGGATGGACCCTGAGTGCATTATGCTTAGTGAGATAAGTCAGACAGAGAAATACAAATACTGTATGATATCACATGTGGAATCTAAAACCAAAGCCAAAAACAAAACCCAAGCTCATAGATACAGAGAACAGATCAGTGGTTGCCAGAGGTGGAGATTCAGACATGGGTGAAATGGGTAAAGGGAGTCAAAAGGTACAAACTTCCAGTTATAAAATAAATAAGTCGTGGGGATGTAATGTACAGTGTGGTGATTATAGTTAATAATGCTGTATTGCATATTTGAAAGTTGCTAAGAGAGTACATCTTAAAAGTTTCCATTACAAGCAAAAAAATTCTGCAACTATGTCTGGTGACAGATGTTAACTAGAATTATTGTGGTGATCATTTTGCAATAAAAACAAATATGGAATCATTATTTTATACACCTGAAACTAATATAATGTTGTATGTCAAATGTACCTCAAGAAAAAAGAATTGCTATAAGACAGTAAGAAAAACGAGACAATTCTGTATAGGGGAAGAATTAATGCAACATTGAATTGGGCCTTAAAAATAGTTTTTAATAGTGTTAAAAGGTGGTCATAAAAAGTCATAATATTTCAAAGGAGATAATTACATGAGCAATCACAGAAATATAAAAAGTTCTAATTTAGAGAATGATAACCTTCTTTAGCTAAAAGATGAGTTATATGCAGGGTTTGTGTGTGTGTGTGTGTATGTATGTGTGTGTGTGTGTGTGTGTGAAGGGCAAATTCCAGAAAAAGAGTAATTGTACTTATATTTTTAGGTGTCTTGAAAGTCCGCTGAAAATTTTATTTTGAAGAACAATTGAAGATCTGAGTAAGAAAGTGACTTGATCTGATCTGTATTTAAAGGAAATAACTCTGGAAACTTTAGGAAGGCAGAAATAGAGTGGAGGAGATAAATGATCAATTAGAAATAAAAATTAGAACAGGTTAAGAGTAATTGGAATTTGACCCAGGGCCTTGGAAGTGGGAATATAAAGGAAGGAATGTTTTTGAGAGACTTTGAAGAAGTTCAGTCTTTATTGCTTAGCAACTGAATAAATGTGGGAGAAATGGGGGAAAATGATAACCATAAATAAAATTTGATGCCTAGTTATGAGTGGGACTGTAATGAAATTAAATAGAAATATGTTTTCAGAAAGACTAATGTTTAATGTAAACCTAAACGTTTAATGGCAAGTTTAATGGAAAAGTTAAGTGTAGTTTTAGATATGATGGGCTTTTAGTGCTCTTGAGACATCTAAGGCATCTACAGAATAAAAACTGAATTTGAGGTTGTAGTCAATTGACACTTCAGACCTTTGGATTTTGAGAATTACTGGTAGTGAAGGGTGAAGCTGTGGAGGTAATGACTTAAAAATAGAGAGTATAGGGGCTTCCCTGGTGGCTCAGTGGTTGAGAGTCCGCCTGCCGATGCAGGGGACACGGGTTTGTGCCCCGGTCTGGGAACATGCCGTGGAGCGGCTGGGCCCGTGAGCCATGGCTGCTGGGCCTGCGCGTCCGGAGCCTGTGCTCCGCAGCGGGAGGGGCCGCAGCAGTGAGAGGCCCGCGTACCGCCAAAAAAAAAAAAAAAAAAAAGTATATTAACAAAATATTAGGAAGAATGGCTGTGGAAACAAGCTTAGGGAATATATTTGAGTAATTGGACTAGGGAGAGATAAACAATTATGGACTATAGAAATGAACTTTGCATACATGTTTGTCTATATAATTAATGAAATTTGAGGTTGGTGTTTATGTTAAGAAACTTCTAAATGTTACTCAAAGTTTATGATTTACCAAATACAATGGGAAGATGGAAAAGACCATCTCTTAATACCTCAAACAAAAGTACTGAATTCATTGCTTGATAAGCAATGGAAAGCTGTACTTGGAAGGTTCAGTTTCCCCCCAGAAAGCAACAACTAACCTCATAGGGGATTTTGGGGGTGTGGCTTTAAGAGATTAGCAAACATCAAAAAGTAGGAGGGTTTGATTAAATGATTGATTACATGATTACTGGTGGCTTGCTTTTATAGGTTTGGGGACTGATGTAAAATGGTCTGAAATTGATTCTGGGTCAGCACGTGTCTTCGTGGAGAAGTTCCAGTACACTGTTGGAGCAAAAAAGATACAAGTTCGGACTCATTGGAGAGGGTAAGAGGAACAGTTTGATTTTACTGGCATCATTCCTCCCCTAAGGTCTTGGACCTTGATTTCTCCCATGGGGGAAAGTGAGAGTGTGTGAGTGAGCTCCCAGCTTCCCAAACTATGTGGAACACTGACAAAGAGACTCACTTCTCTTTCATCCCATCCAGGGTACTGATTCATGAGCTGTATTACTAGGGAGTGGGACGAGTCTGAGAGAGTGGCAGCTAGGGCTCTCAAAGGGCATTAAAGAAGCACAGATCCTATTAAGTAATGATATCAACAACTCCATCAAGAAGCCAATGAGCCTTTAGGGATGCCTCTCCTGCATTTTCCAGTAACTGGCCCACAAGCATCCCAAGCACTCTGTGTGCCTCACATACATGTATTCCCATCCTCTAGCTGACTTGCTGTGTGCACTCCCAATGGTGGTGTTGAGAGCAAGCTTTGGGAGACAGCTAATGAGCAAACAGAGAATGCTGGCTCAAATCTGCAGGCCAGGGGAGACCACAAACATGAGCTTTAGCACCACCATTGGGAAAACAAAAAGGTGTGTCGCTGGATTGAAAGGAGGCATACTTGCTTACAAATTTTGCCACAAGAGGGAGCAAAAATTGCGGAGCAGGTGAGCTCACAGAAGGTCTGAGAAAGCATCAGAATACTTAACAGGGATGAGGGAAGTTATTTCTCTCCTGAGGCAGTTAGTAAAGACTGGAGAAGGTGACTGCTACTTAAAATGTGAAGAGAGCAGTGCAAAACTTAAAGGAACATGAAAAATCAAGGAAACATGACACCATCAAAGGATCACAGTAATCTTTCAGTAGTCAATCCTAAAGCTATGGAGATCTGTGATTTACCCAGTAAAGAATTAAAAGTAACTGTTTTAGTGAAACTCAATGAGCTCCAAGAAAACACAGAAAGGTAATCCAACAAAATCAGGAAAACAATACACAACAAAATGAGATGTTTAACAAAAAGATAGAAGTCATAAAAAAGAACCAAATAGAAATTCTGGAGTTGAAGAATAAGACAAATGAAATGAAAAATGCGAATGAAAACATCACCAGAATGTTTTCAATAGTAGAAAGAATCTGTGAGTTAGATGAAAGGAACTTTGAAATTATCAAGGAGAACAAAGATAAAAGAAGGAAAGAGTGAAGAAAGGCTATGTGATCTATGGAATACCATCCAAAAAAAAATTGCAAATTGATGGGGTTCCAGAAGGAGAAGAGAGGGAGCAGGGAGCAGAAAGCTTATGTAAAGAAATAATGGCAGGACTTCCCTGGTGGTCGAGTGGTTAAGAATCTGCCTTCAAATGCAGGGGACATGGGTTCAATCCCTGGTTGGGGAACTAAGATTCCACATGCTGTGGGGCAGCTACACCTGCGTGCTCTAGAGCCCGTGTGCCACACAGAGAGAGCCCACGTGCTTCAACTACTGAGCTCGTGCACCACAAGTGGAGAGAAGCCTGCATGCCGCAACGAAAGATCCTGCATGCCACAACAAAGATCCCACATGCTGCGACGAAGACCCGACACAGCCAAATAAATTTAAAAAAAAAAAAAAAAGAAATAATGGCTGAGAGCTTTCCAAAGCTAGGGAGAGATTTAGATATCCAAGTTCAAGAAACTCATAGGTCACCAAACAAACTCAACTTAAAGAGATCCTTTCCAAGACACGTTACACTAAAACAGTCAAACATCAAAGGCAAAGAGAGAATCTAAAAAAGCAGCAAGAGAATAGGAGCTTATAACATAAAAGGGACCCCCACTAGGCTAATAGTGGATTTCTCATAAACTTTACAGGCCACTAGAGAGTGGGATGATATATGCAAAGTGCTAAAAGAAAAACAAACAAAACAAAACACTGCCAACAAGAATATTCTATACAGAAAAGTTATCCTTCAGAATTGAAGGAAATGATCCAGCAATCCCACTTCTGGGAATATGTCCAAAGGAATTGAAATCAGGATTTTGAAGAGATATCTACACTCCCATGTTTATGGCAGCATTGTTCACAATAGTCAAGATACGGAAACCACCTAAGTGTTTGTCTATAGATGAATGGATAAAAAGATCCTGCCGAGGAAATCCTGCCGTTTGTGACAACATGGGTGAACCTTGAGGACGTTATGAAAAATGAAGTAAGTCAGAGAGGGAAAGACAAATACTGTATCATATCACTTATATATGAAATCTAAAAAGCCAAACTCATAGAAACCAAGAGAAGAATGGTGGTTGCCTGGGGCTGGGAATTGGGGGAAGTGGGGAGATATTGGTCAAAGGGTACAAATTTCCAGCTATAAGATGAATAAGTTCTGAGTATCTAATGTAACAGCATGATAATTATATTTAACAATACGGTATTATATACCTGAAAGTTGCTGGGAGTGTAAATCTTTAACGTTCTCACCACTAAAGAACTAGTAATTATGTGAGGTGATGGAGGTGTTAGGTAACACGACTGTGGTCATCATTTTGCAATAAAAGTATATCAGATCAACGTGTTGTACCCCTTAAGCTTACACAATGTTGTATGTCAATTATATATCAATAAAACTGGAGGTAAAAAGTACATATGGGAGTTGAGGAGGCAGTTTTGGAAAGATAATGGTTTTTGGAGAGAGGAAGGTTAAAAAAAGTGAAATGGATACTGTATTTCAAGGAAAAATAAATCTGGGGGAAATTTTAAAGTTTGTGGAAGGCAAAAAAAAACAACAGAAATTGGAAGGACAGACACATACAGTCCTCAAAAGGCCACCTCATAAAGAAAGTGCAGTTTTATACACTAACAGAAGAGATTTCTCTTGAAATAAGAGTCTTGTGAGCTACTCCAGGCCATCAACTTTGTTTATCAAATGTGGCAACAGGGCAGTCTTCACACAACTCTACATAAAACTACTACAAGAATAAAACTGAAGAGAATAAAAATATTTTACCTAATAAAATTTCCCTTCCCTGTACAAAAAACAACTATGAAGCAAAAGGCTGTTTTAACACAAAATACCAAGCTGAATTAAATATGTTCAAACAAAAATTTGAGGATATAAAAACAAGCAGGATTTAACCTTAGTTTTTACTAAGAAGAAAAATGGACAAAAAGAGGAAAAAATTAAACAAGAGTTTTGTATTCTAAAAAAATAGAAAAGTCATAACAGGAGAAAAATCATAACAGATTTGAAGACTAAATTACAGATGCTCAAGTAAAAATACACACCAGTGAAATTTTAAGAATGACTTTAAAGGGAAAAAACTGAACTGTGATCATGTTGGT
The DNA here is from genome assembly GCF_949774975.1 of Lagenorhynchus albirostris. Taxonomy (NCBI): domain Eukaryota; kingdom Metazoa; phylum Chordata; class Mammalia; order Artiodactyla; family Delphinidae; genus Lagenorhynchus; species Lagenorhynchus albirostris. The sequence goes on from NC_083100.1 coordinate 47,525,793, forward strand.
ACACCCTTATGAATGGAAAGACCAATACCCTGCCATATATAGGCCCACTGGTTCTTTGTTCATGTGGAGGACAGAGCACTCACCATGTGGCATGCTGATTTCCACACTCTTAAAAGACGATGGCTAACTAGAATCCTCTAAAATGCCTTTGCTGCTGCTGCCTTTGCCTCTGTTTCCAAAAATGGTCCTCATTCTCAGGGTTATAGGTAAAACACACCCAAGACATTACTGTGGTGTAGTCAAGGATAAACCCAGCATAAGCCTGTGATTCTAAGCCCAGTAAAGCCATGGGAACACCTTTAACCCAGACAATAATTATTTGAGACTCTCTGGAGTAAGAAACTTGTAAATATTAGCAGTATAGAGAGGACACTCTCTCCCTTAAGTATATCCGTTAACTACCACAAAAAATTCAAAACACAATAACAACAACAAAATCCCCCAAAACCCTGGGTACAGGAGGAGGAAACTCAACACTCAAACAGAAGCCCACAGTTTGACCCAATTGGAAACCAAAGTTTTCTAAAATAATGCCTACAACAAAAAGATAAAAGGGCACTGGTTGGCATTTGTGCCTCTACAACATAGTGTTTTTTTGTTTGTTTTTGTTTTTTTGGCTGCGTTGGGTCTTTGTTGCTGTGCATGGGCTTTCTTTAGTTGCGGCGAGTGGGGCTACTCTTTGTTGAGCTGCACAGGTTTCTCATTGCTGTGCCTTCTAGTTGCGGAGCACAGGCTCTAGGTGCACGGGCTTCAGTAGTTGTGGCTCGTGAGCTTAGTTGTTCTGCGGCATGTGGGATCTTCCTGGACCAGGGCTTGAACCCGTGTCCCCTGCTTTGGCAGGCAGATTCTTGACCACTGCGCCACCAGGGAAGCCCTACAACATAGGTTTTGAATTAACTTTAACATATGCCAAAATGTACCAATTGACAAAAGTTAATGTCTTAATTATGGGCCTCAAATTACAGATTTTCCTGGAGATATGACTAAATTTAAGTGAGATGGCAACTAATTAACTAACATTCACAAACACTCTGTCCCCAGACAGTAGAATAAATATGTAAGGAACAAATACTAAGACAGACACAATATTCTGGGCCATAATCCATGTCTCAATAATTGTTAAAATATTCACATCATAAAAAGTATGTTGTGTGAGCCTAGTGGAATTAAATTAGAAGTAAGTATAAAGAAAATCTAGAAACTGTCAACATATTTGGAAATTTTTTTTTTCTGACCAAAAAATTTAATTAACCAAAAAATTACAATGGCAGAGAAAATAATAACAATAAAGAGAAATTATAAGAAGTGGGAGTCAGGGTAGAAAAAATGCAAAGGCCTTGCTCTCTAGGAGACCAGTACTGCAGCTGGGCTGGCTTCAGCCCCAGCCCCTTCTGAGTTTTCTTTGGCTGCTGGCGTCTTGTCTTCCCCCATGAGACGAATGTTGTGCTTTTCCCGGAATTCATTTAGTTCTTTCCCCTTTGCCAGAAACCGCTGTGTCAGTGTCTCAATAATCTTCTGTATCGGCTCCTGGTTGTTCTCCAGGGCAGGCAGCACCTCTTTGACAGTTTGCTCTATCAGCACCCTCCAACCATGCGGTAGCACTTGCAGGTTTCATCTGCCTCCTTCAGAGTATCAATCACTAGACAGTGCTCATTCAACTCCGTCTCCAACTCAGCTGCTTTGGAGGCCAGGCCCCGCTGTTCCTGCCGAAGGCGATGGAAGCCAGCAATTACTTGCTCTGCTGACGTGAACCCCTTTCCCGGAGTCGCTCCGGCTGCTCTTGCCAGTGCGACCACTGCTCTCTGCCATCTTCATTGCTTGCTGGGCTTCCAGTCTGCCCATATTTGGAAATTTAAGTACGTAATTCTGAAAAACCCACCAGCAAAGAAAGAAACAACAGAAATTTTAAAGTATTTTAAGCTGAATGAAACAAAAAAAATTTGTGCAACGCAGCTAAAGACTGCTTATATAGGAATTTATACCACTGAATATTTGGATTAAAATATAAATCTCAAGACAATAATATAAACTTGATCTTAAGAAATTAGAGAAAGAAAAATGCATTAGGCCGGAAAGTAATCATAAGACAGGAAACAATAAAGATCAGAGTGGATATCAATGAAACAGAAAACAAAAACAATAGAAAAAACTGAAGAAACAAAAATCCATTTCTTTGGAAAGATCATTGAATGTATAAACATTTGCTACAACTGATGAAAAGAAAATCTAAATAAGACAATTACCCATACCATAAGAGAGAGGGCATCACTATGGATTCTGCAATTCTTAAAAGGAGAATAAGGGGGAAATTATGAACTATTTTATATAAATAAATTTGAAAATTTGTATGAAATGAACAAAGGTTTTGAAGGATAGAAGCTATCAAATCTCACTCAGGAAGAAACAGCCTGAAAAACCCCAAATAAATGAGAGAAAATGAATAAGTAGTTAAAAAGCTTTATGCAAAAGAAACTCTAGGTCTAGGTGCCTTAAGTGGTAAGTTCTACTAAAGACTTAAGGAATTAATAACTCCAATACTATACATACAGACAATAGAAGTGGAGGGGACATGTCCCAGCTCATTTTTTGAGGCCAGCATAAATTCTACAAGACACAAAAATATAGATCATTAGCTGTTATCAACATATACACAAAAATTCTTAATAAAATTTTATCCAATTGAATCCAATGATACATATAAAAGATAAAACATCATGATCAAGTGGATTTTATGCAAAGAATGCAAGGTTGTTTTGATACTAAAAAATCAATCAGTATAATCGTATTAACAGGTTAGAAAAAAATATAGGTTAGATTAAACCAACCTATATTTGTGAATAAAAGTCTAAGTCATTAGGAATAGAATATAACTTCCCCAATATGATGAAGAGCTTTAAGAAAAGCAATAGCTGACACCATATTTAATGGGTAAAAACCTCTAACATGGAGACAATGGCAAAGATATCCTTTCTCCTCACTTCTTTTTACTCTTTTGCTGGAATTCCTAACTATTGTAGTAAAGTAAGGAAAAGAAATATAAGACATACAGATTGGAAAGAAAGAGGTAAAACTTTTTTATTTGTGGAATATCTAATTATGTAGAAAATGCAAAGAAAGCTATGAAAAACCTACTAGAACTAATTTATGAGTGTAGTGAGGTTCCAAGATATGTAAATGTATGAAAATCTCTCCAAGATATGTAAATTTATGAAAAGGAATGAGAATGTTCATTGCAGAATTATTCACAATAACCAAGATGTGGCAACAACCCAGTGTCCATGATGGGACAAAAAAATGTGGTATACACATACAATGGAATATTATTCAGTCAGAAAAAAAGGAGATCCTATCACTTGAAACAGTATAGATGGATCTGAAAGACATTATGCTACGTTGAATAAGTCAGTCAAAGATGAACAAATATTGCATGGTACCATTTATGTGAGATATCTAAAATAGTCAAATTATAGAAGCAGAAAATAGAATGGTGGTTGCCACGGGATGGGAGGAGAGGGGGAAATGGGGAGTTGTTGTTCAATAGATATTAATTTATAGTTATACAAGATGAATAAGCTCTAGAAATCTGCTGTGCAACATAGTACTTGTAGTTAACAATCAATATGGTGCACTTAAAAATTTAAGAGAGTAGATCTAATGTTAAGTGCTCTTACCACAAAAAACCAAAAAGCACCCCCTGCACCAAAGGGACACAAGGAAACTTTTGGAGGTGATGGATGTTTATTACCTTGATTCTGGTGATATCACAGTTGTATGCATGCATATTTCTGAAGTCATCAAATTATATACATTAAATATGTGCAGTTTTAAAAATATCAATTATACTTCAATAAACCTGTTAAAAAAACCTAAAAAATCTGTGTGTTTCTATATACTAGCATTGAAAAATTGGAAACTGAAATTAAAATAAATACTATTTGCAAAAGCATCAAATAGAGATAAATATGAAAAACATATGAAACACCGAGAACTACAAAACATTGCTGAGAGGTATTAGAGAAGACCTAAGTAGAGGAATATATCATATTAATGTATTGGAAAATTCAGTCTTATAAGATACCAATTCTTCCTGAACATTTCTCAAGTTTTCAGCAATCCTATTTAAGATTCCAGCAGTCTTCACTACAGAAATTGACAAGCAGATTCTAAAACTTACATAGAAATGCAAATATAATACAGTAGCTAAAATGATTTTGAAAAAGAATACCAAAGTTGCTCGTCACACTATCTGATTTCAACACTTATGAAAAATCTGCATTAGTCATGACAGCTTTGTATTGATATAAAAATGGACATATAGACCACACATATATGATCAATTGTTTTTTGACAAAGGTATCAAGGCAACTGAGTGGAAAAAAAAAGATAAACTTACAACAAATGATGTTAGATAGCCATAGAAAAACAGATAAAAGCCCAACCCTTACTTCACACTATATCAAAAATTAACTCAAAATGAATAATAGATCTAATTGTGATAGATAAACCCTTCAAAAGAAAGAGGAGAAAATTTTAGTGAGCCTGGATTTGACAAATATCTGTACAAAAAGACACACAAAGTACAAAAAGAAAAATTGTCAAATTGGATTTTATCAAAAATATAAAAAATGCTCTTCAGTAATCACTGTTACAAAAAAGAAAAGACAAGTTACTGACTGGAAGAAGATATTTGCAAACATTTATCTGACAAAGGACTTCTTTCTAAAATATATTGTACAGCAAACTTACAACTCAATAAAAATAATACATACAACCCAATTAATAATGGAAAAAAGTTTTGAACAGACACTTCAACAAAGAATATGTATGGATATAAATAAGCACATAAAAAGATGCTTAAGATCATTAGTCATTAGAGAAATGCATATTAAACCACAGCGAGACACCACTGTATCCCTAGGAGAATTGCCAAAAATCAAGTTTGGACCATACCAAGTGTCGGTAAGCATGCAGAGCAACTTGAACTCTCATACACTGGCCGAAAGGAATGTAAACTATTATAATGACTTTGGAAAAATGCTTTACAATTTCTTGAACATTTAAACATACGATTTTTATATAACCTAATCATCCCCTGCCCGTTCTATATCGAAGAGATATAAAATGTATGTCCACACAAAGACTGGTGCACAGTTTTTCGTGATGCCTTATTTTTTTTTTTTTTTTGCGGTATGCGGGCCTCTCACTGCTGTGGCCTCTCCCGTTGCAGAGCACAGGCTCCGGACACGCAGGCTCAGCGGCCATGGCTCACAGGCCCAGCCGCTCCATGGCATATGGGATCTTCCCGGACCGGGGCACGAACCCGTGTCCCCTGCATCGGCAGGCGGACTCTCAACCACTGCGCCACCAGGGAAGCCCTCGTGATGCCTTATTTTTTAGTAACCCCAAACTGTAAGCAACCCAAACATCTATTAACAGATGAATGGATAAGCAAATTGTAGTATATCCATATAATGAAATACTACTCAATAATTAAGAATATATTGATTCAGGCAGCAAGGATGAATGTCAAAATAATTATGCTGTTTACAACAAGCCAGAGGAAAAAAGGGAACATAAATATATGTACATTTATTTAAAATTCTGGGATATACAAATTAATCTATAGTGACAGAGAGCAGATGAGTGGTTGCCTGGGGAAGGGAGTGGAGATGGTTTAAACTTTTGGGACAATTGATATGTTCATTACCTTGATTTGCAGTGATGGTTTCATAGGTATAATGATAAATCAAAATTTTTCAAATTGAATATCTATCTAGTTTATATTATACTTCCATTATACCTTAATACAGCTGTAAAATATGAATGATTCCCCATGAGGAATTTATTATTATAAGATTTCTTCATTTTTTTTATATTGAACTTTTAAAAATTTAAGCTTAACTTTGATTCTAATCAAGTAAAACGTATAAAGAATTCCACAAAATTCACATTATATTTATTCAATATTTAATTTGTTGTTTCATTCATCCATAAGCTATGTATAATATTTAATTTGTTTCATTCATCCATAAACTATGTGTAAACTATGTGTAATTTAATGATTATTTCCATACTGTCACATGACATAGGAATTAGAATATTTTCAATAAATTTAGATTATTTGATGAATAAAGCTTCTAGTTTATCAAAAAATATTCTCTTAAAATAAATGAGCAACTAGATTATTGCTTTTTCCTAAAGAGGAATTTGGAAGGAGTTCTGCCACCTTCTGTATTTATTTTCTCCCAAGAGATAGCATCTAGTTTTAATTCATCAGAAGGAGGTTCCTCACAATTAGGGAATCTCAAAGCTCTGGGGACAGAAAGAAGAATTTTCTAAAGGAAACTAATTCTGATATTTGAAGGCATTTTAATTCAGTTTTATTTTCTTATAAATACATTTATTTTGTACATAGCCTGCATCTTCTTCAGTGTTACTGTATCTTTCCTCATGAACAAAACTGTTTGCCCCTCTTTTAAGGGATTTTAGAGCAAATTACATTTATATCTCTTTTATGAGCTGCCTGTTTCCTCTCCCCCCCTTCCTTCCTTCCTTCCTTCCTTCCTGTCTTCCTCCCTCCCTCCTCTTCCTTCCCATTCCCTCCCTTCCCTTCTCTTCCCTTCCCTTCTATTTCTTTGCTTTCTTTTCCTTAATTTATTTCTTGCCTTCAGTGTATGAGAAAGAGGAAGCTAGACAAAGACTGCAATGTTGCATGTTTTGTTATTATAAAAAGAAAATACTCAGCTGCACTACAATGTTGCCAGTATACCACACTATTACAAATGCTGCAGCTACACAATGTTGATATGCTTTTCCTGATGAGCAGAAAGCTCCTTTTGCTTTGAAGCAACTTTAAGGCATAAAAACTCACAAACAAAATAAAAATTACTAGACTAGCACAGGGCACAGTTCTACATAGAGAGTGATAATACTGAAAACCCAAGTCACAGTGTGATAGTAATAATGCTTCATTATACATTTCTGGAAATTTCTTAATCCATTTCCTGGGAAGAAGTTGAAATACTGGACTCTTCAGTTAAAAACTAGATAATTGCCAATCTTATCATCACCTCTGAATGGGCCACATCTGCAGAGGATTTTGATTGTTAGGATCTGGACTTTAAAGGAGGTCTGATGTCATTAACTGACTTTTCTCAACTCACTAAATAAATAAATTCTGCTCACATACTGTTCACAGTTCCTATTTTGCTGTGCAAATGGAATGGTCATCTGCTTTAAACTTTAAAAAACATCGGAAAGAATATTGGTCCTACATGGCTCTCTGAATTTGGTCAGGGTCCATCTGGCATAATTTGCAAATGGACAGGTTTCCACATATTGGCTATAATACTTTTGAAACCAACCTGTAGATGATTTTACAATCTGCAGATGGGAAATCCAATTATTGCCACCTGTTCTTATCTACAGCATAGATATTTCTTAATGAAATATTTCTCTGAATACTTGAGACTTTCTTTTTTCTGCTTTTATTTAATAGTTGTTTGCTTTACTGTACCATTGTTTTTATTCCAAGAGAAATATTTCATTAATAACATATCAATAAGTATTCTTTCATTTATGTATAAAAATAATTGCAGCAGCATGTCCTTAGCTTATATAAAAATTAACATGAGAAACAATCTCATGTAATTATGGAATTCTCTTTGTTAATATGAACTCCATTTTTTAAGATTTGCTAGAGCTCCTGATAAGTTATTCAGGGTTGCAATTAAGTGGATATTGTGATGACATCTGGATAGTGAAAGTACAGTTTATAGCAAAATTGTCAATAAGGCTGGTGTCAATAATTCATTTAATGTTTTTTCCTATGTACCCCAGAACATGTTTCAAACTATTTTTTAAAATGTAGAACGCCATATTTAAAATTAGTATTCAAAAGTTCAGTGCATAAAATAAATGAATGAAATAGCTTTTTTGCCCAGGGTCTTCCCCACTCACACTACCCATTCCATGTCTTACCTCCATGGCCACCTGGAGTTAGCCCCGTGATATTTCTAATGTTTAGTGGAATCTTAGTTTCAAGTTATGGCACAAGATAGGGTGAGAAATGGAGATTAGTCCACCATGTTGTGTAGTGGCAATTAAGTGTAGTATTTTAGAGTTTGATATCCTCAAGTTGCCTTTTCACTATTTTCCTTGAGTATCAAGGATGTTTTGAGAAATACAGAGCCCTGGCAAAATGCCTTAGGGATTAGGTTATATCCCTAATACAGGAGCCTAGGATGGTGGGAGAGACATCACACACCCTCTGGCAATAAGAAACAGCAGCATTCGTTGGGAAAGCAGACAGCAAGGTTGAAGTCACAGGAAACCCCTTCCTCAAGCCACTCAATCTAAGGTAATTTATAGCGAGTTAAAACATTTAAACAGAGGCTACTCAAATTTTTGCTCATCTGGCATATGAGGAATCAAACTGCTTTCACCTTAATCTGGTGAGGTAAAAAAGATATGCTCACACATGCAGTAAACTTTATGAAGCAGTTCATGATCAGTTGTGCCAGCAAACTTTCTAAGTGACTTGTAGCAGCAAATAAACTGAGGCTTGCTTTAGGATTCCAAATGGTTGAGGAAAAGTTTTTCTTTCTGTTAATTCATAGTAATAGAAAAGTACTTCAGTTTGTAAGGCCACAGATTCAGAGTCTTTGCACATTCATTAAATCATTTTCCATTAAAGTAATGAAATAATCCAGTAACAAAAGCCTGTAGATGAGGGTGTAAACAACTTAGTATGACTTTTCCACTGTTCATCTCATGTATTCATTTTCTTGAATTCCCATTTCTGTTTGTTGCCAGAATCAGATCTTTATTCCACGTTTTGCTTTCAGATTGTGATTTAGGTGAACAAACAAAGTTTAGGGGGGAAAAAGCAGTTGCCATTTTGATGTAATTTGAATATTTAAAAGTTCTTGGTAAGTTGCTTTGGAGCTCTTTTAAGTACATGAGGATTCCTTTCCTCCTAATCAACAGAATGCCTGCTCCTTTCTTTTTCTGCTTGCTGGAAGGAGTGAACTCTGAGAGCACCAAGAGTGCCTTCTATTCCCCGTGACACACTCCCTCATATCATTCCTGCCTTGGTTGCTGTGCTAACTGTTCCAGACAGATGAGGGAGCCAAGGCAGGCTTAGGAGGATCTTGATGTTTGCCTAGGTACTCTTCAAGCAGAGCTTCTGATTATTTGGCGCCCAGCACACACCTTACAACAGTTACATTACTGCATCGTGAGTATTCAGGCAGCAGAAGACTCTGCCTTTTGGGGGACTGTGATAAACACTGGAGTAAGTCACCTGCAGTTCTAGTCAATTAAGTTTCCTGAAATCTCTCTGTATTGTGTTTTCTGTCGTGAATCATATATTACACTGTCACAAAGTTATGTAGTGCAGTTTCGAATCTCTGAATAACCACTGAACAAAACTGCAGGGTTCCTTGTTAGGAATCACCAAAATGATTTCTTGTTCAGGGATATCACTCCTTGTGAGGTAAAACTTGTTGTTAATTAATATTAAAAGTATGAAGTGATTAATGATGGGGAAGATTTGCTATTTGATGTTTTCATGCAGGATTTCTTTTTGTTTGTTTATTTTTAAGGATTATAGGTTTAATATTATTCTAGATTTGAATATTTTAATGTAAAAATGTATGATTATATGATGACTATGAAACTTAAGAAAGGTATGTCATCAAAACGTTAGATCACAGCAGTATGAAAAATAATGAACTACCATCTCTATAACAATCTAAACAAAATGCAAAATGTGTTCTTACTAAGAATATATTGGCATATATTACCACAGAAAGATATATCATAATAGAAAATGACCACAAAATTTCCCATTTATTCATCTATTCACTTATATATTAGTTCAGTAAATATTTACAATATATGATGGTGGTAATATTAAAAATTGAGACAGTCTTGATAGGGTCATACCAGTGAATTTTTTTTTTTTTTTTTTTTTTTGCTTAAACAACAGAAATTTATTTTCTCACATTTCTGAAAGCTGGAAGTCCAAAACGAAGGTGTTGGCAGGTTTGGTTTCTCTGTAAACCTCTCTCTTTGGCTCGCAGATGATTGCCTTCTTACTGTGTCCTCATAAGACTCTTTCTCTGTTTATACATTCCCGGTGTATCTCTTCTTATAAGGATATCAGTCATATGGATTAGGGCCTCACCCTAATGGCCTCATTTTAGCTTAATCACCTCTTTAAAGACCTATTTCTAAATATGGTTACATTCTGACATACTAGGGGTTGGGACTTCAACAAATAAATGTGATGGGGATGGGGGGGGTGTAATTCAGCCCATAACACCATGTATTTATTTTGTATTACATAATTGTGGAGAAAAAATTAGGGACTTATGGGGACAGAAAGATTTTAATTTTTTTTTTTTTGGTACGTGGGCCTCTCACTGTTGCGGCCTCTCCCGTTGTGGAGCACAGGCACCGGACGCGCAGGCTCAGCGGCCATGGCTCACGGGCCCAGCCGCTCCGCGGCATGTGGGATATTCCCAGACTGGGGCACGAACCCGTGTCCCTTGCATCGGCAGGCGGACTCTCAACCCTGCGCCACCAGGGAAGCCCTAGATTTTAATTTTTATTAAAATCATCTTTCATTGTTTATAATCCTTCTAGGTAAAATTGACACGTTTATTTAACAAGAGGGCAAAAATATATCTATTTAAATTATGTTTGGAAGATTGACAAACATACCTTTTGATCCGGCTACTGTGCACACTATTTGTGTATAAAGGGAAGGAGAGATCTCTAATATTTAATGAATACTTTGTGAGTAATACAATGAGAGTTCAATGTTAACCAATACTACTCTCTGCCAGGCTCATAGCAGTGAATTTTGAAGGAGAGAAATACAATGAATTATATGGCAGTCAACAGTAATTTTTCTTAACTAAAGAAAAATTGTTCTTCCATGAGTATAGGAAAGCAGCTGATTTACTTACCTCACTATATTCTTATGTTGTGAGCTATATTTTTATATAAATTTAAATTGCTCACATTTGTGAATTCAAACTCTATTAATGATTCTGAAATTAGACAGTATAATAGAAGAAAAAAATAGTTCCAGTGATGATAGCAAAACTTTGGCTTTCATCTCAAAGGGATGTAGTAGTGTTACAAATGTTGGGAGTGGATTTAGAAGAATATTAGATCAGTGGGGGAGATTGTCTAGTCTGCTGGTGAGTGCTTGTGAATATAGGTAGGCAGATAACCTATAATTTTGCTAAATTTGAAGCCCTGTCACATCTTTTTTATATTCTGTAAAAACTTGCTTTGATTTCAACTCAAACAAAAAGTTCTTTTACATAGAAATATAAAATTTCAAAATTGGCAAAAGGGCCCTGGAAACTGTCTAGTAAACCTGTTAAAGCCAAAACTGCATTGGATGTTGTTAAACAGGCAAGGATGAGTTTATTCAAGGTAGTTTTAGTAGAGGAGAGAGGGACCAGCATGTAGTCTAAATTCAAATACACTGAAACAAAAGGTGGGAGAATTTTTATGTTTGCTAATTGGCTTTACCCAAAGGAAAAGTAAACTTTCATATCTTCATGATAAGAGGTAGTTTCACATCTTGAATTTCAAGTCACCCCTGGAATTAGGATCCTCCCCTTCCACAGAGACTGGGAGATAGAGACACTGTCTTCCTTGATGATTCCTTTTCAAAGAAATGTCTTCCAGGTCCTTGAGAAAGACATTTCTGGGTTGTAAACTGGCAAGAGGGTTTTTAAAGATTTACTTCTCAAAGGACTGAGAAATAATTTACAATTGCATGTTTCCTATAATAAGTGCTCTAAGAAGAGGGAAGAGGGGACTCCTGTGGTTAGGTCATCTGGGCACATAAGGGCAGAGGTTGGAGGCAGGTCAAGGAGTTTAGAGTCAGGAGGAAGACTGTCTAAAGTTTAGTCAAGCTGAGGGAAAATTTGAGGCCATCTTGGTCAACCTCCTTAACTTTAAAGGTAAAGATAAGGTAAAGATAATGAGAACCAAAGGGAGAGGGGAATGGCTTTGGGGAATGTCTTGGTCATGTTACAGGGCAATTGGTATAAAAAACCAAGCCCAAAGCTTCCAGTTTAGTACTAATGGGGCTCAGTCGATTTTAAAATTCAGTTCATGAAAAGGAAAAAAGATCAAATTGCTTGTTGGAATTATGAAATCAGAATGGAAACATACCTTGAATATTCTTCTCACTTTAGCAAGGTCACACCTAAACAATTCTAGAGACTTCTAGAGACTAGATTGCTTCTTTAAATATCATCCAAGAAATGAGATTTCAGTTTCATTTACAATCTTCTTCTCAATTCCAATCACTATTTTCCAGTAAATTTAATCTTAATTGTTTCATGCTGGAGATGAAACCCTTTCCTTTTTACTCCTAACAAAATAGAAAATAGTTACTCAAAAATCTATAGTTAGAAATTTTAGGTTTGAAATAAACCATTTTATCCCCAAGGTAACTGAATAGGTAGAATAGGTGACTTTTCTAAATTTGCACAGTGAATTATGGACAGAGATTGTTGCATGCAAGTACACTACTCTATTAAGATAATTTTAAAATTCTCTCTCAGAGCCTTTCTCATGAATGAATTGAGTCAGGTAATATTAAGCAGATGAGAAGCAAGTTAAAAAGTGAACAACTCTGAGCTTATCCTATCCTAGGTACTTCTGATGGTCAACTACAGGAACTAAAAGAAACGAAACCCATTATTATATACAACAAAACCATCTAGCATATATAACATATCACCTCCCTTAGCTAATGTAACCCTTTAATGAGCAGAGAAGCTTATCTGAGGCTGACGCGGAGCTACTATAGTAGTTATTTAAATAGCGCGTGACCCCTTTTCATCTTTCGGTTGTAGCTGAAAAGAACTATGTATATATGTTAGATATTTCTTGAGAACTTGCTTCTAATAATTTCATCGTTTTAAATCATACTTAATGCCTTTAAAAATGATTTACATGGCAATGGCACTGGTCCATGTGCACTATGGATTCTATATGGTGAAGGTCCTATGACATAATTATGGTAGAAGTAAAAAACAGCTAATTTGAGATTATCTCGTGATTCTTGGACATGATCAGCTTTGTGATAAAAATGAGCAAACGATATTTACAAACAGCATAAAAATGTTCATATTTAACTTTTTTTGTTATGAATAAAACTGTATGACTTTGATAGGAGTTTTTTCCTTCCAGTTTTATTGAGATATAATTGACGTACAGCACTGTTATAAGTTTAAGGTGCATAGCATAATGATTTGACTTATATACATCATGAAATAAGTACACAATAAGTTTAGTGAACATTCATCATCTCATAAAGATACAAAGCAAAAGAAAAAAATTTTTTCTTGTGATGAGAACTCTTAGGATTTTCTCTCTTAACAACTTTCATATGTAACATCCAGCAGTGTTCATTGTATTTGTCATGTTGCATACTACATCCCTAGTACTTATTTACTTGTAGCTGGAAGTTTGTACCTTTTACTACCTTCATCCAATTCCCCACTCTCCTAACCCCAATTCTGGTAACCACAAACCTGATCTTTTTTTCTATGAGTTTATCTGTTTGTGTTTGAAGTCTAATTGACCTACAACCCTATTTTTGTTCCTGAATCACAAGTAGTGATTCAGTATTTCTATACACTACAGAATGATCATCGTGATAAGTCTACTTATAACTGTGAGTTTTATGTCCTCAGTAAAGTATAAATAAAGTGGTTTAGGTGGGCATTGGCATGCAAATCCACTTAGAAGCTATTACTTCTGTTATTTTTCTCTGGAGGGGCAATTTGAGCAACTGGAAAATTCCTTGGCTAGTTCTCCAAAATTCCTTCTTAAAGCACTTTTGTTCAACCAGTAGGAATTATTATTTCAACCTGGTCATTTGTTTAAACGGTATTAGGTAAACTCTCAAAGGCCATGATAAGATTCTTTACATAACTACCTTGTACCCAAGAAATTAAATGGGGAGCCATTAACATATACATGAGAAAGCCTGGAAATTCTAAGTTGCTCATAAGTGAAGCCAAAGTATCACTGTTGCAGTAGAGGCTTTCGAGGGTGTTAAAAACATTCTAAGGCATTTTGAGAAATTCTCTGAATTACGTAGAAGAGCCTTGCTTATGCTGCAGGAAAAAAAAAAAATCAAACCCTGATGCCTTTGTAAAACAGAGATTTGTATCTCACTCCTGTGAAGTCTAATAAAGTTTGGTTGGCCCTTCTCTATCTTGCAGCCAGGCCATCTGGAACACATGACCTCCAAAGTCAACATAGCAGGATAAGAGGAGTTGTAAGATTGTTCAGGAGGTTTTTAATCACCAGGTCTTGAAGTGGCTTACTTTACATCCACTATCACATCCCATTGGCCAGAACTGTCTCTGGCTCAACCTTCCAGGGGTGAGAAGTGGGGAAATACGGTTTTTCTATGTGCCTAGGAAGAGATTACAGTGTGATAAACTCCTATCATTGAATCTGCTGTAATCTCCCCACAATAATATTCTTCCCTAACTTCACCTCCCAAATTGTGTCACAAATCAGTATTCATTAAACATTCAGTGCATTTGTATAAATATGTTCAGTACCTTGACCTGAAGTACAGTGATTTACAGTAGTTACAATATCTGTGTGTATTCTGTCTACTTGTAAAACATAATTTATTGAGTTTTTCCAGCCCTACTGCCAAACTATTTATTAAATTGGGCTCTTCCTCTTAAATATCAGGTTCTCCAATAGGCTGTTGCAAACACTCAGTTGTGTTCAATTCATGGTTGAATTCAAGGATGAATACTATAAGAATCAATATCCTGGGTTATTATTTAAAGATAAGTTAATGTGTACAAACCATATATGCAGCTTGTAAGGACGACGTGCTCTTATGATGGTGTGCTAACTCTAACAGGTCTATCCCAGTATGTTACGAGTAGGGGTCCATTTTCCTTAGAAGAATTATTTCTAGTTATAGGCTGTGGTGAATAACTTTCAAATACATAATTTCAGGACATGTGAAATATAATTCTCTCAAAAATATATTGATTGTCCTCTGGAATGAAAGTGTGACTCTCACATTTAAAAGCCATTCTTTAGCAGCAGATTCCTCACTTAGGTAACTTGTGCATAATTTATTTCCTTTATTCATATCCAGTTCCAGGAATAATTCACTATAAGGCCTGCATAGTTAGTACAAGTCCAGAGTCTCTTATTTGATACCCTTGGGGACAGATGTGATTGGAAATTCAGAATTTTTACTATTTTTTGTGGGGGAGGGGCGAGTTAGGGCTTCTCCAATTTTATATGTATACGCTATGTGAATCTGTCTTACTCACTGTTTTGCTTTTTGCTTAAATGTCAAAATCTGGGTGTTTGGGGCGTTACTAAGCATAAGTAGTTTTATTCTATGAGTAAGCAGGCAAGGAGAAATCCTGTGCTGCTTTGGGAATAAGTTCCTAAGTAGCATGGACCCATCACATTGCAAGACTCTTTGGTAAAAGAGCATAAGTTGCTTTTTCCATGTTATATCCACTGTGTCACACAATGCAATGCAAATGCAACCTGAGACTCTGTTCAATTATCCTCTTAATTCAAGCTGCATGAAGTACACAGTGACTTCATAATAAAAACTCCCAATGGCATTCTTCTCTGGGGTTTGGGTTTAATAGGTGGACCTAAAATATAACACATGGGCCTAATTATTAATCTGAATAATGGCCAGCATGGATGTTGTGGTTTCCTAGATCCCTGTTCCAGTGGCTGGGAGAACGTCTCCCGCTTCACTGTCTATTTCTTCATGCATGCCTGCTTTGACAGGCTTCATGGGATTCACCAATGCACAGATGGTCTGTGCAGTTTCCTCAAGCACAAAACAACATTTCTGTACTTGTTGTCAGGACCTTAAGTTGCACAGTATTCTATCTGATTATTTTCAAATTCTGGATTTGCTATAGGGAGTCAAATGAAAACTATTTGCATAAAAGAATTGAGAGCACAGGTTGAATTAAAGGGGCAAACATTTGCGTTGAAACTAAATCTTATGTAAAAGTCACTTACACTGGTTTTTTTTGTTTGTCATTGATATTATTTTCCCATGACCTCTAATAACATGAGGCAATGCTTGAGGTGTGCCTGTTTATAAAACTAAAAAAATAAATATGAGGTCTTTTTCTTTTTCCAGTTAGAATAATACACCAAAGAGCAAATATTTACCTTCTAATTTAAAATTCATGTGATTCATGGAGATAACAATAAGCAATTAAAACTGATATACAACCATAATATTTAATTTGATATTTAATCTACTTATTGCAGTAATTTGTCCACAGATTTGTTTTGAGAGTTATTTCTATCCAGATATTGCGATAGTGTCTGGGCATGGTTTGTGGGTATTTGAAGAGCTTTTTTATTCAAAGGAAACAGTCCACAAAGCTTTGAAAGAAAGATATATAAACCTACTGGGCTTAAACAGATTGTTTAATTTGGATTTTTTACTTTGCTCTTGATTTCTAGCCTTTAACTTCTCACTCTCTCAAAGTACTTTGAAATGGAGTAATGTGTTAAACATGCAGAGAAATTAGAAATTTGGCTCCAGCAAAGAAATTATTTCCAGGGGAAAAGAAAGTTGTGAAGAAAATGTTTTAGAAATGAGAACAGCATGTAATGGGAATGGGAGAAGTGAGCATTTGAGCTCTCATTACCATATGAAGTTTAATTCTGGCCGAATAGCCCTCCTCTAAGTGCAAGGCCACACTCCACCAGAGGACTTGGTTTTCTGAGTCATTGCCCTTTCATGGTAACATGTGGGAATTACCACAGTAAAACACATGGCTTTATGAGTCTTCATTGGGTTCTTCACATTACTAGGACTGGATTCACTTTTTAACTTTTGCAAGGGGTGTGATGGAAGAAAAGATTTTCAGTTCATTGATTGTATAGGTTTCACAGGTACAGTTTTGACTACTAATGGGGATAGTCCATATAAATTTGGTGAATGGTCATTAGGTCAGCATATGAGAAGACCTGAAAAGGTATGGACAGTGTAGTTCTCCATGTCTTTAGAATAGGAATTAACTTCTACCAACTACTTTTTATGTTTTTCATTTGTCTTCGTTCATCTTTGACTGTAATCAAAGTTGAATTGGATACTAATTGTCTAGGTCTATGCTGTCCAATACACTAGCCTCTAGCAACATGTAACTATTTACATTTTAATTATTTAAATGAAATAAAATGAAACATTCAGTTCCTTGGTCACGCTAGCCATATTTTACATGCACGGTAGTCACTAGTGGCTAGTGGATACAATATTGGACGGTTCAGAATGAACATCTCCATCATCACAGAAAGTTCTATTGTGCATCGCTAATCTAAATGCTAAATACGGAAGATTAGTTATCTTGCTTCACAGAGAACACCTGAGTAAGTACCTATTTCCTAGTTATATTTACTATGGAACTAGCTGGGCATATTTTTGGGAGATACATTATTGTAAAATTCTTATTAGATGGCATTAGTTTTTAGCATTTTAAAAAATATTCTAAGAGTGCACCATTGGTTTAAATGGGTCAACTCTTTTGCCTAATATGCAATTTTTAAACTTTGTTACAATATCATCATTTATTTTGAAATAGAACATTTTCCTTATTTGGAATAAAACTAGTCCTTGTGGGATGGCAAAATGATCTGTCCTCTAAAGAAATTCACAAGAAGGATGACTTAGAGGCAGAGTAACTAGGAAATTTTTAAGCTAGTCATCTCTCCCCTCTCATTCCTCCCTTACCCAATAAATTCCCTGCATAGCTAGGAAACACACAGGGATCTCATTGTACTGGGGATGGATTTAAAAATGAAATTATTTGTATCCTTTGATTTCTCCCCATCTATCTTCAATCAAGAAATAAGATTTTTAATTAGAAAACTCACTTACTGTAAAACATTTACTCATTTCACCAGTTAACTACTGTTTTATTTTTCTCATTATTTTCACAGCCCTATAGTATACTTCTAGAGTTGCCGTTAAATATCCTATCATGGCTGTATTTACCTCAGCTTTGCTGTTTAACAATATTATGCATGCATATAGTAAGCTTAATTTACTCAAATAAAATGTACAAGTCTAAAATCCTCAAGATGAAATTCAAGGCTTTCCATCAAATGAACCTGCCTTACTGCTTAGCTATCTTCTTCACACTGCTCCCAAAGAATCCTCCATCCTAATGTCACTGTTTAGCTTATCATTTTTCTATGACTATACTCAAGTCTCTCACCTGTGCCAAAGACTAAAGGATTGTTACCTGGAGCCAAGGCATAGAGGTACTCACACTCGTTGCTTGCTCACTGCATCATTCTTAATTCTCTGATGGCTGGTGGATGGCAGCCTTAATTTGTCAACACTCTTTGGAAATCACTACAAAAACTCAAGGTTTGAGAAGCCATATCTGTTTCCTAGACAGATGGACAGAGACTAATATTACACAGAGTGAAATAAGGATTGGCCTTGGTGGAGGGTTCGGTTTGGTATGTGCTATTGTTTGATGCAGAAATTAGAACATAAAACATTTACCACCCTGAAAACCTTCTTTACAGATCACTGTACAAATACTGACCACTAATATTTCAATAATATGTTGGAAAATACCAACTCTTGATTTTATACTTTTCCTACTGTCATTTTTTTGCAGAGTAAGATATTTTGAAAAGCATACAAGAAAGAAAAGAGAATAATAAACCATCACATATTTACACCCATCTCTATCAGAATCTAATAATGTTTTCATTTCACTGACTTCTTGTTTGGCTAAAACATTTTTTTTTTTGGTTTTGGTTCTTTTAAACTTTTTAAAAAGAAATAGAACATTACAAACATGGTTAAAACCCCCAATAAACATTTTCCAATACCTTTTCCCATCATCTCCCCTAGTTTCAATTTGGTATTTATCAAGTTAGGCCACTTTGAGTAGGTGACACTAAGCAAAGACTTTAAGAAGGTTTTGTTGCTATTGATATAAAAACTTTATTCCAGTACATTTTCTGAGGTCCCTTGTCTGAACAGCAGAATCTAATGTTTAATCATTCTTTTCCTGAAAGTCTATTGCTGTCATTATTTTGTTCCTGCTTTTAAATGATATATTATCTGGGTATAAAATTTCACACTAACAGGTTTTTCTCTTGGCAATTTGAAGATATTATTTTACAGATTTATGGCTTCTTATAACAGATGAAGCCATCTGTTTATATTGCTTGCTAGTATAACAGATGCTAAGTTTGTTTGTTTGTTTGTTTGTTTTGAATAGTGACATCCCCATAACAGATGCTAAGTTTTTAAAACTTAGCATCTGTTTTACTGATTCCTAAGTTTTTAAAAAATAATCTGTCTTTTCCCTCTGGCATTTTATACGATTTGTTCTATATTCTTAATGACCTGCAGTTTCACTATAATGTGACCAGCTATGGATTTGTATTTATTTATTTATTCTGCTTAATACTGAGAATATATTTTTTATCTGTTAATCACATTCACCTTTGTGCAAAATTCTCAACTATTACCCATCACTCCTTTTGTAACATTTTTTTCTGTAACACCTATTAGATATCCATTTATTTCTTAATTACTTTTATGACATTTATGTCTTTGTCTCTCTATGCTGTATTTTGAGTGATTTCTTCAATTCTGTTTTCACTTCGAAGATTTCTTCTTTGTTTGTCCTGTCTCTTTTTATTTTTAAATTGGGCTTTTCATTTCAGTGATTATACTTTTCAACTATAACACTTCTCTTTTTCCATAGTTCTTGTTTCATTTCTTCCTGTTTCATTTCATAATTTCTTGTTTCCTTTCATAGTTTATAAGCTTCCATTTATCTCTGAGTATTTAAAATCTTTATGTTAAAGTTTGCCAAATTGTTCTATGAAGTTAAATTTCTCCTGGAGTGCACACCTATTTTGATATTGATGTTTGCTGCCTTCCTTAGCATTGCGTTTTTCCTTTTTTTTTTTTCTGGAATTAGTTTTGTGGTTGCCTTAATCCAACACTCTGGCAACTGGTTCAGAGCCTGATTTTATAATCTGGGTCAGGGAGTGTTTTTAGGTCTGTTCCTAGTCATGTGGTTTAGTTTTGTCTTTTTTGCCTGTAGTTTCCTGTCTGTCATAGTTACATTCAGCAGATTGGAAGCAGTTTAGATTAGCCTTCTTTATAGAGTATGCTGGCCCAATTCTAAACCTACCCACCTCCTGGCATCAGGTCATGAGCCTGACTCCAATCCATGTCCCTCTCGGAGTAAATATTGATGTTCATTAGCACACCAGAGCCAAACTTGGGACATTTCCTATCTCTGGATCCACAGGGTAGCACACCTGCTGCTTTGGTCCCATTAGCCAGTTAAGCATTGTTTGTTTCTGGCTCTCAAAAACATATGTCTTGTATTTGAGCCCAGCAGGACAGTTTTTCTCTTTTGCCTATCATTGTTTTGTTTTTATAGTAGAGAAGTAAATGCTTTAAAGCATGAAATTCCTGCCATCTTGAGTGGAATTCGCCCTTCTAACAGTTTTTTTAATCTCAAAGTATTGTGTTTAGAATACTAGTCTCAAACTATTGCACTTAAAAATGTTACAAAGTGTGTTACTTATTGAGACTATGCTCAGAGAGAGGAATTTCTCTCTTTTGTCACGCCCAAATTATGCCTAGAGTATAATAAGAAAGTTATATTCTCTTAGCTCTATCTTCTGGTTATCTGGGAAGCCATAATAATAAGAATCCCAACTCATACCAATTAATATTGTTACACTGATTATTAGTAGTGCATATTTTAGTACTTCACAGTTTTGTGGTTGACACTCTCGTTTACATAAAAATGCAGTTATTTTGGGGACCTTTTTAGGGTATGTATTTGAGACATTTTTTTCTAATTCTCCCTGACATAGAAGTGAGCACACAGATAAAGCTTTTTAAATAGTTTCTAAGTGACCCATAACTCTTCTGAGATAAGAATGACTTTAAATATGATCTAGTTAAACTTTTCATTTATAGATGAAGAAATTTGACCTTGGATAAGTTACGTGATTTTCATAAACACACACAGATAATGAATAGCAGATAGAAGTTGTCTTAGTTTTCTTGTTTCCATGACTAGATTTGAAGTTCTAGTTTGTAGAACTTTGAATGTAACGAACTGAGACACATATTTGAATGTGACACTACGCATAATAAAAGTATTGCTCATAATAGTTACTCAGAAATTATTAGGAGATAATGATAATGATAAGAAAATTAGTAATAAAATAATGTGGCTTTGTTACTATTATTTATATTATTGATACTATAATTAACTCTATTCATCCACAAAGCGTGTACCATTTTAATGACACTTAATATGTAGGAAAAAATCATAGATTGGTCTCTTTTTCCTCAGAATGTCTTCAGGTATTTATGATTTTTACATATAATTCAATTTTTTAATCTCTAAAGCTATTTCCATTTTGCAAACATTAGAAATGCAAATGTACTTCCACTGTAAGCAATAATAGTGTAACAGGGACTCAATATAGTCTCCCACTGCAAATAAGCAACTAGAAAACTGAACAAAATTTACAAAAAAATGATTTTTAAAAATTGGACAACAAACAGCACAGGACCATGGTCCCTGACAGAAAGAAAATAAGAAGTTTTCTTGTTGAATGAGCCTTACAACTGTCCCAATTTCATATTACCTGCAAACAGTTTCCAGGTCACAGAGCAGGAAACAAAAACAGCCTGGTGGTCTCCTTGAATTGAAGAGACAGAATGGAATTTGGGGATGTGAAAGTGGTTAGACTTTATGGGCAGAGGACAGGAAATATGGTATCTGAACAGAGAGGTTCTGGAGATATGTGGAGGGATCCTCCTTAGTCTTTTTCTGTATACTATTAGTATAATCTGCACATGCTTTAGAGGAAACCCCAGAGGCCAGCTAAAAAACCAGTGGTAAGCAGTAGTTTGAACAGTTGCCAGAGTTCACACAGGACTGGAAGTAAAGTTGCTACCAGCCTGAAAAGAAGATCTTGTAATGTGTATTGGGTGGAGTCTCCTGAAGGGTATTACCTTTGTGGTGGTGGTCAGGGTGGGGTTGGGGGGGGTATAAATTAGTACTAGGCTAAAAGCTGCTCTAGAACCAATCTAAAAATACTTAAAAGATAGCCAGATACAACAGATTTCAAGTGACTTAACTGGATAACTAACAAATACAAAGCTTTTAAAGGAATATCAAAGCATAGCACCGAACAATATAATACTCACAATATAGAGGATTTGATAAAAAATGACAATTCAAAAAGGAAAGATTGTGATGTGCCCAATATGAAAAACATTAAAGGATCTCGGATTTTGCCCTGATTTCAAACTAACAGGTTAGCTTGCTACAGTTTCATTGGTGTTAGTGGAAGACACAATACTCCTGGATCAGAGACAACGAACTTTATCGCTCATGCCACAGCAGCCTGCAATGAGCTTTAAGTTCACATTATTTCCCTTGACCCTGCCAAGTCCCACAGGAACTGGGAATTGCAGTAGGAATTGCAGAAGTGGATCCAAGTAGATGCTGTATACACAGTGGGTTTGTGTCAGCGGTGAGGAACGCCCAGGGCTTAGGAAACTCCCAATTTTATAAGGCACTGTTAGCAAACCTGCTCAATCTATCCCAGAGGGAGACATTGTCTTTATTATAATGGTCAAGAAATAAATCTGCCCTCTTCCCTGGAGGGAGACACTATCTCTATCATCCAAGGCTGTTTGCTGTACAAACATCCTTGAAAACATAGTCTGGAGCAAAAGCTGATACTAGAAATGTAGAAATGCCATGAATTATCTCACATCCTGAACATAATAGATAGTAAAAAAGTTTTGGCTTACATAACCCTTATAAATATTTCCCCGTATTCTTATGTCTTATCTTCTACACATGTATACAGTTTCTTTAATATGGAATTGTTATACTTTATCTGAAAAAAAGCATTCCTTGAAAGCGATGTAAATTATATGTTTGCATAAAACTTTATGTAAGCAACTTTTAAAAATCATCCTGTTTGGCTTAGGTGCTAATATACAGGATAGATTTCATTAACAGTAGCTTCTATTACTTTCTAGTGGAAATTTGGAAATGACAATATGGTAAGACTATGATATTCATATTTAGTCAGAATGACCAAATACAGACTTAAAAATTATTATAAGTATATGTAAATCAAACATAATTTACAAATAATTTAAATATTTTCACTATGGAGATCATCTCAATGAATAATTATAGAAATGTAGCAAAATTATATTAGATATCATCTATCTTACTAATTAAGATGGGTTTTCAAGATGAAAACTGTAATAACCCACAAGTCTGGGTTAATAACCCACAAGTCTGCTGAATAAAGGCTTTGATAGGTTACTCAATGAAACTTTTTTGTAATGTTCAAATTACTGATTGATGATCACTGCTCAGACAGTTAAATCTCCTTTTTATTGTGTTTTGCCCAGTAGCATAGCTTAAAAGTATCTGGTTTATTTAAGTACAAACCATCCTAGGTCAGGCATGGAACTGAGTCTGAGGCAAGTTTAATAGAAGTGGAAATAATAATGGTTATAATCCACAAAATTAGAAATGTCATTTTTATAATTTTTTTTATTATAAAATTTTCTCTTTAGACTTTTTACATACATTCTTTATGTCATTTAATATTCACAGAACATCACAAGGTGGGAAGTATAATCTCCTTTTAATATATGATAAAACAGACTCAAAGGAGTATTATGACTGACCCCAAATTGTATATATTGCCAGAGCCAGGATTTGAACACATGTTGGTTTGATTTCAGTAACCACCCTCTTTCCCCTATGCCAGTCTACATTCTTGTGTGTTATTAGTTAGTTTAGAACAGGGGTTAGCAAACTATTTTCCATGGGTCAAAGCTTGTACACCAGCAGTTTTTAAAAATAGTTATTGTTACACAGCCACACGCATTCACTTATGGATTCTCTATGGCTGCTTTTACCACAGTGGCAGAGTTAAGTAGTGGTAGAGTTGAGTAATTATGACAGAGACCATATGGCTTATAATGCCAAAAATATTTATTAGCTG
Source organism: Lagenorhynchus albirostris (assembly GCF_949774975.1). Lineage (NCBI taxonomy): Eukaryota > Metazoa > Chordata > Mammalia > Artiodactyla > Delphinidae > Lagenorhynchus > Lagenorhynchus albirostris. The sequence continues at coordinate 47,549,919 of NC_083100.1, forward strand.
GCTCTTTTAGAAAAAAATTGCTAACCTCTAGTTTAGAATAATTAGTGACCTAAGTTTATGGATTCATGGCAAAAATAAATGTATCTTATAAAATGAGGATGAATATGAGCCAGAATTCTTCATTATCTCCTGGAGCTTGGAATTCATAAGAAATTATTTTGGAGAGAAAAATCTATGAGTATCTTACTGGGGATTTATGCATAAAGAGCTGAAACCCTAAACAATTGGGCAGCAGTTCTTTTTATAAATGGGGAGGTGTTCTCAAGTGATCCAGAGAGGAGAAAGGGCTAAGGAAACCCAGTTGGTGACGGTTTGCAGGGCTAAATTCCGAGGCTTGGTGTATGAAGTAATCTGAAACAGTGACTGGACACCTGACTGGGGGAGAAGAAAGTGTTAACAAACGGTAGTGGGTAAATAGAAAAGTTTAGCTACCTGATAATCTTGGCATAAGCAGTACTCATTTTGATATTGAGTCAGAGAGCATCTGCTCATTTAAATAGAGAGTATTTCAGTAAAGGATAAGTACTGATGGCTTTTTAAAAATAACCATGAAACTGACTCAAAGGTAGTCTTGCAGTGGCTTCCCAAGAAACAGTATTATTTTGTCAAGATAAAAAATCTCTGAGAAAGTCTATGAATATAGTTGATGCCTAAATATTCTTCAGCTAGTGTGTTTTACATGAATAGCACAAAGTCTGTGCTAAACTTAAATTTTCATCAGCTTGTAAATTTGATATTAAAAGCTTTAGTACTCTCCCATCTCCTCCCCAGAGTAATGGGAAAACTAAAGGGATAGCGTGAACCCTTACCATTTTATCTTACAGTAAAAGAACTTAACCCCAAATTAATTAAAATGACATATCAAATCAGAAAGTAATTAAATAACATGTCACAGTTATGCTCTTGTTAGCTCTCTACTAAAGAAAAATTAAATGAAGATGCTGGACTTATAATTCCTTAGACCTCTAAAAGAAAGGACAGAATTTGAAAATGATGAAGTAGCACAAATATTTCATTCTAATTATTCTCATTCTTCTTTCTTGGCATATTCTCACTGAACCAAAAAGTCATTCCCAGTTCCCTTTGTCAAACATTCATTCATTCCTTCACTTATGTAAAGAAGATCTAAGAAAGATGGGGGCTGAGTAAGTAGGAAAGGTTATAAGCTAAAAATTATCGCAGAGTTTATAAGTTTTCCCACTTTCCTAGGGCCTATCCTTCTTAGAAGATGTTTTATTTGTGCTGCCAGAAGACTAGATTTCTATATGTAATAAAGAGGTTGCAGGATAATCAAGGTAAGATAGGAGAAGGATAGCTGATTAGTTGGAGGTAGAATTCAGACTGTTCTAGGCAGGGAAGAATGAGAAAAGCCATTAGAGAAGTTGCATTGTTGAGCGAATTTTTAGGGGGTAGTCGCAACACGCAGATTTCTTTTTACAAATTTTGCTGTGTATCAGTAGTATTACTCTCAATACTCAGTAATGCTTCATGTAGTTGTATCATCATGGGGAGATGTGTCTGGGAGCAACAACAAAGTAAGTATTGAATTACAAACTATGATAGATGCTAAGAAGACTAAGTACAGAGTGCTTTGTACAGTTTCACATGGATATGTATCCCAGACTTTACATCCAAAATTATAGTACTTGAGAAGGGCTGTATCTTATCCCTAATACATATATTGGCCTGCCTGTTTCACCAAATTATTGTGAAGATCAACTGTATAAAAATTGCTTAAATGAATTTCTCATAGAGAGGCAGCAGTAAGATAAAAGCAAAACTTTTATTATAACTTGGAAAGTTACATTTGTGGACACCTGCATCCTATATTTCAAGTCAAATTTGGTGGTAATATCTCTGATAATGAAGTTTGAGAATATGGTCTCTCCATTAGGTATAGGTATTTTTTTAAAGCAGCTGTACAAGGATTCTCATACAAGCATAAAAATAATACCAGAGTTCCAAACGGGCAGGTGAATAGCAAGAGGAGGAAAAGCTCTTCACATAAGGTAGGCAGGTGTGCTTTCAGACTGAATAAGCATTATGTTGGAACAATACAGGAAAGATGATGGTATCTGGAAACGTACTGTCCAGTATCATAATTAGTTTTCAGGTATTATGAAATAAAAAGGATACATGGATTCCAAGATGATTGTAATGAAAGACTCCATGCTTAACCTGGCAGCTCGTAGCCACAATGATATTACTAAGAATGGAGACAGAACTACATGATTTTGGATAGCATTTGTTAAAGCGTAGCTCAAATCAGACAAATTACTAAATTATTATCTTTTTCTGTAATCCTTCATTGTCTACCAAATTAAGTACATCCTCTTCCAAGGCCTTATATAATACGTTCCAAACTAACTCTGACTTTTCTCTTTAAACTTTATGACATCTATCTTGCTAAACTTTTTGTAATTCTGCAATCATATTTTGTTCTTCATGCTTTCTTCATTCTGTTTACATAAAATACTCCTTTAACTTCTTTTTCTTTGCCCATTATTCAAGGTCCATTTCAAAATACAAATCTATGTTCTGTATATCGTCTTTTTTTGATCCATCTTTAACTGAATGCGCTCTCCCTTTTCTAAACCTCTCCAGGACTTTGTGTCATTTTTCATCATGTCTTTAGTGAGTACTTAGCATCTACAGGGAGAAACTGCACACGCGAATTATAAGTAAATTAGCCCTTAGAGTTAAACTTTAAAATCAATGCTAAAGATTCAGTGCAGAGCCAAAAGGGCTCCCAAAGGAGGAGAAATAGTTCCCGGTTCTAAAAGACTTGATCATAATCTGATTGAGCCTGTTAAGATATTGAAAGAATGAATTAGACAACCGTATTACATCAGACTTGGATGCAATAATTCAGAGAAGTGCCTGGCAAACTTTGGCAGTGACATCCAAAGGAAGTTTGAAGAAGAAGCCTTAGGATCAGTGTTTGTATATTTTAGCAAGCAAGCATATCTCTAAGGTGTTTAAGCATTCTGTGAAGTAAAGGACTTTTAGTAGTATAAACACTCTTTTGGAAATTCATCTCAGTAGTGCGATTCTTGCTACCAAACACAAACATGTGCATACATTTGCATTCATTCTTCCCTTTTTTCTCTTGCTATCCTGCTTTAATAGAGGAAGTGTCTCTTCTCTTAGCTAAATCAAATCTTTGCACCTATGCCCTGGATCCCATTCCCTTTCTATATTCTCATACATTGTATCCTATCCATTATTCCACAATCCCTGTATATTTATTTATTTTTTAAACATCTTTATTGGGGTATAATTGCTTTACAATGGTGTGTTAGTTTCTGCTTTATAACAAAGTGAATCAGTTATACATATATATATGTTCCCATATCTCTTGCATCTCCCTCCCTCCCACCCTCCCTATCCCACCCCTCCAGGCGGTCACAAAGCACCGAGCTGATCTCCCTGTGCTATGCGGCTGCTTCCCACTAGCTATCTACCTTATGTTTGGTAGTGTATATATGTCCATGCCTCTCTTGCTTTGTCACAGCTCACTCTTCCCCCTCCCCAATCCCTGTATATTTAAATGTTCAATTGCAGAAGCCAGAAAAGTAAGCATCATCCTTGAGATTTCAGTTTAGCGTTATCCAAACATAAGATAAAGATTCAATAGCGAGAAGTTTATTTAAGACTTTCAAGAAACACCAGTAGAAGAATGAGAAGTGATACAGCGTAGGGAAAGCAGCCAAGAAAGGGTAGCATTTAAGTCTCCTACCCCTGTATGCAACCAGACCTTGATCAGGAAATGGTGGAAAACACATGCCTCAGGATTATCCTACCTAAAGGAGGTACGTCAGTGTGATAATGTGAGCAATTTTGTGGTCTCACTCTCCAGTGAAACTGGTGAAAATGATAAAAAATTCCAACCATTTTAAGTCTCTGGACATGGTCCCAAGGGCATGCAGAAAATGAAGAAACATTTATTTGAGAAAATCTACTAAAGTTTGGAAGGAACGAGGAGAGTAAGTTGTATTTGAACTGAGACCTACTTTCTCCCTCTCCCTACCCTACTCAGTGAGGTGGAAACTTGACTGTTGCAGTCAAGAATGCAGTGCTCTCTCTCCCCCTGCCTCCCAAGAGAGGAAGGATGTCTTATCCTGCCTCAGTTATCTGTTGTATCTAAGTTCTGGATTAGTAGAGCTGGGGCAGGGGGCGCTCCCTTTTTCGGTCCACCCCCACTCATAGGACAGAGACTGTACCTTGCGTGTGGAGTGACTGAGAATACTGGGGCCTCAATTGCCCTTGCTCATAAACTTCCATGTTGGGAGAGGCAATCTGAGAAGATGCGAGGCTACTTCCTGCACCCTCCCACCCCACCCTGGTTCACACCAACTAGGGAGTCAGCTCCTAACATGGAGGGTGTCACTCACAGAGATGTGTGTGAATGTCCCTGTGGCCAGCTCCAGGGTCATGGTTCAGAGAATCTTCCTGCGGAGAGAAGCAGGCTATAAAACTGGTAGCTCCTAATCTCTTCCCAAAGGAACTGACTTCATTTGTGACCCTTGATGGAAAAGTTCAACGCTTGGTGTGCTCTCAAAAATAGTAGAAGTAGTTGTGAAAGACAATTTGGAGGAGATTGGTAGATTCATTGGAAATACAGGCTAAACTTTGGGCCAGTTAGTTTTCCCAAGAGCACCTAAGAAAGAGACAGTTGGCTGGAGCCCACTTGGGATCAAAACAAATCTCAAACACTGACCTCAGGAATTAATCCTTTCAAAGGAGCCCCAAGTTGTTTATTTTAATTTGTGGGGCAATTTATGCCACACTGCATTATTGAAAACAGTAAAGCACTCAGCTAGAAATTAGTGGAATTTAACAGCTTTATGTTCTCAGGGAAAGGGACAATCAGAGAGAGCCCTGCAAAAACCACCATCATCTCAGTGTAACTGTGGACATATCCAAAGCTGTACCTTCTGAGTAGCAACATCAGAGGCTTAACACTCTAGGGGTAGTATGCACTTAACTAAAATAATCCAATCTTTAAACAAATTAACAAGCAAATAACAAGCCCCAAAGAGGGGTGACCATCTTCCACTCTTGCTCTAATATATCTATAATGTCCAGTTTGCAGCTAAATTTCTGAGACATGCAATGAAACAGGAAAGTAATGACCATATACCAGAAAACAGCAGGCAACTAAAACTGCCTGTGACCAGATGTCATATTTAACTCAGAGCCTTCAAAGTCGTCATTATGAATATGATCAGAAAAATAAAGCAGACCATGATTAAAGAAAATAAAAGAAAATGTGATGACAATGTTTTGTTAAATAGGGAATAGCAATTGATTGAAATTCTAAAAAAAGAACCAAATGGGAATTCTAGAGTTGAAAAGTACAATAACTGAAATGAAAAATTTACTAGAGGGGCTCAAAGGAGATTTTAACTGGCAGAAGAAAGATTATTGAACTTGAAGACAGATTGATAGAGATTATGCAAGTCCAAAGGACAGAGATTAAAAAGAATGAAGAAAAATGAACAGAGCCTCAGAGAAATGTGGGATAGTATTAAATGCACAGGTAATTGGAGTACAAGAAAGAAAGGAGAGAGAAAGGAGCAGAAAATTTTCAAAGAAATAATGACTTAAAACTTCCCAAATTTATTTAAAAACAATAGTCTACACATCCAGGAATCTCAATGAATTCCAAATAAGACAAGCCACAAAACATCCATAACAGGTACATCATAGTAAAAATGCTGAAAGCCAAAGGCAAAAAATCTTGAAAGCAGCAAGAAAAAAACCCAAGTTGTCACTTACAAGAATAGCCCTTTAGATTAGATTAACAGGTTTCGTCCCCTCAGAATCAGTAGAGGCCAGCAGGCAGTGGCATAATGTATTCAAAGCGCTCAGAGGGAAAAAAAACCCTGTCTACCAAGAATCCTATATTCAGCAAAGCTATCTTGCAAAAATGAAGACAAAATAAAGGCACTTGGAGATGAACAAAACTGAGAGGAATTGTTGCCAATAGACACATCTTACAAGAAAATCACTGAATTGTACATTTTAAATTGTACACTTTAAACAGTAAATTATATCTCTCTATATTAAATAAGTACATGAATTACATTTCAATAAAACCTTTCTGTTTTTTTTTTTAAAAGAAGAATATCTCACCTGAGTGGTGGGGATGATTAGACATTTATAACCAATTCCCAATAGTCATTGTTGAGGGTGCTTCTGGTGGTAAATTTCCTGGCACATCCAGCCTTTGCAAATGGGCAGAGCAGCCGTGGTAATTATGGCCATTTGCCTCTGATGGTTACCTGTCTCCTAAAGACCCTTTCTATTCCAGAATCCTGTCATTACCAATCATAGTAATTAGTCCAGTTACATCATAGTAGTTCCCTACTGTCCACCTACTGTCTACCACTGTCTGCAAAGGACAGTCACAATTGAGCTTCTTACCCATGCCCATGCCCCTTACTAACTCATTTCTTATTGTTTTATTAAAGCATCCTTTGGGATTTCAAAGGAAATATAGTCAACTGGTGGGCTCTCTGGTGATATGTATGAATTTATTCTAGCATGCCCACCTCTCTGCTCCTGTCACCAATACTCTATAAGGCAGTTCTGGCATCTCTACCTAATATACTATGGGCCAACAAAACAAATAAGGATATAAATATATATGTATCTATATATCTATATATCTATCTATATCTATGCCTATATCTATATCTATATAAAAATGCCATTTAAAATAGGTTGCATTTTTATTTCCACATACCTAAGTTTGGGGTAATAAATCCCGTATCTAGGGTTAACTTTAAATTATCTCTGCAGCAAACTTTAGATGCAAGTTGCCAGCCTCCTGCCAAGGAACAGATGGTGTCTGGACCACCTTCCCCTCTGTCATTGGATATGTGTTTTCAGAATATAAAATCATGCTTTCATTAGCCTTCTCAGTGGATATAGATGTCCATTTGATCCATATAGATATTTCATACAAATATATTAATTCATGAACTGCAAAGTTAAATATGATTGATATTTAAATGTTCTGCTAATTTAAAACATCTGTGCATGCATTCCTTAATTTTTCCATTGGAACATGTAAATGAAAGTTGGCTATTACATTTATAATGCAACTTTTTTTTCAGTGCATAACTTGTCATTTGTAAACGTCCTATTTGTATAAGAAATTTTAACATCCTCTGGCATCACAAGTTTCAAAAGAAGTGCTGTAGCTGGCAACAAATCTCTCAGAACACATGATATTTAACACATCAGTCAATATGTGTCGTTAGTTTCTCTTGGCCAATTGGTTCCTCACATGCGAATAACTTGTGGGTCAGCATGCAGTGAGCAATGTCAGGCTATTGTGCTAAGATTCCTTTTTGTCTAGAAAGAAGTAACCTGCTTGTGTCCCTTCAAAGTCCTGAGCAGTGTGATTTTAACATGTTGGCTTTCTTTTTGTGTTAGGTGAATTAGGAAGCTGTGCATATGTCACAAAATTGAGTACTGAATAGTTAAGGGCACTGTTGTTTAAAAAAAATTTATAAGACCCCAAAACCAAAAAAACTGTTTCTGCTCCAGTTGAATGTGAATACTGATTTCAGAGGAGTTGAAAGGTATGTTTTATGGTCTGTTACCAAAATAGCATTTGCTAAAGTTAGGGATAAAACCTCACTGGAGTAATTCAAATTTAAATTTTAGAAACCAGTTTAGACCTCAAAAGTGATATTCCATGAAAAGAATTATTCATAATGAAGAATGGCATAATTCTTTAAAGTTTATATGTAACTGTCACATCTCTAGGATTTAACACATGATGCCAAAAAGCCAGTTGTTAGTTTTCTAACATTAAATCAAACAGTTAAAACTTAAAAGTACCAAGATAATTTGGAACAAAAAATATCTGTGACATGCTTAGTTAAAAACACAAAAGCAGGGCCAAATGGAAACTGTTTTTTGTAGCTTAAGGTTTTTAATACTTAACTCCACCATCTTATTCATTACATAAGAATGAAGTTAAAATAGAATATCAATCTAAATTGCAGGTAAAATCATGACTATATTTCAAGTATTTAGATACGCTGACATTTAAGTTAATTCAGATATTTCTGCAAATGAGTGAGAGTTTTGAAAGAGCCGAAGGTTCTGTTTGATAATTTTGGTGATCTACTCAAATTTGTGGTGATGTTAACTGGAAACTTCCCATAAAATGAAAGGTGATACATGCAAAAATCAAAGACTTATTTATATTTACTCACTTACCCACTTTTGTCTTTATCTATCATGTTACCTTTGTGTTGTTAACTAGCACAGTAAAGCAGAAAAAGGAGAGAAATTATACAAATCCATGATCAACTGTCTTTTAAAAGATTAATATATCTGATTCACACGTGCAAATTTAAAACATCCCTGACTTGACCATACCTACAAATAAGAATAAATTCTGTAATCTGGAATTTGATAGAATACTATGCCAAGGTCTACTATCACATTTTTAAAATTTACTTTCATAACAAAATCTATATAACAGTGTCTCAGAATATTTGGAATTTAAAAATAAATTATACTAATATAGCAATTATCATTTTTCTCTTCCATTCTTATTTTCATATGGATTTTCATAATTATGCTCATAGATTTGAACTATTTTTTAGATGCTTAAACTCAGTAATTTTTTCTGTTGCTCCATAGATTTATAACTGTATTATTAAAGGCTGTATAATATTTTGTAAAGTGAATATTTAATAATTTACTTAACAATTGTCATATGATTGTATTTAGTCTGAATTCTCTGATTGGTATAGGTAATATAATTGCAGCAGATATTAAAATAATCACCTTTAGTGACACATAGCTTCCTGTGTTTATGCCCTTGCTTAATTTCCCCTTCATGAGGGACTCTGAGTTTGGCCATGTGACTTACTTGGCAAATGGAATATCAGTAAATGTGATGCAAGCAGGGGCTTGAAAAATGCTTGCACATTGGGGCTTGTTCTCTTTAAAAGCTACCACTATGTGCAGACGTCCAGGCTAGTCTGCTGGAGACATGTGGCCTAGCCAACAGCCAACAACAGACTAAAGACATGTGGGTGAGGGCCTTTTAGATCATCCAGGTACAGTAGATCCAACAGATTGGTGCAGCTGCATGAGTGACCCTGCTGCAGACAGCAGAAAAACCACTTAGTTAAACACAAAGCAAATTGATAACCTATAGTTATAGATAAATGAAGTGGTTGTTTTTTATGCCACTACAGTTTGGAAGTGGCAGTAGAAAACTACAAAAACAGTTGCCTGACTTCACCCTTTAGGCCAAAGTTAGTGAAAGGCAGGACATCAGGATTAATGTCTACACTGCACAGAGGAGGTGGCACGGTGCTGGCTGATAGCAGCATATACAAGAAATTGATGAGGTAGTCTCCGGAAGCAAGGCACAGTCCCAAACATCAAGTCTATAGGAGTTGGCAGAGAACGTGTGCCAGGCACAAAACCAAGGGTACATAAATGCACTTATGGATCAAGGAGTGAAAGGGTTTGTGCAGGGAAAAGTTGGTGATACCCCTTAAGGCAATGGATGAAGTAAGATAGGAGTCTTTTTCTGGAACAGCAGGGCTTTAGCTTGTAGGAAAATTCAGGTTAATAATTGACTTTGACTTGTTACTTTTTGGCGGTTGACCCTTGGTAATGAGATCATAGGGTCAAAAACTAGAAATATTCATTATTTTTGATATATAATACATCATTCTCATTCATTGTTAAATCTTTCTTTTTAATTATAAATACTTCAAACATACAAAAACTAACATAGTAAACATCTTTGTACCCCATGTTAATGTTTTGACTTTGGCTTCCTACCAATATTTTTTGTTTTTTGAAATAATATCATTGATATAGTTACCCTCTATATCTTTCCATTCCCTTTATTGGTCACATGAGTTACAAGCAAGGGTGATAATCAAAATAATTAGCAGCAGTTTGCTAAGAGTGACTTGAGGCTCTCTGCTGGATCGTGCAGGTGTCTGGGAGCTCCTGGAAGGGCTGGGAAGGGGTCTTAGGGGAGCTCAGAGCAGCTGCTAATAATCATAACTGGTGCTGAATTATTTTAAATATAGCTATGACTTTCCCAGTGCGTACTAGCTGAAGATCAGCCTTGATTATAAATATCCTCTCCCAATCTGGTTGCCTTTTTACTTTTTAACGGTGTGTTTGGTGCATTTATTTGATTTTGGTGAATAGAAGCTTTTATATTTAATGACATCAAATGTATCTGTCTTTTTTCCTTTATAATCAGTGCCTTTTTTATCTTTGTTCAAAAATCCTTTGTTAAACAAAATATTTCCTTCTAAAATATATGGAAGTGCTCTTCATTTTTAGATCTTTAATCCATGTAAATTTTATTTTTCTTTCCTGTGAGGTAGGGATTTAATTTTATCCTTTACTGTATAGATATGGTAACTCTGCCACTTATTAGCAGTGTGTCCTTGTCCAAGTTACCTGATATCTCTGTGCTGTAGTTTCCTCTTCAATGAAATGGGGTTAATAATAGTCTTTACCTCATAAATTACTGAAGAGATTAAATAATAGGTGTAAAATATCTACAACAATACTTGTTACATAATGGCCATCCTGCAATTATTACCTAATAGACCTCCCAACTTGTTTAGCAAAATGTATTGAATAGTCTCTACTTTACCTAGTGATTTGACAAGCCTCATAGATATATGTGGGTTCATTTCTAAGCTCTGTATTATGTTTCTTGATATATTTATCCCTCTTTGAACTTTTGATTATCATAATTTTATAGCAATTTTTGATATCGGTGGAGTGCTCCCTAAATATTATTCAAAATGGTCTGTTTTTTTTTACTTTTGATGAATTTTATGTCAAAATCATTGATTTCTATGAAAATTACTGTTGGGATTTTTATGAGAGTTGCATTGAGTTTACAAATATTTCGTGTAAAACTATCTTTATGATATTAATTCTTATGAATAAACAATACTCCATTGATTTAGGTCTTCTTTTATTTATTATTTCAAAACCTACTTGTATTAACTAATTATACCAGGAGGATATGGAATCTTCGAATCCTAGTGTAGGCTGCTCATTCCCCACACTCCAGAAACCAACAGGCTAGGAGGCAGAGTTGTCAGAATTAGAATTGTTGGCATATCTCCTCTCTGCTTAAAATTCTTCCATAGTCTCCCACAGCTCATCAAATTTTCAAACTCTTTAATGTGATACAATACATTCCATGTTTCTCAGGTTTATATCTCTGGTCCAGGCTTCTTCACTAACGGTCCAGAAATGGCCTGCTTTTCATTTGCATTGGATATCTAAGATACATTGGAAACTGAACTCGTAGTCTCCTTATACACATGATCTCACTGACTCTGAATGCCCATGAAATGGCATCTTCATCCACTCAGTTGTTCAGGATAAAAATCTTAAAATCATTCTTGACTCTTTTCTTACTCTCACGTTCTAGATCAGTTCATCATCTTGGTCAAGGCAGTTTCTTTGAAACATATCCTGAATCCAAAATTTTCTGTCCCCGCCCCCCGCCAGCTACCCTGCTACGCCAAGTCATCATCAGCTCTAATCTGGATTAATAAAGAACCCTTGAAACTTTTGTCCCTTCTTCTACCCCTTTTGTTCCCTTCTGATCAGTTTTTCACCTAACAGCCTAAGCACTCTTAAAATAAAAATCGTGTCACTCCCATGCTCAAGCTCTCCAGTGCCTTTCCATTATACTTCAGGGTGAAAACTCTGCTCCTTTCCAAGGCATCCTTCAAGTTCTGGCCTGTGTCCGCTCTCAGACCTCATCTCTGATCACTTTCCCTTTTGGAAAATCTTCTTTGGACACACTGGTCTTCTTGCTGTTCCCTAATCAGGCAGACTTATTCCTGCCTCAGAATCTTTGAACTGTCTGTTCTCCCTGCCTAGAATGGTCTTGGAAACAGTTAGACTATTGGTGAAGAGTGAGAGGTGGGGAAAAGCACATTAGTAATTTGATGGTCAGACTGTTTTCTGATTTTGGTTCAAATTTTGCTAGCTTTACAAAACAAATTCAAATGCTTTTCACTCAAAAGTGCATCCATCTATCTAACAGTTTCAATGGCATAGGAACTAGCTTGTTTTCTTAATTATTTTATTGTAGAAAATTCTAAGTATATATAAATGTAGAAAAAATTTAGTGTAATGAACCGACTATAACTGTAAATGTTATTAAATATCCAATCACATTTCCTCAGCTGCTACTATTTTTAATACTGCATTTTTAAAAATCGGGGATAAATAAGGTCCATATGTTTGTACTCGATGAATTTATCTCATTGATCTGCTTTAACTTCTCTCTCTCATTTTTCCTTGCACCTGAATTGTTGAACAACTTAGGTCATTTTTTTTGCTGTATAGTTTCCATTTAACACATTTCTCTTAACTATGTATTTCTTGTAAATTCTTAGTTAAAGATAGAGGCTGGATCAGATTCAGGTTCTATTTTTTTGTCAAGACTACTTCATAGATAGCATGGTGTGATTCTAGTGGAAGTACAAAATATATTTTTTTGTTGTTGTTACCACCCATTGATCACCATTGCTTACATCCATTATTTCATTAAGACTTGCAAAATGGTAATATTCTAATTCCATAAACCTTTCACTGAAAGAAATTTTTCCTTAGCAGCAATTTGGTTACTTTGAGGTAGAGTTTTATAGAAAAGGCAGATATGTTAATCCCAAACTGCCAATTTATCCCTCCCTCTCTGCCTTTCCCCTTTGGTAATGATAAATTTGTTTTTGAAGACTGTGAGTCTGTTTCTGTTTTGTAAATAATTTCATTTGTATCATCTTTTTAGAGTCCACATATAAGTGATATTATATGATATTTGTCTTTCTCTGTCTGACTTACTTTACTTAGTACGATAGTCTCTAGGTTCAAAAATAGGTAATCAACAAGGACCTACCGTATAGCACAGGGAACTCAACTCAGCATTCTGTAATAACCTATGTGGGAAAAGAATCTGAAAAAGAATGGATATATGTATACATATAACTGAACCACTTTGCTGTACACCTGAAACTAGCACAACATTGCAAATCAACTATAACCCAATATGAAATAAAAACTAAATTAAAAAAAGAAAAGGCAGATAAATGCTTGATTTTCCCCTTATTTAGCAATTTTCAATAGCATATGTTGGTTCCATAGCATTTTCCAAGGGTTGCTACTTATTTTTTAATTCATCCACATTGTTTAATAACTGGGTGAATTAATATAAGATCATTGACTGTGATAGCATAATCGAAGCTTGACAATAAAGGTGAAATCTTTGAAGGAAAGATCACCAGATTTGAATATATAAAAATATTTATGTTGTTAAATATTTTAACAAATAAAAAATGTGAAGAATAGACTAAGGAATTTATTGGCAAACGACATGGCAAACAATGGGCAAATGGCTCCTGGGCTTTTTTCAGTTGGCCTCTTTTAGTTCTCTGCATTTTTATCTTTATAAATCCATCAGTTTAAATATTTGAAAACTTTAAAAAGAAAAAGAAATGTCTATGGAAGCACAGTTATTTAGTAAACGTAAAAAAATAGAAGTGTCAAACATCACTCAATCTTTATTTTCTTCCTCTTAACATCAGAGTGAAATATTTTCATTGTTCAACTATTCTTTTTCTTGAGATATATATTGTTAATCAGTTATCCTGTACTGTGTCTTAGTTTCTCATCTTCCTAATTTTTATATAACCAGTAGAATGTGATTTTCTCAGAGAATCATCTAAATACAATGGGTATAAAGCAATCCCGGAAGAAAGAGGCTGTAATTAGACTTATGATACTTTATAATATGATCCTCACCCTCCCACCCCACCTCCCTAGCACTTTTACCCTAAAACATGATTAGACCATTCCTGGTTCTTTCTTTACTGTAGATGTTTGGGAAGTATGTATGTATATGTTTGTGGGGAGTATGTGGGGAAGGTGTGCGTGTGTGTATCAGGGAATGCAGGGGTGCAGGTAGTAGGGTAAGAGGCCCTAATTTTCATTGTTTTTTTTTCTTAAAAACCTATTAAGTTAGTGGAGTCGTACTTACAAGTGGCTCAACTTTTAAAAAATCTTTAGGTATAGATATTTAATAAACCAGAATCTTCTGGCTGGTTGATATTGACATGTACAGCGATATCTTAGCTTCACGAGATATTTTAGGTCTAAACAGAGTTTCTGACACCTATGTGTTTGTATTGCTTTTGCTTCCCTTTTCCAATGGAAGACAGGTCAGGAATATTCAATGTGAGGAATTTCCCATACCTGATGCTTTATTTTTGCATCTCAGGTCTACACATTTTGATAATCACAAACAGAACTTTGAAAGCACTAAAATTCACCTTATCTGTCAGTGTTTATTCAGGAGAGTGGAATTATTATTATTTTTATTGGTGTTGCTATTTTCTGTTATTTCATTGTCAAAGAAAGAAAGGGCTCTCAGACCAAATATTTGCCGAAAGTTAGAATGCCGGTTTTCAGTTCACCTGGGGCAGAATTGAATCCACTTCTTTGGCAGAAAAATATCAGGAACACATATTAATGTTCACCGCTCTTAGTCCAACCTAAGAACGGATTCATCTAGTATAGTTATATTAGACTCATGTATTATCATATCTCTCTTTTGACTGGCTTTATGATACTTACATGAGGAACAGTGCATGAAAAACTATAATCTGTAAAATGTACTGATGACACTGAGCTTTCTAGCTTCCACTCCTTTGTCATTTTATTTAAAAATTTTCTGTTTGGGATCTATTCTTTTTTTTTTTTTTTTTGCGGTATGCAGGCCTCTCACTGTTGTGGCCTCTCCCGTTGCAGAGCACAGGCTCCGGATGCGCAGGCTCAGCGGCCATGGCTATGGCTCATGGGCCTAGCCGCTCCTCGGCATGTGGGATCTTCCCGGACCGGGGCACGAACCTGTGTCTCCTGCATCAGCAGGCGGACTCTCAACCACTGCGCCACCAGGGAAGCCCAGGATCTATTCTTTAACAGAATGGCCTATGTGACCTCCATCCCCCTCCTCATACTTCTCACCACTCTTTTCTAAGAGAATCCATCTCAGAATGGATGTAGAAATATAAGACAAAAGTAATTATAGAGGAGGTGGGTGACCAGTTTTCCAGTTGCTTAGAAAAAATGAAAGAGGTGACCAGTTTTATTGTTTGCAGATTTTGCATTTATCTGCCCAGGAAAAACTGGAGTAGTCAAGAAAACATACTTCTAACATTGATTCTGGCTAGCAATTTTGCCCAGTTTCTGGCAAATATAATGATTGCTTCCTGGTCCAGTTTATCATGTCTTGGTGTAAATTTTTTTTCAGATTACTGCTGTAAATTGATTGTCGGTCCTAGTTTTTGAAGTGGTAAGAGTTTTTTGT
This sequence comes from Lagenorhynchus albirostris, assembly GCF_949774975.1. Classification (NCBI taxonomy): domain Eukaryota; kingdom Metazoa; phylum Chordata; class Mammalia; order Artiodactyla; family Delphinidae; genus Lagenorhynchus; species Lagenorhynchus albirostris. The sequence goes on from NC_083100.1 coordinate 47,565,328, forward strand.
TTTTTTCAAGATCCACTGTATTTTATATTGGGGTGTTCAAAGATACTGCATCAGGGTTGACTCCTGGAGAGTTCATATTTTAAAACCAAACTAGTTCTTGTTTCTTTCTGACAATACAGTTTCTGAAAACTGACTTTCCTTTATACTGTCTCAACTTTATATTTCTTTCTTATGTTTCCCCCAAGGGCCTAATTATGAATCGCTACTAGGCTTCTGAGTGCTAATAGTGTTTAAAGTTTGGTGAGCTCTTTGTTAATGCTTTTCCCAATTGGCTGGAAAGAAGCTGTTTACTTCCTGATCTGTGTGTTTCTACTTCACCTGCGTGGAATAAACCATGTTTGTTTGTTTGTTTCTTTCTCTAGTAAAACATATGAAATTTTGAGCTTTCACTGAAGCTACTTATTTGGCTAATATTTAAATGCTTTTTAAGATTTAACATACTCTTTGTATTCATCAATATTGACTAATTAAAATTTATAAAGCTCAAAATAGAACTAGAGATATATTTTTGATAGAGATCTACCTGCTAGAAGCTAAGGTATGCATCACGATGACAGAAAATTTCAATGACAATAAATGGAATTCATACTGTTATTTCCAGTTTTTGCAGTCAGCCTCATTGTGCTCTATACAAGGGGGATGATACTCAGAAACAAAAGGACTAAAACATCTGGAAAATCCCAATGTGATTTGGTATTTGATAAGTAAGGAATGTCAAAAATAGAAGAGTTCTTAAATATGAGAGTTCTATGTTGTTGGCGTGCATGTGGTGTTTTCTTGTTGGGAATGTGCAGGGGAAGGAAAATAAATAATTCTATACAACAGCCTGCCTCTGCTGAGCCTAGGTTTCATACTGAGGGAAGACTAAGAATAGCAACAACTAGTCTAGAAAGCTTCCACTGTCCCAAGCAGTTCTTTCCCACAGAGAACCACTTTCATCTGCAACTTTCCCACAAAGACTGCCACTTTGACTGCTACACTGCACGTCTTGCTCAGAAGTGTAGTAACTTTATTATCCCATTATCCTTTTTCACGTATTTGACCTGCCTGTCAAAACTGCTGTGGGAATGAGAAATACTTTGTGCACATTCAACCTCTCATCGCACCTCTCACGTGTGAGGGGCCTCCTTCTGAGTGAAGTCACAGCAGATACACTCTGTTTTAGAAATAATAGACGAATTGCCTACCCTCATTCGTGAACTTCTGGTATTGCACAAAGCAAACTGAAGAAACAATGTAACCCCTCATTTTAAAATTTAATCTTTTACAGCCTGCTGTCAGAGGCAGTTCCTCTTTGAATCTGCTGACATTTTAAATTCTACTTTGGAAATTTCCTCACTGTTTCAAATATCCACTCTACTCAAAATTTTATATAAAGTTATCCCCTCCATATACTATCAATATGAAACTTCTTCCTTTCTTTCTTTCCTAAGGCATTCTAAGTCACTTCAGGAACCAGTTCCCTTAAGAGAAAACCACTAAATCTTGCTGCTTACGCTGCAGCCCCAAATCTTACCATAGTGCTTTTCAGAGTGAGAAATATTTTCTGTGTAAGCTCCTGCAAGGTTCACAGGCTTACTAGATTGTGCTTTCTAGCTAATAGGAAAGAAAAGAAAACTGCAGAAGCCCCTAGAGAACCTTCTGGCAGAAAGTAGATAACACAAAATAAAATCACTGTTTTATTTTATTAAGGACCTTTGTGAAGGTTCATTTAAAACAATTTAGTCTGTCTAACATAATTAAGTCACTAAGCAGCAGCAGATAGTAGCCAGTTACAGTCTTGGATTGATAATGTTTAATTCATTTATAATTACTCTAATACATGTCTAGGAAGCATGCACAGCATTTTACAAAATGAAATATGATGAGTAAGGACAGTTGAATGTTGAGTCATAAAATAGATTAAATTGTAGTCATTTGAGCTGCTATTTGAAATGTATGGCTGCCAACTGACAACCAGAGGTTTTTTTTCTTTTGTTTGTTCGTTTTTTGTTTTTGATAAATAAGTTCAATAAAGCTATCCAGATAGGAAATCTGGAGCTGGAGTATGAGAATTATTTTTTAGCCTTCACCAGTAATGAGTTTTTTGAGATAGGAACACTAAGGAATGTTAAGGCAGAGTCACTGTGGAAGCAATACTGTGTCCAGCAAGATCCACTCTGGTAAATCCCCAACCCATCAGATCTTAATAATTGATATTCCTCAGCTGGATTGAACTGAGCTTAATCAATTGGAGTAGGAGAGAAAGAAGAATAAGGGTCAGATTTAGATAGATTTTTGCTGCAGTACAGATCTAAAATTGATTAGGGTTTGAAATGGGTTTGTTGAAGGGGTTAAGAAACATTATGGATGAATAGATGGTATAAACTAAATTGCAGCCCCATTTCTATATTTGCACTTGAAATTTAAAGATTTTCTTTTTCCTCTAGAGTTTGAGTAGGAAAGCCCTGCTTAAGCAGAGTAGAATCTTACAGCTTTTCTGATGGAAGAGAAGACAAATTAGGTATTGCAATATTTCATTGACTGGACACAGGGTTAAATCTCAAGGTAATTCTAGCATCTGGAAATTTGTAATCTCTACATTTCAGAAGCTATAAATGTAGAGCAACTTCAGGATTGCTGAATTCTTACTGATATACTCAGCAAGATTGAAGTTGTTAAGAAATTCCATCACTTGTCTAGAATCTGCATTATAGTTATTGGTTTAAAATTGTTTAAATGTGTTTTGTAACAAATTGTTATCAACATAGCATAGATGTTACATATTTTTTCAGATTACATAGATTTGAATTTGTTTGACTTATTTACCTATACATCCTTTTGAACTTGGAACCCAAGGGCCTACTATTTTGAAGAACGTTGAAGGATAAGGAAATATAAAACAAAAGAAAACACTGTAAACTATTTCCTTGTTGTGAGTAATAGAAATCTGGAATATGCCACTATTTCTGGTTATGTGACAATTAGAAAGATTGAAAGACTTCTGGGAAGAAATAATCCTGGGATTTTAGATGTATTTGGATCAAGATAACAACTGGAGATAAACTATATAAAGAAGTTACATGATTGCTCCAAGTCACAAATTTCATTTATTCATTCAACAAATGGTAATGAGCCATGTCCCAGGTACTGATTTGGTGCCTGGGATGTGGCAGTGAAATAACAGAAAAAGTCTGTGCCATCGTTTGGACTGAAACTGAGAATAGGCACACCTTGCCAAATAGTGTCATGATTAATGCAGGAGAGACTGCAAAACCTAAAATGCCAATACAAATAATGGAATTGAAATTTACTTTGAGACTTCATGAACTTTGAGAAGCGTATGAGTACATAATTTACATTTGCAGGGTTCAACTAGTGTTTGTTGAAGGATCCATTTAAAAGGATCCATGGGAGAAATATGCTTAGTACACTGACAGGGATATCTTGTTTCCCTTAAGAAAAGATATATATATATATATTGCTTATAAACACTATAAATTTCATTTCCCTTTCTGCATTGTATGCTGAGAATATCAGTAATAAATTTGAGGGTAACATCTAGCAATCCAATAGGAAATGAATGTGTGTTTTTGTTATTATCTTCCTTTGTTTGTAGAATCTATTTTTAGAAAGACACAGGACATTAAACAAACATAAAAACAATGACAGTCACAATCATGGTTCCATTTGTAAATCCAGCTGAAGCTTTTTGAAGCACTGGCAACATATTAGTCTTTTCAATAGATAATAGGACCTGAGCCTACCACTGTGAAACAGTTTCCTCAGTGTTTAAAAAAACCCTACTTTATTAAGATCAGCCTCCAGGTCCCAGAAGAATATTGTTCCTATCATTGAATAAAATCAGTTTAAAACACAATCTGTCAATGTAGACAGATGACAATTGCAAAAGCTATTAGAGGGGTGGATTATGATACTATTGCAGGACATCTTGAGGGAGAGTTTGAATTGAAGCAAATGGAAGCTCGGGGAAACAGAAGCAGAAAATCAGCCAGTTATCATCCCAAAGATCCCCAAACTCTGCAGATATCAACTGGTGCCACAAACCAAGACAATTCTTTTATGCAGTGTGTAAATAAATAATCCTGGTTATAGATATATTTGGATGAAGGGTAATAAATAGGGATTGACAATATAAAGAGATAATATGATTGCTCTGAGATACAGATGTCATCTGTTCATCCAACAAATAGCATCAAATAGCTATGACTGGCAGTAGCATTTTATTTGGAACCAAAAGATAATGGTGGAATTTAAAAATGTACTGAGTTTATTTTACATACTTATAAGTTGCAATGGTAAGAAATAGAGTTAAAAAAATCTCTTAGGATTTTGTAATCTACTCCAAAGTCAGCATGAATAGAGAGAATTAAATAGGAATTTCTGTATTTTATATATTTGTTATTCATTGCGTTTGAGTTAAAAAAAAGAAAATACTTTCCTACATGATTTGATCCAACTTTTTAAAAAATAATAATTTTTAAGGAGAATTCAGTGGTCACTGTGGTTATCACTGGCTATACCACCAGTGGGCTGAAACTGCTTCTCCAGGTTTAGTATGTGGAAATCTGTTCAATAAATGATTGTTCAGTTAAGATTCTTCTAGGGTAGAAACTGACAGAAGCAGAAACCAGTGGCTGAGGTGGTGGGTGTATTGACACCTCTCTCTTTTGCTGACAACTGGGGTGGAAAGGGCTATTCTGCATCCTTTGGCAATTTATCAGCATCTTATAAGCAGCCGCTTGGCCAGCTCTGAGCTATGTTTACTGCCAGCTAACATAAGATTTAGAATGAGTGTAATTTTCAGCTTTTGTAAAGAGTATCAAATGATAAATAGAGTAATCAGATCTTTGCCTGTATTGCTTACTGCAATGAAACATGGATTAAATGTGTAGTAAAAATATCAGTTAATCTGTCCAAGGAGCTAGATATATTCATTTGCTTTCTTTGATCCAGCTTAGTTGTTTCATTGGAAGAGAAGGGAGAAGAGAAAAGATGTTCTAGTTATTTATATGTTTACAAGCCTCCCCCTCCCCTTAGGCTACTGCTAAGTTGTCTCACTCCATACACTCTGTGCCACAGCAATTTAATATTTCATTAAAAAAGCATTAATGATAGATCCAGTAAATTTCTCCTATCCAGGCTCCACAATGATAGCAATTCAAGTTAGTATTGATCTCTGAGTGATGCTCGTGAAAACAAAACCCAAAAAAGGGACAGTTAGAGTGCTGCTCATTTTCCTTGCATCTTGAGGTCAAGTTGGAAACCTGAGTCTGACCTGTAATTGTGATTACTGCAATGCTGGCTCTTTTGGAAGAGTTTCCAAAGGCTTCTGCTTCTTGGCTTCTGGTTTTAATTTTAAAATAAAAATCAAAAGTTACTCCATGAGAAAATACCCTGTTGCCTTTGAAGTATTTGATCATTTATTTAATGAAACAACACAGTTATTAAATGCCTGTGTGTTTTCAAGTTACTATGGCCTCTACTTTAGAGAAGAGGAAGAGTTCTTGTTCTTAAGGATATGCTTTTTTTTTCACTTAGAGGAGAAAGGAAAAAATAAAATGCAAGCATAAATATGAACAAAAAACTTTAAATGATGAGGTTCAAATGATTTGTTCTCATAAATTATTAGGTTTGTGTATATAGAAAGGAATTATTTCCAGCGAATATATTAAGAAATTTATATATGATTGGGATTTAAGTTATAAAAAATTCAAGGATGTAATTTTCAGGGTTTGAAAGTGGAGGGAGTATAGAGAGAACAGAAGTTTTATTTACTGGAGTAGTGGAATAAGAAGTGCAGAAAATGTTGGAAGCATATTGTAGAGGTCACTAGAATTTTAACTTCTAGGTAATTAATTTTATTATACAAATCACACAAAGCAACACTGTAAAAAAGAATGTAGGATTTAAAAAGAAAAGCAAAATTAAAAAGTAACTTGGCCCTGCATCCCTTCCCAAGCAAATGATCTATTTTCATTTTTCTGTGTTCTCTCTCCCTGAAGATTTTTGAACAGTGAAATGACATGATGGAAATTGTGTTGTAGGCCTTTTAGAAAGATTAATCTATCAGTAGTAAGCAAGATGGAAAGTGAAGTGTCTGAAACCTAGAGACCAATTATAATTGTATTGAAGTAATCCAGGTGAGAAGTGATAAGGGCCTGAACAGAAATGGAAAGAAATGGGAAGTTGTAAGAGGTATTGAAATGGAAAAATCACTGATAGGAAATGGGACATTATAGAAAGGTAATCTTTAGAGATATCTGGAGCCTGAGTTAACAGCAATAGTTCCAGAGATAGAAAGCAGAAGTAGAATGATTAAAGTAGGTGTCTGGCTATGAAATATGAGTTATATACATTTTTTAACATATTATATTTGAAAAAAATATGGTCACACAGAAATGATGCTAATGTATTTAAAGATGGACAATTGGGATATATATGCATATTTCTAATCTTGAGATCTTTTCCATATTCCAGTCCCTCTTAATCATATAAAAGGGACATTTGGAGTGAAATCATCATCATGGTGGTGTGAATCACTCCTTTTTTCTCTCTCCTTTGATTTACAACTAATCAGACAACCATAACCAAAAAAAGTGCCTCTGCAAAGCACACCAGGACACCTGAGAGATCCATCTATCTATGCACCCAAAAGTGGGTGGATTGGATCATGGAGGAGGTGGCAGAGCAAAGGAAGTTGCAGCGAAGCCAGCAGTGGCAGAGGTAGTGATGGCAGAGAAGGTGGTAGCCAGTCCAGCAGGGAGACAGCACAGTTTTTCTGGCAGAGGATGAAGGAAATGAATGGGGGTCTACTTGGCCACGTGTGTGCAGCTGCAGGGACCAGGTGCTGTCTCTGAGGAGAGACTGCAGTGACTAAGGGGGAAGAAAGGAAAGGGAAATAGACAGAACAGAAGGAAAGTGTCTCCTGTTGTCTGCCTTGGAAGGCAAGAGGACTGCCCACTGGCTTCTGGGACCCCCAACTTGAGGGTCCTCCTACCAAGCTGTGGGCATACCCAAAGTCCCAAGTGTTAAGTACACACTTCACCCTGCTCTGCCACCACACTGCTTTTTTTTTTTAAGTGTGTGAGCTCCCAACATTAGCAGGAATCAGCTCCAATAAGAAAAGCCAAAAACTTGTGCAATAGCACCTCATTCTAGAAAACAAAAGAAAGTGTCCTAACTATCAATCTGTTGAACTATTATAATCGAAGTGAACAAAGCCTTGTCTAAGTAAGAAAGGTGTTTGCTATGTCAAATGCAGCGGCGAGGCACTTCTCATCAAACACCATGAAAAATCACAGTAATACAGTGTCACAAAAATAAAATGACAATTTCCAGCAACCAAACCCAAAGACACGGAATATTGTAATCTATATGATAAGGAATTTCAAATAGCTATTATGAAGAAATCCAGCAAACTAAAGAAAATTCAGAAAAGCAATACAGTGACCTCAGAAATAAAAACGAACAAACAGAGGAGTACTTTACTAAAGAGATTGAAATTCTAAAAAAGAAACGAACAGAAATTCTGGAGCTGAAGTACTCAATAAATGAGGTGAAGAATGCATTGGAAATACAGCAGATCATATGGAAGAGAGAATTAGAAAGCTCAAGGAAAAAGATATAGAAATAATTTAGGTGAAAGAGGAGTGAGAACTAAGATTTTTAAAAAGTGAAGAAACTCTATGAGAACTGACTCCATTAGAAAAGCCAGCACAAGAATAATGAGTTCCTTAGAAGTAAAAGAGAGGGATAAGGAAGCAGAGAGTGCATTTAAAAACTAATAGCTGAGAACTTCCCAAACCTGGGAAGGAACTGGATATGCAAGGCCATGAAGCTAATAGAACACCTTATTATCTCACTGCAAAAAGATCTTTTCCAAGACACATTATATATATTAAAAAATTTTTATTGGAGTATAGTTGCTTTACAACTTTGTGTTAGTTTATGCTGTACAGCAAAGTGAATCAGTTATACGTATACATATATCTCCTCTTTTTTAGATTTCCTTCCCATTTATATCACCACAGAGCACTGAGTACAGTTCCCTGTGCTGTACAGTAGGTTCTCATTAGTTATCTATTTTATACATAGTGATATATATATGTCACTCCCAATCTCCCAATTCATCCCACTCCCCCTTTCCCCCTTGGTATCCATAAGTTTGTTCTCTACATTTGTGTCTCTATTTCTGCTCATTATATTAAAATTATCAAAAGTCAACAATAAAGGAAGAATTTTAAAAGCAGCTGGGGGAAAAAAGACAATAACCTGTGAATGTACCCTCATTAGGCTATCAACAGATTCATCAGCAGAAACGCTACAGGCCAGGAGAGAGTAGAATGACATATTCAAAATATTAAACCATAAAAATTGGTAGCCAAGAACATTCTATCCAGCAAAGTTATCATTCAAATATGAAGGAGAAATTAAGGCTTTCCTAGATGAACAAAAACTGAAGGAGTTCACCACTAGACCTGCCTTACAAGAAATGTTGAAAGGAGCTCTTTAAGCTGAAACAAAAAGACAAAAGCACACAAAACTCTGATTAAGGTGGCAAATAGAATAGAATACTGTAACTCTTTTTTTTAGAATAGTATATTAAACTCTTAACTGTAGCTTAAAAGTTAAAGGAAAAGAACATTAAAAATAACTGTAGCTGCTACAACTTGGTAATAAAATCACAGCACAAAAAGTCATGATTTGTGACATAAAAATATAAAAAGGGAAAAGTAAAAGAATGGAACCTTATAGGCAAATGAAGATAAATTGCTATCAGCAGAAAAAAGACTATTTTATCTATGAGATGTTTTATGTAAACCTCATGGTAACTGGCAAGCAAAAATCTAGAACAGAACACAAATCATAAAAAAAGGAGAGACTGAGCAAACCTCCATAGAATACCACCAACGTATAATGGTGGACAGAAACAAAGGAAAAAGAAACAATGAAGAGCCAAAATAACCAGAAGGCAAAATATAAAATGGCAGTAGTAAATTCTTAAATATCAAAAATCATCCTAAATGTAAATGGATTGAACTCACCAGTCAAAAGGCACAGAGTGGCCGGATGGATAAAAAGACAAGACCCAGGTATATGCTGCCTAAAGGAGACTAATTTTAGCTCTAAAAACACATGTAGGCTCAAAGTAAAAGGATGGAAGATGATATTTCAAACAAACAGAAATGAAAAGTAGGTGAGGGTAGCCATACTAATATCAGAAAAAATAGACTTAAAAAAAAAGAGTAACAAGAGACAAAGAAGGTCATTATATAATGACAAATGGGTCAATACATCAAGAAGCTATAATAATCCTAAATATATCTGCTCCCAACACCCAAGCACCAAAATATATTAAGCGATTAATAACAGATCTTAAGGGAGAAATAGACAACAATACAATAATTGTAGGGAACTTCAATACTCCACTATCAACAATAGAGAGATCATCTAGGTGGAAAATCAACAAGGAAACATAGGAATTGAAACACACTTTAGAACAAATGGACTTAATAGACACATACAGGATACTCAATCCAACAGCTGCAGAATATACATCATTATTAAGTGTACATGGACCATTCTCCAGGATAAATCATATGACAGGCAACTCAACAAACCTTAGCAAACTTAATAAGATTGAAATAACACCAACTTCTCTCACCACAATAGTATGAAACTAGAAATCAACAATAAGAGGAAAGAGAAAATCTATGGTAATGTGGAAACTAAACAACACACTACTAAACAGCCATTGGGTAAAAGAAGAAATAAAAAGTGAAATAAAATTCTCAAAACAAAGGAAAATGGAAACACAACATATCAAAGACTGTGGGATGCAGCAAAAGCAGTTCTGAGAGAAAATTTTATAGCAATAAATGCATATATTATGAAATTAGAAAGATCTCAAATAAACAACCTAAATTTTCAACTCAAGAGCTAGAAAAAGAACAAACTATGCTCACAGTTACCAGAAGGAAGGAAATAATAAAAATAAGTGTGGAAATAAATGAAATAGAGACCAGGAGAGCAATTGAAATGATCATGGAAACTAAGAGCTGATTCTTTGAAAAGACAAATAAAATTGACAAACCTTTAGCTAGATTAACTAAGAAAAAAGAAGACTCAAATAAATAAAAATAAACAAGAAAGAGGAGACATTACAAATGATACTACAGAAATACATAAAATCAGAAGAGACTGCTATGAACAATTATATGCCAACAAATTATGTAACTCTGAAGAAATTGATATATTTCTAGAAGCACACGATCTACCAAGATCAGGAAGAAAAAGGAAATCTGAACAGACTAATAATCAATATAGAGATTGAGTCAATAAGCAAAAACTCCCAACACAGAAATCTCCAGTAGCAGACAACTTCACTAGAGTATTCTACCAAACATTTAAAGAAGAATTAACACAATCCTCCTCAAACTCTTCTAACATATCGAAAAGGAGGGAACACTTCCAAATTACTGTATGAGACCAGCATCACTTTGATACCAAAATGAGATAAGGATACCACAAGAAAACTGTAGACCAGTATCCCTGATGAATATAGATGCAAAAATTCTCAACAAAACCTTAGCAAATTCAAGAATTCAAGACACAGTAAAAGGATTATACACCTTGACCAAGTGGGACTTATACCTGGGATGCAAGGATGGTTCAACCTATGCATATCAATAAATGTAATAAATCACATCAATAAAATGAAAGATAAAAATCACATGATAGTTTCAATAAATGAAGAAAAATCACTTGACATCCTTTCATGATAAAAACCCTTAACAGACTGGGTATAGAAAGAACATACTTTAATATAATAAAGTACATATGGGACAAACCCACTAAGCCACTAACATTATACTCAATGGAGAGAAATTGAAAGTGTTTCCTTTAAGATTAGGACCAAGGTAAGCACATCCACTCTCACCTCTCCTATACAATATAGTAGTGGAAGTCCTAGCTAGAGAAATTAGGCAAAACAGAGAAATAAAGTGCATCCAAATTGGAAAGGAAAAGTAAAATTGTCATTATTTGCTGATGATATGATCCCATATATATATATAAATCCCATAGAATCAGTCAAAAAACCTGTTGGAATTAATTAATAAAGTGGCAGGATACAAAATCAACATACAGAAATCAACTGCATTCCTTTACACTAATGATGAAACATCAGAAGGAAATAAAACTATCCCATTCACAATAGCATCAAAAAATACTTAGGAGTAAACTTGATTGAAGAAGTAAAAGATTTGTACAATGAAAACTACAAAACTACAGTGAAATAAATCAAAGAAGACACAAACAAATGGAAAGATATTTGTTCATGGATCAGAAGAATTAATATTGTTAAAATGGCCATACTACCCAAAGCCATGTACAGATTCAGTGCAATCCCCAACAAAATACTAAAAACATTTTTCATAGAAATAGAAGAAACTTCCTGAACTTTATGTGGAACTATAAAAGACCATAAGTAGCAAAACAGTCTGGAGGAAAAATAACAAAGCTGGAGATATCACACTTCCTGATTTCAAACTATACTACAAAGCCATAGTAATAAAGAAGGTATGGTACTGCCACAGAAATAGACACACTGACCAGTAGAACTGAATAAAAAGCCCAGAATTAGGGCTTCCCTGGTGGCGCAGTGGTTGAGAGTCCACCTGCCAATGCAGGAGACACAGGTTCATACCCTGGTCTGGGAGGATCCCACATGCCGCGGAGCGGCTGGGCTCGTGAGCCATGGCCACTGAGCCTGTGCGTCCGGAGCCTGTGCTCCGCAACGGGAGAGGCCACAACTGTGAGAGGCCCACGTACCGCAAAAAAAAAAAAAAAAGCCCAGAATTAAACCCCAACATATACAGTTAACTAATATTTAACATAGGAGCTAAGAATACTCAGTAGGGAAAGGATAGTCTCTTCAACAAATGATGTTGGGAAAACTGAATAAACACATTCAGAGAAATGAAATTGGACCCCTATCTCACAAAACTCACAAAAATTAACTTGAAATGGATCAAAGACTTAAACATAAGAGCTGATATGATAAAAACTCGTAGAGGAAAGTCTAGGAATGAAGCTCATCAATATTGGTCTTGGCAATAACTTTTTGGGCATGATGCCATAAGCACAAAAAATGAAACAAAACAAAAATCAAATGGGATTACATCAAACTCAAAAGCTTCTGCACAGCAACAGAAACAATTAAAATGAAAAGACAGTGTACAGAATGGAAGAAAATTTTTGAAAACCATATTTTGGATAAGGGGTTAATATCCAAAATATATGAATAAATCAGTTAACTCAATAACAACAACAACAACAAAATCCAGTTAAAAAGTGGACAGAAGAACTAAATAGACATTTCTCCAAAGAGGACATCAAAATGGCCAAGAGACACGTGAAAATATGCTCAACATCACTAATCATTAGGGAAATGCAAATCAAAACCACAATGAGATATCATGTCACACCTATTCGAATAACTGTTCAAGAAGACAAGAGACAAGTGCTGGCGAGGATGTGGTGAAAATGAAACTTGTATATATTGTTGGTGGGAATGTAAATTGGTCCAACCACTATGGAAAACAATATGGAGATTCTTCAAAAAATTAAAAACATATCTACCATACAATTCAGCAATTCCACTTCTGGGTATATAGCCAAAAGAAATGAAAACAGGATATCAAAGAGATATCTGCACTTTCATGTTTATCGCAACATCATTCACAATAGTGCTGGTACGGAAACAACACAAATGCCCATCAATGGATGAATGGATAAACAAGATGTGGTACACATATACAATAGAATATGAAATGAGATATCCTCCCATTTGCAACAACATGGATGAACATTGAGCATGTTATGCTAAGTGAGATAAGTCAGATAAAGACAAGTACTGTATGATCCCATATATGTGTAATCTAAAAAAGTTAAACCTGTAAAAACAGAATAAAATGGTGGTTACCAGTGGGGGTGGGGACAAGAGTGATGGTGTTTAAGCTACAAACTTGTAACAAGTAGTAAATAAGCACCAGAGATCTAATACACAGTATAATGAATATAGACAGTAATATTGTACTATAATTATGTAATGTGATAAATACCACATCAGCAATATACAACATATATACAACATATATATGTATCAAAGTAACAAGTTGTACACCTTAAACTTACACAACGTTACACATCAAACTTGTTCAATTAAAAAAAAGCAGACATCAGGAAAATGCATATCAAAACCACAAATGAAGTATCACCTCACACCTGTCACAATGGCTATCATCAGAAAGACAACAAATAAAAACATAGGCCAGGTTGTGGAGAAAAGGGAACCCTAGTACACTGTTGGTAGGAATGTAAATTACCGCATCCACTATGGAAAACAATAAGGAGGTTTCTCAAAAAAACAAAAATAGAACTACCATATAATCTAGCAATTCTACTCCTGGAAAAAAAATAAAAACCACTAATTCAAAAAGGTATGTGCACCCCAGTGTTCATAGCAGCATTATTTACAATAGCCAAAATATGGAAACAACCTAAGTGTCCATCAACAGATGAATGAATAAAGAAGATGTGGTATATTTATATACAATGGAATTCTACTCAGTCATAAAAAGAATGAGATTTTGCCAGTTGTGACAACATGGATGGACCTGGAGGGTATTTTGCTTAGTGAAGTAAGTCAGAAATAGAAAGGCAAATACTGTATGTTTTCACCTGTATATGGAATCTGAAAAGTAAAACAAACGAATATAACAAAACAGAAACGGACTCAGATAAGTAGAAGAAACTAGTGGTTACCAAGGTAAGAGGGATGGGGGGAAGAGCAAGATAGGGGTAAAGGGTTCAGAAGTACAAAGTACTATGAATAAAATAAGATACAAGGATGTAATGCACAGAACAGGGAATATAGCAAATATTTTATAACTTTAAATGGAATATATTCCATAAAAATATTGAATCACATGAAACTAACAATATTGTAAATCAACTATACATATTTAAAAGAAATGGATAGATAAACAGGAACAGTTGAAATCACAGATGTGAATTAATTGTGGTGTGTTAAGGAAGTAGATGAGATTATTAATAACTTTTTTGAGAAGAGGAAAAATAATCAGTGAGGAAAGGAGTGGTCAGTACAGTGGATTGAGAACCCACATGATGATTATCAAAATTAGAGAAGAGAGCAAGAAAAGAGAGAGAAAAAACAAAACAAAACAAACCCACAACCATATTTAGAGAAGTAGTATAGGGAAGACAAGGAGAATGAGAACTGAGAAAAGGGCATTATATTTCATAACTAAAAGTTCATTGGTGACACTTTAGAAATCAGTGAAGAATTAATTTGTTAAACCATTTTCTAAAAGGTTAATTTTTCATTCGACACATTTTTTTTAATGAAAGGAGAGAAGGAAATGGAATGGAAGCTAGTAGGTGATGAAATTAAGCAAACTTTGTTTCCTTCATGCCGTTAACTTATAATGTAAAAAATATTTAAATATAAAAAATGTTTTTTCAATTTTTAAGGCTGAGTAAAGGGAGCAACAGGTAAGTCAAAGAATAGATATGTGAGTATTAGGAAGATCTACAGGGACAGACAGAAAAGGTCTAGGGGAGAGTGAAACTAGAGAGGCCACTTAGGGAACTGTTTCAGTAGTCCAGGCAAGAGATGTTGCAAGGTGACTTGAATTAGGGTTGTAGTTGTGGAAGTGGTGAATATTGGTTGGATGCAGTCAATATTTTGAAGATAGAGCTGATCTGATTTGATAATGAATAAGATATGAGATGTGAGAACAAGAGAAATAAAAAATGATGTCGTTTTATTGGCTTAAGCAACTGAAAGAATGGGGGTGCCATTTACTGCGATGAGTGAGACTAAGGAAAATGCAGGACTTTTTTTCAATGTGTTAGTACTGGTTTTACTCTTTTATTTTTAAATTTTTTTTTATTGCGGTACGCGGGCCTCTCACTGTTGTGGCCTCTCCCGTTGCGGAGCACAGGCTCCGGACGCGCACGCTCAGCGGCCATGGCTCACGGGCCCAGCCGCTCCGCGGCATGTGGGATCCTCCCAGACCAGGGCACGAACCCGTGTCCCCTGCATTGGCAGGCGGACTCTCAACCACTGCGCCACCGGGGAAGCCCTTGTTTTCCTCTTAGACATCCACGTGGTGATGTTGTCTAGAAAGTTAGACACATGAGTCTTTAAGAGTGAAATTCAGGACGCGTAAGTTTGATATTCATCCGTACATTAACAATATGGAAATAAGGAGAAATCAGCTATGAACATTAAGAGTAATCAGTGAGGTATGAAGATCTGGAGAGGATGATGTCTGCAAAACAAAAGAGAGGATGTTTCAAGAAAGGGCATGTTCATCTGTGTCCAAGTCTGGTGAGACATAGAGTAAGATGTGTACACAGAATTAGGGGAGATTTGCACCTCTGGTAGTATCTGAAGTAAACAAAATCATTGATTAGTTGGTTAATCGACTCTAATTATCTTTTTCTTGGAATTGATTTTTTAGGCAAGGCTGTAGGTGTTTTGATGTGGAGGAATGGGGTAGTGTTACATGAAGTAGAGTCACAGACAATGGAGTGATGGCATTAGAACAGGCAGCTCTGGAGGGGGTATTTCTTACATATAGGTCTCTGTGGTGTTCCTAGACTTAATTTATAGACTGTTAGGTGGTATCACTGCTGGGTGATTTGGGGGCCTGCCATAAACTTTGCTGAAAGGTTATCAGTGCCAGTATAGAGGGGTTGGGCTTATCAAAAGCCCGTGGAGATCTAGAGGGTAGACTTAAAGGACACCATTTTCTCTTTATCACTTTTAGTAGAAATACGTAATACAAAGTGTAGCAGTTTAGATCTGTGCAGAATAAAGATGTTATAACAAACACATTGAAAACAGAATTCTCATAAAATTCAACAATTATCTTCTCTTGGTGTCTCTTAAACTCAAGTAGATAGCAAGAGACAGGATGAGGGTTTTCACTGAGGATGAAAGAAATTTGTATGTCTTCCCATACATTCTTTTTCATATCCCTTTTGCCTGTGGTCATATAAATCTTTTTCTTACTTTAAATGATGAAACCTTCAAAGTCAGAGAGTTAATAACAAAAATAATTACCATAACTGTCCTATAAGGAAAACCTAAATATATTTAGATTTTTCTTGTTAATCATTGCACTATATTGCCAGGAATAGCAGTTCTCTATTTTATCTCCAGCACACATTTATAGAGGAAAGGTGTAAGTTAAAAAAATATTTTTAAATGCCCTATTTTGTTATTTTCATTCATTGTACCTCATAGTTACTTTTTGTTTTTCTTCTCTTGCTTGTCAGTCAGTGACAGAACCCAACAAGTCTAAGAAAACTTTATCTGTGTAAATTTTATACCTTGAATCCTACATCTTATTTTTGTCCTTTAATTTTACTATCTGCCTTGCTGAATATAAATACATACAAATATAATGCCTATAAAACTATTAATTGTATACTTTTATTATGATTATGATTATTTTGCTGCAAAGTGGGTAAAACAAAGTGGGCAGGGTAATGGATATTTTGCCTGATTATAAGAAAATATTGTACTATTAAAAATGGATTCCAGGGCTTCCCTGGTGGCACAGTGGTTGAGAGTCCGCCTGCCGATGCAGGGGACACGGGTTCGTGCCCCGGTCTGGGAAGATCCCACATGCCGCGGAGCGACTAGGCCTGTGAGCCATGGCTGCTGAGCCTGCGCGTCCAGAGCCCGTGCTCCGCGACGGGAGAGGCCACAACAGTGAGAGGCCCGCGTACTGCAAAAAAAAACAAAAGAAAACCAAAAATGGATTCCATTGGTTACTTTATATTGTTATACAATTACTGATGAACAAGCTCATTGGCATCTTCTTATATTATTTTGGGAGTTTTTTTGCCACTTCTATTACCATGATTTGTATGTCACCACTAACCTGAATTATTTACTGTTTATGCAATATACTCACCTTTCCTACAAATTTGTGTTCCTGTCATTTTAGTTCCTAGATGTTCCTCCCTCTCATTTACCTATGACATTCCATTCATTCTTCAGGTTCTACCTCAAATTTGTCCTTCCTTATAAAAGTTTACTGATGATATAACCAAAAGACCTCACCAATTATTACTTATTTGTACATGTTCTCTGACAATTATCCCACGTGGGCTTGATGTTTGTGTAAATGCTTTATCTTCTGTATTCCTTGAGGGGTGTCATTTTTTACATTTTATCTTCCACAGTTTTCTGTACAGACCACCAGTTCAATGAGAAGTGAATTTAATTGAGTCTTTGTGTTTGTACCCCTTTCTGTTTCCATGGTAAGGTAGTTGTTACCTCCCTTTTGCATGTATCAATACCTCACACCTGCCTATGTTTGTAGTCTTTAATGAAAATAATGGCTACCGTTTGGAGGGTTTACTATATGCTGAGTATTGTCTTTTAGTACTTTATATACATTAATTTATTACTCCTCATAAAAAAATGGAGTTAACATGATGATAATCCCCACTTTACAGATGAGGAAATTGAGGTGCAGAGAATTTAAGTAATTTATCTAGAGCCATGCAGTTGGTGGAGTCAATTTTTAGAATTGAGAAATTTTCCATCTATAAATTCATCAGGGAATTTGACCTATAGTTTTCTTTTCTTTTAGTACTCTTATCTGTCTTTGGTATCCTGGTAATGTGGCCTCCTAAAATGAGCTTGGGAGTGGTTCCTCCTCTTTATCTTTCTGGAAGAGTTTTAGAAGGATTGGCATTAATTCTTTAAGTGTTTGCTGGAATTCACCAGCAAAATCATCTTGTCTTGGGCTTTTCTTTGTTGGGAGGTTTTTGATTATTGCTTCAATTTTGTTAGTCATTATTAGTCTCTTCAGATTTTCTAATTCTTCGTGATTCAGTCCTGGTAGGTTGTGTGTTTCTAGGAATTTATCCATTTCTTCTAAGTTGTACAGTTTATTGGCTTGTAATTGTTCATAGTAGCCTGTTACGTCCTTTGTATTTCTCTGGTAATAGTTACAATGCCTCCTCTTTCATTTTTAATTTTATTTGAGTCCTCTCTCTTTTCTCTTGGTTAATCTAGTTAAAGATTTGTCCATTTTGTTTATCTTTTCTAAAAACCAACTCTTAGTTTCATTGATTGTTTTTCTATTATGTTTCTAGTCTCTATCGTTTATTTCTGATCTAATCTTTATTTTTTCCTTCTCTCTACTAAATTGGGCTTAGTTTGTTCTTCTTTTTCTAATTCTTTGAGGTGTAAAGTTAGTTTATTTTAGCTTTTTCTTTTTTTTATAATGTAACATTTATTGCTATAAACTTCCCTCTTAGAACAGCTTTTTCTGCATCCCATCTGTTTTAGTATATCATATTTTTCTTTACTTTCATCTCAAGATACTTTCTAATTTCCCTTTTGATTTCTTTGACTCATTGGTTGTTCAGTAGTGTGTTGTTTAATTTCTACATATTTGTGAATTTTCCAGTTTTCTTCCTGTTAATTATTTCTAATTTCATACAATGGCAAACAAGAGTGACAAGGTGCCTGACCTAATGAAGGAAACAGAAAAATAAACAACACAAAAAAATTTTCAATTGTGATATTTGTCAGAGAGTCATGAGGTAGGAAATAATGGAAGATAGAAGATAGGGTAATCAAGACATTTTCTGAGAATTTAACATTAAAAATGAAGGATGAGAAGTTTGCTGTACAGAGGTCAGAAGGAGGAAGAGGAAATGAGAAAAAACATTCCAGGGACAGAAAACTCCAGGTGCAAGGGCCCTGGGTGAGAAAAGGAATATTTCCTTTCATTAAAAAAATAATAAATTTATTTTATTTATTTTTAGCTGCTTTGGGTTTTTGTTGCTGTGCAAGGGCTTTCTCTAGTTGTGGCAAGCGGGGGCTACTCTTCGTTGTAGTACATGGGCCTCTCATTGCAGTGGTTTCTCTTGTTGCGGAGCACGGTCTCTAGGCATACAGGCTTCAGTAGTTGTGGCTGGCAGGCTCTAGAGTGCAGGCTCAGTAGCTGTGACGCACAGGCCCAGCCGCTCTGCGGCCTGTGGTATCCTTCTGGACCAGGGCTCGATCCTGTGTCCCCTGCATTGGCAGGCGGATTCTTAAGCACTGCACCACCAGGGAAGCCCCTCCTTTCATTTTTATTATTAGCATATTCTTTGTAATTTGGCCATAGTGCTCTTTGTGATTAAACTACAGTAAAATTAAGGAAATGGTCATAGGGCCTCATTAATATGCTATCAGTAGTATATATTTAAAATAATTGTTTTTAAATCATTTAAAAATACTTGTTCTGTTTCTTAATATAAATTGTACCTGAGAATTGATATCTTCAGTTCCATTTCTCTGTTTTTAACTTACTGATTTTGCAAAAAGGTAAAAAATAGTAATTTAATTGGTATATTTTTTAACTTATGCAAGAAATTTTATTTTAGCTAAAGAATGTGCATTTTAAAAATTTCAGCATTATTTTCAACATGAAAATATCTAAATAGACAGGAGCTGCATAATTGTTTAGTTTTTTTTCCCTAACTTTGCAGTTTGTGTATAGATATCACCATATAACCTAAAAAAAGATGAATAGTATTTTGACAATATTTTATACTTTCTTTACAAAGCAAGGTGAAATTATATTAAACCATTGACTTCTTGTGTATTGACCTTGCACTGGCTCTTGAAAGGGAATGAAAATAGAGACATTCATTGCTAAGAATAAATTTCTTGCCTGAAGTTGAGGGAAAATAAAAGCCCTGACAACCATGACAGAGAGTCAAAGGTTCTCATCTTTGGAGTAAAAAGGTGTCCACACATCAAGGGCAAAAAATGCTAAAATCTCAGAGGCAGAGAGAACGCTGTAGAGAGCCTTCCTGAACCTACTGAGGTTAACTCATTTACTTCATCATGTATTTTCATTCTACCTCCTTCTTCTAGTATTTTAGGACTGTGAATGCTTTTATTAATCTTAAGCTGTTAAATTGTCACTTTTAAATTTGCTATATGAAAGCGTTCCCTGTGGGAAAGCATTTTATTGAGCAGAGTTGGAACATTCAGGCTTGAAAAGGAAAATAGTTGTGTCCTCAGTCCATTTGTGTTTAATCTCCTCTTTGTTTCTCCTCCTTGTCCAAATTAAGAAAAACTCATACACAGGAGAAAAGTACGCTGAAATGTGTTTTCTTTCATTTTTAATGCTTTAATGGCAGGCAGAATTATCTCCTTTTGTTTTAACGAAATATTTGTTAAATCACTCATCCTTCCATCATTTAGTTCACCTCCCAGAAGTCTTCACAGTTCTTCCAAATGGAAGAAATATTTCTCTTTTTTGTATTTCTATGATATATATTGTCTATAGAATGATTTCACAAATACAGTTTTTATATTACAGATTCCTCCCCTAAAAGGAACACTCTTCCCAATTTGATCATAATCTGAACATTAGAGTGTGCACTGTGCATATATTGATATCTCCACAGGATCTACCTCAATGCCTTGCACATAGCAACACTCAATGACTATTTCTTGAACTGATTTTTTCATGCTGCATCTAACAAAAGAGGCTTTGTCATTGTTCTTAGAAATCTGAGCAAATTAAATTCATTATAAATTTTAGGTTTTCTAGGGGTTCCTTGCCAATTTCCTGTAATAATTCTTGGTTTTTGAATATTTTCTTTTTATTTATTAGTCTTTATCCTTTATTAGTTCTTTATTAATCTGCTAATCAGATAACTATCTTATCAGGATCACTTAATATTTTTATGCTGGAATTTTGTTTTTTTTAAACGGTCAGTTTATTATTAGTTTTCTTCCTTTTCAGAAACATAGACCATGGAATCATTTATATCTTTATTGATTAAATCAACAAATATTTATCAACAAATATTTATTGAGTGCCTACTAGGTGTCTGACATATATGCTGATTGCATAATTGTGAATAAGATATTCACAGCATCTGTGGAGAAGGTACATATGACACATTGAGCTTATAAGTACTATAATGATGGTAGGTGCAGGTATTGTGGACACACTTAGAGGGGGCACAAAAACAGTGCTAGGCATTTAGGGATCTAAGTCATGAGTAGGAATTAGCTTGGGCAAGGTAGTAAAAGAAGGATCTCTGCGCTTAAAAAGTGCTTTGTTCTTATTTGCTTGTTTTCATATCTTGCTCTGATCAGGTTGTTGGTTTTAACCTTGTTTCTTATAAAATGCTTTCAGATCACTTGATTGTATTTTCTGAATGCAGCTTCCCATCGTTTCTTCTTCATTAACCATTTCTTTCTCTGAGTCAAAATTAAATGGAGAGAAACAGTTCCCTTTGTGGTTTTCTCAGCCTCTTAACAATGATTTTTTTCCCTAGAAAGCATGTTAAAAATATAATGCCTATGTAACGAATTTTCCAAAGATAGAAATATTTTTTAATACTTCTGATCTCTCTTAATTTTAAGACATCACATAATAGAGTTGTATGAACCTGTACTTCTCCCTAAACTACTTATCTCTCTCAGTGAAGAGCACTGTTACCAGATACTTTGCCGAGCGGTAAACTGATTGAAAGTAGATTGGTAGAAATCTGGGAGATATCACAGATACTTCACTTTCCTTAACCTCTAACATGTTTCTCCCACATTCCACCATCATTACAATTTTTGTTTTATTGTAAGAACACTTAATGTGAGATCTACCCTCTTAGCAAATATTTAAGTGCATAATACATTATTGTTGACCACAGCTATAATATTGTACAGTAGATCTCTAGAGAAAGCCTGAATTAATCACAAAACTTCTCAGTCAGTGGCCTTAATCAAACTAAATACTGACCAAAAGAAAGTAGATATTATCAACAGACTATCTCATACCTATATCAGCAATTTTGTGAAAGTGTTCTCAACTAGAGGCAGCAAACATGCATTGGAGTCCTAGAGAACAGCCCTACCAGCCAGAAGTGTGCAGGGTGCCATGGTTATCAGCTGTTGCTTGGGAATCTAGAGTTTGTAGAGGTCAGTTAGAAGATGACCTATTGTCATCTTCTGAATTAATCACAAAACTTCTCAGTCAGTGGCCTTAATCAAACTAAATACTGACCAAAAGAAAGTAGATATTATCAACAGACTATCTCATACCTATATCAGCAATTTTGTGAAAGTGTTCTCAACTAGAGGCAGCAAACATGCATTGGAGTCCTAGAGAACAGCCCTACCAGCCAGAAGTGTGCAGGGTGCCGTGGTTATCAGCTGTTGCTTGGGAATCTAGAGTTTGTAGAGGTCAGTTAGAAGATGACCTATTGTACTACCAAAGGAAAAAATATGTTCCTTAATATAAATATTGGGCATCATTTTAAAATGATAGTTCAGTTTCTTTCCTTCCTAATTTAAGCCTTCACACTATTTATTAAATTCAGTTTAGTTCAACAAAGGATTACTGATTACCTACTATATTTCAGGATATTTGAGAATACAAAAAAGAACAAGGCATCCAGTCCTTTTTTCATCAGAGATCATAGTCAAGTTGTGGAGACCTAAAGGATAGTTTTGAAATGATACGATAAATTAAAGTAATACAAGTTATGTATAGGGTGCTATGGTCATATTATTAATAAGACAGACATAGATAATGAAGACTTTTCTCTAAACCCTTTGGAGTTTAAAAATGAAAACAAGATAATTCAGGAAAGGAAATGAACAAATATTCAAATTCTTTGGGTAGAAAGGACCTATTGACTGTCAAAGATGATTATAAAACCACTTTGTATCTAGACACATCTGATGAGATTTCAGAACTCTAGGTCTAAAGGTAAATGATTTAAGCATATACAGGAAAAAAATACAACCAAATGAATGCAGTTGAGAATGACTTCAAATAACTTATCGACAACACGGGACTGGAAAGTGCAAAGTTCTGAGGGAAATTGAACTTGGATTTTTAATTCTGTTCATAGCCTGAAAGAGCAGAACATGAGATACAACCATGAAGGGCAGCTAAGTATGATCTGATAAGGAGTAGAGAGGGTCAACAATAATTCAGAGTGGATCCATTGAACTTGGATGCTTACAGCACTTGCCTTTGAGCAGGAAGAGTTTTTAAGGGAAATACAGCTAAACTTACTTCTGTAGTACATAATAATCCCAGTATTATACTGGCTTTTTTTTTTTGTACAACGGTGCTCACAACAGATTTGTTTGTAATAGTCAACGCTAAAAATAAACCAAATGTCCTTAAATAAGTGGTTAAACAAACTGTAATACTACTCAGCGGTAAAAAGGAGCACACTGTTGACACACACAATGACTTAGATGGCTCTCAGGGGAATTATTCTGACTGAAAATGAGCCAATATTGAAAGATTACATAATATATGATTCTATTTCTACAACATTCTTTTTAAAAATTGAGGCATAATTGAGGCATAATTGATATATAACTTGTAACATTATATTAATTTCAGGTGTACAACATAATGATACAATATTTGTATATACTGTAAAATGATCACTACAATATCTAGTTAATATCCATCCCCATATATAGTTAAAAACATTTTTTTTCTTGTGATGAGTACTTTTAAGATCTACTCTCTTAGCCATATTCAAATATGCAACACAGTGTTCTTAACTATAGTCACCATACTGTGCATTACATCCCTGTGAAATTCTTTTATAACTGGAAGTTAGTACCTTTTAACTCCCTTTACTCATTTCGCCCAATCCCCACCTCCGGCAACCACCAATCTGTTTTTTATATCTATGGGCTTTGTTCATTTCTTTGTTTGCTTGCTTGTTTTTGATTTTAGATTCCACATGTGAGTGAGATCATATGGTATTTGTCTTTGTCTGACTTATTTCACTTAGTATAATGCCCTCAAGGTCCACCCGTGTTGCTGCAGATTGCAAGAACTCATTCTTTTTTATGGCTTTTTATATCTATCTATCTATCTATCTATCTATCTATCTATCTATATATCACACCTTCTTTATCCATTCATCTATCAGTGGACACTTAAGTTTTTCCATATCTTGGCTGTTGTAAATAATGCAGTGAACATGGAGGTGCATATAGCTTTTCAAATTAGCATTTTCATTTTCTTTGGATAAATACCAAGAAATGGGATTGCTGGATCATATGTTAGTTTTATTTTTAATTTTTTTTGAGGAATCATCATATTGTTTTCCATAGCGGCTGCATCAATTTACAGTCCCACCAACAGTGCACAATATAATGGCTATTTTATCAGTTTTAAAATTATGGAGTTTTTCTATTGACAATACACAGAAATCTTATAGTTAGAGAACCAAAATTAATAGCATAACTGACAGAAATCAAAAGGATGAGGAGAAGTAAAGGTAGGTTCTTTAGCTTTCTAGATCAGCCAGTAGATCAGCTTAAAGGTGATAGAGCAAGAAACAGAGGTTTAAATCGATTATTTTATATTATAATTGTAACCACAATTAGAACTACAAATTATAACTAATACACATCATGAGTTAGGTGGGGAAAACGAGAAGATTTATGAGGAAAATTATAAATTATTCATTTTTAAGAAGAGGTCTGGTAGAGGATATAAAAAAGAGAAACTGAAAAGTCGTTATATTTTTTTACTTAAAACTTTTCTGTATGGCTTGACTTTATTCCTCTAAGTGAATATATTGCTTTAGCAAAAAGATACTTAATGCATAAAACACAAGATGAAATACCAAAATATTACTGGGTAAGCATTTTAGGAATGACTCCCCTTCCACTTTAGGTTTTATATTTTTCCCCAAATTTTCTGTGCACATTACTTTTATAATCTAAAATTCTATAAAATAAATTTCATGTTTAAAATAGTGGTAACATCTGATGTAACACAATGTATTTCAAATAGACGTGCAAGTTATTGCAAAAAATTGGATATATCCTTTACAAGGCCAAGTTGCTCACGTATGTTGAGTACCTATGATATAGTTGCAGTGTAACTGTTGATGGTTTTTTAATCTTGTAAGTACTGACTTAAGTCCTGTGCATCACAGATAATATGACAATTCCAAAAATTAAGCTGTAGAGAAAAATTCCTTGTTACTACATAGAAAATCGCTTGATAGAATTAAATGAGTCACTCAACCGTGCTGCACAAATTTATAGCCATTATCTGTGGAGAAATAGAGTTAGCACTGACATTAAATGTGCTATTTGATTTCTTTATTATAAATTTTATGTTCTGTTCAAATTCTTTACCCACTACCATATGGTTTTCATTATGTTTGTTGCCATTTGTTATGCCCGATAAGTTAAAATTTTATTATATATTGATTTACTGCTGTGAATGCCTGAAGACCTTTGTGCTCTCAACACCATCATTTATCAGATATCAATTGTTTTTTACTCTCAGACCACAGAACATATTAAACTGATTCTGGATATATCTTTACATGCTAAAGGGCCTGACCCCAATTTTTCTGTTAAAGACCTTTTAGCTTCAGTTTTAAGAGCAATTTTGTTTTTTGCAATATTGTGGTGTTCTTGACTAGGATTCCCACTTTTTCATTTATTTGGCTGGAAAACAGGACAAAAACAGTGTTTCAGATAATTTATAGAGATGTGGCAGCCTGTTCTTGATTTAATCAATGTCCATAAAAATGATTTAGGAATGTTTTATTTGGAAAATGAGTTGTACAGGTGGTCATAAATTAAAGTGCTTTAAAAAATATATACCAGTTAAAAGGAATGAATACGGACTTCCCTGGTGGTCCAGTGGTTAAGAGACTGCACTTCCAATGCAGGGGGCCCGGGTTCGATCCCTGGTCAGGGAACTAGATTTCGCATGCCCCAACGAAGATCCTGCACGTTGCAAATGAAGATCCCATGTGCCTCAACTAAGATACAGCGCAGCCAAATAAATAAATAAATAAATAAATATATTTTTTAAAAAAGGAATGAATGCTTTGTCCCATCCTAGATTCTGTTACATATGGTTTTAATATGCCTCTATATGATGGGATAATCATTGTCCAAAGAATGACAAACTGCAGCTGAATTTGCAAGATAATTTTCTGATTATTTTCTACTTGCTTTGAGATACCTATTCAATTATCTAATACATAGTTGAAAATAAAATGCTATATTCTAAGTGCAGAAGTCTACAATAATACATAAATATTAAAAAGTTTAACCATCGTGACATATAGAACATTAAAAGGTTAACTGAATAATTAATATTAATACTTTCTGAAACAAATTGGTGAATCTGAGTGTTAGAATTCTTCTAAGCATTATTTTCTATTAAAAGTGATAGTTTAGCCTACATATGAGTGAAATAGAAACAATAAACTTCTTTACAAACAAATGTTAGTGTCTCATTCTATATGAAAATTAGGGTTGTTGAAGGGCATTTTGTCAGCCTGAACTCTGAAGTCAGGCAAACCTGATTTCGAAACAAAGCTTTACATGAATTTACTACCTATTGGAAAAGGAATATTACTTTCCTTATCTGAACTGAGGATTAAATGAGATTATGGTTGCATATGAGAAGTTCCTGGTACATAGTATGTAATAAAGGAAAAAAGCTGCCAATTATTTCATGAGATTGATATACACTGATTGTCTAAGCATCTCAATTTATCTACCTTCCTGAATTAGCTGATTGACAGATAAAAATAATCTGATATGCTAAGAAAATAGCTAAAATTTCCTTATTTAGAAATGATAAACAAGGAATTACCACATGTTATTTCAAAGTTAATTAAATTTGATTCCTTTTATCTATTTTGTGTGTGTGTGTGTGTGTGTGTGTGTGTGTGTGTGTAGATTTCAGTTGGCTTTAGGACAGTGCTTTTCAAAATTTCAGTGTACATGTGAATCACCTGGAGATGTTGCAGAAATCCAGATTCTTGGTCAGTAGGTCTGGGGTAGGGTCTGAGATTCTGAATTTCTAAAAGCTTACTGGTGATACCAAAGCTATTGGACCATGGTGTGTGTGTGTGTGCTGGTACTTGGGGTAGCGAGATGCTACATAATATATCCTCCTGCTCTTTCCTATCATATGCTTCCATAGCACCCTGAATGTACACTCTCAAAATTATTTGTTTTGGGTGTTAAAATCTTTTTTTTTTCTTTTTTCTTTTTTTTTTTTTTTTTGCGGTACGCGGGCCTCTCACTGTTGCGGCCTCTCCTGTTGTGGAGCACAGGCTCCAGACGCGCAGGCTCAGTGGCCATGGCTCACAAGCCCAGCCGCTGCGCGGCATGTGGGATCTTCCCGGACTGGGGCACGAACCCGTGTCCCCTGCATCGGCAGGCAGACTCTCAACCACTGCGCCACCAGGGAAGCCCTAAAATCTTTTAAATCTTGTACTCCCTTCCATATATTGTAAGCTCCTGAAAGTATGTCTTCTTTTACTCACTGCTCTGTCCCAGAACAGCACAGTGCCTGGAGCTTGGCAATGAGTACTCATTTGTTTAGTGTTGGTAAACTACATGCCAGAAATGAAGTCCATGGCTGAAAAGATAATAAGAAGCCACAGATTGAAAGGTTCTACATAATGGCTGGGTTACAAAATAGTTTTGCAAAATGGACTACTTCTCCACACCCGTAGGTTTAGTTTAATTTCTTCCCCCAGAAATGTATGTATGTGCCTGTGTCTAGTGGGCATGGTCAAAATTGCTGTTTGAAAGACATTGTATCATTTTGGTAATTAGATACAATATAACTAAATTTACTGCTTTATAAATTTACTTTGACATTGATTCAAGAAGGAGCAATTGAAAAGAGTAACTGAAAACAAAGTCAAAAGAGGGCTAGGTCACTAAGTTTCTTTATGGCCAAGATGATGCTGCCACCTAGTAGAGTTTTGAGAAGGTAAAATACTGTATTGTATACTGGAAATTTTCTAAGAGAGTAGATCTTAAGTGTTATCACCACACACACACACACACACACACACACACACACACACGCACACACAAATGGTAACTTTGTAATATGATGGTGTGTGGGTAAACTTGGTTGTGGTAAACATTTTACAGTGTATACCTATATCAAACCATCGCATTTTTTCCCTGTCAATTATGTGTCAATAATTTGTCATAATAGCTTAGTTTGCATTTTCTGAGATTCTTATATAAATGGATTCATGTAATATGTACTCTTTTAGTCTGACTTCTTTTACTCAGCAAAATTATGTCGTTGTGTGTATCAATGGTTTGTTTCTTCCTAAATGGAGCAGAATTCCATTTAATGAAGAGAAAGTTTACATTTTGAAGTAGATGCTATCCAGGCATTCATTTCTCTGCAGGGTGTATGGAAAGAGAAAATTATGAACTTTCAGTTCTGATTGTGTTGTTATGTAGAGTATAGAAGTGGGTGATAAATATAAAATTTTGCCTTTCTAGTACTTCACAAGCTAACTTTAATGATTTTAGACGTAGGTATTAATGTGTGTATTCATTTTACTTGAAAATAACATATACAGTATTCATATGAGCTAACATTAGCCTATCAAATCTAGTTAACTCATGCTCTCAGCACATCCTTACAGGCAACAGTGAACTAATGGGGACTGGGACTGAGAACATTAATGTTGATTTGTTGTCTCTTGGAGTTTTCTTCTTGTACAATCCTTCATTAGAGGTTAATTATGCATGGAGAGACATACCTTGAAAGATGGACAGAAATTTCAGATTGTTTTCATCTATTATATCATATTCCTGTTTTGAACCCCTTCAGTTTTTCTTGTTCTCACTGTTTCTGGGGCAGCTGGCTACTTTTCCACTTTTTCAGTTCACACTGCAGAAACAGTGTGTGTGACTCTGGTCAGCTTCAGGCAAACACACATGTCCATATTCAGCACTCCTTGCCTTCTGCCACTTGGGATTAATCTTTGAACCAAGGAGTCTGGAGCAGGAAGAAAACATAGACAGAATCATAATGGTACTGTTTTCAGTAAACTCTCAAATACTGCAAATATTAACATCGAATTAATCATGACAGGAGAATATAAAGGAACAAGTTTGAAATTTGAGTAGGTATTTCTTAAAATTCCTAATATGACCATTATGAAATATATTAGAGTAGTTTATAAATTTGAATTTAAGATAAAATAGAAATATTCTTAAATTTTTAATGTCAAAACTTTCAATTTTTCATTTATTTGATAATTACATTACATATATACATATATATCTTTACATATAAATATATTAATAAATATTTTAAGGTTATTTGGGACTTTTACCCAAGAACTGAAAAACTCTTTTGAGTTTAGGAAGTTTGGTTTTTTTGTTGTGTCGTTGTCCTTTTCCTTGATTTGCATCTTATCTCAGGTGTCTGAACAGAATGCCGTATTTAGGGGATTGATTGCATTTCACATATTAAAGATGAAGAAACCCCAGAAACTCAGAAGTTTTTACTATTGCTTTTAGATAGATGAGGAGTGTGAAAAGGTAGATATCCTAAGTTAATATTAGGGAACTAAATCTATCTGAGTAAAACCAATTGGAAAGAATTTTTTTTATCTCAGGCTAAGGGCCTTTGTTCTGCAGTAATGGCAGCCATTTAAAGTAAATTGTCCATTAAAGTACCACTCCAGCTTTTGACAAATTGCATCAAACTGTTTTCTTCCTCCAGAGAAACACAAACCTGAGAACGGTGGTTTTATTTTTTTCTGCTTGACATATAGGTTTCCTGAATCAGCCGGCTAAAATGCTTTTAGGTGCTCTGTGAGACAACCCAAAGAGGTTATATATGGTCCAGTAGAGCCCAAGTGAAGACATTGAATACTAGCAACTTATCTTGTGTGATGACAAATAATTGGTCATGCTCTTATATCATTTATCATTTTGAAAACAGTTCTCACTTTTTAATCATATAATGTAAGAACAATGGAACAGAACTGACAAAAGCTATAAATCCTATTTTTGGCTAAAAAGCCATCGAACCATACAAAAATAATTCAAATGACTGTCAAGGTACAAAATCAAAGCACTGCTGTTGTAGGCAGCTACTATCTTACTTTCAGGTGACAAAAGTTCAAGTTGCTAATTATAACTGAGCAAAAAGATCAATTTTGATAGAAATATTCTTTCAAAAATTAAATTAGCTGTAGTAAAGTTGCAAAGATAACTATACAACTGTGGTTTAGATGTTAATGGAATGAAATATTTTACTGTCTTTTTTTTTTTTTTAATAAATTTATTTATTTATTTATTTATTTTTGGTTGCATTGGGTCTTCATTGCTGTGCACGGGCTTTCTCTAGTTGTGGCAAGTGGGGGCTACTCTTCGTTGCGGTGCGCAGGCTTCTCATTTCAGTGGCTTCTCTCATTGTGGAGCATGGGCTCTAGGGCATGCGGGCTTCAGTAGTGGTGGCGCACGGGCTTAGTTGCTCCGCGGCATGTGGAATCTTCCCGGACCAGGGCTTGAACCCGTGTCCCCTGCATTGGCAGGCGGATTCTTAACCACTGCACCACCAGGGAAGTCCTGTCTTTTTAACGTAGATTATTTTTTAGCTATGTGAAAATAATATCAGATTTGTTATTATCAGTAGTAAAAATAGTTATAATATTCTACCTTTACAGTATATAATAAGAAAAATAAACACTGCCTGTGTTTCTAAAACAAGCTATTCACTTTAGCTTTGATTATCTATA
This sequence comes from Lagenorhynchus albirostris, assembly GCF_949774975.1. Classification (NCBI taxonomy): domain Eukaryota; kingdom Metazoa; phylum Chordata; class Mammalia; order Artiodactyla; family Delphinidae; genus Lagenorhynchus; species Lagenorhynchus albirostris. The sequence continues at coordinate 47,595,991 of NC_083100.1, forward strand.
TGTTGTGGTTATATAATTCATTAGTAAAAAATCCTTCATTGCAAACTAAAAATTCTAATTCACAAATATGAAAAGAGCATTATGCTAAAATAACTGAAATTTGCTTAAATCCTTTGATTTTAGGGATAATTTTCTAATGTACAGTATTTTGTGGAAAGTATAAAATTCATTATCTCATACTGGATCCATAGTCTGGAAAGTTCTGAGTAGTATCAATTTCCTTGACTTTCACAACTTTGACACTTTTGAAGATAACAGGTCTGTTATTTTGTAGACTGTCCCTGAATTTGGGTTTTTCTGATATTTCCTATTGATTAGATTCTAGTTATGCACATTTAGAAAGAATATCACAGAAATGAGGTTATGTTCCTTTCAGGAGGCCCATGATTTTGATTTGTCTCATTATTCATAATGTTAACTTTGATTATGTATTTAAAATTATGTCTGCCAGACTTATCCACTGTACAATTACTCATTTTACTTTTGTAGTGATTAAGAATTTTGTAGAGAAGTGTTTTAAAATGGTGTAAACATTCCATTCTTTACTAAACTTTTGATACATTCATTTATTTGTTTAGATTAGTAAATTTACTTATTTTGATGCCCAAATTGTCCTACATTTAGCCAAAGGGAGACTATTCAATATGGCTTCTGTGTCCTTTTGACATGTCCAAATTGTCCTTTAAGCACTTTATTTCTTTCTGGCATTAGTAAGATTTTCCAGGCCCTTTTTCTACTTTCCCTGACTCAGCTAGTCCACCAAAGATCTTCAGTTCCATTCCAGATGTTTAGAAACTGAGATCTGGTAGCACTTATTAATAAAGTATGCTCTTCCTAGGCTCAGTAGACAGTTCTAAGGTATATGTGTATGTACATACATGGATACATACATACATTTACATCTATATTAATTCTATATTTCCACACATACATTTGTATCTGTATTTCTTTCTCTGTCTCTCTCTGTCTTTGTCTCTTTGTATGTATTAAAATACCTGAGTTAACATCAGTGTCTTCAATTCTATTGAAGGATTTGTCCTTGTTTTCTCCCTTTCCCTTCTCTAAGTGTGAGAAACCCAACTCCTACTAGCTTCAGAATATGTACTGTATTTGTCAATCCCTCTGTATGTAACTAATCTCCTGTTGCCACCACTGCCCTCTGCAGCATAGATGCCTGCCTCATCCTGCTCAGGTTCAGATACCGTATCTCCCCTCTGCAAGGATGCTCCATTAACTGTTCATGCTCCAACAGCCCAGGTGAGGCCACTGGCTCTCCTCCACAAGGACTTTCTCTCATACAAGTTGGTCTCTGGCATTCTGCAAATGTGCCCTAGTGGCTTCTCCTTTCCCTTGTGATAACCCATTTCCTCTTTTCCTCTGATATCACACACACATACACACCTTCCTGGATTTCTTCTATCTTTGTTTTAGTTACATTTTTTTTTCTTTTCCTGCCTGCTCTCTAGAGTTCAAGTTCCCTAGATCTTTTTCCTTGCTGCCTATATGATGTCGATCAGTCTCATAGTTTTTTGTTTTGTTTTGTTTTGTTTTTTGGCGGTACGCAGGCCTCTCACTCTTGTGGCCTCTCCCATTGCAGAGCACAGGCTCTGGACGCGCAGGCTCAGCGGCCATGGCTCACAGGCCCAGCCACTCAGTGGCATGTGGGATCTTCCTGGAACGGGGCACGAACCCATGTCCCCTGCATCGGCAGGCGGACTCTCAACCACTGCGCCACCAGGGAAGCCCCAGTCTCATAGTTTTAAGTTTCTTCTCCATTTCAATAACTCCCAAATCAGTATCTGCTGAGTTTAAAGCTGATACACATGACTGCCTACTTGGTGTCTATGCACGGGTCTCATGCATTTAGATATAAGATGGACAAATGAGAACTCTTGATTCTTCTTGTGCCACTCTTCTTCCTCCAATAAATGACACCACTATTGTTGTATAAGCCAGAATACAGGCATAGTCCTTGATTTGTTTTCCTGACCCACACACATGCAATATATTAGCAAATTCAGCTGGTATTTTCTTCAAATGTTTTCCTTATCTGCTGATTTCCATCAATCTCCATTGCTGCCACCGTGGGCCAAGCCATACTTATAACTCATGTAATTACCTCCTAACTATTTTCTCCTACTTCTATAATCGATAATCTATTCTTCTGTAATCTATAATCTATTCCTCTAAAGAAGGTAGAAACTATCTTTTAAAAATTAAATCAGACCACATTGTCTCTCAACAGAAATCCTCGCTGCCTTTCCATTGCACTTATAATGAAATGCAATCTTCTTGACCTGGTCTACAGTGCTCCCTCTGTGGTCTGGCTCCAGTTTATCTCTGTCATGCCATCCTTTACCACTTTTCCCCTCTGGCTTACTAAGAGCTATTTTGTCCTTCTTGTTTTCCAACAGGCCAAGTTTTCCCCAACTCAGGCATTTGGATTTGCTCTCTAGTACACACTTTCTCCAAATCTTCATTTAGCTGACCCCTTCTCATTTGGATCTCACTGAAATATCACCTTCTTAGAGAGGTTAAATTAATTGACCAACTTGAGACCAAAACTCTCAAGTCTGTTAGTGAAGCTCTGAGTTCAGCAAGGCACTTAGTGATCATTTACAAGTGGCTGCTGAAAGTCTCCGAAGGAGGTTTGGAGTCTGTCCCACATATACGGTTCATAGGAGGCAACTGAGGTTTCATAAATCATGAGAGAGTTTAAGAATGTTAAGAGAACCCATGGAACAGCGCAAGTCAGGAGCCAGAAGATGGAGAACTTCTGATAGGTATGTAGGGTCTTGACTTTATGGCCTAGACTGTAGACTTCAGCAGCGGTCACAGGTACCCAGTAGCATCTGGTAAAACCATCTACTACAGCACAAGAAGCGCAAAGGAAGGTCAGACAGCCAGGAACTAAAGCTATCCTGCAACCCCCCTTAGATACTTCTGAAATACCCAGAAGAGATCTCCCAGATGTGAGGTTTCTTTCCTCAATAGCCCAGAAGACCTATAAATATCTCCTTAAACGTATCCCTAGGTATCGTCTTGGGGGAAGGGGTTAGGGGTGAATGAAGTGCTAAAAGAATTATCACTTGATTTAAAAAGACTGAGGTAACCTGAGAAAATATAAATGGAAGAGATTTTGTTTATGAAACCTAAGCCCACCCAAGTTTCCTAGTGGACTAAGGGTAAATGGTCCATATGATCATTGTCACATGTACTGCTCATTTTATTCACCTGGAGGAGCTTTAAAAGCTAATGTCTGAGTCTGTCACCCCAGAGATTTTGATTTAATTGACCTGGGGTGTGGCCTGAGCATCATGATATTTTGAAATTTTCCAGGTGCTTCTAATGTACAGCCAAGGTTGACAGACTGAGAACCAGTGTTTTAGACTAAAATAATCTCTATACACATTTCCAGTCACATACCACCATTTCATATATGTTTATATATCCTGGTATGGGTGAGATTTAGCTAGGACCCCTAATCCCTGACTCACTAGACAAATTCTGATTTAAAAAGTTTCCAAGGGGTGTAAGTACTGAAATATTTCTAGAAAATGAATTATTTTAATCGAGTTAGCTCCATTAAAAAATTTATTAGCTTGAGGTCTCTTTTTGCCCCAACTGGCTTCAGTGGAGTCTGGGAGCATGTCAACTGGCCTCTTTGGACACCTTTCCCCTAGGTTCATACCATCACCTCGACCTTTTACATATTACTGTCCTCACCTTGAGAGGGGATGTGGAAAAATTAACTTAGTAAGACTTCTTCCCAAAGGCTTAAAGCAGAGCCGACCTTTGCGATATTTTCTCTTCCTTTCTCCTAGGGTTTGTGAGCAATCATCCTTGTGGTCAGGATCAATCCAAAAATTCCCAGTTTTATACATTTGGCAGAACTGCCTGGTTATTCTTATTAAAGAAAACAATAATACTAACAATAAAAATCAGATCTTTCAGCTGCATCCTACCTAGTCTAAGAAACATAGCTGGCCAGCGTTAAGATTAATGGGGCTCAGGAAATCACCATGGTAAAGCTTGCTAACCCAGCAGTCTTTTGAAATGTGCCATGACAACCTCAGCAATGACATCTTTATAATGTTTCATGAAGGTATGTATTGAGTCTAATGAACTTTTGTTAGCTTTGCTGTTTCTCACTTTGTTCACTTTTGCAGCTGCTAAAATGGGAAAGATTGAGATCAGCAAGTTTCTGAGTAAGCTAAAAGGAATAATTTTTTTCTACCTACTTAGCAAATTTCTCTTGGACAATTGGACGTTATTTGGGGTTTCATACTTGGAGGAAGAAGCACAAGCATATTTCAGTCATTTTAGAGAATAAATATTCTCTGTATATATATTTGTAGCTGTTATTTTCTTTCTTTTTGAGGTTTATGACTGATCCTTGGCATGTGGCCCCTTGTGTATTGCTCTTCTGAAACAGCCTGAAAAGAATTTTCCAAGAGTTACGTGGAGCTTCTCTTTAGTTAAAATTCTGCTTTTTTTCCTCACTTGAGTGTCACTCTTCAGAGAACCAACATAACAAAGTAGTAAATACAAATAGATACAAAAATATCTATGAGAAGATCACTGAATTAGATTTGTGAAAGCACATTAAAAGTAATTTTCTACTGAAAAATTTAGTCAAATTTATTAATCATATCTCTGCTGGTGTTAAATAAAAATTTAAAAGGTAGAAATCAATAAACAGAGATAAAAGCTTCTCAAGAATAAATGAAAGGAAGTAATAAAAAGACTAACTAAGCTGAAGTGCCTCCTATCAACAGCAGCTGATAAAATATTAAAAGATTTGCCTTGTGTAATGTCTCTAGAGAAGCATCTTGCTGATCTACTAGACCATGATTGACAACTTTGAGACCTTGCTGGAAGCCACAAAAGTATATCTATAATATTATGCTCATGCATAGGTCTTTCTTGCTAAACGGGGCTGGAAATAACATACCACCGAATGATGGGCTTTTAAGAAATTAAACATTCTCCTCAGTCCTAGCTGAAGTTTAATTTGCTTAGAATTAGATGTTACATGGTATCTGGAATGCAAAAAACAAAAAAACCAGAGCATTGTACCTAAGCACATGTAAAACTGTTTTGGAGGAGTTAAGAAGTCAGTGGAGGAAATTTTATGGGGGTGGGCAGGTGATTTCAACGGCAGAATAAATAATTAGTACTATTTACTGATATTTCATGGGCCTGGTACTAACCTCACTGATTTATGTTCATTGTCTTAATTAAGTCTCACAAAAAAAGCCTCACCTATGAGACTTGTAATGATACTTCCTCTTTTCTTGAGATATGAAATTGAAACTCAGGAAAATTAAGGAACTTGCCCAAGGTCATAGTAAATAGTGGCTTAACTTGTATTTGAACCCACATCAGAGCAACTCCAAGTGACATGACAAACTGAAATTGACTATGAGGCTGGTGACACCATAGGCATCTATTCACAAGAGTGATATGCCTTTTCAGTTTGTTGATTGTTTCCTTCACTGTGCAAAAGCTTTTCAGTTTGATGTAGTCCCATTCATTTATTTTTACTTTTTTGCCCTTGCCTGAGGTGACAGATCCAGAAGATCAATGTTAAAGAGTTTACTACCTATGCTTTCCTCTAGGATTTTTATGGTTACAAGTCTTACATTTAAGTCTTTAATACATTTTGAGTTTATTTTTGTATATATGAAAATGGTCCAGTTTCATTCATTTGCATGTATCTGTCCAGTTTTCCCAACACCATGTATTGAAGAGACAATCTTTTCCCATTTTATGTGCTTGCCTCCTTTGTTGTAGATTAACTGCCTGTGTAAGCATAGGTTTATTTCTGGGCTCTCTATTCTGTTCCATTGATCAATGTGTCTGTTTTTGTGCCAATACAGTAGTGGTTCAATTACCGTAGCTTTGTAATATTGTTTGAAATCAGGAAGTGTGATGCCCTCAGCTTTGCTCTTCCTTCTCAAGATTCCTTTGGCTATTCAGGTTCTTTTGTGTTTCTATACAAATTTCAAAATTATTTGTTCTAGTTCTGTGAAAAATAATGTCATTGGTATCTTTTTTTTCTTTACATATTTATTGGAGTATAATTGCTTTACAATGTTGTGTTAGTTTCTGCTTTATAACAAAGTAAATCAGCGAGATATATATATATATATATATATATATATATACACATACACACATATATCTCCATATCTCCTCCCTTTTGCATCTCCCCCCCCACACTCCCTATCCCACCCCTCTAGGTGGTCACAAAGCACCAAGCTGATCCCCCTGTGCTATGTGGCTGCTTCCCACCCGCTATCTATTTTACATTTGGTAGTGTATATATGTCCATGCCACTCTCTCACTTCATCCCAGTTTACCCTTCCCCTTCCCCATGTCCTCAAGTCGATTCTCTACATCTGCATCTTTATTCCTGTCCTTTCCCTAGGTTCTTCAGAACCATTTTTAAAATTTAGATTCCATATATATGTGTTAGCATATGGTATTTGATTTTCTCTTTCTGACTTACTTCACTCTGTATGACAGACTCTAGGTCCATCCACCTCACTACAAATAACTCAATTTCATTTCTTTTTATGACTGAGTAATATTCCATTGTATATATGTGCCACATCTTCCTTATCCACTCATCTGTTGATGGACACTTAGGTTGCTTCCATGTCCTGGCTATTGTAAACAGAGCTGCAATGAACATTGTGGTACATGACTCTTTTTCAATTATGGTTTTCTCAGGGTATATGCCCAGTAGTGGGATTGCTGGGTTGTATGATAGTTCTAATTTTAGTTTTTTAAGGAACCTCCATACTGTTCTCCATAGTGGCTGTAACAATTTACATTCCCACCAGCAATGCAAGAGGGTTCCCTTTTCTCCACACCCTCTCCAGCATTTATTATTTGTAGATTTTTTGATGACGGCCATTCTGACTGGTGTGAGGTAATACCTCATTGAAGTTTTGATTTGCATTTCTCTAATGATTAGTGATGTTGAGCATCCTTTCATGTGTTTGTTGGCAATCTATATCTTCTTGGAGAAATGTCTATTTAGGTCTTCTGCACAGTTTTGGATTGGGTTGTTTGTTCTTTTGATATTGAGCTGCATGAGCTGCTTGTACATTTTGGAGATTAATCCTTTGTCACTTGCTTCATTTGCAAATATTTTCTCCCATTCTGAGGGTTGTCTTATCATCTTGTTTATGGTTTCCTTTGCTGTGCAAAAGCTTTGAAGTTTCATTAGGTCTCATTTGTTTATTTTTGTATTTATTTCCATTTCTCTAGGAGGTGGGTCAAAAAGGACCTTGCTGTGATTTATATCATAGAGTGTTCTGCCTATGTTTTCCTCTAAGAGTTTTATAGTGTCTGGCCTTACATTTAGGTCTTTAATCCATCTGACGTTTATTTTTGTGTGTGGTGTTAGGGAGTGTTCTAATTTCATTCTTTTACTTGTAGCTGTCCTGTTTCCCCATCATGACTTATTGAAATGGCTGTCTTTTCTCCATTGTATCTTCTTGCCTCCTTTATCAAAAATAAGGTGACCATATGTGCGTGGGTTTATCTCTGGGCTTTCTATCTGCTCCACTGATCTATATTTCTGTTTTTTTGCCAGTACCATACTGTCTTGATTACTGTATCTTCATAGTATAGTCTGAAGTCAGGGACCCTGATTCCTCCAGCTCCATATTTCTTTATCAAGATTCCTTTGGCTATTCGGGATCTTTTATGTTTCCATACAAATTGTGAAATTTTTTGCTCTAGTCCTGTGAAAAATGCCATTGGTAGTTTGATAGGGATTGCATTGAATATGTAGATTGCTTTGGATTCTTCCATTCCAAGAACGTGGTATATATCTCCATCTGTTTGTATCATCTTTAATTTCTTTCATCAGCATCTTATAGTTTTCTACATACAGGTCGTTTGTCTCCTAGATATTTTATTATTCCTAGGTATTTTATTCTTTTGGTTGTGACGGTAAATGGGAGTGTTTACTTAATTTCTCTTTCAGGTGTTTCATCATTAGTGTATAGGAATGCAAGAGATTTCTGTGCGTTAATTTTGTATCCCGAAGCTCTACCAAATTCATTGATTAGCTCTAGTATTTTTCTGGTAGCATCTTTAGGAGTCTATATGTGTAGTATCATGTCATCTGCAAACAGTGACAGCTTTACTTCTTTTCCGATTTGGATTCATTTTATTTCTTTTTCTTCTCTGATTTCTGTGGCTAAAACTTCCAAATCTATGTTGAATAATAGTGGTGAGCGTGGACAACTTCATCTTGTTCCTGATCTTATAGGAAATGGTTTCAGTTTTTCACCATTGAGAACAATGTTGGCTGTGGGTTTGTTATATATGGCCTTTTTTATGTTGAGGTAAGTTCCCTCTATGCCTACTTTCTGGAGAGTTTTTATCATAAATAGGTGTTGAATTTTGTTGAAAGCTTTTTCTGCATCTATTGAGATGATCATATGCTTTTTCTCCTTCAATTTGTTAATATGGTTTATCACATTGATTGATTTGCGTATATTGAAGAATCCTTGCATTCGTGGGATATACCCCACTTGATCATGGTGTATGATCCTTTTAATGTGCTGTTGGATTCTGTTTGCTAGTATTTTGTTGAGGATTTTTGCACCTATGTTCATCAGTGGTATTGGCCTGTAGTTTTCTTTCTTTGTGACATCTTTGTCTGGTTTTGGTATCAGGGTGATTGTGGCATTGTAGAATGAGTTTGGGAGTGTTCCTCCCTCTGCAATTTTTGGGAAGAGTTTGAGAAGGATAGGTGTTAGATGAGTTTGGGAGTGTTCCTCCCTCTGCAAGTTTTGGGGAGAGTTTGAAAAGGATAGGTGTTAGCTCTTCTCTGAATGTTTGATAGAATTTGCCAGTGAAGCCATCTGGTCCTGGGCTTTTGATTGTTAGAAGATTTTAAATCACAGTCTCAATTTCAGTGCTTGTGATTGGTCTGTTTATATTTTCTATTTCTTCCTGGTTCAGTCTCAGAAGGTTGTGCTTTTCTAAGAATTTGTCCATTTCTTCCAGGTTGTCCATTTAATTGGCACATAGTTGCTTATAGTAATCTCACATGATCCTTTGTATTTCTGCAGTGTCAGTTGTTACTTCTCCTTTTTCGTTTCTAATTCTGTTGATTTGAGTCTTCTCCTTTCTTTTCTTTATTAGTCTGAGTAATGGTTTATCAATTTTATTTATCTTCTCAAAGAACCAGCTTTTAGTTTTATTGATCTTTGCTATCATGTCCTTCATTTCTTTCTCATTTATTTCTGATCTGATCTTTATGATTTCTTTCCTTCTGCTAACTTTGTGGGTTTTTTGTTCTTCTTTCTCTAATTGCTTTAGGTGTAAGGTTAGGTTGTTTATTTGAGATGTTTCTTGTTTCTTGAGGTAGGATTGTATTGCTATAAACTTCCCTCTTAGAACTGCTTTTTCTGCATCCCATAGGTTTTGGGTCCTCGTGTTTTCATAGTCATTTGTTTCTAAGTGTTCTTTCCTTTCCTCTTTGATTTCTTCAGTGATCTTTTGGTTATTTAGTAGTGTCTTGTTTAGCCTCTATGTGTTTGTATTTTTTACAGACTTTTTTCCTGTAATTGTATCTAGTCTTATAGCGTTGTGATCAGAAAAGATACTTGATACGATTTCATATTTTTAAAATTTACCAAGGCTTGATTTGTGACCCAAGATATGATCTATCCTAGAGTATGTTTCATGAGCACTTGAGAAGAAAGTGTATTCTATTGTTTTTGGATGGAATGTCCTATAAATATCAATTAAGTCCATTCTGTTTAATGTATCATTTAAAGGTTGTGTTTCCTTATTTATTTTCATTTTAGATGATCTTTCCCTTGGTGAAAGTGTGGTGTTAAAGTCCCCTACTATGATTGTGTGAATTTCGATTCCCCCTTTATGACTGTTAGCATTTGCCTTATGCATTGAGGTGCTCCTATGTTGGGTGCATAAATATTTACAATTGTTATATCTTCTTCCTGGCTTGGTCCCTTGATCATTATGTAGTGTTCTTCTTTCTCTCTTGTAATAGTCTTTATTTTAAAGTCTATTTTGTCTGTTATGAGAATTGCTACTCCAGCTTTCTTTTGATTTTTATTTGCATGGAATATCTTTTTCCATCCCCTCACTTTCAGTCTGTATGTGTCTCTAGGTCTGAAGTGGGTCTCTTGTAGACAGCATATATACGGGTCTTGTTTTTGTATTCATTCACCCAGTCTGTGTCTTTTGGTTGTAGCATTTAATCCATTTACATTTAAGGTAGTTATCAGTATATGTTCCTATTACCATTTTCTTAATTGTTTTGGGTTTGTTATTGTAGCTCATTTCCTTCTCTTGTGTTTCCCACTTAGAGAAGTTCCTTTAGCATTTGTTGTAAAGCTGGTTTGGTGGTGCTGAATTCTCTTAGTTTTTGCTTGTCTGTAAAGTCTTTAATTTCTCCGTCGAATCTAAATGAGACCCTTGCTGGTATCGTAATCTTGGTTTTTCCCTTTCATCACTTTAAATATGTCCTGCCAGTGACTTCTGGCTGGCTGAGTTTCTGCTGAAAGATCAGCTGTTAACCTTATGGGGATTCCCTTGTATATTACTGTTTTTTTTTCCTTGCTGCTTTTAATATTTTTTCTTTGTACTTAATTTTTAATTGTTTGATTAATATGTCTCTTGGCGTGTTGCTCCTCGTATTTATCCTGTATGGGTCTCTCTGTGCTTCCTGGACTTGATTGACTCTTTCCTTTCCCATATTAAGGAAGTTTTCCACTATAATCTGTTCAAATATTTTCTCAGTCCCTTTCTTTTTCTCTTCTTCTCTAGTACCCCTATAATTCGAATGTTGGTGCATTTAGTGTTGTCCCATAGGTCTGTGAGACTGTCCTCAATTCTTTTCATTGTTTTTTCTTTATTCTGCTGTACAGTAGTTATTTCCACTATTTTATCTTCCATGTTACCTATCCATTCTTCTACCTCAGTTATTCTGCTATTGATCCCTTCTAGAGAATTTTAAATTTCTTTTATTGTGTTGTTCATCATTGTTTGTTTGCTCCTTAGTTCTTCTATTTCCTTTTTAAATGTTTCTTGTATTTTCTCCATTCTAGTTCCAAGATTTTGGATCATCTTTATTATCATGACTCAGAATTCCCTTTCAGGTAGACTGCCTATTTCCTCTTCATTTGTGTGGTGTGGTGGGTTTTTACCTTGCTCCTTCATCTGCTGTGTGTTTCTCTGTCTTCTCATTTTGCTTAACTTACTGTGTTTGGGGTCTCCTTTTTGCAGGCAGCAGGTTCATAGTTCCTGTTTTTTTTGGTGTCTGCCCCCAGTGGGTAAGGTTGGTTCAGTGTGTTGTGTAGGCTTCCTGGTGGAGGGGACTGGTGCCTGTGTTGTTGTGGATGAGGCTGGATCTTATCTTTCTGGTGGGCAGGACCAAGTCTGGTGGTGTGTTTTGGGGTGTCTGTGACATTATCATGATTTTAGGCAGCCTCTCTGCTAATGGGTGGGTTTGTGTTCCTTTCTTGCTAGTTGTTTGGCATAGGGTGTCCAGCACTGTAGCTTGCTGATCATTGAGTGGAGCTGCATCTTAGCGTTGAGATTGAGATCTCTGGGAGAGCTTTCGCCATTTGATATTACATGGAGCCTGGAGGTCTCTGGTGGACCAATGTCCTGAATTTGGCTCTCCCACCTCAGAGGCTCAGGCGTGACATGCAACCAGAGCACCAAGAGCCTGTCATCCACCTGGCTCAGAAGGAAAAGGAGAAAAAAAGAGAGTGGTTGCAGCAGCAGCCTTAGCATTTCACGCCTGTCTCTGGTGTCTGAGCTGATAGCTGCGGCTCGCGCCCATCTCTGGAGCTTGCTTAGGCGGTGCTCTGAATCCCCTCTCCTTGTGCGCCCCAGAACAATGGTTTCATGCCTCTTAGGCAGTTCCAGACTTTTTCCCGGACTCCCTCCCGGCTAGCTGTGGAGCACTAACCCCCTTCAGGCTGTGTTTACACAGCCAACCCCCGTCCTTTCCCTGGGATCTGATCTCTGAAGCCAGAGCCTCAGCTCCCAGCCCCCACCTGCCCCAGCAGGTGAGCAGACAGGCCTCTCAGGCTGGTGTGTGCTGGTCGGCACCAATCCTGTGTGGGAATCTCTTCTCTTTGCCCTCTGCACCCCTATTGCTACACTCTCCTCCGTGGCTCTGAAGCTTCCCCCCGCCACTCCCTGTCTCCACCAGTGAAGTGGCTTCCTAACATGTGGAAACTTTTCCTCCTTCACAGCTCCCTCCCAGAGGTGCAGATCCCATCCCTATTCTTTTGTCTCTGTTTTTTCTTTTTTTTCTTTTGCCCTACCCAGGTATGTGGGGAGTTTCTTGCCTTTTGGGAAGTCTGAGGTCTTCTGCCAGCATTCAATAGGTGTTCTGTAGAAGTTGTTCCACGTGTAGATGTATTTCTGATGTATTTGTGGGGAGGAAGGTGATCTCCACATCTTACTCCTCTGCCATCTTGAAGGTCTCCCCGTCATTGGTATCTTGATAGGAATTATAATGAATCTGTAGATTACTTTGGGTAGTATGAACATTTAACAATATTAATTCTTCCAATTCATGAGCATGGTATATCTTTCCACTTATTTGTGTTGTCGTCAATTTATTTCATCAGTGTCTTATAGTTTTCAGAGTATAGGTCTTTTACCTCATTGGTTAAATTTATTCCTAGGTATTTTATTCTTTTTGATGCAGTTGTAATGGGGTTGTTTTCTTTCTTTTTAGTCGAGGTATAATTGAGTTCCAATATTATATTAGTTTCAGGTGTACGGCATAGTGATTCAAAATTTTAAAGATTATACTCCATTTAAAGTTATTATAAAATATTGGCTATATTCCCTGGGCTGTACAATATATTCTTGTAGCTTATTTATTTTATACATAATATTTTGTACCTTTTAATCCCGTACACCTTAAACACAGGACTATGTTATTTCTCTTTCTAGTTCCAGGATGTTGGTCTAACACTGGAGAGGATAAAAATGGATAGAAGCCGGAACATAATTTGAGATTTATGTACAAGCTGTGTGATTTTAGTGACCAGGCCACACAGAATTTGGGAGTGGAGCATTTTCCTTGTTTACTCATCTGTCACAGCATACTATCTAAGTTTACCTTCCAAAAACTTCTACCACTTCAGAAATGTAAGATTTTTTAGACCATATGTTCCCATTTTATTCCTTATTATAATTGGTGCTTATTTTGTAACACATTCTACTTCTACGTATATTATAAACCCCACATAAATTTTTAACATTTTTGATTTACACATAATTTTATTTTAAAAAAATTAAAAATGAAAAAGCAATATTTTATATTTACTACCATGTTTACTACGTCTTGTGCTTTTCGTTTCTTTGTAGAAATCTTAGTTTCCATATGTAATCCTTTTTATTCTTCCAAGGAATTTTCATTAACATTTTTTGTGGTGTTATTCTGATAGAGAATTCTCTCGACTTTTGTTTTCTGAAACCATTTTTATCTTGCTCTTTTTTGTTAAGCACATTTTTTAATGGGGGTATAGAATTCTATGTTAATAGGTTCTTTTTTTTTTTGCGGTACGCAGGCCTCCCACCGCTGTGGCCTCTCCCATTGCGGAGCACAGGCTCCGGACGCGCAGGCCCAGCGGCCATGGCCCACGGGCCCAGCCGCTCCGCGGCACGCGGGATCCTCCCGGACCGGGCCACGAACCCGTGTCCCCCGCATTGGCAGGCGGACTCCCAACCACTGCACCACCAGGGAAGCCCGACAGGTTCTTTTAATTTCAGCATGTAATGGTATAATTTTGTGATCTCTGACTTGCATAGTTTCTAATTAGAAGTCTGTGTTAATTCTTACCTTTATTCTTCTCTGCATACTATTTCCCTTACACAAGAAATATAGGAGATGAAAAACACCAGGACACAGGGCACTGATGGGTTTTTTTCTGCTTTGTTGTTAAGACTTCAAGTTCAACGATCTTTTCTTTTTCAGTGTTTAATCTGCTTTTAATCTCATCCAAGGGCAATTTCATTTCAGACCTTGTATTTTTGATCTTTATAATTTACATTCGATTATTTTTTATAGTTTCTATTTCCTATCATATTCATCTATTTCTCTATCTTCTTATGTATATAGAATACATTTAAAATAGCCTTTTGAGTGCCCTTTTCTTCTAGTGTCATTCCTGAGTCTGTTTCTATTGGCTTATTTTTCTTCAGGTACTGGGTTACATTGTTTGGTTTTGGACATGAGTAGTAATTTTTTTATTGTATATTAGAGACATGTGAGTTACCTTGTTGAGTGTTTGGATTTTATTGTCTTCCTTTAAAGAGTGTTTTATTTGTTCTTGTTTGGTCAGGCATTTTAGTTATTGTAGATCATTTTGATCCCTTGAAAGCAATTCTTTAGATCTTTGAGGGCAGAGATATCCCTCACTCTAGGGATAGTTAAAACTTACTACTAAATCTTGACCCTGTTAGGGTTCCATAAATATGTCAGACTGCAATCTCTATTTCCCTACCTCAACTAGGCCACTAGGTTTTGTTTGGGTTCCCCCTCCATGTTTTCCTGGTCTAGAAATTGCCTCTAAGCAGAAAGCCATGGTAATTTTATAGTTCATCTCATTTATTTCTCTTGTCTCAGAAATCATAGTTCTGAGTTGTCTCTTTTCTGGTCTCTGAAAACAGTTTTTAAATAATTTTCTAGCTTTCCAGTTTTTTACAGAAGAGGTTTTGCCTAGGTTGTTACTGCTTTCTAGCTTGAAGCAGCAATTAATAGATTTTTTTAAAGGAAATATTTGTTCAGCAAAGGCCTTTTAATGAAAAAGGAGACCATGTTTACACATATGTGAAATATACCAATTTTAATCTCATGAGAATGAAAAAGATATAATGGTAAATCCAAAAAATAAATTATAGATTCAGAGACATGGAAGGACTTTAAGAAGTCATTTGATCCAGTTGCCTGAATATTGACATTGGTGAATGTGTCATTAAGGTTAAGTTGACTAAGACTTATAATTGGCCTGATATATCACAGTATTCCATAAGAACATTTTATTATCAACATGATCACGATGTTTTTACCCCATAAAATCAGAATATTCCTGTTTTAATTTCATTCACCTCCACTTATTTGGATACTATTATCCTCCCCTTTTCTATTCATATGCAGAAGAGCTGAGGTGAATCTCTCATGTATAAAATATTTAATGGCAAAAGAAATTGTGCATGACAGTAGAAAAGCACAGGAGAAAATACAACAATATTGGTTGAAGAGGTGGTTTTTCTTCTTCGTAAGTAGCTATACAGGGACATATTCTAGAGCTATGAGAAAAGCTATACAAAAGTTAGAAAGACATTAAATTTACTTTATAATGATATACATTCTTCATTTCAGAGGTTTACAGGACATTTTTTTCTTGTTCCTTTGTATGTATTTACATTTAAAATGATGTAAATAAATAATATCAAACCTATCGTAATACAGTTGTGGTTAACATAATTAATCTTGATCATATCAATATAAAACTATGAGTATACACTAATAAATATTATAATTACAAGTAAATCACCATACTTAAATTCCTCTTCAATGCTTCTACCTAAAATTTTTTTGTTTTTAAGTAATTACACATTTTTATGATGTTTCGGTATTTGTAATATATTTTATATTTCATTATAACTATATTATACATTGTGGCAAAAGTTTATTTCTTCAGACTCTAATAATAAACCCCATGAAAATTGCTTTATATTATTTTTCGTTACTTGGTAGAAATAATTCTATATCTGAATTTAATTCAACATTTACAAATTCATATTGGTTTTTGTGTATTAGTTGAAGCATTCCATTTATATAAATATTTCATGGGTTGTTTCCAACTAAATGTCAGATTTTTAAATGTTGTATAGATATGTACTTAAATATTCAGAAATAGCACTTTTTAAGTGCAAAACCAAGAATTATCACTCTAAACATATATGAAGTACTTTGATACATCAGAATAAAATTTGAAATAAACCTTGTTTCTGTTGAACTCTTGAGGAGAAACAAATTTACTTAAGAAGAATGATGAGAAAGGATATATCAAAGGAAAATAACAAATAGCACCACAAGCAAAATAATTTGATGAGATGTGATGAAATATACAGCAATAAAATATTTCTACTGAGAAATCTCACAAAGGTATAGAAAGTTTCTTAATACTGTAAAGAAAAGTAAGTTTACTTAAGTCTCAAATTTGGTCAAAGATCAGCTTATGATTTTGATGCATGGCTGCAATTTATTCAGTATCAAGGTTCACAGAAATTGCAAATCAGCTTCACACATTGGTTATGAATATTCTTTATCTGTTTCTTCTAGTTCCAGGTAACAAAAAAAACTCACAGGTACCATGGAGGGTTTGCTGTGAATTTAATGTCTAATTTTGATGTGTATATTTATATCCAAAGAGTTTTAACCATGAAATTATAAATAGTAATCTAAATATACAAACCTGTATCTACCAAAATTGTATAAAAAATTACTCATTCTGTTCTTTAGAATTCTCTTGTGATTCTTCCTTTTCCCCCTTTAGTTCTTTTTATTACAGATTTTCAGACAAAAATAAATTCTTGTTGTTATTTGGTCAGAAATTGAGATGAAAAATACAAAGCCCTCCCTTTCCCCCTTTTCAAAAATTCTAAGTGGCAAAAGAACAGGCACACTGTTGTTAGTAAATTTTCTAAATGTTGCTTCTTCTTTATATGTATAATCTTCATACTGCTTGTTTCTTTCCATCATCCTATATCATCAAAAGACATCTAGTGTAGTGCCCTGTCCACCAAGGTGTCAGACAAATGTCTCACTAACTGAATATATCATTGTATTCAGCTTCCTGGAATTAAGTTCTTAGTCATTTTTCTTATTTACTTTTTTAATCTTGAGTTATTTGGTACAATCGTATATCATTGTTCATGAAATTGTCTCTATGTTATATGAGAAATCTGAGATGGTAAAATAATTATGCGTGTTATGCATCATTGCAAGGACTGTGCAGGTTTCAATAACAGGTTCGTTGAATGTCAATGAGAAAGTAATTAGCTTTCTAAATTTTGCCAAAGCAATTTATGTAAAGATCTCAAGGCTCTTAAGAAACAAGAGATAAAGGAAAAGCAACTCTGCCGGAGTTGCTGAACTCCACAAGTTGATGAACTTGTGCCTGTAATTTTTAAGAAGAACACATCAACTGATAACTCAATTTGGAAAATAATTTTTTAAACTGTATTTCGTATTTTCACTTTCTATAATCAATTTTTAGTGATAGTTTTGGCTTATTTCAGCAAAGTATTAGATGACAGAACTTCCTCTTTACAATTTGAAATGATTACATCTCTGCCTGTAAAGTGTATTTACAAAAATATCTTCCTGCAACTTGCTTAAAACATTTTTTTTTCTTTAAAGCAGTTTTAGGTTCACAGAAAAATTGAACATAAAGTACACAGTTTTCATATACCCCCTGCCTGCCCGCATGTGCAGCCTCCCCCATTATCAAAATGCCACACCAGGGTGGTACATTTGTTAACAGTCAATGAATCTACATCAACACTCTATTACCACCCAAAGCCCATAGTTCACATTAGGGTTTATACTTGGTATTGTATATTCTATGAGTTTTGGCAGATGTACAGTGACATGTATATACTATTATAGTATCAACCAGGATAGTTTTACTGCCCCCAAATCCTCTCTGTTCTGCCTCTAAAGCCCTGGCAACCATTGATTTTTTTCACCATCTCCATAGTTTTGACTTTTCTGGAGTATCATGTAGTACGAATCATATATTATATGGCTTTTTGTATTGGCTTCTTTCACTTAGTAATATGCAGTTAGTCTCCCTCCATGGCTTTTCACAGCTAAATTGCTCATTTCTTTTTAGTGCTGAATAATATTCTGTTGCCTGTATATACCACAGTTTGTTTATTCACTTACCTATTGAAGTACATCTTGGTTGCTTCCAAGTTTTAGCAATTGAGAGTAAAGCTATAAAATATAAAATCCATGTGTTATGTTTGTGCAGACCTAAGTTTTCAACTCCTCTGGGTAAATACCAAAGAGTGCAACTGCTGAATCATATGGTAAGAGGATGTTTAGTTTTGTAAGAAACTGCCACACTGTCTTAAGGTGGCTGTACCATTTTGCATTCCCACCATAAGCTGTTTTTAATAATGTAAAAATAAATATCCAGAGAACATGAGGTAATTCTGTGGAATATGTAATCTTTCAGTAGAGATTCTCCTTGGAACTCCAGGTTAAGGTATCCAATATTTTCATTTGAATTTCTCATGCCTACTTCAGAGCAAAACAAACCTCTTGATATCCCCACATTTCTACTGCATAACTGGCCCTCAAACCTGTTTCACTATCTCAGTAAATACACTCATCCACCAAGATTTCTATCTTGCTCTCACTATTCACATTCTGTGCATTAGCAAATACAGTTATCTCTTTAAAATGTTTTATATCCATCTATTTTTCTTTAATAATATTCATTATTATTATGATACTGAGATTTTCTTTTCATTAACAAGCAGATGCTATGAGGGCAGAGATCTCACTTTTCCTATTCTTGATTTTGTTTCTGATGTTTAATTCTCAATGCCTGCAACATGGTAGACATTCAATAAATATTTACTTAACAAATAAATTAAATGATGAATGTAGTAGATGTTGTATAATGCTCACATAACATTTAGTGGAATTTCCTCAGTCCCCATTCCTTTCATACAATACCCTCATTTTGTTCAGATAATCCACTCTCCTTCCCAAGGTCCTGTGCTTCATGTAACCAATCATTTAGGCATATGACATCTTTCTGTACAATAAGATGTGAAGTCATATATGTTATTGGCTTCTAAGAATTGTTTTCTTACTCTTAGTAAGAAACATAGGATTGTCATCTGTCATATTCCCTGCATGTTGTCCTATCTGCTTGGGACATTTGGGCCTGTGGAAGCCATTCCGTGGCCATGGAGGAAACGAAACTAGCAGAGAAAACACTTTGAAAATGCCTGAGGAAATGATAGAAAGAATATGGGTCCTTGAAATGTTGAGTTAATGAAACCTGAGTTGCTGATGTTGGTATCTTTTGTGTGGAGTATTCCAACTTACTCATTGTTAGCAAGTTGAGCTAGAATTCTGGCTACTTGCTGCCCAAGCCATCACAATACATACATTTACATTAAAAAGTTTATAAGAGATATAAGCAAATATAATCTAAAATATATTTTCTTTCAAATATCTTTGCCTATGTATATTAATCCAATAATTTTTAAATAAATAATACTGAGTTAAATTCTGAGATATTTATTTAAAGTTTTCTTGTTTTATTACCTGAATGAATTTCTAGTGCAAGAATAGATTAAATACAAAAAAAAATATATTAAATGCCTGAATTGTTATTATTATTATTTGGTATTTTATCTTATTACTTGTCTTTTAAAGTTAAAAAATTATTCTTCATTTAAAAAAATATTTTTACCTGCCTGGTGAGAGATTCTGACAGTTTTTTTATTAAGGAAGAACAAAGAACCTTTGGGTCTACTTTCAAGGACAATTAAGACCTTTGGAAGTTTGAGAATTTTGCCATCTTCTGAGTTATTCTGAAGCCTTGGCGCTGACTTGTGGTTTAGTGTATGTTGTGACTGATCTTCTGCATTTATTACCAGTCCAAAAGTATCATATCTAATGGTCAGTCTGTTGTATACCTAGAGACTTAGACGTTCCTCGAATGAATTTCTCTGTAATGTTATCATTATCATCAAATACGTCCCACAAAAGTGAATTTATGGCCTAAAATTTTTGTTCTAGGGACTCTTCTATGCCAATTTTTATTACCTCAAATGTTCTAAAATAGCCATATCTTAAAGGTCATTTCAAAGTAACCAAAATACTTGTTTCCCAGAACAAGAGAAGAAAAATAAATGATGAAGTCATTATGTACTTAAAGGTCATTTCAAAGTAACCAAAATACTTGTTTCCCAGAACAAGAGAAGAAAAATAAATGATGAAGTCATTATGTACTTTAGAATAACAGTGGTCATAATTAACCTAGCATGTCACTTTATCCTATAATTTAGATTATGCCAAATGATTTTTATTGGATGATATGTGCTTGTTAAATTCAGCAGACACGATGAGAACCTATTCCCCTGGTGTGACAGAGTTCCAAGAAAAAAAAATTATCAGTGATTCACAAAAACAGTCCCACAGGATTAGATGAAACACCTATCTACTTTCTTTGAAAGCATATTGAAATGATTTATAATAGCCAAATCACTAATGCTACTAAAATTAGATATCGAATAAATGGTCACGTGTAGACCATTTGTTAAACTTTTGGGTCAATGGGAACATATGAGACTAGAATGAGAGGTTATTTTTGGAGGCTTAAAAGTAACTTTTTGAGAATAAGTAGAAGAAGGAAGGCATCAAAATGTCAAAGTGTGAAGTTCATTAATTCATTTATCCAACAAATAGTTTTTAAGTGCTTACTATCTTCTCAACTCCACCCAATATAGGAAAATATTTTTGCACTCCTCACTCATAGAACTTACAGTATAGTAGAGAAGGAAAGGAAATATCATACAAAGAAAAATTGTATGCTAGATTGTGATAAATGCTATGGAATAAAAAGATCAGGGTAGATTGTGAGTGTGAGGTACAGGGTACATTCTTTGAGTTGCAGTTTAAAATAGGGTGATCAGAATAGACCTACTTTGAAAGTGATATTGTTCAACTTGTATCAGATATTTCATTATATTTTAGAACAATCCAATAATAAAAGGTTGACTGATTGATCTTCCAGGCAAATGCACCATGGAAAAGTGAGCATTATAACATCTTAAATGTGTATGACAATGTTTACACACACATACACACAATTCTCTAATGTATATGATGAGGTTGTTACTATTAGCCCATTTTACATGTGACATATTTTAGACAAAGAGAAATTAAATGACTTGCCTGAAGTTAATTAACTAGTTCTTTCAGCCCTGAATTTTGTATTTAAATCATGTTAGTTAATTCACTCTTAAGTTTTCCAGCTCTCATAATCTATTTTTTACCCTATTGGATGGCCATTGTGAGAAATCACAATTTATAATGTCCAGACTTGAAGAAGAGTCAAGATGTCATTATTACTATTACTATGATTATAGAGATTCATTTTTATATAACCACTAATTCCTTTACCATTTAATGTGCTGATTATGTTAATAAGATTTGGCATATGTAACCCAATTAATTGGCACAGTGGAGAGTCAGCATAGGTATAGAAGCCAGGTGAGTTTCTCTTGATTAAATTGTACAGGGTGCCCCCAACAGATTCAAGTGTCAGATGTAATAACAATCTCATATTTCTGACTTACTGGCTTATGGACATTATTTAATAGCTTGTGAAAAGTCATTTAAGTAAACTGATTTGGAAAATGGAATTCAGTACAGATTATTCATGTAGAAAGCAACATTTAAATCAGAGTAATAAGCATTTTTGTTTTGTTACACATAATGTGTGAATTTACGTAAATTCCACTACAAGGTCTTATTAAAAGTATTCAGTTTTGATTCCTAGGTGTTTAGCGAGATTTTTTTAAATACATGAAATAGAGTTAGATGCCGTCTTAAAGATTATAATTGTATGACACCACACAGTTATCACATAGGATCTGACAACCAGAAAATACATATTTTGTTTGTAAATTGAAATGCAAGAAGGCAAAGTTGTGAAACTCACTTTACATAAGCAGTTTGTAGGAGAACTTTTTCTAACCTTTTTTAATATATACTTGGTGATCATGTCCTATATGTGAGGCAGGACATAAAAATTAAGAATCAGAGTCTCCATGTTATACTGATAAGAAGTTCTGGTCAAAAATTATTGGTGAGAGAAATTCATGGAGTATGATATGAAATGTCCATCAAGATAGTATAAAATGAAAATAAAGAAAGGTAGGAATCAGACCCTACAGAGCCTTGAAACAGTGTCAAAAAGTTTCACATTTGCCTTAAAAGCCAAGGAAAGTCATTGAAAAGGAGTTTGACATAATCAGATTTGGATTCCACAAGATCCCTTTGCCTGCAGTGTTAATAATAAATTTAAAAGATATGCAGTAAAAGGTGGAGGACCACTTAAGACAAGGGGTTAGCAAACTAGGGATCTGTGGGCTAAATCCAACCTGCCACGTGCTTTATTTTACAGCCCAGGAGTTAAATTTTGTTTTTACATTTTTAAATGTTTGAAAGAAAAATAGAAGAATAAAATTTCATGTCACATAAAAATTATGTGAAATTCAAATTTGTGTCCATAAATAAAGTTTTATTGGAACACAGTCATTCTTATTCATTTCATTAATTTACTGCCTGTGACTGCTATTGTCATTACAATTTCAGCATTAGTAATTGGAATAGAGATCACAATGCTCAAACACCCTAAATTATTTATTTTAGGGCCTTTACAGAAAAAGTTTACTGACTACTGATTTCAGCTATTGAAGTGATCTAGGTGAGAGCTGAGAGCTTACAAAGATAAACAGTAATACGTGAATCCAAGAGGGATAATCATACCTCCATTTCACAGTACACTGGGTATAGAAATAAGGGAAAATGTAATGTGAGAGAGGCTCCTGAATTTCTGAATTTCATGTGCATGTTGATAGCATTCATGAGTTAGTTAATACTGGAAGAGGATCACGTTGGCGAGGGAGTGGAGTGAAATAAAGATCTCAGTTTCATACATCTGAGTTTTCAGGTACTTTGAAATTTATAAGAACGTATGTCAAGTAGATAGTTGAATATATATGGAGTTCAGATGAGTGATTCATGTGGGAGCTATAAAGATGTGAGTAACCAACGGGCCATATATAGCAGTTAAACTCAGTTTCAATGAAGCATCCAAGGGTGAGAGTGCAGAATGATGCCAGAATATGTTCTAGCATCAAATCTTAAGGAACTGCAATATTTATTGTTTGGGTAAAGTAGGATGGCCCTGTGAAGGAAACAGAAAAAGAGGTGCAAGAGAGGAAAGATGAAACCCAGGAGACTTTAATGAAAATAAAGAAAAAATGTCAAGAAAGAAGGAGTGCTCAACCATGTACTTCCTGCCAAGAGCTAAGAAAAATGACTGACTAAATCTCTATTGAGATTGCCAACTTTAGCCATGCCTTTTTTTGAACGGATGTTTATTTCTATGTTATCTATAATAAATATTCTGAATAGTGATCAGGCCAAATAAGTCAATAAAGACAAAAAAACTGATAGTTTGAATTACACAAATATTTAAAACTTCTGACAACTAAGAAGCAAATGCCAAATCAAAGAAAAACAAATTGGAAAATAGTGGCAATGCATGTGTAAAGATTTATGATACAAAATTATTAAAGGTCAATAATAAAATGCTGAGTACTGCAACAGAAAAATCGGACAAAAATTGAATAGGCAGTTCAGAAAAATAGCAATGCATATGGTTGGTAAATTTGAAAAAAAATACTCAGCAAATGGACATCTCATTTCTGTGCCTGTAAGGTTGAGAACTAGACCCTACAAAGTGGTAACTCCTCCTTATCTGGGAGATTCACTTCTGCCTTCTAGCTCCCAAACCAATATTAGTTAATTAATTGTACATTCAGGTTTTATAGATTGACTGAACTTTACAGTGATAACATCTGTCTAAAAATATTTTTTTGAGTGATCATAATACTTAAAAAATTATAGCCACAAAAGCATAACAAATGCTATTGAAATTCAGGGTTATACAGTGTAATTGAGGGAAAGCAAGAATGTCTCCCTTTCCTACTAACCAGAAGGAATGTGCAGGTTTTATACTGTACAAAACATAGATGAATGCTTAAATAAGTGGAAAGGGGTGGAATGGGAGTTGAGAGACTTGTATGGTTCTATCCTTGTAAATAACATCTCTGTGTACCTTTCCTCATATAAAGAGAATTATCATGAGGAATAAACAAGTTATTTTGATGGAGAAAAATTATTACACATTTATGTTTTTTCTCTGGGGTCAAATTGTATTGTTGGTCAATATGTTATTTACATATTGCTAATTTTCAAGATCCTCTTCCAATGTAAATGGAAACATAAACAGAATGTCAGCAATGACATTTAAAATGCATTGTTTTTATCAATAGAAGTTTATGCTATTTTAGTCGTGTCAGGATGATGAATGGCATATAATTCAGAGAAAAATGGCCCAGAGCAGATATACAGAATTTACATAGGATGGATTCATCTGGCAGTAAATCAAATGAAAATTTCAGTTTTATGGTCTTCAAGAAGCTAATCCTAATTTACAATTTATTTGCATGATTTGAACATTTTGACCCTTTTATTTAAACTCAAATTATGTCATCTTTACCTAAATGACCATTTTTGTATTATTAAGAGGTTAATTAGTTTTCTAATTTATAGAGCTGAAAGGTATCTTTGAGATTGATATAAATGCATTTTTCTAAAAGAAACAGTTTGCTATAATTCCAGTGTCCCAATTCCATCCTGTTATTCAATACTTCTAAACATAGTTCAAACATTTGATACATTCCTTTGAAAGCATGCTTAAGTCTTATTTACATATGCATGTCCAATATAATTAATGAAATCTAAAATCCCTGGAGTACTGGGTTACTGTCCTTTTCTTTTATATTGCCCTACAACAAATAGTATAGTTCAGTGGTTTTCAACCCTGGCTGAGCATCAGAACGATCTGTGAAGCTGTTAAAAATACCTTGAGAGAGGCCAGCCTCCCCATGCATTCCCACAGAGTCTTAAGCTGAGACTGAATCTCCTGGGGTGAGCCTTGTCATTTTTATTTTGAAAAATCTTCACAGATGATAGTGAGACTGAATTAATTAAGACTTTTCAGGTTATAAATTAAAAAATTCCTCTTGAGCTATCTTATAAAAGGGGGACTTATTTTAAGGATACAGAAATCACTCACAGAACAGAGTGGGGATGTGGTTCAGCCCCAGAAATAGACTAGAGCCAGGGCCTGGGAGCATGGAAGGGTACCCCCAGGGGACTTCCCCTACAGCCTGCTTTCTAATCCCTTTTTTTTCTTTGCATGTCAACATTATTCATCTCTACCCTTACAGGCAAGCATCCACTGTTTCCCAGATTCTGAGTTTACACTTTCTCTTTTCGAGAAAAGCAGTCAGACTGATCCTTGAATCTCTTGGTTCTGATTCTTGGTTTTTGTTTTCATTTGTTAGTCACGTTGCATGGCATGTGGGATCTTAGATCCCAAAGTTACTCAGGATAGGGTTCATCTGTTGAGTTTGAGTCATTCCAAATCTTAGCACAGGCCATATTCTACAACCATTACTGCTCCCACCGAGGATGGTGTGAGGGAGCTGGGGGGACAAATCTACAAGGTGTGGCCAGGGTTCGGGATCACTGGATAATTCATTTAAACAACAGACATTTATAAGCTCACAACAGGTGCCCCACTGGACTGAGAATACAAAATTAAACAGGAGAGATATGCTACCTGCTTTACGAGATGCTTCAAATATTCTGTTTAATTTTTTCCCCAGGGAGAGATAGTAGCATCCTGAAGCAACGGTAGTAGCATTGAAGAAGAAGAGATGTGGGCAAAATTGAGATACATTTAAAGAGAAGAATGAAAAGACCTGGTGTTTGTTCAGATACAAGTTGAAAGTGAAAGAGAAGAGACAAAGATGATCAAGGTAATCCTATAATTTATTGTCCAAAGGAATATACTTTCGAGAATGAAAGAGGACACTAATGAAAAATGAGAATATATTATCACTTTAAAGTTGAGGCTCGGGTTTCTGGCCTGGGAAACTGGATGATGATACTAACATTTTATTAAAGGTCGCAGAACAGGTTTAAGTGGGGAGGAGGGCTTCAGTTTTAAACCCATTGAGGCGGAGGTGCGAGTGTGCCATACCAATGGAGCTACCCACCTGGCCTGTAGGCGTGTGGGTCTAGAACTCCAGAGACATTTTTTCAGCAGAGATATTTACTTGGAGAGTCAATAGTCCATTGACAATAAATGAAAGCAATGGAGTAGAAAATATCACTCTCACCAGAAGCTTCTATCTTTTAAATCTTCCTGAGGCAAAACATTTATTTAAGATCTATATGTTCCTGTCTCTTTACCTCTTTCAGATGTTAACATAATCTGAAGCTACAGATCATATTACTGTTAGTAAACTACCTTTACATTATAAAAGTTCTGCCAAAACTAGATGGATATTTCTACTTTCAGTTTGGTAATCAAATTCACAGTAATGATTTGGAATTCACCATGTCTATTTATTTCCAGTGCCTTCTTAATTTTTTATTTGTAAAAATATTATGTTTAATTCTTGATGACATTTGGAGAATTATGTTCAATTATAGATTGAGTGACTAAAGAACTAGTGAAACCAGATGTTGAGAAGGGAGGATTTGAGGTTTTGAAAGCCTGTTCTCTTTGTAAGTTTAAGAATACAGTAATTGCATCTTCTTTTATTTTACTCTCAGTGAAGAGCAGTTGATGAGGATAGTGTGGTGTGTGTGTGTGAGGGGAGGGGGGAGATAAAGGGAGGACCTAAGAAAAGAAAGGGAAAAAGGAAGAAGGAAAGGGTTTTATGAGCTTTGCTAAATTCTTCAGCATTCTTATTATCTCATTATATTCTTAATGGTTCTCACGGTATAGGGCTCTTTCCTTCATTTTATTTTCTCACTTCCCAAGGCTGTGCTTAGGGCCATAAGTTCTAAGGATTCTGAAAGGCAGTCATCTTTGTCAGTACCAGTGGGCACTAATGCCTGGAGACTTAAGAAATTATTGATTTCACAGTGACATCATCTGTACCTCATTTTTCTGAGTATACACACTGATTCTCTATTGTCAAGACTGTGTAATCTAAGAAACACCACAGTAACTACTTTATGTGACATTAAAACAATTTTACCTATGGTACAAATATTTTCCCAGGTGTAGAGACTGACAAATAAAATGTGTAATGCCTAAAGAACTAGTGAAAAGCAGAATTTCTAAATCAGAAAAATCTGTCTTTGGTGTATTCCAAAATTATCTTTCAATATAGTCTCATTACTGAGATTCCAATTTTCAGGTGTCATTTTTATTGGTTTTAAACTAATGACTGATTAGACTGGAAGTGTGTGACATCTTTTCAGGCTCTCTTTAGCAATCTAAAACATAAATCTCTAGTGGTAAGCTCTAATATCTAAATTAATGCTATGTATCCTGTTGCTATTTTAATCAAGTTATATAAATATAACAATTATATAAGTATTTATTCTAACCAGTTTAGTAATATGGACACATGTATTCCATTAAGATGTTTTGTATTAACATGGAACACTTTCAAGACCAGTCAAATATATATGTACTTTTTCTTCTAGTTTTACTGGGATATAATTGACATATACCACTGTATAAGTTTAAGGTTTATAGCATAATGATTTGATTTACATACATCATGAAGTGATTATCACAAGTTTATTGAACATTCATCATCTCATACAGATACAAAATTAATATTATGACATAGTATGAGTGTGCTTTGTGTTTGGTAATTGCGATCATTGTTGCTTTTGTTGTGGTCAATGCTTGGTGTCAGTTTATTTATCTTTTGTAAAAATAAAATACAGTGTGTGTGTGTGAAAAAAAAAAAGAAAAACGTTCTGGAGGTGGATGGTGGTGATGGTTGCACAAACAATGTGAATGTACTTAATGCCACTGAACTGTACACTTAAATATAGTGAAGATGGTAAGTTTTATGTTATGTATATTTTATCACTGTTTTTTAAAATAAAGAATAATACCTTTTTAAACTCAAAAAAAAAAGAAATTAAAAAAATTTTTTCCTGTGCTGAAAGCTTTTAGGGTTTATTCTCTTAAAAACTTTCATATAGGACTTCCCTGGTGGTGTAGTGGTTGAGAGTCCGCCTGCCAATGCAGGGGACAAGGGTTTGAGCCCTGGTCCGGGAGGATCCCACATGCTGTGGAGCAACTAAGCCCGTTTGCCACAGCTGCTGGGCCTGCACTCTAGAGCCCACAAGCCACAACTACTGAAGCCCGCACGCCTACAGCCGGTGCTCCGCAATGGGAAAAGCCACTGCAATGAGAACATGTGCACTGCAGCGGAGTGGCCCCTGCTCACAGCAACTGGAGAAAGCCTACACACAGCAATGAAAATGCAACACAGCCAAAAATAAACTTTCATATATAACACACAACAGTGTTAATTATATTTATCATGTTGTACATTACATCCCTAGTATTTATTTATCTTATAACTGGATGTTTTTTAAATTTCTTTAATGCATTTGTTATTCAATCATTCTATCAAGAAAGCCCTCTTTTTTCTTCTCCTCCCCTCACATCCCAATATCCAATAAGGGCCTCTATAAGTCTGCTTGGGTTTCCATAACAAAATACCACATCCTGGATGGCTTAAACAACAGAAATTAGTTCATCACAGTTCTGGAGGTTGGGATGTCAAAGATTAAGGTGCCAGCCAGGTATGTTTCATTCTGAGGCCTCCTCTCTTAGCTTGTAGGCAGCTACCATCTCACTGTGTGTTCACACAACCTCTTCTTTGTGTGCTTGCTGAAAGCAAGTGAGCTCTCTGGTGTCTCTTCTTGTAAGGACACTAATCCCATCAGATCATGGCCCCATCCTTATGACCTCATTTAACCTTAATTACTTCCTTAGAGGTCCCCTCTTCAAATATATCTACACTGGGGTTTGGGCTTCAACATATGAATTTGGGGAGGGGACCCAAATATTCAGTTCATAACAGGGACCAAATCCAGGAAAATTGGTAAAGATGATATTGCCATATCTACTATCTTATTTTAGATTCTTTCTGTTTCTTGTTTGAATAATGTAGAAGTCTCTAATCTCCAATCTTTATTTCTCCATTTTATCCTTCTTATAAGTGCCTTGTCTTGATTATAATGTTTAAACTTGGTGATTTTACTTCCATGACTAATACTTCAATTTTTCTTTGGAGTAAAGTATAAGTTGTGTGGCACATAAGGCCCTCTATCATCTATCTCTTTTTGCTTTACTCTACCACATAATACATAGAGTGCTTCTCATGCTACATATAACATAATGTAATTGATTTACAAATAACTCCTCCAAGTATCAGGGTTTTATTCCTTTGTTTATTATTTTTTTCTTCTTGGGAGACCCTTACCTTCATTAGAAAATGGCTACATATTATTATGGTCCCAGCAGACATGTCAGATCCTCTATGAAGTCTCACTTTTTTCTTGTTCCTATAGGGTGTGCCTAGAAAAAAATAATTTCTACCAAACTGAAACAAAATATATATTAAAAGAGACCTAAGATACCTCTAAAAAACTTTTGGGCCACACAAGAAATCAAAGCTGTTATTGCAGAAGACTTAGAATAAATGAACAACATAAGCATTCCATATTCAAATACATGGGAATTCACTAAAGTAATGCTTGAGTGAAAATTTGTAGCTTTAAATGCTTATTTTAATAAATAACAAGCTCACTTCAATCAGAATTATGCAAATTAATTTGAAAACCTGGTTGGAATGAATGAATTTTTAGGAAAATATAAAACATACATGCCAAAAGAGATATAAAATCCATATGGAACACTTTACATATTAAAAAAATGAGAAAAAGAGAAAAGCTATTTCTGAAATAACACCAGCTCAAGACATTTTTAAACGATTATTCAGAAGCAAACAACAACATGAAAGGAAGAATATCAAAAAGAAATCCAAATTCCAAATCCTTTTGAAGAATACGAAGGCCTGTGAAAGATAGCAACAAATAAGGAAAGCAGAAACCAAGACAATTTTTTGAATGTTGCTACAAAAATGGAAAGAAAAATGATAGCACATGAAAGAATAATAAACTTTGAACAAGTCAAGTTTATACAATAATGAAAAGATGATCCAGCATTAGGAAATCCTAAATCATCTCCATAGTTGCTAATAATATAATTGCCTACATTTAATGAAATTGGGATAGGCAGATATTTATTATCATAAAATATATTTACATGTGGCCCAATCCAAAAATCACAATTACACTTAACACAAAAATATAGGTATTCTTCTGTCATGTCAGGAGTGTAAAAATTATGTTTATTTCGAATATCTAAGAGGATATGAGAATTTAGAAAAATGTTGGATATAATATTAATGTTCAGAAATCAATTTTATTCCATATAAATGATAGGCAGTTAGAAGCTGCACTTGAAGAAAAGACCCCAATAACAATTACAATATGCTAAATGAAATATCTAATCATTGCATACCTTGTCAGTTACAGAATGGCAGCTATTTTTCTCCATGTGGGTGGCTTGTTATTTCATTTTTTTATGGGTTAATTCTTTTTCACTTTTAAACATGGAAAAATTCAAATATATAGTGAAGTAGAGAGAATAGTGGAATGAACCTCTTTCACCCAGATTTAATAATAATATATGGCCAATCTTCTTTTATCCAAATGCCAACCAATACTCCACACTTCATTGGTTTTCTTTTGAGTTAGATCATTTAATTTTATATGGAAATATTTCAGCATGTATTTCTAGAAACTTCACAAACAATTTGGACTAGTAATTATATGTAAAATACAGTTAAAAATAATATTGGATTCACCAAAATGTTTGTTCTTTTTTTCTATATGATGGCTGTAGTAGCACTTAGTTGTCTTTAGCTTCATTTGAAACAATTTTGTTAGATTGTATTGTGACAGCTGTCATATCAGCGTGCATTTAAAAAAAAGTATCAAAATTGGTGAATTTTTGTGTAGCCATTTTAATATTACAGATGGAAGAAATAAGCAACATTTTCAGCAGATTATGATTTATTATTTCAAGGAAGATTACAAATGCAACTGAAACGCAAAAAAGATTTGTGCAGTGTATGGAGAAGGTGCTGTGACTGATCAAATGTGTCAAAAGTGGTTTGTGAAGTTTCCTGCTGGAGATTTCTCGCTGGACAATGCTCCATAGTTGGGTAGACCAGTTGAAGTCAATAACGATCAAATCGAGACATTAAGTGAGAACAATCAATGTTATACCACGCGGGAGATAGCCGACGTACTCAAAATACCAAAATCAAGCGCTGAAAATTATTTGCACCAGCTTGGTTATGTTAATCACTTTGATGTTTGGGTTCCATATAAACTAAGCGAAAAACACCTTCTTGACCATATTTCCGCATGAGATTCTCTACTTAAACATACTGAAAACGTTCTGTTTTTAAAACAAATTGTGACGGGTGATGAAACGTGGATACTGTACAATAATGTGGAACAGAAGATCATGGGGCAAGTGAATTGAACCACCACCAACCACACCAAAGGCTGGTCTTCATCCAAAGAAGGTGATGTTGTGTATATGGTGTGATTGGAAATGAGTCCTCTATTGTGAGCTCCTTCTGGAAAACCAAATGATTAATTCCAACAAATACTGCTCCCAGTTAGACCAACGGAAAGCAGCACTCAACAAAAAGCGTCCAGAATTAGTCAACAGAAAACGCATAATCTTCCATCAGGATAACACAAGACTGCATGTTTCTTTGATGACCAGGCAAAAACTGTTACAGCTTGGCTGGGAAGTTCTGATTCATCCACCTATTCAGCAGACATTGCACCTTTGGATTTCCATTTATTTGGGTCTTTACAAAATTCTCTTGAAAGAAAAAATTTCAATTCCCTGCAAGACTGTAAAAGGCACCTGGAACAGTTCTTTGGTCAAAAAGATAAAAAGTTTTGGGAAGATGGAATTATGAAGTTGCCTGAAAAATGGCAGAAGGTAGTGGAACCAAAGGGTGAATACGTTGTTCAATGAAGTTCTTGGTGAAAATGAAAACTGTGTCTTTTATTTGTACTTAAAAACTGAAAGCGCTTTTTGGCAAACCCAATAATTCATTTAATATCATCAGTGTTCAAATCCCCATGATTGTACACACATCACTCTTTCTTCCTGCCTCCCTTTCCCAATTTATTTATTAGCCAGTTTTGTCTCGTAGTTCCTGTTGTTTGAACTTTGGGGATGATATCCTCTAGTGTCATTTAATGTATTCTTACAGATTTTGTAATTAGTGGTTAGATCTAGTGACTGTACAATTCAGGTTTATATATTTATATTTTAGTAAAATACTTCAAATATGGTGCTGTACACGTCCATCAGGAAGCATGTATGTCTGGCTTCTCTTTTTGTAATGTTGGCAGCCACCGATAATCACTGTTAGTTAGATCCATATTTTTCATTATGAGTGACAAAATAGGGATATTCCAATTTTATCAATTCATTCTAATTAGACAGGCTAAATGTTGTCTATTGAATAACAGAAATACCTTTATTATTGTACAAATTTTTAATATTTTTGTAGCTTTCATTTTTTGTTGTGATTAAAGACATATACTTAACTTCATTTTTCTAAAAAGCCTATTGTTATTTAGTATTTTCATACTCTGCCCAGCCACTATTGCTTGACATATTTTAACAGTACACTAAAAGATATCCTAATCACGCAGTTTAGCTATTGCCTTAGATTGTATTATTCAAATCTAACACTCTGAGGCAGAAATTTTTATGCAGGAGGTTTCTTAGGAGGTGCTTTTGGTAACAATGTCTGTGCGCAAGAGAAGCAGACATGGGCAGGAAAGATGTTAAACTCTGATGCAAAAAAAAAATTATATGGGAGCCAATTATATGGAGAACTCTGGAGCTGGACAATTTCCAGAGTTGTCTTGGACCAGTGGGAGGAAATCAGATCTCATTACCCGGCAGGGACCAATTTTTGGAAGAAAAAAGGGGAGGAAGCTATGTGTGGTTAAGGACAATTCCTGGAGAGCAAATCAGAAGTGAGATATCAGCAGGTACTGGCAACTGAGGGAAGATGCCTCAGGCCTGGAGGGCAATTTTGCTGGGGCACCACAGCATCCAGTACAGCCTATTCTGTGCATTCACATCCACTTGCTTCCTGTAGTAAGTTCAGCTCATCGAGAAATAGCTTCTCTAGGATTTGGGGGATGCTTACACAAAGCAGGTTAGTGGAAAGGACTCAGATCCCAACAACTGCAGCTGGTCATGAGGACACAACTGATGCTTCTTATGTCCCTCATCTATAACTCATTCTAAATTCCCTAATTCCCAGCTAGGACCTCCTCTAGTCTAGGTGACTTATAAGATGGGGTGAGCCAGACCTTCACACCAGAGGGGTCCAAGCACCTGTTATCATGACCTTTTCAAGCAGGGGCTCCTGCACTTGACTATTTGCTGCCCCAAATAGGCAGAGTGGGGGGTACTAAGAAACACCCTGGTGGATCCCAGGGAGACAAATGTATTCTTTTCTGCCTTCAGTGTATAATAACATACCCATCTCCTCTTGATAATCAAGGTTAGTTCACCAGCTAGTGTGGTGACTCCTTTCCTTGCTTGATGTTCTCTTGGAAAAAGGAACCTGAAGAAACCTATCAGCAGCCATCATTTAATGAGAATCTTGCTGTTTCCTGTGTTATAAACAATCTCTCTGAGAACTGGGACCTCTAGACCAACATCACCAAGAATGGAAAGCACAGATTCCCCAAGTATTTCGGTATGGTAAGCAAGGCCACTTCCACCCCTTGGTTACCTGACCCTCATAGTCTGTGTGGGATATACCACCATACAATGGTCTTTGAGGATGGAGAGTCGAAACTTTCTATCATTGGCTTGCCACACAAAAAAATTTTTTTTAATATTTTGGTTGTAAAAGTCTACAAAGTAAGAGATTAACTGTTTATTTGATTCTATTTTAAAAATATGTCCATATGAATCATTTTCTCAAAAACTTTCTTAACTATAAATAGCAACATTCTTGGTATTTAGGTTTTCAAACCAGAGCAGAAAATGTTTATTCACAATTTGTAATCAACTAAATGGCTAACTTGCTAATGTCATTGAAATATGGTATGTGAATAAATTTGTCCCAACCCATTTTATGGAACAGTTTGTGCAGGGAACATAAAGTATGAAAAATTAAGCAAATATGAATGCAGTTAATATATACTAAATATTAACATTTTATTGTGGAGATAAAATGTGGTAGCAATTGGATTATAATAATACAAAAAGAAAGGCGATCTCAGCTATGTAATTCTAATTATTTTACCAGTTAACTCAGTAGGTAGCACTTTACATGTCTAAAATACTTACCTAAGCAAGTAATAAACATAGGGGATAGATGGCTGTAGTTAAGGTGTATAGTTTTTTTTTTGTTCCATAAACTGAAATTCTTTATGATTACATAGAGTTTTTGAGATTTAAGAGTAAAATAAAATATTGGGAATATAACTAAGACCCCCTTTTTTAATAGGCATATTTCTCCTTAATATATCCAAGGAAATATTTTAAATTATTGTCATTTGGGTCAGTCAATAAATAACATCCCAAAACATTGAATAAAATGAAATTACTCATCAAATTATACGACGGAATAACTTATTTGGTGAGCTGACATTGGAAACAGACCACAGAATTATGTATGATTTTTCACAATTTAAAAGGCATGAACAGGGGACTTCCCTGGCAGTCCAGCGGTTAAGACTTTGCCTTCCAATGCAGGGGGTGCGGGTTCCATCCCTGGTCGGGGAGCTAAGATCCCACATGCTTTGCGGCCAAAAACCAAAACATAAAACAGAAGCAATATTGTAATAAATTCAATAAAGACTTTTATTTAAAAATAATAATAAAAATAAAGACTTTGAAAATGGTCCACATCAAAAAAAAATCTTTAAAAAAACATAAAAAGCATGAACATATGATAAATTTTTGGTATACAATTGTCATTCTCAGTATCATGAAACTAATGAAACAGGAAGCTTCATCATGTGTAAAAATGCATCATTTAATAGAGAAAAAAAAATCCAAGTAGGTCTCATTCCCATTTCACTGTGTGTAAGTTGGTTGCCCTGGTCCACCATCTGAAACAGGAGTTTATAGGGGACCATAGGACATTCCATGTATTTATGTCATTTCCGGAATGTATTGGAGAGCCATATTGTGGTGTAATTGCATTTGTAGATGTGAAATACTTAGTTTTGCATATTCAAACAATATTTTAGTTTCTTACCCTTTTATTTCCTTTGCAATAGTCAATCTGCTGTCCTTTTGATTTGGAATGATTTTCCTGTATTAAATGGCTTTAGTTATTATGCTATAACTTATGATTCAAGAGACTAGAATAAAAAAATAATGATTTTTTATTTTACAAAGTAGATACATTGTAGGTAGAAAAGTGAGCTGATGCTGTAGCTATTTTCTATAAACCATGACAGCCAATAAAAAATGGTTAGCTATTGGTATAATAACTTATAATTTATACCAAATCAATGTTAGGTTTCAGTGTAGTTATATACAGGGAATTTGAACACACGTTACTTTGCCAGAATTTTCTCCTTGGTGCATTAGTCATAAAGGTGTCTATATATATAACATACTATATAGCTGCAGTTTAGCAGTATTCCTATATAGCACATGTTAATACCCCATTACATACCCAAGTTGCCATTTTAAACAATATTTTCACAGGTCATAATTTATAGTTTTATTACTTCATGAGATTATGCACTCATATCAGCATTTCAAAAACAGAACATTTCAAACTGCAAGGACGTAAGGTGTTTTATTTTTTTAAAACAATCAAAAAATTTTGCTTTATTTCTTCATTGGATATTCTCCAGTGTCCATAACTTTGACATGCTCCCAATTTTCTTGACATGCTGAGAACACTAAAGTCAAGCTTTTTATCTCTCTGGTATGTATCTTGGGTTCCTGTGGTTGAAAAAAAAATTCCTTGAAATCAAAATGTCACAATAAGATTGGTTAAAATGACAAAGTTTTTACTTTAAGACAACTTATTTTTGTCAAAGCCTTCTACAATCTTTTTCTTTTCTTTTTCCGTTTCTTTTTATTTTTTAACTTTTTCTATGTTCTCTCTACTGAAACATATTAGAAATATTGCTATCTTCATGTATAGGTTTCAAATTGACCTATATTGTACTTCTGTGGAAAAAATTACCTTTCAGAGGCTTTTTACACTTTTCACCTTTCAAAACAAATTATATTTATTTTTGGCTGGGTTGGGTCTTCGTTGCTGCGCATGGGCTATCTCTAGTTGAGGCAAACGGGGGCTACTCTTTGTTGCAGTGCTCAGGCTTCTCATTGCAGTGGCTTCTCTTGTTGTGGAGCACGGGCTCTAGGCGCGTGGGCTTCTGTAGTTGTGGCACATGGGCTCAGTAGTTGTGGTTTGTGGGCTCTAGAGCCCAGGTTCAGTAGTTGTTCAGTAGTTGCTCTGCAGCAAGTGGGATCTTCCCAGACCAGGGTTCGAACCCGTGTCCCCTGCATTGGCAGGTGGATTCTTAACCACTGCGCAACCAAGGAAGTCCTTTCACCTTTTTTTAAATTACTTTATAAATTGCCTTTTTTTTTTAGTTTCAAGTACAGCAAATACTTTCTCCCATCTAGTGGGTTGTCTGTATACTTTCTTGATGGTACAGTTTGAAGTATAAAATTTTTTAATTTTCATAAAATTTAAATTATTTACCTAATTTTTTCTCTTGTAGCTTTCCTTTTTCATGTTATATCTAAGAATGTCATGTCATTGCTGGATTCAGAATCATGAAAGTTTTCTCCTATGTTTTCTTCTATTAATTTTATAATTTTAGCACTTACTTTTAGGTTCCTGATGCCTTTTGAGTTATGTTTTGTATATCGAGTGAGGTAGGGGACCATCTTCACTCTTTTGCATGAGGATATCCAATTATCATAGAACCATTTATTTGAAAAGACTATGATTTAGGGGGCTTCCCTGCTGGCGCAGTGGTTTGAGAGTCTGCCTGCCGATGCAGGGGACACGGGTTCGTGCCCCGGTCCGGGAAGATCCCACATGCCGCGGAGCGGCTGTGCCCGTGAGCCATGGCCGCTGAGCCTGCGCGTCCGGAGCCTGTGCTCCGCAGCGGGAGAGGCCACAGCAGTGAGAGGCCCGTGTACCGCAAAAAGAAAAAAAAAAAAAAAGACTATGATTTACCCATGGAATGGTCTGGCACCCTTCTTGAAATCAACTTAGTATTAATGTGAGGGATTTTATTTCTGGTTTCTCAATTCTATTCCATATACCTGTGTCTTTTCTTATGCTAGTACCACGCAGTCTTGATTACTGCAACTTTGTAGTAAGTTTTGAAAATGGGAAGTGTGAGCCTGCTGACTTTGTCCTTTTTCAAGATTGTTTTGGTGTTTTTCTGAGTCACACGTTGCTGTTTATTTGCATGTGTTTTAATGTTGTTTTGTTGAGAATTGGACACTTAAGATTATATATTGGAGCAGCTCCCCTCTCCCTGGGGTTTGTTGTTGGTCTATTTGTTTAGTGACTAGCTGGATTATTTTAGTGACATCTACTTGCCCGGCAGTGTGAAGCCTCTGACTCTTGCTCAGAGGTGCAGTCTTGGGTGTGTGTATATTCACCCTGGAGTGACAGTGTTTTTAGCAGGTTTCTCTTTGTCTCCTTTCCTGATTAAACCCAGCTGTTAGACTCCACTAATTGCGCTATTGTTTTGACAATGCCCTGGAGTGTAAAGGAGTGTAAATTGCTCCACTGTCTGATATAATTAACTTCGGCCCCTTTAGAGGGGTAGTTTTGGAGGCCAATGTTTGAGGTTCCAGCTTATCCCATGAAAGTTATTAGTTGTCTGGATACTTGGTTTTATCTGATTAACTTGGTTTTCTATGGCTTAAATTGTTACTCTTGTGAAGCTACCTTAATTGCTTACCACCAAAACCTTCACTGTTTTTGGGAGGACCATTATCTTTGACCTTTGCCACCCTCTGTTACACTGGGGAGAACTTCACATTTCCCTGTTCTTAAGGCCAGCCTCTCTTCTGGCCAAATCTCTGAGCCCTGGCTCTGGGTCTGGGGGTGGCACAGTGGCCCACTTTTCTCTTAGTGATGCCTCTGCTTTAAGAGAAAGGTGCTGGGTAGGGTGGTAGCCTCTGGTCTTCTCAGCTTGTGTCTCGTGGTGTGGGACCTCCACACTGTGTATGGGCCTTGGTAAGGACAGACTGGAGACCAGTTTTCCTCGCCTTTCATGCCTGAGGTTGATTCTCTACCCTATGAGTGGAGACTGGTGGACAAAGAGAGCCTGTGTTATCTTGGCCACACTCACCTGAGATTTAGTTTCTGCAACTAATAGCTGGCAGAAATGAGAAATCCCGGCAGCCTGTTCCTCCCGGGAGGATACTGTGGGGGAGCAAAATTGGCCACCCTGAAATGTCTCTGGCATGTGGATTATTTTGAGCTGAAAACAATCAAGACCCAAAAGACTCAGGAAAAAGCTTTGACCTCCCCCTTAGCTGCCTAAAATAATTTAGCTAGAGGGCTTAGTCCCTGAGTAGAGCTATCACCAGAGATACCTGAAAAGAATATGGGCTAGTTGGGGTGGGGGAAGCTCAGCAGGGCCTAGAGATTGGAGTACACTGTGTGTCCCAGTGTCTCTGCCTGGCCCAGCAAACATTTGTTTATTAAACATGTGCTTTCCCATCTCCATGTGCATTGCCTTCTTCCCCTTTGAAATCCCAAACGACTAGCCCCAACATCCTCTTTCTCTTTAACTGAAGATGGTGTTCAAGGTGAGGGTTTTGGCCTTTTTAAGTGAGTTACTGAGTTTTCCTGGGCTTCCCTCATGCGAACATGTTATTAAATTTTGGTTTGGTTTTTCTCTTGTTAGTTTGCCTCCTGTCGATTTAATTCTTAGACTAGCCAGAAGAACCTAGAAGGGCAGAGGAGAATTTCTTCCTCCGCAACAATACCATAGCCCTCGATTGGGAGAAGGAACCCTGTATTCTTGGCTGTAGCCACCTTCAGTGGAGTTTCCATTAAGCTGAGCTAGGAGGAGAAGGAGGAAGTGGATCATGTTCAAATACCACAGACTTTCCCTGTTCTTATAGATTTTCTTAAATGTTTGCTATTTACTTTTTGCCCTTGGAACAGTTTCCAAAAACTTCATTAAAAATTATTTTTCCTACCAGTTATACTTGTTTTGCTAGGAAATATGTCTTTGGAGGTCCTTCCATTGCCATTTCAGAAATAGAGTTTCCCTTAATTTTTTTACATAGTTGTTTCCATAGGGTCTTAGGGAGATTCTTTCTCTCAGGAATCAGATGGCCAGGGCTTTGCAACAGCTTTTTTTTTTTTTTTTTTTTTTTGCCACTCAGCTCTTTTCTCTATTAACACTCTTAGTTCCTGCCAATGCCTGGAATTAACAGGTATGTGATATTTAAAAACAAATATAGTCTAAAGTCCGGGAGCCTGATTCTCAGGAATCCGTTTTTCTTTCTCAAGTTTGCTTTGGCTATTCGGGGTGCAAAATTTTTACGAATTGCAAAATTTTTTGTTCTAGTTCTGTGAAAAATGCCATTGGTAGTTTGATAGGGATTGCATTGAATCTGTAGATTGCTTTGGGTACTATAGTCATTTTCACAATATTGATTCTTCCAATCCAAGAACATGGTATATCTCTCCATCTGTTTGTATCATCTTTAATTTCTTTCATCAGTGTCTTATAGTTTTCTGCATACAGGTCTTTTGTCTCCTTTTATTTGTAGTGAGGTGGATGGACCTAGAGTTTGTCATACAGAGT
Source organism: Lagenorhynchus albirostris (assembly GCF_949774975.1). Lineage (NCBI taxonomy): Eukaryota > Metazoa > Chordata > Mammalia > Artiodactyla > Delphinidae > Lagenorhynchus > Lagenorhynchus albirostris. The sequence goes on from NC_083100.1 coordinate 47,635,706, forward strand.
GAAGCAAGTCAGAAAGAGAAAAACAAATACCGTATGCTAACACATATGTATGGAATCTAAAAAAAAAAAAAGGTTCTGAAGAACCTAGGGGCAGGACAGGAATAAAGACGCAGACATAGAGAATGGACTTGAGGACACGGGGAGGGGGAAGGGTAAGCTGGGACAAAGTGAGATAGTGGCATGGACATATGTACACTACCAAATGTAAAATAGAGATAGCTAGTGAGAATCAGCCACATAGCACAAGGAGACCAGGTTGGTGCTTTGTGACCACCTAGAGGGTTGGAATAAGGAGGTGGGAGGGAGACGCAAGAAGGAGAGGATATGGGGATATATGTATACGTAGAGCTGATTCACTTTGTTATACAGCAGAAGCTAACACAACAATGTAAAGCAATTGTACTCCAATAAAGATGTTAAAAAAAAATAGAGACAATGAAATATTTCCAAAAAAACAAATATAAAATGGCAAGGAGAAAACAAATCATTATAAAAAAGGAGGCGTTAAAAATTGACTACTATATATCTCAGAGTCTATTCTACTTGAAGATGTTTAATTTTGTTTATAAGCTATCACCCTTTTTAGAGGAAAATGCTCCAATTTACAGGTTCTGCTGAGACTTTAGTACCTTGTGATCCCAAACCTTGTTTTGTGCGTTTTGACCAATTTTAGTCTGTCTAGGCACTCATGATTTGTGTCAGTCTCACAGAGATGAGTTGGGAAAATTGGATTTATTTGGAATTCTAAGAGGCAAAAAGGGAAGTTTTCAGTTGTAGTGGCATCTTGGGCAAGTATTATGAGCTTCATGGATGATTAAAAAGCAGAGAGAGCAGACCTATCACAAAAGAAAAAAAAAATGCTAGGAACAATACTTAGGAAGAGAGCTTCTGAGAAAGGGTGAAGACAAAATAGGGTAGCTACCTGAATCTTCAACAGTCTTTGATCCTCCTGGGACCTGGGTGTTGAATTTTCCTAGGGTTTTTTTTTTTTTTTTTTTTTGGCAGATTCTTGTTTTCTTTCAAATAAACTTTCCTTTTTCTGAGTTCCCTTAAATGTGTTTTCCTTTCATGTAACAAAAATATTTCTAGCTAGAAATCCTGGAATGAAAGTGAGCTGGTATGTTATCAAAATTGATAAGGTTTTTAAGAATATTTTACCATCAGTAGAATATACTCTGTAGTTATGTACTTTTTTCTGTCAGAAAAATCACTTCAGTGGATGAACCCTTATGGGTTTAATTCAATTTTAATTTTTCAGTCCTATTATAAAGTGCATTAAAAATTTAAAAGAAATCCTATACTTTATCTAGTCTTTTGATTATGAGCATTTACTTATCCTGAATATAGTATCAATAAAACTGAAATCAGTGATTCATATGATATTGGAAAAGAACTACTTTTGTCTTTAGCATATTATTTTGCCTTTGTAATATAGTGGCAATTTTATATAATGTATGTTGATAGGATTTTTTTTGATAGTGACAAATTCAGAACAAGTCATATTTATAAAGGAAAGATAATTGAATATTGATACAACAAATGGAATTCAGAACTTTGTATTGTAATTGCTTTGAAAAACAATCAGTTATAAAGGTTTTGAATTAACTATACATATTTAAAAAATATTCTCTTTGGGATTAACTGCTTAATCATAAATCCCATCATTTGTCAGTTGATTTTAAAATAATTGCAGGTTTCTAAATGGAGATCATAAAATTTTTTTTCTCACTCAGCAGATGTGAAAAATATTTTAAATTTATAAATGTTTTCTAATATGGAAAGAAAAACCACCTAGCCTTGTACTCATTTTCTTATGCATATATTTAATGCATATATTAATGGATAAACTAGAAAATTAATAACCAGTCTCTTTAGTTTTCAATGTCAGAAGCAGAACAAAATGATTTCCTCTTTACAGTGTCACTATATACTCAGAACTGCCAAATCCAGTGGTGTTTTCTCAGTCTTTATTTTAGGCGAGATTCATGGGAAGTAGACCCTGAAGTGGAAATTTGTGTGCACGACCTTGCTGGGATAGTTCTCTAGAGCACGATGGCTGTTAGGGTGTGAGGAAGGCAAGACTGAGAAGAGGGAGAAGCTGAAGTGCAGCTATGTAGTTACTGCCGGGCCTCGGCCAAATTGTATCATGAGCTCTGAAGCTAGAGCCAGAGTTTGTACTCACTCATAAGCAAGTGATTGGATGTCAGATGCCTCTGGAGAAAAGGCATAACCTTGGGTAAGGTAACTCTCTCTGGCCAAGGACAGTTCCTGGGGAGGCACTCAGGTGTCAGCCAACAGTAGGCATCCCTCCCAGCAGCTGGGGGAATTAGTGCCTTGGTCCTAAGCAAAACCTGGTTAGCACATGGCAGCATCTGCTCCTGACCACACTTGTGCCTTTCAGATCCATAAATTAACTTCAATACATCTGGGAACAGCTCTTCCATTATTCTTGTTGGTTTCTTTTCTTAGGAAAATGTAGAAACATTAGTGGGAGTAACTACAGCCCTTGTCACTACTATGTGGTTTCTGGGCTATGAGGACACTCCCTCTACTGCCTTCCATAAGCTAATACCTCTGCCGGACTATATGTCTCACTTGGTGGGGTAATAACATACCCTCATCTTTGAAAGTTCTGAATCACCATGTACTTGTGTTAATATGCTCTAGCAAACATTTTACATCTGGAAAGCATCTGCCATTGAGAATACTTCTTAGTTGAGTTTGTGGTAACACATTGTTATCCTCCAGGATCTTTCTGACTTTTACTGGAGAGAGGTGCATGAATTTAATGGGGGACAATATGGGGGCTGCCACCACTGCATTATTTTAGATCTTTAAGAGTTGCATTAATTTCTGCTGTTGTCAGCAGGTGGTGGTATTTTTGGTTTAATAACTTGACAGGAGGTCAGTTTCAAAGGTGCATACTGGCCTTGTGCACTATAATAGAACTTCCCCCACAGGCCAGGTGTCCATGTGGATATTCTGGCAAACACCAAGTATATCTATTCCAATCACACATTTGTGAATTGATTATATGGCCACTGGGTGGGTGTGTAGACCCTGTACTGATCCTGAGTCAAGATTACATTTAAGACATGCTCCCAATAAGTCCCCATGATAACTGAAATTTTGGGTCTCTGGGTATTGATGTCAACTTGGACCCATTGTCCAACAGTTCTCAACATCTCCAGGTATTTTCTTTTCTCCTAGTACACTTACCCTTTGGAGAAGACAGGGGGAATACTTACTAAATATGTTTTTTATGATTTTATAGGGTTCCTTTTACTGGGGCTTAAAAGTAAGCTTGGATCCAGAAATTAGGCAAGAAATCATGACTTTTATTTTGGTGGTTTTTCCAAGGCTTCTGATCATTGATCCTTCGTTTCTTTTGTAGTAAAGAGTGAGAAATATACTGTTGGCTGCCATCTATATTGACACTACAGATGTCATGTTCTGTTAACCATCTCTGTAGCTCTTGACCATCCAGGTCCACTTTGTTGCCATTCAAATCTTGCTGCTATTATTGTAATTACACCCACTTTGTTTCTGACTGTTTGGTGCTGCCACCTGATCTCTATTATTTCTGGATTCTATCTTCCACGTTGCATTCAAGTAAGGCAGTTTGGTAGGTAAGAGCATCTTTCATAGTCATTCCTTGTCCAAAGAGTGTAGCCAACATTGACCTTGTTGGAGTTACTGATGCCCCTCTCACCAGCACATTCTTATTGCTTGATAATTGGAGTTATCATGACTTTCTCTAGTCTTTCTTTCCTGAAGAACATAACCATCTGGTGGGTTTTCCAGTCTTGTGTACTTTATTCCCTTCTCTGCATCTTTTCACCCCTTCTTCCTCCATCTCTCAAGAGTATACTGGCATTTCTACTTTACTTGATGTGGAATATCACTTTCTTCAAAGTTTCCAGGATCCTTTCTAGCCAACACCATTCACCAGGCTCCTTTTCAGGGTGTTTAATCTTGTTTTATGGAAGAATGCTGCCATATCTATAGACTCTATTTTTTCTGGCCTTATAGAGCTTTAGGTCTACCAGGGTCCAATTGTACACATACTACTGGATTCCTTGGGTTCATGCTGTCTAGATTCTGCAGATATTTCAAAGTATAATCCCTTTCCTCCCTTAGGAGGTCTAACACTTCCTTGGTTTGGTTAATTTTTGACTTTATCCTCTTATTTCTGTGGTAACCAGAAGAGGATGGTTGGAGGAGATTCCTGAGAAGGTACAGAATTGAAGATGAGATATTTTTCAATGCTGCTAAAGAGGGCCTCTAGCTTTCACACTTTGCCCTGTATTTGTGATTAATTACCCTCCACCATCCTGGGACTTCCTTCAGAGCCTCCATAACACTCAGCAGCCACCATCTTCTGACTACATTAGATAACTTGCAGGAAGAAAATGGCTAGTTCAAGTATTTAAATTTCTAGCCAGTCCCTCATACAGCTAAGACATAGGAAGATAACAAAAGCTAAAGGGCTGTAACAGTTGAAATATCAAATTCGAAACTCGACTGCTACTTGTAGAATTTAAATGCCAGTTGAATTCACCTTAATTAAAAAGAAGCAGTCATTTGTTTCACTGATAAAGAAATTTATCCTAGAGAGAGTATTGCCTTTTTTGGCTACAGTGCTTCAGCTAGCAGCACCATTCAATAACTTATAAAGTACTTATTTACTACCATGTTGCTTCACACAGCCTTGCTTCTGATAATGGTTAACACATCAGCAAAATATATTTTACAATAAGCATATGTTGATTGAGTTCGCTGGTCTTGCCACATACTCTATTATGGAAAAGCAGCTGGGGGAATTCCTGGGCCGTCCAGTGTTTAGGACCCCGCACTTTCACTGCTGAAGGTGTGGGTTCAATGCCTGAGCAGGGAACTAAGATCCCACAAGCTGTGCGGCACAGCCAAAAAAATAAATAAATAAATAAAAATAAAGATAAAAATAAAATATTAAAAAAAAAAGCAGCTGGCATTGCATAATGCAGCATCCATTTTGTAGCCCATGGGTCAAGAAGTAATTTCAACTTTCAAGCCTTATTATTTAGGAAAGATTTCATAAGGTTATAGCTGCCATAGGTAGTGAATTCTTTGATGGATCTGGGCATAGCCCATGTGTAGAAACAAAGACCCAACACAGCCAAAAATAAAAATAAATAAATAAATTTATTAAAAAAAAAAAGAAATTGCCACAGCCACACCAGCACTTCAGCAATCACCCCCTGAGCAGTCAGCATTCATCTTCATCGAGGCAAGACCCACCACCAGCAAACAGATTACAACTCGCTGAAGGCTCAAAAGAAGGTTAGCATATTTTAGCAATAGAGAATTTTAAAATTAAGATATATACATTTTTTAAGAAATAATACTATTATTTGCACAGTTAATACACTGTAGTATAGTGTAAACATAACTTTTATATGCACTGGGAAACCAAAAAATTTGTTTGACTCACTTTATTGCCATATTCACTTTGTTGTGATGGTCTAGAACCAAACTGCAATATTTTTGAGGTACGCCTGTACTCAGTGAGGTTCCTGCTACATAATACAAGCAGGGAAGGCTATGAATGGAATTCAAGGCATTCTCTGGTGTGTCACTTTAGTGATTCCACATCTGACTGTAAAAGTTAGTAGAAGATTAAATGGTTTGGCAGTATCTACTATAACTAAATGTGTTTTCCAAGATCCAGCAATTCTACTTATACATATTCAACTGAAATGAATACATATGTTTATCAAAAGCAATATACTAGAATGTATATATAAGTACTATTTTCATAGGTAAAAATTAGAAATTACCCAAATTTCTATCAAGATAGAATAGAAAAGTGAACAATCTAAAACTACATGAATAATATTGATGAATCTCACAAACACAATGTTGAGAAAAAGATGCCAGGCACAAAATAATACTGTGATGGTTAATTTTACCTGTCAACTTGACTGGCTGCTGGGCACCCAGATTAAAGAGGGTGTTTTTGTGAGGGTGTCTGGATAAGATTAGCATTTGAATTGGTGGATTCAATAAAGTAGATTGTCCTCCCCAATGTGGGTGGACGTCATCTAGATCATTGAAGGCTTGAATAAAACAGAAGGTGGAGGCAAAAAAAAAAAAGGACAAAAGGTGTAGGGAGGAGGAATTATCCCCTTCCTGCCTGATTGCTTCAGCTGGGGCATTCTGTCTTCTCCTGCTCTTGATGTACCTGGTTCTCAGTCCTTCAGACTCAAACTGGAATCTACATCATAGGCTTCCTTGCTTCTCAGACTGAATCACACTGTTGGCTTTCCTGAGTCTCCAGCTTGAAGATGAAAGACTGTGAGACTTCTCAGTCTCCATAATTACATGAGCCAATTCATCATTATCTATCTATTATCTTACTGGTTTCTCTGGAGAACTCTGACTAATACAGATTTATATGAAATTGATTCTATTCACGTAATGGTTTAAAGTAGGTAAAAGTAAAAAAGTTTGAAGTGTAGGGCTTCCCTGGTGGCGCAGTGGTTGAGAGTCCGCCTGCCGATACAGGGGACACGGGTTCGTGCCCCGGTCCGGGAAGATCCCACATGCCGCGGAGCGGCTGGGCCCGTGAGCCATGGTCGCTGAGCCTGCGTGTCCGGAGCCTGTGCCCCGCGACGGGAGAGGCCACAACAGTGAGAGGCCCACGTAATGCAAAAAAAAAAAAAAAAAAAAGTTTGAAGTGTAAAAGCAAGTAAAAATTGAATTCAAGATAATGAGTACTCTCAGAGAGGAAGATAGTGAATGGAAGGGAGCATGAGAGAAGCTTCCAGACTGCTGGTAGTGTTGATTTTTATCTGTGCTGATTATATAGTTGTGTTCAATTTTGAAAAATAATTTGATCTGCACATTTATTATATGAGTACCTTTGTGTATACATATTTTGCTTCAACGAACAGTTAAAATAATCTATTACAAGGTCATGGAGGATTAAGGCAACACAATAAGACAGGACAATTAATGATTCAGTGAGGATTAGGACAGTCCATTAGTAAAGATCCTTGGCCATATGAGGTTCTTGCTCAGGTTAAAAAAAACAAACCTGTAATATCTCATGGAAATTATAACTATCATGTATGATCAACAAATTATACAAATAGAATTATATGCACTTATTATTTCCATCTTTGAATATCATAATTATTTTCCTGTTTTACTAACATTTTGTATAAAGTGCATTGTTGATAGATAAATTTAAAATGTAATCTTTAATTCTAGAATATCCAAATGGACCGAAAGAAGAACTAACATTTTTCATAGTTGAGTACAATGACTGATGAAATTTTGTTTCCCCTTTTTGGGGAGAGGATGAACTTATTTTCATTTGTATGAGCTATTGTTGCATTTTACTAGTTAAGTATTATTTATACTGTTTTTATTGTTGTTGAATAGAAATTTAAATATGAGCAGTGTTTTAGTCCAGTTGGGCTGCTGTAACAGAATACCATAGACTGGGTAGACTGTAAGCAGCAGAAATTTATGTCCCATGGTTCTGGAGGCTGAAAAGGCCAAAATCAAGGCACAGGAAATTTCAGTGTCTGGTGGGAGCCTTCTTCCTGGTTCATAGATGGTGGTCTTTTTGCTGTTTCCTCACATAGTGAAGGAGGCAAAGGAACTCTCTGGGGTCTCTTATTAGGGCACATTCATGTGGGCTCTGCTGTCATGACCTAGTCACATCCAAAAGGCCCCACCTTCAAATACCAACACATTGGAGATTAGGTGTCAATGTGTGAATTTTGAGGGGGGACACAAACATTCAGTCTTTAGCAAGTAGAGAAATGTATATGGATGCTGAGTTGTGGAAGGGGTAGACTCTAACATCTAGTCGTCCTCCCACGTTGGTACACCTATACAGGTGTCCCCCACTTTTTGAAAGTTTGCCTTATGCTTTGTTTTTACAAAAGACCTACAATGGTACCTACATGTAGTACCTACATTAGTTTTCACTAATTGAAAGAAATACAAAGAGGATTTTCACTTTTACAAAAAAGGTAAAAAGTGAAAATAGCATTCAGTGTTTGTTTTGCAGCCAGCTGTTATAAAGGCAGCCTGCACCCTAAGCAGCAGGAATGGCACCAGCAAGCTCCTTCCCCTGGAAATTCACTCAGCATCTCAGCATCAAGCCGCTGTAACTTTGAACTGTGTCTATGCTTTATCTCATTTTATTTTGTGCATCTGTTAGTAAGATGTGTCCCAAGTTAATTGCTTCTTCACTTTAGGCAATTATGAAAGTTTTCATGGGAATGCTCTACTTTCCGATAGTGGGGGAAACCTGTACTTTCTTCTTCATTGGGGCTGGAAGCCTCAAATTGCACTTTCCAGAGTTGCTTAATACTTCATGTTAGCTTTTGCCAGTGGGAAAGTATAGGTGAAAGATTGAAAGGCAGAAAGAAAGCTGGAGCTATTTATATTCTGCTTCTATCAGTGATTGCTGGCAATGAGAGCAGCAGTTGACTGAAAATAGACCCATGTTGCCTTAGGATCAGGGGCAATTCCAAAAACATCAACAAGATTGCGGGCTTCTGAATCATCAGCAGTCCAGTTTTAAATGCAGAAAAAACAAAAGCATCACTTCTGTCATTTCAGTGACACGTGCAGGCTCATAGCTTCCTACCTGAAAGAGGAAGCAGCTTCTAGATATCTCTTTTCCTTTTGTTCCTCCTGTCCCTTGTGCATTTTCTCCTTTTCCTTTTGCTCCTCCAGTTCTTTATCCAATTCCCTGCATTAAGTCTCTCATGCTTGAAATATCTAGAGAAGTTTCTCTTTTCTTATAGGATACTAAACAATTCAACAAGGAAACATTAATCCCGAGTAAGAAGCATGGATACATGCTAGCACATGTGGGGACTGTGTAGATATTGCGAAAAGGCAACAAATTTAGGTGAAGGAGTTGCAAAAAAACAAACATGGTCTTTGGGTAGAATTATAAGAGTTACCCTTTTCTCCAGGGAAATGTTTGTTGCATGGAGCCTGCGTTGGATTTTCTCTTGCTACGCTAGTCAGGTACTTCAATGGTATTAACCACACAAGATAATCTGATGATCCTAAAGAAAAAAATCTTTAGATCTGGCATCTTTCCTCTTAATGTTTATTTTTGATGGCCTAGCCCCTTAGTTTTAATGAGCCACTTCCTTGGGGACCAGGAAACAAAATCTTGATTTTAATGAACCATTCTCTAAGGGTCAGGATGAAGTTGGGAGGTTATATAAGAAAATCTCACATAAAGCAAGGAGGGAAAACCTGGATTCAGAGAAAAGAAATATAAATTCAGTAATACGAAAGAAGTCAGGAGAAAAGAAAAAAGATGTATAAAGTATACTGAACAGAAAAAAAAAACCTAATGTACAAAGGAGATTAAATAAAAAACACAAGATATTAGAAATTAATTCAAATACATCCATCAATGGTTAATCCAAATGGACTAACCCTCCAATGAAGATAAAAATTGCCAAATTGGATTAGAAAACAATGTGATTTTTGCACAGTTTACTAAAATCATACCTGGAATATAGACAGAGAAAACTTGAAAGTGAAGGCATGGCAAAAAACAACAACAACAACAAATATATATATATATATATATATATATATACAAGGAAAAGACTAACCGAAAAGAAGTTTGTACACCTATAGACTTTTTGACAAAAAAAAAAATATATATATATATTGCTAGAAATTTTTTAAAAATCCAGTTTATGCTTTTGAAAGATACAAATTTCCAGGAATATGTAACAACCATAAAGTTGTGTGTGCTTAATTATATAGACTGAAAATATATAAAACAAAACCTGACAAATTAAATACAGAAGAAATCAACAACTTCTTAGAAGAGATTTTCACACACTTTTCTCACTAGTTTATGGATTATTCAGACTCAAAATCAATATGAATATAGAAAATTTTAAGAAAACTTCAAACATAACTAGTCCAGTATATGCATATTATATATATATCTATCTCTGTATCTGTATGTATCTATACTTACATTGATCTACCATCTGTGTATGTATCTCTCTCTCTCTCTCTCTCTCCCCCCTAGAACTGGAGAACACATATTCTTTCCAAACAAACATGTAACATTTAAAAATTGACTATCTATTGGGCCCTAAAAATTTCTCAAAAAAATTGAGACCAATTTGCTGGCCACAATGAAATTAAGTTACAATTAAATAATAAAAAGATAACTGAAAATCCCCTTAAAGTTGGAAATGTAAATCCTCACTTTTTTATAACACATGTGCCAAATAAAAATGAAAATAAAATATTATGAATGAAATGAAACATGAAAATTAGAAATATTTAGTACTGAGTGCTAATGAAAATACTTTTGCCACATTTGTGGTATATATAAAAAGGGATATTTGAGGAGAAATTTATAATATTAAATGCTGACATCACAAAAGAAGAAAAGTAGGAAATGGACCAGTTAAACATATCTGCACAAAAACAAATCTGAATAAAAAGCGGGTCTAACCAGAACCCTTCCTCCAGTTATGACAATTATGTATTAAAACTCTATGCAATTTATGATAAATACAAGAATTTAAAGGAATCATTCTTTTTCTCCCTCTTATTATTTTAAATAGAAAAAATCTATAAAATAAAAAATAGAACATTAAAAATAGATATTCTACTGATATAACTACTTTCTTCATTTACTGAATGGTTTTTATATTTTAAAAATGTTATTCTTTTCAGAGGGAAAGAGGATGACATAGAATTCAGCACTCAGCTTTTCCTCTAAATAGCTAAAGTAATACCTTTCTTTTTGAAGCTGAGCTATTTAACAAATAGGAGACTAAAATCTGCTATTCTCACCTGAGCTACTTATAAGAAATTGTTGTCTTTAAAAAAGCATGGCTAAACATGATTCGTCTTCTACTGAATCATTTTTAAAATTTAAAGTATTTGTTAAAAATATTTGCCCTGTGTTGAAATCAATCAAGAGAAAATAATTTCCATCAATATGAAGACAAGTAATAGCCTCTTCCTCATTCACAAATAAAATATGATAATATGAAAATTTATTTTTTCTCTGAGATCTTCTCAATCTTGGTTAGACTAAATTTACTAAGTGATAGGAATATAATTTTATTATACCAAATTTATAACCTTAGTGAGGAATAATTTTTCATTCCAAATAGACATGCATTTCTCAATGTCAAAGATAGGCTTAAAGGAAATTAAGTAAGGTAAGTCATTTGAATTTGTTATATATTTATAAACAATAGATTAAATTGAAATAAGGAGGTCTTTATTGTTTCTGATCTGTCTGTTGTATGACAGGTAGAGTATAAAGACAATTGTGGTCAGTATGTATATATAACATAAAGTATACATTTACTAATTTTGTGTTAAAATTATTTTGTGATGTAATCCTTGTAATAATTTTTATTTAAATTTATTTCTTTTTCCTTAAGAAAACAATTCCTCTAGATAGTTCCTCAAAGCATAATAGCAAATGCCATCTAATGACTCACATATCAGCAATTCTTTCTTCAGAAAAGCATTAATACATCATGAAGACTTACAAGTGTTTTCTTTCAGGTAGTTTACTCTCTAACCATTACTCTGGTCTGAGCTCTGCTCCCTAGTATCAATATTTATCCATTACAGAGGTTCATTAATTGCATTTAATAATTTCTTGTCAAACACTTTTGTTTCCTGCAACTTTTTAAAAACTCCATCGCACTTTTCTTGCAAAACTCCCACCTTATTAAAACTAAACAGTTCATCTACACTGAGCCTACCTAACAAGCAATAGAACATTATGAGAAAACATATTATGCTGACTGGTTGCACTTTAAATTTATAACTAAGAATAAGTGGTTGCTTAATATAGCATGGCAATCCTACCATATATCCTTACTCTGTTTTCTTCCCATTCTCCAAAAATATCACATATATTCACTCCTTCCCACAGAAATCTAATAACTTACTTGCCTTACTCAATCTCAGCTGATGACTCTGCTTTATATTGAGGAAAAAAGTGAACTACCCTTTATAACAAACTCTACTGTTCTACCTGCATGGAAACTCACATATCTTGCTGAGGTTGGTAGCCTCCAAAAATGGTCCCCAATGATTCTAACTTCTGCCATTACACCTTTTTGTATAGTCCCTGCCCAAATTGTACCAGGATTGTTCTATGTGACCAATAGAATACACTTTCAAGATTGAGTTATAAAAGATTACTTTCTTCTTTCTCTCTGCACTTGTTCTAGAGAAAGCCAGCTCACGAACAGCCTTATGAAATGACCTGCACTGTGAGGAACTTCAACTTCTCCTACAAACAAACATGTGAATATGTTCACAATAAATTCTTCTTTAGAGACTGTATCCCTGGCTGACAGCTTGACTGCGACCTCATAAGAGACACTGAGCCAGAGAATCCCAGAAAAGCATGCTCCTCAATTCCTGTACCTCAAACACTATTTAAAGTAATAAGTATTTGTTGTTTTTATCTACTAAGTTTGGGAGTGATTTTTGCACAACAATTACAAGGTAGATTTGGTACCAGAAGTTGGGTACTATCATAACAAAAACCTAAAATATAGGAATGATTTGGAACCAGGTGGGGAATGGAATTGGAGAAAGCTGTAAGGGTTTTGAGAAGATTGTTAGTTAAATCATTAAATGTCTTGAACACTGTTTATAGAATTTTGAACTCTGAGGAGGCTGCTGGTGAGGTCTTAAAGTGAGAAAAATACTACTGAATATTGGAAGAAAGCAGATCCTCGTTATGTTGTGGCATAAAGTTTATCAACCCTGTTTCCTGTAGTAATGTGCAAATTAGACTATGTGCCCAGTGAACTGTGTGATATAGCTAAAGAAATTTGTAACTCTAGGGTTGAAAATGTCATCTTGTTTCTTCTGGCAGATTGTAGCAAAATGAAAGAAGAGAAAGTTAAGCTAATAGAAGGATCATTAAATAATGAAGCTGAGACTTGCTGATTTTGAAGGTTACCAACCTTTTCAGGTGGCAAAGAAAGCTAAAATTAATAAATGGTTTCTAAGCAAAAATCAAATTTACCAGTATCCATTGTATGCCAATTATTTTCTATCTTTGAGGAAGAATGTCCATAACATTTATCCTATTCCTGTCTCAACATGTTGAGTGTATGAGACATATAACTTTCTCTTTAGTTTTCAAGACTTCAGATAAAGAGGAACCATTCGCAAGTAGCTGTATGTAAGGAACAACACCTACGGGATCTCATTCACACTCAGATTTGATTTAGATGATGAGATTCCAGACCATGAGCTGACTCTCATGGGTCATGGGGTGAGATATTTAGGGGTCTTGAGAAGGTGTTCATGTATTTTGCGTGTGGAGTGGATATGAATCACTGAAAGTCAGAGGCTAGACTATAGAAGACAGCCTCCAAGATGGCATCGTGATTTTAACCTTCCAGAATTCACACCTTTGTAGTTTCCCTCTCCCACCCACACTGATCAGATATTTTGTAGAATGCCCCTCTATTGGAATTTGTCTGATATTTTTCTGATGGTTAGACTGGGGTTATAGGTTTTGAGGAGGAATCCACAGAAGTAAAGCACTATTTTTATCACATCATGTCAAGAGTACATGTTATCAACAAGATTTATTACTGTTGATCTTGACCTTGATCACCTGGCTGAGCTAGTAGTTTTTCAGCTTTCTTCACTGTAGAGTTACTCTTTTTTCCACTCACTTTCCATATTGTAGTAATGGGAAGGAAGTCACTCTGCCTAGCTCACGCCTGAGTGAGTTCAGTCAACCTCCTTGAAGGGGGAGTATCTACATAAGTTATTTGGAGTTCTCTTACATGGGGTCTTATCCCCCATTTATTTATTAATTCAGTCACTTATGCATGTCATTATGGAATCATGGGTATTTAGTTTATACTTTGAGTTGTAACCAATAATCCATTACTTTCTTGCTCAAATAGTTTTAGCTTTGGCCATTGGAAGCACTTTAAATTAGCTTTTATGTCCCTTTGACAAATCCCCCACCACTGTGTTGCTGTTGTTGTTGTTGTTGTTTTTGCGGTACGCGGGCCTCTCACTGTTGTGGCCTTTCCAGTTGTGGAGCACAGGCTGCGGACGCGCAGGCTCAGCGGCCATGGCTCACGGGCTCAGCCGCTCCGCGGCATGTGGGATCATCCCGGACCGGGGCACGAACCTGTGTCCCCTGCATCGGCAGGCGGACTCTCAACCACTGCGCCACCAGGGAAGCCCTGTTGTTGTTTTTAACACTTCTTTACTTTCTGACACTACAAGATGTTGCATGTTCATCTTATTTTTTCCCCAGTCCTAGGATCAGCAATAATATTCCTATATTATCCTTTTAAAGTACATGGGATCATCAGTGATGGCACCTCTTTCATTTTAATATTGATAATCTTGCCTTCTTTCATTTTTTCTTTGTTAGCTTGGCTAGAGGTTTATCAGTTTAACTGAAATTTAAAAAAATAGGTTTTTTTAGTTTTAATTTTTAAACTATAAATATCTAGTTTAAAATTTTGATTTAAATGTAGTTTAAAAAATTAAAAAAATTTTTCATGAGAGGGCTTCCCTGGTGGCACAGTGGTTAAGAATCCTCCTGCCAATTCAGGGGACATGGGTTTGAGCCCTGGTCTGGGAAGATCCCACATGCTGCAGAGCAACAAAGCCCGTGCACCACAACTACAGAGCCTGCACTCTAGAGCCCACGAGCCACAACTACTGAGCCCACGTGCCACAACTACTGAAGCCCGCGTGCTTAGAGCCCGTACTCCACAAGAGAAGCCACCACAATGAGAAGCCCGCGCACTGCAATGAAGAGTAGCACCCACTCGCCGCAACTAGAGAAAGCCTGCACACAGCAATGAAGGCCCAACACAGCTGAAAATAAAATAAATAAAATAAATTGATTAAAAAAAATTTTCTCCTGAGACTTCTTCATTGACCCATGTTTTGCTTAGAAGTGTGTCATTTAATGTCCAAGTATTTGGAGAATTTTCCACCTTTTATTGATATTGATTTATAATTCATTTTCATTGTGGTCTGAGAATATATTTTGCATGATTTCTGTCCTTTTAAACTGGTAAAGGGGTATTTTATTGCCTATAGTTTGGTCTGTTTTAGTGACTGTTCCATGTGAGTTTGAGAAAGATGTGTACTCTTCTGTTGTTTAATGGAGTATTCTGTAAATGTCAATGAGATCAAGTTGATTGATAGTTCTGTTCAGGTCATCTATATCCCTACTGATTTTCTGCCTTCTTGATTTATCAATTACTGAGAGAAGATTGCTGACTACAGTGGGTCTCCAACTATAATGGTGAATTGTCTATTTCTCCTTGCAGTTCTATCAGTTTTTGTTTCAAGTGTTTTGACACTTTTTAAATACACACATTAAGGGCTGTTACGTCTTTATGAAAAATTGAGTTCTTTGTCATTCTGAAATGCCTCTTTATTCCTGATAATATTCCTTGTTCTGAAATCTATTTTGCTTACTTCAGCTTTCTTTTGATTATTATTAGCATTATATATTTTCCCCCATCTCTTTACTTTTAATCTATCAGAGTCCTTATATTTAAAGTAGGTTTCTGTAGAAAACTTACAATTGGGTCTTTTTTTTCTAGTCTACTCTGACAATCTGTCTTTTCATTGGTATATTTAGACTATTTGCATTATTGATAGAGTTACATTAATATCTACCATATTTGTAACTGTTTTCTAATCACTGCATTTGTTCTTTGTTTCTTTTTCCTTTCCCTCTTTTTCTGCCTTTTCTAGTTTTCATTCAACATTTTATATAATTCCATTTTTCTCTCTCCCATCTTCCCTAATGTCTGGAAATTACTAATCAGTTTACTGTGCGTAATTTTGCCTTTTCCAGAATGTCCTATAGTTGGAATCATACAGTTTGTAACCTTTACAGAGTGGCTTCTATCACTTAGTAATATGCATTTTAGGTTCTCTCATGTCTCTTCATAGCTTGATAGTTTCTCTTTATTCCATTGAATGGATTATCACAGTTTGTTTATCATTCATCTATTGAAGATCTTGGTTACTTCCAAGTATTGGCAATTATGAATAAAGCTGCTGTAAATATCCATGTGTAAGTTTTTGTGTGGAGATAAGTTTTCAGCTCATTTGCGTAACTACCAAGGAGCATGATTATTGGATCATATGGTAAGATTATATTTATTATTTTTAAGAAACTGCAGAACTGTCTTCCTAAGTGGCTGTACCTTTTTGCATTTCTACCAGCAATGCATGAGAGTTCTTGGTTCTCTATAGCCTTGATAACATTTGGTATTGTCAGTGTTTTAGATTTTAGCCATTCTAGTAAGTGTATAGTTATATCTAATTTTTGTTTTAGTTCACAATTCCTTAATGACATATGATGTGGAGCATCTTTTTGTATGCTTTTTTTTTTTTTTTTTTTTTGCCATCCTTGTATCTTCAGGTGAAGTATCTGTTCTAACCTTTTCCTCACTTTTTTGATTGGGTTGCATTTTTTATTGTTGATTTTTGAGTGTTCTTTGTATATTTTGGATACATGTCCTTTATCAGATATTTATTTTGCTAATATTTCCTCTCAGTCTGTGGCTTGTCTTCTCATCCTCTTAATAGTCTTTTGCAGAGAGTAGTTTTAATTTTAATGAGATCCAATATATACTTTTTTTTAAGGATCATGCTTTTGCTGTTTTACCTAAAAACATTTTGCCAAAGAGATAGTCACCTAGATATTCTCCTCTGTTATCTTCTATAAGCTTTATAGTTCTGTGTTTTACCTTGAGGCATATGCCCCACTTTGAGTCAATTTTTGTGAGAGTTGTAAGGTCATCTTGCACATAAATATCCAGTTGTTCCAGCACTATTTGTTGAAAAGAACTATTCTTTTTCTATTGCCATAGCCTCTGCCCCTTTTTCAAAGATTAGTTGACTATATTTGTGTAGGTTGCTTTCTGGGATATCTGTTCTGTCACATTGATCTATCTCTTCTTTCACAAGTACTGCACTGCCTTGATTGTTGTAGCTGTATAATAAGTCATGAAGTCACGTAGCATCTGTCCTCTGACTTTGTTCTTTTTCTTAAATATTGTATTGGCCATTCTGGATCTTTTACCTTTCCATATAAACTTTAAAATCAGTCTGTTGATGTCCACAAAGTAACTTGCTAGAATTTTGATTGGGAATGCATCCAATATGAAGAGAAGTTGGAAGATTTGATATTGTAACAATGATTTCTCTCTGAAAACTTGTTTTAATATATCTTACAATTCAGGTCTACTAGGGACAAATTCTCTCTACTTTTGCTTTCTTCAAAAAGCATTTCTCCTTCACTTTCGAAGAGAATTTAATTTGGTCAGAATTCTAGTTTGATTTTTTTTTTTTTTATTTCAGTGCTTTAAGTATTTTACTCCTCTTTCTTCTTGCTTGCATGGTTTCTGAAGGGAGGTCTGATCTATTTCTTATTCTTGTTCTTCTACAAGTAAGGTGCTATTTTCCTCTGGCTTCTTCCAAGGTTTCACTGTTTTGATTTTCTGCAGTTTGAATGTGATATGCTTACCTGTATTTTTAAATTTTTAAAACTTTTTAGCTCACTCAGTATTCTCTGAGTTTCTAGGACCTTGGGTTTGGTGTCTGTCATTAATTTTGGAAAATTCTCAGTCATTATTACTTAAATATTTCTTCTGTTCTTTTTTCTCTTTCTTCTCCTTCTGGCATTTCCATTATGTTACACCTTTTGTGACTGTTTTTTCTTTATTCTTTTTCTCACTGCATTTTGATTTGGGAAGTTTCTATTGACATATCTTCAAGTCTATTGATTCTTTCCTTAGCCATATCCAGTCTACTGATGAACTCATCAAAAGAATTCTTTATTTCTGTTACAATATTTTAAATTTTTACCATTTAAAAAATTTTTCATTTATTTATTTTACTTATTTACTTTTGGCTGCATTGGGTCTTCGTTGCTGTGCACAGGCTTTCTCTAGTTGCGGCAAGCAGGGCTACTCTTCGTTGCAGTGCATGGGCTTCTCATTGCAGTGCCTTCTCTTGTTGCAGAGCATGGGCTCTAGGCGCGCGGGCTCAGTAGTTGTGGCTCACAGGCTTAGTTGCTCTGTGGTATGTGGGATCTTCCTGAACCTGGGCTCGAACCTGTGTCCCCCGCATTGTCAGGCGGATTCTTAACCACTGCACCACTAGGGAAGCCCTACATTTTTACCATTTTTGGATTCATTAAAAAAATTTATATCTCTGCCTACATTGGGTAATGTACCTGATCTTTTGTGTTTTCCAGTTTTTCCATTAGAGTCCTTAAAATATTAATCATAGTTATTTTAATGCTTACTTTATGTCTTCAGATAGTGTGTTCTCTTGCCTTATTCATGCCTTGTAATTTTTGGTTGAAAGCAGATATGATGTATTAAATAATTAGAGCAGAGGTAAAGGCCTTTATTGTGAAATTGCATGTTATTCTTGCTAGGAGTTGTACTATGTTTAGTGGTTGCTGTACCTGCAGTTGCCAGAGGATTTGAATTCTTCTAGTGTTTTTATTTTTGTCTCTCCTGTTGTCTTTGGACTTCTCTAAAAAGTCCTTCTTAAATAGAAATGGGAATTGGCTCACATGATTATGGAGGCTAACAATCCCATGATTTGCTGTTGACAAGCTGTATACTCAAGAAAGTAGATGGTGTAGTCCCAGTCTGAAGGACAGGAAGCTTAAGACCCAAGAAAAGCTAATGCTTCACAAAGGCAGAAATAAAACCTATGTTCCAGCTCATGGCTGTCAGGCAGGAGGGAATTCCCCTTACTTGTGGGAGAATTGGCCTTTTTCTCTATCCAGACCTTCAACTGATTAAAAGGGGTCCACCC
This sequence comes from Lagenorhynchus albirostris, assembly GCF_949774975.1. Classification (NCBI taxonomy): domain Eukaryota; kingdom Metazoa; phylum Chordata; class Mammalia; order Artiodactyla; family Delphinidae; genus Lagenorhynchus; species Lagenorhynchus albirostris. The sequence goes on from NC_083100.1 coordinate 47,654,591, forward strand.
ACATTATGGAGGGCAGCCTGCTTTACCCAGTCTACTGCTTCATATGTTAATCTCATCCAGAAACACTCCTACAGACACAATCAGAGTAATGTTTGACTAAATATTATTCAATATTTAGTCTAGTCAACTTGCCACATAAAATTATCCATCACAGCTATTGCCTGATATGTGTCACTCGTTCTTTCCCTTGGATTATTGAGGGCCCATGGGTCAGATAACTTGTCTTTTAGTTCATAAGATAATGAATCAAAAGTTGCAACATTCATCTGAGATAGAGATCGTCAACTTTCACCAAAGGATTCTGGACCCTGAACATAATTGCAGTATTGGAATAACCTTTGGGAGTATTTCTTTTGAGCAGGAGTAGAATGCATAATGAGTGTAGGTAAAAGAGTGACCTAATGTTTGGTCACCAGAAGGATAGACTTCTGGCTACTTGGGAGAATTACATCACTCTGTTTCCTTGAGATTAGACATGATCATATCACTTGCTTTGACCAATAAAACGTGAACATGAGTGATCTGTTCCACTTACAGATGGAAGTAATTAAGTGAGATTGTGCTTCCACAATCATCATGGTAAGGGAAGTGAAATTGAAAGTTGAACAGCAGCAATTAAATAGTGGTGTTGCAAGTATTGAGATACAAAGGAAAGCTATCCAAGATTCGTGTTTATCCATTATTAATATTAGTAAAAATATATCTCATGTATTATTCTAAAAATGATTGACTCTCAAAGATAATAATTTTCTCCAGCGAATATTTACAGAGTTCAATATATTAGAGGCAATATTTAAGGACCAATTTTTATTTACACAGAACTGGAAAAAGTAATAGATTAAAAATCAAAAGTAGATAGTTAGAAGTTGTAACACAAACTCTTACCTAAATTTTGAAATGGACTTTAACTCAAATTAAATTTAGTTGAATCAGTAGATTGATAATAAATCATCCCAGTAACTCTCCCAAGTTGTTAGTCTTTCATGAATGGACTTTTATGTATTAATAATTTGTAACTTAAAATTTTTTCCTTGGAGAATTAATGTATATCTCAGTAATTAAGTGTTCATTTCTCAAAATGAGCAATATCTAAATAACCATTGCTTTCTTCAGATATTATCAAAGATGATCAACTTTTAAAAAATTGTCCAATTTTCTAGTTTTGTGCCATCAATAATAAAAAATTAAAAATTTAAAGTAAATCTATGAATATGTGATATAAGTAATTTATATTTCATTGCAAACTGATCTTTATGATTACTATTCTTTAGGTCTGATAATTTTTAACAAGGAGTATGATTTTATATACATTAATTTTATTGTGTGTGTGTATGTGTGTGTGCATGCCTCCGTGTGTGTGCTGTAAAGCATTCTTCTTTAAATGCTCCAGAAACCAAGGCTTAAATTAATTTTTCATATTCATTTGGCTTTTATATAGATGCTTTTTAAAAAAAGTTTTATATTATTTCTATAATAATGCCTCCCTTTCATATAAGAGAAGATACTTAGAAATGAAATTGATTTAGTGTTTGTAACATGCATTTCTGATTCATGAAGCTTTGAATGGGAAAGACTCAAACAACATTAGAGCAAAATAAAATGCCATCAATTTAGGAAATTAAAACTTTTTTCTTTATAAAAATTATTTACCTCAGAGCTACAAGCTGCATACTTTTCATAGGTTGGAAATATTCAAGTTTAAGTAAGGCCAGTGACAGAATGTGGATTAAGAACACTTGTACTTCTTCATCTGTACTCATGGCACCAAATATGGCCAAACTATGGTACATTTATTATTTCCTCCAATTAACTGCCTTTATAAAAAACAAGAGATGTAGTCTAGGTCCAGATCCAGAGAGCCTGGATTCTGGAACACATTCCAACATTAAAATTAAAATTAGATAGTTTTTTAATAGTTCCAAAATTGAAAATAGAACTATCATGTGATATAGTGATCCCAACTCTGTGTGTGTATATATATATATATATATATATATATATATATATATATATATCCATGAGAATCAAAATCAGGATCTTGAAGAGATATTAGTACTCTCAATGTTCATTGCAGCACTATTCCCACAATAGCCAAGGTGTGGAAACAACTTAAATTTCCATTTGCTGATAAATGGATAAATAAAGTGTGGTATGTACATACAGTGGGATACTATCCAGACTTAAGAGAGAAGGAAATTCTGCAATATGCAGGAACCTGGATGGATCTTGAGGATACTATGCTAAGTGAAATAAGCCAGACATAGATAAGTACTGTATGATTCCACTTATATGAGGTACCTTAAATAGTCAAATTTATAAAATCAATGACTGGAATGGTGATTACCAGGGGCTGTGGGGAGAGGAAATGATGAGTTACTAATCCACAGGCATATAGTTTCAATTAAGTAAGATAAAAGTTCTAGAGATGTGTTGTATAACATTGTACCTATAATCAACAATAAATTTTTTTAAGTGGATAGATTTCATGTTGAGTGTTCTTAATCACAATAAAATAAGACATCACAAGAAAATAAAATTAGAAACCAATATCTCTTATAGTGTAGATGAAAAAAATCTTCAATCAAATATTAGCAAATCAAATTTAATAGAACATTTTTTTAAAGATTTTTTTTTGATGTGGACCATGTTTTAAGTCTTTATTGAATTTGTTACTATATCGCTTCTGTTTTGTTTTTGGTTTTTTGGCCACAAGGCATTTGGGATCTTAGCTCCCTGACCAGGGATCAAACCCGCACCTCCTGCATTGGAAGGCGAAGTCTTAACCACTGGACTGCCAGGGAAGTCCCAATAGCACATTAAAAGGATTACACCATAACTCTAGTGGATTTATGCCAGGAACGCAAGGATAGTTCAACATAAGCAAATAAATAAATTAATCTAATAATCACATTACTTGAATGATCTCAATTGATTCAGAACTGGCATTTGACAAATCCAATACACTTTGATTAAAAACAACAACAACAACAGCTCTCAGAGAACTAGGAATAAAGGGAAAATTCCTCAACAAGATAAAAGGCATTTGTGAAAAACCCATAGCTAACATCATACTCAGTGGTGAAAGACAGATGCTTTCCCCTCAAGATCAGGAACAAGAGAAGGAGGCCTGCTTTCACCCTACTATTTGACATTGTACTGGAATTCTAGACAAAGAAATTTAGACAGGGAAAAAGAAATAAAATGCATTCAAATTAGAGAGGAAGAAGTAAACTCATTTCACAGATAACATGACCCCAAAATTGAATATCCTGAAGAATTCACAAGAAAGCCATTAGAGCTAATGCATGGATTAAGCAAAGTTGTAGGGTAGGAGATCAAGGCACAACAATCAGTTGTGTCTCTATACACCAGTAATGAACAATCAGAAAAAGAAATCAAGAAAAAAATTCCATTTACAATAGCGTTTTAAAGAATAACATACTGAGGATAAATTTAATTGTGGAGGTAAAAGAATGTACGCTAAAAATTCCAAAACATTGCTGAAAGAAATTAAAGAAGACTGGAGTAATGAAAAGACCTCTTATGTTCAAGGATAGAAAGACTTAATATTATCAAGATGTCAGTTCTACTCAAAATGATCTACAGATTCAACAAAATCCTTTTAATTTCAATGGCCTTTTTTGCAGAAATGAAAAAAATTGATCCTCAAATTCAAATAAAACTGCATGAGGCTTCAAATAGCTAAAATAATCTTGAAAAAGATGACCAAATTTGGAGGACACATACTTCCTGATTTTAAAACTTACTACAAAGCTATGGCGATTAAAATGCTGTAATACTGGCATGAAGATAAGACATATAAATCAATGGAATAGGATTGAGAGTTCAGAAGTAAATCTATACCTCCATAGCCAATTAATTTTTGACAAGGGTGCCAAGTTCATTCAATGGAGAAAAGATATTCTCTTCAAAAGATGGTGGTGGGACAAGTAGATTTCCACATGCAAAAGAATGATGTTGGGTCCCTAAATCATACCATATGAAAAAATTAACTCAAAATGATCAACAACCTAAATATAGAGTTAAAAACCACAAAATTGTTAGAAGAAAACATAAAAGTAAATCTTCATGACCATGGATTTGGCAGTGGATTCTTAGATATGACACCAATCACAAACAACAGAATTGTTAAAATATAAATTGTGTTCATTGCAGCATTACTCACAATTGCCAAAAGGTGGAAACAACCCAAGTGTTCATCAACATATGAATGGATAAAACGTAGTATACGTTTTATAATTTTCATCCATGAAAAGGAATGAAGTTCTTATACATGCTATAACATGGTTGAGCCTTGAAAACATTATGCTAAATGAAACAAGCCAGACACACAAGAACAAATATTGCATGATTTTATTTATATGAAATATCTGAAATAGGCAAATTCAGAGACAGAAAGTACATTAGAGGTTACTAGTGACTTGGAGAGGTCAGGTGTAGAGTTTTTGTTTAATAGTTACAGAATTTCTATTTGGGGTGATAAAAAAATTTTAGAAATAGAGACTGGTAATAGTTGTATAACATGGTGAATGTAATTAATGTCATTGAATTATATACTTAAAAATGGATAAAATTGTAAATTTTATTTTATATATTCCACAATTAAAAAGAATAATGTAATATACCTAAGCCATGGAATTGTACAATTTAATGTGTGAATTATGTAGTATGTGAATTATATCTAAATGAAGCTGTTTAAAAAAAGTCTGGACTTCGGCATAAAAAACAAATGATTCAACTCCATTTCATCACTTAACTCAAAGACTTTGGAAAATTTACCTAACCACTCTAAAGCTTCAGTGTCTTTCTCTGTATAATGGGGATAAATTGCACCAAATTTCCAGAGTTATTATGAGAAATAATTAGGTAATGATTGTAAAAAACAAAAAAAACCCAAAGAGAACAAAAAGACCCCCCAAAAAACCCACTGTGACTGGCGCATAGTTAGAAATCAATAACCAGTAAGCCCTGACTGTGGTGGTAGTGGTGATGATGATGATGACGAAGATGGCTGGGGTTGGATAGGGTAGCAGAGGAGGCTAAGATAGAGGAAGACACTGATGAGGATATGAACCAAGGTGCACATTTAGGGTGGTACACTTACAGTCAGAAGGTGAAGTTGGAATCCTAGTCTTCCAGATTCTAACCATGTAGCTGGTGTGTTTCTTAACTGTTTCATTTTCTTATGTGAAAACTGGCTAAGTTCAGATGAAATATTGCTTATCTGAAAACTGGGAAATAACAATAGGTACCATATAGGATTGTGTTTCCATAGTATTGTTGGTTAGCCTTTTATCAGTATTCTTTGTCAGTGATGATTAACATTTAATAAGGTTATACTATGTGTTCTATGATGCAGGTGCAAGTCATTTTTTGAGTTTTGCTGATGAAGAAATTAAAACAGAGAGAGCTTTAAAAACTTATCCATGAACAGCCAGCTATAAATGGCAGAGCTGGGATTCAAACCCAAGCCGTGTGGCTCCAAAGCCTTATCCCTCACCACAAAACATGGAAACACAACTCTTGATAATAGCCACACTGGATTACCCTCCTCTGCTGTTGCAAACTGAGCATTTTGCTTAAAATATGAAAATTGTGGTTGCATTAAGCAGCTAACATCAAACACAAGGGATTTTCATTTTTTATTTCTTTCTGCAGGGAGGTGGCAGAGAAATTGACTGCATACTTTTACTAGATCTTTGTTCTCATTAGGAAAATCATTTTAGCTCTGAAAACAAAATCTCCTAAAATAGTTTCCAAGGCAACTTGTAATAAACCAATACTACATATTTAGAGGATTATAGTAGAATGCTGTTAATCAGTATGACTTCTTTTGTGCATTTATTTCATTACTTATTGTTATTATATGGTATTCATTTTCATAGATGATTCTTCTCATCGTTTAATAGCTGCATCTGCTCAACACCAGATTATATAAATAAAATGTAAAAACCAACATCTTTGTGTCTTGATTGCTCAGAATCTAGATTATAGTTAGGTTAACATATAGTTAGGTTAGATTATAGTATTTGACATAAAAAGAATTGAAAGATAAAAGGAACTGCTTCCTCCTATTAATTTTCTCATTCGGAAAACTGCTGTCTGAAGCCCTCTTACTTTTTGCATGTCTTCTTTTGATACTAAGGGGCTTTTAAAAAGAGGTGAAGTACTTCTATACAAATTGCTGTTTGCTAAAGTTACTGTCTCTTGAAGACTGAGTTTATTTTTGTTTCAGAGCTTTAGGTTAATATACCTCAAAAATCACTTTTCATTTATTCTTTTTTTTACGTTTTAAATCTTTTAAGTTGCAGTGTTTTCAAATACTGTTAAGTTAAAAGCAAAGACAGAAAATAATATGATTTGAAGATTTACGTAGAAAGGATTTATAAAATAAGGCCAGATACAGAATAAATAAAACTCTAAAAAAACAAATCAAAACAGAATCCTCAAAGGGTATACTAATCCTGTATTGGTTCTACATAGTGCTTGTTGGTAAATTATTTGTCCAATAATATTATTTACCCCTTTTTAGAAAGCAGTGATCTGCCCAAGATGCATTACCAAGTTATATGTAAAGGAATTGGGCCATGCCAATTTGCTTTTCAGTTTGTGAGAAACAGGGCAAATCAATTCTACATAAATTCCAGATGTATTGACTATATACTGCCAATCTATTAATCTAAAATGTATTATTATATATTTTTGGACACCTACTATTTATGAAATTTCATCTGAATGCATAGGGATGTTGAAGAATCATTCCTACATTTGCTAGAGGCTTTATAACTAAATTGTAAATATTATTTTACAAGATCCTAGAGGCAGGGCCCTATTAAATTATCTTTTTATACTAAGGGTTTGGAACAAATCTGGGCATAAAGCAGAAGCTAACATATACTTACCAAATGACTAAACAGTTGACTTAGGTAATTCAGCTTTTTAGAGAGGACAAATAAGCCCTGAAAGAAGAATGCCTCAGAATTCAGGAAGTACAGTGGGAACATATTATATACAATATGTGAGTTAAATACAATATTGGGAGTTTGTGTATGTCTCACACAATTCAATATTCAACTACTGTTAATTCGTTTTTAAAAGAATTTCTAATATATTGTTCTTTCAATAATATTTGAGAGTTTTCCAGTGGAATAAATTTGAAGTTTTATTTTGATCTTTACTGTCAAGATTTTAGATGCCCTTATAACTTTGCTTATGAGAAAAATGATGAAAAAACTAACACTTTTAGAGAACAAGAGCATTTAGAATTTTGAGAGCTCAGATCAATTGCAAAAACTTAATTACTATTTTGTTAAAGCTGCTGAGATTAAAACTCAGATTTATACTAAAACTCGTTAGGTTCACCTGTGATTTAAAAATTGGTTTTTTTTCAGACCAAGAATGTGAATATATGCCATACTTTTACATGAGGATGGGTAAAATTATTTGGTCTTTATATTAAGTTATACTAAAAATATATATTATTTTTCTGATTGAGACATAAAATGTATCTTTAATTATAAAAGTAATTGATGCTTATGGGTAGAAAACATGAAAAATAAACAAGGACAGAAAATGAAAATATCTTATAGTGATGTCACCCAAAGATACTTAATCATTTTTTTAATGTATTTCCTGTTAGGCTTTTTCCTCTTGTCTCTTGCTGGGTGCCTTCCGTCCTGTTTCTTTCTTTGTCTTTATTCTTTCCTTGTCTCTGTTTTTCTCTGCCTTTGTTTATGTTTGTCCCTCATTCCTTTCTTTGATTCCTATCTCTGTCTTTTTATTTTTTTATGTTATTTTCTCTGCTGGTCCCTTTCTCTTCTTTAATTAAAATGTCCACAGTATTTCATATTTGTCACTTTTAGTTTATTTTTACCTTATTACTATAACTGTTAAAGACTGATGTGGAAAATAGCAAGTCACCTATCCTCTGGAAACATTCTGGAATGTATCACATAAATGAAAAATTCTGTCGCTGGAGCAGGGACCTCTAAGGGAAGGAACTATTTTTAAGGTCTGTTTCATTTTTAACAGTCTATGGTAAATTGATGAAATCTCATGCTGTATTTCAGTCAGTTTTATTGAAGAAGAATTTTGAACTGGATAAAGTGAAAGCTGGTTACTGAAGTGATGATTTAAGTCATGGATGTAGTTGGAGATAAATGCAGGAATGTTTTAAGGAATATAGCAACACTAAGAGAACCAGGTGTGGAAGTAAAAGTAAGGATAAAGGAAAGAGTAAATCTATTAGTGAGAAGTTGATAGTAAAATCCTGAGGATGGTAGGAGAACGGTCACAGGAAGGGGGAGGTTCAACTTGTAAGGGATAAGGGGAAAATAAAAAGAAAATAAAACTGAGACAGGAAAAATGAGAAGATAAAGCAGATAAAATAGAGAATGGATAAGGATTGTTTGTTGAGTGAAAGAATGACAAAAATTTCCAAATCCACTTCTGTACCAAGGGACTGTTTTGTTTGTGTTTGTTTGTGTAAGTGTTTAAAGAATAAACTTAATCTTAGTTTCCAGGTTATTTTATAAATCAATATGGACATGATTTTTTTTCTTTACTACATAACTTTGTATAAACATGTCAGGGTTCTAAAAACCATATGGGAAATTTACTATAGATAAATCTTGAAGCCCAAGTCTAGTTCCATTGAAATAGAATCTCTAGGAGAATTCTATATGATTAACAAGAGGCCAGACTATTTTGTGTGATCACAAAACTTTAAAAACTTATTATAAAACTACTCAACCACTAAATTAGAACAATCATTTGACTACTGCAACATTTTTCTCTATGTATGCCCCTTCTAAGTTTATGATGTCTATGGAAAAACACTATAAAATTTTTCTTGTTAAATATTGTTGGGGAGGAAGAAATTTTTCTCTACTTTTCTAGGTTCTTCTGGCTAGTCTAAGAATTAAATTTATGTGAGATAGATTAACAGGAGAATATCAAACAAAATTTATTAACTTGTGTAGGTGGGAGGGACTTGGGAAAACTGAGTAACTCAGTTTTCAAAGACCTCATCTTAAATATCATCTTCAGCTAAATTCAAAAGAGGATATTGCGGGTAGGGGTTTGGGAGTTCAGAGGGGAGAAAGGCAATTCACATGGAGATGGAAAAGCAAAGGTTTGGTAAACAAATGTTTGCTGGGCCAGGCAGAGACACTGGGACACAGGATGGACTCTCATCTTTAGGCCAGGCCTGGAGTTTCCCCCACCACAACAAGCCCATATTCTTTGCAGATCTTTGTGGTAATAACTGTATTCTGGGAACAGTCCCTTTATCTAAATTCTTCAGGCAGCTTAGGGGGAGGTAAAAAGAAAGACTTCCCGAGTCTTCTTTTTCTTAATAATAATCAGCCTAAATTAATCCTCCTGCCAGAGAGATACATTCTGGGATGGCAAATTTTGCTCCTCTAAAATATCTCCCAAAACTTTAAATTCAGACCTAATATAAGAGAAATTGAACTGGATAAAAGTCACTTGAAATAGGTTTTGGGTAGTATTTCAAGTTGTTTTCATTTTCTGCATACTCTCAGACTGTGCTGTCCAGTAAGGTAACCACTAGACACATGTGGCCATTAAGCACGTGAAATATGGCTAGACCAAACTGAGATGTCCTGTAAGTATTAGATCACGCTAAATTCTGAAGTTAGTACAGAAAAGGAAAAGAATGTGAAATATCTAGAGGTATTTTTAAAAAAAGATATTATTTAGATACACAAAAGCATGCAGAATATAGTAATTTTATAAGAAAATTACTTAAAACAACTTTATGTGTTGATTACATTTGAAATGATAAATGTTGGATATATGGATTAAATGAAATATAGTATTAAACTTAATTTTACCTGTTTCTTTTTATTGTTTTAAATGAGGCCACTAGAAAATGTAGTATTAGATGTGTAGCTCATGCTTTTCTAGGTGACGGTGATGCTCTAAGGCAGCAGTCAGCAAACTACTGCCTTTGGCCAGATCCAACCAATGACCCCTTTTGTACAACAATACACCCATATGTTTCCACATTAGCTATAGCTGCTTTTAGGCTACAATGGCAGAGTTTAGTAGTTGTAACAGAGAGCATGTGATCTTCAAAACCTACAATATTTACTACCTGGATCTTTAAGAAAAAGTTTGTCAACCACTGTTCTAGAGTAAAAGGAATAATCAGGCAGATTTATTTAATGTTAATCTTTAGCTTTTTTCTTATCTGCACAAGAAGACTCTGTAGGTGAGAAGAGAAGCTAGCAAATGGAAAGGTATCCTATTTTAGTAAGGGAAATTGCCCTTCATTTAAAAAATGTACATATTTCAGGGCCTGAAATTATAGCTATTTCATTTAAAGAAAAGAAAGCAATGATAATAATATCAACCAGAAAACTTCAATAATCTATACTTCATTAATTTCTGTTTCTAGGCTGAGATGAATATATTTATGCTCCCTTCCTGCTCTAACAACTCCTGTTACATCTTCTTGCTGCCAAACTTCATTGCTGACCCTTTTAAGAAACATGGTTCATCAGCTCTTACTGGCTAAAGGGCAAGAAAATGCGTGAGCTGGTGATCTCATTGGTGGTTGTAGTTGTTACATGGGGAGGAGAAGTTTAAGACAGAAAGTAAAACTGAGCTGAGCATTTTGAGAAAAAGAGGGAAGAGTAAGATGATGTGGAAAATAGCAATGTCTTTATTTTTAGGGATGGGCTCTTATTTCATTATTTGTTTTTTTCATTGTATATGACTAGTTTTACACTGACAGGGAACATTTCTCTCTAGACTTCTTTCAGCCACAAAAAAGAAAAAAAAAGAAAAGAAATCCAGTTTGTAAAACCTTTAAAAGGATAATGCTCAAGGAGCCTGATCTGCGTCTCATACACTTTGAGCCTGAAGCCATGATCGATGAGACTTTGAGGGTCTTGAGAGAGGGGAATGAGTTTATTTTGCATGTGGTATGGATATTAGTTATTGAGACCAAAGAGCAGACTGTGTTGGATTGCTTTGAAAGGTGTTTGAAACAATTCCTCCCATGTCCTCTGCAATGTAATTTTCTGCTCCTCCCATCAAGACTTGGAGTTTATTTCTCTATTCCTTGGAATATTAAGCTGACTTCTGACTTTCTTTGACCAACAGAATGTGATTAGAGTGATGTTACTTGATTTTGGAGGCTAGACCTTAAGAGATCTTGCAGCTTCCACTTCTATTCCCTTGGAATGCTTCCTCCAGGCTACTCTGTGAGAAAGACAGTGTGTCTGTTATCTATTGTTGTGTAACAATATTACTATAAACTTGGTGGCTTAAAACCACACATGTTTATTACAGTTGCTGTGGTTTAGGAGTCCAGGCACAGCTATGCTCAGTCCTTGATTAGGGTGTCACACAGCTGAAATAAAAGTATTGGCTGGGAGTGCAGTCTCATCTGAGGTCTGACAGAGAAAAGATCCACTCCTATGCTCACACAGGTTGTTGGAGGAATTCAATTCTTTGCTCCTAGAGGCATACTGTCATTCCTTGCCATATGGGGCTTCTCCGTAAGGCTGCTTGCTTGCTACCTTAAAGCCAACCAGAGAGAAAGAAACTCAAAAGATAAGTACTGCATTCTTATGTCATGTAATCTCATATGCATAATCACATACATACCATCCCCTTTGCCATGTTCTATGGATTTTGAAGCAAATCACAGTTCCAGCCCATACCCAAGGGGAGGGAATCCCATAAGGATGTGAACAGCAGGAGGTGGCAATCATGAGGCTACTTCTAGACTCTGTTCATCACAACCAGGCTACTTTACTGGAGGACGAAAGTTATCAAAAATTGTGAATGGTCTGAGATTTTACCCTACTTGTAAGCTACCAAGTGTACTTGCCACAGTTTCATGGACACACACTTCAGTGTCATAGATGAAGGATATTAGATCCCATAAGATCCCACTCATGGAGTGTGGATGGGGGTGGATTGAAGAAAAGGGGAGGTCCCTCGTAACAGGAATCAGGTTTTATTACATTGTTAAACAAAGAGTCATTTTTACAACACATTTTGTACACACATTACAAATTTATGTAAAGAAGTAAATTAAGGCATTTTCCCCAGTGTATGGAAACAAACTATAATAACAAAAACTAAAATAGAAGACATAAAAAGAGAAGAAGAATCAAAACCTTTCATTATCAAAGGAAACATCCATCTTGTATTAAAAATTACTTTCAAAAATTGTCAATTTGATAATAAATGCTTTGTGCAAATGTCCAAAGAAAATCAGAGGTAGGATTCAATTGAAAACTACCTTATTCTCCCCAAATTGACCTCTCAAAACTGTGTGTTGAGGCTAATTTTTCCTTTCTCTCTGTGTTGAAACTTGAGCAAATATGTAGCTTATCTCTTGACTTTTTGATGGTGTCTTAGTCTCCTTGGGCTACCGTAACAAAATACCATAGAATAGGAGGCTTACAAACAGAAATTAGTTTTCTCACAGTTCTGGAGCCCCGAAGTCCAAGATCAAGGTTCCAGTTGATTTGGTTCTTCCTGTATTACAGATGGCCGTCTTCTCACAATGTCCTACCATGGCCTTTCCTCCTTGCATGTACACGGAGAGGGTGAGAAAGCTCTCTGCTGTCTCCCCTCATACAGACACTAATTCTATCAGGGTCCCAACTCTTATTACTTAACTTAACCTTAATTACTTCCTTAGAGGCTCCATCACCCCAGAGTCACACTGGGGGTTAGGTCATCAACACATGAACGTTGGGGAGACATTCAGTTCATAACAGCTAGTAAACCAAAAGTTTTGTTTTCTCTTTAGTCTCAAACAATATCAGTTCAGTAAAGTTTATGTCTATTCCAGTATAAAATTTAAAAATTATGAACTTCTTTTAAAGTTGTGGCAGCTTCTCTCTGGCTGCATCGCTCTCTTTGTCTTTCTTCTAGCTCACTGGCTAGAGTGAGGGGAGCATAGAGGGAGGAGAAGCAAGGGGCAGGAGTGGTCCAGCCAGTCCCTCAGTCAAGGGTCAGTAAACTCTCTTCTGTTCAGCTTTGCCAGACATATGGTCTCTAGTGCAGCCACTCAACTCTGCCAAAGTAGTATAAAAACAATCACAGGCAATGAGTAAATAAAAGCATGGCTGTGTTCCAGTAAACTTTTTATTTACAAAAATAGGCAAAGGTACACAATTTGCCATTCTCTTTCCTAGAGCCTAAGTTAAACCAAAAAGAGAATTCCATTTTTATTACCCTGTTGCTTGGTTAGGTGTAGTGACACTTGAGAAGCTACATACCTTGGGGGATGGGATAGGTGCCTTTATTCTAAGGGTGCCTGTCTCACTAAGCATATCCTATTTCAGCATTTGCTGCATGTTAGAAATCTCTGAGAAACTTTTAAAAAATCTGATGCACACACCACACTAAAATGAGTTGAATCAGAAAGCTGGGTGGTGATTTGGTGCCCAGTACTAGTCCAACAAGCAGTCAAGATTAGAAACCACTGCTTTAGTTGCAGTTTATTGAAGAGTCAGGCACACATAGATAGCATCTTGACCCTATAAAAGTTAATAGGAATACCTAGGTTTCCATATAGTATTCTTCTAGGTTTTACATAATCTGATTTGGCTTCTATTTTGGTTCCATTTCTTGAATCTGTTGAGGTCACATGATTGGCAACGTATTTTTTGAATATTTATCTCAGTTTTGACCTGAAAACATTTCTTATGCAACACATGGAGTATTTCTTTTAGGTTCACACTCTGCTGAGGCAAGTAAGAAGCTCTTTGCACTCATGCCTTGCCGCAGCCCATACTTGATAGGGGAACAGGCCAAAATGTTCTGAAATCCCTTACCCTTAGCTCCTGTGTGTGTGTGTGTGTGTGTGTGTGTGTGTGCGCGCGCGCGCGCGCGTGTGTGTGCGCGCACACGTGCGTGTTGAGGGTTGTTCTGTGATGACTGGAGAGCAGGATCTGAAATTGATCTCCAGTGGCCTCGGCCTGCAGCGACTTGAAGCAGGGTTTCGGTTCCTGGCCAGTGATTGAGGTAGGGTCGCGGCGGTGAGAGCACCGAATCCTAGCCACTAGACCAGTGGTCAGTGACAAGGCCCTGGCCCTATGGCTTTGTAGAAATATGTGGTCTCTTATCTTCTATCTGGGCAGGGCCCAGCCTCCTCTCTCAGTTGTCCTGTTATTCCCATCTTGGAGTGTCGGTCCACAAGGAACAAACTCAAACTGTATGCCCTGGGGGCCCATCTGTCTCCTGTCTCAAAATGACTTTCTATTCTGTATCTATTTCCCCTGCTTACCCACTCTGATGACAGCATTCCTTGGACACCAGAGAGAAATAGAACAGGGGGTCAGGTTCCTGACTTCCCAGTACGCTGCTATGGTCTGCTACTGTAGATCCTGCCCTAGATATTTATCAGTCATTTCTCAATGTTTCTGTATTATTCTGTTGTTATTATTTTTAGGTGAAGATATTTGTAGACCCAGCTGTAGCCTCATGGGAGGGACTTAGCAAAATTGAATTTCAAGTCTCTCCATTGGCAGAGGGTGAAGAAAAATGGACAGCTTAATGACAACTAGGTTGGTTTAGACAATTTAACTCCTAGGTGCCTTGAGTTATTGGTTCTGGAGTATTTCATGTCATGCCACAATATTTACAGTTACAGCATTCATGGAAGCACTGACAACACCTGATTTTTCACTTTTGAAACCAGGGGATTGCTGAAGAACATATTAAGGTCATTTTGAAACTTGTCCTTAGTTATATAGTGGTATATTCTATTTTTTCATGACACTAAGGTATTCTTTCTAATCAAGGAAATAACACATTCAGGACATCAAAGAGCTTCCAGGACTAAGCCTATCTAAATAAAGGCAAACTCAGTGTGAGGAAGCTGGTGCTACCTTTGATCAATTTCATTGTTTCCTTGCTACCACTTTGTTGAATCCCATGACTCTTATGCAGTCTGGAAAATTAATACTTTTTACTTCAGCATTCTGTAACTCACACTTTATTATAATTCCCAGTACTGTCTCTCTGGTCTCAACTTTATATTTTGCCTTGGACCCTGAATATAAATGTTACCTAATGCAAGTTCTGGTACCCGAGACACAGTAAGGCCAAACAAACTCAAACGATGGAGTTTGGAGCAGAGATAGGTTTATTGCAGGGCCAAGCAAGGAGAAACAGGTGACTTGTGCTCCAGAAAACCCCAAGCTTCCCAAAGGGTTTCAGCAAAGCATTTTTAAAGGGAAGGTAAGGGAGGGGTAGCCCAGGGTATGTGATCAGCTTGTGCACAATTCTGATTGGTTGACCGTGATCAATCCTTAGGCTATGAAGGTCTGGGGGCTCGTGCTCTTGACCATCAAGTAGTTAATTTCTTCCATTTGGTGGTGGTTTTAGCATCTGAAAAACTCAGGATATATGCCTCAGCTACTATTATCTAGGTATTGCTGAGAAGAGCTAAAGCAGAGGATATGGGGGAGGGATCTGTCTTAGGAAAGGCCCCGTAGAATCCTGCTTGATTACACAAATAATCCAGAAAATGTTTGAGTTATGTGACACAACTGAGTTTTAGGATAGACTATGGTTACTTGAATTTATGGAGGGTTATAGAATATAATCAATTTCTTTTCAGTAGATTGTCATCTCATCCCACCTTGAATTGAGAATGGATAAATTTAAGATTGTTTTTTCCCATATGATTTAAAATGTGTGCTCCTTTTTATTTTGCATGTTTGTGCTTTTTGTCTTTTTCTCTTGATTAGGTGAGCTAATGGTTTGTTTATTTTATGATTTGCTTTTGTAAACAGCCAACACTTGGTTTTAAGGATTATTTTTTCTGTATTCTAATTTCTTAATATTTGGATTTTTAATTTTAATTTCTTTCATCAAATATTTTTGTTGTTTTCCTTATAATTTCTTGAATTGAGTGTTTAATTAATTGATGTTCATCTTTCCTTTTTATAAATGTAAATATTTAGGACTGAGAATTTTCCTCTGCACTACTCTAGTTGTATCTCAATACATTTCAGTAACGTTATCTGTAACTTCTGTTTTCATTGTTTCTTTGAACTTACATAGGAATAACATTTAAAAAAGGTTACCTTATGTTAGACAACATCTGAAGTTCTAATGAATCTTAAACAGTACAGACACCATTTTGATTACAACATAATAAAATAGAATACATCAAGAAAAAATGAAAGCACAGGCAAAGGCACATATGCAGAATCAATCTCTCTCTCTCACATACGTGTACACAGACACACAGACACAGACACACACACACACACACACACACACACCTATGTTCCTTCCAAATAAGGACTTAAAAGTAATACATAAATAAAATATTGTAAATATTTCTTATGGAAATTTGAAAAAACTTGAATTTAATTGGAAAAAAACTTTTAAATTCCTTGAAAAGCCAAAAATATGTATATTTAGCTTAAAAGAAAAAGAAAAATGAAAGATTCTTTTACACTTTCTATGTGACTTGTTCCCAGTGTTTTGTAAATGTTGAAAAAATAGTGTAGTAGGACGTATAAAATCACCAATGCCTCTTAATTGTTAACAAGGAAAGGAGATAGTAGGAATCAAAGAAATGTAATACATTTTAATAGCTAATATTTTAGTTTTTAAAAATGAAAGAAAATTCTATTCAAAAGAAAGGCTAACCAAACAAAGATATAATCTACAGGCAACTATTCTGTAGTGATAAATTCATCTGAATAATATTTTTGGAAGTTGAACAAAACATTCTACCATTAGGGAAAGAAAATAAATAGTAAATAACTAGATTTAAGAAACCCACTCAGAAAAACATTTAGAAGTAATATAGAAGGGTGTAATTTTTTCTCAGTGGGCTAGATAGAGATATTAATTAAAAGTAATACAAAATATTAGAGGAGACCGGAACTAGAAAACCAGTGGGAATGAGAAATAAATGTTTCAAGAATTCCTGACAGTATTGAGATATGAGTTAATGATTTTTACAGAGTATCTTAAACATCATTATGCAACAACCTCCAGGCCAATTCAAGCTGATCCATTACACAAAGAAAAGCAATATGATGTACCCTTAGGTGCCTGTTTACCAGAAGACATTGAAAAAGAAATATAATGAAGATAATCTCAGACATTATAAAGTAAGAATAAATGCCATAAAAATGAGAATAATAGGAATGTGAATTATGAGAAGAAAATATATTTCTACTTATGAAACTATGATTTAGCTTGGAATTGAAGTAAATTTTATTTCTATAAATGAAGGACTATTACATTAATTCTTTTAATATCCAGTAGAATACTAGATAACAAAGTGCTTAAAATTTCTATTATTTTATCCTTATACCACAAAAATTAAGAGCCCTTCAATAAGCCACTTTATCTGGACTAGAACATTTATTTCTGGATAAACTCAGATTTCAAAATTTCAAAATGCTTAATTTTATAACATCTTGGAGAGGTTAAAATTTTATATATATATAATATATATTTATATATTTCTATCTACACATATATTTTTTTCTATCCATATATTTTTATATTATTTATCTATCTATCTACATCACCATCTATCTACCCATCTCCATGCCTCTGTATCTGTATCTATCCCCTCTATGAGACTAAATAGAATACGTACATTATTTAAATGAAATCTGCAATGTACAGAAACATCTATTTAAAAATTTTAATCATAATGTCAGTAAATTAAAAGTGCATTTTTATTTCTTATAGTTCAATAACAGGCAAAATTATTTTTAAAAGATAAAACTTTTAGTGGATAATTAATATTTTTCAGCATAATGTGTTTTTCTTTTGTGGATTTAAAAAATAACTAATTTTGAACATCTCTGAAGCTATAATTTTATTTAAACTCTTAATAATTTCTTCTGACTTCAAAAAGAAAAAAAACTTCTATAGTAAATTTAAAAATCCCTTGATCCAAATCCATAGCGGTTGAAGGATAATGAAACCTGAAACAATTGCATGCATAATGCTTTAAGATGTTAACCAAAAATTTCAAAACTGGGTACCTGATTGAAATAAACAGGCATTTGTTTGCTGTTTGTTAGGCCTGCTGTTTGGGAGAGACAGATTCAAGAAGCACATGATTTATGTGCTGCCTGATTACAAAATGGGGGAGGTTTATAAAGGCAAAAAACTGTCCAGTTACATAAGTTGTTTGTCAATAATTAGAACTGGAGCTGGTAAGAAGTATGGGGGCTTGCTAAGCAAGGATTGGTTGGGGTCTGAAATTATTACATAGTTTCAAAGGGAGGAACTGTCAAAGTACAAGTTTGCAGCTGGTAGCTGCTAGCAGGTAGTGTTTTGAAAATGGTTAGTGGTGTCCTAGAGTTTGATACAGTTCAGAGAAAACTCAAGTTCTCAGTGATATAGGAATGTGTCTAAAACCACATCCACAATGGCCACCCAGCTCCCTTTTGGATACCTGAACCATAGTTACTCCAATTTGATTTTTAAATGATCTTAAGTATGTCACTGAAGAAATGCCTTGATGGCTTCTTATTTCTCTTCCAAGTTTAGTGCTGGTGTTTAGCAGTTGATCATCCCTTTGGCCTTCTGCATGATGATTTAAAGACCAAGCTACCCCTTTGAATTTAGAGTCTTCTGTTAGACCCTTCACATCTGGTTACAAAAGAGAGAATGTGTAGATGATGCAAGTACTTTTCATGTAAGTGCGTTACATCCCTTCTTCCACATTTGTTTGTCAGAACTTAATCATATGGTTATACCTAACTCCAAGGTAGTGTGTGTGTTTATGTGTGTGTGTGTGTGTGTGTGTGTGTGTGTGTGTGTGTAGGTGTACTGTGGCTGGGAGGTGTTAACTGTGTGTTCAGGAGGAAAGCAAAACAAGTGTTAAATACAGTGAACTATATTCTGTAGAGGGAGCTTTTAACATTAAAACACAAATCAATGATTTTCTCATTAAAAAATTTCAGTAGAGCTAGAAAATGTACTAGAAAAAACATACAGTGTACAAAAGCCTCAAAATGGAAATAATTTAATAAGAAATGTTTTAGATCTATATGAAAAATTAAGGGATAGTTAGGAAGAACTGATTAATTACAGTCACAGTGTGATCTTGAGATGACTCACTATCAGAAAGGCACTATCTCTCCCTATTTTAATCTATAATTTTAACATATTTCCAATAATATATCAGTGTGAAGTTTTAGTTAGCAAAACTTATTCTAAATTCACATTAAAATAAATAGACAAATATTCCCAGGAAATTGTGTAAAAATAAAAAGTAGTGAGGAGATACTATCTCTACTAAGTATTAAAACTAATTTAAACTTTGCTTAATAAAAATAGATTTATCCAGTAATTTCATTCTTGGAAATTTGTCATATAGATTAATATAACATATAAAACTTTTAGAGCCAGTATTTTAATGGAACTGATTCATCAAATTATATTCCCAGTCTTTTAGAATAGATTACTACTGTAACCAACTATTATGAATGTGCTGTGATAAGCACTTGCTGATATCACATACTATTTATATTTATTTCAACAATGTTTATCATACCAAAAAGTCAGAAAAAAAACAAAATATCAAACAATACCAGAATTTTTAAAATTGATATAGTAAACAGCCATGATAAAGAAATAGGTAGCATGGTATAATCTTTAAGACAAGTTTTTTCTCCAGACTCAAAGAAATATGTACATTATGCTGCTAGTTTTTTTAAAGTCCTTTTATTTTGACATAATTGTAGATTCAAAGGAAGTTGTAAAGATAGGACAGAAAGACTCCTAGTATCCTTTACCCAGTTCCCCCAATGGTTATATCTCACATAATTAGAGTACAATAATATCAAAACCAGGAATTTAGCATTGGTACAATGACGTTGGTGTGTGTAGTTCTTGTCCTTTTATCACATGGGTAGATTTATATAACAACCACTGCAGTAGAGATACAGACTGTTCCATCACTCTAAAGTTCTCCCTCATGCTATACATTTTTAGTCATTTCCACCCTCCACCCTCCAAACCTGGAAACCACTAATCTGTATTCCCTGCTAACCCCTGGGAAACATTCCTGTTTTCCAACTCTTTAATATTGGCATTTCAAGACTATTATATAAATGAAATCATGATGTATGTGACTTTTGAAATTGGATTTTTTTCACTCAGCATAATATCCTTGAGATCCATCTAAGGTGTTGTGTGTATCAGTAGCTTATCCCTTAATATTGCTGAGTATATGGTATGGGGGTAGTGTAGTGTGTTTAACCATTCCCTAATCAAGAGGTGTTTTGGTTGTTTCCAATTTTTGGCCACAATTTTTTTTAAAAGCCACTATGAACAATCACGGGCAGGTTTTTGTGAGGGCATAAATTTTCATTTCTTTGGCATAAATGCTCCAAATAACAGTTGCTGGGTTGTATGGTAAATATATGTTTAGGCTTTTTGTTTTGTTTTGTTTTGTTTTAGAAACTGCTGAACTAGTTTTCCAGGATGGTTGTACCATTTTACATTTTCTCCACCAATGTATGAGAGATCAGATTCTCTGCATCCTTGTCATCATTTGGTTACATTATTTTAATATTTAATATTATTTAACTAAATCATTTAAATATTTTTATATAGGTTGCTATTCTTAAAATGTAAAAATTATCACTTTTTATTTTAGCTATTCTAGTAAGTGTGTAGTGATATCATTTTGATCTTAATGAGTAGTGATATTGCACATCTTTTCATGTGCTTGTTTGCCATCCACATATCCTCTGTGAAATGTCGCTCCATATCTTTTGCCCCTTTTGGAATTAGATTTTTTTACAGTTGATTTTAATAATTATTTATATATTCTCGTATGAGTCATTTATCAGATATATGGGTTTTTGTAGATACTATTAAGTTGAAGAAATTTTCTTGTATTTTTAATTTCTGAAAGTTTTTATTATGAATGGGTTTTGAATCATGTAAAAAGGTTTTTCCTCATCAATTGATATGATCATGTGATTTTTCTATTTTAGCTTGTTAGTATGATAGTTACATTGACTGATTTTTTTTTTTGCGGTACGCGGGCCTCTCACCGCCGCGGCCTCTCCCTTCGCGGAGCACAGGCTCCCGACGTGCAGGCCCAGCGGCAACGGCCCACAGGCCCAGCCGCTCTGTGGCATGCGGGATCCTCCCGGACCGGGGCACGAATCCGTGTCCCTTGCATCGGCAGGTGGACTCCCAACCACTCTGCCACCAGGGAAGCCCTGATTGATTTTTGATTATTAAACCAGCCTTGAATTCCTGGAATACTCTGTTCATAGTATATAATTCTCTTTCTATATATTGCTGAATTCTACTTGGTAAAAGTAAAGAATTTTTGCGTCTATATTCATGAGGAATATTAGTCTAGTTTTCTTTTTTGTACTGTCTTTGTCTGGTTTTAGTATCTGTGTAATGCTACATAGGTTGAATTGGGAAGTGTTTCCTCCTTTTCTATTTTCTGGATGAAATTGTGTAGAATTAATATTAATTCTTCTTTAAATATTTGGTAGAATTCTTCAGTTAAACCATCTGTGCTAGGGATTTCTTTATTGAGAGATTTAAAAGAATAGTTTAAATATACTTAATAGTTATAGGGCTATTAAAATTTTCTGTTTCATATTGGTTGTGTTGTGGTCATTTATATTTTTTGAAGAATTGGCCTAATTCATCTAATTTGTCAAGTTTGTACGTGTATTATTATTGATAGTATTCCCTTATTGTCCTTTTGTTGTCTGCAAAGTCTGAGGTGATATCCCTTGTTTTATTCCTTATTTTAGTAATGTGTGTCTTATTTCTATTTTGTCAGTTTTTATAAAGGTTTATCAATTTCATTGATCTTTTCAAAGACCCAGGTCTATTTTTTATTGATTTCCTGTATTGTTTCTCTGTTTCATACTTTGTTGATATCTGCTTTTATTATTTCCTTTATTTTACTTGCTTTGGGTTAATCTTCCTGTTCTTTTTTTTAGTTTCTCAAGGTGAGAGTTTATATTAGCTGACTCAGGACTTTCCCTTTTTCTAAGGCAAGCATTTAGTGCTACAAATTTCCCTCCAACACTGCTTTAGCTGCTTCTCATAAATTTTGATATATTTTATTTTCTTTTTCATTTAATTCAAGGCATTGTTTTTATTTCCCTTGAGAGTTATTCTTTAACCTATGGATTATTAAGAAATTCACTGTTTAGTTTTCATGTATTTGGAGATTTTCTGTTTTCTTTCTCTTATTCATTTCTTGTTTGATTCCACTGTGGTCAGAGAGCATATCATTTTAAATTTGTTTGTTTTGTTTCATAGCACAGAATATAGTCTATCTTGGTATATATTCCATGCTGGGAAAAAAATCTCTATTCTATTGTTTTGGAGTGGACTGTTCTACAAAGGTTGATTAGATCCTGTTGGTTGACAGTGTTGTTGAGTTTTTCTAAATCTTTGTTGATGTTCTGTCAATAGACAAATATGCTGTATCAATTGTTGATAAAAGGATATTGAAGTGAAGTCTCCATTTATAATTGTGCATTTGCCTATTTCTCCTTTCAGATCTATCAGTTTTGCTTTACATATTTTGCAGCTCTGTTGTTTGGTACATACACATTTAGGATTTCCATATCTTCTTAGTAGATTAGCCCTTTTAGCATTTCAATATGTCACCCTCTGTCATTAATAATTCTCTTTGCTCTGAAGCCTACTTAACTAATATAGCCATTCCTGATTTCTTTCACTTGATGTGGTGCATGCTGTAACTTTTTCCATCCTTTTATTTTCAACCTAAATATTTTTGTTAAAATCAGTTTGTTTGAAATCATTTTGTTTGAAATCGTTATATTTGAAGTAAGTTTATTTTAGCTAGCATATGATTCGTCAATTTGTTTTGTCCAGTTGGCCAAACTATCTTCTAATTGGTGTATTTAGACCATTGATATATATATATTTTTGTGTGTGTGTGTGGTACACAGGCCTCTCACTGTTGTGGCCCTCTCCCGTTGCAGAGCACAGGCTCCAGACGCGAAGGCTCAGCGGCCATGGCTCACGGGCCCAGCCGCTCTATGGCATGTGGGATCTTCCTGGACCAGGGCACGAACCCGTGTCCCCTGCATCGGCAGGCAGACTCTCAACCACTGCGCCACCAGGGAAGCCCTCTCATATGTTTTTATAAGGAGTTTAAATTGGCTAAAACTTTTTAAGATGAAAAGATTTAGATCCATAATTTCACTTATAAAAATAGATCCTCAAGCAATATTTGCATGGGTATGTTTTATCCAATATATATTTGTAACAATAAATTTTGTAAGAACAAAAAATTTGCAATAGAAACGGATGGAAGAAAATGTTTCATGCATGTAAAAATACTATTTTGTTGTAAAATATAAAATAATAATAATAAACAATACCAACAACTAAAAAACAGCTGAACATATTTAACATTGTGCTAAGAGCTTTACATGTATTGGCTCATTGAATTTTTATTAGAATCCTATGAGTCAGAAAATATTATCAGCATTTTATATACTAGGAAATTGGGCTTTTGAGAGATTTACATAATTTTTCTAGGTGACACAGCCAGTATGTGGTAGAATTTGAATGCAGTGTTTATAATTACAAAATCCATGCTATTGGCTATGATAATAGTATTTTAGATAGATTTAGGTATATAGATTTTTTTTTTTTTCGGGGTTGGAACTTCCTATCTTGTTTAAGTCACTTCTATTGGGTGGTAATTCCCTGGTGTTCCAGTGGTTAGGACTTGGCACTTTCACTGCTGGGACCCGGGTTCAAAACCTAGCCAGGGAACTAAGATCCTGCAAGCCGTGTGGCCAAAAAAAAAAAAAATCACTGCTATTGGAGGATTTCTGTCACTTGTAACCAAACCCCATTCTAGCCCCCCACTGTGTTGCTATCACAAGCAATATTGTGGTGACCGTGAGTGGGATTTTTCTCAGCTTTATATCCAGAAATGGAATCACAGATCATTGAATGTGCACCTACCCATTTTCTCTCTCTTTTTTACATCTTTATTGGAGTATAATTGCTTTACAACGTTGTGTTAGTTTCTGCTGTATAACAGAGTGAATCAGCTATATGTATACATGTATCCCCATAACGCCTCCCTCTTGCATCTCCCTCCCACCCTCCTTATCCCACCCCTCTGGGTGGTTACAAAGCACCAAGCTGATCTCCCTGTGCTATACAGCTGCTTCCCACTAGCTATCTGTTTTACATTTCGTAGTGTATATATGTCAATGTTACTCTCTCACTTCGTCACAGCTTACCCTTCTCCCTCCCCGTGTCCTCAAGTCCATTTTCTACATCTGTGTCTTTATTCCTGTCCTGCCCCTAGGTTCTTCAGAACTTTTTCTTTTTACATTCCATATATATGTGTTAGCATACAGTATTTGTCTTTCTCTTTCTGACTTACTTCACTCTGTATGACACACTCAAGGTCTATCCATCTCACTAAAAATAACTCAATTTCATTTCTTTTTATGGCTGAGTAATATTCCATTGTATATATGTATCACATCTTCTTTATCCATTCATCTCTCAACTTAGGTTGCTTCCATGTCCTGGCTATTGTAAACAGAGCTGCAATGAACATTGTGGTACATGACTCTTTGAATTATGGTTTTCTCAGGGTATATGCCCAGTAGTGGGATTGCTGGGTCATATGGTAATTCTATTTGTAGTTTTTTAAGGAACCTCCATACTGTTCTCCATAGTGGCTTTACCAATTCACATTCCCACCAATAGTGCAAGACGGTTTCCTTTTTTCCTCACGCTCTCCAGCATTTAGTGTTTCTAGATTTTTTGATGATGGCCATTCTGACTGGTGTGAGATGATATCTCATAGTAGTATTGATTTGCATTTCTCTAATGATTAATGATGTTGAACATTCTTTCATGTGTTTGTTGGCAGTCTGTATATCTTCTTTGGAGAAATGTCTATTTAGGTCTTCTGCCTATTTTTGGATTGTGTTTTTTGTTTTTTTTGTTATTGAGCTGCATGAGCTGCTTATAAATTTTGGAGATTAATCCTTGTCAGTTGCTTCATTTGCAAATATTTTCTCCCACTCTGAGGATTGTCTTTTGGTCTTGCTTATGGTTTCCTTTGCTGTGCAAAAGCTTTGAAGTTTCATTAGGTCCCATTTGTTTATTTTTGTTTTTATTTCCATTTCTCTAGGAGGTGAGTCAAAAAGGATCTTGCTGTGATTTATGTCCCAGAGTGTTCTGCCTATGTTTTCCTCTAAGAGTTTGATAGTTTCTGGCCTTATATTTAGGTCTTTAATCCATTTAGAGCTTATTTTTGTGTATGGTGTTAGGGAGTGATCTAATCTCATACTTTTACATGTACCTGTCCAGTTTTCCCAGCACCACTTATTGAAGAGGCTGTCCTTTCTCCACTGTACATTCCTGCCTCCTTTATCAAAGATAAGATGACCATATGTGCGTGGGTTTATCTCTGGGCTTTCTATCCTGTTCCACTGATCTATATTTCTGTTTTTGTGCCAGTACCATACTGTCTTGATTACTGTAGCTTTGTAGTATAATCTGAAGTCAGGGAGCCTGATTCCTCCAGCTCCGTTTTTCGTTCTCAAGGTTGCTTTGGCTATTTGGGGTCTTTTTTTTTTTTTTTTTTTTTTTGCGGTACGCGGGCCTCTCACTGTTGTGGCCTCTCCCATTGCGGAACACAGGCTCCGGACGCGCAGGCTCAGTGGCCATGGCTCACAGGCCCAGCCGCTCCACAGCATGTGAGATCTTCCCGGACCAGGACACAAACCCGTGTCCTCTGCATCGGCAGGCAGACTCTCAACCACTGTGCCACCAGGGAAGCCCATTTTCGGGGACTTTTGTGTTTCCATACAAATTGTGAAGTTTTTTGTTCTGGTTCTGTGGAAAATGCCGGTGGTAGTTTGATAGGGATTGCACTGAATCTGTAGATTACTTTGGGTAGTAGAGTCATTTT
The DNA here is from genome assembly GCF_949774975.1 of Lagenorhynchus albirostris. Lineage (NCBI taxonomy): Eukaryota > Metazoa > Chordata > Mammalia > Artiodactyla > Delphinidae > Lagenorhynchus > Lagenorhynchus albirostris. The sequence goes on from NC_083100.1 coordinate 47,680,572, forward strand.
CACAATGTTGATTCTTCCAATCCAAGAACATGGTATATCTCTCCATCTATTTGTATCATCTTTCATTTCTTTCATCAGTGTCTTATAATTTTCTGCATACAGAACTTTTGTCTCCTTAGGTAGGTTATTCCTAGATACTTTATTCTTTTCGTTGCAATGGTAAATGGCAGTGTTTTCTTGATTTCACTTTCAGATTTTTCATCATTAGTGTATAGGAATGCCAGAGATTTCTGTGCATTAATTTTGTATCCTGCTACTTTACCAAATTCATTGATTAGCTCTAATAGTTTTCTGTTAGCATCTTTAGGATTCTCTATGTATAGTATCATGTCATCTGTAAAGTGACTGCTTTACTTCTTCTTTTCCAACTTGGATTCCTTTTATTTCCTTTTCTTCTGTGATTGCTGTGGCTAAAACTTCCAAAGCTATGTTGAATAAGAGTGATGAGAGTGGGCAGCCTTGTCTTGTTCCTGATCTTAGTGGAAATGGTTTCAGTTTTTCACCATTGAGGACAGTGTTGGCTGTGGGTTTGTCATATATGGCCTTTATTATGTTGAGGAACGTTCCCTCTATGCCTACTTTCTGCACGGTTTTTATCATAAATGGGTGTTGAATTTTGTTGAAAGCTTTCTCTGCATCTATTGAGATGACCATATGGTTTTTCTCCTTCAATTTTTTAATATGGTGTATCACATTGATTGATTTGCGTATATTGAAAAATCCTTGCATTCCTCGAATAAACCCCACTTGATTATGGTGTATGATCCTTTTAATGTGCTGTTGGATTTGGTTTGCTAGTCTTTTGTTGAGTATTTTTGCATCTATGTTCATCAGTGATATTGGCCTGTAGTTTTCTTTCTTAGTGACATCCTTGTCTGGTTTTGGTATCAGGGTGATGGTGGCCTTGTTGAATGAGTTTGGGAGTGTTCCTCCCTCTGCTATATTTTGGAAAAGTTTGAGAAGGATAGGTGTTAGCTCTTCTCTAAATGTTTGAAAGAATGCGCCTGTGAAGCCATTTGGTCCTGGGCTTTTGTTTGTTGGAAGATTTTAAATCACAGTCTCAATTTCAGGGCTTGTGATTGGTCTGGTCATATTTTTTATTTCTTCCTGATTCAGTTTTGGCAGGTTGTGCATTTCTAAGAATTTGTCCATTTCTTCCAGATTGTCCATTTTATTGGCATAGAGTTGCTTGTAGTAATCTCTCATGATCTTTTTTATTTCTGCAGTGTCAGTTGTTACTTCTCCTTTTTCATTTCTAATTCTATTGATTTGAGTCTTCTCCCTTTTTTTCTTGATGAGTCTGGCTAATGGTTTATCAATTTTGTTTATCTTCTCAAAGAACCAGCTTTTAGTTTTATTTATCTTTGCTATTGTTTCCTTCATTTCTTTTTCATTTATTTCTGATCTGATTTTTATGATTTCTTTCCTTCTGCTAACTTTGGGGTTTTTTTGTTCTTTTTCCTCTAATTGCTTTAGGTGCAAGGCTAGGTTGTTTATTCGAGATGTTTCCTGTTTCTTAAGGTAGTATTATATTGCTATAAACTTCCCTCTTTGGGCATGCTTTTGCGGCATCCCATAGGTTTTAGGTCGTCATGTCTCCATTGTCATTTGTTCGTAGGTATTTTTTTATTTCCTCTTTGATTTCTTCAGTGATCACTTCGTTATTAAGTAGTGTATTGTTTAGCCTCCATGTGTTTGTATTTTTTACAAATCATTTCCTGTAATTCATATCTAGTCTCATAGCGTTGTGGTCGGGAAAGATACTTGATATAATTTCAATTTTCTTAAATTTACCAAGGCTTGATTTGTGACCCAAGATATGATCTATCCTGGAGAATGTACCATGAGCACTTGAGAAAAATGTGTAATCTGCTGTTTTTGCATGGAATGTTCTATAAATATCAATTAAGTCCATCTTGTTTAATGTATCATTTAAAGCTTGTGTTTCCTTATTTATTTTCATTTTGGATGATCTGTCCATGGGTGAAAGTGGGGTGTTAAAGTCCCCTACTATGAATGTGTTACTGTCGATTTCCCCTTTTATGTCTGTTAGTATTTGCCTTATGTATTGAGGTGCTCCTACGTTGGGTGTATAAATATTTACAATTGTTATATCTTCTTCTTGGATTGGTCCCTTGATCATTATGTAGTGTCCTTCTATGTCTCTTGTAATAGTCTTTATTTTAAAGTCTATTTTGTCTGATATGAGAATTGCTACTCCAGCTTTATTTTGTTTTTCATTTGCATGGAATATCTTTTTCCATCCCCTCACTTTCTGTCTGTATGTGTCTCTATGTCTGAAGTGGGTCTCTTGTAGACAGCATATATGTGGGTCTTGTTTTTGTATCCATTCAGCCAGTCTGTGTCTTTTGGTGGGTGCATTTAATCCATTTACATTTAAGGTAATTATTGATATGTATGTTCCTATTCCCATTTTCTTAATTGTTTTGTGTTTGTTATTGTAGGTCTTTCTTTTCCTTCTCTTGTGTTTCTTGCCTAGAGAACATCCTCTAGCATTTGTCGTAAAGCTGGTTTGGTGGTGCTGATCTCTCTCAGCTTTTGCTTGTCTGTAAAGGTTTGAATTTCTCCATCAAATCTGAAAGAGATCCTTGCTGGGTAGAGTAATCTTGGTTGTAGGTTTTTCTCCTTCATCACTTTAAATATGTCCTGCCAGTCCCTTCTGGGTTGCAGAGTTTCTGCTGAAAGATCAGCTGTTAACCTTATGAGGATTCCCTTGTGTGTTATTTGTTGTTTTTCATTGCTGCTTTTAATATATTTTCTTTGTATTTAATTTTTGATAGTTTGATTAATACGTGTCTTGGGATGTTTCTCCTTGGATTTATCCTGTATGGGACTCTCTGTGCTTCCTGGACTTGATTAACTATCTCCTTTCCCATATTAGGGAAGTTTTCAACTATAATCTCTTCAAATATTTTCTCAGTCCCTTTCTTTTTCTCTTCTTCTTCTGGAACCCCTATAAATCGAATATTGGTGCATTTAATGTTTTCCCAGAGGTCTCTGAGACTGTCCTCAGTTCTTTTCTTTCTTTTTTCTTTATTCTGCTCTGCAGTAGTTATTTCCACTACTTTATCTTCCAGGTCACTTATCCGTTCTTCTGCCTCAGTTATTCTGCTATTGATCCCTTCTGGAGTATTTTTAATTTCATTTATTGTGTTGTTCATCGTTGCTTGTTTCCTCTTTAGTTTTTCTAGGCCCTTGTTAAATATTTCTTGCATTTTGTCTATTCTATTTCCAAGATTTTGGATCATCTTTACTGTCATTATTCTGAATTCTTTTTCAGGTAGACTGTCTATTTCCTCTTCATTTGTTAGGTCTGGTCGGTTTTTATCTTGCTCCTTTATCTGCTGTGTGTTTTTCTGTCTTCTCATTTTGCTTATCTTACTGTGTTTGGGGTCTCCTTTCTGCAGGCTGCAGGTTTGTAGTTCCCGTTGTTTTTGGTGTCTGTCCCCAGTGGCTAAAGTTGGTTCCGTGGGTTGTGTAGGCTTCCTGGTGGAGGGGACTAGTGCCTGTGTTCTGGTGGATAAGGCTGGATCTTGTCTTTCTGGTGGGCAGGTCCACGTCTGGTGGTGTGTTTTGGGGTGTCTGTGGACTTATTATGATTTTAGACAGCCTCTCTGCTAATGGGTGGGGTTGTGTTCCTGTCTTGCTAGTTGTTTGGCATAGGGTGTCCAGCACTGTAGCTTGCTGGTCGTTGAGTGAAGCTGGGTGTTGGTGTTGAGATGGAGATCTTTGGGAGATTTTCGCTGTTTGATATTATGTGGCGCTGGGAGGTCTCTTGTGGACTATTGTCCTGAAGTTGGCTCTCCCACCTCAGAGGCACAGCACTGACTCCTAGCTGCAGCACCAAGAGCCTTTCATCCACATGGCTCAGAATAAAAGGGAGAAAAAGTAGAAAGAAAGAAAGAAAGAGAGAGAGAGAGAGAGAGAGAGAGAGAGAGAGAGAGAGGAAGGAAGGAAGGAAGGAAAGAAAGAGGATAAAAGAATATAAAATAAGGTAAAATAAAATAAAGTTATTAAAATAATTATTACAGAAAAAGGTTTTTTAAAAAGTAAAAACAAAACAACAACAATAAAAAAATGGACGGATAAACCCCGGGACAAATGGTGAAAGCAAAGCTATACAGACAAAATCACACAGAAGCATACACATACACACTCACAAAAAGAGGAAAAAGGGAAAAAATAATAAATCTTGCCCTCAAAGTCCACCTTCTCAATTTGGGAAGATTCGTTGTCTATTCATGTATTCCACAGAGGCAGGGTACATCAAGTTGTTTGTGGAGCTTTAATCCGCTTCTCCTGAGGCTGCTGGGAGAGATTTCCCTTTCTCTTCTTTGTTCGCACAGCTCCCGGGGTTCAGCTTTGGATTTGGCCCTGCCTCTGCATGTAGGTCGCCGGAGGGCATCTGTTCTTCGCTCAGACAGGAGGGGGTTAAAGGAGCAGCTGACTTGGGGGCTCTGGCTCACTCAGGCCGTGGGGAGGGAGGGGTATGGAGTGCGGGGCGAACCTGCGGCGGCAGAGGCCCCGTGACGTTGAACAGGCGTGCTGTGCGTTCTCCCGGGGAAGTTGTCCCTGGATCCCGGGACCCTGGCAGTGGCGGGCTGCATAGCCTCCCCGGAAGGGAGGTGTGGAGAGTGACCTGTGCTCGCACACAGGCTTCTTGGTGGCGGCAGCAGCAGCCTTAGCGTCTCATGCCTTTCTCTGGGGTCTGCGCTGTTAGCCGCGGCTCGCACCCATCTCTGGAGCTCTTTTAAGCAGCTCTTAATCCCCTCTCCTCGCGCACCAGGAAACAAAGAGGGAAGAAAAAGTCTCTTGCCTCTTCGGCAAGTCCAGACTGTTTCCCGGACTCCCTCCCGGCCAGCCGTGGCGCACTAACCCCTTCAGGCTGCGTTCACGCTGCCAGTCCTCTCCCTGCGCTCCGACCGAAGCCCGAGCCTCAGCTCCCACGATATTATATATTTTTTAATGAAAAAGTCATTTTATAGTTTCTATAGCAAGATCCAATGATATAAACTAATGAAGGGAGAGAAAGATCTAGAAAAACATTTACAGGAAAAAACATGAACTATTAATAATGGTTATCCTTTGTGGATGATTTTAATGGAGACCTTCACTAAGAACAACATAGTAGGTTGGAATAGTTGGAATTTGTTCTTCTATTAATTTATATTCAAAGAAAACAACAAAGAATATTAAAGTTCAATGAAATGGCATTTTTATTTATTTGGTTTTTTGAGTGTGACTGATTATTTTCTTAAGAAACTACCCATTTCACAGGATACTGTTCAAAATCAATTATTGTTACTTGAAAAGTAAAGAAAATATTTTGCTATTCTAATAGGTTAATTGTGCTTCATTATTTTAATTGGAATAATTTTTTATTTTAATGATAAGAAACACCTTTTTTTCTTTGACATTTTAAAATATTGTCTGCCTCGCTACTGGGTTCAAGTCTTAGTCACTTTGTATTAAGGTAAATGATGACTGTAATAGTTGTTTTGATTTCCATAACCATAGTCATCATTGTCATCATGTTCACCACGATATCAAAATTCTGAGAACCCAATTCCTGAATTATAGTATACTACATATTTTTAAATTGTAAGCTAATTTAATCAAATTCTCTACAGACCATTTTGTAAATGGATTTGCTCAGGATCAGTGTTAAATTCTCCCCTTTTAAAAAGCTACAGGTGGAAAAGTTGAAGAATATATCCTTTTCCTTCTCTAGCATACACAACTGGTTATTAAGCAATTTTCTCATAGACTATGTAATACGTGTAGTAGTCAGGGTTTTCCAGAGAAACGTAATCAATAAGATGTTTGTTAGTTTGATTGGTTATTTATTTAAAGGAATTGCTCATGCAGTTATAGAGGCTAGCAACTCCCAAGATCTACAGGGTGAGTCAGCACGCTGGAGTCCTAGGAGAGCCAATTGTGTAGTTCCTGTCTGAAGACCGCAGCCTCAAGGCTCAGGAAGCACTGATCTTTCAGGTCAAGTCCAAAGGCAGGAAAAAGCCAATGTTCCAGTTTGAAGGTAGTCATTCAGAAAGAATTCTCTGTTACTCAGGGGAGGGTCAGCCTTTTTATCCTATTCAGGCCTTCAACTGATTGGATGAAGCCCACCCACATTAGGCAGGGCAATCTGCCTTACTCAGTCTACCAATTTCAATGTTAATCTAATTCAGGTACCCCCTTTTAGAAACATCCAGAATAATGTTTGGCCAAATATCTGAGTACTTCATGACCCAGTCAAGTTAACACAGAAAATTAACCATAGCAATATTCATATTTACTGATTACTGTATGACAGTTACTTTTCTTAGGATTTTACTTGTATTAAGTTATTAAATACTCATAACAAATCTATGAGTTCATATTACTTTTTTTTTTTTCTATTTTGGAAACGAGGAGCAGGTAAATAATTTGCCTCAGAGCAAAAAAGCTGAAAAAAGATAGCATTAGAATTTCATTACAGTTTTCTGGTGACAAAAATGGCACTCCTTATCACAATTTAACACTGCCTCTTTAGATTGAACACTTTGGATTAAAAATGCAGTTGTCAAGAATTATCATTTATATCTAGACACTTTCTAGAGTAAAAGGATATGCTAAAAATTATGCTAGGACAACAGGCATAAATTGAGACTATTTCCCTCAAATAAATTTTCAGTAAAAGAGCTACTGTGTAACTATATAAGATTGCAGGCATATTTTCCCTCCCTTTTCCTACTACTGGTAAAAATTAAGAATAAAAACTCACATTTGCCCCAGCATGCAGAGATGACACGGCTGACTTTTAGTATGAGTTCAAGATAAAAAAAAAAATGAAAAAAGACAGACTGATTAGTTACAGAAGGAACTAGGAACTGCAGGGCCAAGCAGATAATAGTCATTCCCAAGGTTAACAAGTAAAGCAGAAAGCTGGCATTTTGTAAAACACATTAGAAATAGACTCTGCATTGAATATCAACTGATAAAATTTCAGTTCTTAAGTGGTACTTGCAGCATTGAGCATACAAAGGCTAAGAACTTAATAGTAAGGGCACTGTAACAAATAAGTGGAATTCTAATAGTGATGATATGAAGAAATAAAAGAATATTAGATCCCCTAAAGAGAATCATCAAAAGTGAACAACATATATAATGCAAACCAGACCAGAAAAGATATCCTTCACTTGAAAAGGCTGGTAGGTTTACTTTTCACTTGCTTTGTAGAAAACCTAAGATACTGCTATCAGAACCACAGTCTATATCTCTTACAATTCTGTTTATTCATTTTAGCAGTACTATATTAGTTATATATTGTACCACAAATTACTCCAAAATTTAGCAGTTTAAAACTGCAAATATTATAATTCTTGTGGATCATGAGTTCAGGAGCAGCCTAAGTGGGTAACTCTGGCTCAAGATTTCTCATTATTTCAGTCACACTCTGAGCTGGGCCTGCATTCTCATCTGAAGGCTTGACTAGAGTAGAATTTGTTTCCAAAGTCACTCAGAGATTTTTGGCAGACCTCAGTTCCTTGTGGGCTTTTGGATTGAGGGCATCAATTCATCCCTGGATGTTGGCCTCTGTATGTGGACCTTTTATAGGAATCTCACATGGCTACTGGCTTCACCCAGAATAAATGATCTTGGAGGAAGTAAGAATGCACCTCAGATATTTATAACCTAATCTCAGAAGTAAATTATCACTTAACCTTATGTATTAGATGTAAGTCTAAATCTAGTCCACATGCAAGGGGAAGGGATCATGCAAAGACTGAATTCCAGGAGGTAAGATGATTTGTGCTATCTTGGATGCTGGCTTCCATAATCTACCCTTTGGGCCCCAATAGTTCACAGCCCTCCCACATATGAAATACACTCTCTTCCTCCCAAGAGTGCCCGAAGTCTCATCTCATAGCATCAGTTCAAAATCCATAGCCTTGTCCTTTAAATCAGGTCCAGGCATGGATGAGGCTCCTCAAGTGTAATTTCTTTACAGCTTCTTGAACACATTTCCTTTTGATCTGTGAAACTAAACAGATGAGTTATCTGCTCCCCATACACCTAACATACAATGGTGGAGCAGATACAGGATAGCCACTACAGACATTCCTGTTCAAAATGTGGGAAATGGGAGGCTAAAGTTGATCACTGGTCCATAGAATTTCTAAAGTCCATACTGAATAATGCTGCAAGTTTGAATTGTCTTAAGGCTTTGGAATAATTCTCCATGGCTTTGAGCTCCACCTTTTGGGCTCTTTTGAGTGAAGTTTCTTTCTCAGAAAATGTAGCACATGTTCACAACCGAGCGGTTCTCTCAGCCTAATTCCAAGTTTCCCATATTGGAATCTGTCCTCTAACCCCATTACAATTGTCAGAATCTCATTCCTTCCCAATTAATGACCTAACTTTAATAAAAGAGACCCCACAAGTTTAGGAGTTCAATTTGCTTGTTTTGGTTTTCAGAAGTCTTGGCCCTGTAGCTACAGAAGTAAGACTTTCTTCAGCAAAGTCATAGAGGCTTTCACATCCCTTACTTAAGGCCTTGAACTAGGAATTTAAAGGCCCGAGTGCATAATTTTCTTTTCTCAAACCCTCCAGCACAGTTGGAGCAAGCAATCACAGAGAAGCAAGCAACTAACCATCTGCCCTATTCTGTTTATGTTCACTAAAATATTCTATGGGAGTGAATACATAATCACACAGAGCCTTGCCTTTCGACACTTGATTACAAGCATCTTAGCATGATAATTTGAGTAACTGTTTTCCTATGCATGTCATAGAATATCATGCCTCCTTTACCATTGGAAGCAGAGTCCTTAATGCTTTTATATCTAATCAGATCAGAGATCTCATTCCATAAATCTTAGAACAAATTCATAGAACTTATCCTTAAGAGTCTGATCCTCTGGAACCACTCTCAATGTATGTGTCTGTCAAGGTTCAGTCAGAACAGTGGAACCAGCAGTAGGTAACAGAGGAGCCTCCTTGGACCACTAACATTCCCCAACCACAAGCTTCAAAGTCTATACATCATCTTTTCCAAATCAAATCATCTGTAAGAGGACCTCTGTGTCCTTTTGTTAAGGTCACAAAATTCTGACTCTCTCTTCTCTCATGGTCAATTAATGTCATTTATGATGGTAAATAGCAGTAAATGATCCCTTGATCAAAGATACTGAGATCCATCTGACAGATTTGCAGAACTCTGAAGCCTAGGGAGAAGGAGACTGAGTAATTTCCTTCCTTGCTTAATCTTGCTACCAAGATTTCTAGTTTTCTTATACCCTGTATACATAGGTCCATCCTCTTCAGATTCCTGAATATTAATAACAAGGCATAGTGCAGTCATGCTGTATTGAGAATTTTTCTTTTTTGCACAAAGTGTTTATTTTATTTAAATTTGTGTAAACTAAGAGCTTCTCAAAGGTCTCTAAAGATTAAAGATCTGTTCCAATATGATCATCTTTTTCTGCTTATGTAGAGAAGTGGCTGGAGCCTTTACCAAACTGAACAATGGACTTCATTACATTTAATGCAGCAGGAAGAGAGGAAAACATTTTTCCTTCCATGGTCTTAATATTATCAAAACTTCCCCTAGTCAGTATTTATATGATAGCTTTTTTTGTTGTTGTTAGTGTTCTAGAAACAGGTTTTAGAATCACAATCCATATCACTTATTATTCTGGATATTTATTCTTCAGTTTAGTTATTATTAATAAATTCTGTCAATTTCATAAAACTTTGAGTAAAAGTCTACATCAGATAATGGTATACAGAGAAATCTGTATCTGCCCAAACGCTAGAGCCCAGAATAAGTAAAACCAAATATGGAGACCTACTTCAATCGGGTGTCCAGAAAAACCTACAAGATCCATGGAGGGTCCTTCACTTAAAAAAATTTTTTTTGACAATAGAATATATAATTTGATAATCCACATATATACATATATGTAATAAATATGTGGACATATACGTGTAAATGTGTACATGTATGTGTCTCTGTGCACACATATATTTCCTTGGGAGAGTCAGTTCATACTTTTATCACACTCTCAAAAGCATCCATGAGCCCAAAAATTATTAAAAACCACTGATTTAGAGAATTCTGTCTGGGTTGAGCTTATGTTACAACTACAAATAGGCAGTGTAAATTTCTGGATACTAATTAGATGACATGAAGACTGAATTATAAATGAGTGGTGGCAACAAATTAGAATATTGCAAATTAGAATATTGCAAATTAGAATATTACAGGGAGTTTGAAATTGTAGAACACAGGCGATAAATAACATGAAGGAGAGACAAGACCCACAAACATTTGATCTGATGCACAATCCTCTGGGGTCAAGCTAGGGTCTTCCAACTTATATTTGAACTGATTCCTGTCTTTCACCTTAAAATACGAATATAATCTTAAATTTAGAGAAAAAGAAAAATGTTACATTAGGTTGGAGGGGAATTATTGGTTTGTAAACATGTTTTCAAAACTACTAAATAAAATGGAAAAGCGCAGCACAGGAATCTTACAGAAGAGATAGACATTATCTGCCTAGTAATTTTTATGTCATCATGAGTAAAAGAAATTTAAACAGATGATAGATTGGAGCTCCAATTTAGCCTTTAGTTATAGTTATGGGCAAAATTCACTCTCAAGCAGCAAAGGCATAGATGCAGGCCACTGAGCTGCATGATTAGATCTTGATATATAAGACAATAGGTTGCCTTTTGAAGCTGACTCTGAAAACGTCAAGCAAATATTGTACATTGATATTTTGTTTTCTTTTAATTTCTACGAGAGACAGTAAACCAATATGTTCAGTTATAAGAGGTTTTCTGTCTTTGTATTACTTACATATTTCCATCCCCAAATTCAATCATTCATGTTTTCTTTGACTAATGGAATTTTTCTCCCTATTCTCTTCAGTTTTGAATTTATTGTCAGAGAACTTGAATTTTATGCATCAGTTAGTTTAGATAGAAACATCAGTTTCTGTGTAAACATCAGTTTCTATGTTTACTAGAAACATCAGTTAGTTTACATACTAGTTTAAGACTACTAAAAACATAGTTTGAACTTTTATTTTTATTGTATTTCTTTTCAAAGACATACATCCATAGATATGTATGTTCTTGTTTATCATTGAAGTATAATTAGCATGCAAGAAAATTTTAAAATTTTGATTGTATGTTTAACAAGCTTTGTCAAATCAAGATATAGGACATTTCCATCATCTCAGAAATTTATGCTTTTCCCTTTTCTATCTAATCTCCCAAAACCACCCCAAAGCAATCACCATTCAGACTTTTAGCACCTTAGCTTCGTTTGCTGGTTTTAGAAATTCATGTTAATGCAATTATACATCAGGTGCTCTGTTTCTGGATTCTTATACTTAACACAGTGTTTTTCAGATTTATCCAATTGTTGCATGAATCAGTACTTCATTCATTTTTATATCCTAGGAGTATTCCATTATATGAGTATACTCCAAATGTTTTATCCATTCTTTTGTTGATGGATATTTGGGTTGTTTTCAGATCTTTTAAATCAATTTTACCAAGGTAAAGTTTACATAAATTAAAATGAGCAGATTTTAAGACTACAATTTGATGAGTTTTGACAAATTTATACACTTGTGGAACCACAATCTCAAGATAAAAATTACTTCTATAATCATTGAAAGGTCCTCCTGATCTTTTGCTTTCAATGCCCTGGCCTCTGGGTAACTGTTGATCTGATTTTTATCACTACAGCTTTGATTTTTCAGTTCTGGAACTACATATAAATTGTGTTGTAAATTTTTTTCATCTGGCTTCTTTCACTCAGCAATGTTATGTTATTTTAAAAAATTCATCCATGATATATTTTTTTGAATTTTCTGTGGTGTTTCACAAAGCAGTAGTTTATATCATTTATTACTGAGTACTATCACAATGTAAGAATATGCCAAAACTTTCATATTTATTCTCTTGTCAATGGACTTTTGTGTTGTTTCCAGTTTTTAGCTATTATGAATAAAAATGCTATGAATATTAGTTTACAAATCTTTTATTAGTATATACATTATGTACTCTTGGGTATATATCCATGAATTGCTATCTCTGGTACACGGAATGAATATATGTTTAATTGTATAAGGTTTTCTAAAGTAGTTGTAACATTTTACACTCTCATCTAAAATATATAAGAATTATAGTTGCTCCATATCCTTGTCGCCACTAGGCATAGTCAATCCTTTTTATTTCAGCCATTTTATTGGGTATGAAGTGCTATCATACTGTGGTTTTTATTTGTATTTCCTTGATAACTAATGACAATTAGTGAACACATAAAGTGCCAGGCATTCTTCTAAGCAATTTGCTTATATTTTATACTCAAAATAATTCTAGAAAGTAGGTATTGAAAGGACTGATAATCAGAGAGAGCTACTCATAAAATTGTGTATTAGCTGCAACTCTTCCCACAGTTTCTTTCACAAACTTTGGGCATTTTTCAAGGCAAAGTGCCATATTTATTATAATATTTATGTGTTTCTTAATCATTTAATGTGTATAAAATTGTACTACTGTTTTATTAGAGTCCCATGTTGTTGTTGTTTTTAATGTGTCACTGACAGTTTTTGAATATTGTGCCTGCAGCCCTGTTGACCCATAATCCCTGTGGATTTTATTATGTCATTTTGCATAATACAATGATTTATAGGAACACATATGTCTCATTATAGCAGAACTATCTTTTTTTCCTTGCTGCATTTAAAATCTTTTCCTTTTTTTTTTTTCCAGAAATTTTATTGTGATACCCTAAGTATGGTTTTTTATCATGTTTTTCCTCTTTGGTGTTCCTAGTTCTTATAGAATATATAGGTTAATGTCTTTTATTGGTATTACAAATTCTTACCCAAAAACCTTCAAATATTTCTTCTGCCCCATTATCTATCTCCTCTCTTTTTAGTGTTTTATTTATACTTTATGTTGTACTTTTCCACCATAGCCTGTGTATTTCTTAACTTTTTTTTTCTGTAATTCTCTTTTCCTGCTCTGTGTTTTAGTTGGTATATTTGTTTGTGAACTCTCTGCTTGTTCACTAATTCTCTCTTTAGCTATGTCTCTTTTACTGTTAAACTATAAACTGTTTTCTTAACTTTACTATTTTCTTAATTCTAGAATTTTTCTATGTAGTCAGTCCTATGGCTACCCTCCCAAATGCAAACGTGGTCATATTCATCCCAAAGTATGCACACTCCTGTCTTAGTGTATGTTGAATGTTAATGCAGAGAAATTTTATACTAGTCATAGTCCTTTTCTCTAAAATATATGAGTTGATCTTTTGGCCTAGTAACCAAAAATTATTTTTTTGTTTAAAAAATCTAAATATTTCTCTAACATTTGACTTGGTGTTCGACACTCTTGGTTAACTTTCTCCGTCACAAAAAGTGCCCTTTCAACATCAGATTCTAGTCTATTATTATAGGAATTTATTGAATTGTATTACTAAACATTTGTTCTCTCCAGTTGTTTTAATATTTTTCTTTGGAAACTCCAAGTATACATACAGCAGCTATCCTTTCCCTATTCAGTGATCAATTTCTTACTAGTAATTTTTAATGTTTATTTTTGTTTCAGTTTGCTCACTATTTTATTTCTGTCCTTTATGTTCTCTACTTAACTACTAACCAGGTCTGTCATCTCCCGTGTGACTTAAAATTTTGACCTTGTTTCTGTAAATGTTTTATGTTTCTAAGAAACTGAGTTTTGCCTGTTTCTTAACAGTTAACTTAGTCCTAGAATCTGCTTCCAAGTTTAATTTTTCTATACCAGCTTTTTGCATAAGGGGAGAAGGCAAGGAAGTTACCCCCAGGGAACTTTGTGGGGGCAGTTATTCTCTTTAAGTGCTGTGCCAATTGGTAGGTAACCTGCTTCTGACTTTTATGAACTCAGTCATGTTCTGGGGAGCTTCCTGTGTTCTCTAGTTCCTTCCCTGGCTGTTATCTCCAAAATTCCTACCCCTCCTTATAAGCTATGTTCCTCTGTTTTAATTTTTTTTTTTTTTGCTGTACGCAGGCCTCTCACTGTTGTGACCTCTCCCATTGCGGAGCACAGGCTCCAGACGCGCAGGCTCAGCGGTCATGGCTCACGGGCCTAGCTGCTCCGCGGCATGTGGGATCTTCCTGGAACGGGGCACGAACCCGTGTCCCCTGCATCGGCAGGCGGACTATCAACAACTGCGCCACCAGGGAAGCCCTATTCCTCTGTTTTAGAAGATGTTTATTCCTCATACCTTATGAGGTCTGCCAACTTTGTGTCACTGGGTTATTTCTACACTTTCTCTCTATCCCTTCACATATGCTCACATCCTGTGCAAATGCAACAAGAGGTGAAAGCTCACTTTTGCTTCTGATTTTGGGTATCTGCCATTCAATGCCTTTCTCTCTTTCCCCATTCTACTGTCGCTCCCATTGCTGCTTCCTGATGTTCCAAAGTTCTCTGTTGTTTCTGTTAGCATTTAGAATTTGAGGATTTCCTCTTAGCGTGTTCTAGTTTCAAGTGTGAGTGTTTTCATTCTTTCTTTGGCTTTTCTCCCCTGAGAAAGTGTTTTTTGTTTGTGTGTGCTTGTGTGTTTGTTGTTAAGTGTGTTGTCCTATACACTAAGAAAGAACATCAATATTTTGAATGGGAGATTTCAAAACAAAACTGCTACTTTGTTCATATCAGGGACAATTTTTTAACTTTGCCTATATTTACGTCAAGAATTTGTGGGGGAAATTTGGGGAGAATGATAAGAATCATCTGAAAGTTTTAGTTAGGTTGTACTCTATAAGGATACTTTTTCACCACATCTACTGGGTCCTCTCCCTGGGATAACAGGTCTGCCCTCATGTTTGGTGACCCCTTTTTTTATCTGCAGGAGTTTTTATTGCTTTCATAGTTCTCCCAAGTGGAAATTTATTTATCTGGTTTCAAGTGACTTGGCTCAGTAGTTACAAAGGTGCTTCTTTCTCAAGCTTTTTTCTCCATTCTGCAACATGTTCAGTCCAGAGTTCTGGTTTATACAACTAGGTCTCAGAAGATTAAGAAGCAGATATCCTACTTTATTTCTTCCTTCCTGACTACTATACAGTCTATAATGAGAAACCTAGGGATGATTCACATCTCACCTGCAACAGGCCTGTTCTGAAACTTACATTTACTTCAAGATTTTGTTATTTGGATACCTAAGAGATGTGCCAAATTCTCTTAGAAAATTCTATACACTCCATGGGAATTGTAAATATATTTATATATCCAGTTCTGATATTTTCTACTAGTTGGTTTCAAAATATTCTCTATTTGGCAGTTATTCATTTATTAACTCTCTGTTTCTCACTTTCTCTCTAATGGACTTCAGTGAGTAACATGATTATCTAGATATTTTTCACTTTGAATTCATTTAATCTTTACTAAGTGAATATACATTATTTATGGACTATAAAATTATTACAAAAAGATTCTTGTTATATTTTCAGAATCATCATGATTTTTGAATGATTGTGTTAACTTAAATAAGCATGACAGTTAAAATGTTGAACTACTTAATACAAAACAAAAGAAAATATGTGAAAGAGTGCTTTATTCTATATATATTTTACTTATTAGTACAGTTCTTGGAAGCTTAATAAATTTACTTACTATCTGATAATGGGTTTCATTTTCCATTTTTTTGAAAATAAAAGACTGAAAGGACTAGGATAGCAGGACAAAAAAGAAAAAGAAAGAAAGAAAAGCCACAAAAGGCAGATGCAATAGACAATAGAGAAACTGCAGTGAGAAATTCTGTCAAAAGTTTATCACAACATCCATCATGTTTTTTCTGTCTGAGCCAGTCATGTAGACTTTTTAATATTTCTTTGAATGTGTCATATGTTCTTGTCAGAGGGTCTTTGTCCACATTGTTTTCTCTGCCTAAAACATTTTCACTATTCTGTTGATCTTATCCTTCAAACCTCAACTCAATATCACATCCTTAAGGAAACATCTCCTAGAGGTTCTCCTGTTTTATGTGCTCATCTTTTTTTACACCATCATTTCATGGCAATATTGTAATATGGGGTTCACCTCAGGGGGATATTCCACTTTGGATTTTTCCTCTTTGCAGAAAATAGAGCTTTGGAAATGAGAAAAAGAAATGATGAGTTCTTCTGTTTCTCACCAGTCTTAGGTGAATTCTAAGAGATGAGAAGCAAAATTTTATAGCTAAGAGAGAGCTATTTCTCTGGTAGGTAACATGCTTGATATCTGGAGCAGAACCAGGCATTTGAAAATTTTCAAGCATGTTCAAGTTGCTTTTCATAGCGACTAATTCAGTAATCATTAGACTGTTTTGAATTCTATCCTTAGAATTAATAATTAGTGAGCATATGTGCCTTGATTATGACTACTAAGTAATGAAAACTCATTTTCAGAGGAATTATTTATAATAGAATGTGCCTTGCCTTTAAATTCAGAAGATATGGTTGGATCTAGACTTTACTATTTACTAGTTAAGTAGACCTTAAGAAAATCACTTAACCACTGAAGCCTGCAGTTCATCATCTATAACTAAGACTGTAAATGCTTATGTACTAACTGGGCCATTCATATGATAAAAGGTAGACTATAAACATTGTAAACTACAAGCTCTAAAGTTATATTAGAAATATAAAGCAGTAAAAAAGTTTAGTTTATGCTTGAGCTAAGTACTCCATTAGCTTAATAATAGAAATGGCCACAAATTAGCAACTATTTCTTTCTTTCTACATTAACTAGTTATATATGTATATATATATATATATGTATATATACTCTTTATGTAAGGATTTTTTAAAATATAGGCTTCTCAGATGTTAAGTATGTAATAAACATCCCTCTAATATTTTTTCTGCTTTCATCATTTCACATTCTGAGCATTTATAACCTGGTATCAAACTATTAAAAACATAAAGGTCATAAAACCAAATTCATAATCCAAGAGTTTGTGATGTCTAACTTTCTTTCTCTCTTTCCCTTTCTTTCTTTTTCTTGTTTCTTTCTTGCTTGCTTGCTTTCTTCCTTTCTTACCCTTTCTGTCTTACTTTCTATACTCTATTCAATGGTCATTGGTATGAAATATTACACATTTTTCAGTAGAGGAAGGGAGTGAACTTGTTACCAAGTCCAAGCTCATACTGCTTGCCACACGGCTGGCCAATAAGTGGAGGGATGGGTTGTTGGGGCAAGAAATGACTTTATTCTGAAAGCTGGCTGATGAAGAAGATAGTGGACAAGTGTCCCAAAGAACCATCTTGCCTGAGTTTGGATGCTAGTTTCTTTTATAGAACAAAGGCGGGGAGGTGAGTAAAAAAAAGGTGATAAGTTGTTGCAGATATTTCCTGGTTCCCACCAGACTCCAGAGGGGATGTGTTAATTTCTTCTTTCCTGCAGCTATTCACAGGTAAGCCTGGTCAAGATGTTTCCTGTGAGCTAAACAAAGGTATTTTAGTTTAACCTCATTGTATAGGAGGCAGGGTTCCCAGGGATAGGCCATTATGTATACTTTAAACTATAGGCAACATCTCTTTAGTAATTAACTTGTAGCAAAAACAATAGAAAGTTAAAGAAACAGACCCATATAGAGTCAGAGTCATCCTTCCCTATTGCAAACCTTATTTTACTTTTAAGAACTGGTGTATATTGATAGTTCTGTACATAGGAATATGACTAAAGTATAAAATACTTAAAAATATGAAAAAGGGAAAATAGGTCAATTCTATCATTTGTCTCATAGCAGCAGCCTTTGTGAGTCATTATTGACTATTTATAAATTTATTTTTTATTAATTCTATACGTTTCTTTGTCTATAATGTAAATACAGGGATTAAAATTAATAGTATAGGATAATGTATGCAATAAAGATTAGATAATTTTTTCTCTATTCTATAACTCATTTCTGGTCTTCAAATATATTCCTTCTTAGATTATCCTAGTAATAAGTATTTATTTAATAGGGAAATGTAGCAAAAAATTGATTTATCTTTTAGCTATATAATTCAAATGTACTGAAGTTTTCAAAATGGTTATTAACATCAAATGTCCAATTAACAGTGATAGAATTACAACACATATTGGAAAATTTGGGAAAAAAGCAAATAAATTATTACTTCAAACTAATTTGTCACACATTTTGAAAAACAAATTTCAGATCTGAATGATTAGGTTATTAAGATTGTGAGTTGGCGTTTCTATTACCAGATCCAATTTTTGTTACACAAATCAGGCACAACATCAACTGTGATTGTTTGCTTCAGGAAATTGTATCTGAGCTGTGATTTATGCAACACTATAGTAGAAAAGCACTGGACTTGAAATCAGAAGACCTATGGTCTAGTCCAAGTTTAGGCATTTTTTAGCTTAGCTGACTTGAACACATTAATTGCCTTTCTAAATCTAAGCTATTTTAAATACAAAATACAAAAAAATTAAAACTAAATTACAGATATTTCTAAAAATTAAATTATGTAGATATGTAAAAAGAATTTTAAGTATAAAGCAATGCAAGATTGCTTTCTTTCACCCAGTTGTCCTTTTCTTCGCTTATGTTACCATTCTAGCTAGCAATGCCTTCTCCATTCTCTTTAAGTGTAAAATGTAAACACTATCTGTGTTTCTGACTTAAAGAACTATGTCTCCCCCTGTGTATTCCTTTAGTCTGCATTTAGTCATGAAGTCCCACTTCCCCAACTTTATTTGAAGCACTATGGGACCTGATACGTGTACTCTACCATTATTTCCTTCTCATAATATCAAACTGTAAGGGTCATGAGGGGAGGAGGCATACCCATTTTGATCACCATTGTTCGTACTTAGCCCAGTGGCTGGTAGATTCTTTAAAATGTTTTTTGATTGTATAATGAATATTCAGAACACAATTTAATTGATTGAAATAGAGAGTGTGATATTGTAGAGGGGGAAAAAACCTCTCTCAAGGGTAAGAGTATTGAGGTTCTATTCCTGAATAGCTTTGTTTCTGTCTATATAACCTTGGATATGTCACTTAAACTCTGGCTGTCTGCTCCTCATCTGTAATACAAAGGGATTAATCCACAAATTCTAAAATTATGAATATGTACTTTTTTTAGAAATGTTTACATCCTTTAGAAATGACAGTAAATGATTCAGACAAATGCCTTTAAAATTTTCTTCTTTTCTCCCAGGCTCCCATAGATATAATTCTTCTCTTTTTTTTGGTAAAAACTAACAATTTTTAAGGCTTCTTTAGTAGCTTTCCAGAAGCCCAACATTGTTTCCCTAGAGTGCTGAGTTTTCATCTGTTATTTGTCTAAAACTGCAGTTTTCCTGACTTCAAGCTCTCACTCCCATACAGCTTTCTCTCCTGTCCTCATTGCATGATAACCTAAGTCATTAACTGCAATGCAGTTTAACCTAAGTCCATTTTATTTTAGAGATGATATGTGTCAGTATATGTTCATGAGGGTTGTGCTTTTTGAGACATTGGATGGGAAGAAGCAGTCATGGCTCTCAGGATACCTGTGAACTCTATATATTGCCCATTGGTGAAGGTATGGCCTCCCTAATAATGAGTTTCATATTCCCTTAAGTGAACGAAATAAGCTTGTATATTCTCCCCAACCTCCACCCTCTGCTGGGCTGGACACTTGAATTACTAAAGACCTAATGCCAGTAATTACTGACTTTCCTCAAATCTGGTTGGACTCTATCATGCTTGGGCAGGATTACCAGCAACTTTACATCTGTTAGGGAACTAAGGCCAGGAGAAGTCCCATCAATCCTATCCTGTTTCTCTAACTCTTCTTCAATGTTTCTGAACCCTTAATTATGGAAAGTAAAGAGTTGGCATGTGGTCGTCTCACATTAACCCCAAGTGTTACCAGGCGAAAGAATGCAGTCCATGTGGCATATTTGAGACATATTTGAGTGCTATAGACAGTGTGTGAGCAAAAAGGCAGTTTCTGAGCCTGGTCTTTCACTTGAATAATCCTCACATTTTTTTCCAAGATTAGTTATGATGATTCCCCCAAATAATTTATTTCCTATTAGCTTTATTTCTCCATGTGGCTCAATTAGAGATTGAGATAGAATTTTGGTTCGTAACTATCCTTATTTACCTTTAAGTGGACACAAAGTGCTTATGCCTTTTGAGTTTTTGTTTCACTTTGTTTTTTTTTTGTTTTTTTTTTTTTTTGCGGTACGCAGGCCTCTCACTGTTGTGGCCTCTCCCATTGCGGAGCACAGGCTCCGGACGCGCAGGCTCAGCAGTCATGGCTCACGGTCCTAGCCGCTCCGCGGCATGTGGGATCTTCCCAGACTGGGGCACGAACCTGTGTCCCCTGCATCAGCAGGCGGACTCTCAACCACTGCGCCACCAGGGAAGCCCTTTCACTTTGTTTTTAAATAACTTTTATAATCAAGATATGTCAGAATGCAGAGAGAGTAAATCCCAAGATATAAAATTTCTCTTCAGGTGTTAAAAGAAAATAAGTTTCAAACATCAAATATAATTTTTTCCTAAGCTTATGGTCTATTCCTTTCTGCATCATACCTTATGCACGAAGAATCTTTAGTCTCTCAAATTACTCTTAGGGATTTTAGTTTTAATTTCTAATTTCTAGCTAAGAACACAGACTGTAAATGAATACATAATATATAATGATGACAAATGTTAAATACTAGCCTCCCCAAAATACCACTGGAATAATTTGTTAATAAGACAAAGGTGAGTTCATTACTTTCTGTGATAAGAGTGAGCACTACCTAGATAGAGTCTTAGCATCTCCAAGGGGAGACACAGAGTTGTGAAATTTATGAACTTTTTGATAGTATAGTCTGATTAGGATTGGGTAAAGATTATGATATGATAGTTTAGGCCTCATGGATACAGCAAAGTGAGGGTTTTGAGGCCTCATGGATACAACAAAGTGAGGGTTTTGAGGAAAGGGATTGAAAGAGTTTAGAAGATCATATGGTAGTTCTAATTATTCCACTTCTGGGTATTTATCCAAAGAAAACAAAAGAACTAATTTGAAAAGACATATGCACCCCTATTTCATTGCACTATTATTTATAATAGCCAAGATGTGGAGGCAACCTAAGTGTCCATTGATAGGTGAATGGATAAAGAAAATGTGGTATTATGCTAAGTGAAATAAGTCAGATAGAGAAAGACAAATACCATATGATTTCACTCATATGTGGAATCTAAAAATCAAAACAACTGAACAACAACAAAAAAAAACAAAATCTCATAGATACAGAAGACAAATTGGTGGTTGCCAGAGAAGAGGTCAGTTGGGTGGTGGGCAAAATGGGTGAAGGGAATCAAGAGGTACAAAGTTCCAGTTATAAAATAAATAAGTCATGGGGAAGTAATGTACAACATATGAGATACAGTCAGTTATACTCTATTACTTTTGTATGGTGACAGATGGTAACTAGACTTATTGTGGTGATTAATTTGTAATATATATAAATGTCAAATCACTATGTTATACACCTGAAACTAATATAATATTGTATGTCAATTATACTTCAATAAAAAAAACAAAAGTCTGGGAAAGAAACAGTCATTTGAGATTATTGATTAAAATGCTCAGTAATCTGATGTTCAATGAAACAGATCTCTCAGGAACTGTTCCTGAAATGAATAATAAAATTATTTGTAACTTTTTTCTTCCTGGGCAAGAGTTTCCTGGAAAACACAACCAAAAAAACTCAAAAGCCGTAACTGCTTTATGACCACTTGGTTGTGCTGATGAAGACGGTGAAAAACTAGAAGTCATTTTAATATAGATGGTAAGCTCTGTGCATGTACTGGTAAATGGTTTCAATTCTCATACATCTTAAAAGTGAAAGAGGGAAATGTAAATAAATTATAGAGAAGTATTTTCTTGAAGTTAATGTGACTGTTCCGTGTGTGTGTGTGTGTGTGTGTGTGTGTGTGTGTGTGTGTATTGATATGCTGGATGCCTATTGATGTTTATAGCAGAGGAAAGTATTTGTGAGGTCATCTGATATCTATTTGGGGTTGATAAGCACTTGAAAGCAGGAACAGTATTTTATTCATATTCCATATTTTGTCTCTGCACTGTAGGGACCAATTAGCTTTTTCTGCAAGACATATACATGTGAATTATAGTAAAATAAACCAATAAATATCAAAACATAAAATAACACTATGAGAAAATATACAACACTACACAAGGAAGTACGCTTTGTCAGTATTTCCGACTGTACAGAATATGGGTTCTTGGCTCAAGTAGAGATGACTGAGTTTAAGCAATTAGGACAGGTATCATGGTACAGATGGTGTCTGTTCTGGGACATGAAAGACCCATAGACTTTTAATAATTAAAATCACCAAACGATGTCATATTATACAAGAGATGAACAAGGGTGCTAAGGTGGTACCTGGCGCATAGTAGGTACTCAATGATTTGAGTTAAATTACAAGTGAGTTATGTGATGGTAAGTAGACTCTTGGTCTTTAAATGCAAATTTCCTGTATGATAGTATTGGGAAATTCGATTGAAAAACTATTTGGGCAAGGTTATAAAAGACATTAAGTAAGATAATGAGTGTAGACATTTTTCTATAGGCAGTGGAGAACTGATGACTCTTGAACAGAGAAATCATTTGAGGGTGCTTTTGAAAGAATAAGCAAGCAGCGCTATGCTGGGACAATTCAAAGGAGAGAAGCTGGTGGTGGAGAGTATAGTTAGAAAGAATGTCAATCTGAAATGGAACCAGAGAGTATAAAATGGAAAATGTCATGCATGTGCCCTAAGAAAACAAAACTTAAGGACTGAGAGACTGATTTCCTATAAATGCCTGATTTACAGATGACTGATAATATTGGAATTTTCTTAAATGATATGGAGTTGGTTAGGGGTTGCCTCATATCAACCTTGAGAAAGTTTGCTTATGATTTCCAGAGGCAACAAGATATGAGCCAGGTCTCGTTGGTCTTGAAAAATAAGCTGAATTGAGCTTTGTTTATATGTCTGGACTGGTTTTGTCTGCTCAGGGAATTTTCACATCTGGTCTCCATTTGTTTTTGATTTTAACAGATTCCAACTGCACTCTCCCTTCGTTATGTTCCCTAACCATATATAGAGCCTACCCTAAACCCTCAGCAGATTCACCTGTTTGTGTGTCTGGAATTGTAATGCCTCTGTATTCCAAATAAACTCATCTTTTTGATAATTTTGAGCTTGCTTCATTTTACCTTAAAAATAACAGAAGGTTATTACAATATTCCACAAATGAGTACATGTTATCTTTGTCTTAAGAGAAATGACAATAAATGGGTATTTAATGAACATTTAAAATATGTGATTCCATTATGTTGTATGTTTTCGGAAAATTGTGGTCATTTGACACACAGCACCCACCAGCTTATACTTGAATATGACAGAAGGGATATTACCTGGTAAGATTTTGACATCACTTTTAGGTTATTTACAGATAAGCTGAAATGCATATTAAAAACATGTAATTTTTCTGGAAATAAAATTATAAACCTAATTCTAATTTATTAGTTATATACCATTCTATTCTTATAACTGGACTTGGGAAAAGGGTGAACATCTTTGCCAGGTTAAAAGGGATTATAAAATGTTTAATTAAATCTAAGCATTGCATTTGATAATTTTGTGGCTAACTTAAGATGCAGTGGTTGTTGTTGGCATTAAAGTCCTAATTAAAGAGAGGAGTACAACCTTTTATAACACATTAAATAAATTTTCTCTAGTGTGGTCCATATGGTATATGGCTTAGGTAGATATTTTCATAATAAAATCATGAGGGAGAAAAGCCTTTACACTTTTAACAACAGTAATTAAAACACAAAGATTTGTTAGCCAAAAAGCTATTGTAACCTAACCTATTTAGGTTAGGTTAAAGTTAAGTGGAAATAGGTTCTTTGAAGCAGTTTTACAAACATATTAGTAAGTTTGACTGGTACTATCATAAATGAAAACATAAAAATTATTGAATGTATCATTTATAATGAATTCTCTGAAATAGGGAGAAGATAACACATACAAATTATGTTTTAAAACATACAAGGTGGGAAAAATGATCAGTAATTTGAGTTATCTTTAAAAAATCTATCAGATTCTACTTGGAATTTTAGTTATTATCCATGCACATGTCAACTACTTGAAAATAGAGATTTTTGTCTTATTTACTTTTTATATTCCCAATAGTATTTTCTATATTTTAACTTATTAATTACTTAATTATTATTGATAAATTTATATGGGGTATGGAGATTGTTTTGATCAAAGCTATAGTAACTAAATAAAATGTATTTATATTTTGTAGTAAAATTCATTAAAAATTATCTTAGATCTTGCATTTTAGGCCCTGTATAAGAAATCCTTCCCACTCCATAAATCATCTTAGCTTTATCTTCCAGGCTTTATAATTTTGCTTGTCATATCTGGCATTTAATCCACCTGGGGCTTATTTTTATTTATGATGTGAGTTAATGATAATAGCATCATATTTTTTTTCTTAAAGTGAGTTAAATTTCCCCAAATAATTTATTGAACATTCTATTATTTTCACATTTATTTGTGATGATACCTCTACATAAATCATACTTATTTCTGGATTCTATTTGGTCTGTTTGTCTATATCAGTTCCTTATTGTCTTAATTGCAGTGGCTTCAGCTGGCTTAATAGCTGTTAGGGTGCATTTTCCTTGACTTCTCTTATGTGTGTTCTTTTCAATTGCTTTTGCTCACTGTGGGCATTTATTTTCTCATGTAAATTTTAGGACCCCTTTATGAAATTGCATATTTTGTTCATATTTCTTTACATTTATAAATTAAATTTACTTATTTAAATATATACTTAAATTATTTTGGAGAGAATGGCATCTTTACAGTATTGATATTTTTCATCACTATGAAAATGGTATATGTCTGCATTTATATAGGTATTTTTTTCTGTTCTTTAATTGAATTTTAAAAATATGTATAAAGGTGTTATGTATTTTTTGTTAGGTGAATTGATTAATTAATTAATTTATTTATGCCACTGTGTTATAATTGTTTTTTATATTGAAAAATTTATAAACTCTTCTTGGATCCAACAACCTTTCCTCTTTCTATTAATAGTTATAGCAGTTTGTTTCCATTTGTATCATAGAATTTAAACATTTTGAGACCTTATCCATGTATAGCTTTAAGCCATATAATATTTTCATAAATAGCAGAGTAGTCCCCAACTTCTCATTGGTATGGGTCACCCATAAAGTTTCTTAAGAGCAAAACTTCAGTACTTAGCCTGTTGCTATTTTTTTCTATAAAAATATTGCACTTTTCTTCTGTTTTGTTATATTCATTAGTTTATTTTCAACATTTTACATATAAGTGATAACATACAGTATTTGTTTCTGTCTGCCTTATTTCACTAAGCATAATATTCTCTAGGTCCATCCTCATTGCTGCAAAGGGCAATATTTCATTCATTTTTATGGCTGAGTAATATTCCATTGCATATATATACCACACCTTCTTTATCCATTCTTCTGTTGATGGATTCTTTATGCTTCCCGTACCTGGATATGTTTCCTTCTTCAGGTTTGGGATGGAAGACATTGCATTTTTGTTCAGAGTAGAAATTCTTGTTATAGTGAAAGATGCAGAATTTGGCAAATGCTACTAGCTTCCATATCTTATCATCGAAAGTGCAAATATACAATATCATAGCAAGATATCAGAGAATTTTCCTCTTCCCATTGTGTAGCATCCTTCCCTTTGGGGAATTACTGTCTTACCTGTATGTCATCCTGGTAAGGCACTTCCAGGTTTTACGGGAACAGTGATCAAGATCAGGCCAATTATGATTTCTCTTTCTTAACAGTGTTTGTCAAAGAATTATGCATGTAATCTAAACAGTGCCAGTGAGATATACTCTCAAATATTAATTTTAAGAAACAAGGAAAGAGGGAAGAAAACCCCCTCTAAACCTGCTAAACTATGAGATGTGATGTTGAGGACTCTGATGGTCATCTCACCTATTTGAATGCTGGAAGCCCATCTGTAGAGCTCACAAAAGGAGCCCTGCACAGTAGGAAGCAAAGCCAAGTCAATAGGAGAAGAGAGACCTGAATTCATTTTCCCCTTTCAAAGTCTCAATTTAGGCACTATATTTTCTTTTCTTAGAGCTAGTCTGAGATGTACTGGCATCATTTGCAGTCAAAAGTTTCCTAATACTTAATCTGATACTTGCAAGTAGGCTGTTACCTCTGACAAGCTCTAAAGTATGAAATTTTTGGAGTTGTCAGAAGGATGGGAATATGTTGGGTTAGTCAAAAAGTTCATTTAGATTTTTCCATAAGATGTTACGTTTATATAACATAATGAACAAACTTTTTGACCAACCCAATACATTCACTAACAAGTGGGCATTTGGCAATCCTTATTTGGTAATTAAGCACCTGGTTAAATTATCTCTTTGTGTGTGTGTGTGTGTGTGTGTGTGTGTGTGTGTGTGTGTGTTGTGGAAAGACGTATATCATATGCCTACAGAGTTTGGATGTTTAGAGAACTAAGCAGAAAAATGTCAGACTGTAGAATTATGTTGACTCATTCTTGTGGTCTTTAATACTGTCTTGAAAGAAGCAGGGACAAAACTTTACTGAGAAGCACAGACCTTGGAGGGTCATTCAGACCATGTGAGAACTTTGGCTTTTGCTTTGAGTGAGATGGAGAGGCACTGAATGGTTTTGAAAAATAGAATGAGATGATCTGGATAATGATTCTAAGCCTCACTCTGGCTTTTGAGTAGAGAATAGACATAGAAATGCGAGGAAAGACCAGTTAAGAATCTATAATAATGACCCAGCTGAGAAATGGTGGTGATTACTCACAGTGGATATAGTAAGAAATGGTCAGAGTTTCAGATAATATGTGTCAGTCTAGATATGCTAACTATGAAAGATGATTAGCCAGTGGGAAATCTCATACTGATCATCCAGAGAAACTGAGTGACAGATAACCCAACATACCTATAAACACTGACCCCTTCCAGCTCCCTAAAGACCCTTGCCTGACCTTTTCAGCTCACTCAGTGGGAACAGTGCCAGACTGAGGTATTTCAGAGCCTTTGCTCCCTAGACAGCAGAATACTTAAGCATATTTCTCTAGGTTCCACTCAACATGATTTCCTGTTGTCATTCCAGCCAGTAAAGGTACAAGTGTTCAGAGATGCTGTTCTATTAAGTCTATATATTATAATTGTAGACCAAAAGAGCTGACAGATATTTTTTGACTGTTTATAAATGTATCTACTTAAACCTAAAAAATGTTTGAAGTATATTGTCAAATTGTTATTCTACTACTTAAACAGAATTTAAATGTTTATAAGAACTGCATGTACTTTTCAGTCTATGAAAGAGATAATCTATTTAAAGAAAATTTGCTTTTAGCCACACAGCACTATATATTTCTCTCTCTTGAGAATTGCATCATCAAACTCATTCAGTGAGGCATCTGAGAAGAATAAGAGTGCTATATGTTTATAATGAATATAATAATATATAAATAAAATGTGTTGCTGTCTCATTAATGAACAATAAGAAAATTAAGAATAGTTTACGCCACATCTTTATCTATTCATCTGTCGATGGACACTTAGGTTTCTTCCATGTCCTGGCTATTGTAAATAGAGTTGCAGTGAACATTGTGGTACATGACTCTTTTTGAATTATGGTTTTCTCAGGGTATATGCCCAGTAGTGGGATTGCTGGGTCATATGGTGGTACATATATACAATGGAATATTACTCAGCCATAAAAAGAAACAAAATTGAGTTATTTATAGTGAGGTGGATGGACCTAGAGTCTGTCATACAGAGTCAAGTAAGTCAGAAGGAGAAAAACAAATACCATATGCTAACACATATATATGGAATCTAAAAAAAAAAAAAAAATGGCTCTGAAGAACCTAGGGGCAGGACAGGAATAAAGATGCAGACGTAGAGAATGGACTTGAGGACACGGGGAGGGGAAAGGGTAAGCTGGGATGAAGTGAGAGAGTGGCATGGACTTATATATACTACCAAATGTAAAGTAGCTAGTGGGAAGCAGCTGCATAGTACAGGGAGATCAGCTCAGTGCTTTGTGACCATCTAGAGGGGTGGGATAGGGAGGGTGGGAGGGAGATGCAAGAGGAAGGATATATGTATATGTATAGCTGATTCACTTTGTGATACAGCAGAAGCTAACACACCATTGTAAAGCAATTATACTCCAATAAAGATGTTAAAAAAAGTGTTTACGCTATGCTTATTATAGCAAGCATTGTTAATTTGCACTAACATTTTGATTTTCACCTGTAATCTAGTGAGAAAGACATCTTAATGATGTAAAGCTAGATACAAAAAGGGAGTTAGACAATATTGTATTTCTTTTATTTAAGAGTTATTGCTGGATTTATGTATTTTAATGAAGAAAATTATTAATTGATTAAAAGCCTATTGGCCAAATGTTTTCCTCTCTAACTAATCATTTGCATTTTTCTTGAGTAAGCACTTTTGAAAGCTAAGCTATTTTCTTCTGTATACTACTAATTTTTAGGAAGCAACCATATGTAAAACATGGCAAACATTAATTCCATCAAAACCTCACTGGGAGTTCTCAGAAATTGACAGGCTGATTCTCAAATTCATAAGAAAATATGAAGGACATAGAAAATCCAAAACATTTTAGAAAAAGGAGAGCAAAGTTAAAGGATTTAAGCTGCCTGATTTCAAGATTTACCATAAAGCTACAGTAATTAAGATAGTGTACTATTACTTAAGTATTATACGTATATATTGGTGGCATAAAATAGAGAGTTCAGAAATACACCTGCACAGATATGGTCAATTCAGTTTTTATAAAAGAAATACAGTGGGAGAAATACTCAAAAAAAAGTGATGATGGGAAAGTTAAATATCCACATGGGAAAAAAATTTAACCTAAAAACTTAATTTACACATTTACAATACCTAATTCAGAGCTGATCATTGACCTAAATGTAAAAAGTAAAACTTTAAAGCTTCTAGTAGAGTACAAAGAAAAAAATTTTGTGACCATAGGTTAGGCAAATACTTCTTAGACTGGACAAAAAAATCATGAATTATAAAATCCAAAAAAATGATAAATGGGACTTCATCAAAGTTAAAATTATGATGCTCTTCAATAGTCATTGTAAGAAAATAAAAAGGCAAGCCATAGAATGGAAGGAAATATTTTCAAAACACATATCTGATAAAGGACTTGTACACACACACACACACACACACACACACACATATAAAATGAACACTTAGAACTCAATAATAAGAACATAATCTAATAAAAATGAGGAAAAGATTATGTTCTTTATTATTTTTTCCTTCTTATGCTTTTAAGAAATTAGTAAAGTTTGGATAGTTTTTGAAAACTCTTTTCCATTTCAAAACAGTTTTATTTTCTGACATATATCCTGTATTTCTCCTTAGAGAGCTCTTTATACCATTACTTAATCAGCTCAAAGTCCAGAATCTCATCATCTAATTCAGGTCCATACATGGATAAAGCCCTTTAAGTTTGTTTTCTAAGTACAGCTCCTCAATTATATTTCTGAATCTGTAGACCCTGGAAACCAAAAAGACATGTTGTCCGCCCTCAAAATACCTAACATTAATGGTGAGACAGGTATAGGATAACTGCTATAGACATTCAGTTTAGAAAGGGAGGAAGTGAGACAAGTAGTCACTTGTTTATAAGAATTCTAAAATATATGGAAATGTTAGGAGCTCCTTGATTATGCCTTAAGGCCTGGAAATAATTTTCCTTGGCACTCACATCTGATCTCTGGGCTCATGTTTTCACCCTCTGAGTCATTTTACCTATTGCATGAAAGGTAGCACTTTTTTTTGTAGCTAAACAGATGTAGTAGCCTGCTTCCTGCAAGTAGAATCTGGAGGTCCAAAGGCCTCTTCTCTTTTGGTACATTCTTAATTTTAGCACCGTGTGCTGTCTGGAGAGGCTGAAGATTTTTTAAACCGTCAAGTTTTGGCTCTTTTTTAAGTCTGTCTTTCAATTTATCTCTTTTTTCTTTCAGTTCACTATTAGCAACATGAAGAAGCTAGGCTGCACCTTCAAAACTTTTCTTATACATCTTTTTTCTTATGTATCTCTTTTTTTATACATCTCTTTAGGGAGATCACCCAGCTCATTAGGCATATGTTCTACTTTCTACACAATCCAGTTTAGTGTTGTTAATCTTTCTGCCACTAAGTAACAAGGATTCTCCTTATTCCATTTTTCAGAAAGATTTTCCTCTCTTTCTTGTAAGCCCTCACCCATAGCATAAAGTCCTAAATTCCACAGACAGAATGTTGAAGGCATTTTAAGTTTTCACTAACACTCTCCTTAAAGTCCACTGCTCGGTTTCAAAGTTGTTCCCACGTTTTAGGTTTTTGTAATGGCAGTCCTCACATTCAGGCACCAAAATCTGTGTTAGTAATCTATTTCTGCCTAATAAATTACTCCAAAACTTAGTGGTTGAAAACAGCAAACTTTTATTATTTCACGGTTTCTGTCAGTCAGGAAGTCAGGCACAGATTTGCTGCGTATTACTGCTCAATGGCCTCTCAAGAGACTGCAATCAAAGTGTCAGCTAGGACTGCAGTTGTCTCATATTTCAACTAGGGTAGGATTCACTTCCAAGCTTACTTTCACGATTATTGACAGGCCTCAGAAAGTCTGTTTGTAGGCATAGTGATGTGGCCTTTCCACAGGGCTGCCAGCTGGTTTCCCACTGAGTGGGCAGTCTACGACAGAGCAAGAAAGACTGCAGCTCTTCATGTCCGCTATATCATATTCACTAGAAATGAGCAAGTAAGTCCAGGCCATATTCAAGGGTAGGGTATTACACAAGGACTTGAATACCCATAGGCAGGGGCAATGGAGGGATGAGGTAGGGAACATCTTCAAGGCTGCATGCTGCAATAGTTTTGTCTGTAATATTGAGTTAAATATTACCCCCAATTGCAAGGTTTTTACCAAAGATGTTATATACTTTATGTCTTAAAGAAAAAATTACAAATCTTGAATGAATGGACGATTTTCTCAATGTATCTTGTAAGTTATAATTTAGCAGACTCTAATTACATGTTGGTGAAGTTATCTTTTCTAGGTAACTTCATTTTAGGTCTTGTTTTGTATATGTATGCACTGTGAAAAAAGATCACTACTTAAAACATTATGATTTTATTAAACATGTATTTTGTATTGATTTTCCAATGTAAGAATTTCAATAATACTTGGCTTGTGCTCTCATGCTGTCACATCTTTTCATGTTGTGTTTATGTTTATAAACTAAATTTTCTTGATGTATAAGAATTTATATTCCACTCCACCCCAGTTCTGAGAAAACATCCTGTATCAGTCAGGGTCCAGTAAAAAAAAAACAAAACACAGAGATTTAATACAGGCATCTGTTTTCACAGGTGGAGCCCAACAGAGGATAAAAGGATCCTAAGGGAACCCAGAGAATCAAAATTGCATAAAGGCCGCACCGTTATTTGAGCAGGGAAACCAAAGGGAAGAAGTTATATCACCTGAGTCTAGGAATCCTGACTCTGATGCTCACACCTGTGATGAAGGGCTGTGATTGATGGAGTATAGAGAGCAGAGGAGGGGTGGGTACAAATTGGTGCTTCTGAAGCTCTAACGCCTCAGTTCATGTTTCTGGGCTGTTATGCATACTCCAGAAGGAGTGACACATGACTGCTGGGTGTGTCAAAAAATGCTGGAATCTGGACTTAACCTTCCTAACCAGAGAGAGGTCAACCAGACCAATGAGCTGGAAGCTCTTCTCCTCATTCCAGCTTTCTAATCTTCCACCAGTGATTACTACTAGGAGAGAGTAACTCTCAGCTGGTAAAGGAATTAGCTAAATATAGTTTGCAGGTTTCCTACCCCAACATCACTGAGCAGAGGATAGAAGGGTAGTCTTGACACCAAGAAACTAAAGGTCAGGAAGTGCTTCCTAACAGAAAGTGTAGTGCTTTGAGGTTAATAATGACCTGACCACAGATAAAGTTCTGTGAGCTCTTAAAATGTCATAATGTTTATTTTCAGGTTGGTATTAAGAGCCTTGGTTCATTTAAGTAGTGGTATAACAAAATTGTCTGCAATTGATCCAAAATCTCAGAAACAGAATGGAGAAAATACAAGAAATATTTAACGAGGATCTACAAGAACTAAAGAGCAAACAGCAGTGATGAACAGCACAATTACTGAAATTAAAATACTCTAGAAGGAATCAATAGCAGAATAACTGAGGCAGAAGAACAGATAAGTGAGCTGGAAGATAAAATGGTTACTACAAGGAACTATATGTCAATAAAATGGACAACCTGGAAGAAATAGACAAATTCTTAGAAAAGCACAACCTTCTGAGACTGAACCAGGAAGAAATAAAAAATATACACAGACCAATCAGAAGCACTGAAATTGAAACTGTGATTAAAAATCTTCCAACAAACAAAAGCCCAGGAACAGATGGCTTCACTGATGGCAAATTCCATCAAACATTTAGAGAAGAGCTAACACCTATCCTTCTCAAACTCTTCCCAAAAATTGCAGAGGGAGGAACACTCCCAAACTCATTCTACACGGCCACCATCACCCTGATACCAAAACCAGACAAAGATGTCACAAAGAGAGTAAACTACAGGCCAATATCACTGATGAACATAGATGCAAAAATCCTCAACAAAATACTAGCAAACAGAATCCAACAGCACATTAAAAGGATCATACACGATGATCAAGTGGGGTTTATCACAGAAAAGCAAGGAATCTTCAATAAATACAAATCAATCAATGTGATATACAATATCAACAAAATGAAGGCTAAAAACCATATGATAATCTCAGTAGATGCAGAAAAAGCTTTTTACAAAATTCAACACCCATTTATGATAAAAACTCTCCAGAAAATAGGCATAGAGGGAACCTACCTCAACATAATAAAAAACATATATGACAAACCCACAGCCAAGATTGTTCTCAATGGTGAAAAACTGAAACCATTTCCTCTCAGATCAGGACCAAGACAAGGTTGCCCACACTCACCATTATTATTCACATAGTTTTGGAAGTTTTAGCCACAGCAATCAGAGAAGAAAAAGAAATAAAAGGAATCCAAATTGGAAAAGAAGAAGTAAAACTGTCAATGTTTGCAGGTGACATGATACTATATGTAGAGAATCCTAAAGATGCTATTAGAAAATTACTAGAGCTAATCAATGAATTTGGTAAAGTAGCAGGATACAAAATTAATGCACAAAAATCTCTTGCATTACTATACACTAATGATGAAAAATCTGAAAGAGAAATTAAGGAAACATTCCCATTTACCACTGCAACAAAAGAATAAAATATCTAGGAATAACCCTACCTAAGGAGACAAAAGACCTGTATGCAGAAAACTATAAGACACTGATGAAAGAAATTAAAGGTGATACAAACAGATGGAGAGATATACCATGTTCTTGGATTGGAAGAATCAACATTGTGAAAATGACTATACTACCCAAAGCAATCTACAGATTCAGTGCAATCCCTATCAAACTACCAATGACATTTTTCACAGAACTAGAACAAAAAATTTCACAATTTGTATGGAAATACAAAAGACCTCGAATAGCCAAAGCAATCTTGAGAATGAAAAACGGAGCTGGAGGAATCAGGCTCCCGGACTTCAGACTATACTACAAAGCTACAGTAATCAAGACAGTATGGTACTGGCACAAAAACAGAAAGATAGATCAATGGAACAGGATAGAAAGCCCAGAGATAAACCCATACACCTATGGTCACCTTATGTTTGATAAAGGAGGCAAGAGTATACAATGGAGGAAAAACTGCCTCTTCAATAAGTGGTGCTGGGAAAACTGGACAGCTACATGTAAAAGAATGAAATTAGAACACTTTCAAACACCATACACAAAAATAAACTAAAAATGGATTAAAGACCTAAATGTAAGGCCAGAAACTATCAAACTCTTAGAGGAAAACATAGGCAGAACACTCTATGACATAAATCACAGCAAGATCCTTTTTGACCCACCTCCTAGAGAAATGGAAATAAAAACAAAAGTAAACAAATGGGACCGAATGAAACTTAAAAGCTTTTGCACACCATAAACAAGATGAAAAGACAACCCTCAGAATGGGAGAAAATATTTTCAAAGGAAGCCACTGACAAAGGATTAATCTCCAAAATATACAAGCAGCTCATGCAGCTCAATATCAAAAGAACAAACAACTCAATCCAAAAATGGGCAGAAAACCTAAATAGACATTTCTCCAAAGAAGATATACAGATTGCCAACAAACACATGAAAGGATGCTCAACATCACTATTATTAGAGAAATGCAAATCAAAACTACAATGAAGTATCACCTCACACCTGTCAGAATGGCAATCATCAAAATATCTACAAACTATAAATGCTAGAAGGGGTGTGGAGAAAAGGGAAACCTCTTGCACTGTTGGTGGGAATGTAAATTGATACAGCCACTATGGAGAACATTATGGAGGTTCCTTAAAAAACTGAAAATAGAACTACCACATGACCCAGCAATCCCACTACTGGGCATATACCCTGAGAAAACCATAATTCAAAAAGAGTCACCTACCACAGTGTTCACTGCAGCTCTGTTTACAATAGCCAGGACATGGCAGCCACCTAAGTTGAGAGATGAATGGATAAAGAAGATGTGGCACATATATACAATGGAATATTACTCAGCCATACAAAGAAACAAAATTGAGTTATTTGTAGTGAGTTGGATGGACCTTGAGTCTGTCATACAGAGTGAAGTAAGTCAGAAAGAGAAAGACAAATACTGTATGCTAACACATATGCTAACACATATATATGGAATGTAAAAAGAAAAAGTTCTAAAGAACCTAGGGGTAGGACAGGAATAAAGACACAGACATAGAAAATGGACTTGAGGACACGGGGAGGGAGAAGGGTAAGCTGGGATGAAGTGAGAGAGTAACATTGACATATATACACTACCAAATGTAAAACAGATAGCTAGTGGGAAGCAGCTGTATAGCACAGGGAGATCAGCTCGGTGCTTTGTGACCACCCAGAGGGATGGGATAAGGAGGGTGGGAGGGAGATGCAAGGAGGAGGCATTATGGGGATATATGTATACATATAGCTGATTCACTCTGTTATACAGCAGAAACTAACACAACGTTGTAAAGCAATTATACTCCAATAAAGATGTTAAAGGAAAAAAGAAAAAAAAATAAAAGAAAAGCCTTGGTCAACCTGGCAAGGGGCTCTCAGGAGTGTTGCCCATGATATGATACCCAGTTGGTTCAAAAGGGCAAGGCCCTTGTCTCCTTATCTCTTTCAGTCTGGATACAGGTTTCCTGGGAAGGGCATGAAGTTGGGTGAGGTTAGGTGTTTGCAGCTGTGGCAGGCTCTGAAGAACTTACGAGCTGGAAGCTGTCTGCTGACTTTCCTCTCCACTGTTATGCAGTCAGCCTTCCTTGTGGGAGATCTGGTGGTACATCTCTATATTTACCAAAAATGTTGAAATAGTATTTCTTCACTGTGGACGATTGTTAAGTTTTTAAAAATTTCAATTAAATTAATGTAGTGTCCAATATTCAAACAAAATACAAATTATAGAACCACAGTTCCTCACACAACCATAAAACACAATGGAAAGAAAATAAAATGAATGTGATATCTCTGTGTCCTCATATTGTTCTGAAATAATTGTGCAATAAATTGTGCAAAGCTATTTTACAAAAATAATACAGGATGCAATTAAGGATGTTAGAGCTCTTTTGAAGGATATAGACATAAAGTCCAGGTATAATGGGTAAAATTTATGATTCAATTACCCCAAATATTCAGTTTCTTCATTGCAAATATATACTGTTCAAACCATGTTTGGTCTAATTATGAATTCATACTGAAACCAAAAATAAACTCATTGATGAATTATAACATATTTCAACATTAATATTGAAGTATATTTAAATATACTGTATCCTCAGATTCATTTTGGAATCTACATATATTTTTAAGCATTAAAACTTTCTGTTTACATATATCCAAAACCATAAAAATACTTTTTTATTCAGAAGGTAACTAGCAGGGGGTTATCATTTTGAGAAATGAATTAATTATTTACTATGTAAAATGATCCCTTTTATTTTAAAATCTAAAGAGAATGAATTAGACTTTTTGTTTGCTTCACTTTGCAAATCCTATTACTGCTGGGTATACAGCTCAGGTGCTATTTTGCAAGGGCCATTCTCAACTAGTCATCTCCAACTCCATGACTTAGTAATAAGCTTATTCAAAAGTTGCTGCGAAAACTCTGATGTTCAGATTAAAAGATGCAAAGTCTAAAATAATCTTAAACCTGGCTGAAATAGGTGACAAATCTAAGGAAACCTATTATATAAGAATGTCCCATTCTTCACAATGTTCACTTTGAGGACTAAAAGTGACTCCTTAGAGATCTGGAGCTAATCTTCACCTAAGAAATGATGTGCTTTAAACACAAAGGAACAGATATGCTATATTGTTGCCAATTCTACAAGATTTCTTTATGTGAATATTTTATATTGCAATACCAAATGAAGCAATTCAATTTTTATAAGAATTTTGGTATTATTTATTATACCACATGTGTATTTAAATCATTAGAATATATTAATATGGCAAGATTATTTTAGGATTGATATTTTTCCAACAATATTTATAAGTCCATTCCAGTTATATTTAAATATGTATATGTAAATATGAGTTTATGTATGCTTTTGGAACAATGGGTCTTATGCTTTTGGATATGGACATGTATGGATGGTTTGAATATGATGTATGTGGGAATGAGAGAAGATGGGAGGTGTCTGTAAGTGGATCAGTGTTTACGAAGTTGATGTAGTTATTTTTAACACTGTCCCCTATGTCTATAATTATCCATATTTATGCATGTCTGCATGGGAGTGTTTGTGTGATTTTTAAATCAAATTCTATAACATTCATAGATTTAAATGAATGTTTGTATTTATAGAATTATAGTAGATTTAAATATAACATTAATTGGTTTAAATTGTATTTAACAAGTGTAGTGACAAGTTTTAAAATCATTGTGCTTGTCTATGTTTATTTGAAGCATTGAAGGAGATTGAAAAAAGTCTGATTTATTAGATGTAAAAGAGTTTTTCAAACATTTGGAAGTAGGTATTGCAAATGGTTGAGAGAAATAGATTACATTTTCAGATGTAGTTTGAAATGTCTTACAGAATTGATAAAATTAAGTTTGTAAACATTACTAGATATTTAGGGAAATTTACTCATGGAAATGAAAATGAAAATTAATTGGGCATTAAATTTGATTCCACTTATCTAAGGTTTCTAAAATAGTCAAACTCATAGAAACAGAGAGTAGAATAGTGGTTGCCAGGGGCTGGGGGGTTGAGGGAATTGGAGAGCTGTTGTTCAATGGATGCAAAGTTTCCGTTATGCTAGGTGAGTAAATTCTAGAAATCTGCTGTATAATAGTGCCTATGGCTAACAATAAGGCATGGTGCACTCCAAAATTTGTTAGGAAGGTATACCTCATGTTAAGTGTTCTTACTGAAAAATTAAACAACAATAAAGGGACATAAGAAAACTTTGGGAGGTGTTGGATATGTCTACTACCTTGATTATACTGATGGCATCACAGATGTTTACTTGTGTCTAAACCCATCAAATGGCATATTTAAATATGTGTAGTTTTTTGTATACCTCAATAAAGTTGTTAAAAAAACAAATTTTCCAAATAAAGGTATTTAATGATAACCCACATTACTATATTTATAATTGAATACACCAGATTATAAACCATGTGTAGGAGTTTAAAAGGAAAATAGTTTTTTAAATTTGTAAACTGAATAAATTGAGAACTAAAGAAAATACAAGCAACCATAAAAGTTTTTTACCAAACACAGATACCACACCTCCCTCCCCCGCCCCCGCGCCCCCCATCCCCCGCAATACCATAATCTCAAATAATGAGTAGGTAGAAAGCCTGGGAAAAAAATCCTCAAACAACCACAGCTGTGATCAGATGAAAGGTGATTTCTTTGTCTATAAATGGTTTCTTTTTCCTCACAGGCCATCCCCAACCCCTATCTTGGATAGCAGGCAAAGGAAAATCAACAAAAGAGCTAGACTTAGTATAGATAAGTGATTCAAGAATCTTTTAAGAAAACATTCAGTCTCTCTAGGTAAAATGCTTGGTCTCTCAGGCTTCTCAGACTTTGTCTACAAATGACAAGAGGTGTGTGGAAATATGGTTTATGGGATCTCTTATTAAGGTGAGGCACAGAACACTTCTGTCATTCGTATCCTCTGGTCACTGCCCAGATAGCCTTTGCAACAAAAGTCCATGCCAGAGTAACAAAGAACCTGATCTCCGTGTCTTAAAAAGTGCCCACTGACAGCGCTTGTCCCTCTCAGGCTTCCTTTCATCCTGAGTGGAAGAGGAGCCCTCTTTACTTCTCTGTCATATTTTTCTTTGGGCACCTGCTTTTTGGGACCCTGCTATTTCAGGGTCCCTGACTACAGACTTGACTCTGAACCAGTCATGTCCACATCACATGGGACTCATGGGAGGCTCTGTTATATAAACAAGGCAAAGATGGCCTCTGTCTATTGGGCCTATGGTGATTATTTCTTCATAGCAGGCTGGGGCCCATTAGCTCCAAAGCCCACAGGCACCAAACTCAGATTTTTTAGATTACGCCATTTAGAGACTGTTTGCTTTGCATACCCTGCAAAACTGCACTCAACACCTGCTAGCCATCTGTATGATAAACCTCAGTCTATAAAAGACCTCAGATGGCTGCTGTCCTTCAGAGTGTCTGACCCAGAGGCTCACCACTGTGCTGCTAAGCAAAATCACCTACACTGACACAATTCTACTAGTTAAGTCAGAATTTAAAATATTCTTTTAGAGCCACATGATGTTTGGTCAATCAAATCATTTTTCTCTTTCTTCAATAATAAGAATAATAAGAACTCATATTTATTAAATGCTTGTTAAATTGGGCATTTTCCTAAGTATTTTATATATATTGACTTTATTCTCAACAACAAAAATATCAACTTTGCTGTAGGTCCTAGCATTATTCCAATTTAAAGATGAAGCAACTGAATCACAGGGAGGTTAAGTAATTTGTCCAAGGTCACAGAACCAAGATCCAAACTGAGGCATACTTATCTTAGATGCTTACAACCTTGCTTTCATTGAATTTCACTTTCCCAGGCCGTCATCTTTTATTAAAATTATAGCAAGACAAACAGAATACAAAAACCAAAGCAAAACAATACCCTCTATTTACTTCTGTTTTAAAAATTCTCTCCAAAAGAGTTCTCGTTATATCACCTTAGATGAACAAGGCAAATATAATAGCTGGTCTTCTTTTATACATATAACATATGTGTATTATATAATATACTCTAGATAGATAGATAAATGAATGGCTGGATGATATATATGGGGGAAAGGTGGGGGAGACATTGACAAAGATAATGATCTTTCTTCTGTCTTGCCTCCCTATAGTTCATGCTGCTAAGAGTAGCCAGTATAATACTTTCAAAATAAAATCAAATCATTGCTCTGCTCAAAGCATGTCATGGTTTCCATTTCACCAATATGGCCCTGTTGTTTTTGGAACATGCTAAGAATGCATTGACATGTGTGTGACACTTCAGAAAGTTCCTTCTATCAAACACACTCTTCTACCTTTCCCTGTGACTTTTCCCCTATTTTCAGGTCTATGTTCAAAAGTTACTGTGTAGAAGTTCTTCTTGGACTATTCTATATATAGAACACTTCTCTCTGCAGTATGGCTAACTCTTACTTTGCCCTAATCTTCTTTATAGCATTTATATGGCTCCATAATGCAACTATAAAACCAGGGACCATGTCTATTTGGCTTACTGTTGTATCCCCAGTGTTTAAAATAGTGACTAGACAGTTTTCAGCACTCAATGCTTATTTCTTATGTGAATAATATATTTATAGCTAACTTTGAAGAGATATTAAATGAGGTGCTAGGTGTTATGTTTAAGTGGTTTAAATATATGCTACATAACCATGACAAGAATTTCATGTTATAGAGAGAAACAACCAGCTTATAAGTGGCAGAGATAGGACTTGATCTGAGGCAGTCTGATTTTAGAGACTACACTATTTATCATCATATCAAACTACCAGACTATGAGAAATTTCTTTTAGTGTTTAAAACATGATTCCCTTCTTTGAGGTTTCGGTATTGTTCATTTTTTCAATTAAAGAGAGCAAATGCAATTAACATTTATTTTTACCCTGGCTGAGAGACAGTTTAAAATTTGGTTTGTTCTCCAGTCATTAATTTTTTCAATGCCTTGGAATATATGCCTGTTCTAAATACTACTCCAAGTTGTTGTTTTTTTCTGGAAAAAAATGTGGTAAATTAAAAAATTATAATTTGCCTTTAGGATCTCTAATCTGCTGATCTTGTGTTATGCCTTATTTGTGACTTGCATTGCATTCACTGTCTTCTGGGAAACTCCAGGCTTTGATTTTTCCTCCTCAATATCTTATAGTACATTCATGGTTATTTCACTTAATTTTGTGCACACTTTTCCTACTTTACAATGTAATTTTAATTCTAATTACATATTTAATGTTACTTTCAATTCCACATATAAACTCCAGAAAAAAATGCAAAAGAATATATGTTACTTGGGCTTTATTCAGCAGTTGACAGTATAAGTTGGTCATAAAATTCTGCACTAATTTTTTACTGCTTTCTCACTGAGAGATTGAATATATAAATGGACAATAGCCAAAGTGTTACCAACCTAGGTCCTTGGACTCCTTAATCAAATAGAAATTGATAGAGGTCAGATGAGAAACTTAAGCAAGGCTTTACTGGGACTCCTGCTTCAGCAAGAGGGAGTGAAAACAAGTAACAGGTGCCCTTGCTTGCTCCCCCAGGGTGGGGCAAGCTGGTTCCTTAAATGTGGTGAGAGTAGGGGCAGATGGGTGGGTGAGCCGGAAGGGTGGCTTAGGTGGTCTGCGTACCCCCTTGGTGGTGCTGTGTGCAGGGATCATGTGCAGTACCCTGCTTTTGCTCCTGGAACCTCAGACATGTCAGTTGGTTTTTGGCCTTTTTCTATCTTACTGTTCATAATTTGCCCCAACTGTGCATGCATGCAGTTATTTTTAATCCCTTATAGTTTCTTTGTATTCTGTTGCTCAAGAAGGAGACGTCTGTCCAGGGGCAAGCACTCCAGTAAAGGGTCCCGGTCCCAGCCTATCTCAAAACCATATATAAAAGTAGAATTCTGACCCTCAACCTGCAGCAACCAGTCCAGGAAGCTAAACAACAGCCTCAGTAGCCATTGACCCAAAACAGCCAGGACTTGATCAGTAACGGAGGCTTCTCTAATTTTTGCCCCTGCTTCCAACTTAGGATCAACCAGAGAAAGCCAAGTGTGCTCCCCTAACCAATTGTATAGGTTGCTCCACTTCTAGTTAGTCTGCTTACGGCTTCTCCAGGGCAACAGCCTCCAATCAGAGGATACTGAAGCCTTCCTTTTTTTTTCTTTCCATATAAAGCTTTCCCATTCATCTGTCTGCCTTTGAGTCTCTGCCAACAAAAGGGTTGATGGCTGACTCCCTTGCTATAGCAGGCTCTGAATAAATCTCATTTGCTCATTCTCATTTGGGTTGTCTTAGTTTATTTCCACAGTTCCTTTCTCAGTACCCTGACAAATTTATTTTAATTGCTTCTAGAATATGTGTTCCTAATTTTATATTTAAAATGTAGACTTTCACGTATTTATACACTGTATTCATGAAAAACCATTCTTGAGACTGTAACTATGGAGAGTGTGGCAGACAAGGACAAAGCCCCCCACTTCTGGGCGAGCCATGTTCATATGCATATCAGCATTCCTAAAGTAGGTGCTGCCATTCAGAGCCCACAGCTGAGGCACATTTTAGGCGCCTCAGCTGAAACCTTCTTGCTAAAATATTTGCTCCACTCTGACTCAGCACTTTTTCACTCCTACCACATCTCCCTCCCCCTGCTCCTGGCCACCTGGGTCTA